>NC_136065.1:1231028996-1232475904 GCF_964261635.1 Lissotriton helveticus | reverse complement strand
CAGTATGTGGTTTACTGCATAAGAAAGCCCAGACAAGTCACTTTCATACAGTAGATGAAACAAATAGGGAATGCATTGACAAAACCTTGGATCTTCAGCATATAATCTTACAGTTCGATATTCAGATGCAGGAATTTGAAGTGGACGATCGTCATATCGTCCACCTCGACCTGTTGGAAATAGCTGTGGAAAACAACGAACTTCCAAACTTTCTTCCCATACACTAATGGGACTTCCTTTTGCTGCTTTCATTTGAAATAATTCAATTGCATTCCCCATTACTTCGTTAGAATGCAAAGGATGAACAGTATAATGTTCATATATTTCTTCACTTCTAGACACATCAACTTTTTCAATTTGGCCGCCTGAACAATCACTGTCTTCCTCTACAGCTGTTTCCTCTGCTGCAACACATACATCTTTATAATACTGATTGTTTTTGACTAAATACAATGTTGCCTTTTTGACTTTCCTAACATCCACTAAATCTTGCCAGATTTTTTTACTCTTTGTCGGAACCCCATTAACTAGAATAACTAAAGGTTCCTCTTCTACTTTTTCTATACCAATTGTATCAATATTTCGCACACTTCAAATACGACTACATTTCCAAGTGTACACTGGACCTTTAGTACTTCTCCCTAAAACTTCATCAGTTACATCTCTTCTGGTTCTCTAGGCACAAGTTTCTCTTTTTCAATCGGACAACCGTCTTTCACTTCATACGCTCGACCACTGGTGTCAACTGCATGCACTAAATCATTCTCCTGGAAGTAACTCTCCTCATTAAAAAATGGCTCACAACTTGAACTGTGCATCCATTCTCCAGAAAAAACTTTACAAAAATTAGTCCGATTAATTACTCTTTTCCATCTACTGTTTGATTTGAAAACATCAATTGTCTTGTTAAGTGTCCTAATTCTATTGATTATTAAAATAAATAATTTTTTCTTAACTTCAAAAGCCTGATCAACAATCTTCTCTACACTTTTCTTTTTCTTATAAAAAGCAGCTCTCTGTTTACCTTTGCTAATGTTTTTTAACAAATTTAAAACCACCCTATTGCGAAACATTCGTTTACGAATGTCTCTAAACTGATTCTGCCTTCTATTCCTATACATATTAATCTCTCCTGCTCTAGTTGTAGAATTCTTTGAGGTTCTCTCCTTCCTTTTCAAATTTACTCTCTCATTCTCTTTTTCTACATGCTGTCCATCATTTTTTTGGGATGTACATATGTTACGTAAGAAAGACTTAGTTTTCTTACCAGGAGCTCTGTTCCTGTTTTTTGAAGTATTTGTTGTGGAAGAGTGCTGTAAATCCGTTGCTGTTTTTGTTTTTTGGCGGTTATGTTGTTTTCTTCTCCTTTCCCTTGAGGGCATCTTTGCTTACTCTTCAAATCTTGATTTCAATCTGTGTTAAAAAGAAATTGCACATTATAGACCACTATTACCAAACAACAAAGCAATGACAAAAAGCAAACAATCTATTCAGGGTTACAGATCAGGTGAGGATTCTCCAGGGATGCACAAAAGGTGAGACCTGTATTGAAGAGTATAATGGAAGACAGCTCTGTCCACAGGTACAAAGAAGATGAGACCTGTGTCTAAGAGTCCAGTACGGTATAGACTTCCTAAAGTCTAGTCCACTGCACTCTTATACACAGGCTTCACCACCTATGCTTCCGGGGAAAGGCCTCTCTCCCACTACAGTCCTGCGTCAGTTTTGCGCTACTGATGCGTCACTTTTTTTGATTTGAAAAGAATTTGTTAAGCGCGGCTAACACCATTAGGTTTCTTGGCGCTGTGCTGGGGCGTGGTGAAAATAAATAGAAAGGAAGCAGAATCTAAGGATACGAGATAGTAAAGAGGAAAGTTTTAAGAAGAGATCTAAAGCCAGAGTATGAGGGTGCTAGTCTAAGAGAAAGAGGAAGAGAGTTCCAGAAGGATGGGGCCTAAAGAGAGAACCTCAGGCCCCCATGTTTTTTCCTCTTGAACCTAGGGATGGATAGCAGGGCCATTTGGGATGAGCGTAAGGTACGGGACGGAGTATAAGAGTGAAGGAGAGAGGAGATAAAAGAAGGACCTGAACCAGAGAGAGACTTATAAATGGTGCAGCCTAACTTGAATTGGCAGCGGGCAGAAACCGGCAGCCAATGAAGGCTCTTTAAGAGTGGGCGAACGTGCTGATCTCTGGGCTGGTGAAAAATCAGGCGAGCAGCCTGATTTTGTATCAGCTGGAGTCTTCTCTGTTGGTACTCAGGAATACCGACGTATAGCACGTTGGCATAGTCGAGTCGACTGATCACTAACGCCAAGAGTGCTAACGTGAGCGCTTCGGTGGTAAGAAGGCGAGATATTTTCCGGAGTTTCCTGAGTTGGAAGTGGCTGGCGGACACCACTGCGCTGATCTGGGGGGTCATTGAAAGATCATTGCTGATAATGACACCCAGACTTTTGGCAGAGTGGACTGGAGAAGGAGGGCTTCCAAGACTGGCAGGCCAGATGGACGGTTGCCATGGGTTGGAGGCTCCCCCGACAAGAATTAGTTCAGTCTTGTCAGGGTTGAGCTTCAGATGATTTGAGCTCATCCAGTCACTGATGAGGCAAAGTGTATTTTGAAAAATAGAGATGGAATCCTCAGAAGAGTCAATATTAAAAATCAATTGGATATCATCCGCGTAGTTGAACGCATTAACGTTCAACCCGCGGAGAGCACGGAGTAACGGGGCCAAATACAAATTAAAAAGAAGAGGGGATAATGAAGAGCCCTGAGGAACACCACAGGACAGCTCAACCTGAGTGGCGGAGAACTGAGACAGCCTGACAGCTTGTTGTCGTCCCGTCAAAAAGGACTGAACCCAGTCAAGGGCGGTCCCTCGGATGCCGGCCTCCTCGACACGGTCGACCAGGATCCCATGGTCGACCGTGTCGAAGGCGGCCGATAAATCCAGAAGGACCAGGGCTTGTCGGATGTTAACATCAGCCCCTCTGCGCAATTCATCCATCACGGAGAGAATGACTGCCTCCGTTGAGTGCGCAGGTCTAAACCCTGCCTGCTTAGAATCCAGGACACACGAGTCCTCGATGAAGGAACTAAGTGTGGAAGTCACGTGTGATTCCAGAACTTTGCTGAGGAAGGGGAGAAGGGATATAGGGCGGTAGTTGCTCAGGATGGAGGGGTCTGCTGAAGGTTTTTTTAAAATGGCAACCACCTCAGCTTGTTTGAAAGAGCAGGGGACAGCCCCAGTGACCAAAGAGCTATTAATGATGGCCAGAGGGGGCCCAGGACAGGAGATGAAAGCTGCTCGAAGGACCAAAGGGTGTATCTGTCCAGGGGAGCACAAAAGGTGAGGCTTGTGTCCAAGAGTGCAGTGGACAGAACTAAACTGGAGTAGTGTGCAAAAAAAAAAAGAAACTCATTTATGAGGCCCTGCGTCAGTTTTGCACTGCTGATGCGTCACTTTTTGTGACGCATCGGCGGCATAAAACATGTACCTTTTTGCGCCATATTTAAAAAATGACACATGTAGGTAGATGCGTCACTTTTTAAACCTCTGCGCCACATTATACTCAAAAATGTAAAAGCCATTCTTTTTCCCCAAAATCGTTTTTGACATCACATTTAGGAAACACAGCACAGGTCCTATGTACAAGCATTCCATGTCATTACTGAAACCTCACTATTTTACAAAATACAATTCCTCTATGCAAACAAACTCAATATGCTTCCTACACTGAGTTAACACAGGTAACATCATTGTAAAGAGTCAAATTGACACCTGTGTCTAAGAGTGCAGTCGGGGATAGGCTTCATGAAGCATAGTCCACTGCACTCTTAGACACAAGCCTCACCACCTACGCTCCCCAGGAAATCCCAAACATGTATCTTTTTCCGCCATATTTAAAAAGTGACGCATGTAGGTAGATGCGTCACTTTTTAAACCTCTGCGCCACATTAAACTCAAAAATGTAAAAGCCATTCATTTCCCCCAAAATCGTGTTTGACATCACATTTAGGAAACACAGCATAGGTCATATGTACAAGCATCTGCCTCACAGCAGGGATAAGACTGAGACAAACGCTTTCACATGGAGCTTTCCCCATGTGATAGGATTCTGACACCTAAGAAGGAGTGCAGATGAGATGAAGTCTGTCCAGGGGAGCACAAAAGGTGAGGCTTGTGTCCAAAAGTGCAGTGGACAGGACTAAACTGGAGTTGTGTGCAAAATAAAAAGAAACTCATTTATGAGGCCCTGCGTCAGTTTTGCACTGCTGATGCGTCACTTTTTATGATGCATCGGCGGCATAAAACATGTACCTTTTTGCGCCATATTTTAAAAATGACGCATGTAGGTAGATGCGTCACTTTTTAAACCTCTGCGCCACATTATACTCAAAAATGTAAAAGCCATTCATTTTCCCCAAAATCGTTTTTGACATCACATTTAGGAAACACAGCACAGGTCATATGTACAAGCATTCCATGTCATTACTGAAACCTCACTATTTTACAAAATACAATTCCTCTATGCAAACAAACTCAATATGCTTCCTACACTGAGTTAACACAGGTAACATCATTGTAAAGAGTCAAATTGACACCTGTGTCTAAGAGTGCAGTCGGGGATAGGCTTCATGAAGCATAGTCCACTGCACTCTTAGACACAAGCCTCACCACCTACGCTCCCCAGGAAATCCCAAACATGTATCTTTTTCCGCCATATTTAAAAAGTGACGCATGTAGGTAGATGCGTCACTTTTTAAACCTCTGCGCCACATTATAGTCAAAAATGTAAAAGCCATTCATTACCCCCAAAATCGTGTTTGACATCACATTTAGGAAACACAGCATAGGTCCTATGTACAAGCATCTGCCTCACAGCAGGGATAAGACTGAGACAAACGCTTTCACATGGAGCTTTCCCCATGTGATAGGATTCTGACACCTAAGAAGGAGTGCAGATGAGATGAAGACTGTCCATGGGAGCACAAAAGGTGAGGCTTGTTACCAAGAGTGCAGTGGACAGGACTAAACTGGAGTAGTGTGCAAAAAAAAAAGAAACTCATTTATGAGGCCCTGCGTCAGTTTTGCATTGCTGATGCGTCACTTTTTGTGAAGCATCGGCGGCATAAAACATGTACCTTTTTGCGCCATATTTTAAAAATGACGCATGTAGGTAGATGCGTCACTTTTTAAACCTCTGCGCCACATTATACTCAAAAATGTAAAAGCCATTCATTTTCCCCAAATTCGTTTTTGATATCACATTTAGGAAACACAGCACAGGTCCTATGTACTAGCATTCCATGTCATTACTGAAACCTCACTATTTTTCAAAATACAATTCCTCTATGCAAACAAACTCAATATGCTTCCTACTCTGAGTTAACACAGGTAACATCATGGTAAAGAGTCAAATTGACGCCTGTGTCTAAGAGTGCAGTCGGGGATAGGCTTCATGAAGCCTAGTCCACTGCACTCTTAGACACAAGCCTCACCACCTATGCTCCCCAGGAAAGCCCAAACATGTACCTTTTTCCGCCATATTTAAAAAGTGACGCATGTAGGTAGATGCGTCACTTTTTAAACCTCTGCGCCACATTATACTCAAAAATGTAAAAGCCATTCATTTTCCCCAAATTCGTTTTTGATATCACATTTAGGAAACACAGCACAGGTCCTATGTACTAGCATTCCATGTCATTACTGAAACCTCACTATTTTTCAAAATACAATTCCTCTATGCAAACAAACTCAATATGCTTCCTACACTGAGTTAACACAGGTAACATCATAGTAAAGAGTCAAATTGACGCCTGTGTCTAAGAGTGCAGTCGGGGATAGGCTTCATGAAACCTAGTCCACTGCACTCTTAGACACAAGCCTCACCACCTACGCTCCCCAGGAAAGCCCAAACATGTACCTTTTTCCGCCATATTTAAAAAGTGACGCATGTAGGTAGATGCGTCACTTTTTAAACCTCTGTGCCACATTATACTCAAAAATGTAAAAGCCATTAATTTTCCCCAAAATCGTGTTTGACATCACATTTAGGAAACACAGCACAGGTCCTATGTACAAGCATTCCATGTCATTACTGAAACCTCACTATTTTACAAAATACAATTCCTCTATGCAAATAAACTCAATATGCTTCCTACACTGAGTTAACACAGGTAACATCATAGTAAAGAGTCAAATTGACGCCTGAGTCTAAGAGTGCAGTCGGGGATAGGCTTCATGAAGCCTAGTCCACTGCACTCTTAGACACAAGCCTCACCACCTACGCTCCCCAGGAAAGCCCAAACGTGTACCTTTTTCCGCCATATTTAAAAAGTGACGCATGTAGGTAGATGCGTCACTTTTTAAACCTCTGCGCCACATTATACTAAAAAATGTAAAAGCCATTCATTTTTCCCAAAATCTTTTTTGACATCACATTTAAGAAACACAGCACAGTCCTATGTACAAGCATTAAATGTCACTACTAAAACTTCACAATTTTACAAAATACAATTCCTCTATGCAGTAAAAACATTTTACCAAGCATTATCAAAAAGCATGACACAAAGCAACATTAAAAAAACACAATTTGCTTTCAAATCTTCTCCATAGAGTATACAAGTCTCTATGTATATTAAATGAATCATAACTCACCTTTACAAATGCTCTAGGAGATTCACAACAGTGTCAGATACACACACCAATATTTCTTTAGCAGAGCAAAAGGTATGTTCTCCAGGCACTGCAACCATTAATGGCACAGAAAATCTTTAAATCTACCCACATATTGCTCATGGTAACCAATCAAAACTCTTCCCTCTGTATTTTCAAACCAACACCCTTCCCCCCTCAGCCCTTTCTACCTGTTACCATAGCAACTCCCTCCTCACTGAGCTCCAAGGTTTAAAAATGTATTCTACAATGTTGCAAATCACCTCAGCAAGGATGTTTGACCTGCGAATACACCAGCTTATCTGGTGAAATGTTTCTTTAAATGACTTTTTTTAACCATTCAAATTACTTCTTACACAGAACACAACCATGCACCCTAACATACAGTTTTCAGCTATCTCAATCTACCAATCATTGCTTGTGATTCAAGAGCACTGAAACTCCACAGTTTTTTTTTGTTGCAAACTCCTACTGTTCCAACTGCCATTTTATTCCTACACTTTATCTGACTGCACCAGAACCTCCTCTACCATGTATTCTGTCTGGATTATTGGACATAGCTATATCCACTGGGCTCAAAGGTATGCAGCTACCAGAAATTTTCACAACCTTGATTTACAAAATGTGAACATTAAATGGATTGGCCAGAGAGGATTGAGATGTCACCAATTGATACCATTGGTGAACACCTTTTTGCATTTGCCACACCCTAACCTCATAATTCTGCACTGTGGTGGAAATGACTTAGGCACTTTGACTGGGGTAGGTCTGGAAATGCTTTTAAAGGACACCTTTGAACAATTGATGGCACTTTTTCCTCAAACTGCCTTGGTATTTTCCAATATATGCCAAAGGCAGAAATGGAACTGGTCCAAACAATTTTGTCCACAATTTGAGAAAGCATGGAAACATGTGAATAAATCTGTTTCTGCTTACATGAGAGACTATGGAATGGGTTCAATATACAACAACAACTTGCGTTACAACATGCAAGATATCTACAGAGGAGATGGTGTGCACTTCTCAGATGAGGGGAATAGAATATTCCTCCTGAATTTAAGACTGTGCATTGGTACCTACTTGTAGGTACCTAAATCAGCCACAGAACCAAAAAGCCCTTTTCAGGGCTACCCTATCTCTGATCACTCCAAATGATTATCTTTTTCTAACTTATTAAACTGTTTTTCACTAAAGTACGCTCCCCGGTACGCTCCCCGGTGCGCGTACCGGGCGCTCCCCCCGCGAAAAATAATAATTTTTTTTCCGCCTATTTGGGCCTCCTAAGACCCCCTCAGAAAACCTAGAGGGTCAGGGAGTGCCTACGATGCCCCCTTATACCCATTCCCAACGTTGTTTATCCTCCATTTTCTGTCTTAAATCTACCGAAAACAAAATGGAGGACTCCCGTAGCGCTGCCGGTACGCGTACCGGGGCGCGCACCGGTGAGCGCTCCCAAAAAATGTTAAAAGTTAATTTACATAAAAACCACTGGAGACACTTTCACCACATATAGAATAGCCCATACTACATACCAGTCCCTACCATTTTCCCAAATTTGGTGGAATTCCATTGAGCCATTTGAGCTGTAGCACTGTCTAAATATCCTGAGGTAAATTACATGACAAAAACACATCTGAAGTGTTAGAATTTACAACCAATTAAAATGTTACTTTCATTTTCTACTTTTTTTTCATGACATTTGATTGGTTATGTACATGAATATATATAAAGAAAGAGAGGGAAACACAGCCATTTTGACTACAACTACCTGAGGTACATCTTGAAAGGATTTTCGCATTTTTTCTTCTTCACCTCTCGGTAAAGTAAGTTGATAATTTGTAAGGGGCACTTAAAGTTAATTTGTAAAAACGTTTTCTAATAATTATTTACTGTTCCTCTGCTATAGTTATAGATAGAGATAGGCTCCTCTGTTATATTTATGGATTGACTTAGGCTTCTCTGCTATAATTAGGAATTTACTTACGCTTCTTCACAGGCACTTTTTTATATTTCTACTTCCTGCCTGTTACCATACACTGCCCAAAGTTAACTTCACTGTTAAAAAATCTGAACTACCTGTCTGAACTTAAACCCAACAGTGCCCTAACTCTACTGGTATAGTTATTTTTTATGCAATTAACAGCAAAAAAATGGAAGGGGAGCAAGAAAAGATCAATATTTCCTTCGAGATAACATCTGAGGATATTCTAAATGAAGATTTTTTTGTTGAAGAATTTAACGGATCAGTCTTTGGATCAACAATTTGTTGAATGTTTACAAGATATAGAAACATGCATGTTTGAGGAGATTCCAGATGATGTAATGCTGGAAGTTTTATTGAACTATGAAAATTCAAACCAATACATTTTTATTTAACAATTAAAAATTCTTTGAGACATTATTCATTTTTATATCTAATTCATTAAGTACTACCAAAATCATTATGTTTATATTATATATATGTTTATATTATAGTATAAAGTGCTGCTCCCTTATGATGTTTGTAACTGTACTGTACTGTACTGTACTGTAAGTTTCACTTTTCTCAATCTGTGGACAAAATTGATTGGACCAGTTCAATTTTTGCCTTTGACATATATTAGAATAGACAAAGGTAGTTTTGGGGGAAAGTGGCATCAGTTCTGTAAAGGTGTCCTTCATCAACATGTCCAGACCTACCCCAGTGAAAGCGCCTAGGTCATTGCCACCACAGTGCACAATTATGAGGTGAGGGTGTTGGAGATGCATAAACGATTTCAGCAATGGCGTCAATTGGGGCCACTTTTACCCTCTCTGTCCAATCCATTTAATGTCTACATTTGATAAACCTAGGTCTTTGTGAGTTCCTTTCTGTTGTGCGTACCTTTCACTCCAGAAAATATAGCTGTGTCCCACAATCCACACTTTAAACATCTTGAGGAGAGGTCTGGAGGATGCACTCAGATGGTCTCTGTAAATGAAAGGGCAGTATGAAGGTTTTTTTTTTCTAAAATGGTGGATAAGTGGACTTTTGAAAAAATCAATGAAGTGGTTGGTTGTATGAAACATTATTAGCTACAAAACTAGTGTGCAATTTTCTGTTTTTTAAAAGCCTGTTATTTATTGGTTAAGTAAAAGTGATAGAAAAGAACACTACTTTAGATAAGCTAGTATATTGAGTAGTCAAGCACACTTGCTGTTTTGATTTGCAACAATGTATGATGAACATTTCACCTGTGTTGTCAGTTAGTTGTTCCGTGAAGTGTTTCTATGGTAACTAGCAGAATGTGGTTGGGGGAAGGGTTGAAAGTGTTGTCAGTTGGAAAGGGTTGAAAAGTTCAAGGAAAGTGTGTTTCATTTTGTTTTAATGTGGGAATAAATGTGATTTGTTATTTATTTGTGTATGTGTGTGGATTGAGTGTGTTGATTGATAGGAAAAGTTTGCTGTTTGGTGTAGTACTTTTTTTACCTCCTAGGGTTGATTAGGGAGTTTTTCCAATGATTCTCAATTTCTACATTTTTTTTTCTTGCTTCGGTATGCTTAAAGGACAAATTCCGAAATTCGTACCGTCCGCGTACGGTAAATCTATCGTAAAAAAAAAAATAGCCTCTTTAACTAATTTTTATTAATCCCTGGGGACCCCATCCCCCAGGGTTTAACTATATGTTTGCGGGGGAGCTCATGGCCCCCACGCAGCCCCGGGGACCGTCACCCCCGGGGTTTCGTGTGCTGTTGAAATTAAAAACAAACAAAAAAAATGCTGTGTGGGGGGCTCAAGCCCCCCCACTAGCCCCGGGGAGGTGGCGGTCCCCGGGGCTAGTGGGGGGGCTTGAGCCCCCCACACAGCATTTTTATTGAATGTAGGGGGTCCGTGATGGACCCTCCAGCCCCAGAGACCACCACCCCCGGGGCTTTTCTATGTTGGGAGGGGGGCTGCGTGGCCCCCCTCCTGGAGCCCTCGATGGCCCTGGGGACCGCCACCCCCCAGGGCCGGCTCCTGCAGTGTCCCGGGGTGCCTACCCCCGGGACACTGCTGTTTGCTAAGGTAGGGTTGGAGCCTCACGGCTCCCACCCTACTACAGCAAACTGCTTTTCGTCAGAGAGAGCAGCATGTTAGCTGCTCTCTCTGACGAAAAGCAATGCCAGCTCCCAAAGGACATGGGGAGCCGGCTGGGACCGTGGGGGCATTGAGGCTATTTGTAATAGACTTAGATTTACCGTACGCGTACCACGATTCTGTATAAGGTTATCTGCTGTGTGAGTGGCATTCTTCTTAATCTACCAAACTATTTGAAAGGTGAGTTGATGACTTCATTTTTTTTTTTTAACCAGGAAATGCAGGAATCTCTTTACAGCCAAAATAAAAAGAGTAGCATAACATAATTATATACACAATACAGCAGATGAAACCAAATAGACAATTAAACAAAAGCAGAAGTAATGCATTAATTTGACCAGAATCAACATAGGCACAACGGTAAGTACTTAGAACAGATGAAATAAAACAAAAGATTTAAGAATCAGCCAATCCCGCTAGGAATGATGCCAGCTTTCCATCTTGTAATTGGTTGCCAAAGTGCTTCACCGCGCGCCCTAGATTTGGTTCCTCTTGTTTCAAATATAGCAGTTTCATATCTATAGACCGCTAGGAAACGCGCTAACCACATCTGAAAGCTTGGCGGATCTGATTCTTTCCAGCGAGCGGACAAAATTAGCCTTAATACTGCTGTACCTATAAAGGTTAGTCTTTCTTCAGGTTTAGTCAAATTTAAGGAATAGTCATGGCCTAATAAAAATAAAGTTTCTGAGTCTAATATCTTGTGACCAAATATTTCTTCCCAAAAGGATAATATCATGCTTTTAATCAACATCAAGTCAGGACAATTATAAAACATATGAGTAAGGGTTGCCGGACCTTGATTGCACCTAGGGCATAAATCATTCTCACGAGAACAATTTAGCCGGAGTAAAATAGAGATCGAATATGGTTTTATAAAGTTGCGCTTTAAGGTTACTTGCCATCAATAACTTCTGACTCATTTCTATCACTCTGTCTATATCTACATTGGAATTGTTTAATTTTGTGACCCATTTATTTTCAATTTTTTCAAGATCGTCATGTTTTTGAGTCAAAAGAATGTTATAAAGGGTTCCGATCCTGGTGTTTATTCTAGGGATTGCAGCTAAAATTTCGATTTTAGAAAGACAGATTAGAGACTCTTTGGCCTTTAATTTAGCAAATATCTGTGCAAAATTTAAAAAGTCTCCATTTGTTAGATTATATTTTACCTTTAAATCAAAGAAGGTGGAGTCGAAGTCATTTATTAAAAACTCACCAACTGTTCTTATTCCCAACTTTTCCCATTTCTTTACAACGAAATTGAAATCCTGGCATTCAAAGATATTAGAGCGCCAAAGCGCTGTGTATCGGTTAATCTTCCCGATATGCATATATTTTGTCACTTTATTCCAAATTCTCCAAGCGCTAGCTATAACTTCTCCTTTAAAAGCCTTATAGTTTCTTGCCTCGGTTTTTCGTAAGAGTAAGCCCTTAGCCTCCTGACCTATGAGAAGCTCATAGATTGTGGGTATTTCTTCACCTCCTTCTGGGCTCCCTACATTATAGCCATTAATCATTGGAGTAAGTTGTTTTAAAAATGCTGCCCAGTAGTATAGAGATATATTTGGTATACTGAGACCACCTCTATCAAAGGGAAGTGATAATAATGCAAGTGATCTCCGAATCTTGCCATTTTGCCACATGAATTTTGATATAAGTGAATTAATCAACTCTAGCGCTTCCTGTTCAATAGCTAGTGGTATTGCCCGGAATAAATACATACATCTAGGTAACGTGTTCATTTTTACATAGTTAGCTCTTCCTATGATAGAAAGATGTAGGCTATTAACTCTTTCAAAATCATTCTTAATCTTGACCAATAGTGGGTCAAAATTAGCTTTTGATATCAACTTGGTATTTGCACAAAGAACAACTCCTAAATACGTAGCCTTTTCAGCTCTTCGTTGATCCAGACAGATGGTATTATCTGTACACAATATAATCGTTTTTCCCTTGTTAAGAGAATAACCCGAATAATGTCCAAATTCAGTAGTCACTTTCTCTATCTCACTTATAGCCTCGATCAGGTCTGGTGTAGTAACCGCGATGTCATCGGCATAGGCCAATACTTTAGTTTCAAAGTGGTGACTAATAATCGGCTTAATAATGTTGTTTTCGATTAATTTCAAAATAAGGGGATTAATATATAAAGCAAACAGCAGGGGTGAGCAAGGACAACCCTGCCTAGTGCCCCTAGCAATATTAATATTTTCAGATAATACCCCTGCTGCTAGAATTTTTGCTTTGGGGTGGAGGTACATTGACTTAATAGATTTAATACATTTAGGGCCGAAATTATTACGTTTCATAACTTCCCAAAGGAAGTCCCATGAGACGCGGTCAAAGGCTTTCTCAGCCTCAAGTAGGATCATCGACATTTGTCCCCCCGTGGCAACCATGGCATCAAATAGGGAGATTGCCCGACAAGTGTGTTCTGTAGTTCCTTTACCAGGGATAAAGCCATGTTGCCACGGGGAGACAAGCTGTTCAACAACCCTACTGAGTCTGAGCGCCAATACCTTGGCATATAATTTGGAGTCCGAATTAATCAGGGATATAGGACGATATGAGGTTAGTAGTTCGGGGGATTTCCCTTTCTTTGGAAAAACGATTATATTAGCCTCATCCCAAGAGGCTGGTGGTACACCGTTACATTGAATACCAAGAAATAAATCATATAAAATAGGACATAATTGTTGGCTAAGTATCTTATATAAATCAATCGGTATTTTGTCAGGGCCTGCTGCCTTACCAGATGACAATAATGATAAAGCAGCCCCCACCTCTACTGAAGTAATTTCTTTTTCGAGTTCTCCCTTCATGCCCTCATCTAATAACTTGGTAGCCTCTGGATTAGTGAGAAAATTATCCAAATAGTCTATTATGTCTTTTTCCATAGCTGAAGTTTCTTCTGAATAAAGATTCTGGTAATATCTTTGAAATTGGTAATTAATATCTGTCACATGTGTAAAAGTTTGTCCATTTTCTACTATTGAAGAGATGTTATTCCTAGTATTTTTCTGGCGTGTACAAAGAGCCAAATGTCTACCCGCTTTCATATACTTGTCTCCTATGTGTTTGATATGTTTGGGCAGCTCTCTGGCTGAGTCTAGTGTTTAATTCGGATTTCAATATTGCTACCTGCATCATCAAGTGCCCGGCTTCCTGCTTTTGTATTATTTTAGCGGTATGTTCCTCCTCAGCTTTAGCTAAGGCTGCAATTTTCAGATCATATTTTTCTTTCAAGATTTTTCGGGTTTTATTTTGGAAGCTAATGGTTTCACCCCTTAATGCAGCTTTATAGGAATCCCAGACAATGTTTCTAGACGAGCTAAAGCGATTCATATTAAAAAATTCGTCCGTCCAGGTTTTAATGTGATTAATATATTCATTATCAACTAATAATTTCCTATCAAAGGACCAAGAACATTTTTGGGTAGGGTTATTATCAAAGGTGGTTAGCAATACTAGAGGATTATGATCCGAGATTATTTTGGGTGGTTTGATTATGTTAGAGTGTGATGCCAGTTCTCTCGAAGTAAACATATAGTCTATCCGGACATGTTTTTGGTGAGGGTGGGAGAAATACGTATAACCAGGGTCATTTGGATTATTTAGTATCCATATATCAGTCAACCCCAAACTATACATTAATCTTTTAACCGCCCGATATACTCTTGGTTTTCGGCCCATATATTTGTGGTTTAGGATTTGAGTTGATAATATTGGGAGAAGTGAAATATTAAAGTCTCCACAGAAAATTAGCGGGCCTTGCCACGTAGCTAATTCTGTTTCCAGGATTTCAAAAATTGCTGGATCATCCTGATTTGAGCCGTAAACGGAGCATATAGTAATACCATTGGCTAGTTTAACGATTGCCCACCTTCCATGTGCATCCGATAAGAAACGAATCCCCTGACCAAAGCAGGATTTTGCAAAAATTGCTACTCCCCTGATATTTGAAGATTGGGATGTTGTTATCAACAAGTTGTACCCCTTAAGATTTAATAAGGCTCTTTAACTCCAGGGAATATGTGTCTCCTGAATACACAAAATATCTACAGGATTTAGTTTTATTAGTTCTCCCAGTCTAAGACGTTTGTCTCTGCTTAAAAGCCCTCCTACATTCCATGATTGCACACTAAGTTTACCCATTTACCCATTGTTAATGTGAAAAGATTGCATGGTATTCTTATTCTTATAGAATCCTTTGTCCTGCTGTATCTCCTTTCTCTTTAATTCAAAAATTAACATTGCTCCTGCTACAAAACCTGGTTCATTTTTTGTTTTTTGCTCCCCTAGCCCCCTCCCCCCCTTCCCAGCTCCGCTCCCCCAGCAACCCCCCTAACCCCTCCCTGTTTACCCCTCTCCCCTGTACGTAGGCATTCAGACTCGACCAGAGTCTGTGTGATGCCATGCTGCACTTTTGCTGAACTACCGCTTCCCGCTATATATATGAATAAAAAGAAAAAAGAAAAGATCCTAGTAATGCATGAAAGAAAGACAATAAGAAAAAGGAAACTATTCACAAATCTTTGTATAACATGCCTTGACTATAAAGGCCCTATATCTAGTCAAACATTAATGAAATTCTCCGCTCATGTTAGTTAGATAATACAAAGGTAGCAACATCACATTACATAATACAGTCGTTCATGAGTGGATGTTGTCCCTACTTAAACATATATCAGTTATTTCCAGAGATGTATATAACCTGTCTAAGGTCTGTCTAGGATATTTCATCACGATAGGCTTTTGCCTTAATTTCAGATTGAAAAAGCTTTGTCTCGCCACCATGAATAATTTTAAGTCTGGCAGGATTATTCAGGTATGCCAAGGCACCTTTTTCTTGAAAGGGTTTGATTAGTAGGCGCAGCCGCCACCGTCTTTCCACGGTCGCGTGGCAGAAATCAGGCCTTGTAAAGAATGAAAATTCATCGAAGAATAGCTTGTGATCAGGTCTCGCCTTTTCAGCCACCATTTGCCGCAACAAAATTTTTCCAAAATATACTAAGATGGCACGGGGGTACACCCCTGGCTTAGGTGGTGGATTGAAAGGGACTCGGTGGGCCCTCTGTATTTCCAAATCCCAGTTCCAATTTTGAGCTTCGGGCATAGATTCACTAAAAAGTTTAATAACAAAAGCTCGTATATTCTCCCCCTCCATTTTCTCCGGCACGCCTAAAATGCGTAAATTGTTGCGGCGCTGCCTATTTTCAAAATCTTCAAGTTTCCATTTAATATCCATTAGTTCTGCCTCCTGTAGTTTAATTTTCTCCGAATTTCTCAGAAGAATCTTTTTCTGCCGTCAATACCCTTACTTACATTTCTGTAACTCTTTCTCCTATGTGATTACAAGTTTTAGTAAGCTTCTTGACAACCCCCTGCATTTTGCGTAAGGCTGCCCGAGATCTTTTGCTGTCTAACGCGGTCTCTTCCCTGTGAGCTGCTATCGCTTGTAGAATAGTCTCAACTGCCGTATGAGGTATCTCTGAGGTGGCGGAGCTGTCACCAAGATTGATATTAGAAGGTTCTTTAGCCAGAATATTTTGCGGAACTCTGGTACAGGCTTTAGATTTCGTTTTAACCGTGTTAACATTCTGTCTTCCATCGACGTAGCTATCTTCTGAGGAATAAGGATGTTCCAATTCATCATCCTTCTCCTCTCCCTCTTCCGTAGACACATTACTCTCTGACCATTCTCCTACAGCTGCCGCTCCGATCTCTCCAGTTTCATCAGAAAAAGAGTAAAACTCGCTAAGATCCTTTTCAGCATCTAGGATCTGAGCAGTTTGAAGTAGATTTGCATTCGTTGATACCTCATAAATGCCTTCATTTGCTACATTTAGCACAGATTGCTCAGGAAATTGAGTTTCGGACAACAGTTCTTCAGAAGTACCCAACCGCAAGGTAGGTGTTGTAAATATGACCTGGTTTATATCTGTCTCCCCAGTCAATTCAGGCAGCTCACTCTGTACCCTTAAGATGTTTCCACCTGGTCCTGTGAATGACATAGTACGCCCTTCCTCAGCTTGATTCTTACTGGTTTCTGGCCCCTCAGCCATCCCACTTGTTTGTATGGGTTGAGAAGTCTTAGCTGATTCATTGTTAGATTCTGAAATAGCCAATTTATTCACTATATCCACCTCTACAGGCTGAAGGACAACGGGCGTACTTAGGGGTTCAGTAACTCCATTATTTAAACCCAAAGGGTCATTTGTCGGAGAAACGGGGAGGCCTTGGGGGCTACCCCCGCGGTCCCCACGTTTTTTTTAGCCCCGGGTGATGAGGTCCCCGGGGGTTATAAAAAATTTGTAATAGACTTAGATTTACCGTACGCGTACCATGCTCGTACGTACGACGTACCGGGTAAAGTCTGTAAGTTCTCCCTTAAGCGTACCTAAGCAAGTAAAAATCAATTTAAAAAATACATTGTACAGATATCTTTCAATTTTATATGTTTATGTGTTGGTTGGTTCTAATGAAACCTTTTCTGTTTATTAGTACTTGTAAGTAAATACTTAAGGATAGTCTAAAGTTATTAAGGAGCAGTGTTTTACATTGAGCAGAACTTTTGACCTTTGTTGATAGTTGAGTTTTGCATAATCTGTTGGGGGTAGGGTGGAAAGTTATGTCAGTTGGAAAGGTTTGAAATGTTGAGCTAATAGAAATGTGTGTTTGGTTTTGAATTATTGTGTGAAGGAATTTGATTTGTTAGTAATGTGTATATATGTGTAAACAGAGAGGGAATATGTGCCATTTATTTAGTTCTGCTGCAAGCACCGGAGCAGAGAGATTCTGTATAAGGTTATCTGCTGTGTGAGTGGCATTCTTCTTAATCTACCAAACTATTTGAAAGGTGAGTTGATGACTTCAAAGGGATTGGATGTGGTGCATTTTATTTTTAGTAAGAGTAATGTGTTTATCCTTGTAAACTTTGTAGAATCATATTCTGAGTTTGTCTGCTTTTGGATAACTATTATGGTGTAATCATTTGGTAAGTTAATGTGTTTAGTTAGTCAGCTTTGTGGAATAAAGTGCAGTACTAAAAAAAGGTAGAATGTTTGCAGTCACTTATGTAATGCCTCAGTCAGTATTCATAGACTGCTGCATACACTCTTGTGTAAATGAAAGAATTATATTTGGTCTTTTCTATAATCTCACCTGTCTCTCCTCACAGTCTACCTGTCTTTGCTTATACTGTCATTTTTCTTATGATATTGTGTCTCCTGTTTGGAAGTAATGCTGGCAAAAAAGTAATGCTGGAAATTGGAAATGTATTTTGAAAATGACTCGGGTTTCAGCACTGTAATGTAGTGCTCATATACATGGGCTGTGTTCTGTCTCTTAAACGTTTTAGTGTGGGGAAAGTGTTTTGGTAAAATTTATGGTTTTAAACTTTTTGTCCAGGATCACACTGAGTATCTCTGTAAATGAAAGAATTATATTTGCACCTTTTCTTATAATTTCACTTGTCTCTCCTCACAGTCTACCTCTCTCTGCTTATAGTGTTCTCTTTCTTCTGATATTGTGTCTCAAGTTTGGAAGTAATGCTGGAAAAAAAGTAATGCTGGAAATTGGAAATGTATTTTGAAAAAGACTCAGGTTTCTTAACTGTAATGTAGTGCTCATATACATGGGCTGTGTTCTCTCTCTTAAAAGTTTTAGTGTGGGGAATGTGTTTGGTAAAATGTATGGTTTTAAATTTTTTGACTAGGATCACACTGAGTGTCTGTGTAAATTAAAGAATTATATTTGTACTTTTTTCTATAATGTCATCTGTCTCTCCTCACAGTCTACCTCTGTGTATAGTGTCCTCTTTCTTCTGAAATTGTGTCTCATGTTTGGATGTAATGCTGGCAAAAAAGTAATGCTGCAAATTGGAAATGTATTTTGAAAATGATTCAGTTTTCTGCACTGTAATGTAGTGCTTATATACATGTTCTGTGTTCTGTTTCTTAAATGTTTTAGTGTGGTAAATGTGTTTTGGTAAAATGTATGGTTTTAAGATTTTTGTCCAGTATCACACTGAGTGTCTCTGTAAATGAAAGAATTATATTTGCACCTTTTTCTATAATGTCACCTGTCTCTCCTCACAGTCTACCTCTCTGAGCTTATACTGTCCTCTCTCTTTTGATGTTTCCACTCTTTCCTTATTTTCACTTGTCTTTCTTGATAGTGCTGCTTCTTTTCAAACGGTCTCCTTTTTTAGTTTCCCTTTGTTTTCATTGTCTTTCCTGTCTCCTAATGTTCCTCTTTCTTTTTATACTCCCTCATCTGCCCTCTTAATCCTCTCTGTCTTATCATACCTCCTCTTAACCATACCCCAGTCAATATAGATAGAGTGCTGCATAGATTCCTGGGCATATTTACAAGTACCTTGGGCCTCTTTCTTCTTGTATTGTGTCTTATGTTTGGAAGTAATGCTGGCAAAAAGTAATGATGGAAATTGGAAATGTAATGCAGTGCTTATATACATGGGCTGTGTTCTGTCTCTTAAACATACTCTCTGCCTGAACCATCTCAC
This sequence comes from Lissotriton helveticus, assembly GCF_964261635.1. Lineage (NCBI taxonomy): Eukaryota > Metazoa > Chordata > Amphibia > Caudata > Salamandridae > Lissotriton > Lissotriton helveticus. The sequence goes on along the minus strand of NC_136065.1, from coordinate 1,232,456,598 downwards.
CCTCTTTCTGCACCATCTCTTCGCTGCCTGCACCATCTGTCTCTCTGCCTACAGCCCTGCACCATCTATCCTCTGCCTTCACCAGCTTACTCTCTGCCTACACCATCTCATGTTCTGTCTGCACCATTCCTCTCCCTCTGCCTGCTTCCTTTCCCTTGCATCTGTAGAGGCCTATTATGATATGGCTGGTGGTGTGTATTAGACAGCGCTAACATGTTAAATATTTTCCCTCTCTGCCTGAAGCCTCTCACCCTCTGCCTGTACTATTTTCTCTTTGTCTGTATTACCTCCCCCTCTGTATGCTCCATCTCCCCTCTGCATGTACCATTTCTCCCTCTGTTTGCAGCATTTCCTCTCTGCTGCATCATGTCACCCCCTGTGTGCATCATCTCTGTCTCTGCCTGCACCATCTGTCTCTCTGCTTGAACCATGTCACCCTGTCTCTGCTTCTTGTCCCCTCTGCCTGCACCAACTCTCCTCCTGCCTGCAGCCCCTCCCCATCTCTCCTCTGCCTGCACCATCTCGCTCTCTGCGTGCACCATCTCCCACTCTGTCTGCACCATCCGTCCCCCTCCGCCTACATGCGCTCTTCCGCCTGCTGCTATTTTAACAGTTTTCTCATCACGTTCTTCCCCCTCCTACCCATAGTTTGTCCCTTACAGTTCTCTCCTTTTCTTAAAATCTCTAAAATAAACATATGAAATGTGTTTTGAATTTGTGTGTGCGCTGTTGAAATAAGTTTAAATAGATACAGAGCAGAGGCAAGGCTAAAGAGCTGTGTTATATACATAGTGTAAGCAGATGGTGTCCCTCTATGTGAGGGTATCACTCGGTGCGGTCTGCACCCTCTGCACCCCTCTAGTGACGCCACAGAGAAGCCTCTTGGGCCTGTTTCTTGTACTATTGGGTCTCACTGTTGGGTGTAATCCTGGCAAAAAAATAATGCAGTAAATTTGAAATGTATTTGAAAATTGAGTCAGGAATGTCCACTGAAATATAGTGGTCATAAACATAGAATGTTTTCAGTCAGTTAAACGTTTTAGTGTGGGGAATATGTTTTGGTAAAATGTATGGTTTTAAATAATGTGTCTAGAATCACACTGCGCATCTATGTAAATTAAGGATTTATAGTTGCACCTTTTTCCATACTCTTCACAGTTTTTGCATGTACCATGTCCCCTCTGCCTGCATCATCTCTCTTTTTGTCCACACTAACTCCACTCTGGATGCACCATCTCTCCCTCTGTGTGCACCATCTCTCCCTCTGACTGCAATATGTCTCTGTATGTCTGCAATATCTGTCCCTCCGTGTGCATTATCTCCTTCTCTGCCTGTAGCATCTCATACTTTGTCTGCACCATCTTCCTGTCTGTCTGCACCATCTCTCCCTCTGTGTGCTCCATCTCCCCTCTGCATGTAACATTTCTCCCTCTTTTTGCTCCATTTCCTCTCTGCTGCACCATTTCACCCTCTGTGTGTACCATCTCTCTCTCTGCCAGCACCATCTGTGTCTCTGCCTGAACCATCTCACCCTCTCTCTGCACCATCTCTTCTCTGCCTGCACCATCTCTCTCTCCTCTGCCTGCAGCCCTGCACCATCTATCCTCTGCCTGCACCAGCTTACTCTCTGCCTACACCATCTCTTTTTCTGTGTGCACCATTCCTCTCCCTCTGCCTGCTTCCTCTCCTTTGCATCTGCAGAGGCCTATTATGATATGGCTGGTGGTGTGTATTAGACAGCGCTACCATGTTAAATCTTTTCCCTCTCTGCCTGTAGCCTCTCACCCTCTGCCTGTACCATTTTCTCTTTGTCTGTATTACCCCCCCCCCTCTGAGTGCTCCATCTCCCCTCTGCATGTAACATTTCTCCCTCTGTTTGCAGCATTTCCTCTCTGCTGCACCATGTCACCCCCTGTGTGCATCATCTCTGTCTCTGCCTGCACCATCTGTCTCTCTGCTTGAACCATGTTATCCTGTCTCTGCTTCTTCTCCCCTCTGCCTGCACCAACTCTCCTTCTGCCTGCAGCCCTTCCCCATCTATCCTCTGCCTGCACCATCTTGCTCCCTGCGTGCACCATCTCCCTCTCTGTCTGCACCATTCGTCCCCCTTCACCTACATGCGATCTTCCGCCTGCTGCTATTTTAACTGTTTTCTCATCACGTTCTCCCCCCTCCTATCCCATAGTTTGTCCCTAACAGTTCTCCCCTTTTCTTAAAATCTCTGAAATAAACATATGAAATGTGCTTTGAATTTGTGTGTGCGCTGTTTAAATAAGTTTAAATATACACAGAGCAGAGGCAAGGCTAAAGAGCTGTGTTATATATATGGCGTAAGTAGATGGTGTCACTCTATGTGAGGGTATCACTTGGTGCGGTCTGCACCCTCTGCACCCCTCTAGTGACGCCACTGAGAAGCCTCTTGGGCCTGTTTCTTGTACTATTGTGTCTCACTTTTGGGTGTAATGCTGGCAAAAAAATAATACTGAGTCATGATTGTCCACTGAAATATAGTGGTCATATACATAGAATGTTTTCAGTCAGTTAAACGTTTTAGTGTGGGGAATATGTTTTGGTAAAATGCATGGTTTTAAATAATGTGTCTAGAATCACACTGAGCATCTGTGTAAATTAAGGATTTTTAGTTGCACCTTTTTCCATAATCTTCATAGTTTCTGATGACAGTCTACCTCTCTCTGCTTATACTGTCTCCTCTCTTGTGATATTTTCCTCTTTCTTTATTTTTACTTGTCTTTAGTTATAGTGCTGCTTGTTCTCACAGTCTGTTCTGTACTCTTAGTGTGTTTCTGTGCTCATTGTCTCCTCTGTCTCTTAATAGTACCCCTTATTTTTATAATCCGTTGTCTGATCCTTTGATCGTCTCTTTCTCATTATACGTCTCTCTGCCTGCTTGTTCTCTCCTCCGTCTGCACTATCTCTCTCTTTGTCCATACCATCTCCCTTCTGTCTGCATTATCTCTCCCTCTGCCTGCACCATCTCTCCCTCTGCCTGTACCATCTCCCCTTCAACCTTGCACTATTTCACCCTCTGTCTGTACCATGTCCCTCGGTGCCTGCACTATCCCACCCTCTGCCTGCATCATCTCTCTCTCTGCCTGCATCATCCCCCCTCTGTCTACACCATCTCCCCTCCCCCTGTAATATCACTATCTCTGTCTGCATCATCTTCGTTTTGTGTATGTGAATGCTGGGAGATACCACAGGTTCCTCTCATGTGCACTGTCAATTACACTTTTACTCTGGGGCATACAAAAGGCCCACACAGTAAAGACCGCATGCATTTGTGTAACAGTATTGCTGCTACGGAAAGGCATCTGCAGAGACCCATTATAGTATGGCTTGCGGTGTGTATTAGATATCACTACTATGTTAAACCCTTTCCGCCCGGTCGTAAGGTGACCGGGGTAGAAAAGCGGTGGACGATGTTTCCCACTGCTGTGGAGCTGTTAGTCATGGCTGGAGATCATTCTAGTTGTGGGTCATTCTGGTTGGGATTGCAGGTGGATTGCCCTCATCAGGCTGGCGGTGGGTACTGGCAGCCTGGTGGGGGCAATCTGCCTGACATTGTAATGGGCCCGTTAATGTTTCTCCGTCCTTATTGTCTCATCTGTCTCCTAATAGTCACACTTCTTTTTATACTCCTTTGTCTAACCTCTTTTTATACTGTTTCCCTGTCTTCTTATACTCTGTATCTTTCTTCTTATACTCTCCCTTCTCTCCTCATACTGTTACTCTTCTCCTCATTATCTCTTCCTATTTTCCAGTGTTTTCGTACTCTATTTATCCCCTTATACTGCACTGTGTGCTTATATCATCTTTTTTATTTATAGTTTACATTGTCTTGTAGTCCTTCTATTTTTATATTGTTATGTTTGTTGTCATAATCTCTCCTGTCTTCTTATAAGTAATATAATAGTGTGTTTGATGTCATTTATTTTTCTAAAGTGAAATATATTTTTTACAATAGATTCTTTTGGTGACCACTGAAGAAAAATCAACATGCCTTCAAAAATAGAGAAGAGAAAAGGACGAAAGAAAGCAGTTTATGTAAAGGGGACTCATCCACAACATTTACCTGAAGATCAATGTACTAACAAAAAGAAAAAAAGTCCTGGTAAGAAAACTAAGATTTTTCTTCGAAGATTGACAACTGCTAATAGTAGTGTGCACAGAGTAAACAATACTGTGAGTGTTTCTGCAACTAAGAGAAAAAAGAAGACTCATAGAACAACTCCAGAAAAAAATATATATAGTAAAAGAAGGATGAATCAATTTATCGACATAAGAAGAAAGATGTTTTTTAATAGAATTTTGTTCAATTTGAGTAAGTTAATAAAGGATTGTAAGAAGAAAACCACATTTTATAAGAAGAGAAAATGTATTAAAAATGTACTTGACAAAGCATTTGAATTGAAAAAAAACCACCTTTCATTTCAGTAATCAATAGAATGTGATCACTAGATTAGGTAATGCATTCAATGAAGATCAAAAGTAAGTGGAGAAAAGTAATTAACAGAACTAATTTTTCTGAGGTTTTTCTGGGTGAATGGAAACATAGTTCAAGTTCAGAGCCTTTTTTTATGACGAAAGTTATCTGCAGAGTAATGATTTGTTGCATGCAGTTGACACTACTGGTCGTGCTTATGAAGTTAAAAATAGTTGTCCTATTGAGAAAGAACAAATTGTTCCTAGAAATGAGGAAGAGTTGTTAGCAGATGAAATTTAGGGAGACGTCCTAAATCTCCAGTGTACATTTGGAATTGCAGTAGTATTTGTAGTGTACGGCAGGAGCCTATTGATTTTTTATGCAATTTCTTACGTAACTATATGAGGAAATTAGTGAGAAGGTTGTATTATGCAAGAAGTACAGCACTAATGTTAAAAAAGTTGAACAGTGCTCTTTTGCATGGATCTGTATCAGATGTAATAAAGGTTTGTGATGAAATTGAGGTTAGGTATTTTGGTCCTCAAGAACACTCTGCAGAAATTGATCCGTTAGAGAATGTGCAGCATTGTTGTACAGAAACATTTGAGCAAGAAATAACTAAGTTCGACGGGATTGCTGGTGAAAGGCCAAATTATTCTTGTATCTGTTGTCGACGTACTCATTATAAAAATCAGATCAGGACTGTTGATCTGTATTTAAAAAGTGAAAAGGAAAATAATAATGAGTGGAAGGATTTTGCAACTTAGTTGTTGGTAGAGAATTGTTTTGATTTGGGTTCTGATCAGTGTATTTGTAAATATTGTTATAATAAATTAGATGAGAATAAAATGCCTGCTAGAGCTGTGTATAATGATCTTGAGTTGGTAAATATTCCTTCTGAATTGATGGATTATGAGTCTATTCTTATTCAATGTGTTCGTCCATTTCAAGCTATTGTTCGTATGGAGCTGAAGACAGAGAAATTGTCTCCTTCAGATTTACAGAGAGGGTTAAAGGGAAGAGTTGTATATTTGCCTCTAGATTTAAAGCAAAATGTTGAAACAATTGGTGAATAAAATGTAGAAGATGAACCTTTACTTATTTTAGTTAATGGTGTTCCTACTAAGAGCAAGAAAATCTGGCAGGAATTAGTGGATGTTAGGAAAGTGAAAAAGGCAACGTTGTATCTGATAAGAAACAATCAATATTATGAAAATGTGTTTCTGAGAGAAGAAGAAATAACTGTAGAAGAAGACAGTGACTTGCCATCTAGCCAAATTGAAAAAGTGGATGTGTCCAGAACAGAAGAAATCTACGAACATTATAGTGTTCATCCACTTCATTCTAAAGAAGTGATGGGGGATACTATAGAGTTGTCCCAAATGAAAGAAGCAAAGGGAAATCCCATTAGTGTATGGGAAAAAAGCTTGGAAGCTCGCTGCTTTCCTCAGTTGTTTCCAACAGGAAAAGGTGGACGATATGATGACCGACCTGTGCAGATTTCTGCATCTGAATACCGAACATCAAGATTGTATGCTGAAGATCCAAGATTTCGACAATGTATTCCATATTTGTTTCATCTGTTATTTAAGAGTGACTTGTCTGGACTTTCTTATGCAGTAAATCATATATTGAAAACAGGTGTACATCTGCAAAATGTTTCAGCAAAAGAATTTATAGATAAAGTACACCTGAAAGATAATGTTTTGGAATCTCATCTGATTAATCTCATGGCATGTCAGCGTGGTACTAATGTGTACTGGTACCATCGTCATGGAGAACTTAAATGTAAGCTAAGGAATTTAGGAACTCCTACATGGTTCCTTACTCTAAGCTGTGCTGAATATGCTTGGGATGATTTACTTCAATTTCTTTGAGAGGCGAATGCAAATATAGTAAATATTGAATACAAGACACATGGAGAATTGTGTTCTTTGGATCCAGTTAATGTATGCAGGTTTTTCAATCATTGATTTGAAGCTATGTCTTTTATCACCAATAAAAAAAATCCTCCTCTTGAAGAGGTTTTGGATTTCTTTTGGAGAAAGGAGTATCCAGCAAGAGGTGCTCCTCACATTCATAATATGGATTAAAGATGCTCCCAAATTTGGAACAGACTCAGATGACAAAAGATAAGGACTTAAGAGAAAAAGTCTTACGATTTCAAAGCCATCGTTGTGGCAAATACTGTCCACGAAAGTACAAATCAAAGGATAAATTCTATACTAAATGTCGTTTTGGATTCCCACGTCCTGTAATATCGAAAGGAAGAGTGAACAATTTTAGGTCATCTCTGCGACATAGAATCAGAAGAAAGTCTCCAAAAAATACCTACAACTTAAGAAGAAATGAAGAGTCAAAATATATAAATGATTACAACCCAGTAATTTTGTCCATGTGGAATGCTAACATGGATATTCAATACGTAGCGGATAATTCCATAGCTGTTGCTCGATATGTAACATCTTACATAATCAAATCAGAAAAGACAGAATTGAAGGAAATGTGGGAAGAGAAGAGATTTCTCACGAGAAGAGTCTAAGTAAGAAATGATATACTTACAGTTTGAAGATGTTATCTCATCGAGAAATTGGAGCGTATGAATGTTTGGATTGCTTATCATCTGCAAGTCTTTACTCCAAATCTAGAAGAATCATTTGGGTGAGTCTTGGTCTTCCTGCAACACGAAACCGAGTACTTAAATCTGTACAAGAAATTAAATATTTAGCTGAAAAGGAGCCAGAAAATACAGATATTGTGAAAATAAATATGTTGGATACATATTATCCAAATAGAAGTCATCATCTTGGGAACATTTGTCTGTATGAAGTGTTGCAAAACTATATTTTTAAACGGAATATTACAGAAAACATCAATAATGGTATATATGCCGTGATTGGTTCTGAAGGATGTCTGGTGAAACAAAGAAAAGGACATTTGATTAATCACCGTAAACTGAGTTGTGAAACACCTGACAAAAGGGAATTTTACTATCTAGCTCATTTGCAACTTTTCAAGCCATGGCGTTCAGAATTGGAATTACTTGGAGATTTTGAGAGCTATGAAGATTCCTTCAATGCTACTAAAGACACTATAGGATATCCTGTTTTTGCTAATTATGTGAAGATGCTGAATGATGAAATCGAGCAAGAAGCTGCAATTGCAGCTGAGATTGCTAGAGACAGTTCTCAGGATAGTCAAACTTCTGCTTCATTAAGTCAGGATCCATTAGGAGAACCAATTATTCAAAATGAAGCAGCAACTGCTATGGAAGAGGTGGAAACAGCAATGTATCAAGCTCTAGAAGATGTAAGAAACTTAGGAAACTTGGAAGAACAACTCTGGGGTTTAATAGGATGGCGGGCTGGACCGCCCGCCTACAGGGCGGGGGTCCCGATTTTGGCATTAGGATGCGCCCGCCACACAGGGGGGCGCATCCTTTATATTTACCATTGCGGCGGGCGGAGCTGAAATCTCCGCCCGCCGCAATGGTAAAAAAGCACGTTGTGCATTTCAAAGCACAACATGACAGGCACAGCGCGGTGCCTGCCATGTTGCACTTTGAAATGCGGGGGGTACCATACCGCCATGGTGGCGGTGTCTAACAGACACCGCCACCATGTTACTCATTTTTTGCCCTGGCCGCAAGGCGACCAGGGCGGAAAACAGGCAGGCGGTGTTTGATACCACCGCGGTCCCCCCGCCATCCAAATATATAAGGGAGGGAATTGGGCAGTGGATGTCGGGCAGAGGAGATACGCCCGACATCGTAACGGACCCCTAAATGTTGAGCAGAAAGAAATATAGGAGCAAGTGAGAGAACAGATTAACCATGGATTACTTCATGAAAAGAAAGAGTTCTCTTGCTCATCATTTAAACCTATCCAATTGTACGTGAGTGGACAAGCTGGAACAGGAAAACGTTTTTTAATAAAAGTAATTTCAACTTATCTACACAAAAGAACTGACTCACATTTGTCTTGTGTTGTCACTGCTCCAACTGGGTTGGCGGCACACAATATTAAAAGAATTACTTTACATTGTTTATTAATGCTACCAGTAGAGCATGGAAACAAATTGGAATACTACAAGCTATCTGGAGAAGCTTGTTTTGAAGTTTCAAGAGTCTTGAAGAAAGTGAAACTTCTCATTATTGATGAGGTAAGCATGGTATCAAACTTAATGCTTGCCTTTGTGCATTTAAGAATGCAGCAAGTTCTTAAAACGGAGTATGACATATTATTCAGAGGAAAACACGTCATAGTTTTTGGAGATCTTCTACAACTTACTCCAGTAAAAGGACAAACAGTGTTTAAAACACTGACACATGAAGGTTTTGTTAATTATGTAAATAGAGATGGGATTCAATTTTTGAAAATCAAATTTGATGAAATTGCTGAAGTACAACAACTTAGTTGTTGTCCAGCTCGATTTTTGCTTGTAAAAGATTTGTATGTCTGCAGAAAACAGTTTCCTGTTTCTTTGGCGTATTCGGTGACCATTCATAAATCTCAAGGTTTAAGTGTAGATAGTGCTTTAGTGAATATTGCAACTACTGTGTTTAAATAGGGTATGGCGTATGTTGCTTTGTGAAAACTTTATCTGGATTGTATTTGATTGATTTTGATGAGACAAAGGTTACTGCAGATGTAAATTGTGTGAAAGAGTATAAGAGATTAAGAAGAGAATATGAACCCAATTTAGGTCAATATCCAGTGTTTGAAAAGCGTGTGGTAGGTAGAAAAAGAAGATTAGAGAATATCTGTAGTGAAACTGTAGAGAAAGGAAAAAAACAAGATGACGTTGCACCCGCAAGCAAAAAGAAAAAGGATAGTGTTGAAGAAACTGTTGGATATCGGTTTGAAAATAGTTGTGGTGTCAACTGCTATGCTAATGTAGTTGGTAATGTTGTTTTTCTTCTTCAAAGTTTGCAACAGCAAATTGCTGAAAATCGGGAGAAAAGATTCTCTTCATTGTTGTTTTCTATTTTTGAGAAATGTAATGATAGAACTAAAATACAAAGTGTTTCTGATATTCGAAATCTTTTGGACATATGTTCCGGTTCTACTCAATTTACGCAAAATATACAGCAAGGTTGTCAAGAATGTTTAATGTTTATGCTTGTTGTATTGGAAGAAGAAGGTATAGAGATTGAAACCCTTTTTGGCCTTCTTATAAATGGGAACATGAGTGTCAAAATTGTTTGTTTACATGTACCACTAACATAGACACTGAAAGATTTATATATTTGGCTTTACCAGAGTGTGAATCAGTGTCTTTTAATAATCTAGTTAGAGGAGCAACTCAAAACAAGGAGTGTAGGAAATGTAAATCAGAAATGTCATCAATATTATTTATACATAGCTATAGACAGTATGTTATTTTAATGCTGCAACGTTGTAGAGCTGATGGAAGAAAATTGGAAACTTCAATTAAAAATGTTCAAGTATCAATATCAGGAAGAACTTTTGTAGCAGTTGCAATTATTTTTCATAATGGAACTCCTACAACATCTGGACACTACACTGTTTATTTAAGATGTCTGAAAGGTTGGACACTTTGTAATGATACTCAATTCGTTTTTAAGCAACATTTGCCTAAAAAATTAACAAATTCTTACCTAATATTTTTAATGCATAAATTTTAAGAGCTAAAATTTATCCTTTCATGATTACTGCTGTTAAGGTAGATTAGTTTGGTGTTGTAGAGTATTTTGTAAGGGAGGGTGAGGAGTTTGAAGGACAATGCTCATGTTGATGTTGAAGCAGTGTAGGTGTTTGAGGTCGTGAGTGATGTGGCTGTAGCAGAGCATTTTGAAGTACAGTCAGGTAGAAGTGTTTTGGATTTGTTGTAGTCGTTCTAGGTGTTTGCTTGATATTCCTGTGTACAGTGTGTTGCCACTGTGTAGTGTGTTGTTAATGTCGGCCTGTGTCACTGTTCTTCTTCTTTTACTTAGGCTGCACTTGTAAATGTTGCAGAGCATGTGGTGGGTGTTATAGCAATATGAGGAGATGCTGTAGAGTTGGTTATACATGCAGAGGGAGGAGTTAAGGATGAATCATAGGTTGTGTACATGCTCAGTAGGTGTTGGTACTGTTTATTGTGTAGTTGGCCAGCAGAAGTCATCTGTGTAGGTGGGTTTGAGGATGAGTATGTTCATGTTGTGCAAGTTCAGATTTAGAGAGCTACTCCTTATCCACTTGGTGACGTCTTTAATTACGTAGTGGAGTTTTTTTTAATGTTATGTGGTTTCTTGGTGAGGAAGAGGATGAGCTGGATATCGTCAACGTAAAAGATAATGTTGTGGTTGAGATGGCGGGCCATTTATGTGAGGGTGGCTATGAAGATGTTGAATAGCGTTGGGCTGACGGATCAGCACTGGGGGATGGTGCAAATGTTATCAATGGTTTTGGATCAGAACACTGGAATGCAAATGCAAATGTTCAGAGTTACTATTGAACAAGTTCCAAAGTAACAACTTCACACATACTATTTGGCCATGGAGGAAACGTTTGTGAAATCTTTAATAACTTTTTTTCAAGTTTTGTTATGGAATACAATTAGTGATGGTGTTTTGTTATTTCGGGATTGTTTGACATACTTCATAGTTACGTAAGAAATTGGTCTTTTAAGATATGTTTTATTTCTATTTTTTAGATTGTTAATGAGATTGTTGTTTTTTTTTAAAGATAATCTTCTTGATTATCTTTTTTTGCCCGCTGTTATGTGATGAGTACTATTGAACTCACTGTTTCTAGTTAAATTCAATATATTCTGAGAACAGCAAAAAGGCAAATGAAATGCTTTAAAAATGATTTTGTGTTTTAAAAGATAAATTGTAACTGTATTAATTAATTATTTTGAAGGTAAGTATAACTAAGTATCAAAAAAAATCGATGGGATGTAGTTCTACAAAAGTGAAGTAACACAACGTCTATGGTGTGCAAAAGTTTGTAAATACGGTTTGTATCTTTGAAACACATTTGAAGAATGTTAAAAAAAATATAGTGAGTGTACCTGTGGTCTTTGTATTCTACTACAACACATCAACGGCTTTGGAACTGGTAAGCTGAATAAATATGTTTTACTTATTTTAGTAGTGCACTTTATTATAATAGCCTTAGTTTATTCTATTAATGATAAACAGTGACTGGTTTGAAAATGCAAGGAACTTTTACAACAAAAAATTCATATGAGCAAATTTAATTGATATAATCATAAAAAGTACTTTAGAAAGGTTTTTGCATAATATTTTTTAAAGGACAAAATAGTTGATAAAGCTAGTTTTGTTTTATGTATTAGGGAAAATGATAAAAGGAAGTGTTTATGTTTTTGTGCAAGGACCTACAACATAGGAAATTCAGTATGGAAAATCAACAAAACAATTTGGAAGACGGTTTCGAAAATAGTAACAGTGTCATAGAAGAGCTGAACATACCTTTTACAAGTATTGACAATGAAGAGGAAGAAATGAATGCTGCAGATATCAGCTGTGACTTTTTAGATCAAAGTTTGGACAATGAGTTTGTTGAAGCATTAGATGACATCGAGTTTAATGTGATGACTTTTGAAATTGATGAAGAACCAAATGAAATTTCTGATGAAATCATGCTAGATGTTCTATTAAATTATGAAATGTTACAAGAATACATTTATGATTAAAAATTAAAAATGGTTTGAGAGAGTCTTCTTGTACAATTGTAATCACTGAGCTAGTAGCCAAGTTATTACGGTATAAACTGAGTCTTAGAGCATGGAGTGCTTCAAACCTTTATAGATTAAGTATGCACGGTTCTATGCACTTCCAAACTTGTGTTTTATAGTTTTTATTTCCAGGTGTATATACTTTTACTTCCAGCAAAGTCTCTGTGATTGCTGATCCAGTATTAAACAGAGCTATTCAACAGAATGTCCTTCTGTATGCAGTGGGTAAAAAATGGGGCTACTTAAAATACAGTAGGCAGTCTGCTTGCAGAACTGTAATCATCGAGTCAGTATCCAAATATTCATGGAGGACAGTACGTCTTAGGCCATGGACTGCTTTAAACCTGCATAGAATATCCTTGCAGTCTTCTATGTAACTACAAACTACTCTTTGATATATTGAATTCTTCAGTGTGTATTATTACACTTTCAGCAATCATTCTCACGCTATTGTTTCAGTATTGTATTGAGCCATACAGCAGGATATGCTTATCTACAAACTATTAGAACGTTGGAATGTTGGGAGCTCCACTGATGGAGTGCACCGGGCTTATAATAACTGGCATAAGCCTGGACATCCAACATTCCAATCTTTCTTTGTTTTCAACTCTGGCTGTGAACAAAGGCTTCAGAGAGTCTGAGGGGATTCCAATCCACTTGCACTCCCTGAAGGCTTTGTTCTTTTTTGTTACAATATTCTAATTCTAATAGTAGAATGTTCTAATTGCCTTATAGCCATTTGTACCTGGGCCTTACTGGCTATTAAAGTCCATCTCCCTTGTTAAAGGCCCTTGCCTTTGACAGAAGCCTTTAATGCTGGATAGGGCCTTTAATACCTGGCATAGCACTCTACATTAGGCTATAAGATTATTTTACAACATTGGAAAGTTGGGAGCTCCACTGATAACAATGTACTGCTGCGAGCTTATAATGGATGGTATAACGCTGGAGCTCCAACTTTGCAATGTTACATTGTTAACTGCTCTGACTATGAATAAAGGCTTTAGAGAGCCTAAGGGGATTCCAATCCCCTCACACTAACTGAAGGGTTTGTTCTTTTGTGTTAGAACATTCTGCGTTCCAATGGCAGAATGTTCTAATAGCTTTATAGCATTTCGTAGCTGGCCTATACTGGCTATTAAAGCCCCTCCACCTTGTTAAAGGCTCTCACCTTCAACTTGGGCCTTTAATGTTGGAGAGGGTCTTTAATAGCCAGTATATTTTTCTACGACGAGCTATAAGCCTATATTCTAAAAGTGAAGCTGCTATACATTCAACCAGATAGTTTCCTTAAAGGTTTCTAATCATTCAGGCAGTACCAAAGTACTTATGAGGTAAAGTAGGCTCAGGGCATGCACTGTTTCAAACCCCTTTAGACAGTCTCCTCCCAGAATTGTAATCATTCACGGCCTCATTTATGAGACTTCTTAAGGCATTGGAACGTCACTTTTTGTGATGTTCTGTGTCACAGCTGTCAGCGTAATATTTTTAAGATAGCTGTAAGGCACTCTTTTTGTTGTACTGTTGCCTGATAAATATCAGACCCTTAATACAGTGTTATGTGTTAAAGGCGTGTGCAATGTTTGTTAGTGGGGGTGTTTCTAGCAACAACCATGGCCTTTTGACGCTGTCCTACATTTACAGTACAGATATTTTTGGGCCCTCTGCTCATAATGCTGTATCAATCCTTACACCTGTTTTAAACAGGTGCAGGGTTTTGACGCAGTATAAGCCCAAAAGTGACTGAATGAAATTTTATAAATTTCACGTAGTCACTTTTAGGAGGCGTTCCTGCAGTAGAACATCCCTCATCTACGCAGGAAAGCTTCCTTTTGGCGCATGGCTTTACAATGTGACGCACCTTCCAATTACGTCAGATTGTAAATAGCATACATCATGGTACATCTTTTGGACCACTGCTACATCACAAATGTGATGCACCGGTTGTGTAAAAGAGGCACAAGGGGGTTGTAAAACCACCCTTAATACATACAAATTCATCCAGGCAGTTTCATACAAATTCATCCAGGCAGTTTCACCAAGTGCAAATCGAAGCATAGACTTGCAACATATTTATATGCATACCGTATTTTCCGGCATATAAGACGACCCGGCGTATAAGACGACCACCTACTTTTCTTGATAAAATGTAGGTTTCGTGCTATACTCGCCGTATAAGACTACCCCCACTTCCAACGCAGTGCACAGTGCCACCATCGCCATTATCCACATTAGTATTGTTACGTACTCAAATGCATGGTGGTTTGCCATTATCCACATTAAAATAAACAATAAACAATAAATAGGGTGGATATGCTGCTGGATGCATTAAGTAAAATTTGATGTTTTTGGCAGATTACCGGTACCGTAACTGTAATTTATTTCCCTTTTTCAGATCCGCTTCCAGTGGGTTTGCTTTTGATACTTCCACAGTGACACCATCGCCTACGTAATGTTAGTTCTTGTGTTTGAGTGCCCTCCTATACCGTACCTCTACTTGCACACATGTAACTTTTTCCCCCTGTAATGCCCATTTCCTATTGAGAAGCGGTCTAACACCTTCGGGTGAAGTCCGCGCTATGTAAAAACACATGAAAACATACCTTCAAATTTTGTACCCGGCGTATAAGACGACCCCCGACTTTACAGAACATTTTAAGGGGTTAAAAAGTCGTCTTATACGCCGGAAAATACGGTATGTTACATTCAAGTGCTTTGAAGGTACTACAGTATAGTATAGGTAAATACCCTATAGATTTATGCTGTAGCACATCCTTACAGTTTTGCACTTTCATATTCATTCATTCATTTATGAACTACACATTCTTTCTGACAAACTTTTACAGACAAACATAGAAATATAGTTTTTTTTTTACCAGTAGAGGTAGTTCTAAAAAGAACTGTTTTTCTTTCTTTTTTCCTTTGTACTTTTTTGTAGTTTTTATTGTAGATAATACTGAATGTGGTGATCCCAATATGTACTTGGACTCATTTACCCCGTCACACTTGGAAACTACTGATCAGGAGATTTTAGATGGTACAATCACCTATGACGAAATACTCTTAGCAATTAAGGGCCTGGCAACCGGAAAGGCAGCAGGCATGGACGGAATTCCAACCGATTTTTACCTTACATTTGCCCCTCAACTTGAGAATATCATAACTCCCCTTTTCCAAAATATCTTCTCTGGGGGGAACCCGCCAAGGTCGTGGTCCATTGCCAAGATTATAGTATTTCCTAAAAAAAACAAAGATGCGAAAGAATTGGGCTCATATCGACCAATCACACTGATTAACGGGGACTCTAAAATATACTCAAAAATACTGGCAGATCGATTGGCACCCGTAATTCACAATATTGTTTCAGAAAGACAACATGGCTTTGTTCCAGGAAGGTCCACGACTGATCATATACAAAGGGTTATTTCCCTTTTTGATTATACGGGGGTGACAGGAGACCCTATGGCCCTCATACTGCTCGACGCGGAGAAAGCGTTTGATAGGGTCTCCTGGAAATTCCTGTGGGCGGCCCTATCAAACTGTGGGATTGGCGGACACTATTAAACAGCAGTCCAACAGCTTTATGTAAACCCCAGTGCCCACGTTTTAATCAATGGGGCTTTATCTGAAAGTTTCGCCATTACGCGGGGTACAAGACAGGGCTGCCCTTGCTCGCCCCTCCTTTTTGCTATCTATATTGATGTGTGTATTAATAATTTGGAAAATAACAACTCAATTCCCTCAATTCAACTCCGTAACATAGAAACTAAATGTCTGGCATATGCTGACGATATAGCTATTATCACAGGTGACCCCAATAATGTCATTAAGTGGATAGAACGAGAAGCCCATGCTTTTGGCAAAGTTTCGGGCTGTAAACTAAATCGTAGTAAAACCAAGATCATTATAAATAATAAAATTACGATGCAAGATCCAAGAATAATTAATAAAGCAATCTACCTAGGCGTGAGTATTGATGCTAATATTGCAAACATAGTTGACGATAATCTTAACCCTCTCATAAGTCGCACCAAGAAGGAACTACTGCGCCTATATAATCTACAGCTCACTATTGGGGGGAGAGTTAATGTCGTCAAAATGCTATTCTTCCCGAAGTTTCTCTATTTTTCTCGTTCAATTAACCTTGAATTCTCCGAAACAGTTTTTAAAAATATAGATAATTTGTTTTCACGTTTTATATGGGGATATCACAAGCCACGAAGAGCACTCAGGTGGCTTACTTTACCTAGAGATCGGGGGGGATGGACATTACAGAACTTTAAACGGAATTATTGGGCAACAGTGCTGAGATACAGCGCATATCTTTTAAAAGGAGACATAGACGTCCATAACATTCCCACCCCGCAAGAACTTATTCTGGGAGACGGCAGTGCAGGTTGCTTATGGCGGCACTCAAACGATGATTACTTTAAAAAAGTGAAATTCAAGACTATTTCTAGCACTATTAAAGTATGGCGGAATGTCAAAAAATGAGTTGGTTTAGGCCGGTACTCTTTCTATACACCTATAATACAGAATTTGGATCTTCCGGAAATATTTCAAGATTTAGTATCGAATAGATGGGCCGAATTGGGGATAAAAGAACTTGGGTGCTTTTTTCTATGAATGGTATAAAGTTGTTTGAGGAACTAAAAACCGAATTCAAACTATCTAATAGAGATTTCTTCAAATACCTCCAAGTGCGGGATTTTATTTTAAAGAAAGGGGAGGTCGCATTAAATTTCAACCGTGGCAAACTATGGACAAATTACTATCTATAAAAACCCCTAAAATTGGCGAGATATATGAAGGGCTTAATTTACTTATGCCAGACGATTTGGAGAAACATATGGTGGCATGGCAGAGTAGACTTGGCATCTCTCCACGACCCTCTTTGGAAGCCTTGGAGATGTCAATATCAACCCTAATGTCCATGAAACTCCAAGCACAATTTTATAAAACATTTTTTCACTTTATTATACCCCAGACAAATTGGCAAAATGGGGGAACGGATTCAGGACACACTGTCCGAGGTGCTCCCTTCCATCAGCAGATTCAACTCACATGTTTGCTACTTGTCCTTTATTAGAGAATATTATATCGACAATCTCTGACTTTCTTTCCAACCTCGCACATTGCCGTATTAACATATCAACTGAAGAAATTCTATTAGGTACGTCCAACATACCCCGACCCCATTCAATGCATGGGCTTATCTTCGTTGCTATGGCTGTTTTCAGACTGTGCATTGCGTCAGCCTGGATAGATCCATTAGCACCATCATTTGTAGAATGGAGAACTAGGCTGTTTGCAACCTGCAACCTAGAAGTAGCGATTTATAGAAACAAAGGGAGGACAAAGGGGAATAAGGGCTTGATGATATGGGCACCTCTGTTAGATTGGATGCATGAGGAATGAAAGAGGATAAGTTGTGTGTCATCAGCATAGGAGACGATGTTGAGCCCATGTGTTCTGACGATGGTTGCAAGGGGGAACTTGTAGATGTTGGAGAGGGTGGGGATGAGGGAGGATCCTTGGGATACTCCACATCTGTTCTCTGTTGGTTATGAGAGGAAGGGTGGGGGTCTAATTCTATGTGTTCTGCCCGTGAGGAATGAGCGTATCCAGTCAAGGTCCTTTCCTTGGATGCTGGCGTCGTGGAGTCAAGGCGGGTGCGGATGTCGTCTGTGGCAGCAAGGAGGTCGTCACGGTGCTGTGGTTGCTGCAGAATCCGGATTGGGAGTTGTCCAGGATGTTAGCTTCGATGAAATAGGCTAGCTGTTGAGTGTTGACGGCCTTTTCGATGACATTGGCTGCGAAAATAAGCAGCAAGATGGGCCCAAGTAAGTAGGGTTTGTTGAGTGACGTCGCTGGGGTGGGGGTTGAGGCAGTGATGAGGCCTTGGTCGTTGAAGTTGTCGTAGAGCGTCTTGATCTTGAGGTGAAAAAAGGAGCTGTGTTTGTCGTAGAGATCTTGAGCGGGAGGGACATCAGTTGTTTCACAGTTGGGTTTGGCAAATTCCTGTTTGATGGAGAAGAGTTCCTTGGCGCTGGAAACGATTTTGTCTTGGAGTAAATTCTTCTTTATAGATTTGATGAGTTCATGGTATGCTGCGGTGGCTGTTTTGTGTGCGTAATTCTGGGGCGCAGTTGTCAATCCATTGGAGGAGGTTACTTGCTGTGGTGTTGGCATCTGCCGTAGCTGGGGGTGGATTACTGGTGAGGGTCATGGTGAGGTGTTCTTCAGAGACTTTGTTCCAGCAACGGGGCAGCATGCATGTTTGTGAGTAGTGGGTTTTCTAAAAGAGAAATGGATACAGTGGTGGTCGGTCCAGAGCAGTTCTGTAGTGTGGCTGAAGAGGATGTAGTTTCCTCCTTCGAAGATGAGGTAGAGTGTGTGTCCTGCTCTGCGAGTAGGGACGGAGGTGAGTTGCTTCAATCCAATTTTGGTGAGATTCTCTAGGAGGACGGTGGTGTTGGGGTCATTGTGGTTGTCCAGGAGAAAGTTTAAGTGTCTGAGTAGTATGTAGTTTGTGGAGGCAAGTGCATGGGGTGTGATGAGGTCGGCGTTGATGTTGGTGAACAGAGCATGTGGGCCAGTTGGTCCGTAGATGAGCGTTCCGGTGTCTGTCTGGATCTGGAAGTGGATGTGTTCCGTTGGGGGCAAGGTTTGTCTGAGTCAGTGGTAGTCGTGTGGAGGGAACTTTTGTGAATGAAGGCGAGGCCTCTTCTTGGGTGGGTAGGTGGTCTTTTCTCAGGATCTTGTATCTGTCAGGGATGGAGGTTGCGATGTTGGCTGTGTAGCTGCCATTGGCCTAGGTCTCTGTTAGGAAGGTAACATCAGGCTTGTGCTGAGGAGGTTCCAGATTTCTATGGCGTGTCTCTGCAGGGAGCATACGTTGAAGAGGATGCACTGCAGTGGTTTGTGTTCGCTGGTGTCTGGTGGCTACAGCTGGGGTCCAGAGGTGGGTGAGGTGTGGCAGCAGCATCGACAGATCAGGTGTTGGGTGTTGTTCGCAGTCGAGAGCTGGAAGTTGTTGTTGCATCTGGGGTTGAGAGCATGTAGTGTGCTGGGGCTAGTGGGAAGGTCAGAGGACCAGCATTGCTGCCGCTGATTGCAGTCAAGTTGCAGGCTGGCACAGATGGGCTTGCCTTTGGTGTGCCAGTGGCACGGCTGCTGTGCATGGCCGCTGCACATGGCCACTGCACATGGCCGCTGTGCACCAATAAGTAGGGGTTGGGGGAGGGCGATCAGATGGGAGGCGGAAGCAACACACTGGGGTGACGGAGCCATGGGCGCACCAGGAAGCACAGGAAGCGCAAAATGAGGCAAAGAGAAAAGAGGCAAAAAAAGAGAAAAGAGTCACAAGATGCAAAAGAGAAAAAGTGGCAAACGGGTCAAGAAAGAAAAAGTGGCAATAAGAGGCAAAAGAGAGAAAGAGGCAGGCGAGAAAGAGAGAGAAGA
Organism: Lissotriton helveticus; assembly: GCF_964261635.1. Classification (NCBI taxonomy): domain Eukaryota; kingdom Metazoa; phylum Chordata; class Amphibia; order Caudata; family Salamandridae; genus Lissotriton; species Lissotriton helveticus. The sequence goes on along the minus strand of NC_136065.1, from coordinate 1,232,436,986 downwards.
GGCAAAAGAGAACAGGGGACACAGAGGAGAGAAAAATAGCAGGAGAGCAGGGTGCTATTCCCCTAGTCCACCAGGGATGAGGCGTAGGTTGAAGCCTGCATGTGGAAAAAGGTCTCGGACATCTACCTGGCTTGGAGCTCGGGCTCAAGGGTAGACCCTTAACGTTGGAGCTGCATGGGAGAGAGTAGTGACCTACTATCTTGGACATGTTAACAAGGTGTCGTTTAGGCCACAACGTCTTCCAGCAGGACACCTTGCAGTACTGCGGGCATGGGAAGTTGCACTGAAGGCCCGCTGGGTCAGGTTGATGCAGGACAGGCAGAAGCTGTGACCGCACTTCACCGACACTGGGTCGTGGAGGGGTCCAGGCAGACTGGGCAGGCATCCTCCTCCTGCAGGCAGTGCAAGGGGTCAAGGATGGCGGCTGAAGCCGTGGCAAACAGAACTTTTCCATTGTAGGTTCAAACGAAACTGTGAGCCAGGCACAATTGGCTCTACTGTGGGCCAAGTGTAAACAAGACCACAAGCGAGAACTTCAGGTGCACCACAGACCACCCACTATCCATGACCAACATGATGGCCATCTTGGAATCCCAATAGTTAGTTTCTGTAGGAAGGAAATCTGTTGAAGGAACACCTCCGCAATGAGCTTGCTACTTTTGTAGAACATAAAAGAAAGAGAATAATCAATGGATGTAAATAAGAAGTGATTCAGCTAAAATATGCATCGTGACTATTGTTACATAGACATCCGAAATACCTACTATTTTTGATGTAAAGGTGGGGAGTTGTCCAATGTTGCAACCTATCCATACTTGTGTGTGCTATTTGTTGAAAAGTGATCCTGGGTGGCTCAGCGAGCTCTCAAGAAAAATACTCTAGCAATAGCCGCAGGAGCAACATTGAACTATGCCAGGAGATTAGGAAGCAAACCCTTATTGCCATTACTGAAAGTTTATAATGAGAAATGCATCCTCATGACAACGTATAGTAGAGAGGTTTGGGGCTACAAGGAGGTAAATTATCTGCAAGGGGACGAAAATTAATATTTGAGGAAACTTTTATTTGTGCCCCTGCCTTTATGGTGCATGAAGAATTAAGGCAGGGTTACATCGCAGATTGTATTGCAGTGGGCCACTTAATACGGTTGATAGAAATATGGTCTAGACCCAAGCCTTGCCAAAGTCAAATTATTCTAGAGGATTGCATGAAGTTAGGCAGGACCGCAGACCTCCCCTGGTTAAGTTATGTCTCACAACAGCTCACAGCATTAGGGCGTCCTAAGCTTTTTATCCAACACTGTCTGTGAGGTGAAAGACATTAAAAGTACATTTTTAACCAGGAGAAGGCTAAAAAGGGAAACTAGTGAATTTAGCAAACCCACGTTTAGACATTTCATGATAACAAGCCCTGGGATTTTGGATCAACCCTTTTGGTCTTTTGTTAATAATTTGCATCATCATTTTATTTTATCTAAATTTATGTTTAACTGTATTCATTGGTGTCTTACAGTACCTAAGGGTTTTTCAAAGGCAGGGTCCCTAAAGCCCTGTTCCTGTGATGATTTTTCGGACCAAGACTTGATGCATTTTATGTTTTTTCTTTGGTATTTATAATGATTTATGGTCTAAACATATCTCAATCAATTAATTAGTAAACTTGTAAAGCACACTACCTACCCGTGAGGGTTTCAAGGCGCTGAGGGAAGGGGGTGCTGGTACTACTGGAAGAGCCAGGTCTTGAGGAGCCTTCTGAAGGTGAGCAGGTCTTGGTTCAGCCGCAGATGGGTGGAGAGGGTGTTCCAGGTCTTAGCGGTGAGAAAGGAGAAGGATCTGCCGCCGGAGGTCATTCGATGGATGCGCAGGACGAGGCTGGTGGAGCGGAGCTGGCGGGCGGGGGTGTTGAAGTTGAGTCTGCTGTTCAGGTAAGCTGGTCCGGTATTGTGGAGTGCTTTATGTGCGTGGGTGAGGAGCTTGAAGGTGATCCTCTTGTTGACGGGGAGCCAGTGCAGGTCTTTTAGGTGGGAGGTGATGTGGCAGTGCCGCGGGATGTTGAGGATCAGGCGAGCGGAGGCGTTTTGGATGCATTGCTGTCGTCGTAGGGGTTTGGTTGGGATTCCTGCGTAGAGTGCCTTGCCGTAGTCCAGCCTGCTGCTGACGAGGGCTTGGGTCACTGTTCTTATGGTTTCGGTTGGGATCCTCTTGTAGATCCTGCAAAGCATGCGGAGGGTGTTGTAGCAGGAGGAGGAGATGGCGTTGACCTGCTTCGACATGGAGAGGGAAGAGTCGAGGATGAATCCTAGGTTGCGTACGTGGGCCATGGGTGTTGGTGCTGTTCCCAGTGTGGTCGGCCACCAGGAGTCGTCCCAGGCAGAGGGGGTGGGGCCAAGGATGAGGACCTCCATCTTGTCTAAGTTCAGTTTCAGGTGTCTGCTCCTCATCCACTCAGTGACGGCATTCATACCCTCGTGGAGGTTGGTTTTGGCTGTGTGCGGGCCCTTGGTGAGGGAGAGGATGAGCTGGGTGTTGTCTGCGTAGGAGATTATGTTCAGGTCCTGTTGGCAGGCCACTTGTGCGAGGGGGGCCATGTATACATTGAACAGGGTCGGGCTGAGGGATGATCCCTGGGGTATGCCGCAGATGATGTCGGTGGCTTCGGATCGGAAGGGTGGGAGGCGGACTCTCTGGGTTCTGCCGGAGTGGAAGGACGTGGTCCAGTCCAGGGCCTTCTCCTGGATTCCGGCTTCTCAGAGGCGTGTCCTCAGTGTGCGGTGGCACACTGTGTCGAAGGCGGCTGACTGGTCCAGGAGGAAGAGGGCTGAAGTTTTGCCGATGTCTAGTTGGCGCCTGATGTCATCTGTGGCGACGATGAGGGCGGTCTCGGTGCTGTGGTTTCGTCTGAATCTGGACTGGGATGGGTCTAGGGTGTTGTTGTCCTCGAGGTATTGGGTCAGTTGCGTGTTGATGATCTTGTCAATGGCCTTCGCCGGGAATGGGAGCAGGGAGATGGGCCAGAAGTTCTTGAGGTTCTTGGGGTCTGCCTTGGGCTTCTTGAGGAGGGCGTTGATTTCGGCGTTCTTCCAGCTTTCCGGGAAGGTCGCTGTGTCGAAGGAGATGTTGATGATCTTCTGTAGTTGGGGTGCGATGGTAGTGTCTGCTTTGTTGAATACATGATGTGGGCCGGGGTCTGATGTCGATCCAGAGTGGATGGAGTTCATGACCTTGTGAGTCTCGTCATCGTTGACCAGGAGGTCAGCGGGTTGGTGCAGGTGGTGTTCGGGGTGGGGTCTGCCGTAGTCGGGGCGGTCGAGGTGTTGAAGCTTTTGTGGAGTTCAGTGATCTTGTGATGGAAGAAGGTGGCCAGTGAGTGGCACAGATCTTGCAAGGGTGGGATGTCGTTGGTGTTGGAGCTGGGGTTGGAGAGTTCCTTTACTATGCTGAAGAGCTCTTTGTTGTCGTGTGCGTTGTTGTCCAGTCAGGCTTTGAAGAAAGATCTCTTGGCTGTTCTGATGAGCTGGTGATGTCTGCTGGTGGTGTCCTTGAGGGCAGAGTGGCTGTCGGTGTGTGGTCGTGGAGCCATTTCTTCTCTAGTTTCCAGAAGGTACGTTTGGAGGTCTGGAGCTCTTCGGTGAACCAGGCGGCTTTTTTGCTGGAGTGGTTGTTTGAGGGAATCTTTTTGCTGTGCGAGAGTGTTGGCGCAGTCATCTATCCACTGTCTGAAGTTACTGGCGAAAGCGGAGGTATCTTATCTCTTTTTAAAAAGTGCCAGTTTGCACAAGTAAGGCCTGACCTGACATATCTGCAAATACTTTCATCCCCTTTGATATGTTATGAGGTTTTGACCTTTTTATCTGGGGCTGTACGCAGAAGAAAAAATATTGATCACCCGTAGAAATGAATTGGGTTGTGCTGAGCCAAATGAAGAAACACTTTTAAACTTGTTTGATGACCTTTTAATGTTGTATTGATATTGTATCATCTTTATTTTTAGTAAGGTATTTGCTGGTAGTATAGGTCTTATTATGTTACACCACATGTATATAGGCGCCTAAGTACCCGTTTTTAATCCAATTGCATATGTAAAGGTAGTTCTGTTCTCTATTTTTATCATGTATTTGTACTGGTTGCTCCTTGTGTAAACCTACTTTTATGGCCATAATGAGGCCGAATAAAGTTTTCTTGACTTGACTTAACTTACTTATTTTCAATGAGAAAACACTAGAAAAATTGCATTGGTTTCACCTATGTGATGAATAAAGAGCTGCTTCTATCAATCCTCGTCTGTGAGAAGGAAAGAGCTCCCAGACAGATATCGCAGGAGTGCAGAGGATGTAGCACAGCGGCCAGAGCTGCTGACTGAGAGCTGGGGATCCTGGTTCGAGTTTCCGTGGCACAACGGACTGTGATTCGATGCACATCATTTAATAGTAAAAACAAAAGGAAGAAAAAGTTTAGGGAAAAATAGTTCCACCAAAGTGTATTCTGGCTGCGGGAAACTGATAAGAGAAGCAGATGAAGAACAAGCAATGGTAAATGCAAGAAAATATGCTACAGCCAATGGAAATGGAGGAAGAGTGGCACGCACAGGAACCAATAAGAAGCCAGGAAAGGGAGGAGGTGGGATGTAAGTCCCTTTTAAGTTTATATTAAAAACAGTAGGGGGTATATTATCAAGGGGTTTTATCTCCGCTTTTTTGGCTTTAAAAGCCAAGAAAGCGGAGATAAAATTATCTCCCTATTACCAAGCTGTCGCTAACACCAGTTAGCGACAGCTAATAGGAGATAGCGACCATCATGGGCCCCACTTTGCATGTCAGTGATATTTATCACTAATGATATGCAAAGTGGGCGTGCCAAGATGTTAGCGACTGGAAACAGTCGCTAACATCGCTATCTCCTATTACCAACTTTTGGAGATATTTGCGCTAAGCGCGAATATCTCCAAAAGCTAACACCTGCCCTGAGCAGTTCTTAGCCATGTTATCCAATGGGAGGTGGATAACATGGCTAAGAGCATTTGCTCGATAATGCATGAATATCACTGACTTTTTCGGCGATATTCATGCATTGCGGGCGTTTTTTATCACATTTGCGATAAACCTTGCTAATAGCAAGGTTTATCTGCGATAAAAATCGCCGATGTGCGGCGATAATTTTTGTCTCTAAACAAGTTAGAGACAAAAATTATCGCTAGTTGTTGGTAATATGCCCCTAGATTTTTAAAGCAAATCACAACTGCTGTGCAGGCAAAACCTAAAAATCTTATATTTTTCATTAATTAAAAAACTGAAAGAAAACTGAAAGTGTCCGTGGTTAATCCATGTTGCTGCTCCCTGTGACCTCTAGTGCTGCTAGCAGTGGGGGGTGCACTATGGGTGGTCCAGACCATTGCCGGACAGTCAGAATGAAGGGGCATATTATCAAGGGGGTTTATCTCTGCTTTTTTGGTTTTAAAAGCCAAGAAAGCGGAGATAAAATTATCTCCCTATTACCTAGCTGTCGCTAACACCAGTTAGCCACAGCTAGTAGGAGATAGCGACCATCTTGGGCCCCACTTTGCATGTCAGTGATATTTATCACTAATGACATGCAAAGTGGGCGTGCCAAGATGTTAGCAACTGGAAACAGTCGCTAACATTGCTATCTCCTATTACCAACTTTTGGAGATATTCGCGCTAAGCACGAATATCTCCAAAAGCTAACACCTGCCCTGAGCAGTTCTTAGCCATGTTATCCAATGGGAAGTGGATAACATGGCTAAGAGCATTAGCTCGGTAATGCATGAATATCGCTGACTTTTCAGCGATATTCATGCATTGCGGCCATTTTTTATTGCATTTGCGATAAACCTTGGTAATACCAAGGTTTATCTGCGATAAAAATCGCCGCAGCTCAGCGGTAAAATTTTGTCTCTAACCAAGCAATAGCAATAATTGGTAATATGCCCCGAAATTCCTTTACTTTAAATAAGCGGTTGGGAAGGTTAATCAGAGTCCTGGCAGTCCTGCGAAGTGCAATATCAACTGCGCTATTCTCCTGGGGAAGGTCGGTTTCTCTGCTGTTCTGGTCCAGAATCCACTGCGCTCTGTTTCTGTCCAAGTGGGGCAGCACTTTCCCTTACATAACTAGCAGTACAGGCTGTACCTCACATTGTATGTCAGATTCATATAACCCTTCGGTTATCAGTGCCAGAACGTCGAGAGACTCAGCATCAGCCACATAACCTGTCTCCTAAGCAATGATATGAAGAAGTAGCCCGATTTAAAATGTCAGAACCACACAGTTGGAAAAGAAAACACTGACGTATCCTTGAACACACATTGCAGTTTAATTGCCCGGCCAATCTCGGTGCTTGTGTTGATGCAGTAAAAGTTCTGAAATGCTTTGGTGTAACCCAAAATGCCTGCCACTTTGTGGAAAAGTAAATTTTGCCATGTTCTGTGTCCCTACGTGTCCTCCATCTTATGCTATGTGTGCATGATTAAATATGCATATGTATCCCCCATGTTTGATTAAAGACGCAATTACAGTTGTGTCCATCACTAGTATGCCAGTTTCCAGTTCTCGTGAAAGCTACGAGTATCAGGCCTATGTAAAGTTGCGTTGCCACGTTTCTCAGTGTGCACGTTATTTCATTGTAAAGTCCCCGTTTCTAGGCCTCAAAAGGGCCCGGACACCAGATTCAGCTTCTGTCTCCTGAGCCCTCGCTGAGGAGCGATACAGCCCCCACCTGTATCCTCGACCCTTCACTTACTTCCTGCCTCGCAGTGCCCGGCTCAGCCTGGCTCTGCCTCTGAGTCTGCCAAGAGTATGTTATGATTCTAGTTATCAGTCCAGCCCTCCTTCTCTGCATTCCTAAGCTACTGAATCGCATCAATAGTTCCCGTCATTGTCTAGCCTTTACGTCTCCATGTAAGAGAAATACTGCATTTAATGGTCATTTAATATTCTTCATCACGCACTACATGTAGAATAATGCATGCTCCAGTCTTAGAGTCTGTTAGCCTTTACCCCGATAACTTTTGGATTCTATCAACATGTTCTCTAAACATCAGATACTAGATACTGTTTAGGCACATTTCGCCCTGACTCTCCAGACTTCAGTCTCTGCTCCTAGCACAGAGTTCATAGCCCCCAGCTTCTCCTAGTAACACGTCATTGTCAGTTTGCGCGCACCATTAGGTTAGAGGTCCCGGCTCCTTAGGTAGCCCCCTCCATGTTTCCGCCCCATTTATGACATATTCTGTTACGTTTACATCACATGTCTATGTATACGCCCCTGTTACACCCATTTTTCACCCTTATCTTTCGCGACTGCTATTGACCACACCCACTGCTCCGCCTACTGTAATTCACTGTAATGTAACTGTTTTAGTATATATATGTTATGCATTTGTTATTAAAGTTATCCTTCCTTCCTTCCTTCCTGTCCTATCCTGGAGCGCGCTCATCCCAGATCTTGTCCGTGCAGGTTGTCCTGTTCCTGTCCTTTATGCTGTATTAAACCTGCAAACTCCTACTACCTCGAATCTTGACTCTTATTTATTGAGCTATCTGTTATTGCTATGTCCAGACAAACCTAGATCCGGTATTATTTATTTATATACCACATAATGGCGCCCGAATAGGGACTTGCCCTTTCCCCACGCGCCGGTGAAGCCACGCCGGCCCCCTGACCCTCTGCAGCCGTGACGGAACCATACCGTGCACGTGCAGATATTTCTGCTTCAAGTATCCCTCAGGCCCACGGAGGAGACGGAGGTGGCGGTCCAGCATCCAGACGAGGCGGTGGAGGAACGCGGCGAGTCCCGACCAGAGCCCAAGCCGAGAGTCCAAGGTCCGAGGTATCCGGAGGCCCACCCGTAACAGAAGTCCGAAGTTCGTCCGTCCGGCGTCGAAGCAGTCCAGTCCAGTCCGAGGCCTTCCGTTCTTGCTGCCCGGTGAGTACCGTTGCTGGGGTAGTATCTAGACAGGGTCAATCTAATTGACTCTGGTCCGTGGGTTGGTGGTACACAGACCCACAACGAAGTGTCCACTTTGGTGGATGCGGGTCCTGACGTGTCTCTTTATGAGACCGGTAAGTTTCGTACTGTTTCAGCAGTGCATCTAGTTTCTGTTCTAGTCAGTCCTGTTCTCGAGAAAATTCATGTATTCTGTTTTCAGTATTCCAGGTAGTATTCTGTTCGAACTGTTATTTTAAATGTTCTTCATGTATTTTAATGTCGTGGTATGAATGTGGAGTAATTATCGTGTTCATTGTGTATTGTATTGTGTCTAGATTACAGTTCAGTTATGCCCTTATTTTCTAAACTACGCCAGCTAAAAACTAGAAAAGGTCTGCTAGAAGCAGCAGTTCCTGTCCCGCCTAGGGACAGTCCAGGTCATTTTATGTATCAGAAGCATGGCATAAGTGCCATATTATATCTAGATTTATGGGTAGAGTATACCAAAGAGTTAGAGGAAAAGTATAGATGGCCCGTATCAGGTACGTGGGATGCCGAGTGCATCATGAGAGTAGAAGAAGCATTATGGAAAAAGAAAGCCAGACAGTCACAGAAAGATGCCATCGAGTTATGGCGCAAAGAATCTCATAAGAGAACCGAAAAAGAAATCAGAAAGTCAGAACTAAGTAGAGAATCCTTAGAACGAGCCCAAGAAAGGGAACTAATCGAGATAGGTGAACGAGTTAAAACAGAACAGTCAGACAGACAGAGGAATGCCCTCATCAAGGGTATGTACCCTCTTCTTGCCGAGGGCTTGCCAAAAGCGACCCCGGAGGCATCCAGTAATTTTCCGCCACCATTAGTTCCGACCAAGCTACGTCACAAACCGACCGCAGCTGATATTTTTATTTCGTCCTATTTGGACAACACAGTCCCAGAATATGCAAATCCTGTTCCGCCAGTCCCTGTAAATAATGTAAATCCTGCTCCTCCAGTCACCGGAGTACCTGCTATGGTACCCCCGGTCCAGCCTACATTACAATTTCCCACTCTGCCAGCACGAAGAGTATCAGTCGACGATTCCAGTTTAGGGGCCGCAGGAGGAGGTCCTCCTGGTACCCCGCCACCGCACCAACGTAGAACGTTGGCCGAGTTACATGAATGTGCGTTACAGCGTACGCCCAAATATAAGTCCGTTGCAGAAATCCGACGAGCTCTCACGGAATGCCGCTATGATCCAGTTGCAGGTGATGATAGTACAGTTATATATTCCATCCGTGTAAGACGGGTGACCGGGTATTTGGACACCCTACCAGATATGAAAGGAGATCTAGACAGAATATATCGTTTCATCCGTACAGGGGATGATCCAGAAAGTATTGGCGAAGCCATGTCTCAAAGGAAAGCTGAGATCCAGCTCATGATATTAAAGTTTCTGATTAATTGTCTAATAAGAGAACAAGATTACCCGACTAAAGATCCGACCGAAATGAGAATCCTGACAAGGTGGAGTGATAATATAGCCGAGGGTAAACACAAGACTATCAGTAGTATAGAGAGTATGTACAAGAAAATTCGTAAGGAAATACTAAAGTTACACGAACAACGTAAAGCAGCACAAGTAAGCGAGAAAGAAAATGACTCTACCGGAGAGGTAGAGGACGAGAATCCCGCTAGAATAGCGTATGTAGGTAGAACTAGACTTTCCGACCGACATTCACGTCTAGATTACAAGAAAACTGTTCCTCATCCAGCACCAGAACAAGGTTCTCTAGAACAAGTATTTCAAGCTACCGATCACATTCTGAAATCACGAATCGGTTACAGTGAATTAAGTACCATGCATGAACAAGAACTAGCCCGATCAGCAGTCCGATGGATTACTGATTCTACCACTTTTCCAGACGAAATAGTGGCACAAATGTTCCTGAAACTGCCCCCAGCCGAGCAACGACTGGTGGGTATGTATATGATCCAACACCTCATTACTCTGTATGAGGGTCAACATTCTGATCCAGGTCCGTTACACGATGTCCTGAACGAGTTACTCCAGTATAGATGGAAAGGTCTAGGTACCGATTTAATTAGTGTCATCCTAGAACAGCGCCACAAATATAGAACGTTTTTGAACCCGCATTTTGTTCATGTCTCACCCCCAGAAAATAAACCCTTTTACATAGACAGACAGAATCCGTTACGAGAAGTACACCCAGTTAGGACAACAGATGGTGAAATGCAACGAGTGTTTGTTTACACTCCGATTACAAAGATGGAACTCTTAGAGATGAAGAAATTAATTCCCTGTCATGACAAAGATCCAGCAGGGTTCCACCGAGAATTAAAGGACATGCTCCGTATGGGAGAATACATGTATCCAGATATAATTAAAATGTTAAAGGTCCTGTTGCCCGCAGGGGTATATGAAAAACTCAAGGAAAAAGATTGGGAGGTGGGAGAGAAAAAGATCGATTGGGCAGTTCTAGAAGCTGAAGATAAGATACGAGTACCAGGTACCGGTCTAGGAGAAAAATGTAAAGAATTACCAGAATTGTTAATACAAGTTTTGCCAAGATTATTGGCCACTAAAAAGGAAGACTGGGATGCAATCTCAGCCTGTAAACAGAAACAAGACGAAGACACTAGTGATTTTTATTCTAGATTTGAGAAATGCTTTATTATCAACAGTGGCCTCAAGACAAGTAGCGAGTCATACCCTCATCTTTTTGTTACTAAATTAGTCGAGAATTCAAGTCCACAAGTTAAGAATCGAGTTTTGAAAGTCGAAAGTACCTGGCAAGCTAATACCCCGTCCCAGATGTTACAGATGCTTCAATACCACCAGAATAGAATCAGAGAAGAACAAGATCACGAAAGAAAACGTATGAAAGACACGAAAATGAAAGTACTAGTTGCACAATCTGTTCCTCAAGACAGTCAGAAGAGGGGTACGAATCAAGCCAGTCATCCTGCAGTTCCCGTTAAAGGGACCTGCAATTATTGTAAACAGCCAGGTCATTATATAAACGAGTGTGCAGTTCTGAAACATAATATAGCTACTGGTAAAACTAAAGAAAGACCACGTCCGCCTAGACAAGAACAAGTTTCACAGACTTCTCAGCCACAGAATGTACAACAGACAGTTCCAGCACCGCAGCCTATTGCTGCAACACAGCATGTTACACAGCAGATGTACCAGTATGCACAGTCCGAGTATCCAGAGTATCAGCCGTACTCATGAAACAGCCTAGAGAGGGAGGTAGGCTTGCCTCTCATCGAGATACCTGTAGATCAAGAGGGTCCCTATGTTCATAGTCAAGTATTAGGGAAAGACAGAAAGTTTTTGATTGATACAGGGGCAAGTAGGACGACCATCAGTCACGCCGAAGTTCCAGGGGCTCCGCTCTCAGGCTCAAGAAATGTTTCCCTTGGATTTTCAGGAAAGCCTATTGTAAATGAGATATCTAAGCCAGTTATTCTAGAAGTAGGTCCATTGTCCCGCACTACTGATCTGTTACTTACAAAGTCATGTCCAGAAAATCTGTTAGGCATTAAAACACTGAAAGAATTAGGTGCAGTTATTTGCTGCTCCCCAGAGGGAATACGATTGTTCTTACGTGACTTCAAGGGTCACTATGTATTACGAGATTTTGATCCGAGATTGTCCAATGTTCCGCAGCATCTATGGGCACAAGGTCCAACTGATGTTGGTTATATGCAAATCACACCCCATCGTGTGACTCTCAAGCCAGGTGTAGTGTTACCACGAATCAGACAGTACAGATTGCCACCTGAGGCTGTAACAGCCTTATCCAAAATTATTGACGAGCTCATGGCTCAAGGAGTGGTTGTAGAAACTGACTCCAATGTATGTAATTCTCCGATCATTCCAGTCATGAAACGTACTGATCCAAATGCACCCCCAGTATATCGATTAGTGATTGACCTTCGAGAACTCAATAAATGTATTATTCCCCAGTACCCAGTTGTCCCAGATATCTCTACCCTATTGACAGCCATTGATTCTGAAGCCACATTTTTTTCAGTCATAGACCTCAAGAACGCATTTTTCAGTGTCCCCATTCATCCAGACAGCCAGTTTCTTTTCGGATTTTGTTTAAATGGAAGGAGCTATATGTTCACACGAGCTCCTCAAGGTTTCACAGAAAGTCCTAGTATTTACAGTCAAGCACTTAAGAGACAACTAGACAATATTCACATGCCAACTGACACTGCCCTGCTCCAGTATGTCGATGATCTACTGATCACAGCCCGTTCTGAACGTGCTTGCGAGCGAGCATCCCTTACAGTCTTGTATTTCCTTGCCGAGATGGGGCACAAGGTGTCCCCTTCGAAGCTTCAATTCTGTGTCCAGCAAGTGATCTATTTAGGCCACTTACTGTCCAAGAGGGGTAGGCAGTTGACACCTGACCGTATCCAGTTAATAGCGAGTCTTCCACAGCCCAAGACCCAGAAGGAGGTACGTGCTTTTATCGGCCTTACTTCTTATTGCAGACAATGGATTCCTCAGTATGCATTTCTAGCCAAGCCACTGATACAGTTAACGACACAGGAGGCAACCGTATCGACTGTCCTCCCTTGGACATCTGAACATACACTTAGTTTTAATGAGTTAAAGAAAGCTCTATGCCAAGCTCCAGTTCTAGCTACACCGAACTACAGTAAGCCTTTTACACTTTTCGTCACTGAACGTGAAGGTACAGCATTATCTGTTCTTACACAAGATCAAGCAGGACAATACAAGCCCTGTGCTTATTTTTCGAGCACATTAGATCCTGTAGCCCAGGCTCTGCCTGCGTGCCTCAAGTCAGTTGCAGCCACAGCACTAGCTATCAGACAAAGTGATTCCATAGTATTAGGGCATTCCTTGACAGTACAAGTTCCACACTCCGTGGAAGTTCTTTTAAACCGAACACAGACTCAGCACTTGACAATTGCACGTTTGACAGGTTATGAATTGACACTGTTCCAGCCACACATAGAAATCAGACGCTGCAACGTTCTAAATCCTGCTACACTGTTACCATCAGTTACTTCAAATTCTGCCACACACGACTGTGTGGAAGTAGTTGACATTATGACAAAGCCAAGACAAGATCTGACAGACATTCCATTACCAGATCCCGACCTGACACTTTATGTGGATGGTTCATGTATGAGAACAAGTACAGGAGAACTAGTAGCCGCGTATGCAGTGACTACAGACACTGAAGTTATAGAAACACACCGTATTGACACCCTGTCTTCTCAAGCAGCAGAGCTAGTTGCTAGTGCCTGCATACACGCTAAAAACCTGAAAGTTAATGTTTACACAGATTCACGTTACGCATTTGGAGTCGTACACGACTTCGGAGTGCTCTGGCAGGAGAGAGGTTTCATGACTTCTCATGGAACCAAGATTCAGCATGGTCTCCTTATTCAAGCTCTGTTAGATGCCATACATTTACCGACATCTATTGCTATTATGAAATGCAAAGCACATACGAAAGTTACTGACATTATTTCCCAAGGTAATGTTCTAGCAGATCGCACAGCCAAGCTTACAGCACAGACACCAGACATTCCAGTTAACAAGACACCGACATCCACTCTAGAACAGACTACATGTATGACAGTTAAGGACCCTACTCAAGATGTCATAGATATCCAGTTACATGCTACTCCCGATGAAATCAAGAAATGGTCCGAACAAGGAGGGGTCCAGACAGATCAGGGATGGGTAACGAAGGGTAAAGCCACATGGTTTCTCCCCGACTCTATGGTTCAAGTCATTATTAATACCGCACATAGTCCAGCACATTTAGGAGAAAAAGCTATGTTAGATAGTATCCAGAACATTTGGTTCAACAAGCATTTACGAGCTGCAGCCAAGCAGAAGGTCCGTACCTGTATGATATGTTGCCAGTTTAACCCAGGTAAAAGTGTCCCGGTGGAACAAGGTGGATTCCAGCCCCCTGACCACCCTTTTGAAGTCCTCCAAATGGATTATATTCAGATGGAGCGATGTCGAGGTTTCAAGTATGTCCTTGTAGTTGTATGCGCTTTGTCCAGGTGGACAGAGGCATATCCAGTCCCAGATTACACAGCCACGACCACTGCCAAGCAGTTGGTTCGTGAATTCTTCCCCCGCTACGGACTCCCTAGAGTCGTATATTCAGACAACGGCCAGCCATTCTCATCCGAGCTTATGAAACATATTTCCCTGTTGTTAGGGTACCAGTGGAAGTTCCATTGTGTACGCCATCCTGAAGCAGCCGGTCTCGTAGAGAGACATAATCAGACCCTGAAAATTCGAATTGCAAAAGTATGTAAAGAGAAAGGTGTAGACTGGCTAGTAGCTCTGCCAGTTGCTCTGTTTTATATGCGCATGGTCGCACATTCCAGATCAGGTCTGTCCCCGTACGAGGTCGTATTCGGCCGCCCCCCTAACATGTGGGGTACACCTAGACCCCGAAGTATTACCGATGTTTCAAGTAATATGCTGACAGATTACCTAGCTTCCTTGATGTCTGCCCTCAACTCTTGTCGTTCACAGGTTGCTGCCGCATTTCCAGACAATACCGAGGTGGCACCGCATGAAATCGTTTCCGGATCCATGGTTCTTGTCAGGAACTTTGATCGTTCAAGTCCGCTGGAGCCTCGCTGGAAGGAACCCCGACTGGTCCTCCTGGCCACCCGTACTGCCGTCAAGCTGGAAGGCAGGAAGGGCTGGGTCCATTTGTCACATGTGAAAAGATTTTTTGGACTGAAACCTGTTTCAAAGAACATTTCCGAGGATTCTAAAAATTGCCAAAGTACTATTCTTAAGGACTGTCCCGCAAAAGACATTGCTACGAACCCTTCCCTGTTAGAGAAAAATCCGCAGCAGGAGTATAAGCTTAAATTAAGGTCTAGTAAAATAAGTCAGCCAGTTTGATTGTCTAAGTCCTCCCCTAGGTGAAACGGTTAGACCGGTTTCTGACATGTATATAATAGACCCCCATAGTGAGAGAGTTAGTGAGAACTCTAGAAGTTGCACTATTATTTTATGTTTTCTGCTATATTTTAGCATTATGATTTCCTGCACCAGTTATGCATTTTATTTGTGTTTTTCAGTTTCTCATGTAAATAAGTCTGCTAATGTTATAGTAGAGCACACGTTTAGTGATCTGCCTCCTCATGAACTTTCTTATCGTCTTGCTATGCGTAATAATTCTTTTATCCGCATGTTACATTATTCACACCAGACCAGCAATGCCACAAATTGTTGGGTGTGTGGTCGACTCCCCCCTTTCCAGACACCGAAGGGAGTTCTGCCACTCTTTCCTTATCCATTCTCACATAACGGTTCGTGTGGAGCATGGTCCACGTTAACGTCATCCTCAACAGATATGTCTTTTCTGAACAGTACATGTTTCCCAGACAAGCAAGGTCTTCCCCACAGAACAGGGTTAGATCTAGAAAATGAAGTTTATAATTTAGGTAATTATTCTTCGAATTTTATGGTCCTGAATGTTCAGTCTGATTCTACTCCAGACTTACCTGCCATGTCAGTACTACCAGTCAAAGGTGAATTATGTGTCCGAAATAATGGTTCCGTACATGTAGGCCATAGTGATTGTACTACTATTGTCAAGTATAGTGACAGTGGGAAATCTATTTTCAAAGCTTCACGTCATTCCTATTTTTGTTTGTGGTCAAACCGCATATGTTCGTCTGCCCCTCGATTGGGAGGGAACCTGTTACATTGCCTTCCTACTGCCACCAGTTTTCCTAGCCCCACCGGACTATCATAGGAATTCCCACCTAGTACATACTAGACACAAGAGAAATCTCCCGATTGTCGATTATACTGAAACTGCTCTAGAGCAATACATAGATATCAATAAAGGTGTCTTCCCCTACTTAGGTACTGTCGTGAATAGTAAACTGATACGTAGATTAACCAGAACACTTGAAGCAGTAGTGATTGAGACTACTTCTGCTCTAGGTAACTTAACCGAAGAGCAATCCTTTATGAGAATTGTCGTGCTCCAGAATCGTCTCGTCCTTGACGTCATACTGGCCGATAGGGGCGGGGCATGTAGAGTCATCGGATCTAGTTGCTGCATTTTCATTCCTAATAACGCACCGTCTGTTTATTCAGCTATTACCAGACTCCATAAGATTGCCCATATGTTACACCAAGATCCAGGCACCTGGACATGGTCCGGTTGGTTCTGGAATACAATTTCCGCCTGGGGATGGAAAGTATTGTCATTTCTGGGTATTGCAGTAGCGATCATATTCAGTTGCTGCCTCTGTTTACAATGTGGCCCTGCGATTTGCGGCATTTGTGCTACATCTTGTATTCCTAGTCCCAAGTCCCGTCCTAAATCCCGTTCCAAGAAAATTCGAGACGAGCAAATGATACTGTATGAAATGATAGATGGTATCATGAATATTGATGTTTCCTGATGGAAACGTAGTGACAAGGAGGGAATGTGGAAAAGTAAATTTTGCCATGTTCTGTGTCCCTACGTGTCCTCCATCTTATGCTATGTGTGCATGATTAAATATGCATATGTATCCCCCATGTTTGATTAAAGACGCAATTACAGTTGTGTCCATCACTAGTATGCCAGTTTCCAGTTCTCGTGAAAGCTACGAGTATCAGGCCTATGTAAAGTTGCGTTGCCACGTTTCTCAGTGTGCACGTTATTTAATTGTAAAGTCCCCGTTTCTAGGCCTCAAAAGGGCCCGGACACCAGATTCAGCTTCTGTCTCCTGAGCCCTCGCTGAGGAGCGATACAGCCCCCACCTGTATCCTCGACCCTTCACTTACTTCCTGCCTCGCAGTGCCCGGCTCAGCCTGGCTCTGCCTCTGAGTCTGCCAAGAGTATGTTATGATTCTAGTTATCAGTCCAGCCCTCCTTCTCTGCATTCCTAAGCTACTGAATCGCATCAATAGTTCCCGTCATTGTCTAGCCTTTACGTCTCCATGTAAGAAAAATACTGCATTTAATGGTCATTTAATATTCTTCATCACGCACTACATGTAGAATAATGCATGCTCCAGTCTTAGAGTCTGTTAGCCTTTACCCCGATAACTTTTGGATTCTATCAACATGTTCTCTAAACATCAGATACTAGATACTGTTTACGCACATGTCGCCCTGACTCTCCAGACTTCAGTCTCTGCTCCTAGCACAGAGTTCATAGCCCCCAGCTTCTCCTAGTAACACGTCATTGTCAGTTTGCGCGCACCATTAGGTTAGAGGTCCCGGCTCCTTAGGTAGCCCCCTCCATGTTTCCGCCCCATTTATGACATATTCTGTTACGTTTACATCACATGTCTATGTATACGCCCCTGTTACACCCATTTTTCACCCTTATCTTTCGCGACTGCTATTGACCACACCCACTGCTCCGCCTACTGTAATTCACTGTAATGTAACTGTTTTAGTATATATATGTTATGCATTTGTTATTAAAGTTATCCTTCCTTCCTTCCTTCCTGTCCTATCCTGGAGCGCGCTCATCCCAGATCTTGTCCGTGCAGGTTGTCCTGTTCCTGTCCTTTATGCTGTATTAAACCTGCAAACTCCTACTACCTCGAATCTTGACTCTTATTTATTGAGCTATCTGTTATTGCTATGTCCAGACAAACCTAGATCCGGTATTATTTATTTATATACCACAACTTGGAGGGCTGCAGCCACGACTTCTATTGTACTTCTCCATCTCCTTCCTCATCCCGTTACTTAGTGGTTTGAGTTTAAAGTTGCACTTCACTTCACATTCTTTCTTTCTGTCTTTACTGACAATATCTTATCTCTACAAACTTCTTGCCATTTTTTTAAACACAATTTATAGCCAGGGGATTTGTATTACTGGATAAAAACACTATGTACCGCAGTATTTTATGTTCTTTGTTGACGGTTCATATGGCTTCTAGGATATGTAGCTACATATCCTAGAAGCCAGAGAACCCGCGCCTCGCTCTTCAAACCTTTCAGTTGTTTGGGACAGAATTACTCGTTGCAGCATTGCACTGCCAAGTAGGAGATCTCTTTATCAAGAAGGCTCCTCTGCTAACTATGAACTGGGAACCATCCTTTAACTGTATGAGATTCCACTAATATGTTTTGAAGAGCGAGTGTTGCAAGTTATTATACTTGATCAGGAATTTGACTGATCTTTTAAATTTATATGAACCGTCAACAAAGAACATAAAATACTGCGGTACATAGTGTTTTTATCCAGTAATACAAATACCCTGGCTATAAATTTGAAGCAACTATCTACGGCTTCAGAACCTTATTGAATTATCATTAGATCATTGTCGTACAGAGAAACGAGTCTGCATTTGATGACTTTATCCTGTGACGTTGTTGTTTTATGATACACGTGGCTACTCCAGAAGAAGGCACTGGTCGCCGAAACGCGCGTAGAGAATTCATTAGTTAATGCCACAGTTTTATAAATTTCTCCCATTTTATGTTTGAGAATCAATGTGTTTGAGATTTCATAAATATGTTTTGAATGTTACTTTTGTTGTTAATTTTATTGATTTTTTTAAAAAAATTGTTCTCCCTTTTTTAAGGCCTTTTGATATATATGATTTGTATTAGTGTTTGTGATTCCTTTTTTAATCGAATTAGTAATAAAATTTGAAGTCAGACCTACCTACATTCCTTCCTCATTTGTGTAATCCTTTATCAACATTATCAATTTGTCACTCAAGTGCCTTGGTTGTTACTTTTCGCTCTGTTAATCCCTGACCTAGGACTTACAGTATCAATTTGTTCAGGGGGTCCTTGATACCTTTACGCCATTGTGTTGACTTCAGTCAGTCAGTCAAAAGTTAACTTTATTTGGTTAGTCATAACCATAAAGCATGCATATACAAAAAAATAATTCCATATAAAATAGCAGCAAGTTAAAAATTCATTTAGTTAAAATGTATTTTCTCGTTCATTAATTACACACTTTGTCTTAGGCCTTATCTGTGGTCTATTTCTACTCTTTGAAGCTGAGACTCTACAAAATTCATAAATTTTACCCCGCGGCATGATAGGATGTTTGAGTCTCCTCCCATCCAGCTGATCACAGCTTGCCTGCAGGTGCGAATCTGTAGCATGTTAAAAATAGGTTTCAATAAAATTTTCCTCTTTTCTTTTAAGGGCACACATGTACACAGGAGATGGCACAGAGTCTCACTGTGATAATCGCATAGTCTACATCTTGGTCCCTGATGTGTGTCCTTCCATGATGGAATCAAGTCTTTAGAGAAATGGTCACCCATTCTGAGGGCCATAAATTTTCTTTTTAAGGATAGCCTGAAGTGCGCCACGAGATAGGGTTGAGGTTTTAAACATTTATACGAGTTTAAAATGGTCCATGAATGTCGCCATCTGGCCAGAGTCTTTTTATCTTCAACCAGAGATAAGGCTTTTGCATTTAGCTTGCAAATCTTTTTAAAGGCAGCTTCTTCTGGTGGATTCTTCCAGATCTCCTCCATTTTGAGGGTTTTCAAAGATGCTCGCAGATCATTGCCCCATGAGTTAGATTCCTGTTGGTCGTATTGTTTTTTAATTTCTTGCCAACATAAATTGTTTAAGGATCCTGTTTCCGCCGTTCTCAGTTTCCAGCACCATTTTGCTAGGGCAGCTTGTCTTTGGTATATTTGATTTTGTAAACCAAATTCCAGCCTGATTTGGGCCGGGGCCGAACCTTTATGTAGGTGAAACACGGCTTTATATATTTTTGTCTGGAGGGTATTTAAAACGGCTGCTTCTTTCCCATGCCATATTTCCAGTCCGTATGCGAGAGAGGGTAGAACTTGGGCTGCCATTACTTTTAGCAGATGGTCGTAAGATGGACATTGCAGTTTATTTTCGAGAACTTTGTACGCAAAGCTCAGTGATTGTGCTTTTGCAGCGATTGTTCTTTTTTGAGTTGAAAGGGACATATTTTTGCTTATTGAGACCCCTAGGTATTTGTAAGCCGTTACTTCTTCAATCTGTCTGCCATTTGTGAACCACTTGAAAGATCTTTTACTGGTGCCCGCCAATCTTACCACTTTTGTTTTTTTGATGTTTAGTTCCAGGCCTTCTCTCTCAAAATAGTCTGTTAATTCGGCTATTGTTCTTTGTAGGCCTATTGGTGTTTGGCTTAAGATTGCAATATCATCCGCGTATTGGAGGAATTGAATGCTTTCATTTGCCAGTTTAGGCGGGTGTCCGTTCACGTTCTTGAGTTGGTCTTTCAAATCGGCCAGATATATGTTAAAAAGGGTTGGTGAAAGCACGCAGCCTTGTTTGAGGCCGTTAGTTATTTTATGTTCTGTGGATACTCTTCTTCCGTCTCCCAGTTTTACTTTTGCCCATGTTCCGCTATATAGTGCCATTAATGTTTCCATTAATGTTTTTGGAAGACCCCACTGGTCCAGTTTTTTCCATAGGCGTCTTCTGGGCACTCGGTCGAAGGCGGATTTCAGGTCTATATAGCAGGCTATTAATCCGGTCTTCCTTTTCACTGCACGTTCGATTAGTAATGACAGAGCAGACAGATTGGTTAAACAGCCCATGCCTTCTCTGAAACCGGTTTGGAATTTGGGTATTATTTTATTGTCCTTTACCCATTTTCGTAGAAGAGACAATATACAAGATGAAAAAAGCTTTGCCTTCACATCGATTAAAGCTATTAATCTATAGTTCCCGGGTTCCATTCTGCATCCACTTTTGTATATTGGATGGAAGATGTTTCCTTGCCAGGAAAGTGGAATCTTTTTTTCTTTATGAATGTAATTAAATAATGGTGTTAGGTATATTGCCCAGAAGTCGGCGTCGTATTTGAATAAGGCGTTTGGCATTCCATTCGGCCCTGCTGCTCCTTCCGCTTTCATTTTCTTTATTAGGTCGGTTAGCTGTTTGGTAGTTGTCAGCGGCATTGGTTCATCTTTGTCTGTGTCGTCCTGCCGATCATTTTTTCTTTGTCCAAGAACTGATTCTTTTTGTTCTATACCCTTTTTTGGGTTTTTGAAAGCTTCTCTGTTGATTGGGTAACTCTGGAAGTTATACAGATTATCAATATAAGTGGCCCATGTTGTTTCACTTATTCCTATATTGAGTTGACCACCTGCTCCTCTCGAAAGTTTATTGATTACATTCCAGAATTCTCCACTATTTGGTAATTTACTTGTGTTGACTTGGGGCTAGTGCTTCCAAGCCCCAAGCCCCAGAGCCATCTGCGGGAGGACACCACATTTTTATATTTCTACTATGTGCAAAAGCTAAACTCCGGGTATTCCAGCAGGGTCCCTGAGATTACCCTAGATTACGCTTCCACATCTTCTTTACCTGGCCTCTTGTTATTTTTCCCAAATAGAACCATTGACTTGTAGTATTGGTTTTTGGGCTTCAAGGACAGTTGTGTGATTTTATTTGTGTTTTAAGTTGCATCTTCACTGTATTGTGTGCGTTTTATTTTTCGTACAAGAATTCTTGTTTAGTAAAGTAAAATAAAAACACCAGGAAAGGTGAAATTGAAGCAGGGTATCTAAGGTGCACCCAAGGAGCTGCTCCAGGGACAGGATAACTAGCATGTGACCATCATTGTGTGCTGTATGAAAGAACCTTGAAGATCATGAAAGACATTCAACACCCAGTTACCATGAACAACTGATATGGACCCAACACACAACATATGAAGGTGTTACATAAAGGAAACCATTTACAAGCTGCTTAGCAGGCATTAGGGGGCAGTAGACTTTTTTTCTTACTAGTGGTACAGGAACAATGGTGTGTGCTCCTAAACTAGAAAGTTAAGTTCAGCTGAATATCAGTATTATTTTGGGCTGGACTAGCCTTTAGGGCAATCAGGCAGTGTGCAAGGAGCTAGTCTGATAAGATAGTGTGTGGGATGGTTTTTTGTAGGTTTACTAATATTACCCCAAACATTGCTTGAAGCAAACACAAACGCAGGAATATGTTACAAAACACTGATAGTGTTTCCAAAAACTGCACTATTTGCTGATCTGGCCATTTTTATTAGCTACCTGATGCACTAATTTGGGCTACTTTTATTTTGGTGCCCTGACCTACTTTCTGACCCAGTCCAACCCTACTCTCCATTTAATGTGATTGAAAACTGCAGTAGTCACCCTCATCTGTGGTTAGTGGTTCAGTTTGGACCCACCTTCTTGCAAGCAGAGCCTGTTCCTTTGATGGGAAATGTGTTTCAAGGAAAATATGAAGCACTCTCTTTTTTATTTTTTATATTCTGCCGTCAGGTACATCTTAAGACCGCACTACATAGAGAATGGATATTTACATTTCCTAAATTCATATATTTTATTTGCAGTATACTGTTGAAATTCTCGCAAATCCCTACAAAGGAAAAGCAGAAAGAAAAGGAAAATTATATACGACTAACATCAATTAATATTGCTTGATTCCTTCCTATCCCACTCGTCATCACCCCTGGTATCCTTCAAGCCAGTCTGTTATCGGTGCCCATATATTACCCCCTTTCACTCTAGCTCGGAGGCCCATGTTTTTATATAATGCCATTTCAAGTGTATGTATTCAATAAGTGATAAAGCCAAGCTGAGAATGTTGGGGGTTCCGAATCCTTCCATCCAGGCAATTAATAGTCTTGCTACCGCTATTGAAACAAACACAAAATCCTGATGTGATGATAGTAATCCCATTCGACTATCATATCCAAATACCATCAACGCCCACCTCAGCTGGCCACACCCCCGTGACGCCCTCTCGCTTGGGTATAAATCATGTGCCTCGCTAGGAGGCGCAGCGGACGGGCGCAGCGGGCGCGCCGTTTGCGCGCCGAAGGCGCGCCAAAGGCAAGCCCGTCTGGGCCCGTCCGGGCCTGGACCGGGCCCAGGGCTTGTCCCCCTGTCCATGCTGCTGATTCTGTTCGTAGGTGCTGGTCCAACTCCCTACTCCACTCTCTGAATCCCCCCCTCTGTGCGGCCACTACCCCCTGCAATCCTATCCATCTTGAATCAGCTCCATTTCACTGCCCCCAGTGCAACTTCACTCTCCCGTCCTTTCTTTCCCATTCACTTTCTGAGCCCACGCCGCAGCTCTCAACGTCTAATCATCGGACGTTGAAAGCAGGCTTACTCAACTGCCGGTCTCTCCCCCGCCATGCCAATGACATCTGGTTGTTGATTTCCTCCGAGGAGTGGGATATTTTATTCCTCACTGAGTCTTGGATGACTGACTCATCCTCCCCGGACATCTATTTAGCCATTCCATCTGGCTATGACATAAAATGTGTCAATCGTGCAGGGGGAAAATCGGGAGGCGGATTAG
Organism: Lissotriton helveticus; assembly: GCF_964261635.1. Taxonomy (NCBI): domain Eukaryota; kingdom Metazoa; phylum Chordata; class Amphibia; order Caudata; family Salamandridae; genus Lissotriton; species Lissotriton helveticus. Next base: position 1,232,413,724 of record NC_136065.1, on the reverse strand, counting down.
CTATTATCTTTAAATCCTATTTCCAGCTGACCATTACCAAACTCACCAACATTGGTATCATTGAAGCCCTCTACTTCTCAGTATCTGATTCCTCGGCTGTCATTCTAGCCGGCTCTCTAATCTATAACCCTCCCACGGCGGCTTCCCTTTCTCTTACCGCTCTCACCCACCAGTTAGCTGATTTAGCCTTGAAACATCAATACTTTTTGGCTCTAGGTGATTTTAACCTTCATATCGATAACTCCCTCTGCGCAAAAGCGAATAATTTACTGGAAATCATGGATAGCCTTAATCTTACTCAACTTGTTACCGGTCCTACTCATGTGGCGGGTCACACCCTGGACCTTATTTTCGCCAATTTCCCCACTATTACTGTTTCTCCCTCCCTTCCTCTTACATGGTCGGACCATTACCTTATCCCTTTTTCTCTGACCTTAGACCGCAAACCTATCCCTCCTGTGCCCAGGAAAGAGCTGGGGAGGAAGTGGCACAAAGTCACATGCGCTTCCCTTGACCCGATATTCCATTTCCAGACGGACCATCTATCCCCGGATATCGATTTTAACATCGCCAGGCTCAACTCCGCCCTTATCAACGCTATTGACCACATTGCCCCCCAGAAACTCATTACTTCCTCTAGATCCCGTCCTTCTTCTCCCTGGTTCTCCACCTCCCTCCGCGAGGAAAAAAGTTGCTGTAAAGCACTCGAACGGAAGTGGAGGTTAAATTACGATCTTGAAGCTAAGCTTGCCTACAAGGCGGCCTTGAAAAAATTTCTCAAACATAAAAAAACAGCCATGAAAGACCACTTCTCGCTCCAAATTGCCAAGGCCCATAATTCTTCTAAAACCCTCTTCTCCATTGTAAAAAATTTTATTACCCCTCCGGCTAGGACCACTCAGGTCTCAGCTAGCCAGAAACTATGTGAAGGACTCTCGGACTTCTTTCTCGAAAAGATCGATAAACTCTGCGTCTCCTTCCCTAAAGAGCCAATGCCTCGGACTGCGTCTACCGATCCCCCTAACTCTCCGTCCCTTCATGCTTTCAATAAACTTGCCCAGGAGGATGCTCTCAGACTACTCATTCACTGCAAGTCTGGCGCACCCACTGACCCCGTTCCGGCCAAAACTATGGGTGAATTGGCTCCCCTGCTAGCCGACCCGTTCCTCTCCATCTGGAATGCCTCTCTGCACCATGGCTTTTTCCCTACCACTTGGAAGGAAGCCTTGGTGATCCCAATTCTAAAAAAGGCAGATGCCGATCCCACTGTATTTTCCAACTACCGCCCTATATCCCTCCTCCCCAAACCTGCTAAGGTTCTGGAAAAAGCCGTGCAGCTGCAACTCACGGAGTACCTGGAGAACAACTTACTATTGCACGACTCGCAATCTGGATTTCGGGCGGGATACAGTACGGAGACGGCTCTGCTGGAGGTCTCGGAGACCATTCGAGAGTGCGTGGACAGAGGCGAGGAGGCCATGCTGGTCCTCCTCGACCTGTCCGCGGCATTCGATACGGTATCCCACTCCATCCTCCTTGACCGACTACGGCAGATGGGCATTGGCGGCACTGCCATCAGCTGGATCGAGTCCTTCCTCTTTGGAAGAAGTCAAAGAGTGCTGTTGCGGCCCTTTAGATCGGAGGAAAAACCCTTATCTTGCGGGGTGCCACAGGGCTCGGCCCTCAGCCCTCTGTTTTTTAACATATATCTTGCCCCTCTGGCCGGCGTGGTGGAGTCCTATGGAGTCAGGGTGGTCTCTTATGCTGATGACACTCAGCTAGTGTTCTCCTTTAGGGGCCACTCTGACTCCGCGTTCTCCAACTTCCGTCGGTGTCTTAACAACATCAGTGATTGGATGTCTGAAAACCATCTAAGACTCAACGCTGACAAAACAGAGGTGCTGTTTTTTAACCAGAAAAATTCCATCCCCTCCTCCTGGTGGTGGCCCACGGCATTAGATCCCGCTCCCTCTCCCGTCCATTCGGCCCGCAACCTGGGCTTCCATTTCAATGACTCTCTATCTTGTAAGACCCAGATTCAAAAAGTGACCTCGGCTTGCTTCCTAAAGCTACGCATGATCCGGAAAATCCTTCCCTATCTCCCTTTGGATTCCCGCCGGACTGTCACCCACGCTCTCATCACGTCCCACCTGGACTATGCTAATAGTCTTTATGCCGGAGCTCCCCAATACCTGACTGACCGGCTTCAGATTGTCCAGAATGCGGCAGCTAGGCTGATTGGTAATATTTCTTATCGTCAGTCAGTTGCCGCATATCGTAGGGAACTGCACTGGCTTCCTGTGGCTAGCCGAATTCAGTTTAAGATCCTCACTCTGACTCATCGAGCCATTAATGATCGCGGACCAAACTATCTAAAAAAACGAGTCTTAATATCCCGGTCCATCAGATCTCTAAGATCCAATGACCTATGCCTCCTGATCTCTCCCCGCTTCAGACTTTCCAGAATGGGTGGCAGAGGATTCAGCGTCATTGCTGCAAAATTATGGAACTCCCTGCCAGTCGATCTCAGATTCTGCTCCTCTGAATCTGTCTTCCGGGCCAGACTCAAAACCTGGCTCTTTTCTAGACTCTGATCTTCTTGTTATTTCCCCTGTCTGTTCCCTTTTTCCCCTCTGAGACTCAGGTTCCAGCGCCGGGACACCCCTCCGGGGGTAGCTGTGCGCTTTATAAGCTACATAAAATAAATAAATAAATAAATGGTGCGGTAATACTAATTGTAGGGTTGATCAAGTTTTCCCAAAATTTTTCCATTCCCTTTTTCAATACTATAAGTCTGTATCATTATCCTTGATTTTTAATGCCCATCTTGACTCAGTTTTACCTACAACATCGGGTAATGTTTCCAATAACATATTATAATAATCCCCAATCCGACCATCCCCCGATATATCTTTAGAGGTATTACTCAAAAGTTGTCCCGTTTAGCAGTTACATTATTTAGCCAGCTCCTTTTTTGGAAATATAAAAAATTTGATCTATTATTAATTCCAATTTTTTTGACTAATTCCGGGAACAATAGTATTCCTAATTTGTCATTAATTAAGCTTGCCACCTGATGTATACCAGCCTGTGCCCAGGTTCTAGCCATAGCACCATAGAATCCAATATTTCTGAAGGAAAAAACAAATAGCCCTATAGGGAGTGTGGTATATCTACTGCATTTAGTGATTTTCATAACTGAGCTAACCAACCCATACACTTCTGGCTGATTTCAAAAACTTAATACGTACTTTTTTGTGGTAGCTGGGCTCAATTTGTCTTAAGAAAAGTCCTGTTTCTTCCCTTCCAATCGCCAGAAGATAAATTGATGGTAAGTTGTCCTCCCGTGTAGAGCTTTCTGCCCCAAGCAAGACACCCATTTGTTGCAGGCAGGCTGCCGGATAGTAAAAGAGTAGGTTTGGAGCAGCCCAACCACCTCTCTCTCGTGGAAGGGTTAACGTTTTTTTAGGCACAACAAGTTTTATGATAGCTCCATATAAAAGTTGAAAAAATAGAGTTCATTCTCAGAAGTGCATTACCGGGAAGTTCTAAGGAAATGGAACAAACTAAACATAGAATCCTAGGAAAAATCTTCATTTTTAAAACATTTACTCTCCCCACTATCAATAGATGCAGCTTATCCAACCGTCAAAGCTCTGACTTGACCTCATTCAGCACTGAATCAAGATTGTTTGCCCATTGTGTATCTAGGTCCGGACCTATCTTTACCCCAAGGTAGGTTGCTGTACCTGTCCGTCACTGATCCCTTATATTGCACTGTTCTGTACTAATTATCTGGGGTTTACCCTTGTTCAGGCAGTAACCTGACCTGCTCCCAAAGCTTTCGCCATACTCTCCAGTGCTAATATTTCCGTTACAGGATTCGGTGTGACCACTGCGATATCGTCTGCATAAGTGAGTACCTTTGTCTCATAACCACTTGTTTTGAAAGGTTCTATCAGAGGGTTGTGGGCTCTATGATTAATGAATGGATCAAGATATATGGCGAAAAGAATAGGGGAGCACGGACACCCTTGTCTGGTGCCTCTTGCCACCATTATTGAGTCTGATGTCTTCCCCATCACTTGTAATCTTGCATAGGGTTTATGGTACATTGCTTTAATAACAGCAATTATTTAGGGCGGAATCCTCTCTCCACTAAGGCTCCCCACAAATATTGACATGTCACTCTGTCACAGGCTTTTTCGGCGCCCAAGAGGATCACAGCCAGCCTATCTGCCCTAGTCTATGCTATATCCAGCAGGGAGACCACCTGTCGTATATGATCCGTAGTTCCCCTGCCTGGTATGAAGCCGTGCTGCCATTGCGAGACCAAGCGGGCTATGACCCTCTAGAGCTGAATCGCAAACATTTTTTAATACACCTTCGTAACTGAATTTATTAGTGAAATAGGACGGTATGAGCTCCGCAACGTGCTTGGTTCCCATTTTTTAAAAATATTATGTCGGTTTCCTGGCAAGATTTAGGCGGCACTCCTCGGTATTAAACATCTAAACAAGTCATGAAGTAATATAGCCAGATCAGCTTGAAGTGTTTTATAAACCTCTACTGGAATTTTGTCTGGACCTGTGGCCTTCCCAGAAGAGAGGGAATTTAGAGCCATCACCGTTTCATCCAACGTAAACTCCTTTTCCAACTCAGAGCATATATCGGGGTCTAATCTACTAAGCTGCGGGTGCTCCTCTGTGGGTTCTAGTTGATTATAGCTAGGATCCACCTGATGCAAGTTATTATAGAACTGTTAAAAAAAACATTATTTTATAAGAATCTGTTTCTACCCCCTCTGCATTTTTTATTTCTGTTATAATATTATGAGAGACCTTTTGTCTAGTCCTATGGGCCAACAGCCTTCCTGTCTTTTCCCCATACTCGTACAGCTCTCTGAGATGTGCTTGATATGCCTGCGCAACTTGTATTTGAAAAAAGCTATTTAGCGCCGTTTTCATAGTAATTACCTGATATTTAACCATAGTTAATCTATCTGTTTCTCCCGAGTGTAGCAACATAATGTGTTCTGTCTCTCATTGGGTCATAAGGGAAGTAATTTGACTCTTCCTCAGTTTACGCTGCTGGCCTACATAGCTGATTGTATCCCCCCTTAAGCACCCTTTATATATCCCACACAATCGTACAAGAGGCACTATATTGGTTAATTGCAAAGAATTCTCTGGACCAATTTTTTATACATTCAATACAATCCTTGTCTACTAGTAGCTTCCTATCAAAGGACCATGAACGCTGTTCCCTTCCTGAGTCTTGACCCGTTATTTATAATAAAAGTGTGCTGCGGTCAGAAAGAATTTGAGGATCTTTGCTATCTCTACCAGCCCCAAAATATTTGCAGAAACCAAGAAATAATCTAAACGAACATATTTTTGATGGGGGCATGAAAAATATGTATACCCAGGTTCCAAATTGTGCTTGGCTGCCCAGACATCTATCATTCCATGGCTAGATTTGAAGTTAGTTATGGCCAGATTAACCTGGGGTTCCTCCCCATGTACTTCGACCCAGTCTCACTTGGGACCCCGTAATGCATTTTAAAGTCTCCACATATTATTAGGGGTTTTGGCCATGCAGCCAACTCCACCTCTAACTCTTCCCAAATCTCAGGATCATTCTGATTTGAAGCATATACTGCCCCAACTGTCATCCCTGTATTTAAAGTGACAATTGCCCATCGACCCATTTGTCCACCAGAATACTTTTAGCATTTACTGCTTGCTGTTTAATAAAAATCGCTCGTCCCCTAATCATGGAAATCTGTGTGGAGCAAGCTACCAGGTTGTATCCTGTTATCGGAAGGATACCCCTATTATTCCATGGAATGTGGGTCTCCTGTAAACAAATCATTTCAGAGTTGATAAATAGCAAGATCTCAAATATCATAGCTCTTTTTGTCCTATCGTTCAGGCCTGCCATGTTAACTCAACACATCGGTAGTATATCCATACCCTTCGCTTAAAGCGAACCATCTGCTTAGCGTATCATTCCATTTTTCATCCATTCTTTCCTTTCCTTCATTTTCTTTATTACTGAATCCCAACATTTTGATGCACCTAAACCGGATTTTCTTCCCCTTACACACAGTCCCAACCCCCCCAACCTTCCCTCCACCTCCCCTGGACCCCCTCCCACTTCCATCTTCCTGTGCCCCACCCTTAAAAGCTACTAGACCTATGGTCTAGTTTGGATGGAACAGTTCTTAACATGATCCGTGAGCCCCCCTTTAGTTATCCAAAAGTGACCATACTCCTCCTTCTGCATAACCTGTACAGTATATCCCACATTCCTATACCATATCGTATCCACCAGCCTACTGTCCACCATCCCCAATACCTGTGCTACCTCAAATAATGAAAAGAAACGAAACAAGCAACACTTTCCCGCCATCTGCAAATAACTAGATGAGCGACAAAGAAAAGGAGATACGATATTAGTCATAATCTCATAATCAGTTTTCAGAGCCTTCTTAGAATCAGCCTTCTTAACCTTTCTTGTTTAATTCTTCCAAAAATTATTTTGCTTTGACTTCTGACATGAAGTAGGGAGCACTATCCCCTATTACTACTTTTAGTTTTGCTGGGTTTAAGAGGTAAGCCTGAGCCCCCGTTCCTGAAAATGGTTTATCATCTGGCATAGTCTCTAGCGCCTTTCGACCGTCACATGACAAAAATCAGGTCTTGTGAAAAATTCAACATCATCCAACCGACATTTATGATTGGTTCTGGCTATCTCAAAGATAATCTGGCACGGGAGATAATTGCCAAAAACACAAGAACTGCTCAAGGTCTGGTGCCTGCACCTGTCTGTTGTTTCCTCAACAGGGGGACTGGATGTGCTCATTGGATTTCTTGGGCACAATTCTAACCTTCTACTTCGGGGAATGCCTTCGCTAAGAGAACTACCATATAGTGTCGCATATCCGTACCCCCCTTGTTTTCGGGTATGCCCAAGAACTGCAGGTTGTATCTTCGCTGTCGGTTTTCTTGTTCTTTGAGTTTCCACTGCACATCTATGAGTCTAGCTTCATGTGATGTGGTTTGCAGCTGTTTTGATACCATTTCGGTCTCCTTAATACCAGGTCTTGTTTTAAGATCAGTTAAACGATCTGAAATTTCACTGCATGTTTTGGCAATTTTACGAACTGAACCTTGGACTTTATGAATAGCAGTTTGAGAATGCCTACTATCTTGTCTAGCTTCCTCCTGGTGGGCCATAACTGATTGCAAAATAGTGTCCGGTGTTGCTGAGGGCACCAATTCCGTATTACAGGGAGATTTAGTAATGCAAGCTCGAGGGTGAATAATCCCAATTCAGATCATGCTCCCCCTGCTTAGTACAGACTAATTTTGTCGCTCCTTTTTTTGCCCTTTGTAGAGTCGTGGGGGCTATCCCTTTCCTCCTCTTCTTCTTCCGCGCTACCGCCTGTCGACGATGCTGACCCCGCTTGATTCGGTATCTTCCGATAATGAATAATAGTTATCCATTGTTTCAATGTCTGTTTCCCTTCCCAGCTCAGAGTTACTTAATATGCGTTGATTTCCCCGTGAATGTAATTGACCGCCCCTCCATAGAGCCTGTGCTTTGTGTACTCTTCCAACGCATGAGATTTTCCGAATCCTTATTTTTTTTTATTGGAGGTTTGTTTCTCACTTAGACTCGTCTGCCCCTCTGAATGCTTTATCTGAGTGATGTTGTTATTGTGATGGGCTGGCACTGGCACAACCTCTAATTTCTGCACAGGGTCTCTTCCATCATGCTCACTCTTATCATTTCCATTGATACCTATCATACTACCCTCTACCAGATCGCTCCAAGCCATAACAGTCTCAGCCTCAGTCTCATTATTCTCCATTAGACCATCATTTGTGGGGCTAGTAGCATTTGGAGCCTCTGTAGAATCAAGTACCTCGGGTGCAGTAGGCTGTGTCAGTCCATCCCCTGCATCTCTTCCAATACCTGCCCAGATTCAGCTATTGAAGAGCTCCAGGGGCCTGATTCGGCATTGACATCTTCTGCTGCCCTTGCCTCAACATTCTCCATTGTTGCAGCCGTTGCTGCCGGCATCTGTAACTATATACTAGATCCTTCCGGGACGGCATTGGACCGCCCCCGTCCGGGTGCTCAGGTCGCTCCTTCCCCGCGCTCCATCGTGCCTCCCTTCCCAGGTGTTCCGAGAGCGTCCCTCGAAAGTGGGCTCTCTGCAGCATGGAACTTTGCCGTTGTTGCCCGTGTCGCTGGCGGGGCCCCCTTCGGCTTCATCTTCCATTCGCAGCCAATATCAGAAGTGTAGCTCAACGACTGCCAGATCCGCCAACAGGTAAGGGCTTATTCCTGACGTAGCTCTCCTGGCACCGAAATATAGGCACCTTTTAATCTTATCTTCAGTGGTTCTTAGTAGGTTCAGTACTGTTCGAATCATTCTTAGGGCATATTAATACTGATTTAATCGGTGTTCTTGGGGGGGGGGGCTCAAGGGATCACGCCATCGAGCTGCATAGCCTAGCCTGCTGCCATCTTGCTTTCCCTCAAAAACATGCAGCACTCTCAGTGGACTTGCTGATGATCAAAATACATGTTGTACCACAACAAGTTGAAAATTGCCATGATGGAGGGGAGAGCCTAAATTATGCTGTTCCAATGATATCCTGTTTGATTCCCAGACTAATCCTTGAGTCTCATCCAGTGACCTTAAGATGGTGTGGAAAGACAGGCTGATTTCAATATTTGGGGGCTTCAGGGTCCTTCCCTAAATCTATTTCTATTTAAGTTTAATGGTTAGATACATTTTCCTGAAATGTTTGAGAATATCTAGCCAGATTGGTGCTTCCTATAGAGATATTAATTACCTTCTGCAGCTGTGGGGTCTTTTAGTGGGAGTTTGTTGCTGTGTGACGTCAGAAAACCTAGGGTGCAACAGTAGGGAAAGCGTTGGATAGCGTAGGGGTAAAAATTACTATTCCCACTCCAGACAGTGCAACAGTAGGGAAAGTGCTGGATAGCGTAGGGGTAAAAATTACTATTCCCACTCCAGAGAGTGCAACAGTAGGGAAAGCATTGAATAGAGTAGGCGTAAAAATTACTATTCCCACACCAGAGAGTGCAACAGTAGGGAAAGCGTTGGATAGCGTAGGGGTGAAAATTACTATTCCCACTCCAGAGAGTGCAACAGTAGGGAAAGCGTTGGATAGCGTAGGGGTGAAAATTACTATTACCACTCCAGAGAGTGCAACAGTAGGGAAAGCGATGGATAGCGTAGGGGTAAAAATGACTATTCCCACTCCAGTGAGTACAATAGTAGGGAAAGCGCTGGAACACAAAACAATAAAAAAAAACTATCAACATTTTTATTAAATTTAATTTCCAATATAAACATAATTAACATATATACATTTAAATATATTATTATTAACAAAGATAATAAAAAATAATTAATTACACGTTATTTAACACTATAATATCCACCACACACACCTAAAATTAATTACACAATTACATTTAATATTTACTAATTAATTAATAAACAATAATGTTTTTTTTATTTAATAATTAATTAATTAATTACAGGTTTCACACCATATACACTTAAAAACACCACAACACACACCTAAAATTAATTACACATTTACAATTAATAATTACTAATTAATTAATGGTAATTAATTAAAAAAGTATTTCATAATTAATCAATAAAAATGTAATTACTTACCACCCTTCACACCATTTACACGTATGAACTCCACAACACACACCTAAAATTAATTAAACAATTAACATAATTAATTAATAATTGACTAATTGAAATTAATTAACAACGAATTATTAAACTATAATTAATAAATTAACACATTAATTAATCAATTAATTTGATATAATTAAATTACTTCCCACCCTATTCCCATATAAACCCACAACCCGCTACGGAAGTAATAACACAAAATTAAACATAAAATACATTAATAACTAATACAATTCCAAAACATATACTACAATGACAAACAATTCTCATTAAAAACACTAAAATACATAACATTATTATTAAATCGATATTTTTGTAAACTATCTTTTTGTAAACGATATTTATTACAACTATATTATTGTTATCGATATTACTTACCTGTCAGTCGATATTCTGGTCAAACTATATTTTTGTTGTCGCTAATTCTTCCACTCGATATTTCTGCGGAGATATTAATGTCACACAATATTTCTACGTCGATATTCCTACTCTGCACCTTTCAAGAGAGCAAGGGTACCTAGTGGAAGGCATTCAGCACCTGAATGGACATACAAATGCAAGAAATGTGTCAAATGGTGCAAATCAAAGTTGAGAAGAAGTTAGCTCTGAGTTGTTTGAACCACCATAACATGCCCCACTGCCAACAGCATTGATTGAAACAAAATATTATAAATAAGAACTCAAGACTGAACGCAGATTCAATGACAAGTGATTAACTGTGTTAATTCAAGCAGTAAAGGAGACTAAAGTAAATGTGACTGATAACAAAAATATTAATAATAACAATTTAAAACAATTAAGAAGAATTCAAGGGTACAGTAGAAGAGTAGGGATAACCTAGTTAGAAGAAGTGGAGTAGGGCTAAGGATAACTCAAGAAGATTATTTTATATAAGCTGAATGAAATAACTGCAAGTTAAATCTCAAAACAAAGATTGCTTTTTTGCACCAGTAGAATTTAAGGCAGAGATCTGGATGCCCTTGCAGTTATATTCTGCTAAAGGTCTGACTGTAGACAAACATATATTTCCTCACAAAAGCTAGATGTATGATCACTGTAGCCATCACTTTAAGAGTTGTATTAATGGTAATCATAACACTATTAGTGGGACTCATTTACACCAGAGATAGAGATGCCTGTATTTATACCTGCAACTACAACACCTGCACACACAATCGATTAAATAAACTTGAAAGCTTCATTTGTAGACTTTTGGAAAAATAAATGTTTAAGTAACGTTTATTCTAGACTAGTACAAGAATACACACAAGCTTTGGAATGCTAAGGATTGTTATGTATGCACACACTTACCTTCGTCAGCTGCAGATAAGGTCACCTATCACCAAATCCTACTATTATATGCAATTACATGTAGCACTCTGCTTAGCTTATTTTATATACAGTAACGCTTTGAATATTATTTTTTCAATTAAGACATCCTCTTCAGAAAAGTATGAAATTTCAACAACAGGTAAATGTTAAAGACACTGCATGGTATTTCTTTAGGTCATTAACAAGGGGATAGTCACTAGCACACCTCTGAATTAGTGAACACTGATTATCAAACTTATGAAAAAGTGAGGCAAATATTATTCTGTCTGTAGCGTGCTGCTTGGTGTCATAGGGCTGCCTGTCCATAAGTTATCTAAATCAAAGAATGTAGGTGCGAGACACAGTGTCATGACCAGACCAAGAGCACAGCTTGAGTGCATTCTAATTCAAACTATTGCACGAATGAAATGAAAAGATCATTTGTTAATCGCGATAGCTACCTCAGGCGTTCTAGCGGTACGGACAACATGTGCAGGTAAAACAGTTGAAGATTATTTGATTTTATTGAAAAGCAAGGTTGTTAAGTAATTGCGGAACAAAAGTAAGTTGGGCTCTGATTGCAGATGGAGGGGGGGAGTTCCATAATGTGGCCGAGTTGTAAGAGAATGACCAGCCTCCACATCTGCATCTCTTGATCCTAGGAACTGTGGCGAGGAGAGAGGATGCTGATCAGAGCTGTTTGTTCGGGTGGTAGGGAGTGATCAGAGAATGATTGATGACAGCCCCCGTTTTCCAAAAGGCTCGGTGAGCAATCCACAGGGTCTTGAAATTGATTATTTTCCTGACTGGGAGCCAGTGGAGGCTCTTTAGACCGGGTTTTGCTGGAAGTCAAAGGGGGATCTGAAGCAGTTTTCGGGCAGCGCAATTTTGTATGATCTGAAGCTTCCGCAGTGTGGTTTGGGTGGTCCCTAAGTAAAGGGCATTTCCGAAATCCAGACGGGACCGAATGAGACCCTGAACCATAATCTGTCTTGCCCGAAAAGGCAGCAGGGGGAGAATCTTCCGAAGAAGCCTGAGTAGACCAAGGCAAGTGGCTGATAGTTTGGCTGCTTGACAATTGAAATTGAGGTACTTAACCATCCAAATGTTTTCCAAATTCAACTTCTTACATATAAAAATACACGTAACTAATTGTAGTTCATTTCTCAATGATTTTGTAATTCCAATTTTCATTGATAATAGTTTGCACATATAATTTGTGTTTACAACATTTTGAATCAAGTCATTCCTTCATGACTAACTTCATACATTATTCAATGATTCTTGAACATATTACAATAATAACATCAGTTATGTTTTGGATGAATACACCGATGACAGCAATTGGTGGTGGTTGGCCCGATGCATTTTGGGACATCTGGTCCCTTCCTCAGGGGCCACTGTGAACAAAACAATATAGAACAACATTTAAATTACACATACACTGATATCATTATAACGCTACTCTGGGTCTGCTGAATAAAGTTGTTTACAGCCCACTTAAACGAACGAGTCACACAAGTTAAAAAAGTTGCATCTGAATAACCAAACAATTCAAATACAGTTTCCTGTATCTACCCTTTGAGACTTGAAAACATGAATGAACTGCTTCTCAATCCCTGGTTAAAAACTCTCAGTCCTTGTCTACAAGCATCCAAGAGGGAAAAGATGGTCTGTAACTTTTAGCCTTGATGAAAGTTCAAGCAAAATTTATGTTGGACCATTGCTTTTGAAAATGTAAGGGCTTTTGCTATGGCTTCCAGTGATACAGTAGCAACTCGAAGAAGGATGGAAGTTGGATGTTTCTCAAAAGAAATGTCTTCTGAGGAGGCCATTTTCGGGAAGCTGACTGTTTTAGGGAAGAACTGGAGTCAATTGGTTCACAAGTCATTTAAGAATCAAAAACACAATCACATTTCGATATAAATCCAAACCCTTTGAACTGGTCAGAAAATCATTTAATAGGGAACATCACAGAAGAGCAGAATTAATTCCCACAGCTGTCATTTTCAACCTCACAATTCTTCAGTTAATGAAGCCTTTTGCTCAACTGGTTCCAATAAAGAAAACTGGAAAGCTTGTGGCTAAATATGCCGGGATGATGACTCCTACGGAAACAGTTGGGGGTCTGCCATTTTCTAGATCAGTGGATCTATCTTATTTCAGACAATGGGTGAAAAAAATTATTTCAAGAGGACACTTAATAGACTTTTCTTCATTTGCACCAGGTTCTCATTTCGTCCACACCTTGTCCTAATGGTCTGAAGAAGAAAATATCCTTGAGGGAAACATTAAAGCACTAGCACTGAACGAATCGGCCCTTTCATGAAAGGGGGTTTGTTGGTATTCTATAACCTTCCTATTCAAGAAGGTTTAAGAGGAGCACAGAATGTTTTTAGTCCTCAAAATGGTGAACAAGTCAAAGCACATCACTTTGAAGAGGAATACTCCTCTGAATGTGATCCTGTTAATTATGAATTGAGACTACTGCATATCTACACATACCAATCAGAGACTCACATCAGAGATATCTCATGTTTGCAATAGGAGAACCTGACTGGCAATTCAGAGTTCTACCCCTTGGACTCAATACAGGTAAGAGAGTCTTCATGAAAGTAATGGTACCAGTGATAACTATACCACACAACAGTGCCATCACAATTTGTCCATACCTGGTGGTGCTTTTGATTAAAACAGAGTCTGTCACACGGGGTTTGGAAGATTTGAAGATTATAATGAGAGTTCTGAAGGAAATGGGTTTTCTAATAATTAATTATTCAAAGTTGTATCTACAACCCAGATATGCCTCTGAAAGTATCTCTTACTGAGACAAGGAGAATCATACTGTTACTTTATCTTCATCAATTAATGAGGAATATCTATGCTTCTTCCAAGGAGGGCCTTTAGATAAAGAAAATTAAAAACCTTGCTCTTAAATATGACATGTTGATGACTCCTACAGTGCCAGTTGGAGGTCTCCTATCACTTTGTAGATCGGTGGATCCATTTAATTTCAGATGCTGGGTAAATATTTCAAGAGGACATTCAATAGACCTTTCTTCAATTCCACCAGGTTCTCATGTCATCTGGACCTTGGCCCAATTATCTGATGAAGAAAATGGCCCCGTAGTTAAGCATTGAAGTGCTAACCCTGAACAAAGCCATTCTGCCTGAGCTATCGCATGGGAGGGGATCAGATGTTATTCTATAACCTTCTTAGTCGAGAAGATTTCAAAGAACCACAAAATATTTTTAGATCTCAAGATGGTGAATAAGTCAAAAGCGCATCACTTTTTGAAGAGGATTACTTCTTTGAATGTGATTCTATTCATTATGAAATGAGACAACTTTTCAAAGATAGATTTGTAAGATCAAAGATTTCTCATGTTTGCATTGGGAGACCCTCATTGGCTATTCAGAGTTCTACCCTTTGGACACAAACCAGGTCTCAGAGTCTTTATGAATGTAATGGCTCCATTAATAGCTATTCCACACAACAGTGCCGTCTGAATGAATCCATACCTGAAGGACCTTTTCATTCAATCATATTCTGCCACACAGATATTTTAAGACTTGACGATTGTAATGAGAGTTCTGCAGGAAATGGGTTTTCTAATCATTAATTATTCAAAGTTGTGTCTACAACTTAGAGCTACCTCTGAAAGCATTTCTTCCTTAGGCAAGGAAAATCAAATTGTTACTTTATCTCCACCAATTAATGAGGAATATCAATGCTTTTCACAAGGGGTGGCTTTAAATTGAGTGGGAATTGGTGAGTATAAAGCACTTATAGTGCATTTGTCCTCCAACAAGTTACAAAGTCCTCAAAGGAGGGTAGTGATTGTTCCTCATTGACCTTGTTCATTGTCCCCTGGGCACTACTTCATCTGGGTCAAGTGCTGACATACATAGCTCAGCATCAGTCATTTCTTTCAATCAATTACCTGGAATTGATTTCAGTTATTCAGAGTATTTGGAACTGTCTAGATTGGTGGTTAATCTCAGAGACATTCAAGAGGGGAACAAGATTCTCCTTACCAAACTCTGACATTCTGACAACAGATGCCAGAAGTTTAGACTTGGGAAAAACGTTGGGGCACAAGTCAATTTAGTCTAGTTAGGGTATTGCTCATTGTTGGACCTGGCATCCCTGGCGTGGTTCTTTTTCCTTCAGACTTCTTGTTTTTGCTGACCTCGTTTTTGCTGGCCTTAGGATTCTATGCACTATACAACGGTATACACCCGTTACAACGGATCTTTTACTCCGCACTACAATTACAACGCGACTTTTACTCCGCATACCATTACAACGCATTGCGCTGGGGGGCGCTCTAGGATAGGGAATAAGTATAATTTACTATCCAACACCTTCCCTAGGGTCCACGGGGACTGGAGTTAGAATAGTAAATTATACTTACCACTATCCAGCGCCCCAAGGCGCTATGCGTTGTAACGGTATGCGGAGTAAAAGTCGCGTTGTAATGGTCTGCGGAGTAATAGTATGCGTTATAACGTCATACATCCCTATACAACTGCTCTCCAGTGCTAAAGTCATTGTGTTCTTCCCCTAAAATGTGGCTTATGCCCAATTGGCATATTAAATTTACTTATAAGTCCCTAGCTAAGTGCACAACAGGTGTTCAGGACCTGTACATTACATACTACTGGTGGGCCTCCAGCACTGATTGTGTCACCACTTAAGTAGTCCTTTAAACACGTCTCAGGTCTGCCATTGCAGAGCCTGAGGGTTCAGTTAACCTGCAATGCTGACCTGGCAAGATAAACTTCTTGCCAGGCCCAAACTTTCCTTTTTAATACATATAGGTAAGCCCTAATGTAGACCCTCTACAGCCCAAGGGCAGGGTGCAGTGTATATAAACAGTTGCACTGTTTAGTTTTACATGTCCTGGTAGTTGAAAATACCTACATTTTTTAACTGCCACAAGGCCTATGTCTCCCACAAGATAACATTGGAGCTACCTTAAAAGCCTATGTCTCCCACAAGATAACATTGGAGGTACCTTATTACAACTAATAAGTGTAATTTCCATATGGGAAGATATAACTGTTTCACGTTTGGTGTCTCGGGAATCCTAATTCAAAATCCTAATTTATGGTGAAGTGTGATTTTAAATTACAATTCTGATAATACCAGATCTCAGAAAGTTGTGATTCTCTAGCTTTAGCCATTTACTGCCTGTAGCCTGTCTCTGATCACGTGTCTGGGTGTAGTTGACAGTTTGGCTTTGTTTATTCCTCCTAGACAGCCACACACAATGGGAACTTACGTGTGACTTCATGGGTCATCCTGGCAGGATAGGTAGGAGCAACTGGGTATAGCCTTACTTACACCTGAATAGACTGTGAACTGTCCACAAACAGAGGGCTGCATAT
The DNA here is from genome assembly GCF_964261635.1 of Lissotriton helveticus. Classification (NCBI taxonomy): domain Eukaryota; kingdom Metazoa; phylum Chordata; class Amphibia; order Caudata; family Salamandridae; genus Lissotriton; species Lissotriton helveticus. The sequence goes on along the minus strand of NC_136065.1, from coordinate 1,232,397,256 downwards.
CCCCTTGCATAAAGTCTGGAGCCAGGGCTGGAAGCGAAGACATATGTGCACTTCAAAAGTATGTCTTTGAAGTCTCCCCCACATCAAAGGCACCACTGGATAAACCTATTGGATCTCAGACACAACCACTTCAGTAAACATCTGGCCCTGTGAAGAAAGGCAGGAAGAAATACTCCTGTGCTGCTGAATGGACTGCAATTCTACTGAACTGCTGCTTTGATGAACTCCTGCCATGCTGTGCTACCCTGTTGCCTGCTGCCCTCTTGCCTGGTTGAGGAGAGCTGGACTTGCATAACTTGAGCCCTGAGGGACTCCAAGAGCTAGTTGTCTGACCTCCTGTTCTGAAGTCTCAGAGACATAAGACTTCCAACCAACCTGCTTCAGCACCTGGACTCTGCCATCTGTGAGTCTACTTTGCCAAGTGGTGCCATCCCACTGCTGGACCATTGGAAGTGGGCCTAAGGTGCCTTGCCAGCGGAACCAATGCAGCCTCTGCTGACTGACGCATACCCAAGCAGAACCCATGCATCTCCTCAGCCGAGCGGCACATCTTCAAACAGAACCGACGCATCACCGCTGTTGCATGAATTGGACCTATCACAAAAGACTCACATCGCTGCTACTTCCCCCATCTTAAGACCCACGCATTGCCTTTTTTACTACCAGTCAGCAGTGCTTTTCCCTGCACAAGTTCCTCGTATCTCCCATGAAAGGCAGCCTCAACAACAAAACTCTGCATTGCTGCTTCATAGCTCATCGAAACCAACACATCGCCTCGACTGCACCCCGCATTCTCGACACTGGCCTTTGCATTGCAAGTCCCAGCAACAGGATCCTTGACGTCGATGCTACAGGATCTCAGACTGCAGCCTCACTCAATATCGGAACCAACGTATTTCCTAGGCTGTGTGACATATCTTTGATGTGGATCCCCTTTGGTTCATTGAGCTTGAATGGAACCCTGTAGTTGGCATGCGCTCCATTACACTCTGCCTGACCCTTTGACTTTATCCTGGTCCAGCACAACCAGATATCATTGGTTGGCACTTACTGCTTCTAAGAGCTACTTTACAGTTTATTCTTTATTAATTCATTTCTCAACTTCTACCTATTGAATATTTGCTCTTTTTTTTATTTGTCAAAATCAGAGCTCATTTTCTAAACTGGTGGGGGGTCATTTTATGTGGAATTTTCAATGTTTTACTGTTTGAAGTGTTGCACAAATACTGTACAATCTGCCGCTAAAGTTAAGTCTGACTGCTCTGTGCCAAGCTAACAGAGGCTGAGGATAGGTTAATTTAGGGTCGCCTGCCTCTTACCATAACCAGGAGTATAGTTATTGTTTGACCAAGGCTTATACCCCAGTCAACCAGTCACCCAATTTCTAACTCTCGTTCATTCAACTTGAGAGCAATTATGTCAGTTTCGTTGGCACTTCAGCATTTTGCCGATATTCCAAAGCAGTCATCTGTTTATATTCATACATGATAACCAAAGCATATCAGAATTGTCAGTTGGGGACAGGGTCCACAACTCTCAATCTTTTAAAATTCCTAATATACTCCTCTAGGGCAGAGGAAAAGTATCTATCACTGTGAACAGTGTATATCTGGGGAAAGGACAATGTTGCGGTACTCGGATTAAGTTGAATGTCTCCTTCATCTCAGGCATACACACTGAGCTCCCTTGTCTTTCGGCAGATATTTGAAACACCAAGAGCAGCCTTATATTTGAATAATCAGAACAATCTTATATCCCGGTTCCTCTCAAGATTTCAAGATACCCAAGCACTGGGGCCAATGCCCTTTTCCATCAGTGGCTGAATAACCTTCTGTACGCTTTCCTTTTGTTCCACTCATTCCTTGGGATTTGGCAAGGATAAAGAGAGACAAGGTAGAGTTCATTGCAGTTCTTCCTCAAAGGCCAAGGAGATCTCAGTTTCAATTATTACACCTAATAGTGATAGAGGAAGAACGGTCCTTTCCTTTTCTTCGTGCCCTCTTCTTCACCCTCTACTTTGAGGTTGATAGGTTAGGACTTATGAAGCTTGGAATGTGTTTACCAGTTTCTCTCTTGATTCAGTCATTGAAAAGGGAGTAAACAAGAAAGTCATATAATCATCTATAGTCTTCCTTCCATAAACATGGTTAGAATAATAACCTTCCTCCTATTAGCTGTTCTCCGGAAAGCATTGCAGTTTATGCAGAATGGTTTAAGAAATACATGTCAATACCTACTTAGAGAGTATAATGGCCAATGCTTAGAGCATTGGAGCATTTTTAGATCCCTGTGAAATGCTTTGACAGTTGTGGAATCATTTTTTAGATCTACATTTTTTTTTGTATTGAAGTCTACATTTAAGGATTGTTATCCTCCCTCGGAACTCCCATTTATATTGAATTACTTTCAAGATCCTCCTCATGAACTGTTAGATTAGGTTGATAACAGATTTCTTACTTTTAAAGTTGCTTTTCTAGTGACATCACAAGAGCCAAAATGTTACAGGAACTCTGTTATTTGTGGTGTTGGTATCCTTCGTTTAAACCTTTTGTGATAAAATTGTGTTAAGATTGGATCCAAGTTTTTGTCACTTCCGAATTTAAAAGAGATCCAGGGTAGGGCATCTGGTCCTTTATCCAGATCCTGTTTCATATAATTGTGCTGGAATGCATTTTTTGGATGTTGTAACAGCAGTAAAGATTTGCCTCTACAGGTCTTCTTATTACAGGCAGTATGATAGTTAATTGCATCATTTTTCTTCAACAGAACGATGTTGTATGCCATTCAAATATATGGAATGCCTCTTAATCAAAACATTGACTTCCTTAGCTTATCTGAAATCAGGGGTGGGATTTTCAGACTCAGACAGAGACGTTCAACCACAGGTATATCTCCATGAGCTCCATGAGTGTAAGTCCTAGCGGTTCATGAGTAGATATTTGTAGAGCTGCATCTTGGTATTTACCATCAACTTTCAATTGCATTTGCAGATTAAATTTAGCTGAAGAAAATAAATTGACATTTGGTTTAAACGTAATATAAAACATGGTTTTGGCTTCAAGAAGTTGTGCATATGTATTCATAGATAACTGCAACTTGTTTTTCGTTGCATTCTGAAGAGAGGTGTTCCTTTTAGAAATTATGTTTAGCAGCACTATTCTGTTCCAGTGTAGTATGCTGAATGGCAACCACAGATCTGGATGCAGTACTTGCCTTTTAGGTATGTCATCAATCCGGAAAGTAAACCTATGAAGAGGGAGATGAAGCCGAATCATGCGGATTACCAGTGATCCTCACTACTTCGTTTTACTTCTCTCTGTTTGGGCCTTCGTTATACATGGGTTGCAGGGACTAATTATGAAAACAGAAAGTTGGGATTGTTGAGATATTGTTTTATAAGACAAAGGCTTCTACTAAAGCTACAAAGAGGCTTTGTGATAGAGTGTTATAAGTTAGTTCCAGTAAGTAATGGAATAAGGAAGGTAGAAACCAAGTAATGAATTTTACCTGCAAGTATTCCATACAGTACATGGCTAAGTAGGGCTCATGTGAGAATGTTCACTCTGACCTGATGCCCATAAATAGCAGCTAAACAGAGAAGACACTCAGAGCAGTTATAACACATGATGCATTAATCCGCAATTTGTCTTGTCAATGTTACCTGCCCTTTACTGCAGCTCCCATAGCTCAGGTATGATACCACACCTTTTCGCATTTCAATGTACTTAACTACAGTAATGAGGATAAATTGCTACCTTTTTGTTAGCCGCTTCCGTGCGGCGCCGATTCCGCCCCTGTGCTGGACATTCCAGAACAGGGTGCGGTCATGATGGAACCGTTCCGTCATCAGCACAGCTCAGCCATGACTGATGACGGAACGGTTCCGTCACAAGCATCGAAGGGGTTAAAGTAACTCCTGGTGAGTGACTCTTTGCAGGGCAGTACCTATAAACAGGTCCCCCCATCAAGCCTAGTCACTGTATGCTGCAGACAAAAGGATTGAGGCAATGTGTAAAGGATTTGTGCAACACTTCAAACAGTAGAAGTGGAAACACACCCAAAAACATTAACCCTAAACAGTTTTAGGAAAATAGAGTACTTTTTATTAAATGAAATTAAACCAAAATGACAAACATCCAATCAGTATAACAAGAGATATTACATTTTCTAAGGTTTAGTAAAAATAGAGCCAGAACGTGTGAATCGCCATCTGTGGCTAGCTGGTTGTGCTGGAACAGGACAAAGTCACAAGTTAAGGCCAACTGCGATGCAACGCAGGCTGACTAAAGGGACCCAATTAGGCCCAGTCAACAGAGTACCTTAAATCCTCGTTTGTGGTCCTGCTGCATCCTCATTGAAGATATCATCAATGAGGGCTTGTTTTGCAAAGTGCGAAATAAACGCATTGTGCAGTCAGGGCGATGCATACGTTTTGAGGATCTGCGAGGCTGCGATGCAGAGTTTGGTGTCCTCGAGGCTGCCATTGATGAGAGATTCAAGGGCCTTCACTGAGGATGAGTCGCGAAGCAGCGGTTTCAATTTGGTGAATTGTTGTGATGTGATAGGGGTCTTTGAAGCAGTTTCGATCAAAGCAGCAACAGCGATACGTCAATTCTATTCGGGGGTGCACCACGCAGCAGAGGAAATGCTTTGGTTCTGCTGAAGAGCATCATAGACCCACTTCCAAGAAAGATATTCAGTTTTCAGGACCGAATCTACTTAACATTCCGGCGCCATATCTATCTCAGTCAAAAACCAACTTTACAACCTCATAGGTGGTCAATCATCTTCATATAAACAACAAAGTCCTGAAGATGGTCTTGTGGAATGAAACATCGACACACAACCTATCTTCCTCTGGACGTTTGATAATACCCATAACAGTCTTGTTTTTGGCAAAAACATTCTCTAGTTGTATGTATGAAAGTGGGTACAGCGTAAGTTGGCATATGTCAAGAAAACTTTGAAACTTGGATTATAATGTAATAGACACTGTCAATGTACCATTGGATAATATTTGTTCAGAATACCTGTGTTATTTTTTTTAATATCTTAATACACATTTGAAAATATATGCCCATGCTTATATAATTGGCCTCTTTCTCTTTCAATCATGTTTTATAAATTAAATATTAACCAATATATTTGATATGTCACTCACAGGCATCACTAAATAATAAGAATTGCCTTTGTATCATTGCTTCCAACTGAATTCCTCGAACACTATACCTTTCTAAAAGTCGCATTTTCAAAACTATAATTTAAAATCCACCATAAGTTAGGATTTTAAATAAGGATTCCAGAGACAAAAAACATGAACTAGCTACCTGTTCCCCTGTAGAAAGTACACTTAGAAAATGTAATAGGGGAGCTTCAATGCTATCCAATTGGAAAGGTAGGCATTGCAATAGAAAAAATGAGTTTAAGAGTTTTTCACCACCAGGACAAGCAAAACCTAGAAGCACATGTCTTACTTTTTAAATACATGACAGCCTGCCCTCTGGGCTGTGCAGGGCCTACCTTAGGAGTCACATGTGGATTAAAAAATAAGGTTTGGGCCTGGCAAAAGGTTGACTTTGGCAAGTTGAAAGAGCAGTTTCAAACTGCACACCCACACAGGCTAAAATGGCAGGCCTGAGATATGTTTTGAGGGCTACTTAAGTGGGCGGCACAATCAGTGCTGCAGGCCCACTAGTAGCATTTAATTTACAGGTGGTACTTCTTTACTAGGGTCTCATAACTAAATTAAATATGCCCTTTTGGGGATGAGTCAATCTTACCATGTTTTGAGGAGGGAGCATATGCATTTTAGTACTGGTAAGCAGTGGGAAAAGTGCAGAGAGTCTCAAGGTCAGCAAAAACAAGATCAGCAAAAATGGAGATGGAAGGCAAAAAGGTTAGGGGAAGAACTCCCTACGTCTCACAGGTCTAACAAACAGAAACATTGTCCACAGAAACTGAACTGCATCAATATGGAACTCTTCCAGCTTGTGGAGCTAAGGTCAAGCGTGACAAATTTTGTGTAATCCTGTTCAGAGGAAAACAAGTTGGTAAAAGGTCAAACACTATTTGATTTTCCATTTTCAGATTCCATAAGAAAATGTGCTCATTACTGCAACAAAATCTGTTAAATGGATGTGCACCAGACTCAGCATGATTGTAGAACCTTACTCAGAGAGTGTGTTTTCCTTGTATTGGTAAAAATCCGTTCAGTAGTTTTTGAGATCTTTACATTTTAAAAGACTGTCAGTTTTAACTCTTTTGTATGTTAGCCATTTAAAATTATGATTTTCAAAAATGTGATTCCTGGTAATCACATTGATGTTTTTCACGAAATGTAATTGGCTGATGAATGTGATGAAAATATGTTTTTCCACATGTTGAAACATCACAATTTTGGTCAAAATCTTGATTTTTAGCATCAGAGGGGAAAGAAACACAGCTCAAGGGAGGCACAATGAGAAGTGACAAATCCCAGTGCCTTATTAAAGGACACTCAGAGGTGATACACATGCAAGTAAATGTGAAAAAAACAATGAATTTGTTATGGGAAAGTCATGCTTTTTCGGAAAAACAAGATTAGGTTCATCAAAAATTGTGATTTTTCTTAAAATTGGAGCCACTTGCTGCCAACCCCACTGTGCATGGGCAAAGAGTGTGATGGTATATGGAAGATGAATGCAGTATGTCAGTAAAATGCTAAAAATTCAAACATACTTCAAGGTGAGATACAGTTCTAAGAACACACAGAACTATGAAAAATGTCACAGTTGCCTGCAAAATCTGGAATGCATCATCTAAATGACAGGCCCCAAACCACTCTGCTATCTTTTGTATGATGAAAATGTTGTTTTAGCTCTTCCATTTTTTTCAGCTAGTACAAGAAAGTTTTGAAATTAGAGCCAACAATTTGAAATTACAGATTTTACTAGGAAGCCTGTTTGTAATGCATTGATATATTCACTAATAAAACCTACTGGTTTCAAAGTTCATGTCTCATAAAAGGTATTTATTGCCTCGTACTAAATCCCTGCAAAGACAAAGTAAACACAAGTTAATTAACGTAAGGTAGACGCCTTGATTTTTTAATCTGTTTATTGCACAATCCCCAAGACAATTACTTTGTTTGGAATCAGCAATATGCACATGTTTTTCAGAGGCAAAGCAAGCAAAAATATTTTCTCATCAAACATTTGATAAAAGTTGCATGGTTGAAGGATGTACTTAAAGATTGTTAGTACCATCCAATCCTCTCTTTCACACCTATTTACAATATATTTGGGAAACATTTTTTTAGTTTATATTTGCTTCGACAACACTATTGTTACCAAAAAGATGATCTAACTAATATTTTCTATTGTCCCTGGAACAGTAGGAACTAGTCGAGAGAGTTCACTGTAGCCAAGTACCTCTTTTTTAGGCATTTAGGGGTATATTCACAAGAACGTGTGCTAAACATCACCAAAAAATGCTAACGCACCTTTGCACATCACAGCCTATCGCGGGAAAATAACCCTGTGTCAACGTGGAATTCACAACAAGGCGGTAGCATGACATAGTCTGCCGAAACCGCGGCCAATGTCCGCGATAAAGCCACCTCGACGGAGATAAAAACACAAACCCCAATGAGAAAAAACATGTGATGGGCCAAAGCACGATGAGAAAATCAGCAATAAGCAGCGCCAGGCCTGCAATACGCACATGGCAGGTGGGAAAAATCAAAATAAAAGTAGGAAAAACACCAAAACACAAACTGACCAATGCCCAAGCACCATGGAGGCAGCCGGAGCAGGCGCAGAGGACAAGCGCAACTCCGCAAGCACCCTGGATGAGCAGGCTGGGACCTTAGGGACAGGGAAGGGCAAGGACAAGAAGAAGAGGAAGACAAAGTTTAGTCCACAGGAAAACAGGATCGTAGTCACGGAGGTGATGGAACGCCATCAACAACTGTTCGTCACCTCCAACGTGTAATTGAAAACAAAAAATGGGATATGGCGGAACATCATGGTCAAGATGAATGCCTTTGGAGATCACAGGAGGTCAATGGATGAGGCCAAGAGGCGATGGATTGACATCAAGCGAAAGACCAAGGAGAAACTCGCAGCCAACCAGAAGGTAGCAATGCAGACTGGAGGTGGGGCCCATCGCCAAAGTTCGTGCTGGATGGCATGGAGGAGCTGGTGTCGACAGTCATCAGTGTGGGGACTGAGGCCGGAGTCTGGGGGCCAGACACTGCTCGACAGGACACAACACAGCCACAACAAGGTGAGTGACCACTAGGCACTGGGGGGACGGGTGGAGTAGGCCACAATGGCACACATGCACAATCAAGCAGTGCACACCCACAATGACTCTGGGTCATGGCACTGATCCACACACTGTCACAATGTACAATGCCATGCTGTCTCAATGTCAACATTTACCATGGGGCTACTTACATGTGGACACATTATAATACACTATCTCCCCTTCACATTGCAGGGGCACCGTCAACACCCCCTGAGGAGCAGTCCGAGCTACTCTTCACTGATGATGAGGAGGACAACGCCAGCATCGACACCCAAACCCTCCAATACATCATGGACATCATCCGCAACTCACCTCCAGGATCAGGGCAGTCCAGCTACATCGAGGAGACCCCACCCACTACCCAAAGCACCCAGCAGGAGGCACCCACAGCCCAAAACTCCCCCAAGACTCCCAGGAACAAACCATGGCCTTCCAACAATGTGTGCTGGAGGGCCAAAGGGAGACGGCTGAGCAGATGCTGTTGGGGTTCGACTTCTTGGCAGCAAAAATGGATGCCATCCATGGGTGTCTAGGTCCCATCAGGGACCAGCTCCAGTCTCTAAAAGACACCCACGGCCCACTCCAATCTCTCCAAGGAGCCCTGACTGATATTGCTGGAGTCATGATGCGGAGGGAAGAGCACCTGTCCGCTCAGGCTGGCTCCAGTGATTCCAGCCGTGAGCTGGCACACATGCGGAGGCTCATGGAGGACATGGTGCGGATGGAGGCAGAAAGAATGGCAGCCACCGCTGCATATCAGCGATATGTAGCTGGGATCTACCATGCCCTGCTGATCCTCATGATGGCATTGCAGTCACAAGGCGTGGCGCTGATGAATGCTGCTGCCCCCACACCCTCCGCCCCCTGGTGTGTCAGTGCCTTACAGTGCAGCAGGCATATCCACTCCGACACCTGATGAGCCACTACAACACAGTGCACCCAACAATCCACGCGCGGCGCCTGATGTGTCAGTGGCACACAGTGCCGCAGCCGGTACTTCAACTCCCACAGGTGGGGAAGAGCACACATACGAGGACGAGGCCTTTGATGGGATTGTTTTCAGAAGAAGGCACTAGCATTCATCTCCGCCACCCGGCCTGTTTCTGCTTGGTGTCGCACATCGCCTCATGACCTCCCACTGACCCCTGATACACTCCGCTGCACTCACAATGGACCGCAACATGGACTGCCCTATCCTGTTTAATGACCAATGACACGGCGACCAGACTGCGGACTGTTCCCTTCCTCTTCCGCAGCACCTGTCCTCCCCGGATGGACTCTAGCTGGCCCTCTACAAGCCCATATTGAGTGGTGTGCTCGGCATGGCCCTGTACCGCTCCAGCTGCAACACTCCACTGTATGTGCAATAAACATCCAGTAACGCACTGCTGTGTCATGTCAAGTCTTTCATCATTCCTGTATGAATGTATGGATGTAAGTGGGGACAATGATTTCCCTTATGTCAATGATGCTCATCTGGTGGGATGCCTGTCACTGTGTGCTACATTGCCTATTGTGTCCCCGGTGCCGTGGACACTACAACTGGGAAACACGCATTAGTCACTTCCTTGTCCGGACATGGACTGAACCACGCCCAGAGCCACCGAGTCATGGTTGCAAACCCTGCGCTGGTCCGGAATACGCCAGACCACTGTGCTGACGCTCCGAGGGGGGCCCACATAGCTACCTGTCGCAGGCGCACTCACTGGTGGTGTGCGGGGCACTGGTCACGCCACGCAATGCCGCCACGGAAAGACAGGTGGTGATTGCAGCGGGGGCCCCCTGTGGGCCCCCAGAGTGACGGCCAAAGGGGGGTGGCTGCATAATCGCAGCGGCAGGCACCGCGCGGTGCCTGCCGCTTCGATTATCCAAATGCGTGCATTTGTATTTCACATTGTGGCGGGTGGTGCAGTGAGCACCGTCCGCCACAATGTTAACTTGAGGAATGCGCCCGCCACTGTGGCGGGCGCATCCTAATGCCAATGTCGGGACCCCTGCCCTTCAGGCGGGCGGTCCCCATCTCCGTTAGGGTGGCGGGCGGACTTTCTAATGGACCCCATGGTGTTGACTGGCGTAGCACAGGATTAGTGGCACCCAAGGCCTTGCAGCTCACATAGGCCTACCACCACGTGGCGCTGACTGGCATTGCACAGGGTTGGTGGCACACATAATTGCTGAGCGGGTGTGCAGCCTGCGATGATGTGTGCACTGATGTGGTCTCCGCCATTGATGACTCAGGACTCAGCGTCATGTGTGGGACATGCTGGGACGCTGGGTGGACCTGCATGATGTGGACCATGCCATGGTGCCATGACAGGGGCCTGGAGCTTACGCAGGCACACGGTGTGCCTACTGATGGACACACCAGTGGCAGCAGGTGAGCAGTGGGGCCTGTGTGCGCAGGGGCGGCGCTTTCTCTCTCTTTCCCTTCTCACTCTCTCTCACTCTCTCTCCCTTTCCTCTCTCTCCCTCTCTCTCACTCTATCCCCTTCCCTCTCTCTCTCACTCTATCTCCCTTCTCTTTCTCTCTTTCTCTTTCTCTCTCTCTCTCACTATATCTCCCTTTCCTCTCTCTCTCTCTCTCTCTCTCTCTCTCACTCTCTCTCCCTTCCCTCTCTCTCTCTCTCTCTCTCTCTCTCTCTCTCTCTCTCTCTCTCACACTTTCCTTCTCTGTTTGTCTGTGTCTTGCTCCTTTGATGTGCACATGATACACATCCTAATTGTGGGCTTTCTCTTCCAGGCTGTTTTGTCGAGATTGTCCCTGGACGGACCCGACAGGAGTCTTTCGCATTGCTGTTTTGTGTTGTGTTTCAATAAAGTTTGTGGTTGTTACTTCACTGCTGTGTGACTCTCTCTCGTTCTTCTGGTCACTAATGTGTGTATTTATTTTGGCACTGCGCGCCATCGTGCGTTTGTTGTGGCTCTTGTGGCCTGCAAGGTGTTTGTATGAAAATGTTTTATATAGGGCTGGTTAGACCCGGAGGCATCAAAGCTCTTTCCTTGAAGGCGAGCATTGTTTCAAAGCATAGTTACCAGTTAACATATTTACAAGTTACACATGTTCAGAGCGTAGTTACAAGTTATAGCGGAGCAGAGTTACATGCATTAAAAACATATACGTAAGGGAAAAAGAAGGCATGGGGAGAGATTCAGTGGAGAAAGGATTGGAGCGGTGGAGGTAGACAAAGAATGAAAGGGGGAAAGAGGTGGGGGAGGGGGAAGGAAAACACAACTGGGAGAGGAGGAAAAACCTTGTCCAAACGTCCGTCGTGCAGTGATCCCAGTGGGAATGGTGTCATTCCCATCCCTCCACTGTGTGTGGTTCCCTTTACACTGTGGACTTTCTCAGAGGGGTCTCTGAGAAACCAGGGCATAAATACTGGATCCCTCCCCAACAAGGGGAGAGGGAGTGTTATGGCAAGGGCCACCATTCTCACACCTCTGGTGTGCATGGCTCCCTTGATGCTGTGGACTCTCTCAGGGGGGTATCGAGACTCCAGGGTATAAATGTTGGATCCCTCCCCAACAAGGGGAGGAGGAGTTCTTTGGTACAGGCACACACCATGGTGGTAACTTTAGGGATGATGGTTCATTGTGTAGTAAGACAGTTTTAGAGTCCGCCAATGGGGCATAGTCAAAGTTCAATCAGAAGATTCCATCCTTGTGGGGGAAAAGTTGCTTGATTGTGTGTTCAGTTGATTTTGCCTCTGACACCAGATCACATAGGGTGGTGGCTATCTTGAGGACAGGCAACCGTTCAAAGAAAAATCGGCACAGGGGAATGACAATAAATTGAGGATTGTTCCACTGAAGGGCTTGCCTCAGCATTAATTTCAGGAATCTGAGAGGCAGGGGGATCTGTTTAGTCGGTATGTGATCAGAGAGATCACAGGTGAGAAAAACCTCTCGGTGGCAATCATTTTAAGGCCAGGCAGCATGGTGATCCAGATAGGAGCATAGGGGGGTGGGGCTAATTGCAGTGTGCCCTGTTGCAGCCGGGACATCAAAGGGCCCCATCGGTGCTGATTTGCATGGGGCGCAGGGCACTGTCATAGGACCAGAAGAGCCTGCTGCTATCTTCTCTTCATGGTTTACATCTATGCACCCAATATACAGCCTGGTCACTATTTCACTGATTTCACATGCATGAATTGGAGTTGAGTCCTTGTGAATATCCCCCTTAGTCTTTCAAGGTGGAGCACGGTTGTACAGTCAAGACTTACTCTTGGAGGTTGATGAATGTTAGGCACGTCACAGACTAATGACACAAAAATAGCCCAATAAAAATGCTGTTAATTCTATAACTTTTAACATGAAATAGGATTTTTTATCTCACTCAGGTTCACTAGTTTAATATAAATGTGGCTTGGATGACATTTTAATTACTTCACCATCATTTCAGTCATTTATCATTATGCTTTTTATGCAAAAATCCGAAAATGACTCCTTGGGGGATGAATGCAGTATGTCAGTAAAATGCTAAATAATTAAACATGGTTCAAGGTGAGATACAGTTCGAAGAACACACAGAACCATGAAAAATGGTAAATATTTCACAGTTGCCTGCAAAATCTGGAATGCATCATCTTAACGAATGTCCCCAAACCACTCTGCATAGTCCTAATATGGTCAGTGCTATTAGGAATATGTGGCATTGTAGGCCAAATTATCCAGTAGGGTTGTAAGAATTGTGTGGTTTAAAACGTAAATTATGCACCACATCCTCTAAAATGTTATTTGAATCCATTTGAGATAGAAACAACTTTTTAGTACAATTTGCTAATTTTACAAATTATGAAAGAGATGCAGGAATTTGATAATCATGCAGTTAATGTTGCAGCCACAGAATCGCAATATAAATCCACTTATGTCATCATCCCCCTAAAAGTTAAACACAATGTAACCATTCAAATTCCCTTGAGTGCCCACTGTTAACTGCATTTTGAAGAAACAACTTTTTAAAGCTAATGTACCCAAAATAAACATGGTAATATCAAAAATAGATAACAGCTAAGGTGAAAGATGGTCCTATATCGCCATGCCAAGAGGAATTGTTGGATTTATGATTGTTGGAGCAAGACAGAAATGCTAGTATCATGATTCTTTGTGAAAGCTATCTTTTGTATGATGAAAATGTTGTTTTATCACTTCCAGTTTTTTTAGCTAGTACTATACAGTTTTGACTATATAGCCACCAATTTGAAGTTACAGATTTGATTAGGAAGCCTGTGTGGAATGCACTGATACCTTCACTAATAAAAGCTACTGGATTTCAAAGTCCCTGTCTCATAAAACGTATTTATTGCCTCATAGTAAATACCTGCAAAGACAAAGTAAACACAGGGTAATTAACAAATAGTAGACGGTTTGATTTTTTTATCTGATTATTGCACAATCCTCAAAACAATTACTTTGTTTGGAATCAGCAATATGCACATGTTTTTCAGAGGCAAAGCAAGCAAAAATATGTTCTTATCACACATTTGATAAAAGTTGCATGGTTGAAGGATGTACTTAAAGATTGTTAGTACCATCTAATCCTCTCTTTTAGACCTGTTTACAATATATATATTGGGGAAAAACATTTTTAGTTTTATCTTTGCTTCGACATCATTATTGATACCAAATAGATGATCTAACTAATATGTTATATTGTTCCTGGGACCACAGGAACCAGACGAGAGAGTTCACTGAAGCCACGTACCTTTTAGTCTTTCAGGGTGAAGCACCGTTGTATGTTATGTTATGTTATGTGCCCACTCTTTTATAGCGCACGGCTACCCAAACGGGTGTCCCGGCGCTTTAGCAAAGAGATCAGAGACCAGTCAATCCAGCCCGCAGCTCAGAAAGTCGTGATGATCATGCAGAAAAGAGCCACGTCTTTAGTTCTTTTCTAAACGTCAGGAGACTGTTGGCTTTCCGCAAAGAGATCGGAAGCCCATTCCAATGGAGGGCCGCTAGATAGCGGAAGGACCGACCACCCATCCGAGCGCGTTTAAAGGAAGGGACCACAATCGTGGCAGATGAAGCTGAACGCAACACCCTCTTTGGGACATAAAAGGCCAGTCTCTTCCTAATGTACAAAGGGCCTACAGAATGCAGGGCTTTAAATGCCAGAGTCAAAGTTTTAAAAATGACTCTTTTGGAAATCGGTAGCCAATGTAACTCTTTAAGTAAACCAGAGGCTCTAGCTCTGCGTGGAAGGCCAAAAATTGCCCTTGCAGCAGAATTTTGGACTATCTGCAATCTTGCCACCAAATACTTCGGCAGGCCCGCATAGAGTGCATTAGCATAGTCGAAACGTGATCCAACTAATGCCTGCACCACAATTTTCTTATATTGCAGTGACAGCAGCGGCAAAAATTTCCTGAGCATCCGCAGGACAGTCAAGACTTACTCTTGGAGGTTGGTGCATGTTAGGAAAATCACAGACAAAAGACACAAAAATAACACAATACAAATGCTGTTAATTCTAAGACTTTTTTGGGGGAATTATTTTTACTGAGCAGAGCATCAAGGGCAAAAAATAGCATATAGACAAATATATTAACATTCATTGGCACAAAAAATCGTTAACTTCATCTTTCCAGGTTGCAAACAATGGCATAATAAAATTATTTCGTTTTTTTAAAAAAAACGTTTTTTTATCCTCATTCGCCAACATCCTCACTTCACTTTGCACTCAAGATGTCTAAACCCATACTCAGCGAGCTGAGAAAGGTAGACAATTGAAAGTAGAGACCCGGCTACTGGTACCAAGACTTACTTAGGTGCTAATGAAGAACCAGCTGAGATAACTCTTCCGCCAAGCTCCGAGAGCTATATGACACTCGTCGTAAAACTTCCAGGGGGAGACTGGGAGTAACCGACATAGCCCGAAGAGTATTGAGGCAGCATAATCATAGGACTCAAACAAACACTCAAAAAAAACTAATCAATCAACTCTGAACCCAATCTGAGTTGCACCAAGTCCCAAAATGCTTTCTTCTTCTTACTGCAAGATATAGCTAAATCTAGCTTGGAGACTGCCAAGACTCAAGTCAGCCAGTCTGAGAAGGAGGTGGAAGTGAGTCTGTCCCTCTTTTGCAAATTTGTCTCCTGGCTAGCAGGATAGCATAAAAAATCAGCGATCTATAAGGGCCCGTAACTTTGTCTGCAAAGTCAAAAATAATCAATGGTAAGTAGATATGGATTGGACGCCCCAAACTACTTGCCAAGAAATGTTCGACACTATCACAAAAGGTAGCCAAGGCAGGGCTTTCTTGAAACATATGAATGTCAGAAGCTAAGACCAACCCGCATTTCTTGCAGCTCACCGTTGGGCCTTTAGTGATTTTAGAGAGGTTTAATGGGGAGAAATAGGCCCTGTGAATGGTATACAGGTGGTTCGTTTTCAACCATACCGGTTTTACTACCTCATATAAGATCTCGCAAGAATTCTGCCATAAATAGTAACCCTGGGCGTAGTGTGCGGAGTGGGGCTCCGCGGAGCTACGCGAAGTGGGCGCAAAACTACGCCCACCCGCGCACTCCGCGTAGCCCCACTACGCGCCGCCCGCCTCCCTCCCGCCCTCCCTAAATATTTAAATAAAAGGATTGAAAGGTTTTAAAAACACTTACCTTGTCCGCCGCGTCCCCGGGGCTCCCTCTCCCGTCCCTGGATTCGCCCTGTCGCCATTTCGGATACTAATGCGCATGCGCGGGTGCCCGCGCATGCGCATTTCTCATGACGGGAAGGGACGGGAGAGGGAACCCCGGGGACGCGGCGGACAGGGTAAGTGTTTTTTAAAACCTTTCAATCCTTTTATTTAAATATTTAGGGAGGGCGGGAGGGAGGCGGTTGGCGGCCGGCTACGCACCGTCTGCGGAGCGCGTGTAGTGCCGCCTGGCTACGCCCGCTACGCAAAATGCGTAGGAGACGGCACTACGCGCACTCCGTGCACGGAGCGTAGATGGCCGCCCAGGGTTATTAAATAGTCGCAATTTTGTGCAGGTAAGGAACCATTAATCTTAACCAAACCAGAGACATCTTCCCTGACTGGGCCATAATAATTTATAAAATTTAGGATCCTCCCCTTCAACTTTGCTACTGCCCAAAGCCATCTCCCCTGTGGATCACGTTGAATTTGTTAAAATTTCCATGGCAGATTCTTAGAAAAATAAAAAGCAACCCCTCTCATGGCCAGGCCTGAAGATGCAAAAAACGTGTCTGAAAAAACTTGAGGTACATTTAATTTAAGTGAATTCGTTTTTAGATGCGTTTCTTGGAATAACAAAACATGGGGATTCAGTGAGATAAGCCATCTAATGAGGCCACCATATTTTTGCTTATTAAGAATTCCGTTAGCATTCACTGACAGAATCATACATATACTAGCAATTTCTGTTTCTTAT
The DNA here is from genome assembly GCF_964261635.1 of Lissotriton helveticus. Lineage (NCBI taxonomy): Eukaryota > Metazoa > Chordata > Amphibia > Caudata > Salamandridae > Lissotriton > Lissotriton helveticus. Next base: position 1,232,380,573 of record NC_136065.1, on the reverse strand, counting down.
ATAAACTTCTTAGTAGCAAAGAGAAAGAACTTGTACATACCACTGTCTGCTCATTTTACAGTTACTCTTTTTTCCTATGACGAGCATTCCCGACATGCCCCTGCTACTGAGCATTTTACTGCTGTTTCCCCCCACCCACCTCCACCTTGTGTCCCAATAACCCACCCAAGAGATACTTAGGTCCCCTCGGGCCCCCGTACCCACATCTCTCCCTCCCTGCTTATAGCTCGGGCTCCCTGATCCTGCGCCCTTTGTGACCTACCCACCCACATAAAGGAAAACCTCAGTAGACAAGAGTCCAACATTCAAAACAACATTCATCTTAAAACAGTAATTACTCTCAAAAGCTCCTGACTTTCTTCTACCCGCGAGAGCATATGACATTTTCCTTTAACAAGCTCTGTTAACCTTCTTTGATTGCTGGGTAATGGACACCTGCACCCCCTGAGCTTTAAAAAAGAACAGCAGTTTTACAAATTATTTTCGTCAATGCGCCACCTCTGCTTACATATCTGAAAAAATCCGACATGTAGTCCCCTCGTGTATGGCGAACTGTCTCTGCTGAATTGCTTTCGATAAAACAATCCCTTTAATTCTGGAATCAGCAAAGTTAATTAAAATGGTACCAGGGTACTTGGAATTAGGGATAGGATGGGCGGGAACTCGATGGGTTCTGGAAGCACTTTTTGTTTAATGAATGTTTCAACCCAGCGAAGGGTGTTAGTACCCTCCTTCCCCTCAGGTACTCCCACTATTCGAAGATTCGAGTGACGTGAGTGATTTTCTAATTCTTCCAGTTTGGTCTCCAGGGCGTTCTTGTCTGCCGTCACTTCACTGGCTTTCTGAATTGTGGAGCTCATCTGGTCCTCCAAGTGGGCTATCCTAGACTCTGCTTCTTCAAGCCTAGCGGAGATACCTGAGATAGATTCCTTATTTTTTCCAGCCTATGATGAAGAATGGCTGTCTCATGTATCTGGGACTTTTTCATCTCCCTAATCTCTTCCGGTATGAGATTAAGCAAAGTTTTCAGTTCAATCTGCTGCGAGTTAGCCCTGGAATAATTGTCTTGCAGAGTATTGGTGATCTGACTTGAGAATTCCAGGCCCTTCTCCATAGATGCACCAGTTATTTCCTGGAGTTCTGCCCGCTCTCTAGCTGTTGTTTAAGGATGTTTTCTGCATTAGAGGATTGCTCAGGGAACGGATACTGCTCTGCTATAACACATGTGTTATCCAGGCAAGGCAATAAGTTTCCCACCTCTACACGGATGGTAGCTGGGAGTGAAAAGGCTGAAGATGGGGCTTCGTGGGCTAGTGAAATGTGCAGCCTCTCGAGGGAATTAATTGTTGTGTCTTCCTCTGGGATAGCAGACGGTGACCTACATATGATGGACTTTGGGACGCTGATGAGTGAGTGTTCTTTTTAGCGAACAATGGGAAGTCTTTGTGACTCGCTAACTTGTTGCACCCTGGGGTGGATTCAATAGTCAGACCCTTCTTTACCCCATGGGAGTCATCGATTAAGGGGATGGGGTCCTCACCCCTTGGCGGATGTTGAGATTGCTCAAATTGTGGCTCAAACAGCTCTTCTGTAAACCTTTCAAAACTGGATCAACCCTGGCTACCGCATTAGTCTTCCTATCTTCGTTCCTTCTCTCTTTTACCCGGTTGGTAACCTTTGGTAACCTTTAATGTCCTCAACTTTTCAAACTTTCTATAAAATTAAAACTTCACCGATTTGCCCTGCTCACCAATTTCTCAAAAGTTTGTCGAGTGGCGAAATGTGAGTCTTGTTCACCGACCTGCCAGCTTAACAGCTCCTCTGCTGCTGCTGCCGCTACTACCGAACGTCTCACTTAGCTCCTTTAAATTCTGCCCCTCATGCATCAATCTTTTTCAGTTGGCTATGGCACTGCTTTTTTAATTCAAACTCTGACTCAGAAGACCTTCGGTGCCCGCAAACGGTGGGGGTTGAAACCGGGCTTAAAAGCTCCTTTTTCGTGCTCTTACCCTTCAAGTGCTGCAGCCTTTCAGTACTCTGCCTCCGCTGTACCAGCCTTCCGTAGCCTTTAAAACAGTCCACTCTTTCCAACTGAGGGATATCATTTTCGAGTTGGGCACTCCAAGTCCCTGCTTGTTTTTATTGCTATTTCGCTGGCTCGCTGGCTCAGCTCTTGGAGTTTCCGCTCATAACTCAGCTTGTCTCGGCTCCCGACTCCGCGTTTCCAAGACGAAAGCCATTTAAGTCTCCACTGCGGTCTTCATTCCGGTGGGCGGGGCCATGTACACCTGGGCTATGGAGAGGCGGGTATCTCCATACTTCCTGCTAATTCTATTACTTTTAACATGAAATAAGATTTTTATTTTCACGTAGGTTCACTAGTTTAATATAAATTAGGCCTGGGTGAAATTGTTATTACTCCACCATAATTTCAGTTATTTATCTTTTGGCCTAACGGCTAGGGCGCTCGACCTCGGACCTGGGGATCTGGGTTCAAGTCTCGGTAACGATGCCAAAACCTCCTGTGATTCTGGGCAAATCACTTAATCTCCCCGTGCCTAAAATGAAAGTGTGTGTCCTCATGTAACGTAACTGGAAACATATGTAAAGCGCTCTAATACCTGATTCGGTTCGGGTCTAGTTCGCGCTATACAAAACTCAGCAAAAAAAAAAATATTCCAAAAATGACACCATTGTACAATTTTGTGTAATTATGCATCATTCATGGCAAAAATGTATTGTTAAATGCACCATTTGCACTGGAAATGTACTGGAATTCACCTGAACAACAGAACTTAAGCAGCTCTTGTCCACAGTTTATTTAAATACATCCGCATGTCACAAATTGACGTGAGGATGCATTTTGTGCTAAAATATACTTCAAAATGACAGATTTGCATGATTTCACATAATTTTGCCTAAAGGTTGTGTAATTACAAGAAAGCAAATTACATGAACTTTGCACACCCCTAGAATAGATGCAATAGCTTTATAGTTAAAAATGTTTCACCCAAACCTGAGATCAACCTAATGCTATGCCTTTGTAAAGAATGACATACAGCAGGAACTAGCTTTCAATTAATAAATTACAATTATGCAGTACAACAGTGACCTCACTGAAGGCTTCAGACACTGGGCAAGAACTGAAGAGAAGTATCGTGATGTTAGGCCTTTCTGGAATATGTAATGGTTAGACACAGGGGAAGGAGAATTCTGTTTCTCTGCAATGAGGTAAGAAAATAAGTTCCCTCTCGTTCTGGCAAAAGATAATAGGGTGTGGGATTAAAGAACAGTTGTTATTGAGCTAACAGTACATTAAGAAGAGTAGTGTGGAAAATATGAGTAGAGAATTCCATAGCCCACCACTGCTTTTTAAAAAGATTCTTTTGTTGATCAGGAACCAGTGAAGTGTAGAGATAACCTCTAAATGAAGAAGAACAGGAGGCAAGGGAACTGCCAGAATCTGGATAATCTGCATTGGGTGTGAATAGACTTGTCAGATGTCAGATGTTAATTCAGGAGGGCGGTGTCCTTACCACCTTAATAAACATACTCTGGTTAGGACACAGAGCTGTTCTAACAGAATATCTGCTCACACCCTGGTAGGAATGGTACAAGCAGCAAGCAGTTCCCTAGAGAAACCTATGTAAAGTTTAAGCAGTACTAAAAAATGATGAAGTCAACAACAAATTAAAATTCCCAAACTAAGGGCTCCATTAGGATGGCAGGCAACCCTTGCGGAAGACGGGACCGCCGCCTTAAGGGCGGGGGTCCTGAAGTCTGCATTAGGATGCGCCCGCCACAGTGGCGGGCGCATCCCCCATTTTTAACATTGTGACCGCCCGCCACAATGTTAAAAATGAATGCGCGCATTTGCATAAACAAAGCGGCAGGCACCGCGCGGTGCCTGCCGCTTTGTTTATGTAAATGTTAGGGGGTACCACAGGTACCCCCGTGTGCACCCCCCCACCCCTCCTTCACTCTGGGGGCCCGCAGGGGGCCCCCAGAGTGAAGACTGCATGCATCCGATTTGACCGCACGCATCCGATTTGGCCCATACTAATGTGGCTGGTGGTGTCTATGAGACACCGCCACCATATTAATCCTTTTCCCCCCCGGCCGCAAGGTGACTGGGCATAAAAGCGGCGGGCGGTCTTTCTGTCTGCCGCGGTCCCCCCACCATACTAATATGGCGGGGGGGGGGCATTCGGGAGTGGATGTCGGGTGGACTGGCCGGCGGTGGCTACCGCCAGCCTGGCGGGGGCAATCCGACCGACATCGTAATGGGCCCCTAAATTTAAAAAAAAGAAAAAAATTAATGATCAAAAAAATCACAACTGTCAAAATCACATAAGGGGAACTAAGTAACGTTTTTTTTCTTATAGTTTGAATGCAAAATTGTTGAAAAATGCCTGTAGGCACAATGAAGAGTGAAGTTAGCTTTCAGTCTATGTGATTACCCAAAAATGGACCTCTGAGACTACTGTTGCACCAGAAATGAGAACAAGAAAAAGTTGCCAGCAGACTGTTCCATCTCACTGAGTCTGGGAAGTCAGCGATATTGTCATAAATCTTCTACTTAGGTGCACTCAATTATTTTCAGTCTTCATTATACCTTTCTTGATAACTGCAATTATAGTCTCAAGTGGTGACACAGGTTTTTTTCCCGCTGAGAAAAAAATTACTCATACAGGAAAATTCACTCCTGGTGTCTGTAAAGCTTCTGGGTTCTCAGGTTCTTGGCAGTAGGTCAATCTCGAACCAGGACTCTCCCAGAATTCATTCTCAAGTGGTTATCTAGACCACCATCAGAGGAAGAATCCTTTCACTCTTTTGTGTCTCCGTAACAGAAACAGGAACCCAAGAACTTGACCCTTGCCAGCAGTTTCAGTCACTGGCTGCTATCTAGAGCCAGGAGATCATGAGACTTTTTTGCCAATAGTCAGGCTAAATCTCCATCTGTTTCAGACATTTTGTTCTCTTCCAGTAATGTTCTGAGGAGGGTGTAGTTCAGATCAAGCTTTATCCTGCATGCTAGCCAATTTCCTAACACCAATCATGGTAAATACTCACAAAATTGCTACCTTCTGCCCCCACCCTGCAAGTTTTCCAATCACAGCCAACTGTATTTTAGGCAATTTGGCAGAGATCTCTCCTTAGGCAAGATGCCAATATTCTCATGAATTGTTGGATATTTCATGTTGTACAAAGTCTCATGTCCACCTTGTGTGTAGGTGCATATTTAAGTTGCTTATATACAGGAAACATCAAGTTCATGGAGCTTTTCCTCATGTCAGTGACTTAAAGCTTTATCAGCTTTTTAGGATTTGCTTTCTTAGTTCAACCTCTTCATCGCAGATGACACGTTCCTGACCACAAATTAAGATGACCCCTGCCTCTTGATATGTCTGGACCTTTATGCTGCCTTCCACACAATTGACCCTCCTACCATGATCCACACCCTCAAGTCTAAAATGGAATTCACTGGCAATGCCCTTCACTGGTTCTCCTCCTTTCTTTCAAGTAAACACCAGTTTGTTCACATGGAGGCCTTCAGGTCCAAAAGATTCCTATCAACTGCAAAGTCCCCCAAGGTTCCATAGTGTTTCTTTTCACCTGCAACCTGTAAATGGACATCCTTGGGGCTCTTCTTACAGATAAACAAATCAAGATTCAACAATATGTAGACAATACACAACTTTACTGGAAATTTTCCCCTCCTTCAGACATCCAACTCCTCAAGGACTGCCTGTACCTCATCTACACCTAGAGGTCCATACATATATATATATATTCACTGAAAAAACCATAGGTTTTACACCAGTTATAGTTAGCTGGAAATTTTTACTCGCATAAAACCATTGAAATTCCCACGTTATAGTTAGTTGGACTCACTATAACTTGTGCGTGCAATGCACTGCTGATGACGTCACATATTACATCACTCATGACATTGTCAGTGATATCACTCATGACATCACTGATGACACCATCCAGTGAATGTGTCTATTTTAAAAAAATAATTATGTATTATATATGTATATGTAAAAGTTGATGGAAGAATAAATGTTTAAAAAAAGTGTTTACATGGATGTTTTTTTAAAATACATATATTAGAGAGTAATGTTTAAAATATTTAAATATATGTATTAGTGTTTCACTTTGTGTATAAGTGGCTGCATGGGTTGCTGAGTAGCTACATGTGTATATATATGGGTTATTAGATGTTTTTCTTATTATCAGTATGAGTGTTTGTATGGTTTGGTGGGGGTATTACTTAGCACATAGATGCATGAATGAATGACTCTCTCTTTGTATTTGTTTTGAAAACAGCATATGCAGGACTGTATGGGTGGATGAGTGTGTATATGTGTGTGTTAGTGAGTGAATGACTGTCTCACAAGTGTCTTTATCAGTAACTACATATGTTTTAATCTAGTATATGTGAATATTGATGTATATAAGTGAGTATATGTGAGAGTGAGGGATTGTAAGAGTTCCTGTTTAAATTAGTATGTGTTTCTATAAGTGATTGTTTAAGAGAGTAAGTATGTGTAAGATTCCTTAGAAGTAAGGTGGTAGTGTGTGTATAGCTGTATATGCAAATAAATGGATGTTCAATAGTTTATTTGCATGTGTGAGAGTATCTTTTGGATGACTGTCAGTGTGTAACAGGATGTATAGGTGTATCACTACATATGATGAGTGAGTATATGTATGAGTGACTATATAGAACTGTTGGGGATGTGTATATAGATGTTGGAATTATTGAATTGGTTGTTGTAACTGGTATGGGTATCTCCATTTTTTTGAAAATTTTAGTTTCTATTTAGGGCTCGGCTGAACGCACGGAAGCGCGTCTCCGCCGAGAACCTATTGTGGCCTTATCTGCTTCCCAGGAGACAATCCTGGCCATGCGCATGGCGATTTGAAACTGCCACGCGCACGCGAACGCGCGCTGTGGCCAGGCACTGTCTCCTGGGAAGCTCGAAACACCACACGAAACACCACACACGCATGCGCATACACCCAGACACAAGCGCCCATGCACGCACACACGCACGCACATACATACAGACACCCCCCCCACACACACATACACATACACACACACAAGTGCACCAAGGCCCCCCCCGCCGCCGTCACCGTCGCACACATACATACACACACGAGCATACAGACACACACACAAGTGCACCAAGCCCCCCCAGCCCTTTTGAACTTACCTGGCCAATCTCGGGGGACTCTGCTCTCCGCACGCGGCGCACAACCTCCTGCTGGCGCGGACCCGGGGCTCTCCACCGCTCACAGGAGCCCCGGGCGCGAGACGCATGGACTCCGCCTGCCTCCTCTTCCGGTCCGGACGCGGCCCCGCCTCCGTCACAGGCGACCTTGCCTGACTTCCGTTTTTCCGCTTCTTGTTTTTCACTGCCGCAAGTTCTTTCACAATCTTCGTCAGGACTCATAATGCAAGCAAGATTATTGACTTTGTCAACGCTAATAAGTCTTTTTACATCGGTCAGGTCTTGAGCCCACGTGGTGCTGCTTCTCTGTCCGTAATTTGTCAGTGTCCACGTCTGACTTCGGAATGCTCAAGTGCACATCTTTATTTCTGCTGCTAGCGATAAACCCGGACCATGGATGAAAGAGAAAATTCAGGCTTGCTTTTGCCAGTATTAACTCTTTGATTTGCATTGGAGCAGACGCTGCCTTTTCTGTTGTGCTACAACTTTGTGTACACGCCGATAACTCTTCCCAGACCCCTTTCATGTTGCATCTATCCAGGCTGCATCCCTGTGTGTGGCATCCTCACAATGCGCGCTGCTTTGTTCGGGCCCCTCTGCTCTGCTGGACTCCAGGCCTTCAGATGGCACCTATCTCCGGATCTATAAATAACCTGCCGCAGTAATGGCTCCCTGTGCGACAGACAACGCAAGTATCTGCCTTTGTACCGTAGAGCAGGTACCGCTCACTGCATTCAGCCGTAAAGAGTGCACTTAGCTCCAGGTCTCATGCCAGGCATCCGCCACAAGGCACGGTGCCTGGCGGCTGGTACTGTACACTTCACAGAGCAGCAGGTATGCCCTGTGGCTGACAGTGCGCAGCGAACACATGACTGGCACCGCTTTGTGAATGTGAAGGTGGTAGGGCACACTGTGACCACTGGCTAGCACTGCCTACTGAAATCCAAGGCTGGCACTGTACATAGGACGTAGCAGAAAGGATTAGATTTGTTGCTGGTAAAAGGCACTGCACCCGGATCTGAGCCGCTTCTTCGCACTGCAGCTAGCTGCTGGTGCCGGGCACTGTGCCGAAAACCAATGTGCTGTGCCACTGCATGCTGGCTGTGTGTACTGTCCCAGGGGCTGCTAATGTGAACCACGCTTCCTGCTGGTACTATGTACACTGGGGCCGTTAGTGTGCACTGTGGTAGGCTCCTGGTACTAGGCACAGCCCCTTGGCTGCTGCTGTACACTGCAGCCGTCTACTGGTTCTCCTCTCCACTGTACCTGAGGCTCCTCTGCACCGTCACTGCCTGTGGGAACTGTGCACTACAGCTCCCGCTGGGATGGTGTGCGCTACACCCAGGACACTTTCTGCACACCACAGTTGGTTGCCAGCACTGCGCTCGTGGCTGCCTGCTCTCGTGCCCTGCGTCCAATGAACGCACATGTGCAGACCACTGTTTGCCAGTCGAAGGGCCGGCATTGTACTCTCGATCAGAGCGCACACCACACTGCTCAGTGACGGGTAGTGCAACGCTCTAGGATTCATATCCGATTGTAATTGGTACCTAGCATTCACACTGTATCCAGTACCTGTGCCGGAGCACTGTGCCACCTGCCTGTAAGGTGGAAGGCGCAGCAAGCGCTGCTAAGGGGATGATCGCTGGCCTCGGCCTGTAGGGGGTGAATGTTGTGGGTTGCAGTCTAAAAATGGTCTACTTCGTTGTTTTTTGGTGACCGGGGGCCTCTCCTCTCGATGCACCGGTGCCGCATTGCAACCTATACTGATAAAGGCACAATTTGTGGCGCTAAGGATCACATCACATCACATCACATATCTCTCTCTCTTTCTCTCTCTCTCTCTCTCTCGCTCTCTCTCTCTCTCTCTCTTCCCCTCCCCCCCTACCCCCCCGGGGGGAGCTCGACACTGAGAAGGGGTCGGGCAAAGGTGTCGTTTGCTCTCCTTGTCACCTTTTACCTAGCTTTTTCTTCTACCTTCTGTGTCCCTTTTTTACATTTCGATCTCCGATCCCCAAAAATTAGTGCCGCTCCCCACTATGTGCAAGGACCGGCACAAATTAAGCACTGAGTGGGCGCAACCTTGGTGCGGGCAGTTCCTTCCCTAAAATCCTAGGGAGGGTGGATGTTGCTTTGGCAGCCTTGTCCTTACCCAGTAAGAAGTGCCTTCAATGACTCCACAGCAGCAGCCCTGATTTTGGACACCCCTGGCAGCAGAACGCTAAGTCAGAAGACACGTCCCACCTCTATTATTCTCACCCTGTTTTCAGGCACTTTAATTAAAGGGGCCTCCCTACTCCCCCCAATGGCCTCAGTGTCGTGTGTCTCCGAGACACAAAGCGGCACTAAAAGATGAACTGGGCCACCCAGCATAGCTCTTTGCTGCCAAGGCGATCGTCTTTGCGATGAGAGGCCCTGGCACCAGCAGGGCCCTGGGAAGGACCCTTCACAGACAACCTGCCCGCTTTTTGTTTTGTTTCTTTTAGTAGATTGAATTTAATTACATTAGTTGAATTAAAAAGACATCCTGTGCATTTGAAGGCCGCAATCACCGGAGGAACGCCTGGCCAACCTTTCAACGCAACCACGGCACAAGTTTTCACGTTTTACAAATTATGCTTCATTTTTTTGTTATTATGCAACAATACTGTATCCTGGCATCGAGATGGAGAGAGTAACTGAAACATTTTACGAATGTTCGACCTGGCACCCCATGACCCTCACGTTAAGCAATTCCATTGGTTGGCATTGGAGTCTCGAGCTTGTTGCTTTCTATTGAGAGTGATTTTTGTGTTGATCGTTATTTTTGTGTAGCTGTCTGTTGGCAATAGGCCTCGCATTACTAATATTTTGGGCTATTGGGCTTGCATTATTATTTGCAACGCCAAAAGCTCAAACTTTTACTAATGCGAGACCTATTGCATTGCAGCTCTCTCTGGCTACTGTAGTTAGCCATACACATTACGCGACTTTGAGCTATTGGCATTGTAAATGACAATTACTTTTATTTATGTTTTTGTTTTTAAAACATAAATAAAAGACCTTGTCATTTACAATGTCAAGACCTTAAACTCGCGTTCATGTACAATGCTAATAGCTCTAACTTTTGCAATGCCGAGACCGTTGCATTGTAAATGCTTGTTTTGAATATGTATTTCAAGGGTTACATCACAGTGAAAAGAGGTCTGTCACTCTGTCACAAGGATGGTGTCATCAGTGATGTCATGAGTGATGTCACTGACCATGTCATGAGTGATGTAATATGTGACGTCATCAGCAGTGCATTGCACGCGCATGTTATAGTGAGTCAAACTAACTATAACGTGGGAATTTCAATGGTTTTATGCGAGTAAAACTTCCAGCTAACTATAACTGGTGTAAAACCTATGGTTTTTTCAGTGAATTTAATAGGTTTTTTAAATGCTAATTCCTAACTATAACTGGTGTGAAACCTATGTTTTTTTCAGTGAATTTCAATGTTTTTTTAATAGCAAATCTTTATAGGTATAAAAAATAATAAATTTTAAAACGAATTTTATATTGTATAATTATGTCAAAGTTATTTTTTATTTTTTTTTATTTTTAACTTGGGGTGCGCCCTGGGGCGCGTACCGGGGAGCGTCCCGTTAGCGCAATTCTCGCGAACAAAAACAACATCGTGACATTTCGCGTAGACGCGTGATGCGTCATATGACGCACAGTGTAAGCGCACCCGGAAGCACGCGTGCACATACGATCGCGGCGCGCCCTGGGGCGCGTACTCGGGAGCGTCCGTTAGCGCTATTTTCGCGAACGAAAACAACATCATGACGTATCGCGTAGACGCGTGATGCGTCATATGACGCACAGCGTAAGCGCACCCAGAAGCACGCGTGCGCATACGATCGCGCAACTTCTCGTCGCGCTTACGCCGCGTGCCCCGGGGCACGCCCTGGGGCGCGTAGCGTAAGCGCGTCAGGTTATGTGACCTGAAAATAACACTTTCTATAGGTGCAGAACAGTTTTGGTTTCCAAATGAGTAAAGCCCGGGTCATGTGACCTGAAAATAACACTTCTCATTGGTTCAGGACAGTTTTGTTTTTCCAAATGATGAAAGACCCCACCTTCTTTCCTTATTCTGACTTTGTCCTTTGACTGAGGAAGACCTGTTTGGATATCTTTGTCTTATATTTTGTACTTTGAAATGGCTACTGTAGCTGCAACAGCTGGAGCATCTGCACCACCACCACCACCACCACCACAAAGAGGACCACCACAACAGTACATTGGTGGTCAAGAAGAGGAGGAGGAGGAAGAGGAAGAGGAGGAGGGGAGAAGGTGGCTGCCTGAACAAAATACCCCATACAAGCCCAAGTCACACATTGTATGGGAGTTTTTTTCAATCCCAGAGGGCAAGAAAAAAGTGAATGCGGCCAAGGTAACTTGCCTAATCTGTGGTGAAGAACTCTCAAGGGGCAACCCAAACAAAAAATATTCATTTGGTAATAATACCATGATTCGTCATATGACCCGGAAGCATCCCAACAACTATTCTCGTGCAGAGCTCAGGGAACTGGCCAGTAACCTCCCCAAGTCTTCAAGGACCACCTCCAAAAGAACACAACCCACTCCATCGGGACCAGAAACAACAGAGATGATGCCTTGTATTCAGCCACGATTTGCTGATTTTTGAATCACATGTATACAATGTGGCAAGCTCATCGCCTATGGTGAAAAGAGCATGAAGCTCGTCGTCCTTGCTGGTGACAATCACAAATGCCCCAAAAAACAGTCATTTTTTCTGTTTTTTGCTCCTGTTGAGCCATTTACAATTCCCTGTTTTTTGTTTCTCCCCTTAAAAAAATACAAAAAAAATATAAAACTGTTTTGAAAAGCCAAAAAAGTACAAAATGTTCAAAAAAACATTAAAAAAAATATAAAACAACGCGCCCCCCAAAAAATAGAAAAAAATAATTAATGAAGGAGTTAGCATGAGAGAAGAACACAAACAGAGTAATGTTAAGAGAAAGAGAGCTACAGGATGAACACAGAGGAATTGTTTATTACATAGTAAAAAACAGAGAAGGTGTAATAGGGTGAAAGTGAGAAAAGTAAAATGACTAAAGGAGCGAAAGAAGGGAAGAGAGAGGAAGAAGACTAAAGTAGAGATAGTGGGAGAATGTGAGTGGGTGTTGAAAGAAAAAGAAAGGACAGTAAAAAATTGAGAATGAAGGGTAGTGGCGTAACCGGGATAAATGAAGAACGGTGAATGAGGGTAAGAAAAGACCAGTTAGTGTAAGTAAAGAGGGGTGAAAGAGGGTGAAAAATTGAATTAGGATAAGACATGGGGAGTGACAAAGAGAAAAGACAAAGAGAGTAAAGGAAACAGTACCTGAATGGGTTTGAGTGAAACAGCAAAGAAAGATAAGTAATGCAGTGTGTGTGACTTATAGGGAGTCAGTGGGTGTAGGTCGGGGTGTGGGTGTGTAAGGTGTGTCTGTGGGTGTGGCTGTGTGGGGTGTTTTGGTGTGGGTGGAGGTGAGGGTATGTGAAGTATGTGTGAGGAGTGTATGGGTGTGGGGTGTATATGTGTGCGATGTACGTGTGTGTATGGAATGTGTGTGTGTATGGTGTATGTGAAGAGTGTGTGTGGGGGGATTTTTTGTGTGTATGAGGTGTGTGTGTGGTGTGTGTGTGGGGTGTATGTTAGAGGTGTGTGTATGTGTTGAGAGGAGGATGAGGTGTGTGTGTACGAACAAAATAAATTATTAAGAAAAACAAAATGAGTGAAGAAGCAAAGGAAGGGAACAGAGGGTAAGTGAAGTAAAGAATAGGGATTGAAAGAAGTTGAATGTGACAGGGGAAATAGGGAAATTGGAGTAAACATGGAGAATAAGAATAAGTGTGGGAAGCAGAATAAAGACACAGGAGTGAGGTTGGTTGAGAAAATATTAGTAAGCTTAAAGCAAAGGGGGATGACAAAGTACATTTTTTTAGTCATACTTACCATATAATAAATGTAACTTTAATAATTTTTTTACTGCACTTTGTATCTGTGAAAGAGAGATGAAAAAATAAGTTATAATTAGTAAAATGTGTATTTTAAATTAAAATATACAAATGAAGAGGTTAAAAATCATAACAGTGTATCTAGAAATAAAGTAAGAGTGAAGGACACAGAAAGGGAAATAAAGTAAGGTAGAATGATAAAAAGAGAAACAAAGAAATAGAATGAGAGCAAATTACTAAGAGTAAGGCATATAGATTCACTGACAGAGAGGAAGAGAAGACCAGAGAAATGAACTGAAGGTAAGAAAGATACTAAACCAATGTGAGTTAGAAAACTAAATCAGGAAACAGTAGTAAGTAAAAAGATAATGACTGAGACGGAAAACATAACCACAAGTGAACATAACACAAGGAGAGTAGGGCACTGAGGACATAGAAGTAGTGAACGAAAAATAGAGAGAAAAGGTCAAAGTAAGGAGCAAACAAAGATAAGCGAGGGAGAGTGGGTGATTTATACTGATAGAGTGCAATAATACTGCTGAGTGAGTAAACAGCTAAAAGAGCAAAGGAGGAAAATATGGAAGAGGGAAGTAAAGCAGAGAGACTGAAAGCTGATAAGTTATGCAAGGGAGAGAGGGGATGCAGACAGTTGAAATGAGAATGAGGGCTTGTCAAAGAAGTGGTGTAAAGGAACGGGGGTTACAGAGAGTGAGAGAAAGACATTATAAGTGAGTAAAAAGAGCTGAAAGAGGATGGAAAAAGGAAAGTGAGTGTCAGAGAATGGGAATATAATTTAATTTACACAATCCAAAGTATAGAATAACTTGTACAACATGTTACATAGTTTATTTTTGCTGTTCTCAGAATATATTGAATTTCACTTAAAACAGTGAGTTCAAATTACTCATCATATGACAGCAGGAAAAAAAACCACAATCTAAAAGATTGTGTTTTAAAAAAAAACTTAGATACTGACAAATGACAAATGTACACTAATCTTGGATTGACTTACTTTTCCTTGAGGCCAAAACGTATATCATGGAGGTCCTTTTCTCATTGCAAAGTACTTTGCTGTTCAGTAAAAAATCCATTTCATCGACTTTCTAGAAGAAAAGCTCCAAGAACATCTGAAATATTTTATTATTTTCATATACTCCTTTTTTTCAGTCATGACTCTTTACTCATTCCTGTACCTTTCCTTTTGGCCAAATAGTGTCAGATGTATGAGTATATTTTCAAATTAATTCAAAGAAACTCTGAAATTACCTTTTTTCCGACGTTCTGAAAGAAAGGCTCTACAATATTTTCACAATATTTAAGTATTTGTAAAACCATCTCTGACTCACTCATGTTCATCATTTTGTATAATACTAATATCACTTACTATGAGATCCACTTACAGTACCTGTATGACAAGTCAATTTTTCATATTACCTGGATCACTTTTACTCAGAATATATTTTTAAACAGCAAAATAACCTTTATTAACTGCTCCCGTCTTCATAGGCCAATTACCTTTACCTAAATTTTGGTTGTAAAAACACTAGGTATGAATTTTTTAAGCCAAAAGGCAAACGTTGTTTAAAAGTCAAATGAGTGTCGTTACATTGGGTCCAACCTTTACAACTTTTTAAATAGCATGTGTAATGCCCTGATGTTGTAGAAGGAACATCATGAAAAATAATAGCTGCAGTTGCAAAGGTTCTTCCTGATATGGATAACTGTGAAGCCACGAAATTTTTAATAGAAGTTGTCAATTTAGTTCCATCAGGTCTACATCGTTGGAACATTAAAATGACATACTAACCATAATTTTGTAGAAATAATGTGGACAGCATTGCAGACTTACACTGGGGACACACCATATTGTGATCCGCTGCTTTAACTAGATTATTAAAAGGCACTGATTTGCAGTCTGGTAAAGTCAAATATATAAATCTTTCAGTGTCTATTCTAGTAGTACTTGATAAAGTACAGTTGTCGCAGTCATGCTGCCATTGATAAGAAAGGCTAAAAAAATTTTAATATCTACACCTTCATCTTCCAATACATCAAACATATACATTAAAAATTCTTGACAATCCTGCTGAATATTCTGTGAAAATTGATTTTGACCAGTATATATGTCTAGAAGATTTCGACTTTCTGAAACACTTTCTATTTTTGCTCTATCAATGGTACATTTCTCAAACACGGAATTCAACAAACAACAGAATCTTTGATCCCGATTTTCAACAATATGTTTTGTATATTTTGAAGAAAAAAAACAACATTAACCACTACATTAGCATAGCAGTTGACAGCAGAACTGTTTTCAAACTGAAATCCAACAACATCTTCAACAGAATCTTTTTTCCTTCTGCTTACAATTACAGTTTCATCTACTTTTTGTCTGTTTGCTACTACCTCACTGCAATTACTCTCATTTCTTCTTTTTCGGCCTACCACACGTTTTTCAATCAGAGGATATTGAGGCAAATGTGGAGCATACTCTCTTTGAACCTATTGTATTCTTTAACACAATGTAGATCTGAACAAATCTTTGTTTCATCACACTCAATCAAGTACAATCCTGATAAAGTTCTGACTCGTGATAATGCCACATATGCCATACCCTCTTTAAACACAGAACTTCCAATGTTCACCAAAGCGCTATCTACACTTAAACCTTGAGACTTATGAATTGTCACCGCATATGCCAAACAAATAGGAAACTGTTTTCGCCGAACATATAAGTCTTTCACGAGCAAAAATCTAGCTGAACAACGACAAATTTGGTCTATTTCATCAATGACATCAAATTTAATTTTAAAAATTTCAATTCCATCTCTATTTTTGTAATTCACAAAACCAACAACATGACCCATTGCTCCATTTACCAGACCTCTTTCAACATTTAAATTCCTTCTCAAAATGATACGACAATTTAAACACACATTCAGAGTCTTTTCAAAACCAGCAGTTTTAGATATAGTCATCTCTAATGAATCCAATTTTGATTTCAAATTTTCAGACAAAATAATTGTTGCTCCCATATGCTCTATTTTATCTGTAGCTTCCAGTTTTACTATCTCTTCATTTTCTAACTTTAACATTTTGGTGTTGAACATGGAACATTCCTACAGAGTTGGCATCAAACATATGCCAGATTTCTTCTCGTTAATTTTCTTAAAAATATTCTCTGGAAGAATGTTTTCATTTGGGTACAAATTTGAAATGAATCGTCCATGTAAAGCTTCTTTCCCTTGCTGACTTACTTTTCCGATTCTTACATCTTGTAAAATATTTTTATAATCTTCATCCTTTGCCTGCCACATATTTTGAAGCAGTTCTGCATATTTGAAGTTTAACCATATATTAATGTTTCCAATGCTTCCTAGGCACTTCCTGGTATCTTCATGCGTGAGCATTTTGAACACAGGTTGTCCTTTCAATGGAGTCAACTGCAGTAGATCTCCAAAAACAATAATGTGTTTTCCTCCAAATAAGACATCATAGTCTGTTCTAAGAATTTCTTGCATTCTCAAATGTACAAAAGCAAGCATTATATTTGACACCATGCTTACTTCATCAATGATAAGAAGTTTCATTTTCTTCAGGACTCTGGAAACTTCGGAACACGCATCTCCAGATAGCTTGTGATATTGCAATTTGTTATCATGCTCCACTGGCAGCATCAGTAAACGATGTAAAGTAATCCCTTTAATATTATGTGCAGCCAGCCCAGTTGAAGCAGTAACAACACAAGACAGCGGTGATTCAGTCCTTTTCTGCAGATAAGTTGCAATTGCTTTAATCAGAAAACTTTTTCCAGTTCCCGCTTCTCCACTCACGTACAGTTGGACAGGCTTAAATGATGTACATGAGCACTCTTTTTTCTCATGACTGAATCCATGTTCAATCTGTTCTGTGACTTCGTCATATATCTGTTTCTGCTCAAGGTTTAGTTGTTTCACCAAATCTTCTAAGTTAACTACATCATCTTGAGCTTGTTCCATAGCTCTTTCCACCTCATCCATGGCAGTGGCAGCTTCATTTTGTATAATTGGTCCTCCAAGTGGATCCTGACTCAATGAAGCAGAACTCTGACTGTCTTGAGAACTGTCTCTTGCAATCTCTGCAGCAATTGTGGCTTCTTGCTCTATTTCTTTGTTTAACATTTGCAGATAATTTGGAAAAACAGGGCATTCTATGGTATCCTTGATTGCATTAAAAGAATCTTCGTAACACAGAAAATCTCCAAGTAGTTCCTCTTCTGTACGCCACGGCTTAAAGAGTTGCAAAAGAGCTAAATAGTAAAATTCCCTTTTCTCTGGATTTTCGCAACTCAATTTTCGATGATTAATCAAATGGCCTTTATTCTGTCTCACTAGACATCCAATGATAGCATATATTCCATTGTTAATATCTTCTCTGATGGTTCTCTTATAAATATAGTTTTGCAGAACTTCATACAAACAACTGTTCTCAAGATGACTACTTTGATTTGGATAGTATGTATCCAACATGTTTGTCTTCAAAATATCTGTACTTTCTGGTTCTTTCTCCGTCAAATACTCTATTTCTTCTACAGATTTCAAAACTCGGTTTCGTGTTGCAGCAAGACCTAGACTCACCCAAATGATGGTTCTAGATTTGGCATAGAGACTTGCTGACGACAATCGATCAGAACATTCATATGCTCCAATTTCTCGATGCGACAACATCTTCAGACTGTAACTGTATAATTTCTTGCTTAGGCTCTTTTCATGTGAAATGTCCTCCCACATTTCCTTCAGTTCTGTCTTTTCTTTTTTTGTGATGTAAGACGTCACATATCGAGCCACAGCAATAGAGTTGTCAGCAACGAACTGAATATCCATGTTAGCATTCCACATGGACAAAATCACTGGGTTGTAGTCGTTGATGTACTTGGACTCTTCGTTTCTTTTTAAATTGTATGTATTTTTGGGTGATTTCCTCGTCACAGTATGTCGCAGAGAAGACATCAAATTATTTACTCTTCCTTTACAATTCACTGGTCGTGGAAAGCTGAAACGACATTTTGTGTAGAACTTGTCCTTGTTTCTGAATTTTCGACGACAGTACTTTCCACAACGATGGGATTGAAAGCGTAAAACTTGTTGCCTTAAACTGTTTTCCTCTGTAGTTTTCGGAACAGCACATGTTGAATACTCTTCAATGAAACTCATCACTGTTTCATCCTAATCTGTTCCAAATTTGGGTGCATCTTTAATCCACAACAACATATGTATGTGAGGAGCACCTCTCGCTTGATACTCCTTTCTCCAAAAGAAATCCAAAACCTCTCCAAGGGGAGGATTTTTTTTGTTGGTAATAAAAGACATCATAGCTTCAAATCTATGATTGAAATATCTGCATACACTCACTGGATCCATAGAACACAGTTCTCAAGGTGTTTTGAATTCTATATTTTGTATATTTGCATTTGCCTCTCGTAGAAATTGAAGTAAGTCGTCCCATGCATACTCGGCACAGCTAAGAGTGAGGAACCATGTAGGAGTTCCTAAGTTTCTTAGCATACATTTCAATTCCCCATGATGACGGTACCAATACTCATTTGTACCATGCTGACATGCCATGAGATTGATTAGATGAGATTCCAAAATATTATCTTGCAGATTCACTTTCTCCATAAAGTCCCTCGCCGAAACATTTTGCAGATGTGCTCCACTTTTCAGTATATGGTTTACTGCATAAGAAAGCCCAGACAAGTCACTTTCATACAGTAGATGAAACAAATAGGGAATGCATTGACGAAACCTTGGATCTTCAGCATATAATCTTACAGTTCGATATTCAGATGCAGGAATTTGAAGTGGACGATCGTCATATCGTCCACCTCGACCTGTTGGAAATAGCTGTGGAAAACAACGAGCTTCCAAACTTTCTTCCCATACACTAATGGGATCTCCTTTTGCTGCTTTCATTTGAAACAATTCAATTGCATTCCCCATTATTTCTTTGGAATGCAAAGGATGAACAGTATAATGTTCATATATTTCTTCACTTCTAGACACATCAACTTTTTCAATTTGGCCGCCTGAACAATCACTGTCTTCATCTGCAGCTGTTTCCCCTGCTGCACCACATACATCTTTGTAATACTCATTGTTTTTGACTAAATACAACGTTGCCTTTTTGACTTTCCTAACATCCACTAAATCTTGCCAGATTTTCTTACTCTTTGTCGGAACCCCATTAACTAGAATAACTAAAGGTTCCTCTTCTACTTTTTCTATACCAATTGTATCAATATTTTTTTTTAAATCAAGAGGCAAATAAACAACTCTTCCCTTTAATCCTCTCTGCAAATCTGTAGGAGGCAATTTCCCTATCTTAGGCTCCATGCGAACAATTGCTTGAAAAGGGTGGACACATTGAATCAAAATAGACTCATATGTATTTAAATCCATCAATTCACGGGGAATGTCTACCAACTCCAGATTATTATGAACAGCTCTAGCAGGCATTCTGTTTTGATTTAATTTATCATAACAATATTTACAAATACGCTGATCAGAACTCAAATCAAAACAATTCTCCACCCACAAATAAGTTGCAAAATCCTTCCACTCATAATTATTCATCTTTTCACTTTTTGCGTATAAATCAACTAATCTAGTTTGATGCTTATAATGACTTCGTCGACAACACACACAAGTAAAATTCGACCTTTCACTTGATTTCTCCTTAAACCTGGTAATTTCCTGCTCAAACTTTTCTGTACTTGAAATCTGTACATTGTCTTCCACATTACCTTGGATTGCTGTGTCAATTTCTATACTATCCTCTTTTTCACCAAAATAACAAATCTCAATTTCTTCACAAATCTTCTTCACATCTAATTCAGTTCCATGCAAAAGAGCACTGTTTAACTGTTTAAGCTTAAGTGCTGGACTTTTTTGCATAATACAACATTCTCACTAATTTCCCAATTTTGGTATGATGCACTGCTAACATCCTAAAATGTTGAAAAACACTCTGACAGACTTTTCTAGAAAGACAAGCCAGTGAATGCCCTTGCAAACCTGTGTTTTCTCTCACTCTGCAAGGATCTAAGTCTTGCAACAACTTCACTTTCTGCTTTAGACTTTTCTTACTATATGTACGTAAGAAATTACAAAACAAATCAATTGATTCCTGTCGCACACTACAAATACGACTACACTTCCAAGTGTACACTGGACCCTTAGTACGTCTCCCTAAAACTTCATCAGTTAACACCTCTTCTGGTTCTCGAGGCACAAGTTTCTCTTTTTCAATCGGACAACCGTCTTTCACTTCATACGCTCGACCACTGGTGTCAACTGCATGCACTAAATCATTCTCCTGGAAGTAACTCTCCTCATTAAAAAATGGCACACAACTTGAACTGTGCATCCATTCTCCTGAAATAACTTTACAAAAATTAGTCCGACTAATTACTCTTTTCCATCTACTGTTTGATTTGAAAACATCAATTGTCTTGTTAAGTGTCCTAATTCTATTGATTATTAAAATAAATAATTTTTTCTTAACTTCAAAAGCCTGATCAACAATCTTCTCTACACTTCTTTCTTATAAAAAGCATCTCTCTGTTTACCTTTCCTAATGTTTTTTAACAAATTTAAAACCACCCTATTGCGAAACATTCGTTTACGAATGTCTCTAAACTGATTCTGCCTTCTATTCCTATACATATTATTCTCTCCTGCTCCAGTTGTAGGATTCTTTGCGGTTCTCTCCTTCCTTTTCAAATTTACTCTCTCATTCTCTTTTTCTACATGCTGTCCAACAATTTTTTTTTAAGCACATATGTTCCGTATGAAAGACTTAGTTGTCTTACCAGGAGCTTGGTTCCTGTTTTTTGAAGTATTTGTTGTGGAAGAGTGCTGTAATTCCGTTGCTGTTTTTGTTTTTTGGCGGTTATGTTGTTTTCTTCTCCTTTCCCTTGAGGGCATGTTTGCTTACTCTTGAAATCTTGATTTCAATCTGTGTTAAAGAACAAAATAGCACATTATAGACCACTATTACCAAACAACAAAGCAATGACAAAAAGCAAACAATCTATTCAGGGTTACAGATCAGGTGAGGATTCACCAGGGGTCCACAAAAGGTGAGGCCTGTATTGAAGAGTATAGTGGAAGACAGCTCTGCCCACAGGTACAAAGAAGATGAGACCTGTGTCTAAGAGTCCAGTAGGGGATAGACTTCATGAAGTCTAGTCCACTGCACTCTTATACACAGGCTTCACCACCTATGCTTCCCAGGAAAGGCCTCTCTCCCACTACAGTCTTGATCATAAACCTCACCTCCTCTGTCCCTCTGGACATGTCTCACCTCATCTGCACAATCTACTTCCTAATCTCAGGTAACACAGGTGACATAATTGTGAAAAGGTCAAATTTTTTTATGTAATCATGCACACACTATTTATTCTTTCTCAAAAATGTAGAATTCATTGATTAGTCCCAAAATCGATTTTTCAAAAACATTTTAGAAACACAGTGCAGGTCCTACTATTTAAACTTCCTCAAGAATGTAAAACTCATTAATTTGCAGCAAAAATATTTTAGTAGTGTAATGAAAAGCTTATACATATGACCTTTTCATTGTTTTTCAAATGTTATTCTAAAAAAAAATTATAAGGCCTAAGCAGGAATACTCATGTGATGAAGCCTGTCCAGGGGAGCACAAAACGTGAGGCTTGTGTCCAAGAGTGCAGTGGACATGACTAAACTGGAGTAGTGTGTAAGAAAAAGATGAGCCTCATTTATAAACCCCTGCGTCAGTTTTGCGCTACTGATGCGTCATTTTTTTTGACGCATTGGCGGCATAAAACATGTGCCTTGTTGCGCCATATTTAAAAAGTGACGCATGTAGGTAGATGCGTCATTTTTTAAACCTCTGCGCCACATTATACCTCTGTCAAGTGTAATGTACACAGAGGGGTCATTTCTCCGCAAAAAGCCTCGTAATAATGACGCAGTGAAATCTATGAGATTTCACTGCGTCACTTTTAGGACACTGTTACGTCAAAATCTTGCACCTGCCTCACAGCAGGGATAAGACTGAGGCAAACGCTTCCACATGGGGCTTTCCCCATATGATAGGATTCTGACACCTAAGCAGGAGAGCAGATGAGATGAAGACTGTCCAGGGGAGCACAAAACGTGAGGCTTGAGTCCAAGAGTGCAGTGGACAGGACTAAACTGGAGGAGTGTGCAAGAAAAAGATGAGCCTCATTTATAAAGCCCTGCGTCAGTTTTGCGCTACTGATGCGTCACTTTTTGTGACGCATTGGCGGCATAAAACATGTGCCTTGTTGCTCCATATTTAAAAAGTGACGCATGTAGGTAGATGCGTCATTTTTTAAACCTCTGCGCCACATTATACCTCTGTCAAGTGTAATGTACACAGAGGGGTCATTTCTCCGCAAAAAGCCTTGTAATATTGACGCAGTGAAATCTATGAGATTTCACTGCGTCACTTTTAGGACACTGTTACGTCAAAATCTTGCACCTGCCTCACAGCAGGGAGATGACTGAGGCAAACACTTTCACATGGAGCTTTCCCCATGTGATAGGATTCTGACACCTAAGCAGGAGTGCAGATGAGATGAAGACTGTCCAGGGGAGCACAAAAGGTGAGGCTTGTGTCCAAGAGTGCAGTAGACAGGACTAAACTGGAGTAGTGTGCAAAAAAAAAGAACCTCATTTATGAGGCCCTGCGTCAGTTTTGCACTGCTGATGCGTCACTTTTTGTGACGCATCGGCGGCATAAAACATGTACCTTTTTGCGCCATATTTAAAAAGTGACGTATGTAGGTAGATGCGTTATTTTTTAAACCTCTGCGCCACATTATACGTCTGTCAGGTGTAATATACACAGAGGGGTCATTTCTCCGCAAAAAGCCTCGTAATAGTGACACAGTGAAATCTATGAGATTTCACTGCGTCACTTTTAGGACACTGTTACATCAAAATCTTGCACCTGCCTCACAGCAGGCATAAGACTGAGGCAAACGCTTTCACATAGGGCTTTCCCCATGTGATAGGATTCTGACACCTAAGCAGGAGTACAGATGAGATGAAGCCTGTCCAGGGGAGCACAAAAGGTGAGGCTTGTGTCCAAGAGTGCAATGGACAGGACTAAACTGGAGTAGTGTGCAAAAAAAGATGAACCTCATTTATGAGGCCCTGCGTCAGTTTTGCACTGCTAATGCGTCACTTTTTGTGACGCATCGGCGGCATAAAACATGTACCTTTTTGCGCCATATTTAAAAAGTGACGCATGTAGGTAGATGCGTCACTTTTTAAACCTCTGCGCCACATTATACTTCTGTCAGGTGTAATGTACACAGAGGGGGCATTCCCCCGCAAAAAGCCTCATAATAGTGACACAGTAAAATCTATGAGATTTCACTGCATCACTTTTAGGACACTATTACGTCAAAATCTTGCGCCTGCCTTACAGCAAGCGTAAGACTGAGGCAAACGCTTTCACATGCAGCTTTCCCCCTGTGAAAGGATGCATTGCTGGAGTACAAGCATTCCATTTCATTACTGAAAACTCACTATTTTACAAAATACATTTCCTCTCTCTTGCAAACAATGCTACCAAGCATTACCAAAAAAATAACACAAACCAACAGCAAACAAGCTCAGTGTGCTTCCTAATCGTTTTCCAATTACCATTTTATGAACAGAACACAGGTCCTATGTACAAGCATTCATTTTCACTACTGAAAGCCATTAATTTACCCTAAAATCGTTTTTTATTTAAAATTGTATGAACAGAGCACAGATCCTATTTACAAGCATTCATTTTCACTACTAAAACCCATTGTTTTGCACTAAAATCGTTTTTCAATTAACATTTTAGAAACACTGCACAGATCCTATATACAAGCATTCATTTTCACTACTAAAACCCATTGATTTGCACTAAAATCGTATTTCAATTACCATTTTAGGAACACAACACAGGTCCTATGTGCTTCATATACAAGCATTCATTTTCACTACTAAAACCCATTGATTTGCACTAAAATCGTTTTTCAATTACCATTTTAGGAACACAACACAGGTCCTATGTGCTTCTTAATCTGAACTCTCTATCTAAATGAATCATAACTCACCTTTACAAATGCTTTAGGAGATTCAGAACAGTGTCAGATACACACACCAATATTTCTTTAGCAGAGCAAAAGGTATATTCTCCAGGCACTGCAACCATTAATGGCACATAAAACCTCTAGTTCTACCCACATATTGCTCATGGTAACCAATCAAAACTCTTCCCTCTGTATTTTCAAACCAACACCCTTCCCCCCTCAGCCCTTTCTACCTATTACCATAGCAACTCCCTCCTCACTGAGCTCTCAGGTTTAAAAGTTTATTCTACAATGTTGCAAATCACCTCAGCAAGGATGTTTGACCTGCGAATACACCAGCTTATCTGTTGCAATGTTTCTTTAAATGACTTTTTTTTAACCATTCAAATTACTTCTTACACAGAACACAACCATGCACCCTAACTTACAGTTTTCAACTATCTCAATCTACCAATCATTGCTTGTGATTCAAGAGCACTGAAACTCCACAGTTTTTTTTTTGCAAACTCCTACTGTTCCAACTGCCATTTTATTCCTACACTTCATCTGACTGCACCAGAACCTCCTCTACCATGTATTCTGTCTGGATTATTGGACATAGCTATATCCACTGGGCTCAAAGGTATGCAGCTACCAGAAATTTTCACAACCTTGATTTACCAAATGTGAACATTAAATGGATTGGCCAGAGAGGATTGAGATGTCACCAATTGATACCATTGGTGAAAACCTTTTTGCATTTGCCACACCCTAACCTCATAATTCTGCACTGTGGTGGAAATGACTTAGGCACTTTGACTGGGGTAGGTCTGGAAATGCTTTTAAAGGACACCTTTGAACAATTGATGGCACTTTTTCCTCAAACTGCCTTGGTATTTTCCAATATATGCCAAAGACAGAAATGGAACTGCTCCAACCAATTTTGTCCACAATTTGAGAAAGCACGGAAACATGTGAATAAATCTGTTTCTGCTTACATGAGAGACTATGGAATGGGTTCAATATACAACAACAACTTGCGTTATAACATGCAAGATATCTACAGAGGAGATGGTGTGCACTTCTCAGATGAGGGGAATAGAATATTCCTCCTGAATTTAAGACTGTGCATTGGTACCTACTTGTAGGTACCTAAATCAGCCACAGAACCCAAAAGCTCTTTTCAGAGCTACCCTACCTCTGATCACTCCAAATGATTATCTTTTTCTAACTTTTTTCACTAATTTTCACCAAAGTACGCTCCCCGGTACGCTTCCCGGTGCGCGTTCCGGGCGCTCCCCCGCGAAAAATTTAAAAAATTCGCCTATATGGGCCTCCTAAGACCCCCTCAGAAACCCTAGAGGGTCAGGGAGTGCCTACCATGCCTCCTTATACCCATTCCCAACGTTGTTTGTCCTCCATCTTGTGTCTCAATTCTTCTGAAACACAAGATGGAGGACTCCCGTAGCGCACCGGGAAGCGCTCCCTAAATTTTTTTAAAGTTAATTTACATAAAAACCTCTGTAGAGATGTTCACCAAATATAGAATAGGCCATACTACATACCAGTCCCTACCATTTTCCCAAATTTGGTGGAATTCCATTGAGCCATTTGCCCTGTAGCCCTGTCTAAATATCCTGAGGTAAATTATTTGACAAAAACATATATCAAGAGTTTGGATTTACAACCAATTAAAATGTTACTTTCATTTTCTACTTTTTTTTCCTGACATTTGATTGGTTATGTACATGAATATAAATGAAAAATGAGAGGGAAACACGGCCATTTTGACTAGTAATACCTGAGGTACATTTCTAAAAGATTTCCTCTGAAAACATCAACTCCTTTCTGAAAGGTAAGTTGTTCATTTGTAAGGGGAACTATGTTCTGCACATTAACTTAAATTGGAAAAACGTTTTCTGATAGTTTTTTACTGTCCCTCTGTTATAGTTATAGATTGAGATAGGCTTCTCTGTTATACTTATGGATTGAGTTAGGCTTCTCTGGTATAATTATGAATTTACTTAGGTTTCATCACATGCATTTTTTTATATTTCTACTTCCTGCCTGATACCATACACTGCCCAAAAATAACTTCACTGTTAAAAACTCAGAAGTACCTGTCTGAACTTAAACCCAACAATGCCCTAACTCTAGTGATATAGTTATTTTTTTATGCAATTTACAGCAAAAATGGAAGGTAAAGAGGAGAGCAATACAATTTCTTTTGAAATTATGGATAAAGATATTCTTAACGAAGACTTGGATTTCATGGATGAGTCTGAGGATCAACAACTAATTGACTGTCTTGAATCATTTGAATCATGTAATGAAAATTTGGAGGACCTTCCGGATGATGTAATGTTAGAAGTGTTATTAAATTATGAACAATCTCAACAATAAATTTGTATTTAATAATTAAAAATTGTTCGAGACATTATTCATTTTTATATGTAATTCATTAAATACTACCAAAATGATTATAATATAAACTGAGACTTACAGTGCAACTTTTTTGTGTTACATAGTAAATTTGCTCATAGCTACTTCCTTTCTCCCACTATATTATCTCCAATGTGTTTTTCACATCTCTTTTTCATCTCCTGCCTCCTTTCTCTCACTCTCTGTCTCTAATGCACCATATCACTGCCAATTTTGTGTAGATTCAGAAGAGAGTAAAATGTAATACTTGAAAACATCATAAGGGAGCAGGGTACACTACCATGTGTGGTGCGGGAGGTGTGTGTGGGGGATGGTGGGATGTGTCTGTGAGGTGTGTGTGTGTATGTGTCTGGGGGGGTGAGGTGTATAGGTGTATGTAGGTGTATGGGGTATATGGGTGTGGGTGGGGGTGTGGGTGTGTAAGGTGTGTGGGTGTGGGTGTGTGGGGTGTTTGAGTGGAGGTGGAGGTGAGGGTGTGTGAGGTGTGTGTGGGGGGTGTGTGGGTGTGGGGGGTATGTGTGTCAGATATGTGTGTATGTGTGGGATGTGTGGGTGTGTCTCTGAGGTGTGGGTGTGTGTGTGTGGGGGGGGAGGTTTGTCTGTGGGATGTGTGGGGTGTGTCTGTGAGGTATCTGTGTGTGCGTGCGTGTGTGTGTGTGTGTGTTGGGGGGGTGGTGAGGTATGTGTATGAGTGTGGGTGTGTGGAATGTGTGGGTGTGGGTGTGGATGTGTAATGTGTCGGTGTGGGGGTGTGGGGTGTTTAGGTGTAGGTGAAGGTGTGCGTGTATGAGGTGTGTGTGGGGAGTGTGTGGGTTTGGGGGTGTGGGGTTGTGTGCGTGTGGGTGTGTGTAGGACGTGCTTGTAGGTACCTAAAACAGCCACAGAACCCAAAAGCTCTTTTGAACCCAAAAGCTCTTTTCAGAGCTACCCTACCTGTAATCACTCAAAATGATTATTTTACACTATTTTTTTAACTATTTTTCACCAAAGTACGTTCCCCGGTACTCTCCCCGGTGCGCGTACCGGGCGCTCCCCCCGCAAAAACCGAAAAAAAAAAATGTATTACCCGAGGGACCCTTTAATGGCCCCCACATCAAACCTAGGGGGTCAGGGGGGGTCTACCCTGCCCCCTTTTGGTTATTTCCCCCTTTGTTTTTACCACCTCTTGCATCTCGATCCTACTTGCACGCGCAAGTTATAGTGAGTCCAACTAACTATAACGTGGGAATTTCAATGGTTTTATGCGAGTAAAATTTCCACCTAACTATAACTGGTGTGAAACCTATGGTTTTTTCAGTGAATTTAATAGGTTTTTTAAATGCTAATTCCTAACTATAACTGGTGTGAAACCTATGGTTTTTTCAGTGAATAAATAAATATATATATATATATATATATATATATATATTACCTACTGGCGGTCGCCAGTAGGTATATATAGTTAGGATTTTTTCTCTATGGGATTTTTGAAAATTCTATGTCTAATAACTTTGGCGTTTGTGGACGGAAGTGGCTGAAATTTTCTGGAAAATGGAACATTTTGTTTCTGAGCAGCCCTTGAAAATTTGGGGGGGGTTCGTCCAGGGGGGGCCGAGAAAAAAGGGGGGTCCCAAAACGTGTTTTTAACATTGAGTTTTCCATAGGGCGGTTAGCCTCACTTTTAGCCCGAACGGCTGAATGGATTTGCACGAAACTTGGCAAAATTGTAGGGACTGGTAGCCCGATGTGCCTTTTGTAGGTCTCAATATATGTGCTCCAGTGGATTTTGAGAAAATAACGTTTAAAAAAAGATATATATCTGTAAGCGCGGACCAGGCAGCGCCCCGGTTCGCGGACCTTACGCGTATCGGAACTTCGCGTAGCGAAGCTGATTGGTTCTCCGGTGTCTGTCAACATTCTAAACAGTCCGGAGCGGCCGCCATCTTGTCTCTCGGTAGGATTGAGAGACAAGAGGAGGCCAAAACAAAGGGGGAAATAACCATAAGGGGGCATAGTAGATCCTCCCTGACCCCCTAGGTTTAATGTGGAGGCTTTAAAAGGGCCCCGCGGGGCAAAAAAAAAAAAATTTTTTGTTGTTTTTTTTCGTGGGTAGCGCCCGGTCCGCGAACCGGGAAGCGTTCTGGGCAGCGTACTGCAATGAAAAATGAATGAGAGACTTTTCAAATGCAGTATGTTAATTGATTGTTGGTTTTGTTGATTATTTTTTATTTTTTTTAGTTTTTTAAGCAATTATTTATTATTGTGATTGTGGTTGAAAATTTAATAACATTTCTAACATTTAACTAGTTTATTAATTACATATAAAAATGATTAAAGACTCAAACAATTTTTTAATATTACATACAATTTTATTTTTCGGATTGTTTTTCAAAATTTAATAGAACGTCTAGCATTTGACTGTCCGATATGTCCTCTTGTTGAGTGAACATAAGTTCCCACATTTGACCGTCATCATAATGAAGTAAATGATCCACAGATTCTACACATTGAACTAATTCATGGTCCCGTGATTCATCCATGAAATCTGAGTCATCATTGTCCTCAATATCTTTTTCTGTGTTGTTCTCCAGAACAATTTCAAAGGAAACATTCTGCTCACCTTCCATTTTCTTGCTGTAATTTGCATAAAAAATAAATATATCAGTAGAGATAGGGCACTGTTGGGTTTAAGTTCAGACAGGTACTTGTGAGTTTATAACAGAGAAGTAATCTATGGGCACTGTATGGTTTCAGGCGTGAAGTAGTACTATTAAAAAGTGCCTGTGAAGAAGCCTAAGTAAATTCATAATTATACCACAGAAACCTAAATCAATCCATAATTATAATAAAGAAGCCTTTCTCAATGTCTAACTCTTACAGAGGGATAGTATATAACTATCTGAAAATGTTTTCAAATTTATAAAATAATATCTCACCTTCTAAAAACAAGTTTAAGTTGTGAGTGAAAATGATCTTGCAATGTAGTTCAGGAAGTAGTAGTCAAAATGGCTGTGTTTCTCTCTCTTCCTTTATATATATTCAGGTACATAACCAATCAAATGTCAGGTAAAAAAAGTAGAAAATGAAAGTAACATTTTCATTGGTTGTCAATTCCAACACTTCAGATGTGTTTTGTGAAGTAATTTACCTCAGGGTATTTAGAGAGGTCTACAGGCTAAATGGCTAAATGGAATTCCAATCAAATTTGTGAAAATGGTAGGGATTGGTATGTAGTATGAGCTAGTCTATATTTGGTGAAATTGTCTCCAGTGGCTTTTCTGTGAACTACTTTCCCACCTTTTTTGATGGTGCGCTTCCCAGGGAGCGACCCGGTACGCGAACCGTTGAGCGCCCCGGTTCGCGAACCTTAAGCGTAACGGGAGTCCACCATTTTGTGTTTCGGTCGAATTAAGATACAAGATGGAGGGCAAATAATGTTCAGAATGGGTAGAAGGGGGCACGGTAGACTTATCTTGACCCCCTAGGTTTTCTGAGGGTGGCTGAGGAGGCTTATATGTGCGAAAAAAAAACATTTTTAAAAAAAAATTCGCGAGGTTAGCTCCCGGTTCGCGTACCGGGTAGCGGCCCCGGTAGCGTACTTTGTTGAAAATTAGTGAAAAATGTTAGAGTTAAATAATAATTGTGAGTGATCAGATGTAGGGTAGCTCTGAGAAGAGCTTTTGGGTTTATGGTACATTTAGGTACTTATAAGTAGGTACCAATGCACATTCTTAAATTCAGAGTGAAAACTCTGTTGCCCTCATCTGAGAAGTGAACTCCATCTCCTCTGTAGATATCTTGCATGTAGTAACGCAAGTTATTGTTGTACAGGGAGCCCATTCCATGGTCTCTCATGTAAGCTGAAACAGATTTGTTTACATGCTTCCTCGACTTCTCAATTTGTGGACAAAATTGGTCTGACCACCTCCATTTCTGTCTTTGGCATATATTTGAATATACCAAGGCAGTCTGAGGAAAAAGTGCCATTAATTGCTCAAAGGTGTCCTTTAAAAGCATTTCCAGACCTACCCCAGTCAAAGTGCCCAAATCATTACCTCCACAGTGCACAATTAACAGGTCAGGTTTGGGCAAATGCATAAAGGTTTTCACCAATGGTATCAATTGGTGACATTTTAATCCTCTGTGGCCAAACCACTTAATTTCCACATCTTGTAAATTGAGGTTAGGTAAATTCCTGTTTTCAACGTACCTTTGAGCCCAGTGAATATAACTATGTCCAACAATCCAGACAGAAAACATGGTGAGAGAAGGTTCTGCTGCAGTCAGATGAAGTGTGGCAATGAAATGGCAGTTGAAAAAATGAGAGTGTAAAATGAAAAAAAACTGTGGAGTTTCTGTGTTCATGAAGCAGTAACAGTGATTGGTGGATTTTGATTGATGAAAACAGAAAGTTAGGGTGCACAGATGTGTTCTTTGAAAGATGTATTTTGAGTGGTCAATAAAAAATCATTAAATGAAAGAATGCACTGGATATGCAGGTGCACTGAGAGTTCAGAGTTCAATTGCAACATTGTTGTGTGAACTTGCAAACACCAGAAGTCTTCCAAGAGGTGGTTGCTATGGAAAATAGGCAGAAAGGGCAGAGGGGGGAAGGGTTTTCATTTGAAAAAAAGCGAGGGAAGAGTTTTGATTGGGTGACATGAGAAATATGTGTGAAGAATTACAGCATTTCTGTGCTTTTGATAGCTGCAGACTCTGGAGTGCATACCTTTTGCTCTGCTGAAGACAAATTGGTGTGTTTCTGAGACTGTTTTCAAACTCAAAGTATTTGCTAAGGTGAGAAAATATTTCTTTAATTTAGATAGAGAATAGTGTGCTTTAAGGAGAAAATTATGAATTATGTGGCGCAAATTGCTTGTAAATATGCTACCACATGTGCATGGAAAATTTTGATTTTGAATGTTTGTGTTACATAGCCATGTTAAAAGTGACCCAACCATGCTGGAAAGGCAATCAAAAAATGCTTTCATGTGTTTTAATGACATTTTAAGTCATTTTCCCATGTGCAGTGTTTTGAAATTATGATTTGAAAATCCTTTTTGGGGAAAAGGAATTGTTTTTAAATTCATGACAAGGACATAATGGTGTATGCTTCTTTATAAGGCAATTGACTGTCCCTGATGTTATTTTTCTCATTTTAGTGTAAGACCTTTCTCTGTGGCGCAAATTGCTTGTAAATATGCTCCCACATGTGCATGGAAAATTTTGATTTTGAATGTTTGTGTTACATAGCCATGTTAAAAGTGACTCAACCATGCTGGAAAGGCAATCAAAAAACGCTTTCATGTGTTTTAATGACATTTTAAGTCATTTTCCCATGTGCAGTGTTTTGAAATTATGATTTGAAAATCGTTTTTGGGGAAAAGGAATTGTTTTTAAATTCATGACAAGGACATAATGGTGTATGGTTCTTTATAAGGCAATTGACTGTCCCTGATGTTATTTTTCTCATTTTAGTGTAAGACCTTTCTCTGTGGCGCAAATTGCTTGTAAATATGCTCCCACATGTGCATGGAAAATTTAGATTTTGAATGTTTGTGTTACATAGCCATGTTAAAAGTGACCCTACCATGCAGGAAAGCCAATCAAAAAACGCTTTTATGTGTCTTAAGGACATTTTAAGTAATTTTCCCATGTGTAGTGTTTTGAAGTTATGATTTGAAAATCGTTTTTGAGGTAAAGGAATGCTGTTAAAATTTATGTGCGCCATATGCCCCCAAATTTCTTTTTTAGGGGTGCAGCAGGGTGTTCTTGAGACACCCCTGCACCTTTGGAAAAAATTCCTAATTTGTGATGAGCAAATTGTTAATCGCAAATTGCACCTTCATTTATATGAGCCTCCTAGCCCATGGAAATGAATGGGTAATTTGCAATTAGCAATTTTCTCATCGCAAATTTGGAATGGTAAAGAATCGCTATTTATTCCTTAAAATTCGCTTTTTTGGAAATGCAAAATAGTTATATGATACATATGGCGGTTGATGTCTAACAAGATAAGAAGCTTATGGATTCATTTATGCTGACTGGCGCAATGAAGTAGACATCACTTACTTCATTGGTAGAGCTTTACATGTATTATCTCCTCTGTATTCTTCATCAAGCGTAACTTTAATCTGCAATCCTGAGTAGGCCTCACTTTAAACAAACCTCTGGATAGGCTACATCTTATTGTTATCCTGAATTAATCATTTAAAATGATAGGGACAGATTTATGATAGGTGTATGCCTCTTTTGCGCCACTTAGAAAACATTGTCCATGGGGAAATGACTTAAAATGTCCTTAAGACACATGAATGTGTTTTTTTAAAACGTTTGCAATTTTTTAGGATCAATTTTAACATGGCTATGTGACTCAAACAGTCAAAATCTAAATTCGCAATGCACAGGTGGGAGCATATTTACAAGGAATGTGCTCCATGGGGAAAGGTCTTATAATGTAATATGGGAAAAATGACATCAGAGACACTGAAATGCCTTATAGAGAAGCATACACCATTATGTCCTTGTCATAAATTTGCAAACCATTACTTTTCCCCAAAAACGATTTTCAAATCATAATTTGAAAACACTGCACATGTGGAAATGACTTAAAATGTCATTAATTCAAAATTTGCGATTCCTTAAATGCAATGTATCAAACAAAAATATGTAAAAAATGATATTAAGGATTTGGAAACTACCACCAACTTCTA
Organism: Lissotriton helveticus; assembly: GCF_964261635.1. NCBI lineage: Eukaryota > Metazoa > Chordata > Amphibia > Caudata > Salamandridae > Lissotriton > Lissotriton helveticus. The sequence continues at coordinate 1,232,347,109 of NC_136065.1, read as the reverse complement.
ATTTGTGGTAATTTGCGAATTCTTTTCAAAAAGCATTTTTTTCTAAAAAACAAAAGGTCCCATATGACGCCCATACATGCCCTTAGGGCATGTAGGTGTGCCATATGCCCCCAAATTTCTTTTTCAGGGGTGCAGCAGGGTGTTCTTGAGATACCCCTGCACGCTTGAAAGAAATCCTATTTTGTGATGAGCTAATTGCTAATCACAAATTGCAACCTTCATTCCTATGAGCCTCCTAGCCCATGGAAATGAATGGGTAATTTGCAATTAGCAATTTGCTCATTGCAAATTAGGAATAGTAAAGAATTGCTATTTATTCCTCAAAATTTGCTATTTAGGAAATGCAAAATAGTTTGATGGTACATATGGTGGTTCATCTGTAACAAGATAAGAAGCTTAGGGATACATTTATGATGACTGGCGCAATAAAGTGCACATTACTTACTTCATTGGTAGGCCTTTACATGTATTATCTCCTCTGTATTCTTCATCAAGCGTAACTTTAATCTGCAATCCTGAGTAGGCCTCACCTTAAACAAACCTCTGGATAGGACACACTTTATCATCATCCTGGATTAATCATTTAAAATGCTAGGGACAGATTTATGATAGGTGTATGCCTCTTTTGTGCCACTGTGCGTCACTTTTATGATGCAGCGGTGGTGCAAAAGATTTGCTATGAGGCGACAACATTACAAATTGATGCATTTAGGCAGATATGTCATGGTGTAAAAAAAACGTACCACATGAAACCGATGCAGCAGTGATGCAAAAGATGCACCATGTCGCAAGACAGGCCTCACTTGGGGCCATATGTATCAAGCTAATTAGCATTCGCAAAGATCAAAATTCTACGAATTTCGGCCTTTGCGAATGTTAATTAGACAAATGGTATGTATCAAACAAGTTTGATGCAAAATAAGGAGTAGCAAAATTTGCTATTCCTTATTTTGCAATTGCACTGAAGGATTTGCAAATTTTGTGACTACTTAAATGCAATGTATCAAACAAAAACTATGTAAAAAATGACATTAAGGATTTGGAAACTATTGTGGTAAATTGGTGGTAATTTGTGAATTCTTTTCAAAAAGCTTTTTTTCAAAAAAACAAAAGGTGCCATATGACGCCAACACATGACCTTAGGGCATGTATGTGTGCCATATGCCCCCAAATTTCTTTTTCAGGGGTGCAGCAGGGTGTTCTTGAGACACCCCTGCACCCTTGGAAAAATTCCTAATTTGTGATGAGCAAATTGCTAATCGCAAATTAAACCTTCATTCCTATGAGCCTCCTAGCCCATGGAAATGAATGGGTAACTTGCAATTAGCAATTTGCTCATCGCAAATTAGGAATGGTAAAGAATCACTATTTATTCCTTAAAATTTGCTATTTAGAAAATGTAAAATATTTTGATGATACATATGGCAGTTCATCTCTAACAAGATAAGAAGCTTAGGGATAGATTTATGATGACTGGCGCATCACCAGGGATGTGACAGTCATCCTGCGCCGCTGTTCCGCCACCCATGGTGTGCTGCATTTACAATGCGGCGCAGCATGGGGCAAAAACGGCACAGATGCGTGACGCATCTGTGCCGTAAAGGTGGCGCATTGCTGGAGTTGTATCGCAAGTGCGATGCAGCTCCAGCAAGGCTCAGGGGTGCCCCATCTCCACAATGCTGCGTCAAGACCTATGCCAGCTTCAAGCAGGCGCAGGGTTTTGACGCAGCTTTCTCCTATCTGATTGTAAATGCGGCACACCATGGGTGGCAGAGCAGTGGTGCACGTTAACTGGTGCATGCCTGGGGATGTGCCATTTAACATAAATCTGCCCCTTTACATTTAAGTATGTGCAGGGGACACAGAGTCGGTGAGGCTTATCCAAGGTTAAGAAGAGATGAGTCCTGTTCAGTGAAAAATTAGACATAGGCTTCACCTGCTCAGCATCGCTGGACATGGCTAAATAATAGCTGCAAAATGTTAATCTTGTTAAACAATTTTACTATTATAATCTCTGAGATTTGTCTCTTAATCTGCAACATCTCATTGTTGTTATCTTTCTTTAAAGATAAAGACAACCTCAACATGAGCGACAATCTGCAATCAGTTGATTTTGACCTCATCATTGAACTTGTAATTGAAACATCAGTGGATGTTGATCCTTTGGATGATTTAAATCCTGAGGATGAAGAAGAGCGTGATGAGGATGCAGATTTGTCCGAATTATATGATATAGGATGGGAAGCTGACCTGCTTGAGCCTTTGGAAATATAAACATTTATTTTTAAAATTTATAATTAATAAAAAGTAAAAAGGTAAACCGTTTAATTTAAAAATAAAGACACCTTCAAAAACAGGTTATGTGTAGTGTCTTCAATAAAATATTAAAATATGCTCATAAAATTAGATCAGATTCACATATAAAATAGCATAGGTAACATAAATATAAATGTCATTTCTTTTCTGGTATTTCTGTATTGTAAATTTGCCAACGACTAAAAAATCTTCTAATTAAAATGTCAAGTAGTGTGTTAAGTTTTTGATCACTGTTACTGATTTACTGTTTGGTAATAATGGTTAATAACATTTTTTATTATATTTTTCCACAGATTGAACTGCAGATCATTTCAAGATTTCACCATGCCTACAATAGAAAGACAGATAAAGGCTGCAAAACGTCAAAGACAGCAGGTGAAAAAAAAAACGCAGCAGTCCTCTAACAAAAAGATTTCTCAAGCCACGAAGAAAGCACCGGGTAAGAGCTCTAAATATTTCATAAGAAATATTTGTAGTAAAAAAAATATTACTACAGAAAATGTTTCAGTCCATAAAACGAGAAGGAAATCAAATGGAAAGGAAAGGACAATGAAAAATGTTACTGCTAGAGCAAGAGATAAATCTGTGCATGATAGTAGAAGGAAACAACAGTTTAGGGAGATTCGTAAACGAATGTTCCGGAACAGGATAATTGGCAATTTGTTAAAAAATATTAAGAAAGGTCAACAGAAACTAGTTTTTTATAAGAGAAAAAAAAAAGTTGAGAAAGTTATTGATCAGGCATTTGAAATTAAACGTAAGTTATTTATTTTGATAATCAATAGAATTAGGAAGCTTAACAAGGCAATTTTTGATTTCAAAAGAAATAGTAGATGGAAGAGAATAGTTAATCGTAGTAATTTTTGTGAAGTTTTTTCTGGAGAATGGATGCATAGTTCAAGCTGTGAGGCATTTTTTAATGAGGAGAGTTATTTCCAGGATAATGATTTGGTGCATGCAGTTGACACCAGTGGTCGTGCTTATGAAGTGAAAGATGGTTGTCCAGTTGAAAAAGAAAAACTTGTGACAACAGAGGCAGAAGAGGTGTTAGGTAATGAGGTTTTAGGAAGACGTGCTAAGGGTCCTGTGTACACCTGGAAGTGTAGTAGTATTTGCAGTGTGCGACAGGATTCCATCAATTTGCTTTGTGATTTTGTACGGTCATTTAATAAAAAAAGTTTGAAGCAGAAAATGATGTTGTTGCAAGAATTAGATCCTTGCAGAGTAAGAGAAGTGACAGGTTTGCATGGTCATTCACTGGCTTGTCTTTCCAGGAGAGTATGCCAGAGTGTTTTTCATCATTTCAGGATGCTAGCAGTGCATCATAACAAAGTGAGGAAATTAGTTAGAATGTTGTATTATGCTAAGAGTCCAGCAATTATGCTGAAACAATTATGCGCTGCTCTTTTGCATGGTTCTGAAATAGATGTGAAGAATAAATGTGAAGAAATTGAGTTTTGTTACTTTGGAAGTAAAGAGGAGAATGTTGAAATTGAGCAAGAAGAAGAGGGTCATGTGGAAGATAGTGTACAGGTTTCCAGTACAGATAATTTCCAGAGGGAAATTGCGACGTTTGAGGTGAAATCAAGTGAGAGGCCTAATTTCACTTGTGTGTGTTGTCGACGCACTTATTATAAGAATCAGACTAAGTTAGTGGATTTATATGCAAAAAGTGAAAGGGAAAATAATAGTGAATGGAAGGATTTTGCAACATACTTGATGGTAGAAAATTGTTTTGATTTGGGATTGGATCAACGTGTGTGTACTTATTGTTGTTGCAAATTAAATCAAAACCAGATGCCTGCTAGAGCAGTTCATAATAATCTGGAATTGGTTGAGATTCCTTCTGAATTGAAGGATTTAAATACTTATGAATCTATTTTGATTCAAAGTATCCATCCCTTTCAGGCTATTGTAAGAATGGAGCCAAAGACAGGGAAATTGCCTCCATCAGATTTACAGAGAGGATTAAAGGGAAGAGTTGTTTATTTGCCTCTAGATTTGAAGAAAAACATTAACACAATTGGAGTAGAAAAAGTGGAAGAGGAACCTCTGGTTATCTTAGTTAATGGGGTTCCGACAAAGAATAAGAAAATATGGCAAGATTTAGTAGATGTTAGGAAAGTCAAAAAGGCAACATTGTATTTGAAAAAAAATAATAAATACTATAAGAATGTATATGTTGCAGAAGAGGAAGTAAGTGAGGAAGAGGATAGCGATTTGTGTGCTGGTCAAATTGAGAAAGTAGAACCCTCTACTAGTGAAGAAATATATGAACATTATAGTGTTCATCCTTTGCATTCCAAGGAAGTCATGGGGAATGCTATTGAGTTGTTTCAAATGAAACAAGCCAAAGGGAGTCCCATTAGTGTTTGGGAGGAAAGTTTGGAAGCTCGGTGTTTCCCACAGCTTTTTCCAACAGGTCAGGGAGGAAGATATGATGAGCGACCTCATCAAATTCCTGCTTCTGAATACCGGACTTTGCGATTGTATGCAGGAGATGCTAGGTTTCGACAATGCATTCCTTATTTGTTTCATCTCCTGTTTGAAAGCGATCTGTCTGGACTGTCATATGCAGTGAACCACATCTTGAAAAGTGGTATACACATGCAAAACATCTCGGCAAGTGACTTTATGGATAAAGTCAATGTCCAAGATAGTATTTTGGATTCTCACCTGATTAATCTCATGGCGTGTCAGCGTGGTACTAATGAGTACTGGTACCGTCGTCATGGTGATTTAAAATGTATGCTGAGGAACTTAGGTACTCCCACATGGTTCCTCACTCTGAGCTGTGCCGAGTATGGCTGGGAAGACTTACTTGAATTTCTACGAGAGGCAAATGCTAACGTAGATAAAATCGAATTCAAGACACCCGGAGAACTGTGCTCTTTGGATCCAGTCAATGTATGTAGGTACTTCAATCATAGATTTGAAGCTATGATGTCTTTCATCATGAATAAGAAGAATCCACCTCTTGGAGAGGTGTTGGATTTCTTCTGGAGAAAGGAGTACCAAGCAAGAGGTGCTCCTCATATACATATGTTGCTGTGGATCAAGGATGCACCTAAATTTGGAACGGATCCAGAAGATTCAGTGATGAGTTTCATCCAACAGTATTCTACGTGTGCTGTTCCAAACGCAAAGGAGAAGAAAAGCCTAAGAGAAAAAGTTCTGCGTTTCCAAAGCCATCGATGTGGAAAGTACTGCCGTCGTAAATTCCGAAACAAAGACAAGTTCTACACTAAATGTCGTTTCGGCTTTCCACGACCGGTGATTTCTAAAGGAAGAGTAAACAGTTTGATGTCTTCGCTGCGACACAATGTCATGAAGAAATCACCTAAAAACACTTACAATTTGAAGAGGAACGAAGAGTCCAAGTACATCAACGACTACAACCCGGTGATTTTGTCCATGTGGAATGCTAACATGGATATACAGTTTGTGGCTGATAACTGTATGGCTGTGGCTCGGTATGTGACGTCTTACATCACCAAAAAAGAGAAGACAGAATTGAAGGATATGTGGGAGGACATTTCCCATGAAAAGAGCCTCAGCAAGAAGTTGTACAGTTTCAGTCTGAAGATGTTGTTGCATCGAGAAATCGGAGCGTACGAATGTTCTGACCGGTTGTCTTCAGCAAGTCTCTATGCCAAGTCCAGGAGTATCGTTTGGGCGAGTCTTGGTCTTGCTGCAACGCGTAATCGAGTTCTCAAACCTGTGCGGGAAATTGAGTATTTGGCGGAAAAGGAGCCAAACAGTACCGACATTTTGAAGACAAACATGTTGGATACATATTATCCAAATCGAAGCAGTCACCTCGAGAATGTTTGTCTGTATGAGGTTCTGCAAAATTACATATTCAAGAGGAACATCAAAGAAGATACTGAGAAAGGAGTGTATGCTGTAATAGGAAGTGAGGGATGTCTGGTCAAGCAAAGAAAATGCCACTTGGTAAACCATCGAAAATTGAGTGGCGAATCTCCTGAAAAAAAGGAGTTTTTCTATTTAGCACTTTTGCAACTTTTCAAGCCTTGGCGTGCAGAAGAGGAACTGCTTGGAGATTTCCTCTGTTACGAAGACTCTTTCAATGCCGCCAAGGAGACCATAGAATGTCCTGCTTTTCCCAAATATGTAGAAATGTTGAATGCGGAAATTGAGCAGGAAGCAACGATTGCAGCCGAGATTGCCAGAGACAGTTCTCAGGACAGTCAGAGTTCTGCTTCATTGAGTCAGGATCCACTAGGAGGACCTGTTATCGAAAATGAAGCTGCCACTGCTATGAATGAAGTGGAAAGAGCCATGGCACATGCTCAAGAGGATGCGGTTAACTTAGAAGAGTTGGAAAGACAACTCAACGTTGAGCAGAGGAAAATATATGACGAAGTTACCATGCAAATTGATCATGGATTAAGTCATGATAAGAAAGAGTGCTCATGTACGTCGTTGAAGCCTGTCCGACTGTACGTGAGTGGAGAAGCGGGAACTGGAAAAAGTTTCCTCATTAAAGCAATTTCATGCTATTTGCAGGAAAGGACAGAGTCATCGCTGTCTTGTGTTGTCACTGCTCCAACTGGACTGGCAGCACATAATATTAAAGGGATTACTTTACATCGTTTACTGATGCTGCCAGTGGAGCATGACAACAAATTACAATATCACAAGCTATCTGGAGATGCTTGTTTTGAAGTTTCAAGAATCTTGAGGAAAATGAAACTTCTTATCATTGACGAAGTAAGCATGGTTTCCAATGTCATGCTTGCCTTTGTGCATTTGAGGATGCAAGAAGTTCTCAAAACAGAGTATGATGTGTTATTTGGTGGCAAACACATCATTGTTTTCGGAGATCTTCTGCAGCTGACACCAGTGAAAGGGCAACCTGTGTTCAAAATGCTCACGCATGAAGATACCAGGAAGTGCCTAGGCAGCATTGGCAACGTCAATATATGGTTAAACTTCAATTATGCTGAACTGCATGAAAATATGCGTCAGGCGAAGGATGAAGTTTACAAGACTATTCTACAAGATGTTAGAATTGGAAAAGTGACCGAGCATGGGAAAGAAGCTTTACATGCACGATTACTGTCAAATTTATATCCAGAACAAGATGTTGTGCCTGAGAATATTTTTCAGAAAATTACTGAGAAGAAATCTGGAATATGTTTGATGCCAACTCTTGCAGAATGTGCCAAATTTAACAACAAAATGTTGCATTTAGAAAAGCAAGAGATTGTGAAACTGGAAGCTATTGATAGAGTAGAGCATATGGGATCAACAATTATTTTGTCTGAGAATCTGAAAACAAAATTGGATTCATTAGAGAAGAGTATATCTAAAACTGCAGGTTTTGAAAAGACTCTGAATGTGTGCTTGAACTGCCGTATAATTTTAAGAAGGAATTTACATGTTGAAAGAGGTCTGGTAAATGGATCAATGGGTAATGTTGTTGATTTTGTAAAATACAGAAATAGAGATGGAATTGAATTTTTAAAAATTAAATTTGATGGCATTGAGGAAGTACAGCTAATTGCTCGTTGTTCTGCTAGATTTTTGCTTGTAAAAGACTTATATGTTCGCCGTAAGCAGTTTCCTGTTTGCTTGGCATATGCGGTGACAATCCATAAATCGCAAGGTTTAAGTGTAGACAGTGCATTGGTGAATATTGGCAGTTCTGTGTTCAAGGAGGGTATGGCATATGTGGCATTGTCACGAGTTAGAACTTTATCGGGATTGTACTTGATTGAGTGTGATGTCACAAACATTTGTGCGGATCTAGATTGTGTTAAGGAATACAATAGGTTAAGAAGAGAGTATGCGCCACATTTGCCTCAGTATCCTTTGTTTGAGAAACGTGTGGTAGGCCGGAAACGAAGAAATGAGAACAATACTGGGGAGGTTGTAGCAAAAAGACAAAAAGTCAATGAACCTAAAATTACAAGCAGAAACAAAAAGGATTCTGTTGAAGATGTTGTTGGTTTTCAGTTTGAAAACAGTTCTGGTGTCAACTGCTATGCTAATGTAGTGATTAATGTTTTGTTTTCTCTAAAAAATGTAAAAGAAGAGATTGTGGTCAATTCTGATCAAAGATTTTGCAGTTTGTTAAATTCTGTGTTAGAGAAATGTACCACTGATAGAAGAGACATAGAAAGTGTGTCTGAAATTCGAAATCTGTTAGACAGATGTTCAGGCCAAACACAATTCTCTCAAAATATTCAGCAAGATTGTCAGGAGTTTTTAATGTATATGCTTGATGTATTACATGCTGAAGGTGTAGATGTAGATCAGCTGTTTGGGCTTTCTTATCAATGGCAGCATGACTGCGAGAACTGTATGGTATCAAGTACTACTAGTGTAGACTCAGAAAGATTTATATATTTAACTTTGCCAGACAGTAAATCAGTCTCCTTTAATAAGCTAGTAAAAGCAGCTGATCACAACATGGAGTGTAGCCAATGTAAATCTGAAATGATGTCCACATTATTTATACGAACATATGGCCAGTATGTCATTTTAATGTTCCAACGATGTAGGCCTGATGGAACAAAATTGACAACTTTAATTAAAAATTTTGTAGCTTCGCAGTTGTCAATATCAGGAAGGACTTTTGTAACTGCAGCAATTATATATCATGACGGCCCTTCAATAACATCAGGACATTACACAGCTTATTTAAAGTCTAGAAATGGCTGGTCATTCTGCAATGATTCTGTTTTAATTTTCAAAAAAAATTTGCCGTATGACCTTAAAAACTCTTACCTGGTGTTTTTAAAACCAAAATTTTAGGGAAATAATCTCGGGATGTGCTCTGTGGAATTTCAAGAAGTTCTAATGGCTCCTACACAATTTGGCCTTGAGGATAAGTGTAGTTCAGAGACATAACTTCTAACCATAGGACTGGACATTATTGAGAAATACGTGCACTTTGAATGAGTTCAGAAAAACTGTTTCTTTTTATAAACTAATTGAAGCAGCCAATCAAAACATGGAGTAGAGGGAATGTAAGTCTGCAATGCTGTCTACTGTTTTACATTGCTTTGTGATTAAAAGTGATGTAGAGAATTAAATAATTGTAGTAGTCATAGAGGTAGTGTAAGTCTGCTTGTAGCAGTGTCATAGGAAAAGTAGAACATGACTGAGCAAGAAGGGGAAGATATTACTATTCCAGGATTGTGAAAATAATCTTCAACATTTTAATTCTGAAAGTTGCGGAAATGCCAAATGACGGGATTGGCTTACAAGAAATCCAAGAGTTATAAATGGCTCTGACTAGATTTGGCCTTGTGGAAAATTGTGGTAGAGAGCAAGAAGTCATTTATTGCATGTAACGTGTTTTTAAAAACGATGGAGATTTTCTTTCAGAAAGTGGCGGGCTGAAAGTAATAACAGCACAAAAGAGTGTAAGCTGTTCATAGGACATCCTTGGACGTCATGGAAAGTAAGTTAACTTTAAGGAGTTCTGAATTTTGATTTCTGATGTTGTATGGGTTTTTTAAACACAATCATTTTGATTGTGTTTTTTTTTCCCCGCTGTTACATGATGAATACCTTCAAGTCACTGTTTTAAGTGAATTTTGATACATTCTGAGAACAGCAAAAATAAACCATTTAACATGTATAATTAATTCTGTACTGTTTGCATTTATGATGTATATGTAGAACTGTGTAGGAGGCATGGAGAAGGTGAGGCTTCTGTAAGTGTCAAAGTTGTTGCATGCAGTGCTGCACTTCTGCGTATTCTTTCATATGCTAGACTACATCTGCACAATGAGATACCTAAGCAAAGGAAACACAAGTGATGTGATTGTGAAATGAGCAAAATAAATTGCATGTATTTCAATTACATCACCTGTGTTTCATATCATTACGAATCACATTGTGCAGATCAAGTTTAGGTCTGTCCAGGGAAACATAGGAGGTTTGGACTTTGTTGAAGATTGCAGTGGACATGACTCACTTCATTGGTAGACCTTCACATGTATTATGTCCTCTATTCTCTTCAACAACTCGAAATTTCATCTGCAACCCTGAGTAGGCCTCACCTGAAACAAAACTCTGGATAGTAGACATCTTATTGGCATGCTGAAGCAATTATTTAAAATTTTAGTGTCTTGCAACACTTTTCTGAAACAACAGCAATGCAAAATATGCACCATGTTTTAAGATAGGCCTCACTTCATCTGCATCAAGATACTGTTAGTTTAAAATGTATATCTTTAGGACTGTGTAGCTTCTGTAAGTGTCAAAGTTGTTGAAAAACTGTTTGTCCTTCAATCTTTGCCCTTGTCTTTTGTAATTTTTTAATACATGTTTTTATATTTTTCAAATGTTTGTTCTCTCTTTCACAGATTGAAAGTATAAAAACAAAAAGTGAGTAATTTAACGACAATTATAAGGTAAATATTTTGTACTCTTTTCGTTACATTTCTATCACATTGAAGTACTATTAGTTCCACTGCTTCATTTCTTTAATCCTCAGTTTCCTGCCTTTGCTACTTCCCTCATTCCTTTCTCTATTACCTACTTACTCAACTCCTTCCACTCTTTTTCTCAGTCCCTCTCTTCTCATAGTTCCTCACTCTTGTTCACTCACTCCGTCTCTATTACTCTTAGTGTCTTTGACTGATCACTGTATCACTATTTGTTCATAATGCTTTCTCTGTGTAGTTGAAGCACACTAAGGGGCATATTATGAATACAGCCAATAAAATTATTGCTCTTTTTATTGGCAGAAAACTGGTGTAAAAGCGGCTTTAGCGGCAGTTTTCTGCCGCAAAAGCAGCTTTAGCGACACATTTGTGCCGATAAAAGCTGCAAAACTTTTATTGCCTATGTTGATAATATGCCCCTATGTTATTTACATTAGGGCTGTACATAAAATGCCGTGCGATAATTCACTCTAGTTTTACTTAGGCTCTCACAATGTTTTTAAGTAACGTGACAGCTGCAACATATTTAAGTGCCCAGAGAGCTACAACCACACTTGTGAACAGCATTTCTTACCCCGCTCGGTAGGCGGGGTCATGACTTCATTCAAATGGTGAACAATGGCATGGGAGTCAAGAGCATCGCAGAGTAGGGTTATAAGCTGGCCGGTGCTTGTTCTACATTGGCATGCAGCTCTCCCTTTGAAGACTAGATTCCTGTTTGTATTCCCCAGTCTAATATAAACAAGCATTTTTATACTGCAATCAAAATAAAATAAAGCGGAACAGGACCGTAAATTACGTGTGACGTACATTGCATACAAACTGAGGATTCACGTGTGTTTGTCTATACACTCCAGCACCCGCTTACACATACAGTGGTACCTACACAGCAGCACACACACACTAACAAACATAGATAGATACACAGCACAGCGTGGGACACGCACACAAACACAGTGGCTCACACACGCACACTCACAGTAGGCCACATACAGTAACTCGCTGTACACATACGCGCACACACACGCAGTACATCACGCTCCACATACACAGGCACTCAAGGTTAAATGCACACGCATAAAGTGGCACAAACACAGAGTGAGTCACACACAACTGCAAGGTCAGTAATTGTCAGGTACAAACCCACTCGCAAACAGCGTGACTCACAAGCGCAGTAATGCATACCCTCACACTGTTACATGCTTAAAGTGCCACACAGTCTAAGATGCAGTGACACATAGACTATTACTATGAAGCACACACACTTAGATAGACATACCTAGGCACGTGCACACGAGCACTCCTAATTTCAGATTTGGACATAGCATTCGCTGAGTTTTGTAGTCTGAGAGGCATTTGAAACACTCAACCACCTGCCTTTAGCTCATACACTCAGAAGGTGCCAGCACAGGGCTCCCTCCTATATCCGCCTTAATGCGCTGTTGTTCTGCCAATTAATTAGCCTCCGAGGGTGGGAGCGGTCGCTCTTGTGATCCCTCCGACTGCCGGGAGGCTCGGGCACATTACAGACGGAATAGCAGTGGTCCCCACGCCACCAGCTGCCTAATAACTGAGCTGCCTGCAGCCCGGCAGAGCACAGCTGGCACCTGCCCCACCAGGCTCGGCACCAACAGCTCCCCTAATCAGCCGGGCCAGCCGGCCACTGCGAGCCGCTCTTTAGTGGGCAGATGGTGTGACTTTGGACACTTTTACCTGCGTTAAAGTATTGCATGCCTCCCTCGCCCCCCCCCCTCACTCCCCTCAAACTATACACCCCTGCTTTCAAGTGGAGACTGGAGGGCATCTTACTCATTCTAGAGACTAATTACAACTCTGATTTCTAGTGTTTATTTGGAAGGGGCATAGAAGTTGCAATTGTGTGTTGCATTATTTCTTATCAAGCACGTAGCAGCAAACACCTGGGTAGGTCAAATGCATGAGAGTATTTTTCTAGGGTTTATCCCAAGCTCAAGCATTTAAAAGTACTTTGAGATGTGATAAATGTCCAAGATCACACAGGGTGTGCCTGCAATGACACTGTAATTGTGCCCAGCTATCAGGTTTTACAATTTGCACTTCAGCCGCTGGATGGTAGGTAGGATTTGTAAAGTGTGCCCAGGATCACACAGTGTGGTCATGCAGCAGTTTAATTGTCTACTGGACCAATAAAACTAACATTGTCCAGTATAACAATCAAAATTGCTCTCCAAAGACACCAGGCAAAGCAGACGCTCCCTCAAACAGATCACCAAGCGCAATTTACCCTACTTACAGCCTAGCCTGTTCTCTGTCGAGACTTTAGCAATCTTTAGAGCACAAGATAAGATCTTTTCACATGGAAGAGTCAGACGTATTGCAATTCTACTTAAGAAACAAGCATTGGCATAGACAATAGGTCTCGCCTTTGGGACCTTATACGTGTTTAGCCATGCAACAGTTGATGTTGCTGCACCAAGGATATTATGCTGCATAACTAAATACTTAGAAGGTCCCAAAGGCGAGACCTATTGGCTATGCCAATGCTTGTTTTTCTTTCACTTCGTTATCTATTTTGTTTTTCACAATTATACCCTCTTCTGTCTTTTCTTCGGTAAATAGATCTATTAAACAGTATCTCTTCTTTACTCCCTATAGCTGTCTTTCTTTTAACATCACTCTCTGTTTACTTTCCTTATACTTACACTTTTTAAAAAAAAAAAAAATTTTTTGGGTTAGCTCCCGGTCCGCGTACCGGGAAGCTAACCCGGGAGCGAACCAAAAGAAATAGAGCTTGCCAGAGTGCTAAACATTCTAGCAATTTTTTTTGAAAGGGAAGGTAGTTCTGAAAAGAACTTTTTTTTTATATTTTTGTTGTTTTATATATTTTTTTTATTTTTTGAACATTTTTTGTTTTTTTTGTATTTTTTGAACGATTTTATATTTTTTTTGGTTTTTTGGGGGGGGGGGAAACAACAAAAAACAGGCGTTGAAAAGGGCTCAACAGGAGCAAAAAAAAATTACTGGGGGCGGTTAGGGCAATCATGGTGTTCTTATGCAAGGTTGAGTGCATTGATGCTCATGTTGCCACAAGCTAATAATGCACGACAGTGCATACATAAATGTATCATATGCCCAAAATTTTGTTGGATATTTGGCACAGTTTCCCGTGCCTCCTCTGGTGTTAAAGAAACCGATGTTGTTGGTCTCGCCACAGGAGTTGGTCTAGGATTGTCCATCATATCCCTTAATTCCGCCCGGCTGTAATTTAGGGGATGTTTCCTCGTCATGTGCCTATGCATGGTGTGATTACCATAACTGTATTTTTTGTCCGTCCCTCTGGACAATTGTTCCTTGCATATGAGGCATGTTGCGTACCTGGCATTGACCTTTTTTTGGCCAGGAGGGATGGAAAAAAACTGCCAGATGAAACTGGCTTTCTTTCTTGAAACCCGGGGCAACTCTTCCAGGAATTGTGGTTGTTCTCCCTCCTCATCCATTTCTTCATCTTCCTCCTCAGTGTTGGTAACCACCTGGGGAGGTGGTCCTCTCTTCCCATGAGGAGGTGGAGGTGGTGGTGGGGGTCCACCAGCTGAAGCAATCAATGAAGCCATTTTCACACAAGCAAAATAGGTTTTCCAACAAGCAAAATAGGTCTTCCTCTCACAATAATGAAAGTCAGAGTGAGGAAAGAAGGAGTGGTTTTCATCATTTGGAAAAAACAATACTTCTCAACCAATGAAAAGTGTTATTTTTAGGTCACCTGACCTAGCCTTCCATAATTATGAAACTAAAAGTGAAATGAACCAATGAAAAGTTTTATTAACAAGTCACATGACCTCTCACGCTCATGTTACGCGCTGCGGAACGCGCCCCGGTTAGCTTCCGGGTCGCTCCCCTTCGCGCCGCGGTCCGCGCCCCGGGGCACTTCCGGGTGCGCTAACGCAGTACGTCATAAGACGCATTACGCGGCAACGCGATACCGTCACTATGTTGATTTCTTACCGGTTCGCGGACCGGATCGCGGAATCAAATTGAGCTAACGGGAAGCTTCCCGGTTCGCGGACCGGGAGCGAAACAAAAAAAATATTTAAAAAAAATTATTAATAAACATATAAAATATATTTTTGGATTTAAAGAAGAATAAATTTTACAGCTATAGATATTAGCTTTTAAAAAACCAATGAAATTCATTGAAAAAACCATAGGTTATAGACCATATATAGTTAGGAATTAGCATTTACAAAACCTTGAAAATTCACTGAAAAAACCATAGGTTATACACCATATATAGTTAGGAATTAGCATTTAAAAAACCTTATTTTACTCACACAAAACCAATGAAATTCCATATATAGTTAGTTGTACTAACTATATATCGCGCACCCGCAATCCACTGCTGATCATGTCACATATTACATCATTCATGACATGGTCAGTGACATCACTGATGACATCACTGATGACATCTCAAATGACATCACTGATGACATCACTGATGACATCTCAAATGACATCACTGATGACATCACTGATGACAACATCCAGTGACTGTATTTTTCTGTAAAGTTAAAATATGTCTTACATATTTAAGAATGAGTGGATGTATAAGTGACTGGATGAAGGATTTAGTAGGTGCATGACTGACTGTATGAGTGAGTGGTTAAATGTGTCTCACTGAGTGCATGGGTTAGTGACTAAACTGTCTTAATTTGTGCATCATTATGTCTGTTCTTCTGTAAACTGCTGCATGTGTTTATCAGTAGCTATATGAGTAACTATATGGGTTATTGATTGGTTGCCCAAGCATTTCTATGGGACACTGAGTGTGTGTGTGGGTGGCTGGGAGGTGTATGACTCTGTGCATAGATGTATGGGTTCAAAAGTGTATGTGGAAACAGCTGTATGGGTGGTTGACTGTGTGCATGAGTGTATTGGTGAGTGAATGGATATCTCAGTGCTACATGTCAAAGTAAGTACATATGTAAAATACAGTACATGTGAGAGTTGACATATATAAATAACTGTGCATAAGAGCCAGTGAATGTGTGAGTGGCTGTATGGATCATTGTGAACTTGTATCCAGGATTGTATAAGAGAGTAAATATGTGTTAGTATATGTTTGAATAAGTAAGGTGTGTATAACTGTATAGTTGAGGAAATGGAGGTGTGATTGATTCTTTGCATGACTGACTAGGTGTGTAAGTAACTCCATGGATGAGTGACAGTCTGTGAGTGTCTGTTTACACTGAGTGTATCTAAGGTTATATTAGAGTCTGAAGAGGTTCATCGTATTATCACATGAATGATGTCATCAGTGATGTGATCAGTAATGTCAAATGAGATGTCATCAGTGATGTCATCAGTGATGTCATTTGAGATGTCATCAGTGATGTCATCAGTGATGTCATTTGAGATGTCATCAGTGATGTCATCAGTGATGTCATTTGAGATGTCATCAGTGATGTCATCAGTGATGTCACTGACCATGTCATGAATGATGTAATATGTGACATGATCAGCAGTGGATTGCGGGTGCGCGATATATAGTTAGTACAACTAACTATATATGGAATTTCATTGGTTTTGTGTGAGTAAAATAAGGTTTTTTAAATGCTAATTCCTAACTATATATGGTGTATAACCTATGGTTTTTTCAGTGAATATATATATATATATAACATTTCTATGGCAAAATGAAACCCCTCATTTTGTTCCTTTTCAAATTAAATGTATTAAGTGTTACCACTTTATTCCAATCAAGATGACTTCAAGTGTGCCATACTTTTGTCATAAGTAAGACTGTTAGCGTTCTAGTTGTTCTTTAGAACACTCTGGGACATTCTGTCATTGGGCTATAGTTGGGCTACATCTGGCTGATATTTGGGCTACATTTGGGCTCTTTTGTCTCTGTAGGCCATCTTGGGAGACTGCATATCAGAATTTTTTTAATGAAATATAAGAGGATTTGAGAAGTCACTCAAAATGTGCCCTAATTTTTCTTTCTTCAGCACTGATCATAATTTCTATGGCAAAATGAACCCCCTCATTTTGTTCCTTTGCAAATTAAATGTTTTAAGTGTTAACACTTTATTCCAATCAAGATGACTTCAGGTGTGCCATCCTTTTGTCATAAGTAAGACTGTTAGCGCTCTAGTTGTTCTTTAGAACACTCTGGGACATTCTGTCATTGGGCTATAGTTGGGCTACATCTGGCTGATATTTGGGCTACATTTGTTTTTTCGTCTCTGGTGGCCATCTTTGGGCTACATTGGGCTCTAACATATATATAGCCCAATGTAGCCCAATATATATTTTTTCAAAGTTAATTTTCGTAAAAACCACTGGAGCATATATCTTGAGACATAGCAAAGGCACATCGGGGTACCAGTCCCTACAATTTTGCCAAGTTTGGTGGAAATCCATTCAGCCGTTCAGGCTAAAAATGAGTCCAACCGTCCAATGGAAATTAACATGGGGAAAACATTTTTTGGGACCCCCCTTTTATCTCGGCCCCCGCTTGACGGATCCCACCGAAACTTTCAGGGAAGGAGCGGAGCGCAGCGAGGCAAAGTTAAGGAAAATTACAGGCAGATCCCTCATTCGGCGCCAAAGTTATTCCCAATAGATTGTTGCAGATTTCCTATGGAAAACAATCCTAACTATAACTACCTACTGGCGACCGCCAGTAGGTAATATATATATATATATATATATATATATATATATATATATATATATATATATATATATATATATTCCACCAACTTTCTGCTTCTCCAGCGCGGCATGCAGAAATCACGGACCACCAGGCAGCTTTCCAGTACACAGGTCAGTTTATTATAACCTCTCTGTTTCTTTTGGTATGACGCGTTTCGGGTAGACACTACCCTTGATCACATGTATATATCAACAAAACGATCACTCCTTTCAAGTAACCAGAGGACACAGCGGGGATGCGTTTGGGAGGTCCTTTAATGACCTTTGCTCGGCATGATGCATTTCGGCTTGTGTCTGTCTTCCTCAGATGCTGCTTACAAACAAAGGGTTCACTTTGCCTCTTCCCTGGAAATGCTATGGCCTTCCCTTTTGTAGGAGGTCTTCTGGCTCCACTTGATCGGATGCAGCTGCAGTCGGGTGTTGGAGATTGCAACTACCATAGTTCCATGTTGCGGTAAGTACCACTCATGGAGTCAGGAGTCCGCTCACATGAGCGCTGTTGTGCCTGGCAAGGGAGGGGGCTTGATGTTAGGATGGAACCCCTATATTAATGTCCAGCTCCTGGGAAGATACGAATGTAAACAGAGGTATCAGTGTCAAACCACTTTCTTTCTTCTACCCCTCAAGACAACCGAAGGGTTTCTTTCAGGACTATGATCCGGTATGGTCTGCTCCTGCTCCCCGATACACTGATCTCCATAATACAGGATATCAAGGGCCCCCTAGACAGTATGATCAAGACTACTCATGGCAATTAGTGGGATCGCGCCAGCAGGGTGGTGGATGGGGAGAATGGAGGCCCCCTATTCAAAGGATGACATTTAGAGAACCGCCCCGTTGGGAACCATGGTTTAATATCCCGACGACTAACAGATTAGCGGCCTCGAGATGGTCGATTGACCACCAACTGACATAGAATCCGCTAACCTAAGATCTCCTCATCAGAGCTTCATAACTAATCCTTCTCCGCCACCAACAGACCAAATAGAAATAAAAATTGATACATCGTCTATATCCATTCTTTTCTGGAATATAGCAGGCCTGCGCAATAAGATCGAGGACGGGTCGGCTCAAAAGTTTTTGGAACAATATAATATAATTTGCTTGCAGGAGACATGGTCTACTTCTGAGCTTCACCTTCAAGGATTCAAAACTTTTTTTGTCCCTGCGGTTCATAGCACAATAGGCAGGCCTAAAGGGGGCCTAATAACGTACATTGCGAATACTCTGAATCAATTAAAAGTGACCACCATCCATAACGATTCTAATTGCCAAATTCTTTCACTCACCTTACCGAAAAAGGAGACGATTCTTCTTACCAATTTCTGTAATAATCTAGATGAAGACCAATTTGTGACTCTTCTCAGCGACGTTCATGAGAGATTAGCTCAACTCTACCTGAGGAAAGGCACCCATGGGGCAAACCACGTATTATGGGGAGGGGATTTTAACCTTCACCCGTGCCCACTGGCGAATTCACATTGCTGCGGAATTGTGGACGAATTTGACCTCCCATTAGTACATCTTACACACAGTAAGGCGGGGAACGCCCTAAACAGCGTGCTTTGCGAACTGGACCTGCAAATTGCAATTCACCCAAGCTCGGATTCATGCTGTTTAGTTCCGACCTACGTAGACAGAGGCCACCAAACCACCGTGGATTACATCTTTCTGTCACCTGGATTGCTGGAGATGGCAAATGACTTTCAGGTTATTGATAACTCTCTGAGAGACCATTCGGCGTTGAGCGTGTATCTTCATTTACCTAATTATAAGCATCAAAATTTAGAAATAGTAAACACCCTCGCTCAGAATAATTTAGAAGTAGGCAAACAGAATGGATTTACAATAAAATGGGAAAAAATTAACCCGATCGAAATTACTAAAAAGCTGGTCAAGCTGGCATATCCTAACATCATTAAATGCTTGGACATGTCGGTAAATCAGGAAGAGGTCCTTGATAACTTTATGCAAATCCTGGTCAAAATCAAGGGACTACTTTCGTCTAAATTAACGTCCAAGCAACCCGGTAACAAAGGGTGGTTCAATCACATTTGTACTGTAGCCCTCACTAAATTAAAACTTGCTCTACACAATAAACCTAGAGACAAGGGACAATTCCAATCTCTCAGGCGTGAATATATCAAGGAACGAAAGCAAAGAACTAAAGATCTGAAGCAGAAACTGTGGGAAGACCTGCATAAGAGCGCCGTACAAAAAAATAGCGAGGCTTTCTGGCGCACAGTTAGAGCACCGTTTCTCGCTGATAATAACATCCCCAAGATTGAAGTAGCCATTGATGAAGAAACTTGGGTGGCTCATTTTTCCAAGATCTTTAAAAATGGCTCACCTATTGACAGCTCTGAGAGCATCCTTTCGAAAGTACATTACCCAATCCCGCTCCTCTTTGATATACCCGACTTGCTTTTGGCCTTGGAAGCAAGTAAAACGGGGAAAGCCCCGGGCCCTGACGGGGTCCCAGTAGACTTCTTCAAATATACTCTGGACCTCTGGGCTCCCATCCTTACAAGAGTATGCATAGCAGCTGCCAATGAGGGGGTATTGAATTCCTGGACTAGGTCCATCATGGTCCCAATATTTAAAAAAGGGGACCGCCAAGATGTGAAGTGCTATCGCCCCTTTTCATTGCTGGACTCGCTCGGCAAGATCGTGGGAAGAGTAATCCTGGAACGTCTTCAGCAATGGGCCGGGGAGAGAGGCATTATCTCTGACCTCCAATTCGGCTTTCGGGAGGGGCTCGGAACTGTAGAGCAGGCCCTTAATCTCAGCCTGATTGTGGGCAAATACACACAGGCCAAGGAGAATATGATTTACATGGTCTACGTAGACCTATCTGCAGCCTTTGACTGCGTGTCGCATTCAAAGCTGTGGATGGTCCTAAGTCAAATGGGCGTGGAACCTTCTCTAGTAGACTTTGTAAGGGAACTTTACTCAGGAGCCTCGGCTAGAGTTCGTTTTGGGAGGAACGGTGAGCTGACGGCTCCGTTTGGAGTGGAGCGTGGAGTCAGGCAAGGCTGTGTCCTAGCCCCCTTTCTCTTCTCACTCTACACTAACGGTCTGGAGGGGGAATTGTTGAGAGGGGCCCAGGACCTTCCTCGTATAAAACAGCGCCTGATTCCCGCCCTGCTATACGCGGATGACGCCGTCATCCTCGCACGCACTCCACGCGAGCTTCAGAGCTTGCTGAAGAGATACACGACTTTCATGGGAGGCCTAGACTTACAAGTCAACGTCAGGAAAACGTTTGTCATGATAGCGGGTACTAAGAAAAAAGGAGTAAAAGAGATCTTCCTCGATAAGCAAAAGCTAGAGGTTACTCCCCAGTATCCGTACCTAGGCATCATGATAGACGGACGATTGACTTGGAAGCCTGCAGTAGAGTCAAGATGCCACCTATTCAAAAGATCTATAGCGGCTCTGATGAGTTTCTCTCGGAGATTGGGGAGGAGGGCTCCAGTGGAGCTTTTGAAGATCTATAACGCCAAATGCCAGGCCATTGCTCTCTATGGAGCGGGTGTTTGGGGTCACACGGACACCAGCTCCATCCAGGTAGCGGAAAACGCCTTTTTGAGATTTCTTCTAGTTACCCCCAGAGGCACCTCGACCTATGCCTCACATCTAGAACTAGGAATTCCCTACCTGGAGGATTTGATCAAGATCCAACCGCTGATGTTGTGGCGGCGTATCTGGACATCCGTGAATAACGCCCTGTCCCAGTCTATCATCATAGATACAATGGCTCTTGACAAGTCTTCCAAGATAAGATGGCTTTCCTATATCAGAATTTTTTTTAAAGATCTTGGTCTAGAGAAATATTATGCCCATCCAGAGTCCATAGCTAACCTTCCAAAGAAAGTATTAAAACAACAAGCTCTCCGGCACCTAGAGACGTTGAGATTGGCTTCGGAATCACTGAAACGCGCGACCATTCACGCGAATATGGTCCAAACATCATACAGCATCCACCTGTATTTAACTTTGTCGTTGACGACATATGACAGAATGCTGTTGACCAGATTCAGATTAGATACATTCTTTAGACTGGTTGCTTTTCCTACGAATAATGGATGGGTTACAAGTTTTCCCTTTTGCCCCTGTGACGAGAAATCAATTCAATCAAATTTACATGTCATCTTGTTTTGCAAATTCCATCATGCACACAAGAAAATTTGGATCCTGCCTACATTGAGGAGCTGGCACCTTAGACAATGCAGGCCGGCATTTCTTAGACTTCAAATGCTCGAATCCGAGACTGTCTGCTATTTTGTTCTTAATTTCCTAAAATGTATCATGAAGCACAGGAAAAGCTTATAGCAATCATCCTTTAAACAGTATTGTTTAATCTCGCCTTGAGGAAATGAAATGGACTGAAAAACCTACCTTTTTAAGTACTTGTATGAATCCTATTTACGTTCACAAAATGTAAACTGTATTTTTATTTGTTTCTTTTATGGTTTTCACTTGTGAAAAAAACCGAATAAAGAAGTTTATTATTAATATGCCCAGGACCCCCTTGGATCCCCAACGTTCTGCCCCATTCACAAAAAGCAATCCGGGCCGTGAAACAGGAATGTAATTTTCCTGACTCACCGTGAAGTCACAGTCTGTACCTGACAGCGGCCACTTGATTGGTTTGCTTCCGAGTCGGTCCTGCGGCATTCGATCCCTCGGTAAAGAAAATTTGCCACGTTGCCAACAGTCCACAGGACACTTGTAGAACGGGTCCTCTAACACGCGTGCTGGCAGCGCGTGAAAATATCAACAAAACGATCACTCCTTTCAAGTAACCAGAGGACACAGCGGGGATGCGTTTGGGAGTTCCTTTAATGACCTTTGCTCGGCATGATGCATTTCGGCTTGTGTCTGCCTTCCTCAGATGCCGCTTACAAACAAAGGGTCCACTTTGCCTCTTCCCTTGAAATGCTATGGCCCTCCCTTTTGTAGGAGGTCTTCTGGCTCCACGTGATCGGATGCAGCTGCAGTCGGGTGTTGGAGACTGCAACTACCATAGTTCCATGTTCCGGTAAGTACTGCTCATGGAGTCAGGAGTCCGCTCACAAGAGCGCTGTTGTGCCTGGCAAGGGAGGGGGCTTGATTTTAAGATGGTACCCCTAAATTAATGTCCAGGACCCTCTTGGGACATCCAACTCCTCAAGGACTGCCTGTGCCTCATCTACACCTAGAGGTCCATACATATATATGTAGTTTTTTCGAAAATTAACTTAAAAAACACATATATATCTATAGGCGCGCTTCAAGCGCTTAGCGGAACGCGTACCAGGGAGCGCACCCAGCACGCCACGGGAGTGCGCGAGCGGAAAGCTGATTGGCTCTCGGGTGTCTGTCAACATTCTAAACAGTCCGGAGAGTCCTCCATCTTGTGTCTCGGTAGAATCGAGACACAAGTGGTGTAAAAAAAAAGGGGGGAAATGATTAAAAGGGGGCAGGGTAGACACCCCCTGACCCCCTGACCCCCTAGGTTTTCTAAGGGGGGCGTAGAAGGACCCTTAAGGGCAAAACAACTTTTTTTTTTATTTCCGCGGGGTAAGCACTCGGTGCGTTCCCATGTACGCTTACAGGTACACGTACCCTGAACGTACCACGGGGGAAAATTGTGTAAAAAATTAGAGTAAAAAAATAATTTAGAGTGCTTAGAGGTAGGGTAGCTCTGAAAAGAGCTGTGGTGTTATGTGGGTGTGTTTTGTACCTACAAGTAGGTACCGATGCAGAGTCTCATGTTACAGAGGAAGACTCTATTCCCCTCATCTGTAAAATGTACACCATCTCTCCTATAGATACCTTGCATGTTGTAACGCAAGTTGTTGTGGTATATGGAACCCATACCATGGTCTCTGAGGAAAGCAGAAACAGATTTATCCACATGTTTCCTTGCTTTCTCAATCTGTGGACAAAATAGGTTGGACCAGTTCCATTTTTGCCTTTGGCATATATTAGAAAATACCAAGGCAGTTTTTTGAAAAAGTGACATCAATTGCCCAAAGATGTCCTTTAAAAGCATTTCCAGACCTACCCCAGTCAAAGTGCCCAGGTCATTGCCACCACAGTGCACAATTATGAGGTCAGGGTGTGGTAGATACATAAAGGATTTTACCAATAGTATCGATTGGTGACTTCTCAATCCTCTCTGTCCAATCCACATAATATCCACATTTGGTAAATTAAGGTTGTGAATATCTCTGGTAGCTGCATATTTTTCACTCCAGTGAACATAGCTATGACCCACACTCCAGACTTTTGGCATCTTCAAGGTAGATGTGGTTGTAAGCAGATGAGTTGTGGAAATGAAATGGCAGTTTGAAAGTAGGAGTTATGAAAAAAAGTGCTTGAGATACAGTGTACTTGAAAATCAAGAGATGATTGGTGGTTTCTTAAAATTCAACACTGAAAATTAGGGTGCATGCTTTTGTTTTTTGAAAGACGTAATTCTAATGGTTGAGAAAAAGTTATTGAAAGAAACATTGCACATGATTAGCTACTACATTGAGAGGTCAAACACCTTTGCTGGAGGATTCTTTTGCAACATAGTATGATGAACTTTTCAACTGTGTGCTGAGTTAGGTGGGAGTTACCATGGTAACAGGGTGAATGAGCACTGGGGGGATGGGTGAATATTATGTGAGTTTGAAAGTGTTGAAATGTAGAACCAATTAAAATGTTAGTTTGGTTTTGAAATAGTGTGGGAAGAATTTTAATTGGTTATGTCCAGGGATATGTGTGAAGAGTTACAGGGAATCAGTGCCATTTCTGGTTGCAGTGTTTGAGGTGCATTTCAGAGATTCTGCTTAAGAAAATCTGGTGTGTGTGACTGACACTGTTCTAAATCTTCTAAAGCATTTTTAAAGGTGAGTAATGATTCATTTAATAAAGATAGACTGCTGTATGCACTATGGGGAAGATTAAGAAGCATATTGTGCTTCTTTATTCTTGCATTTCGTGTCATGTTTTTTTGTAATGCTGTTAAAAAAATTAATGGTGCATATTGGAAATGTATTTTGGAAATGAGTTAGGTTTCTGCCTTGTTTTTTTAGTGGTCATTTAAATGGGCTGTGCTCTGTGTCTGGTTTTAAATTTTGGTCAAGGATCACACTGAGTGTCTGTGTGTAATGGAATTATATTCTCACATTTTTCAATAATGTCACCTGTGTCTGCTGACAGTTTGCCTCTCTTAGCTTAAAGGGTACTCTGTGCCTGTGTCTCATGTCACTTAGCAGCTGCCCAATCTCTCTCTTTCTGTGTGTCATTTCTATATAAGGAATATTAGACACAGACAATTCCTTTGTTTTCCTTTTTGTGTCCTTCACTCCTACTTTATTTCTTACTACCCTTTTATGACTTTTAATCTCCTGCCTTGCCTCTTGTATTGTGAAATATATATTGTAAATATTATAACTTACTTTTTTTATCTCTTCCACAGATATTAAATTTAGTAAAAATATGTAATTACGTTTACATTACTTATAAGGTAAGTTTGACATACAAAATTTACTTTCTCATCACTCTTTTCCTTAACCTCACTACTCTTCTCTCACCCACCCACACCCCCGTTCCCTTACTGCGCTTCCCTCACTTATTCTCAATCCCCATATTTACTCCCCTCTCCCTCAATCCACTCCCACACTCACCTTCTTTCAGACCTACTGCTTTACTTCCCTTCCTCTCTCTTCCTTTCCTTCGCTCCTTCACTCTTTTCCCTTCCCCTACTCTCCTTACTCCACTTCACTAACTCCTTCTCTCACTCCCTCTGTCCTCTTACTTCCTCACTCCCCTTCCCTCTCTCTCTCTCACCCCACATTCTGTCCATCCTCTTAGTCTCTCACTCCTCTTCTGTCACGCTCACTCCCTATAACTCAGCCACGCTCCCTCACTTATCTTTCTTTGTTCCCTCACTCAGTCCCTTTCTGTCACTCTTTCCTTCAGTACCTCTATCCCCTCGCTTCCTCACTCTCCTTGTCTTACCCTCACTCACTTTTATCCACCCTCTTTCATCCCTCTTTACTCATGCTCTCTGCCGTTCGTTCACTCCCATTCCCTTAGTCTGGTTTCCTCACTACCCCTCATTCCCTATCTTTCTCTCCCTTTCCCTTTACTTTCATCCCCCACTCACCTTCTCTCAGTACCTATGCTCTTAGCTTCACTATCTCCGTTCCCTCACTCTCTCACTCCTCGTCCGTCACGCTCACTCCCTTTAACTCACCCACACTCCTTCACTTACCTTTATATGCACCCTCACTCAGTCCCCTTCTCTCACACTTTCCTTCACTCCCTTTGTCTCCTCACTTCCTCACTCCCCTTGTCTCACGCTGACTTGCCTTTATCCACCCTCTATCACCACTCTTTCATCAACCTCATTGCTCTTTTCTTACCCTTCCTCACCCCCGTTCCCTTACTCCACTTTCCTTACGTATCCTCATTCCCCATGTTCACGCCCCTTCCCCTCACTCACCTCCCACACTCACCTTCTTCCAGTCCCCCTACTTCACTTCCCTTTCCCTCTCGTCCCTTCCTTTGCTCCCTCACTCATTTTCCTTTCCTCTCTCACTGTACTCCACTTCACTCACTCATTTAGAATATTTAAGGAATATAGCTCTTTTTGGAGAATTGGTGGTAGTTCTAAAAAGAACTGGTTTTTTTCTTCTTTTTTATTTTTTATTTTTTCCGAATGTTTTAAAAAAAAATGGTATTTTTTTCAGAACAAAAACAAAAGTGGGGAATGCCAAACTGCTCAACAGGAGCAAACAAAAGGGGAAAAATTAGGGCTGAGGGGCGCAGCGGTGTTCTTCCCTTTTTCGAACAATTAGTAGAATGCTCTGCTCCCCATAACAAAGCAGTTCGTCACACTGCTTACAACGGATTGTAATGTCAGAAAAAACAGGCTGAATATTTGGTATCATGTCCACTGGTCTTCCTCTCACCGATGATGTTGATGCTCCGGTGGAAGTGGAGGGGCCATCTCTTGGGGGATTGCGTGCCAAGTCCCTGGTGCTCTCCCTTGCGAAATTATTTGGGTGCCTCCTCTGTACATGCTGGATCAAGTTGGCATTCCCAAAACTATATTTGCGGGTGGGATCCCCACATGACAAAGTTGTGTCACATATCTTGCAGGTCACTTTTGCTGCATTAACTTTTTTTTGCCCCTCTGGGACACTAAAGAACTTCCAAATGAAGTGCTCTTTCACTTTTCTCTGGGGGGTGTCCTCAGGTAGGAATTCTAGATCAGAGTCTGAAGAGGGCTCCCTGGAACCAGACATCTTTCCGAAAAAATAAGTTTTTTCAAGAAGAATGGAGAAGATGTGTTCTCTCAGCAATTGCAAAGAGGTAGTGAGGGAAATGGGTGGAGACTTTCCATAGTTCTGTAAAAAACTATTATTAACCAATGAAACGTGTTGTTTTAAGGTCACATGGCTTGTCACGCTCTCCGGGGCGCTTACGGGGGCGCTTACGCGGCACGTACGTAGGCGCTTACGGAGGCGCTTACGGGTGGGCTTACGCGGCGCGAATGAATGACGTGTTGCTAGATTTTCGGAAATGTGTTTAAAAGTCAAAATACGGTGATTAAAAATCAAAAATACAACTTTTGTGAGTATGCCACTGAATGTCTTGCATTATTATTTACTTTAAATACATACATATATTTTTTTCGATCGCGGGAATAGTGCTCACGCTACGTGTACGGCTGCGCTTACCGGTACGCGCTCCGTGAGCGCTCCAGGGTTTAAATATAAAAAAAAAACAGGAAAAATACATTCCAACAATAATATTATAAAAATATAGAATATTGGAATAATTAGAAAAAAATATAATAATTAATAGCTATCAAAATTAGCTATTAAAAAACTTAAAAATTCACTTAAAAAACCATAGGTTTAACACTCATTATACTTAGAAATTAGCATTTAAAAAACCTTTGAAATTCACTGAAACAACCATAGGTTTGACACTCGTTATAGTTAGGAATTCGCATTTAAAAAACCTTTGAAATTCACTTAAAAAAACATAGGTTTCACACCAGTTATAGTTAGCTGAACATTTTTTGCATACAAAATCATTGAAATTCCCACGTTATAGTTAGTTGTACTCACTATAACTTGCGCGCCCGCAATCCACTGCTGATGATGTCACATATTACATCATTCATGACATGGTCAGTGACATCACTGATGACATCACTGATGACATCTCAAATGACATCACTGATGACATCACTGATGACATCTCAAATGACATCACTGATGACATCATCCATGTGATAATACGATGCACCTCCTCACACTCTAATCTAACCTTTGAGATTCCTAAAGGCCCATAGGAATGCATGGGGAGTTATTCCTTATTTGCGATTAGCAATTTGCTAATCGCAAATAATGATGCGATTTCAATGGTGCCAGGGGTGTCCAAAGAACACCCTGTAGCATCCCCGAAATGCAACATTACAGAGGTGTTGCGCACACACATGTCCAAAGGACATGTGTGTGTGTAACATGCAAAAGAAAAAAATGCACTAAAGTGCTTTAATCTATTTTTTCGCTATTTACCACGAAGTCAGACTTCGTGGTAAATAGCGGCCAAATATTGCGAATTCGCAATTTAAAATTGGTTGATGAATTGCATTTAAGGAATCTCTAATAGAGATTCCTTAAATGCAATTCCTCGCACAATAGCGAATTCTATAATAGCGATTATTGCATTTGGGATAATGAATCCCAAATGCAATAATTGCGCTCGCAAAGGGCCAGATTCTCAGAATCTGGCCCTTTGTGAGCCGATTTTCGTTTCATGAATCTGGCCATTAGTGATTTGCCCAGAATCACAGGAGGTTTTGGCGTCGTTACCGAGACTCGAACCCAGAACCCCAGGTCCGAGGTCGAGCGCCCTAGCCATTAGGCCAACTCCTCCCCACTCCCACAAGCATTGCTGCTTGTGAGTCTTCAACATGTTCCATAAACAAATTTATGTATTATTCCATCAAATTAAAATACACCCAACGACCAACACATTTTGTTCCTTTTTTTTAGGAGTGGGCTGAATTTGCGTAGTCGCGCCATGCAAAGTTCTGTGAAATGGTATAAAATCTCCGTGAGCGTGCAAAAGTTCTGCGAACACGCGGAATTGCTTGTTCCACCCGTTCGCAATGCTTTTTTTCTGTTTGCGAACGCTGTTTGCCTGCTCGGGGGCAATATCTCACGTACAAGCATTTTGAAAGCGCGAACAAGCAGAAAATTCCGCAAAGCCGCAGACCACGGAATTTATGGCATTTACGTGTTCTCTGCGCAACGCGAAATTGCCCAAATTCCACCAGTGGACCGGAATTTACTGCCCAGGTCTACTTTTTTTCAGCGCTGAATTTGTGTTGCACCTAAGATAATCTTTACTCTATATAGGAACATGTTCCATGCTATAGTCTCACACTTCTGGGTGTGGTTGCCTCAGTAAATGTGGGGTCTTATTTAGTTATCTGCATATGGATTACTCCATCACTGCGGTGATGGATAACCCACCGGCCAAAATATAAATACCATAGGATATAATAGGATTTTTATTTTGGTGCACGGGATATCCATCACTGTTGGGATGGAGTAACCCATCCGCCGATATCTTGCAGGTCACTTTTGCTGCATTAACTTTTTTTTGCCCCTCTGGGACACTAAAGAACTTCCAAATGAAGTGCTCTTTCACTTTTCTCTGGGGGGTGTCCTCAGGTAGGAATTCTAGATCAGAGTCTGAAGAGGGCTCCCTGGAACCAGACATCTTTCCGAAAAAATAAGTTTTTTCAAGAAGAATGGAGAAGATGTGTTCTCTCAGCAATTGCAAAGAGGTAGTGAGGGAAATGGGTGGAGACTTTCCATAGTTCTGTAAAAAACTATTATTAACCAATGAAACGTGTTGTTTTAAGGTCACATGGCTTGTCACGCTCTCCGGGGCGCTTATTGGGGCGCTTACGCGGCACGTACGTAGGCGCTTACGGAGGCGCTTACGGGTGGGCTTACGCGGCGCGAATGAATGACGTGTTGCTAGATTTTCGGAAATGTGTTTAAAAGTCAAAATACGGTGATTAAAAATCAAAAATACAACTTTTGTGAGTATGCCACTGAATGTCTTGCATTATTATTTACTTTA
This sequence comes from Lissotriton helveticus, assembly GCF_964261635.1. Classification (NCBI taxonomy): domain Eukaryota; kingdom Metazoa; phylum Chordata; class Amphibia; order Caudata; family Salamandridae; genus Lissotriton; species Lissotriton helveticus. The sequence continues at coordinate 1,232,317,515 of NC_136065.1, read as the reverse complement.
AATACATACATATATTTTTTTCGATCGCGGGAATAGTGCTCACGCTACGTGTACGGCTGCGCTTACCGGTACGCGCTCCGTGAGCGCTCCAGGGTTTAAATATAAAAAAAAAACTGGAAAAATACATTCCAACAATAATATTATAAAAATATAGAATATTGGAATAATTAGAAAAAAATATAATAATTAATAGCTATAAAAATTAGCTATTAAAAAACTTAAAAATTCACTTAAAAAACCATAGGTTTAACACTCATTATACTTAGAAATTAGCATTTAAAAAACCTTTGAAATTCACTGAAACAACCATAGGTTTGACACTCGTTATAGTTAGGAATTCGCATTTAAAAAACCTTTGAAATTCACTTAAAAAAACATAGGTTTCACACCAGTTATAGTTAGCTGAACATTTTTTGCATACAAAATCATTGAAATTCCCACGTTATAGTTAGTTGTACTCACTATAACTTGCGCGCCCGCAATCCACTGCTGATGATGTCACATATTACATCATTCATGACATGGTCAGTGACATCACTGATGACATCACTGATGACATCTCAAATGACATCACTGATGACATCACTGATGACATCTCAAATGACATCACTGATGACATCATCCATGTGATAATACGATGCACCTCCTCACACTCTAATCTAACCTTTGAGATTCCTAAAGGCCCATAGGAATGCATGGGGAGTTATTCCTTATTTGCGATTAGCAATTTGCTAATCGCAAATAATGATGCGATTTCAATGGTGCCAGGGGTGTCCAAAGAACACCCTGTAGCATCCCTGAAATGCAACATTACAGAGGTGTTGCGCACACACATGTCCAAAGGACATGTGTGTGTGTAACATGCAAAAGAAAAAAATGCACTAAAGTGCTTTAATCTATTTTTTCGCTATTTACCACGAAGTCAGACTTCGTGGTAAATAGCGGCCAAATATTGCGAATTCGCAATTTAAAATTGGTTGATGAATTGCATTTAAGGAATCTCTAATAGAGATTCCTTAAATGCAATTCCTCGCACAATAGCGAATTCTATAATAGCGATTATTGCATTTGGGATAATGAATCCCAAATGCAATAATTGCGCTCGCAAAGGGCCAGATTCTCAGAATCTGGCCCTTTGTGAGCCGATTTTCGTTTCATGAATCTGGCCATTAGTGATTTTCCCAGAATCACAGGAGGTTTTGGCGTCGTTACCGAAACTCGAACCCAGAACCCCAGGTCCGAGGTCGAGCGCCCTAGCCATTAGGCCAACTCCTCCCCACTCCCACAAGCATTGCTGCTTGTGAGTCTTCAACATGTTCCATAAACAAATTTATGTATTATTCCATCAAATTAAAATACACCCAACGACCAACACATTTTGTTCCTTTTTTTTAGGAGTGGGCTGAATTTGCGTAGTCGCGCCATGCAAAGTTCTGTGAAATGGTATAAAATCTCCGTGAGCGTGCAAAAGTTCTGCGAACACGCGGAATTGCTTGTTCCACCCGTTCGCAATGCTTTTTTTCTGTTTGCGAACGCTGTTTGCCTGCTCGGGGGCAATATCTCACGTACAAGCATTTTGAAAGCGCGAACAAGCAGAAAATTCCGCAAAGCCGCAGACCACGGAATTTATGGCATTTACGTGTTCTCTGCGCAACGCGACATTGCCCAAATTCCACCAGTGGACCGGAATTTACTGCCCAGGTCTACTTTTTTTCAGCGCTGAATTTGTGTTGCACCTAAGATAATCTTTACTCTATATAGGAACATGTTCCATGCTATAGTCTCACACTTCTGGGTGTGGTTGCCTCAGTAAATGTGGGGTCTTATTTAGTTATCTGCATATGGATTACTCCATCACTGCGGTGATGGATAACCCACCGGCCAAAATATAAATACCATAGGATATAATAGGATTTTTATTTTGGTGCACGGGATATCCATCACTGTTGGGATGGAGTAACCCATCCGCCGAGATCCAGTGTTGAAAGAGTGAACAGTGATAAAACACATCTTTAGTCCACATATCTGCACGTGCTGGTTCTTGCTTTAGCCATAACTGTTTTGGTAAATTGTTTGGAAAAAGCAAAAACAGCTTGGCATCCGTTTTAGAAACAATTTCTTCCAGAAAGCAAAATTGCTGTTCAGGCCCTCATACTCTTGGATTTGGATGGTAGTAATGCCCGCCTCAATGTTCTCCCAGACTCAACACTGGCACACTGTGGTATCCTCTGCCATAGTGGGAAACCTGGCCTTGCCACTCACCCCCTCCCCTGTGTTTGTAGAGGTTCACGCCACTGTGACCTGCTGTTAGAATGTCACAGAGGCGAACGTTCTGAGGCGAGCTCCCAAGGAGACAGAGTGAAGGTACTGAGAGGAACAGCTGTGGCTGAGGTCCTTATGCTGTACTCGAAGCAATAAAGACTATCTTTTGTACGCCTACATCTCCTGTGCTTCTATCCAGTTACTTATTTTTGCATACACCTTAAGGGCTTAGAGCACTTTTCATTCAGACCTGGAAGAAATGTAAACAAACCACCCTCAACCTGATGGAAACTCCATTGGCCGTTCTTGCTTGCCCAAACCATCTACAGACCAGCCATATCATTTACAAAGTCATCATGTCCAGCACACACACTTATCTTGTGGACAGGTTTATAATCGATTGTAAGTCTAGGACATCCACAGACTGGCCACTATCCAGCGGAAAGTAAGAAGTGTAAAAAAAAAAACAAGGCAGCTTGCCTTTTCTATCTATGCATCTAGAAACTGGAACAATATCCATGTTTCCATAAGGAGCACCTCAACACTTGCTAAATTTAGGAAATAATTTGAGATAAACCTCCTTAAAGAACACTACATCTTAATGCACTAGGAATCAATAAGCAGCTACCTCTCCTATCACTTGTTGACCGTATGCCTCCAGGCCCATAGAAATTAATGGGAATTACCGAATCGGTAAATACCGATTTGGTAAAATGGGGAACTCATTCAAGGGTTGCAGGGTGTCACATTGACACCCTGTTGCACCCCTGAATAATGTATGGGTGCACATGTGGCAGACATACATGCCCTAAGGGCATGTATGTCTGCCACATCGCACTGTTGTAAAAGCTAAAAAATGGCAAAGGTTTTTGATATTTACCACCAACTTGTAGTTGGTGGTGAATACCGAATCCTTACCTATGCAATGCACTCATTTGAGTGCTCCCTACATTACAAATTCAGTAATTTACCGATTCGAAATTTTAAGGAATCGGTAATTTACCGATTCCTTAAAATACCGAATCGGTAAATTACCGAATTTGTAATTTTGGCCACCTTGAATTGAATTGAATTGAAAAATAATTTGTATTGCGCAGAACAATAACCCGAAGGTATCAAGGCGCCTAGCAAAAGGTCAGGAAGGACCAAGAGGGGAAACATAGATCTTAAACATAAGCTTGCTTGAAGAGAAAGGTCTTTAAGGCACTGCGAAAAATCTGTAGGGATGGAAGGGATCTCAGATCCACAGGAAGTTCATTCCACCACTTAGGAGCCAAAGTGGAAAAGGCTCTACCGCCCCACCTGGCTTTCCGTACACGGGGAGCTGCAAGAAGCAGCTTCCCGGAGGAACGCAGGTTTCTAGGGGGAACATAGTGGGAGATAATGGATCCAATTCCAGTGTCGCTCCTTCATCTCAGTAGCCTGATACCGGTCAGTAACGGCCTAAATTCGGAAATTTTGTCCGTTACCGACCGGTATTGGCCGACCTACATCTGGCCCAAAATGTTTTAACAAGAAACATTTTCGGCTTGCACCAGTCTGCTCTCAATATGACAAGACTTTATTTTTACACAAAGTTAATGTTCATGTAAAACTGTCACAGAAGATATTGGCAATCACATTTCTCTCTGAAATGGTACTGCACAAAATATCCAATACATTTTATCACACTTCACACACAAATGACACAATTGCATGCAACACTACACCATAGATGACTCAATGGAATCGGCTTAATGTTGCTTGGTAATGGGAAAAGGGCATGTCATGTATCACTCGTAAATTGCTCAGTGCCATCTAAACAGAAGGGCAGAGTTGTGTTCTGAAACACACAAACCACCAATATTCTCTGAAAAATCCTCTTTCCCCATCCTCTTCCCAGCTGTTACAATTGACTGAGACAGACGGCGCTGTAGTATTAGAACAGATTCTGAAAATTAGCAGGGCAGAGCCGTCTTTGGTTTTTAAAGGTAAATACCAGTGTCACGGTCACATTAATTTTCCAATTTATTCTTTATTACCACCTCTCTTTCATCCAGACACCTCCATTTCGTTTTTTCTCTAACCATCATTTTCCCAGATTTCTGATGGTAGTACCTCTGTCTTTTTCCTATATGGCTTGCTCTTTCCTTTTATAAGCCCAAACTATTGTTTTACTCAATTTCCCATTCTCCTTCTTTTTATGCTTATCTTCTCTGTACTATCTCAGTTTTTTACTGTTAAGAAAGTGATTTGTTAATTGGGTTGGATGGCAGCCCACCCCAAGAAATAAAGTCATAAACTTGTAAGCCCAATAGAAGATTTCTATCATTTAAACCTGAGCTCAATCCCAGGTAGCTATGGCACTGAGCAAAAAGGCTTAACTTCAAGAAAATGTGCAAACAATTTAGAGATACCAAAACAGTTAAAAATTCCAAAACACAACACATATCTCACTCGACTTTATAAAAAAAGCATAACATTTAACAAACAAAATGACACCAAAACAACACAAATCCATTAAAGGGAACCCGAGATATGGATTTTCAAACATTTAAGAGAAAATGTGACAATAGTAAGTGCTACTCATATATGACCAGGAATTAGACACTATTTTAGGCCAATAATAATGGTGCATGGGGCAATTATGCCATGCCACTTCATGATCAAGATTTTTACCTTGTGAATTAGCCTCTGTAATGGAAGTCTGAATCCTCCAATGGTGCAAAGGTAGCAAGCTGTATCCAGCGAAGACCCTTCAAAGTCGGGTAGACAATGTCCCGCTGAAGCTGTTGGTTTTGATGGGGAAATCTCAAAGCCGAATAAGTCATATATCACCACCAAGGAAATTCTCTTGGTGATCAGGTACTGATTGTGCCTTCACTGTTCAAGATTTCTACCTTCGGACTTAGTATTGGGGGAAAGCCAGCAGGCTTTATCCAGCAAGTTCACAATGAAGTCGGATAAGCTTGCTGTGAGGCTACACTGGATCTTCAGGCAGCATAAATCTGGGGATTGGATAAACCGGATTTCTTTTCCAGCAATGTCGAGATCTTGGGTGGATCTTCTTGGGTGGTTGGTCCCAGTACTCTAGAGATCTTGAAGTCCCAACTTCCAGGACTTCTGGGACCGCACTAAGGGGCTTGGTTCAGTGACTAAATATCAAGGGACAGAATATCACCTGCCCAGAATATCGATTCAAAAATATTGAGGGAAAGAATATAGAATCCCTATCTACAAACAGGTAAGTACTAAAATATCGAGTACAAAATATCGATAGTTAAAATATAGTTAACTAAAATATCGATTTTTTTAAATGTATTAAAAATAATATAAAAGTAATTAAATAATAAACACAATTAAATAAAACATAATTTTTTTAACAGATAGATTTACTTAATAATATTATAAAATATTTATTAATCTTACTTATAAAATATTTAAAACATTATTAAAAATATATTGACATACATATATAAATAAACCTATTATATAAATATAAACATTTATAATATATAATAATTTAAATAATGAAACTAATACTTTTTGTTAATTAATAATTTACACAACATTAAATATAACAAAATTAAAAACATTACATAGCTAAGGGAATAAATTAGTATTCACATTAAAAAAAGTGCAAAAGTAGAAAATTTGTTGTATAGTGGGAGGGTAAAAATTACCATTCCCACTCCAGTAAGTGCAACAGTAGGGAAAACGTTGGATAGCTAGGGGTAAAAATTACTATTCTCACTCCAGTGAGTGCAACAGTAGGGAAAGCATTGGATAGCGTAAGGGTAAAAATTATTATTCCCACTCCAGTGAGTGCAACAGTAGGGAAAGCATTGGATAGCGTAGGTGTAAAATGACTATTCCCACTCCATAGAAGTGCAACAGTAGGGAAAGCGTTGGATAGTGGGAGGGTAAAAATTACTATTCCCACTCCAGTGAGTGCAACAGTAGGGAAAGTTTTGGATAGCGTTGGGGTAAAATTACTATTCCCACTCCAGAGAGTGCAACAATAGCTAAAGCGTTGGATTGCATAGGGGTAAACATTACTATTCCCACTCCAGTGAGTGCAACAGTAGAGAAAGTGTTGGATAGCGGGTGGGTAAAAATGACTATTCCCACTCCAGTGATTGCAACAGTAGGGAAAGTGTTGGATAGCGGGAGGGTAAAAACTACTATTCCCACTCCAATAAGTGCAACAGTAGGGAAAGCGTTGGATAGCGAAGGGGTAAAAATGACTATTCCCACTCCAGTGAGTGCAACAGTAAGGAAAGCGTTGGATAGCACAGGGGTAAAAATTACTATTCCCACTCCAGAGAGTGCAACAGTAGAGAAATTGTTGGATAGCGTAGGGGTAAAAATTACTATTTCCACTCCAGTGAGTGGAACAGTAGGGAAAGCGTTGGATAGTGTAGGGGTAAAAATTACTATTCTCACTCCAGAGAGTGCAATAGTAGGGAAAGCATTGGATAGCGTAGGGGTAAACATTTACTATTCCCACTCCAGAGAGTGCAACAGTAGGGAAGGCATTGGATAGCGTAGGGGTAAACATTACTTTTCCCACTCCAGAGAGCGCAACAGTAGGGAAATTAATGATTTAATATTTAAATAAGAATTCAGTAATTATCAATACCAATAAAAAATAATTACAATTCACAAAATATTTAATGATTAATTAATTATACATTCCAATAAATATTATTTATTAAAAAATAATTGCCTATTAATAATTAATTAGCTACTAATTATTGTTCAATAACAAATATTTATTAAATAATAGAACATTTACCAATTAATAATTAATTAACAATACATTATTTACCAATACACAAAAATAAGGTAAATAATTACCTAATTACAATTAAATTACTTCCAACTCTATTCCCCTATACCGCACAACCCACTCCAAATAATAAATTGATACAATTAGCATAATTATCAATTAAACAATTAATTAAAATTAATTACCAGTTAATACAAAATAAGTATCAATTAATAATTAACAATAAATGAATTATCAATACATATAAATACAAATAAATATTTACTTAATTACAATTAAATTACTTCCCACCCTCTTCCCCTATAAACCCACAACCCGCTCCAAATAATAAATAATAAGATTAACATATTTATCAATTAATCAATTAATAAAAAGGATTTACCAATTAATAAAAGTAATTGCCAATTAATAATTAATAACCAGTCAATTAATTATTAATATATATATATATAAATAAAAATAAATATTTACGTAATTACAATTATATTACTTCCCACCCTTTTCCCCTATTAACCCACAGCCACACTAAAAACAAACCAATATTATGGAAAATTAAATTTCTAAATTTTATATTATGCAAATCGATATTTCTTACCTCAAATTCGATATTCTATACAACTATATTTTGGGAATTCGATATTCTGAGCTCCCGAAATTTTTGATTCTATATTCTGGACAGTCGATATTTAAAATTCAATATTTTGGGTGTTTACCAAGGGGCTCAGGGTTCACTCCAACAGAGGCCATCAACAGTCTTCTTCCAGTAACCATTTGTCACTAGTTACTCCAGGAGGAAGGCCTCTTGTAGCTTTTGAGATCCCTGTCAACCAATTGAGCCTTTGAGCCCACATCTTTGTCCTAGGTGCAAGTGGGAGCATGTCCAGCCCTTCATGTCTTCAACATAGTTCATTTTCTGTTCAATAAAGTAGTCTGCTGAGTTGTGGGTGAGATGCCCCTTTTGTAGAATTTACAAGCCAATAATGAGGGGAACATATGGATACTCCCAAACCAATGCGGAAGAAGTTCCTATTTTTGCAGCACATCCTGTTTGCCGAACTGAAGAATAAACCCATTGCCCCCATTCAAAGGGAAATCCTAGATGGCACAGGCCTTCAGTGGTGCAGCCAGAGGTGTGTTTAGGGAAATGAGCAACCCCTCCTCCTCAGGTACACAAAACTGGTTCAGTGACCAGGTCCCCTTTGCCCTGGGTTGCTGCCCAACTGGCCATGTCTGAACTGGGGTGGCGAGTGGGCTAAAGAACGGTGATGGATTAAACCCAGATCTTTTGACTGGGTGTGAGTGTTTGATTGGTTCAGATGCTCCGTCCATCACCACCCCATTTTGTACCGCTTTGTTTGCCATACGTTGGCAGGGTATGCTCAGACGTGAGTCCCTTGCTCACTCTGCCACTGGATTCAAGCAAGCCTGGCTGAAGACGGCTGAAATGCCAGAAACCGGTCCTAGGAAGCTTGTTTCCGGTCCAGGGAAGGCATAGCTTGGCAGTTTGGGCTGAACTGTTCCCATGAGGCACAGGGTCAGACTGATTTGCATATGGGAGTATCCATATGTTCCCCTCATTATTGGCTTGTAAATTCTACAAAATGGGCATCTCACCCACAACTCAGCAGACTACTTTATTGAACAGAAAATGAACTATGTTGAAGACATGAAGGGCTGGACATGCTCCCACTTGCACCTAGGACAAAGATGTGGGCTCAAAGGCTCAATTGGTTGACAGGGATCTCAAAAGCTGCAAGAGGCCTTCCTCCTGGAGTAACTAGTTACAAATGGTTACTGGAAGAAGACTGTTGATGGCCTCTGTTGGAGTGAACCCTGAGCCCCTTGGTAAACACCCAAAATATTGAATTTTAAATATCGACTGTCCAGAATATAGAATCAAAAATTTCGGGAGCTCAGAATATCGAATTCCCAAAATATAGTTGTATAGAATATCGAATTTGAGGTAAGAAATATCGATTTGCATAATATAAAATTTTGAAATTTAATTTTCCATAATATTGGTTTGTTTTTAGTGTGGCTGTGGGTTAATAGGGGAAAAGGGTGGGAAGTAATATAATTGTAATTACGTAAATATTTATTTTTATTTATATATATATATTGATAATTAATTGACTGGTTATTAATTATTAATTGGCAATTACTTTTATTAATTGGTAAATCCTTTTTATTAATTGATTAATTGATAATTATGTTAATCGTATTATTTATTATTTGGAGCGGGTTGTGGGTTTATAGGGGAAGAGGGTGGGAAGTAATTTAATTGTAATTAAGTAAATATTTATTTGTATGTATATGTATTGATAATTCATTTATTGTTAATTATTAATTGATACTTATTTTGTATTAACTGGTAATTAATTTTAATTAATTGTTTAATTGATAATTATGCTAATTGTATCAATTTATTATTTGGAGTGGGTTGTGCGTTATAGGGGAATAGAGTTGGAAGTAATTTAATTGTAATTAGGTAATTATTTACCTTATTTTTGTGTATTGGTAAATAATGTATTGTTAATTAATTATTAATTGGTAAATGTTCTATTATTTAATAAATATTTGTTATTGAACAATAATTAGTAGCTAATTAATTATTAATAGGCAATTATTTTTTAATAAATAATATTTATTGGAATGTATAATTAATTAATCATTAAATATTTTGTGAATTGTAATTATTTTTTATTGGTATTGATAATTACTGAATTCTTATTTAAATATTAAATCATTAATTTCCCTACTGTTGCGCTCTCTGGAGTGGGAAAAGTAATGTTTACCCCTACGCTATCCAATGTCTGAACTGGGGTTCAATCCAATGTCTGAACTGGGGTGGCAGAGTGGGCTAAAGAACGGTGATGGATTAAACCCAGATCTTTTGACTGGGTGTGAGTGTTCTATTGGTTCAGATGCTCTGTCCATCACCACCCCCTTTTGTACCGCTTTGTTCGCCATAAGTTGGCAGGATATGCTCAGATGTGAGTCCCTTGCTCACTTTGCCACTGGATTCAAGCAAGCCTGGCTGAAGACGGCTGAAATGCCAGAAACCGGTCCTAGGAAGCTTGTTTCCGGTCCAGGGAAGGCATGGCTTGGCAGTTCGGGCTGGACTGTTCCCAAGAGGCACAGGGTCAGACTGATTTGCATATGGCCATGTCTGAACTGGGGTGGCAGAGTGGGCTAAAGAACGGTGATGGATTAAACCCAGATCTTTTGACTGGGTGTGAGTGTTTGATTGGTTCAGATGCTCCGTCCATCACTACCCCCTTTTGTACCGCCCAACTGGCTACAGCAGCCCAAAAGAACAAAGGAGTTCCTGTCCTCAGGCCTTTCCTTACAATTAAAAGGGAATGGACAGGCAATGCATATGCCCCTTTGCAATAAATTTCAGTTCTGAATCCTCCCACTTGCTCTTCAGGCACTGACAGGTGTCACATACCTCAAGCCTAGTACATCCTGCCCAACAAGCATAAGCCATTGTTCTGCTCTCTGAGCAGTTTTAACACCACATTAAGGTCAAGCACTAGCAGGAGCAGCTAGTCTCTGGGAGCTTTACACAGGAAACAGGTAACTTTTAAAGAGATACTTTTCCGAAATATTTATCTGAAATATTACTTCACCGCTAAACTGGTGTTTTAATACATATTGCAATAAGTGATTGAGTCATAATAATGGAATTGGCTGCACTCTAGTTTCCTTATAATATAGCCAGAGACTTGCACAGTGGGAATATCTTTTCAGGGACTTTTCACTGTAGGGACGTGCCAAAATTGCATTTCTATATGGCCGGCTTTTAAAAACTAGGCACCGTACTTTGTGGGCTACAAGGTACTTAGGGGTGGCTTGGTAATACTTAACAGGAAAAGGGTAACTTTGACAAGTCAGGTCGTATATTTAAGCTGCAACAGTCAGGCGACATTGATAAGACTGAATTCCTGTTTTCCTTGTCAGACCAGTAGATAGAACAATAAGTGCTGCAGTCCACTGGTGACATTTAACCTTCCATACCATGAATGCAGTTTCTACACCACAGACAATGGCCTTATAGAAAAAGTAATTATGCCAACGAGGGGTTAGCCAATGTTTTTATGTTTTAGGGGTCAGAGCACATGCACTGGGCCATGTACAGCAGTGCCCCAATTGGACACAATCTAAAATCCAGCATTTAAATTTAAAGAACAAATGTGGGTGATCTCAGAAAAAGGAAGCGTTCTCACATTATCCCTTCCGATTTAAAGTTAGGATCAAGGAAACTGTTTGGACATGAATGACAATAACGTTGACGTTTCGACCCTGAAAACAGCGCAGATTTTCATACGTCAAGGCAGGTCTTTCAATCGCCACTGGGTCTTGTTTCATGTTATAAAGTCAGAGATAGGACAGAAATTCTTTAGCTAATTTATTTATGTCATTTATGTATGTTATGTATATAGCCCACCACTGACTTCACTTGTCACCATATTTCACTTATTCTCACAACAGTCACCTTTTTGTTTCGGCACAATTTAATTGTGTTTGTGACAGCCATATTTAACTTTCTTGTGAATAACAGAAGAGTTTGCTTGGTGTGTTCGTATCATGAGGTTTTTTTTTTTCATTTGTTGAAAGAAATTTGAGATATATCTTCACTGTTGTATAGAACACAGATCACAGTAAGTGTATTATCCAACAGAACCAATTGTTCATTATATAATAAATACCCAGGTTCTGAGGGATACAGGGTCACCCGATTAACTCTAATAGGTGACAAGCGGTGAAAGCAGGTGTCTTGGCTTTCGCAGTTGCTCCCGGTCCCCTTTTCTTCGTTTGGACTTCAGAACTTTTACAAAGCTTTTTCTCGCAGGGTCCCTCGATGCTCTTCACCAGGTCGAATTCAGTGAGGGTTCGCCGTCCTCAGATTTCGACTACTCCCGGTCAAACTCCGGAAGTAGGACCTAAGGAGCTTTTCAGTAGGACAAACCTGGATGGCAGGCCAGCTCACTGTTGAAAGCAGGTAGCTTGGCTGGCCTCTTGAGTCGGTCCCCTTATGGAGCTTTTTTTTCCAAAGTTCTCCAAACTTCTGGAACTTCTACTTGACGTTCCCACAGTGTCCCAAAGTGTCTTACAAATCCACTGGTAGTTCTCCAGGTTGAGGATTCTTGGCGGTGATGTTCTAGGTGAGCTCTGTTAACCTGTAGCTTGCAGGTAGTGCACTCTTAATCCTTTTACAGCAAGGTAGTTCACAGGGATGTATTTCTAGATGATGCAGAAGGTTCAATCTTCTGAGTGCAGGCCTTAAAAAACTGCAAACTGAACTTCTCACCATGGCCAGTCTTGCTTTCTTAAGTTTCAAGCAGCAGATCTGAGAGGCTCTACCCCTCGTAGATATGCATTTCAATTTCTCTGGCTCAAGCAGGAGGTCACTCATGTCCAATGGGGGGCAGGGTACCACCCAAAGGCATGACCACTTCCTGCCAAGTGTGGCACTATTTCATCCCAGAGTGCACCAATTCTTCCAAATTCATCATGGCTGATTAACAGCAGGGAGATAAGATCAGGTTAAACAGGATGGCTAATTTCCATAGTCTCTCCCCCTCGCATCTGCTCATCCCTTCCTTAAGCCTAGCATCTGGCTGCGTTCAAAAGAGTAGAGTTGTAAATTACACTGGTGTCTTACCCATTCCTTGAAGTCCCTTGTTTACAACTGCTCTGGCATTCTTGTGTAACATAACACTGCCATACCAGCTGAGCTGGTTAACCCCAGGGGCTCTTTATTACCTCTTCAAAAGAGCCTGGCTAATCAACTTAACTCTGGCCAATCAGGAAAGATGACTGGAAGGCTGAAGCTGGGCTTACAAACAAGAAAGTCTTATAACTTCTTGTCTGTACATTTTAGGAGAACTAATATCATATTGTTAGATTTATTAATACCGTTCTGGGAAGTCTTTGAATGCTAGTTTTATCATTCTGCTAGCAGGACCTATTAGTTAATAACTTCTTGTCATGTTAACCTATATGACAGGGGATATGCAATGGGAAAAATGACTTGGGCCATTTTCTCAGCACTAGGGCTTATAAAAACATATTTTAAAATTCAACCAATCAGGGAGTTTTAAGCACGCTACTCACACCTGAGGGTCTCAAAGGTGCTGGGGGTGGGGGGGCAGCTACAGTCAGTCGTAGAGCCAGGTCTTGAGGGTCTGCCTGAAGATGTGCAGGGTGGTTGTGTGTCCGATGTCGATCGGGAGCGTGTTCTAGGTCTTGGCCATGATTGTGGGAGAAGGATCTACCACCGGTTCTTGTTCTGCGGATGCGCGAGGGTTCGGCGAGGGCAAGGTCGGTGGCTCGGAGGTTCCTCTTGGGTAAATGGAAGGAGATTCTATTGTTGAGATATTGGGGTCCGGTGTTGTGGTGGCATTTTTAGGCATGGGTGAGTATCTTCAAAGTTACTCTCTTTTCGATGGGGAGTCAGCGGAGGTTTTTCAGGTCCTGGGTGATGTGTTCGTGTTGAGGGATGCAGGGACGAGTCTGGCTGCGGTGTTCTATACGGTCTGCAGTTTGCGGAGCAGAGCCTTGTTTATCCTGTTGTAGAGGCATTTCCGTAGTCCAGTTTTCTGGTTATGAGTGCGTGAGTGTCGGTCTTCCTTGATTTGGGGGGGATCCATTTGACGGTCTTCCGAAGGATGCGCAGGGTGGTGACGGAAGTAGAGACAACAGCGTTGACTTGTCGGGTCATGGAGAGGAAGGAGTCGAGTATGATGCTGAGGTTTTGGGTGTGGTCCGTGGGGGTCAGGGGCTGCAGAGGGAGGTGGGCCACCAAGCGTTCTCCCATGCAGAGGGGGAGGATCCGGGGATGTCTTCTCCGAGTTGAACTTCAGGCAGCTACTGCTCATCCAGGATGTGACGTCCTTTATTCCTTCTTGGAAGTTGAATCTGATGGTATCCTTGGTGAGGGAGAGGATGAGCTGGGTGTTGTCGGCATAGGATACTATGCTGAGTCTGTGCTGTCTGACGATGGTGGCGAGGGGAGCCATGTAGATGTTGAAGAGAGTGGGGCTGAGTGATGATCCTTGGGGTACCCCGCAGTTAATTTCCATGAGATCGGAGAGGAAGGATGGAAGTCTGATTCTTTGGGTTCTGTCATTTAGGAGCTGAGCTAATTGAGGGTGTTCCCTGTATGCTGGTGTCGTGGAGTCTGGCGGTGAATGTGTGGTAGGAGACGTGTCGAAGGCTGCAGAGAGGCCGAGGAGGATCAGGACAGTGGGGTGTCCTTGGTCAAGGAGGGAGCGGATGTCATCTGTGGCGGCGAGTGGAGCGGTTTCAGTGCTGTGGTTTCTGCGGAATCCAGATTGGGAGGGATCGAATACAGAGATTTCTTTGATGAATAAATGCTCTGCCTATATCTACAGGACCCCCACCCCTGGAACGCCTTGGGGAAACTTTAGGGGTTCTGCATAAGTACAAATAGCCGATCCTCCCTCCATAGTGCTCCTAGCCCCAAAGATGATGTTGGGCAGCACTTCATCATAATGTGGGGAGGGAAATGTGCAATTTCACTTAACCCAGGGCACATAAAACTCATTTTATAAGGGTCCTCCTTATAACTATCTTATCCCCCTCCCCTGGGACACCTAGGGGAGACCCTGGTTGTACTTAATATCCCCAAACATTGTAGGTTATTCATTTTTATGTGCCCTAAACACCAACATCGAGATTGGGCACAATTTACTTTTTAAAAGCAGTCCTGCAACACTGAGCCACTTTTAAGCTGACCTCAGGCTTCAACAGTACACATATGCAAGTGCAGAAAGGGCTGCTAGCCTCTAAACTGCCATGCCATATTATATACTAGGGACTTAGAGGTAGTTTCCATCCCCCTGCCCTATTATATACTAAGGCCTTATAGAGTAGGTCATGCCAACCACAGGGGTACCCCCAACACAATCAATCAATCAATCAATCATAACACTTGTATAGCGCGCTACTCACCCGGAAGGGTCTCAAGGCACTTGGGGGAAGGGGGCCGCTACTGCTCGAACAGCCAGGTCTTGAGTTGTCTCCTGAAGGCGAGGTGGTCCTGGGTCATCCGAAGGTGGATGGGGAGGGAGTTCCATGTATTGGCCGCCAGGTAGGAGAAGGATCTGCCTCCGGCGGTGGCTCTTCGGATGCGTGGTTTGGCGGCGAGGGCGAGGCTGGCGGACCGTAGCTGGCGGGTGGGCGTGTGGAAGTTCAGGCGGTCGTTGAGGTACTTGGGGCCCAGGTCGTGGAGAGTCTTGTGTGCGTGGGTGAGGAGCCTGAACGTGATCCTCTTGTTGACGGGGAGCCAGTGCAAGTTCCTCAGGTGGCCGGAGATGTGGCTGCGTCGAGGGATGTTCAGGATGAGTCGGGCGGAGGCGTTCTGGATGCGTTGTAGTCTTTTCTGTATCTTGGCTGTGGTTCCGGCGTATAGGGTGTTTCCGTAGTCCATCCGGCTGGTGACAAGGGCTTAGGTGACCGTCTTCCTGGTTTTGATCGGGATCCATCGGAAGATCTTGCGGAGCATGCGGAGGGTGTGAAAGCATGAGGAGGAGACAGCGTTGACTTGTCTGGTCATTGAGAGGGAGGAGTCCAGGATGAAGCCCAGGTTGCGTGCGTGGTCTGTCGGCTTGGGGGCTGTGCTCAGGGCTGGGGGCCACCAGGAGTCATCCCAGGGGGAGGGTGATGGTCCAAAGATGAGGACTTCCGTCTTGTCTGAGTTCAGTTTCAAGCGGCTGTTCTTCATCCACTCTGCGACATTTTTCATCCCTTCGTGGAGGCTGGCTCTGGCGGTGTCAGGGTCTCTGGTGAGGGAGAGGATCAGCTGGGTGTCGTCGGCGTAGGAGATGATGTTGAGGTTGTGTTGGCGTGCGATGGCTGCGAGAGGTCTCATGTAGACGTTGAAGAGGGTGGGGCTGATTGATGATCCTTGCGGGACGCCGCAGATGACTTCGGTGGCCTCGGAACGAAATGGGGGGAGGTGGACTCTTTGTGTTCTTCCAGCGAGGAACGAGATGATCCACTTCAATGCTTTCTCTTGGATGCCGGTGTTGCTGAGGCGTTGGACTAGGGTGCGGTGGCAGACCGAGTCAAACGCGGCGGAGAGGTCCAGGAGGATGAGTGCCGCTGTTTCCCCGTTGTCGAGAAGGGCTCGGATGTCGTCGGTGGCTGCGATGAGGGCGGTCTCGTTGCTGTGGTTGGCTCTGAAGCCAGACTGCGAGGGGTCGAGGGATCCATTCGTCTCGAGGAAGGCGGCAAACTGTCTGTTGGCGATCTTCTCAATGACTTTGGCAGGAAAAGGGAGGAGCGAGATGGGGCGGAAGTTTTTGAGGTCGGTGAGGTCCGCTGTGGGTTTCTTCAGCAGGGCGCTGAGTTCGGCATGCTTCCAGTTCTCCGGGAAGGTGGCGGTGTCGAAGGAGGTGTTGATGACGTCTCGGAGTTGGGGTGCGATGGTGGAGTCGGCCTTGTTGAAGACGTGGTGGGGGCAGGGGTCAGTCGGAGATCCGGAGTGGATGGTGTTCATCGTGCGGGCTGTGTCTTCGGTGGTCACTGTGGTCCAGTTGCAGAGGGTGGCGGTGGGGTGCGTTGGTTCAGCGGTTGGGTGCGAGGGAGATGCGCCAAAGCTGTTGTGGATGTCGGCAATCTTGCGGTGGAAAAAAGAGGCGAGGGAGTCGCAGAGATCTTGTGACGGAGTGATGTCGTTGTTGCCGGTGCTGGGGTTGGAGAACTCCTTGACAATGCTGAAGAGTTCCTTGCTGTCGTGGGCGTTGTTGCCCAGTCGATCCTTCAGTGATTTCTTCTTGGTGGTGCGGATGAGCTGGTGGTGCTTGCGGGTCACGTGTTTGAGGGCGGTCATGTTGTCAGTGGTCCGGTCGAGGAGCCAGGCTTTCTCGAGGGTGCGGCAGGTCTTCTTGGAGTCCTTGAGTTCGTCGGTGAACCAGGGGGCCTTCTTGCTTCTGGGTCTGCTGGGAGGGTTCTACAGTGGTGCGAGGTCGTCGGCGCAGGCGGTCAGCCACTGTGTGAAGTTGCGGGCTGCTTCGTTGGGGTCCGGTGTGCTGGCAGGTGGGTTCCGGCTGAGGGAGGTGGTGAGCTGGTCGGCGGTGATCTTGCTCCAACTTCTGTGAGGAACATGTTGCGGGTGGTGGTGGGTAGTGTTTTTTCTGAAGCTGAAGTGGACGCAGCTGTGGTCGGTCCAGTGAAGTCCGGTGGAGTGGCTGAAGGCGATGTGCTTGCTGGCTGAGAAGATGGGGTCAAGCGTGTGGCCGGCGTAGTGGGTGGGGTTGTTGACCAGTTGCTTGAGTCCGAGGTTGGCGAGGTTGTCCAGCAGGTCGGCGGTGTTGCGGTCTTTGATGTTCTCCAGGTGGAAGTTGAGGTCCCCTAGGAGGATGTAGTCGGCGGAGGGGAGGGCGTGAGGGCTGATGAAGTCCGTGATGTCTTCGCTGAATTGTGTGCGTGGTCCCGGGGGTCTGTAGATGAGGGTGCCTCTGAGGGTCGTCCTGGGTTGGTGTGAATCTGGAAGTGGAGGTGTTCGGCGGCGGTGAAGGTGTTGTTGGCTTCGCTCGTGATGCGGATGGTGTTCTTGTGGACGATGGCGATGCCTCCTCCGGTCTGGTTGACGCGGTCCCTCCTGATGATCTTGTATCCATCAAAGCGATGGCGATGTCGGGGTCTGAGGAGGCGTTCATCCATGTTTCCGTGAGGAACGCGACGTCTGGTGATGTGGTGTCGAGCAGGTTCCAAAGTTCGACGGCGTGTCTGTGGACGGAGCGGGTGTTGAGCAGGATGCACTTGAGGTGGTTGCTGGGGTTCGGCTTGGCGGGCACGGTGCATGTTCGGAGGCAGGTGAACTTGCAGGTTGAGCAGGTGAAGGGTCCGTGGAAGCGTTTTGGGGCGGCCCGGCAGCAGGCGGGGTTCCGGCCGGCACTGAGTGCGTTGAGGGTGGTGGCGTCGTAGGTATGTCGGGTCGTCTTGCATCAGTGGGGTCCAGGGGTCCTGGCGCTGGGCGCGGTCCAGGCGCGGACGGGCGCAGACAGGCTTACCTTTGGCATGCCTTCGGCGCACAATCGGCGCGCCCGCTGTGCGTGACCGCTGCGCGTCTGCGCGGTCGCCATTTATGGCAAAGTGGGAGGGAGGGAGGAGCAGCTGGGAGGTGGGAGCGGGGAGGGCACAGAAGGAAAAAGGGGCGTGGCCGCGAGCACGGCGGCGGGAAGCGGGGAGCGGGGCGGGCAGTGATAATACAACACAGCACTGGGGGAACAAAAAATGCCGAAAAAAAGATTAAAACAGCACAGATGGGAAAGAACTGGAGTTAAACGGCACAAATGGGGAAAAATAAACAGACAGACTGATTAATACGGCACAAATGGGAAAAAGAGAGATAGTACACGCTGATACTGTGAGGGCCGGGATCAGCGAGGCAGAGGGTCGGGGTCAGAGAGGCAGGCTCTGCGAGCAGCAGTGGGTCGAGGAGCACACGCAGCAGCTGGTGGCCGTGCGGCGCGGGGGGGTCCTGAGACAGGTCACACTCACCTGCGCCGCGCCGTCGCCATTTATGGCCAAGTGGGAGGGAGGGAGGAGCAGCTGGGAGGTGGGAGCGGGGAGGGCACAGAAGGAAAAAGGGGCATGGCGGCGAGCACGGCGGCGGGAAGCGGGGAGCGGGGCGGGCAGTGATAATACAACACAGCACTGGGGGAACAGAAAATGCAGATGCGGATAACAAGATGGAAAAAAAGATTAAAACAGCACAGATGGGAAAGAACTGGAGTTAAACGGCACAAATGGGGAAAAATAAACAGACCGACTGATTAATACGGCACAAATGGGATAAAGAGAGATAGTACACGCTGATACTGCGAGGGCCGGGATCAGCGAGGCAGAGGCGAGGCGAGACATAGGATACCCTAAGAGTATGTAGGTGTTTTCACTGTATTCTTATTGTCTCTTTCAGCATAACACTGGCCTTGAGCCTGGTTAGGCAGTTAGGGGGTGCCCAGGGCACAGGATGACTTTGCAACAATAGGTCTTTATTATGTGGGCCATGGGTGGCCTGCAAAAATGTTGGCTAAGCAAGTTTATAGTCTTTCTTTCCCTACAATGTCAAGCGGAGGCTTAAATGTGTAGTTGTGCGGTGGACAAATACAATCTGTTTACCTGAAATACTTACATTGAGTGCTAAGTAAGAGTTTGTGTATACAGCTTGTTTACACCCTTTATCATTTTAACCTGCTCCAAGAACTGTTTCTGTTCCTGTGACGCAGTGCAGTCATACTTCCATGGGAGCAATTTTTGATCTCAATCTGGTGAGCTTCTCCGTTGACTCTTTTGAACAAGTTTGTTCTCAAAAATAATAACCCTTATAGCTCAATCAAATGGAAGCGGTACACAGATGACATTTTTGTCATTGATTAATTTGTGGATTACCTCAGCCACACGTTGGAGAATTTAACATTCTTCTGTAACAGCAATAATCATCACAAACCTTTTCTAATCACCAAGCATGATGATTCTAAACTTATTACCACTATCTACAGAGAGAACCACCCTCCTTAGGTGTCAAAGTTTCCAACCTTGCACTTTGAGGAACAGCCTGCCTTACAGACAGTTTCCTAGATTACAGCCCACTTGTACACATAACATTCGCTGCTTCAAGGAAGCTGACCTACTTTAGAAGAATTTGACAGAAGGGCCTACCCACGCAGAACAGTTATGACTACCCTCAAGAGAGCTTGTTTCAGCCCCCGAGAGGAACTTTTGGTCTCAGAATAAAAAAACAGTATAACTATAAGGTAACTGATGCTTAAAAAAAGATTTAGCATATCCTTCAGAATGCGTATGCCTTCTTTGTGATGCCACATATTTCCTTTACGAGAGGCAAAAACATCAAGGATCGTGTCTTCCATTCAGTCCAGAACAAAATCCTCACTAACAACAAACAGAGCTATTGCTGGGAACTTGCCCCGTTGGCACGTCCCAACTGGTGTAGTACCTGCTTGTTGTGCAATTTCATGTATAACACCAAACATCTTACAAACATTTTGAGCTCAGATATTTCACCAACTGCAGTACAACTAACATAGTTTATTGTACATGGTGTCTGTGTCAACTAATTTATGTAGGGCAAACTGCATAGCAGGTTAAAGGAAGGATTGGGCATCATCACAGCATAAGTATTTGCTGGGTGGAAAACACGCCTTTTGTTGACCACATCATGGAACAGAACCACTCGGCTGATGATATCAGGTGGCACATATTTGATGTTGCAAAGATGCCTGATACAGATAGTGACCTTTCTTTAATTCTTCAAAGACTAAAATGTTGCTGAATAGAGAATTGTGATTCCATTTAAAGAGGATTTAATACTGTGTAGGAATGGCACAGTTTTGTTTTATCAAAAATGGCTATTTCGAAGGACTTAACCTGCCTGCTGGATCAGACTGGCTGGGCAGTACGATACTTCCTTCTTTAGTAATATTGATGGAGAAAGATTATTTTTGTTGTTTGTTATCTCGTATTATCTTTAGTACCTTATTATGCATGTGAACATGTTTGATATTTAGTGTATGGAATTATCATTGTACTTTGCCAATAATATACATAGTTATGTCATATTTGAATGTTGTGCCTTCTGTTATTTATGATTGGCAGTTATGCTATTTATTAGCCACAAGGGTTGTTTTTTACCAGTAAGATCCAATCATTAATGACACAGATACACCCAGTATAAACCGATTGAAGCACCTTTCTCCTACTATAGTGCAGTTGCTAACAGGAATGGTGAAGCTCGCTTGAAATGTGTGTTGTGCTCCAAGACACTGTCTTGGAGCTGGCAATCGTTATCTACAGTGGATCCCAAGACAATGATGATCATATCATGTTGCACTCGTCCACTTAGCTCCTGATCTATTCAGGGATGGCTGTGACTTGGAAGCATTAGGGCTAAAAGCGGCACCAACCCATGTGGGTAAAGGCTGAGTGGATGCACTACAAAGGCTTTCTCTTTGTGAGGATTTGGGTGCATTATATGATATGGCTGTGGGTCCTTATCGTGGAATACACTTGCAAAATATTTTTTAGGTTCAGTCAGGCTTATTTGAATTATCTTTGCTCAACCCTGGGTACCTGTGGATTTGAGCAGCAAGGCTGGACAAAGGAGGAAAATGTACAGCTTTTGACAGTACCAAACAACGAAATAGGTAAGTCACACATCACAAAAGAAATCAGACACCAATTTATAAAAATATAGTATATTTGTATTATTTTTTTAGAGACCTTGAAGCATCAAAATGTACTGGAGCGTTACGGAGATACAGATTTTTGTAAGATATGAATACTTTTAAATGCAACCACTAACAAGCATTGGTCAACAAGTATGAAAGAGTTAGTTTGGCAACTCTGGCCTGGCTTTGGGAACCAAATCCAACAAGATGGAGGTCTAGGGGACCAGAGAGTGTACTTTGGACAGTCACCTGGCCACCCAACCGTTTTTACATTGAGTTCCAAACTTTACAGGACAACCGTCATAAAGTATAATGGAGTGGTACTTACGCTGATGATACAGGAGGAAAAGATGCTCAAGGATGCTCAGGTTGCAGTATGGTCAATGAGAGTATCTTTTTGGTGAGTCCTCGATCCACGAGTGGTGTATGGCGACTTTGGCAACAGTGGTCGAGGTCCCATGAAGTTCTTCTTGGTTGCAGTAGCTGGATAGCCGATGCTGGGCTGGTGGTCTCCTTGCACCGTAGTTAGGGAAAATCCTTCGGTAGGGGCTAGTGTTACTCTTGGGGGATGAATCCAGAGTCTAGTGGCACTTACAGGTCCAGTGGACTCGGGTGTAACTTTTGGCTATTGAGGATCTTTCACTTTGTGCACCGAGCGGCAGGTAGAGGCACAATGTCCGCAGTGGCTACCAACTTGTTGGTTTGGGCTTCTTCAGGCTCTTTTGTCCTTGGAGCTTGTTCCCGGGGATCAGTCTACTGATCCTTGGAGTCACTGCTTTGATCTGAGGCCAGAAATTAACTGTGCAGTCCTTCCAACGGTGCAGCCACTTTTCATGCAGTTTCAAGATTAGCAAGTCAGTCCTTCTTTGTCCTTTTTTCAAATTCAATGTGATCTGAGGGGCAGAATGCCAGGGATGCCATATTTATCCCAGGAGGGGACCATGCAGTCTCTAGCAAATAGGCTAATTGGTCCCCTCCTTTCTGGTGACATGTTTCCTGCCATGCGTGGCATCCGGTTATCCCAAATGCACTATGCTCGACATTCTCAAGATGTCAGAACACCTCTTTCGTTGTCAAGATCCTGGTACCCCATCCTAGAAGTGTGGCTACCTAAGGGCTACATGCCCAGGAGAAATCTGGTTTGGGGATATGTTTTCCCTCTCTGTCCTTGTCTACAACTTGTTTACATGAACAAAAGGCAGTCTGCTCATGAGTGTTATCTCCATCTGCCCTTCAAAGGCGGCTTCCCCTTTGAAACTCGCCGTTTGGTCTAACACCCCAAGTGGCCTTTCTGGGAGAGGAGGTCACACCTCACTCTGCGGCAACTGCTTTTGTACCTTAGCCTGGGAGTCGGTCACACATCTCCAGAGGTATGCAGCAGTCTGTAGGTGTCCCAGGGCCTTTGTGAGGCCACTGGCCTGGAGTGGCAACCTTATAAAAGTTGCATAACTTTAATTGTGACAGTAACTTTGATCTGTGCCTCAGATAGGGTTAATGCCACAATTAATTTGATACTTTACAGTACCTAGTTAGATAGTCCCATTCAGACGTTAGCCAGCCTGGAGTGCCAGCCGGGTACTCTGTGTCATCCAATTGAGCTACTAACTTTCCCCATCAAAACGACAATTTTGAAGTGGTGCTGTTATGATATAGGAAAAAATATATGTCTTACTCACTAACATGTAAAGCACCCTACCATAGGGTTCCATAGGCCTTCCTTATGCAAGACTTACATTTAAGGTTAAGGGAAGTAGTTGCTGTGCCATTAGTTTTAAATGTCAAAGTTGAACTATCAGTGTTGCCACTTCCTTTCCAGTCAGCAGTGGCAGGCTGGGAGGCATTTTGTTCTTTGTCTCACTCAGGGTTGCACAGACTGTGCTGCATCACTAAGTGGGCACTCTGTCTTGCATGCCCTGGGTACCATCTACTAGAGACATAAGTAATTCTGTGCTTGCCAATTGGGTATAGGCAATTCTAAATAGACTTTGTAAGGGGTTAGAAATCTGACACTGGGGTCTGGTTAGCAGTGCTCAGTGCACTCGCCGAGTCGAAAAACCAGCAGCATCAATCCACAAATGTGGGGCAGAACATGCAAAAAGAGGCATTTCCTTACACTTTTATTATAATTTCATCTACTTGGTTCCTGATCAAATCAGGAATGGCTGCACCTTGCAAGTGCTGATGTTTGACTCTTGCACTATTCCACTTGCGCACGGACCATAACACGTGTTTTGCGAAGGCTACATTTAACGTTTCGCCTCCCTGCGCTTGCCATTGGTGTGTGTCTTGCACAAACGGGTAAGTCGACATCGTACTTAATTCATAACCACTTCCATAACTTTTGATATCATGACCAATTGTTTCCTTTATATCATGTCAGGTTATGTTCCATTTATTACCACTGAGTAAGTATTAGTTTGTTTATCACTTTGGTTTGCATCCGATTTTTCTGCACCCTTACACTTTACACCCACGTAAACCGGCGGGTTTCAGCTGGTCGCTTTATTTTTAGGGACTCCAGACTGCAAAAGGTAAACATATATTCAAATTCTAACTCCATAGTAATTATAACCTCATTAGTTTGATTTCCTAATTGTAGTTGTTATACACCTCTCCCCACTTCATCACACATATCCTGATGAGGCTCTGAGATCACCCCATGGGTTAAAATGCCTTGACAACAATATAATAAACAAATCTATCGACGGCTCCAATTGAGTTCTGATGCAAGCAAACATTGCCGGAGATTTTATTTGAAACTTTTACGTTTTTTTTTAGATACAATATTTATTTATGTAATTTCTTCAATTGCTTTCCCTGTGTTTATGCAAAATCACTTGATTAGGTCATGGTTAGAAGAGAAATGATTTTCCAAACTATGATCCCTTTTCAACACCGTATAATGGAAGGTTACTAGCCGATTTACCTTTTTGGAATATCACAGGCATGCAGATACCATATTGAGACGTGGTACTTTGCATGGTCCATTTGGTGACATACTTGACCCGGTATGTCATGCGTGCGATCACACTCATATAGCTCTGCTTTTTTGCATGGTTGGTCCTAGCAGAACAGGGCCTGTATTACATAAGTGCCCTGAGGGCTTAACAGGCGTTTGCACCCACTAAGCGTGCCCCTGGGGCACTTTGGTATTACAGAAGGGGCTACGCTTCTGTGGCTCCATCTGTAATGCCGATAGCGCTGGCGCACATAAAGCTTTCAAATGAGGGAATCCCTTTGCCTCTGCAACCGTGCTGCATTACAAACGCCAGCAGAGGCAAAGAAGCTGTAAGGAGGCACACTGACAGTGCACCACTTAAAGCGTGGTGCACTGTCAGTGCGCGCCCTGCTGGCAGCCATCTTGAGGGGAGAATGGGTTTCCCTTGCAGGTGGATGCAGTCACCTGCCTGCAAGGGGATCTCTAGTCCCCTTTAAAACAGGACAATGCCGCCCGCACTGTGAAGTGGCTTTAAAGCACTTTCACTTGAATGTGCTACCCTGGTTGCAGCGCAAGTTCGTGACTGCCCTCGGGGTAATGCATTTACCATAATGGAGCGCATTTTCTAGATTGCTCTGGGCGCACAATGCAGGGAAATGCTCTACATGTATAATATGGCCCCAGGTCTTTAAATAGGTGGACATACATGTAGATAGTCCGATGTTTGAGACATGCATTATCCATGTTTTGCTTAATAGGTATGTGTTTTCTTGTCTTTCTTGTCTTTCTTCTGTCCTGAGGAGGCCTCTATCAAATATTATGTCCGAAATGAGTTGACTGCAGAATTGGAGGAGTTCAATCTAATGACCTTTTCGATTAATTAGTCCCTTGAAGGAAGTAGAGTTATTGTTGGTCTGGCTACCTCAGAGTGAGTTTTGACTGAAATGGCAACAAAAACACCATTGTTTTTGCTGAGGAAATTGACGTTTGCTGCCAGTACCTGCTGTTTGGGGGAGCTGTTAGCTGCACGCCTGCTGTGTTCCCGCCGCAGCACCACTAAGATCTTCGGTGTGGCTGCCGTGAGGCGTGCAGGGACAGCGGGACTACAATCCCCATAATTCCGGGCGGCCTGTAGCCGCGCATGCCCACATCGCGCTAGGAGGCGCATAAATCCTGGGACAGCCCCTGTCGAGTGGGGAGCTTTTTGCTGAGGAAATTGACGTTTGCTGCCAGTACCTGCTGTTTGGGGGAGCTGTTAGCTACACGCCCGCTGTGTTCCCGCCGCCCGCCGCTGCACCACTAAGATCTTCGGTGTGGCCGCCGTGAGGCATGCGGGGACAGCGGGACTACAATCCCCATAATTGCGGGCGGCCTGTAGCCGCGCATGCCCACATCGCGCTAGGAGGCGCATAAATCCTGGGACAGCCCCTGTCGAGTGGGGAGCTTTTTGCTGAGGAAATTGACGTTTGCTGCCAGTACCTGCTGTTTGGGGGAGCTGTTAGCTACACGCCCGCTGTGTTCATAAATCCTGGGACGCGAGCGGGACGCCGGGCGAAGCCCGGGCAAATGGTGGGCCCACTTAGGCCCTCAGGGGCCGGAGGAGGCCGGGCTGGGGCCCCCTCCGTTGAAATAGACCTCCAGTATAAGGACTTACTCCTTCTACAGTATCCCAGTAAGCAGACTTGCCCAATAGTACTTTGTTGTGTGCTTTTGCATATTTTCCTAAGGGCTTGGTAAATTTTTGTATATTTTGCTTCATTATAACAACCAGGATGGAGTCTCTTCCTAAGGACAAAACTGTACTCTCTGGAGGGGTAACTCAAGGAACACTTAACAACTATGTCATTAGGTCTACTCTGGGTCTTGATAAGGAAATTTTGCTGGCAGAGCGAAGGTCAGATAGACGTCCCTCTATCGAACTAATTAAAAATAAGCGCTCTTCATTGGGTCCCATGCAGTTAGCCTTATCACCACTCCCCTCCATACCCTATGAGAATGATACTGAGGGTTGCAAGGTCTCTCCTGATGGTAGCATCTTGCTACCTTTTCAAGAACGAACTCCGCCACTAGTTGTTATTGACGATGTCGCTACAAATATGTCAGCTTCCCTTTGTAACTTAACTGGAGAGCTTGAGGCCTTGCAAGGAACTCTGTCATCACACATAGAGCAAATCCCAGCAATAGACACTTCTTCTGGAACTTCCCGAGCCCAAGGTCCCCCGCCTAAAAAAAGGAGGAAAAGGCGCAATGCCCAACAGAATAATAAGCTCAGTCATACTACTTTTGGGAATGCAGTATGTTCTCCATCTAGTACACTCACGACATCTCTAAATACAGTTGTAAATATAAATACTAGACCACCTGATTCCCCGATACAGGACCCACTTACTAGAGAGCTAATGGGTAATATGGAGCACCTAATTAAAACGCTCATACTGCCAGTGATTGAGAGGCTAAAGAAAGTAGCTGAACAACTGGTTAATTTAGAACAGGTAACTGCGGAAATCAAAAGGGCAATTAAAGATCTTCCAAAGCCTATACCGTCTCCCCCCAATCCAGCACGACCCCTAAGTGTGGCTACCTGCAAAGTAACAACTGCTGCACCAAAGCCACCGGTAACAACCGTTTCCAAACCATTAGTGGCTAATGTAAAAAGTGTAGGTAAAGTGTGTCAAGCGGGTGGAAGACCTAACTTTGCAGGAAAGTCTAATATCCAAGGAAATGTTCCCAAATCACATGGCCACGCTAATTTGACATGGGCATCTTCACCAAAGAGGCGTATGGCAGAGCTTCCTCCAGAATCTGTCCCTTACGTGGTGGTTTTAACTGGAGTACCTGTCTTAGCGGAGGGAGGTAGAGAAGAGCAGTTCCAGTTAAAAAATAAAGCCATGTTCTGGCTTAGGCAAAACTGCCCGCTACCACCAGGGGTTAACGGGGAAATTCTATGTGCCAGGCGTCTTCCCTGGTTGGGCTAAAGAATTAAGGACATACCAGGTGACATTATCATAGTAAACTTTAGGGATGGTAGGGCTGTCAGCCATATTGTAAACTGGTTCCCCCAAAAAGGAAGCAGCGGAATCGCTGTGTGTGACCTTACCTACTTTTACCCGAGAGGTTTGATAGACTCTGTAACAAACGTAAGGCCTCTGTTTCAAAATATCGCCAGGCCGCTAGTAAGGGGAGAGATCTCTTGCTCTAGGCCACCATATCAAGCACAGGAAAGTTACCTGAGGCCCCTTTTCCAAAATCCGGCCGACTACTCCATCCCCGTTTTCAACCGCTATGCAGCGTTGGCAGGCATGGAAGGAGTCTATTGACTTTCTATAGGGGGCACAGGATCAGATGATATGGGTAGTATCCGAAAGGTTCCCTTTGGGATTGCAGAATCTATATCTTACAGTACTGTACTTGTCCCCCAGATAAAACTTAAAGATTCACAGGACATTGTGAGTAATCATGGGGGGTATACCAACAAACATCAAGTCCCTTTAGCCAGTCAGTTACCAGAGGGGGAAAGTAGGGATGTTAAGCAGACAGATAGCACTCATTTATCTACCAGGGAAGTACAGCAGTGTTCTGACAACTGTGGTACCTCACTGGACCTCAATGCAGAGCCAGTACTGAATATGGAGGTAATGCCGGGAAACGATCCCCTAAATAGTTTGGGAGAGGGTGGGGGTATCCAAGAGCTAGCTGTGGCGGATCCCGATTTGAGGATTCTCAGCTGGAACTTTGCAGGCATTAATAGGAAGCTGGACCAACCTGATTGGAACACCCTAGTGGGAACGTATCAAATATGCATTTTTCAAGAAACTTGGACTAGGGAACCCTGCCACAAGGTAGGCTACTCAACTTTTTTTGTCCCAGCTGTGCACCCCACTGCTGGGAGGGGTCGTCCTTCAGGCGGCCTCCTCATTTGGGTTTCTATATCACTCAATTGTCAACTTACCCAGCATGAGACAAACTCCCCAGACCTACTTAAAATCTCGATATCAGGTCCGCGGAGGGGGCTGACCTTGGATATTATTAACATCTATGCCCGGGGTACCAAGGGAGGGTCTCAATCACCCATCTTATTAGGGTTGGAACATATACTAAGACAGAGTCAGGTCAAATCTTATGTCCTGGTTGCGGGGTACTTCAACTGCACATTCGAGCCTCTCGGGACGGAGGACCCTCTGGGTACAGATGAGGAAGATTCTAGGTGCGGGATACCAGCCCTTGCCCTGCCCCCCATTAGGATATGGTCCCAAGTGGTGGTCCAAATTAATTCATTAACTATGGAATTTGGTCTTAGGGCTGCCAATGGCAGGACGGCCTCTGATTCCTCTGGAGCCCATACATATAACCGAGTTAACCACACGTCAAGGATAGATTACATCCTTCTTGACGCAAAGTTATGGAGCTTTATGCGGGATATGGAGGTCATTCCATCTGTAGAGAGTGACCACAATCCTCTCTCTCTTGCCCTGCTTCCATTATGGACTAGGGACCAGGGGGTGAATATGCCCCGTATAGCACCTCTCCTCCCTGAATCGCACCCCTCCAATTGCGGTAGACGAATGAAGTGGAGTAAGCTTATCCTAGATGAAGAGAAAGTGTCTGCTATTGGGTTATTATTATCCTCAGCCCAGTCCAAAGTGGACCTATTGATTACATTACCTGGGGAAGTTGCCGAGCTTTTCACTAAAATGACGAATGCCCTGAGTGATCTTCTTACTCTTCCTAGTAAGGCTTCTAGAGCAGGCAAGAACAAGAACCAAATGAAACCTCTGGGCTGGTTCACTAAGAAATGTAGGGAAAAGAAGAGTGCCCTAATTAGCGCTATTAAAAGCAAATCCCCGGCTGCAGTAAGATTTGCTAGGAAAGAGTATAACCAGACAACTATCGCAGCAAAGAAAGAATGGGAGGATAGTTTCTGGTCGGACCTTATTGAAGCGAGTGCAGGCAGAGATGCTAGAGGGTTCTGGAATCGCATACGCGCCAAGGACAGGCCAGACAGTACCCTGTTGACATGTAACATCACTGCCCAGAGCTGGTACAATCATTTTCTGGCCCTTTATACTGGCAATGAGGTGTCCCCATCGCTATCATCCTATACCACCAACCTAGTAGCTGACTGCTTAGGTGATCTAGAGGGAGACTCCTTCACTCCTAAAGAAGTGGAGGGTGTTATCAAGTTTCTAGTGCCATTAAAGGCAGCTGGGCCGGACGGAATTCCGGGTGATTTGATACGTGCTAATCCGAAAGAGTGGGGAAAATCGATTTCAGCATTGTTAAACGCCATCCGGAGCGGCGCGTCCGTTCCTGAGTCCTGGGAGGGGGCCGAGGTTGTCCCAATATTCAAAAAAGGGTGTCGGGACAGCCCCGCCAATTACAGGCCCATTAGCCCTATAGATTCTACCCGGAAGGTGGCGGGGAAGGTGATCCTGGGAAGGGTGCATCAGTGGGTGGACGATAATAACATTCTATCGGACCTGCAAGCGGGTTTCCGTTCTGGCACTGGGACCATCGAACAGGCCTTTAGATTGGCCATTCTGTACTGGAAGGTTGTGGTGCTAGGCAAGGGCAGCCTTTATTTAGCATTTAAAGACCTTAAGACTGCCTTTGACCTGGTTCCAAGGGAGGGGCTGTGGAAGGTCTTGTCTGAATTAGGGATGCCTCCATACATTCTATCCCTTCTTGTGAGACTTCACGCCGGCAATTTTGCGAAGGTGAGATGGGGTATGAACGGGGAAAAAACAGATAAAATCCCAGTGGGAAGAGGTGTCCGCCAGGGTTGTGTGCTAGCTCCCACTCTGTTTTCACTTTATGTGAACGGAGTGGTTGAGCATTTGCTAAAAACTCCTGCAGATGCCCCGTCTCTGGCGGGCATACGGATCCCCACCCTGCTATTTGCAGACGATACCCTTCTCATCTCAAAACCCCCCACGGGCCTGCAAAGCCTCCTGAACAGCTTCCAGGAGTCTTGTACTCTAAGGGGTTTGGTCATCAATACTGACAAAACCAAGTACCTAATTATGAATCCCCCAAAGAAACCTGGGCGCCCCCCGGCCCGGAATTATGTTCAATTGGAGAGGGTGGCTGAGTTTGACTATTTGGGTATCCAGCTCAATGACACTCTGAGTTGGAACCCCAACATCCAGAAGATGCTCCTAACCCATAAAAGGGTGGGGGTGTTCTTCTTTGGGAACAACGCTCCTCCACAACCAAACCTATTGCCCAAGTAGTAGAAATATACAAAGCTAGAGGGGTAAGTGCAGCGTTGTATGGGGCAGAATTGTGGGGATCCTGTTACCTGGACATACTAGCAAAAGCGGAGAGCAAATTTTTGAAAGACCTGATGGCTCTCCCATTGAGTACACCTACAGTCCCTGTGCTCCTAGATCTAGGTTGTAGGTCGATTGTGGATCAAGCCCAGTTGCGCCCCCTGATACTCTGGGCATGACTATGGCGTGTTCCAGAGCTAGCTTCTTATGCAGAGGCACTCCGAGAGGTTATTGAATTAGAGGGCTGGTCTAAGATCAAATGGCTGAAGGAGGTCAAAAGGTTGTTGGCGGAGCTCGGGCTTGGTGATGCGTGGGCCGCGAGATCTGCCCCCCCTAAAGCCACCCTAAAGAAATTATATTGGAGTTGGGTTCATACTAAACTTATAACCAAAACCAATCATTGTAACTCCACTGTGGCTTTTGTGAGGGTTAAAGACATGGTAGCCTACGAGCCATATCTGGATATGATTTCTATCCCTTTCGATCGGGCTCTGTACTTTAAGTTCAGAGTGGGGACTTTACCAGTAGGCGAACTGACCTCCAGATGGAAATCCTCTCACCAGCTCTCACCCTTTTGTGCACTCTGCCCCAATCGAATTGAGTCTGTAGCCCACATTCTCTTCGAATGTCCCGATTATCAGGCACCGAGGAGGCGCTGGCTTAGACCTCTATGCAGACGGCTGGGAACACGTCAGCATACTGTTGCACTTCGTATTCTAATGTCTGACACATCAACCTTGATTGTTTGTGGTGTGTCTAAATTTTTAAAGTGGTTTTGGTTGATTCGACTAAGAAGGCTTTCATTGGCAATTTAATTCTTGTTTTATTTAGCCTTATTTTAACATTTGTAATATACTGTGATTGTTGTAAATATTGCCCTTTTTTAGGATCATATATTTGTATTGTGACTGTTGTAAATATTGTGTCTTTTTTAAATAATATGTAAAGCTTTTATGATATTTTTATATATCGAAATAAAGCCAATCAATCAATCACCATTGTTTGTTTTGGACATGGTTTAATCCTGCCTAGAGCAGATGGTTGTAATATCTTGTTTTGTATGATTATGCATATGCATATCAATCTCTGGTATTGTCAAGGCTAGACTTTGGGAACGCAATCCTAACAGGCATCCCGAAATCGAACTTGGCACTGATCAAAACAACACTACATGCTGCAGCTAGAATGATTACCGGCATCAAAAAATCGGATCACATCTCCCCAGCACTCAAGGAACTCAAATGGCTCCCAGTAGAAATGCGTAGTAACTTCAGAACGGCCTGCCTAACACACAAAGCTCTCCATACCGGCAAACCCGAATACCTGGCAAATAAACTCAAAAAAGCAGGCCAAGCCAGGAATCTGAGAAGCTCTAACTCCTTCCTGCTCATCCTACCCAACACCAGAAAGAAAAGAACAACGGACTGCTCCTTCACTGGAAACGCCCCCAAAATCTGGAACTCCATCCCCCCGCACATTAGAACTATTCCTTCTTATGTGTAATTCAAAAGGCAACTCAAATCCTTGTCCCTGATCCGCTCTCTTGGCTGTGGATAACCGGGGACAGCAAGCAACCCCTGAACTATGTGACTACAGTGAATCCCATATCCAAAGAAGCTCGGCACCTCACCCATGTTCCGCTTACAATGTCACTCATTGAATGCTTATACCTTACATATGTTATGTTCATGTTTATGTTTATGTTATGTATATGTTTATACAGATTTTTGTCATTCTATTACTGTAAAGCGCTCTGCTACATCCGGGTCTTGACTGCGCTATAGAAAACTTCCTAAATAAAATAAAATAAATAAATAAATAAATATGTACTGAGCAGGGTTCCCTCAGGTGCCAGCCAAGGACTCAGGCACAGATTTCTCCATCCACCGCCCTCCGGGACCCGGGACGCAAGGATCGTACTCCTCTAGCTGGGCCCCTCATTCATGCAGCATCGATGAGGCCCCGGGACTCGATGCCTGCAGCTGCCGAAACCTCCACCTATGCAGAACCTGCTGCAGATATCTTCAAGAGATAAGATAGGTAAATTGGAATCGTCACTGTATTCGAGGACAATGGTGATGCTCTGTGAGCACAATCTCTTGTGTTACAGTCGGGTGGAATTTATTTCTCACTTTTTTCCATATTTTTGTCGATCTGATAATCCCTACAAAGTGGCACATGTGCTAGAAGGACGGGATGACGCTCTAAACAACTGTGCCGGAGTTAAGGGGTAAAAGAGCAGAACGATGCCTTTAAAGTTCAGTGGTTTTCTCTTTTCTTTTAATTCTTTTAAAAAGGAGGTTTGCTACTTTTCTCTGACTGTATTATGAGAGGATTTTTGAAAGCCTGTCGGATGGCATTTCTTGGTAATACAAAAAAAGATCAAAACTGGCTAATTCATTGTACAAATATTTCATTGTACACATATTTCAAAATTAGAAGTAAAGAAAAGAAAAATGAAGCAGTTTTTTTGTCATTCTGAAGTGATGGGATCATTTAATAGGATCAAAACCAAGTATGATACTTTACTGGGTAATGTACAAAAATAAATGTTGTCTTGAACAAGGACCTAGCTTCCATTGGTGAAGCAGGTGCAGTGGAACAGAAGCCCGTAGGGCCCACTGAGCCCAGATTACTGCTGTATTTCAAAGATAAAGCCGGGGCAGGGGTCAGTTTCCTTTCTTGCACTCAGGACCATGGCACACTGGCTACACCACTGGCTGGAACCCGATTTCAAACATTATCCTTTGTACACTGTATAGCTTTATCAGCAAAACGGCAAGTCTGTGTAAATGTAGTGGTCATGTCAATGGAAAATGTGCTGTCTCTAAATGACAGAGCGCTACCACACCATGCAAGACCAGTTAGATATCACACCTTTACAACTTTCATACTGAACGTGAGTCATTTGCTACACTTGTTTTTTTGTGTGATGCTTGGATTTTAAAAATCCCATGATTTCAGGTATGTAACATTAACTGCAGCAACCACAGACTGCAAAATTGCATCTTTTATACTCCCACCAAGAAAATCTTGAATCCCATTAAATGTTTCCCAGTACTTCCAACCTTGTCTCCACCCCTAGCCCATATCCTCTCCACACCCCCTCGGCCATAGCTCAATTTGTGAGTTGTGTACTTTTCTTTTCCCATTTAAAGCTTTGAGAATGTACATCTCTGCAAATCGGAAAATGAACAATACAGTTCCCCTTCAGCACTTTCAGCACTTTCAAGTGATGGATCCTTTATACAGCGCTACTGTGGAAGAGAAGAGACTGTAAAGAGTGCTACGGAAGGGGTCAGTGTTCAAGTGAGGATTTCTCTTCGCAGGGCTGCTAAGAGGGTCATTCTGTGGCGTTTCTTCCCCCGATGCCTGCATTCCATTGTCTCCTGCTCGTGGTCTTCTGTTCCTTCTGTCCTGCTCCCCCATTTCTGCCTGCGTCTCGGTGACTCTCTTGAGAAAACTACAAGAGATGCTGGCTCTCCGTATTGTGACTCTCGTTGCCTGGCTGCCTCGGTGAACCAGCAGTCAGAGACGAGACCCCTTGAGTGATGTGAATGGAGTCAGGGCCTGTGAGCATAGCAGTTTCTTCCCAACGTGGTCTTAGTCTGGCTGGAGTCTTATTACCCTGTAGAAGACTCTGTTGTGTGAAAGGACACCTATCTGTTTCTGCTTCATCAGCACATCATTCCTGTGGCCCTTACATCCTTCCGTCCAGCTGCTCCCGCACAATGTAGAACTCCACCTTGTCTCAGGCCCCATCGGGATGACAGATGCAGAGTCTATAATGGGTGCAGATCAGTCTGACCTCCATGATACCCAATAAATGGTCCTTTTTTCTGATGTTAGAAGCATCACTTCTAGCCTGCGCTAGGACCCCTAATATTATGGCAAGTGCTGGGCAGCCCTTTCCAAAGGGCCTGCCAATGGCGAGGGAGGGTTAACATCCACTCCACACTCATTGCTGTTCTGTGTGTCTGCATTTGTGAATTTGAGTGGACATCCCACGGTGACGTTGCTCCCGGTGATGCTCTTGTTGAACCTGGTGTGATGAAATATTTTACTGCCGAAGCCTTTGTTCTGTGTGCATGAGAGCAACTTACATTACTGGTGCCATTGCTGTAGTTCGTCTGTGTGCATGCATGTGTTTGTTTGAGAAACTTGCTCTGTTTCCTACCAGAGGAAATCTTAAGGTGAAGCATGTCTTGTACCTGTTTTGTACAAAAAGAACAATTGATGGACAGAATGTTGATTAATGTTAAACATTCACACCAGTACAGAAATCATGTTTTTTTGCTCTTTTCTTTTTCTCCCCATGCTATTCCAGGTTAAACCCAGCCATATGCAAATCAGCCTTGACCCTGTCCCCCATGGGAACAGTCCAACCTGAACTGCCAGACCATTTTCTCCCTGGACTGGATAACAAGCATTCTAGGGCCGGTTTCGTGGTTTTACCCCTCATCAGCCAGGTTAGCTGGACTCCAGTGGCATGGAGAACACAGGACCCACGTCTACGCATACCCGTTCCACTCGGGGTGACAAATGCAAAAAGAACAATCGATGGACATAAAGTTGAACATTGTCAAACATTCGCCCCAGTACAGAGATCTGAGCCTAAATTAATTATTTTTTTGCTACCCATGCAAATCCAGTTTAAACCCAGCCATATGCAAATCAGTCTTGAGCCTGATCCACTTAGAAAAAGTCCATCCCGAACTGCCAGGTCAGGTTCTCCCTGGACTGGACAACAAGCATCATAGGACCGGTTTCAGGGTTTCACTGCTCATCAGCCAGGCTAGCTTGATTCCAGTGGCATGGAGAACACAGGACCCACCCCACGTTTGCGCATACCCGTCCCACTCGGAGTGAAAAATGCAAAAAGAACAACTGATGGACAGAATGTTGAGCAATGTCAAACATTCCCCCAGTAGAGAGATCTGGGCCTAAATCCTAAAACCGGTACCGGGATGCTTGTTTCCGGTCAAGGGAGGACCTGGCTTGGCTGTTCCGGCTTGACTGTTCCCATGAGGATCAGAGTCAAGACTGGTTTGCATATGGCTGGGTCTAAACTGGTGTGGCATTGTGAGCAAAAGAATAATGGATTTAACCCAGATCTCTTGAATGGGGTGTAAATGTTTTATTTGCTCTGCATTCCGTTCATCATCTGTGTGTCATTTGCTTTCTCGCCCTAAGTGCACTGGGTATGCCCAGACTTGGGTCCTGGGGTCACTGTGTCACATGATTCAAGTTAGCCTGGCTGATGACGGATGATGCCCCGAAACTGGTCCCAGGATTCTTGTTTTTTGTCCAGGGAGGACCTGGCTTGGCAGTTCGGGCTAGACTGTTCCCATGAGGAATAGGGTCAAGACTGATTTGCATATGGTGAGTCTAAACTGGGGTGGGATGATGAGCAAAAGAACGATAGACTTAACCCAGATCTCTTGACTGGGGTGAATGTTTGATTTGCTTTACATTCTGTCATTCATCTGTGTTTCTTTTGTACCTGTTTTGTGGGCAATGGAAGCTTGTATCTCCTTGCAACCTCTGATTCCCATCCTCCCTTCCTCCATTCCTCCCTACACTGCCTCATGCACAAATGCACTGTGCTCTATCTTTGCACCCTCTTCTCTGATTTGGGCCCTGCGCCTCCACCTTCACCGTACATTTAATGTTTACAGTTGCAGCCCCACCCCTTGCATGTGGAGCTCCTCTTACACTCTATGCTCTGCTCTCGAACCTTCTGCGCTCATTACACCCCCTCTTTGCCCCCAAAGCTATTTTGTCCAGTCTGACATTTTGGTATTTTCTAGTGGAATGCAGGTTGGGGGCTGTTTCCAGAGCAGGGTGGGCTGCCATAACCCAACCATGCCTTCATCACCCCCTTATAGTCACTGCCTCCTGCAGTGTTGGTTTGGATGACACATTTTTGCCAGGGGTGATTTTGGTGTCCAGGTTCAGCTCTGCATTCCCCAAGTGCTCCCCTTGTACTCTGCACTCTGACATTGCACCCTTTCCCTCTCTCCTTCGTAGTGTAAAACATTTTGTCTCACCTGTAGTGAAATCATCAATCAATTAATCAGGGAATTGTAAGCGCGCTACTCGACCATGAGGGTCTCAAGGCGGTGGGCGGGAGGAGTCCACAGGTCTGTTTAGCCGAAAGTCTTGAGGGTCTTTCTGAAGGTGTTCAGGGAGGGGGCTCGTCTGATGTCTGCTGGTAGCTCATTCCAGGTCTTTGCTGCAATGTGAGAGAAGGATCTTCTGCCTGCTCTGGCCCTGTGGATGCGCAGGATTTTGGCCAGTGCGAGGTGGGTGGATCGGAGGTTTCTATTGAGTATGTGGAAGTTGATTCCGTTGTTGAGCTATTTCGGTCCGTTGTTGTGTAGGCATTTGTAGGAGTGCGTAAGGATTTAGAAGGTGACTCTTTTCTCTACGGGGAGCCAGTGGAATCTTTGTAGGTGTTGGCTAACGTGTTCGTGCCGGGGGATGCCTAGGACGAGTCTAGCGGTATTTTCTATTGTCTGGAGTTTAAGGAGTAGGGCCTTGTTGATGCTGGCGTAAAGAGAGTTTCCATAGCCCAGTCTGCTGGTGATGAGTGTATAGGTGACTGTCTTCCTTGACTCAGGGGGGATCCATTTGAAGGTCTTGCGGAGAATGCGTAGTGTGTTGCAGCAGCTGGAGGTGAAGGCGTTGACCTGTCGGTTCATGGTGAGGGATGAGTCGAGTACGATGTTGAGGTTCTTGGCATGGTCATAGGAGGAGAGTGGGCTTCTGAGGGCGCTCGGCCACCAGGAGTTGTCCCATGCCGAGGGGGTGGCTCCGAGGACGGGGACTTCTGTGTTCTCGGCATTGAGCTTCAGGCAGCTGCTGGTCATCCAGACTGCGATATCTTGCATCCATTTCTGGAAGTTGAGTTTGGCATTGGTGGGGTATCATCAGCATAGGATACTATGTTGAGGGTGTGTTATCGGACGATGGCAACGATGGGAGCCATGTAGATGTTGAAGAGGGTCGTGCTCAGCGATGACCCTTGTGGGACTCCGCAGGTGATTTTCGTGAGATCAGAGAGGAAGGGTGGCAGTCTGATCCTTTGGCTTATTCTGGTGAGGAATGATCGGATCCAGTCCAGGGCTGTTCCTTGTATGCCGACATTGGGTATTCTGGCGATTAGTGTGCGGTGGGAATCGGTGTCAAATGCCGCTGATAGGTCAAGTAGGATGAGGGCTGTGGAGTGGCCTTGGTCCAGGAGTGTGCGGATGTCATCTGTGGCAGTGAGTAGGGCTGTCTCGGTGTTGTGCTTGCTTCAGAATCTGGATTGGGACGGGTCGAGGATGGCGTTCTCTTCAATGAACCATGTCAGTTCCCTGTTGACTGTTTTCTCTGCAACTTTGGCTGCGATGGGAAAGAGCGAGATGGGCCGGTAGTTCTTGAGGTCAATGGGGTCAGCTGTGGGCTTTTTGAGCAGGGCCTGACTTCTGCGCATTTCTAGTCATCTGGGAAGATGCCTGTTATGAAGGTGGTGTTGAAGGTGCGTTGTAGTTCGGGTGTGATGACAGCCGCAGCTCTTTGGTAGATGTGAGGGGGCAGGAGTCAGCTGGGGCCCCCAGGTGGATGCCTTTCATGGTCGAGGCGGTGTCCTCGGTCATGATTGGTGTCCAGTTGGAGATGGTTGGCTGGCTGGTGTCTCTGGAGGGTACGGGGGCGGTTGTAGAGTCTGTTGGATGGTCGGCGAAGTTGTCATAGAGGTTTTTGATCTTGAGGTGGAAGAAGGTTCCAAGTTTATCTCAGAGGTCTTGGGATGGGGTGATGTATGTGGCTTCGCTGCCTGGATTGGTGAATTACTGAATGACACTGAAAAGCTCCTCGGAGTTGCTGGAGTTGGCAAGGATTTTGTTGTGGATAAAAGTCCTCTTGGTGGTTCTGATTTGGTTGTGGTAGTCTGTCTTGGCATCCTTTTAGGTGGAGTAGATTTCAGTTGTTTTTGTGTTTCTCCAGTTCTTCTCCAGGCGTCTGCAGGTGCGCCTGGCTTCTTGGAGATCGGTGGTGAACCAGGCGGCTTTCCTGGGGCACTGCTTGTTGGGGTTGCGTAGCGAGGCGAGCTTGTCTGCGCAGTAGGAGATCCAAGTGTGGAGTCCTCTGGCTGCTTGTTTGTGTCAGTTGCCCAGGTGTGGTTGTCTCGGGTGAGGATGGAGTTGAGTTGCTCATCGGTAGCCTATCTCCAGTTCCTTCGTGGTTGGCGTGGGGCTGGTTTGGGTGCCTTGGGTTTGTCGGCGGTGAAGTGTACACAGTGGTGGTCTTTCATGGTGGTTGTGTTGTGTGGCTGAAGTGAGCGCTGTTTCCTGCAGCGAAGATGGGGTCGAGGGTGTGTCCTGCTCTGTGAGTTGGTGAGGTGACGAGTTATTTAAGTCCGATGTCGGCTAAGTTGTCCCGGAGGATGGTGGTGTGGTGGTCGCTGGGTTTGGCAAGGTGGAAGTTCAGGTCTCCAATGAGTATGTAGTTCATTGAGGCGATGGCGTGGGGTGCGATGAAGTCAGTGATGGTGGTGTCGAAGGGTGTCTAGGCCTGGGGCCGGGGGGGCCTTTAGACGAGGGTCTCTTGGAGTGTGGCATTGGGGCTTGTCAGGATCCGGAAGTGCAGGTGTTCGGCGGCGAGGAAGGTTTCGCAGGAGGTGCTGAGACGGAGGGTGCTCTTGTGGGCGATGGCAAGGCCCTCTCCTGGGTGGTTTGGGTGGTCCTTCCTCTGAATCTTGTATCTGTCCGGGGTGGCGTTGTTGATGTCGGGGCAGAGGAGGTGTTAGTAAAGGTCTCCACGAGGAAGGCGCTGTCGGGCGAGAGAGAGTCGAGTAGGTTCCAGATTTCGTGTTTGTGTACAGAGCACACATCGAGGAGGCTGCATCATAGTGTGCCGCCGGTGCTGGCTTTGGTGGTGTGGGAGGCCGTGTCGGTGGTGAAGGTCTGGCGGCAGTGGAGGCAGGAGAAATTACCTTGGGTTGTGTCTGGCGAGGCCTGTTGGTAGTCTCTGGGTTTTCAGAGGGTTGAGTGCGAGGAGGGAGGTGGTGTCGTAGCTGTGGATGATCAGAGATCCAGGGTTCCTGGCACTGGTTGCGTTCGGGTCATGGACAGGCGCAGATGGGCCTGCTTTAGGCGCGCCTTCCTCATCCGCAGCACATCGTCCGCCATTAAGTAGGGGAAGGGGAGGGATGTGCACCTGGGAGGAGGGAGCAGGTGGTCAGGGAGGAGGGGTCACAGGGACAGAGGAGTCGGTGGGGACGGGGGAATGGAAAACAAATATACCAGTACGGCAAACGGGCTGAAAACTAGGAGAAGAAATTAAAAGCAGTTATCAGTACAAAACATGGGCACAATGCAAGGAGAGGAGAAATGAAAAAACAGTTATGAGTACAAAAACACGGGCACAATGCGAGGAGAGGAGAAATGAAAAAAACAGTTATCAGTTCAAAAACACAGGCATAATGCGAGGAGAAGGAATGAGAAGAGAAGTAATACCAGCACAAAAAAAGGAGGTGCAGCAACGGTCACCAGCAAGGTGCACGAGGTACAATGCGGTCTTGAACCCTGCCTGGGAGGGATCAGAGGCAGAGCACAGTGGAGCTGCTGGGGATGAGCAGATCTCAGACCGAGGGTCAGAGGTCTTGCTTGCGCTCCCCTGCAGTGGCCGCCATTAGGTAGGGGAGGGGAGGGGGGAGGGACAGGTAGCTGGGAGGCAGGAGCGGGGCGGTCAGGGGGGAGGGATCACAGGGACAGGGGAATGGAAAACAATTATACCAGTACAGGAAACGGGCTCCACACGAGGAGAAGAAATGAAAAGCAGTTATCAGTACAAAACACGGGCACAATGCGAGGAAGGAAGTTATGAAAACAGTTATCAGTACACAACACTGGCACAATGCGAGGAGAGGAGAAATGAAAAACAGTTATAAGTACAAAAACACTGGCACAATGCGAGAAGAGGAGAAATTAAAAAACAGTTATCAGTTCAAAAACACTGGCACAATGTGAGGAGCAGGAATGAGAAAAGAAGTATTACCAGCACAACAAAAGGGAGGCGCAGCAACGGGCACCAGCAAGGTGAACAAGGTACGACGCGGTCTCAAACCCTGCCTGGGAGGGATCAGAGGGAGAGCACAGCACAGCGGAGCTGCTGGGGAAGAGCAGATCTCAGACTGAGGGTCAGGGATCATGATCTCCCAGGCAGTGGCGACTCCTCCGATATAGCGGAGGAGCGTCGCTCCCCCTTCCAGCAGCTAAAGAAAATAAAAATAAAACAAAAATAAACCATGGTTTATTATCATTTTTATGTTGTTTCGCAGAGTCTTGGGAGCGGGGACAAGGGGATAACACACCCACGGGAGTGGTATGCACTGTTATCAGTGCACATGACAATTTGGCCAACGGTCTCGGACCGGCCAAACCGTCATGCGCACTTTACATGTTTTCCACACAGACTGCATTACAGCCTGGGTGGAGAACATGCCCAG
Organism: Lissotriton helveticus; assembly: GCF_964261635.1. Lineage (NCBI taxonomy): Eukaryota > Metazoa > Chordata > Amphibia > Caudata > Salamandridae > Lissotriton > Lissotriton helveticus. Next base: position 1,232,276,558 of record NC_136065.1, on the reverse strand, counting down.
GCTCTCAGTCCCTGGCTGAGCACCGAACTACAGGGCTCAGACCAATCACATTGCTGTACTGCAGTGCTGGAATTGGCTATGGGGAGCCTGGGTGCTTCCTGCTTCCGGCTGGAGCAGAGCGAAGACAAGGAGTGACAACAAGAAGAGACACATTTATACATTTTGTTTACTACCCCCTGCCCCCTCCCCACCCCCCACTCCCGATCCATGCCTGCCACCACAGCACCAAGGTTCAGTAACACCATACATCACTGACCGCTTCATTAAGGGGAAAAAGTGTTGCAGGACAGGTGGCAGCAGTGCATGTTCCCACTATGATCTCTGAACAAGAGGGCTGTTGGTCACTCTCCTCAAAGTATTATCTAAATGCATAGGTCTTCGCTGAGTGCAAGAATTACGAGGTGATCTTCATTGCATTGTTGCCCAGATGTGGTTTTGATCTTGTTTATTGCAGCACTAATTGTTAAAGGCACGTTTTCTCCCTTTTGTTGGCTTTTGCAACACAGATCATTTCCAGAACAGAGGTTTCTATATCAAGAGGACACTCTTATCTTTTTTTGATCCACCTGTAGACTTGAAAGTACTTAATTGAGGTGGAAAATGGATTACAATTCACACGCTCTGTTTGTAGAAACATTAGTATATATTTCCATGTTTCCCAAGCTTCTCACCTGGCAACCGAGATTTCCCCCCTGTGTACGCCCACCCATGCCAGTAGCATCCTGTTTAAATCTCTCAGTGTTATCTAGGACAAATGTGTCTTTAACGTCATTCAGCTTAGAGTCAGCACTTCGCAACTCAAGGAGCGGCCTACGAATCCGGCGCTTAAAGCCAAAGAAAGCCATCTCCAACCTACTATCAGGATGTGTTGGAAAGTGGGTTATTGGTACAGGTAAGTACGCACCTACCACTAGTAATAAGGCCACCAACACGGTATAGGGTCCAGTAAAGGTATTAGGAAATTAGCCCCTTGCTCAAAAATCTCAATGTCAGGTCAGTCATCTCATGGAGCTTTTTCATAACAGTTCTTCTATCTTCAGCAGGTGCTTCCTAAAGGTATCTGTGTGGATTCCAAGTCCCTAAAATGCCAATCCAAATGTCTGGAATCCCCTAGATGGTCTCTGGGAAGTCTGGATTACAGTTCCCACAATGCACCTGGCCAAATCCTTAAAAAGCCTTTGGACTCACTCCAGGATGGGGACTCTTGGTGGAGATGATGCAGGTAGGCTCTGTTAACCTTTAGATTGCAGGGAATCCACTACCTAATCCTTCTTGAAGCAAGATACAATCCCCTGAACTGTAGTTACAGATTGTGCAGCAGGCACAGTCAGTCATAGTACAGGCCTTTGGGTGCAAATCCTGATTGCAGCAGGGCAGTCCTTATTCTTCTTGTAGTTTCACGCAGCAGATCTGAGAGACTATTCAGTTCTCACATATTTATTCATTGTGCTGGGCGACAAGCAGGGGAGACCTCTGTCCAATGAGATACTGGGTGCCAACCAAAAGCATGACAACTTCCTCCTAAGTATGGCATATTTTTATCCCACAAAGCAATGTACTTCCAAAATCCAAATTGGCTGCATTATTTCCGGAGGAGTAAGAGCTGGCAAAGTCAACAAACAGTGCGGCTCATGTCTATTAGCTCTCCTCCCCTGACCTGTGTGTATTCCAGTCCTAAGCCTGGTATCTGACTGTGGGCACAGAATGTAGGGGTAGGTCCTCCTGGCATTCCTTACTGAATAGTTCTCTATTTGAGCTCAGTTTGATTTACCCAGCTCCCTCTTTATGATCTATCCTCCTCAGATTCAGAGCTTTCTCCATCAGATAGCCCCTGCTCCGGCCAGGACACTTATCATCTAGCCTAAGCAGCTTGGCTAAGCCTTTTTAGGCTTACCAAGCAGCAGAGACTACTAGAGGGGGGATTTTGGATTTCCGATGAGAAAGTTCTATAACTTCTCTTCTGTACTAGTTATAACAAATTCAACAGTGGCAAGTTGAGGAATTTATCAATATCCATCTTTTAAATCCTTGAATGATATTTTTCATTCCTTTCCTAGCAATAGTTATACCGAAATAAAATATTGCAAATTTAGCCTATGGAGCCAAGTATCTACAATAGGGAACACATGAAATAGGCAGTTTTCCCCTTACCAGGGCATTCAAAACATCTTTTAAAAGGTCCCTGCTTATAGGTACATGGCCCAACACCCTTGGGACACCTAGGGAGACCTTGGAGGTGCCTAATATGTTACAATAGGGTAGATTATCACTTTTAAAGTGCCCATACCCGTTCCATTCCCTACTGCTCACAGAATTCAGAGAAATCACTTGCCCCAAGTATTTACGTCTTCTGCGGCTCACAGGCCCGATGCCATAGACCTCTGAACCTAATTAGTCTGGGGACATACGCCACATGCGAGATGTGACTGAAGTGCGGACTTTGGGGCGGATCGGTGCACTGGACAGAGGGAGGAGGAGGGGGGATGGGGCTTTGGGAGGGGGGGAATTGTTGGGGTGTTGGGAGGGAGTTTGGAATGGGACTGTTGCGACATGTTGCTACGATGATTTCCATTTTCTGCCGCAACGGACTGGCCTACTGGAACTATCGAACACTTCTTGAAGCACATAAGTGCGGCCTCTTCCGCTTTGATACGATGCATCATACCTTTGTATGTTTCCCATGTGTGTTGTGGTCATTTAATAAAAATACCTTAAACCTAAAGTGCCCATACCACCAAAGTCAATTTTGCATACAATTTACTTCTAAAGACAGCCTGCAAAGCCTGACTGCCTTTAAAATGACAGCAGGCACTTAGCAGTCCAAACATGGAAGTGCGGGAAATCTACTCAGCCTCTAAACTTCCATGCCCTATTATATACTAGGGACTTATAGGTAGTTTGAACCCCCTAGACCTATTATATACTAGGGACTTATACAGTCTGTCATTGCCAATTGTAAGTGTAAGTGTACCCTATTATATGTACCTTTTTAAACATACGACTGGCACTGGGCCTGGTTAGCAGAGCACAGGGTATAGTCAGAGTCAGTTACCACCAGTATCATTCAGCAATAATAAAATGGGGATGAACAGGGCAAAAAAATGACTTTCTAACAGGATGATAAATTATATACTGTATTGTAATGAGCACATGTTATTTGCCACGACAGCAGTGGTAGCAAACACAATATAATTTGAGTTTATTATTATTAGCCAAGAACAGGAGCTGGTGTTGCACAATCCTTTGTGTGTTTCTGTTTATCGTGCAAGTAGGTGTTCTGAGTGCAACAATACCCCTGTGGAGAACCAGTGCCATAGATTTCTCCACGTGGTCTTAGTGCTTGCTTGGGAGGTCAGTGGGATCCTTCTCCATAAAGGTCACAGTATGAGAACAGTGTCATAGGCTTCAGGAGTGGAATGAAGGTTTGAACTAAGGTCCGGAGTAGGAAAGTGCCAGAAACCCCGCCACTTGTTCAGAGCGAGAGATGCTGTATGATCCGGGAGCATTTTGATTTGTACCGTGTGAACGCTGCTACAAAGAAATGGTGCACTTTATGCAATGTAATGAGAGAGGTGGGGACCAGGGCTAGATGAGGAAGGGAGTGTAGTATCCGGGGGAGTAAGAAGGTTGGAGAAAGTTAGACTCAGTTGTTGTCTTGGGTGAGCATAAATTTGGAGTTACCAGGCACCTTAAGAGAGGATTCGACATGTGGCCTTTGGGTGCTAGGGAGGGAGGCCTAGCACCTTAACACTCCTAGTCAGTATTACTTGTGCCTCTCATTGAGGGCTCATAGAGGCTCATAGAGATTTGGGGTGGTTTCTGCTTTTCGTATAACATTTCATAAATCTATAAAGATAAAGGTAGGATATGGAAAAGCCCAGTGCTCTCATTGTGTGCTGGGTGGTTCATGGCAGCTGCTCAGTAAACAGAGCAGGTGTCCGAAAATGATGGAATGTCGATTTTTCTATGCCAGTGAAGAACACCAAATGCTGCACCCACCGGACCAAACAGTTTTTGAAGACATGTGTGACTTAGTGAAATCTGGCCGATCAATGTCTTCGTTTTAGTGTGCCTTGAACAACCTACCTCGTCCTTGTTTCGCATCACACTCCTCACATGTTGAGCTAATCTGTAGCTCAGGCACAGCGTTTCACCTATATCAGAAAACTAAGCTCCAACCTATGTGGTGTATAGGAAGTGGATTACCACATGACCAGAAAGGTGGGGCCTAGCCTCTAGGTCTTCCTGCTGTGCATTCTGTGGCATAGTTTTCATTTGAGGAGGCCAGTGGTTCACATTCCAGTTCCCCTTTGGGATCTTCCTCTGGTCTTGTGCTTCCTCCGAAAATGTCACGTTTCAACGCATGGTATTATCCCGTGGTAGGTAACAAAGCGGTTGTTTCAATGAAAGCGTTGTTACCACGCATGGCTTTACATCGCAAGTTGTTTCTTCGACTTGCACTAGATGGTGCGCTGGACTTTGGAGTAGTATAAATTACTATTCCTAGTCGAGTTAGCGCAACAGCAAGGAATGTGTTGGATTCAAAATCCAACACATTCCCTGGTGTTGCACGCCACCTGGCGCAAGTCGTAGAAACGACTTGCGATGTAAAGCCACGCGTGGTAACAACGCTGTCGTTGTAATGACCGCATTGTTACCTACCTGCGTGGTACCACCCGCGTTGTAACCGCTGTTTCCCGCTTCCTCCATGGGGCACCTTTCGGGCCTCTCTCTTCAGTTTCTTTCAAATTTCTCACCTTAAAGGTATTTTTCTTTGTGACAGTGTCCTCAGGGTGGAGATTTGGGAGATTGGGGTTCCTTTTTGTCACAAACCCTTTGTGAAGGTTATTCCGGGTAAGGTGGTCCTTCTGCCATATCCACCTTTCCTTCCCAAAGTTTCTTTTCATGTGACTCTGGACCATAATTTACCCTCTTTCTATCCTTTCCCTTCTTCATACCAGGATGTTTTATGTTCTGGTATTCCTTGGACAGAACTCAATCTATTTGAAAGGACAGCATCTGGTCAAAAGGTGGACTTTCTGTTAATTTCTATAGGCTTGGGCAATAGAGGTCAGTGTCTTACGGTTTCCACTTTGAGGAGGTGGATTGATTTAGTTGGCCTAACAGAATACAGATGTTGTAATGACGCAATGGAGCGGGGCACTAACACCCTTCTCACACCGGACTGCGGGGACTGGACACCTGACATTGCTTCCGGTCAGGAAAGGGGCAAAGCATGAACTAGATGCACAGAGGGTTGGACACGAGGCAGGAAAGAAGTGACTGCATGAACTCCGAATAAAGAAATCCCTACACTCACCTGCCATCCTCACCTGCCATCCTCACATTGTCATTAATTTGGGACCTGGGCAGTGGGACACGACATCGAACATGGGTATCAGTCTTCCTGTGGTCATTCAAGGATGTTCTGTGTGAGTTTCTTCCTTGTTCGCCATAAATTGGCAGGGTATGCTCAGACGTGAGTCCCTTGATCACTTTGCCACTGGATTCAAGCAAGCCTGGCTAAAGACGGCTGAAATGCCAGAAACCGGGCCTAGGAAGCTTGTTTCCGGTCCAGGGAAGGCATGGCTTGGCAGTTCGGGCTGGACTGTTCCCATGAGGCACAGGGTCAGACTGATTTGCATATGGTCATGTCTGAACCGGGGTGGCAGAGTGGGCTAAAGAACGGTGATGGATTAAACCCAGATCTGTTGACTGGGTGTGAGTGTTTGATTGGTTCAGATGCTCCGTCCATCACCGACCCTTTTGTACCACTATTGGGCCTGCAGCACTGATTGTGCCACCCACATGAGTAGCCCCATAGAAATGTCTCAGGCCTGCCACCGCAGTGGCAGCTCGCAGTTTGCTACCTGCCATTTTGACCTGGCCAGTGTACTCACTTGCCAGGCCTTACCCTTCCCTTTTCTTACACTTAGGACACCCCTATGGTAGGCCCAAATTACCCCTCTGGGCAGGATGCAGTGTATGTAAAACGTAGGACATGTACTGGTGTGTGTACCATGTCCTGATAGTGAAATACTGCCAATTTTGTTTTTCACTATTGAAAGACAATCTTGCCCATAGGACAGAATGGGGAATGTTGTGTAACATTTTAAAAGCATAATTTCCCAAAGAGTGAGATAGAAAATTGGAGTCTGGTATCCCTGAACTCAGAATTTCATAACACATCTTGTAGTAAGGATGGTTTTTTTAATTCTGTGTTTGAAAATAGCACTTTTAGAAGGTGGCTATTTTCTTGTTCAAACTTTCTGTGTGCCTCTGCCTGGTTGTGGATTGACTGTCTGGCTTTGGAGTGACAGGGGCTGTGGTGGCTCCAGGAGTCTGGGTGAGTAAGCCTGGGCTGGTGGGAGAAGTAGTACCTGTCCCTGACTAAAGCTGTGCCTGCCTTCCACAAAAGAGTGGATCCACCTCCTGCGGTGTGTCTAAAGACCCTGACCCACATTGACAAAGGAAGAAGTTGTGGGTGAGTGGACAGCCACTGCCGTGCCCCGCACTGCCATGAGTCAGTGCCACCTGCCTGCAGATTACAAGTTTTTTGTACTCTGGTGGGTAGGTAGCATGGTGGTTCTTGCTGTGGTGCCTCTTTGATAAAGGCACCGCAATGGGAACGCCTCACAAGTTTCCTGCATAGCATGGACTATAACATCCATGCTGTGCAGGAACTGTTGTGCAAGCACACAGGAGGGCCCATATTGTTCCCATCTGTTTGCATGTACAAGGCACAGAGGCACAAGGGTGCCCTGTAGGGCCCCCTTTGTGTCCTCTCCGCCATGAAAACCCTGGTTGAGAGGAAACATGTAATATGCTGGGCAGGACCACCGTCGTGCTGCGGCCTCTGACTGCCATGACACCACCAGGGAACTGCAGTTCCCTAGTGGTGGCAGCAGTCCGTCCGCCCAAGTCTTAATGGGGAAGTCTGACTTCCGGTGCGACGGTGGCTGGACCACCACCGCCATTCCACCACGAGTCTGGCGATCCTTGGACCACCAGGTCTTGTAATAAGGCCCTTTGTGCTTACTTTTTTTTCTTTTTCTAAAGGAGGGAGGGTTAGTGTAGATTCTTTTAAAACTGTGATGTGAACTAACCAGATTTTGTTTATTAAATTGGCAAGATTAAGCCATTTCCAACTTAAGGGCCATATGAATGTAAAAGTCACACAGCGCAGCAAGTCACCTTGCTGTGCTGCGTGACGCCAAAGGGAAGGACTGTGCCATATTTAAAAGAATACGTTGAATTCTTACCTGTATCCTTGTACAGTTTTAACCGCCTAGCGACAACGCAGGGATCCTTGCACCATGGTGCAAGGGCACCAGTGTTGCATACGCAATTTTTTTTGTGCAGGAAGAGGCACCTTCCAGCACAAACACAGTCCATAGAGGCATATCCCTTTTTCTATGTGTGCTGCAGAGTGTTGCGTTACTCTGCTCTGGGAAGGCGTTTGATGTGCGTAGCGTGGGTGCTCCCATGGTTTTTGATGCATTCCCAAATTTACCAAAAGTGAAAGACCTGGGAATGCGCCATAAAGATATGTCTCCCAGGACAGGTGTAATGAGGAGAAATATCAATGATATCTTTGATATTTCTCCTTGTTATGCCTCTCCTGGGAGCAATATCTTTTTGGTACATTCCCAGGCCTACCACTCTTGGGAAATCTTTGATATTTTTGACATACATGCAGTTAGGTTGCTTTGGCAGTGCTTGCTCCCTCACACTCCTCCTACCTGTCAATATCAATGTCTTCCACATCTACCTATTATTGATAGTATTTTATCTGCTAACCCTACCACTGTAACATTCAATCATTTTTGCTTTAATCTTGAAAGCGATACAGCTCTGGTCCTAAAAAAGGCTTTGTACTGCTGATGTTGAATTGCCTTTATATACAAATAAAAAGTAATAATACAAATTAAATTATAAAAAACAAAATACCTGGACACTCCCAAGGTGGCAAACATGATACTGGACCTTGCCTGCTCTATACATTTGAATAGGAATAGCTGTTTATCGCCTTGTTAATGACTCAAATATGTTCGAAAGTCCAGTGAGTACTCTGGGCTGATCTGTTCAATCAAGCCCCTCATGTCCATGTAGAAACAGTAATGGTTAAAGGTCACACAAACATCTTAACCAGCAGACTTTGGATGTGGAAATGCTGCATAAAATGAAATGACCCTCTTTGTGTGACAGTATGTATAAGAAATACACAAAGGATGGACCCCTGTAAAAATAGATCCCAGTGATGATTTCTCAGTGGATATTTTCGGATGTATGACGGTACGACGCGGGCTATTACCATGCGTACCGTTACAACGCGTGTTTTACAACGCAAGTCGTTACCACGACTTGCGCTGTAGGGTGCGGACTTAGGAATAGTTTAATTTACTATTCCAACACCAGTCCCCGTCGTAATGGTAGCGCGGGGTAACATCCGCGTAGTAAAGGATGTTCCCTGATATTTTCAGGTATGTGCTGCTATTGATGATTTTTATATATCTGACAGTGTGTTTCTGACAAACTCATATCTCCAGAGTTGACTATGCAGATTGAATATTATTATGGATTCTTTAACACTGTTCAATTACATACAATTTTAATGAATAAAGCAACTAATAATGATCACAATACTTGGAATAATGCAAAAATTATTAGTGCCCATTTTATTGATCAATTTAATTATATCACATTATACGAATCATTTGGAAATTTATTGTGATGTAGGTATCAACCACAAAACAGATTTTTCTAAAAGTTCCTATTATGCATAAACTAAACATCAGGGCAAGGTGCCGATCTTCTGGTGCTGATTGCTTTATTTTCTAAGCTGAATGGGTCCCACAATGATGTTTGCTACTGGATGGTTCTCTTCTGGAGCTCTCTTGCGTCTTGCTTGACAACCCTGGCGGCAACGAGATGAGTAGTCGCTCACATGGCACACCACCATTTTACACTGCAGGTAGATCAAGGGATGCCTGCTCAAAAACTGGAAGGCGCGGAAAGCAAATCGAGGCTTGCTCCTGTAGGGAGAGTTGATGGAGCGGTAGGTAGAATCTCGAACACACCTGCGGGAGAAAAAGTCAAATTACTGACTTCTGCATCTTACAAAGCTGAGTCCTGTTATGGAAAACAGGACAACAATGGACCTTAGCGTGCTTAACTACTACAAGCATCAAGAGTTTGTTGAAATGCTAAACGATAGAAACTGATTATACTGGAAGAGCTTTACACAGTGAGCCAGCAAGCAAGCCAGTAAAACTGAGAAGCATGCATATTTTATTTCATTAACTAGATATTTCATTATACATTTTATATTGGTTTTTCAAATGTTGCCATCTACATCACTTGACAATCATTATACCCTTGTGTATATGGGCCATTTCCTAATAATACATAATTGTGTTTCTCCAAAGGAAGTGGCCATCCGCCTTTTCTAGTAAATTCTATAATAGGATATTTTGAGGAAATCATGGGGCATACCGATCAGTGACTGTCATAATGATTAGTATCAACTTAGGGCCTCATTTATGAGGCTGTGCATCACTTTTACGCTGCCGTTGCATCACTTTTTGTGACGCACCAGTGGCGTAAAAAATGCGCCTTGTTGCACCATATTTACAAAGTGACGCATCTATGTAGATGCTTCACTTTGTAAACCTCTGCGCCACATTATACCTGCGCCAGGTATAATGTATGCAAGGGGGGCGTATTGACGCAAGAAAGGGTCCTGGAAGTGACGCAGTGAAATCTATAAGATTTCACTGCGCTACTTCTAGGACTCAAATGCGTCAAAATCTTACGCCTGCCTCATAGCAGGCGTAAGACTGACGCAAGCCCTTTCACATGGGGCTTGCCCCATGTGAAAGGACACATTGCTGAAGTTGCGTCACTTTTGTGACACACTCCAGCAATGCGCCACTTTTGCGCCTACAGATACGTCAGAAATATTGACGTATCTGTAACTCCTTGCAACATGATGCATCATACTGTAAATATGACGCATCCTTGGTGTCGCAAGGAGGGCGCAATGAAAAGTGACGCATCGCTGTTTTCACGCAGCGATGCGTCACTTTTCATAAATGAGGCCCTTAGTTTTCACATTTCATTCCGGGTGCTATTCAAGAAGCAACTTCAAACAATATAAACAAATATTGCGGCCAACTTGATGACACATTGTCAATTGTCAGAACTTGACTGAAAACTCATCTTAAATAAACATTTGAGGGGAAAAGAACAACTATGGAGGATTTTTTGGTAACTATATTTAATCAAAGATATTTATTATGGTCCTGTAAGATTTAATTTTGCGTCTCTTCTAAAGCTGTGGCTTTAGAAATGTTTTTGTTAATCATTATGTTAAATAAACATGTTATATAAATGCAAGTGGGAGGGGACTCTCAAGTAGTTTTTGCCAGGGGAGAGGCGTAGCTGCTTGTCCTATTCCACCAAAATCAATGACTACCTAGGAGTGTCTTCCCATTGGATATTATAAATCGGACCTTTTAAATTTAGGATAAAAATTAACAAAATGACTAGTCACATGTGTCTTCTTATACGATCAAAGGCAATAAATTGAAACGATACTTAAAATAAGTCATATTTAAAATTAGACACCTCCTTAAATACAAATAACTTAAAATCCTGTTATAAATGTCATGAATGACAGAATCTGTAGAGACCGAGAACGCTTTAAATTAATTATGCAAACTCATAAAAAAATGATTGTTTTGGGGACATTTATTTTCAGGGACTTTTACCAGTATATTTTTCGGTTGTACATGGCTTGTGGGGTGATGCCTTAGTGTGACTTGGCAGAGTATTAGCTGCAGTGGAGGGTGTATCTACACAATTTGGCTTCAATGTATTAGATGGAGGTGTCTCATATAAAAACCCTTCTCAGCAATGCAGCATGCTCTGTACTGAGATCCTATGTCTGAAGGGAGTCGGTGGAGTGTTCCTAAAGTTTCCCTTGCACATTCATGGCACTTTGATCAGCTAAGGCCTGCTGTGCAGTTTTGGATTGTCTATAGTTGAGAAAAAGCATTTTTCGGAAGGATCAGCTCAAAGACCACTTCGATGGAAAAAGCCTGAAATGCAAAATGAATAGTTATGGTATGAAATGAAGAAGAGGAGAGTTTGGGGCTCAGGTCTGAGTTGTTTACGTATGGCGCTGTCTAACCAAAATGTGACTGGTAAAACAGGAAGAGACTAGTCTAGTCAGAGAGTGAATGCCTTTATCCATTAACTGATTTTATTGTAGGTGAGGGGTTAGTTATCGTAGTGGCTCAGGAAATCCTATTTGCTATATACTATATATCAATGCTTTTTCTGCTTTGCCTTGTTTACAGTAGGGACGAACAACTGAGAAAGTGGGTGACTTTGTTGTCATTTCTAAAGAATGTAAACAGTGTATGAATTTACACTTACCCACTCCGGATTAAATCATAGGTCTGGGATGTGAAGTCGAAGTGATCTGGAGAGGCAATGCATGTGTCTAGAAACACCTCCAGGTCTGGGTCGGAGCTATGAAGGGACACCTGAAGGTATAACTCCTGGTTCAAGCTGACGCGGTATGGTGACTCGTAGATGGGGTACTGGAAGGACTGTGAGCTGAAGAAGGAAATGCTCATGTCGTATCGCCCATACTGCAGCTTGTTGATCTCAATCGTGTCATTTGCCAAGTATTGGACTTCCACCAATGAGTCCTGGTTCATGCGGCAGCGCAGAGTCACGTATAGCTTCTTCTGGCGCGTGATGAGCGTAGCAGGTGGGTGCGCACGGATGGTGTTGGAGTAAATAATAGTGTTTCTGTCCACCTATAAAATATTAGAGTATTATTAATCTACTCAGTCTCTTTGGCGCTTCTCTGGAAGAGCAAACGATTTAAGGCTGATTAACAATACAAATATTTTAGCTTGTCAACGTTTCAACTGGACTCTAATGCTGGAAATTCACCCCGAAACACATATTATGTAGGCCGGCTTTAGGGCAGTGCGACAGGTGCGGCCGCACAGGGCACTAAACCCCGGCAGGGCGCTGACCTCAGGGAGGACGCTGTGTTAGCAATATCTTGTGATAGGAGGGATGAGGGACACTTTTGCCGCGGGTAGTGGGAGAATCCGAGGAAGCAGTCACTGGGTGTTGGGAGAGCCAAAAGGGATTGTCGCACTGGGCACCACCAGTGCTAAAGCCGGCCCTGATAATATGGGCATTTCTACTCGAAGAAATTAGCTATGAAAACATGGAATTTCACTGAAACGTTTGTATTCTGCCAATATACACCACAAGTATGTGCCTTAATTTTGAAATTGTGCAAACTTTAGACAAAATTGCGGATCTTGCCTTAATTGTAGGCAATATTTTAGTAATCTTAAATGTACTGCGTTCTCATCCTCTAGATACCCCACCTAGGTTGGGCAGCGGAGCAGAGTCGGATGGAGCAGCATTGAATTGCACTTTTATTTCAGTGATTGTCATAATTTTATAAAGAATACAGTATCAATACCCATGAGAAGAACTGCAGAGCTGTCGAACAAAATACGGGTATTTACAAACCCCAGTATTTCTCACTGTGATCAAACAAACTGCTTGCCACTGCTCTTCCAGTGTGTGTCATTTACAAATGTTGAAGCTTCAAAATTGATATTGTTACATTTATACAACAGTTCATTACATTGCGAGCGTCACAGTGAAGTCAACAAGGGCTGAATAACTCACAGGGAGCACTTTCCCTATTTGCCAATGGTGCACCGTTCAAAAGGTGAGCTGGGCAAAAATAGGAAAAGTGTGCCCTATCATTGTGAATGCGCTGCCGGCAGGGCAACAGCGAACTCAAGGTGCTCTGCTGGCAGCGTATTCCAGTGAAATACGGAGAGGTTGTTTACAAACCGCTCCATGTTGTTTCACTGTGCAGGAAGCAACACACCTTCACTTTTAAGCGGCTGAGAGATCCCCTTGCAGGTAGATGCAGTGAGTGACTGCACTGATTGTATGACAGAGACATGCGGGGCTGAACCATGTGTTCCTCTAAAACACTGTCCCAACCACGATTGCGTCTTAACCATGCATTTGTTTACCACAAATTTGATTACCACACATGCCTTTACAACAATATTAATTGTAAAGGCTTGCTTGCTAAACGAATATCTGTGGTATTAAAACTAGAGGTTCTCAGCTACTGCCCATCCAAGAAGATCTGCTCGGACTACCTGGAGAATCCTCTAATCGCACCCTGAAAACTTGTAAAACCTCTCCTTTCCATAGGCCCCAATGTAGGCAATTTCTCATTTAAAAACTAAGCCTAAAACCACCCTTCCCATGGATTGATTTCCAGCAAACAAATCACAGGCACATTCCTCGCCATCCATGACAGAAGCCGTTTTCACCTGTAGCAACTGGAACTCCCCCAAAAGCATTTCTTGACAACCCCCAAAACTGGCCCATTGAATAACATTGGAAACCAGACCTTCACAAACAATTCTGCTTCACCCCTTCCACTGCATCAATCCTCTTGAAACTTGGAGGGACATTTGTCCCACTTATTCCCAAGTACCTTGCCAAGCAGAATTCCAATCGAATCACAGGAAGGGGTTCAAGTTTTGACCCAAAGGCCCCCAACCTATTGAAAATCAAGCAAAAGTCAGCCAAAGCAAGTCAAAAACACACCAAATCCGAGCCAAATGTTGCCAACTCCAATATGCTCGAAACCAAAATGGGCCCAGAGCACTAGACTCCAGGTACCCTAACCCACACCGACCCAAAATCCCAGCCAAATCTCGCCAACTCTAATATGCACAAAACTAAAATGGGCTCTGAGCTCTAGACTCTGGAAATCCTAGCCCACACTAACCCTAAGTCCTAAAAACAACCCCAACCCCCCGCCTAGAGCCTTAAAACCGACCCCCACTAAAAACGAATCCCCTCCCCAAACCCGTCCCCAGCTCCTCCTATCTGTATGCATCGAGCCTTCTGTCCTGACGCTTCCAGTTCTTCTCCCCGCCCATCCATGCATCTAGACTGCATACTGCCTTAACCACTCATATGTGTGGTTAAGGCATTGCGTAGTTAAGGCAAGTGTGGTTGCACTTGCATTTTTGGAAAACTTGTCCCTCTGCCTGCGTGTTCCGATTGTTTCCCACTGCACCAACCTGCAGGTTATTCTGTGTCGGTTCCATGGGATCCCTTTTCCCCCTCCTGAGGGCTGTCACCAGGGGCTGAACTGATAGTGCACCACCTTTTTGCAGTGCACTGTCAGTTTACCTCCTGACGGCTTCTTTGCCTTTGCACCTCCATCCATAATATGGTTCAGGGGCAAAGAGATTCTCTCATTTGAATGGAGCCACGCCCCCTTGCAAATGAGGGAATGCCCTCTCATGATAGCACTGGTACAATATGTGCACCGCTATCCGTACTATAGAAGAAGCAGCACAAACGTCTGCAGTTCCTTCTGTAATACGCCCATTGTACCCCCAGAGCACTTTGCATAGCACGACCCCCGGTAGCGCTAAATACTACTAATAGGCCAAATTACTGATTTAATTACCACTCCGCCAACAATACTATTCAACTGCACTTCAAAATTGGCAATACTGTAACTATGCATTAAATTCAAAATGAACAGCCCTAAATACCGATAAGCAACAAAGATGTAAATTGCAGAGTATTGACAGTTCCTCTACATTCAGCGGCAACCCTTGGCTTGCCCCCTATTTTTTGGGGCAGTTTTAGATACCACGAACTCCACCTGAAAGTATTGGAGTGCTTTACAGGACTACCCGTTACATTACTAAGTACGCATTCATTTGTGTTAGGCACAGGGAGATTAAGTGATTTGCCCAGAATCACAGGATGTTGAGCCGACTCTGAGACTCGAACTTGGTTCCCCAGTTCTACCGTCAGCAGCTCTGGGCATAGTGCCTCACCCTCCCCATCTTCTTCTGCATGTAAGCACTGGCACTGCCATTGTAACCTCTAGCCAGAGTGGTGTCGAAAGCCATGCCAAGAACAGACGGAAAGCAGTGTTGTGGTGAGCACTGTTTACATTCTGTGGCTCCCACAAGCAAATGGCACTTTCAGTTCAGTAAAAAGAGTAAATTCACAAGTGCAATTAACCACCAATGATATCGGTAACTTTAACTTCTAGGAGGATTATTCAGGCGTTGTCAAGGAAAATGTATTTAAAGCGTCAATACATGACCATAAACATTGCATGCATCCCCTCCAGACGAGATTCAGATTTCCGTATCACACTCAGAACTGAAGAGCTTTTGACGGCTGTCGGAAGAATGCACCGCAGTCAGGGTCTGCCTGCTCTGCTGTGTTAGCACTGCCTGCAGCATTGCCACCAGGACAGAATGGAAGGCAGGCACTAGTTTCACCACAGAAAGAGCCCCAGTCTCACCTCTTTCACTGTACCACAGCTGCTGTGAGGAATGTTGAACGTGACAACAGATGAAGAGGTTTGGGGGCGACAGCTGTTAATATTCAAATACAAATCCGATCCGGTGTACCCCAGGGACGCGAGGTAAGATCTGGAAATCACTGCCTGCATGGAGTCTGCTGAGCAGAACAGTGCAACTAGGAGCAAAGAATACGTATAGTTAAACCTCAGAAGAGCAGGCATTTGATTCTCAGAAGAGTTTGCATTCGAAAAGCCAGTGCAAGTCAGAAATTGCAATGCATAAAATTGCTGTACAATTCATAACTACCATTATGAATCACAAAGAAAACATTATGACCCATGCGTAATTCTATCTACACCTCCGTTAAGACTCACAGTGGTATGCACATATCCCTTGTGACCAGTTGTGCAGCCGCAGAGCCTGGAAAGGTTAGAGACGGCCATGGACGAATATATGATGATACCACGCATACCATCACAATGCAGTATTTTACATTGCGGTTTTGACAACGCAAGTCGGTACATCGACTTGGGTTGGAGGGCTCTGGATTTAGGAATAGTGTGAATCACTATTCCAACTCCAGTATACATACAGTAGGGAAGGTGTTGGAATAGTGATTCACACTATTCCTTAGTCTAGAGCGCCCTGCAGTGCAAGTCGATGTAAAAACAACAATCTAACCATTATGCGTTGTAATGGTTGCGTGGTAAAGGATGTTTCCCGATTTGTGTAAATCCCACGCATCTTTGCATCCTTCCTTGTCATCCGATTCACAATGTGCCGCATGCAGCATTGGGACTCTCCCTCCTTAGAAATAATGTTGTCCCAATGCTGTAATATTGAGATTCTGAATGCTGGCATGAAGGTGTGCTGTCCTGTGCAGGCCTTCATCCCAGCATGCACAACTTTTTACTTGGAGTCTCAAGGCAATTCTGCCCTCATTAATATTTATGACGCATGAGGTTTGGGTCTCTTAGTGAAAAGTCCCTTTACCCTGTGAAAGCTTTTAACATCCCTCCCATTATAACAGTAGAGTCTGATTGCAAAATAATACATACATTGAGAAGAAAACACACTTTTTTGAGAATCCGGCTTAACTGCAATGGCATCTCAGATCAAATGACTCCTTACTCATAAAAAGGTACAAAAACAGACCCTATTCCCAGGGTGCAAAATTGCCATTCCGACATTTGTTCCTGATATTCACCATGTGTTTTTCATATCTGGCACAGTTTGAGAGTCCCTTAATCACTGGAAACCCCAAACTGAAGATTGCAGTTTTAGGGCAACGTTTTAGGCAAAGCCACAAGGTGGGGCATACATATTTGGTCTCGTCACCCTTACTTTCAAGGGGTAGACCCTGTTGATCACCACTTCCGAGTGACCCCTGGTTAGTGACACCGTGATCCTTAATGTTAGTGGTGCTTACATGAACCTGTAGAGGCTCCCTACCAGCCTCCTTTCTAATGTAAGTCTAGATGCTTGGGCTAGATGGAGACCGGTTCATATTTTTTTAATTACATCTTCAATTCAGATATATTATGCACAATCACCACTTCAAGAAACCTTTGGAAAAATAGCATTCCATGAGCACACTAATCCACTGGCTGAATTTCCTCCTCAATAATACACCTACCGCAGAGTTTCCCACAGAAATATATAGATTTTCAATTTCCTCCAAACTCTAAGTGAGACAAAATTCTTAACCCAATTACAACATTTAAAAAAATATATAAAGCACATTAAAAACACATATATATTACCCTCTTTTACTATGTTTGCTGTGTTAGCTTGCCTGGAGGGAATCCATTGACTTTCTCAAAAGAGAATGGGCTATAGGATTTGCCTGAGCTTGGTCACATGACCAGAGGAGTCTGCTATCCCAGACTTCTATCTGCAAAGGAAAAGACTGGTCCAGCTTGACTTAATGCTCCTTTGAGAATTTACGGAAGCATTGGACACTGACTAGCTGTCAACATCTTCCCACCTGCCCAGGTATAAGAGTATGACTTACAACTACCATAACGCTCCTTGAATGTCTTTTGTTCTCAGTGTAGGCCTTGCTTTCGGATATGAAACCCAGATGCTGAAGCGGACTGCTGCCTATTTCCCTGTGGGTAGAACTAAGCCTAAGAGCCCTGTTGAATCTCTGCTGGTCTGCCCTGCTGCTGACCTTGGCCCTTGTGGATTCCCACCAGGAAGACCAAGGAGACAGGGAAAATGGCGGAAGCAGCTCTACTCACCATGACAGTAATTCAAGTGGCTGAACATTCAACCATGACTCATGATCACCTGCAGAGCCCTTCGAATTGTCAACAAAAACAGAGGGAGGCTGTCAGAGATCAACTTCTAAAAGTGCAGGTAAGACAGTATGACCTGTGGTCATGCCTTTGATGCACTGACTTTCTTTCATTTTCAGTCAATTTCTTTGTTCCTCCAAAGCCCAGACATATGTGGTGGTCAGGCGTTTGCTTTGCTAGCATGCCAACCAGGCCCACAGACCCTTGTGGTCTGTGCTGAATGCGTGTGGTTTTGGGATTAGTGCCCCTGTGTCATCCTGTCACTCTCGAGGAGAACAACATCCTGGAAGCTTCCCAGTCCGGATTCCGCAGAAACCACAGCACCAAGACTGCCCTCATCGCCGCCACTGATGACATCAAGTCCCTGCTGGACAACGGAGAAATGGCGGCCCTCATCCTCCTGGATCTGTCAGCTGCCTTCGACACTGTCTGCCACCACACACTACGAACACGCCTCCACAACGCCAGGATCCAAGTGAAGGCCCAGGACTGGACCACCTCCTTCCTCTCCGGCAGAACACAGAGCATCCGCCTTACCCCCTGGGCATACCCCAGGGTTCATCCCTCAGCCCAACTATGTTTAACATCTACATGGCACCGCTCGCTCACGTCGCACGTCGGCACGACCTCAACATCATCTCCTACGCCGATGACACCCAGCTGATCCTCTCCCTCACCAAGGACCCCCACACCGCCAAAACCAACCTTCACGAAGGAATGAAGGCTGTCGCTGAATGGATGAGGAACAGCCAACTGAAGCTGAACTCGGACAAGATAGAGGTCCTCATCCTCGGATCCAGCCCTTCGGCCTGGGATGACTCGTGGTGGCCGACCGCACTGGGATCCGCTCCAACACCCACCGGCCACGCACGCAACCTAGAGGTCATCCTCGACTCCACCCTCTCCATGACTAAACAGGTCAATGCCGTCTCCTCCTCCTGCTTCAACACCCTCCACATGCTCTGCGGGATCTACAAGTGGATCCCCACAGAAACAAGAAGAACGGTCACCCAGGCCCTCGTCAGCAGCAGGTTGGACTACGGAAACGCCCTCGATGCAGGAGCCTCGGCCAAACTCTTGAGACAGTTCCAACGCATCCAGAATGCCTCTGCACGCCTGATCCTAGACATCCCTCGCTGCAGCCACATCACACCCCACCTGAGAGACCTGCACTGACTCCCGGTCAACAAGAGGATAACCTTCAAGTTCCTCAACCACGCACACAAGGCACTCCACAACACCGGACCAACGCACCTAAACAGACGACTCAGCTTCTACACCCCCACCCATCAGCTCCGGTCCGCTGCCCTCACCACTGTCCCCCGCTTCCGAAGAGCAACCTCCGGCAGCGGATCATTCTCCCATCTCGCCGCCAAGACCTGGAACACCCTCCCCGTCCACCTATGGCAGACCCATGACCTGCTGACCTTCAGAAAATTCTTAAAGACCTGGCTTTTCGAGCAGTAGCAGCATTCCTAACCCCAGGCCTTGAGACCCTCTCGGGTGAGTAGTGCGCTTTACAAATGATTTGATTGATTGATTCATTGATTGGTTGATTGGTACAACTCCCCGGTGTCCACAAAGGTGACACACAGACCACATACTCTGCCTCATTACCTGTAGTTGCTCTTGACACACTTGTGTTTGCTGTGTTTTGCTTTTTTATGATATGTCAGATCCTTTATAGTCACGAACCTTAACTAGAAATTAGCCTGGTTTGTCAGGAAGAGTGCAAACCTCCTTTTAAGCTACTATGTCCTTTTAAAGGTTTGCAATTAACAGCTGTTTGAAAAGCATGTGCAGTTCTTCCGTGTCTGTGCTGCATCGGATTGGTGCATTTGTCTCCATTCTCGATGTGTGTTGGGCTTGGAGGACATTAGAACTTCATGAACATTATAACCTCATGAACACTGTATTGTGCTTATTCATGGGCTCTTGTGTAGTGTGATTAACATCTGCTTTAATTGTGCACTGGTTTCTACACAAAGATATCATGTTCATTGTGAGATTACTGGGTTATACTGTGATTACTGTATTACATCTGGCACAGTGATTTCTGTCAGGTTCTAAGTATTTCCACTAATATGTTTTCTAAATATTGTCATATTTCATACTTTACTGCAAGCTAATGGCTGTGCATGGTTACTGCAGTTGCAATAAAGTATCCATGTACTCTGGCTGGATTAGCCTCACAGAGTGTCAAGATAGGAACTTGGTATCTTCAAGTGGTGATTGCTAGGGACCATGAGCTTTAGGAGAGCCCAGTGTCCCCTGTGATCACCCACTCTCGACATCCACGCCTGTCAGAGTTGGCGAGGTCTTGCCAGAGAGGCCAGATGTTGAGTGTGAATCTATGAAATATGGTAAAGCACCCAAATGCGCAGTCACAATCAAGGAAAGGCAAGGAGGGCTCTACCAGTAAATCAATGATTGATGCAAGGTGGTGAGGTAGTGGAAGTCTTGAAAGACTATAAAAGGTGAAAACAAGTCCTGCATGCTGCTTGGGAATTCATTGAAAGCCCTAAAGTCCACACACTTGGGGAGTGTGCTTTGACGTCCCACGGAGCAGCACACACGTTCAGGCACTTTATGTATTTATTGGGCCTTGTAGGGGTCCAGGCCTCTTTTTGGCAAGACTCAATCTGATTAAAGGGGTCCCCAAGATCTTTATGTCAGATTAAGGGTGATTGGTGTTCTTGCCCTTTTCCAAATGTAATCAGATGGGTGGCCTTCTTCTATGCTACAAAGGTGGTGGCCCGCCTGAGTCCCTCTTCTTCACTGATGATCAATACTCAACTTTCCACTATGTTTTAGAACCGCTAGTTATTGGAGCAATTTGCATGCAGAAGAATGCTGGAACCTACATGCAACATCTTGCATAGCATAACTTAAAATCAAACGCTGTTGCATCCTGTGCTGCACCCTAACAATTGCCAATGCAAGTATCTTGATATTTACTGTTGTGGCGTAAATCTGCGATTCATTTGTTGTTTTCTGACTGTGAGAACCAAGACAGATAGGAATGTTGTGATTCAGAAGCTGATCAGGGAAGCCATTCTGCTTCTGGAGTAGCATGTTATCTAGAAAAAAGACATTCGTCTTCATTCAAAGCTGCCACCTACACAGTATGGTAAAAAAAAACTCGGTTTACTTTGCACAGGAGAAACGGATAAATATGAACCCTTGCAAGGCATTAGATTGGTATGTGTCCGACACTCCTGCTTAACAGGAGACATGGACTGTGAAGAACCATGTCTGTCCTTTGTGAGTGGTTTGTGAGCACAAATTGTAACTTAGAAGTCAATGGCAAAACATTACAGAGGGGGCATTAGCTGTGTTGCAGTAAAACATGTGAATATTTACGGACACAGAGAATTACTACGTTATATTGTAATAGGTGATAACACCATTCGCAGTCTCAACAAACAGGCTCAAGAACAGCATTCCCACCATTTAAGAAAGAGAACAAGAGTCATCCATTCAGGTGGAAATTATTTTTTAAAGTCATTGTTAAAGGTCCATACAAATGTACAGGAAAGGCCTTTTGTGGAGAGACAGGATCCACTCAAAGCTATTAAAACCTATTCTACAGAGTACACTGCCCCCTCTATTGGATCCTACCTCATTTTCCATAGTCATAAAATCCTTTTCTGAGAACTTACCGGTCTCGTTATATTTTGGTTCAATGGAAGAATAGAAGGCACGGAATCCAGAGGCGGTGACGCTGCTATCGCTCGAGAACAGGACCGTCATGCTATTTGATGAAGAGGTGAAGCTGTATGATGAACTCGAACAAAGCCTTCTGAGCAAAGGAGATGTGTAGAGTGGTCCATCGTAGACTTCGATGTAATCATAAACACAGTTATTGGATGTCTCGAGTCTAGGATAGGAAAATGGAACAGATTATTTCACATAAATAGAGGCTTCGTATAAATCATTCTCAGTGGAACCCCAGGCACCCAATTCTCTCCACAGTATAAATACAATAAGGGACACTGCAGGTTCATTGTAGGTGTCGTTGGTCTATGATAAGGGTGGGCATTGAACATGAGTATGGTAGAATGGACTTAAGACTATGAAAACTTTAGTAAGAATGAGAACGGCAATAATAAACGTGGTTATGGCATAAGACGGAGACTGTGCTAATGATGGCTAAACTAGAGGATGGGTAGCGTTGAGATTTGAGTCATGTAACAATGTCATCAGATAGCAGGTCTGAAAGAGAGTGAAAATGTACCTGGATATCTAATTTGAGAGGAGCATGTGCCATTGAGTAAGTGGAGAATATGCTTTCTAGGCACCAAATAGGTTGGCCTGAAAAATTGTAAACTGTGGTTAGCTAAGAGAAACATGCATATATGATTACTAATGTGTCATGCATGCCATTTTCCTGGACTTAACCTGCGGATGAATGACTAATCTTTATGTGCTTCAATACAAGTGCAAAGGACAAGAGATTGAGAACTTGCAGGGAGAATAGTGCTTTTCAGAAACAACTACCTGCTTACTTACTAGAGTTGGCAAGTTCACTCATCAAAAAGAATAACACTTGACCCCCAGCAACAGGTCGCAGACCCCAGGGCCTCAAAGTCTCAGTAATCAAATCAGCTGACACCCCCACCCTGACAGAAGCTACTCAACTTAGGGGCCCACGGCGTGGACAACAAGACACTGCAGACTACTAGAGTGCTTGGGGCCAAGAAGGGGCAACAACTACAATTTTTAACAAGGACTGATGGATTTTACATATTTAGGGATTCTCACGGAACTAAGTGTTCATTGGTATGATTCTCTTATAAATGGAGAAGCTGTTACGTAATTAATCTGAACACCTTCTACGTACTTCCAACCCTACCAGTGCTGTAATACTGATCATTGCGTTCCTGCTGGGCTGATGTTTGCTTCCAGCACTGGTCTGCCAGTCCACAGCACTTCCTCAACGAAGTGGTCCTTCCCTGGAGACCTGGATGTATCTTGTGTAAGGCTCAATGCCTCAGTTTGAGTTTAGCAGACAGAATACTCCTCAAAACATGGTGAATATCCCATCTGCCCTATTGAGACTGCCTTTGACTGAAATTATCTTGTTCTGTGTGACTCTCATTGACAGCAACCATTGAGCATACCAGATTGTAAGCTGGGTTATTCACTGGTTTGACGAAGCTGGACTTGACTGTTCCTATTGGAGTAGAGTCTAGGCTGATTCGCATATGGATGAGTCCAAAATGAAGTGGCATGGAGTGCAGTGGCTGAGATTAATTTAAGCATTCCATCCCTCACTTTATGCATACCATAATGGATTTCCAGGCTGCTCTAATATGGATCTCTGACAGCTTATCAGTGCAGTGTTGTGTCTGCTCTGAAGAGCACAACATTGGGAGAGGGGGAGATGGCACAAAGGGTGGTGGGGGAGACTGGCAAGAGGCCAAGATTTCTTTGACATTTTGAGAGGGCATGTAATGCATGACTCCTGTATTACTTTTATTCCCATATGTAGCAGTTGAAAGCGGGGGCAAACGATTTTAGTGGCCGTACATTACATATATTTGGATAACAAGTGAATAACAGGGACGTTTTTCACATCGGGGTCTAAGTGATATCATGAAAAACTCAAGCTTTGCTCTCATTGTTTATTTAATGTCCCTCAAGACCACTGAGTGAGAAACATCTGCATTAGTCTCTGTTACACATCTGTAAGTCTGTATTTAATACTGCAGATGGGACATCGCTGCCTTTTCTCTTCGGTATCCGTAGACCAGCAAACTCTAACTAAGGTACCAAGTGGAGCACTAACATCAGAACTGACATGCAAAAGTATAACACAATCATAAAAGCCAATTTCGACTCCATACAAAAATGTATATCAATGCAGATTAAAGCAAGACATGTCTTTGTGATTTGCCAACAAATTATAGCCAGAACAAAGTAGTCGGTATGAATTGTCAATATACTGTGCTTCATAATGTAAAAACAAATACATACATTTCATTCTTACTCCAATTATTTTCTATCCCATAGAATATTTAGTGTTACATTACCTCTAAGAATACCAACTCTGGAGTCACTTCTACTACCTGATGCCTCTTAAAACCCATGTGTTATTAAGTATTAGCGAATACTAATGAAGAGTTGAACTAATCTGTTTAAAAACATTGTTCTCCTGTTTCTCCAGCGAGATTTGGTGCCCTAAACCTTGTTTTATAAATTCACAAGAACTTAAAATATTTTGCTCTGAGGCTGCCACAGCCAACTTTTATGACCATCTTTAATTTCATTTCATAAAATGACCTCGTAATTCACAAACACACCTTTCAATATTTGCATCATGGAAGACAATATGCACATTTTTATAACAACTGTTTTGAAAAAGATCACTCAAATGCACCCAACGGTCTAATATTTTACAGTTTCTGTTAATTTTTATTTTGTTATGCTGTAATCGTGATTTGACCCATAGAAGTTTTAGGAAGTGTATGGAACGCAATCAAGTAAACTACAAAAGTATTGACTTTAACTTTTCAAGACCAAAATCACTTTCACGAGATAGTACATAGGGGCTTCTAAGATCTGTACTTATTTACCTCGAAAGTCAATTTGATAAAGAAACTAGGCAATAAAGAGTACACAAGCCCCCTCTTTCAAAACTCACTGCATCCAATGAGATGCTACTACTTGAGTGTGAATATGCAGAGCTAGTGCAGACTACCACAATTTGCCTCACACACTACCTAAATCCATTATATTGTTCTAAATGAGGGGCATATTTATTATTAGTATACACAAAGGAGCGCAACAAGGCAAGTTGCTGTGCCATCTAGCGAGGAATGAGATATGCCATATGCCATATTTATGAAGATATGGTGCTGCTCAGCTCCCTCTATTTGCTGGGTCACTTGTAGCTGCCTCGTGCTAATGCATTCACCCTTGAGCCATAGTGCAAGGGTGCCTGCATTACGGGCAGGATTGTTTTTGTGCAGGAATGGGTACCTTCCTGCACAAATACTATCTTTTCCATCTGTGCTGCAGAGGAGGTGCTGGCTGCCTTGTAGTCAGTTCCTTTGCTGCCCCTGTGCCGAACCCGCGCCGGGCATCCCCTTCCACCACAGTGCCTCTGGTCTTTGCTGTCCCTCCTGGTGTTGATGACAAGAGATCATCTTTGGTGTTCCTACTAGCCGGGTCCCCTAGGAAGGCAAAAGGGACTTGCAACGAGTCGCTTTCCCTTATGGGGCGCGACAATCCCTGTGCACGCAGACACTCAGGAGTTTCTCTGCATCATCTCTCCATCTCCCTGTCACAACGCCTAACTCGAATGGCACGGGGGGTGAGCTACACACTAGTTATTGATTAACAACCCACATAAACCTTGGATTTATGCTTTTCTCTGGCCATGCCACATCATACATTATGGGTAGAATATGCTCCACCACTCCCACACTGCCTCCGACCACTAAGGACCCCCTCTTTAATTATTCCGAATGCACCATTTGTGGATGCTACCCCTCAACTCCTCATGTCAGGCAAGTGGGACAAAGTGTTGAGCGACATGGAACACTCCAGGGCCCTTAGCTACAGAAGTAATTTACCTGCATGATGATCACAGTAAGCTCGCGGATAAGCTTACAGAAGGAGAGAAGACCCTGGTTGCCCTCTAAGCACTATCTGATGACAACCACGCAGAGATCCGTGATTTACAGGAAAGTGTATGACATCTTGAAGACAGAACAGAGGATGCAGAGGGCTGCTCATGGAGAAGTATTGTGTGAATTTTAGGAGTTCTTGAGGGTGTTGAGGGCCAAGACCCCATTACCGATCCAGAATTCAGGTGGGAGAAAGAGCAGCCTTCAATCTTTGCCTGGAGGATGGTGCTAGGTAGCTGCTAGGGAGAGGGATATGGAATGGAGTTCCCCCTGGTATGTTGGTGGAAATGCACTCATTTTTACATATGTTGTTCATTCTGTAGTTCCTTGTAAGTATGAGTGAACAGCTTGAACTGGTATCTCTTCGTGAATTGTAGCCAATGTCGTTTCCTGAGGTGAGAGGTGTAGTGCATCTGTCTTGGGAGGTCAATGATTAGTCTGGCTGCTGTGTTTTGGATAGTCTGGAGTTTCCCCATGAATTGGGCAGTGATTCCTAAAGGGAATTGCCATAGTTAAGTCTGCTGGTGATGAGAGCCTGTGTGGCAGTTGCCTGGTGTTGGGTGGGAGCCATCTGAAGACCTTGCTGAACATTCGGCGGGTGAGGAAGCAAACAGAGGAGATGGCACTGACCTGCTTCTTCATGGATAGCTGGCTATCGAGGATGATGCCAAGGTTGCAGGCGTGTTTGGTGGGTTTAGGGGTAGGGTCCATCTCAGGTGGCCCCATTCATTGTTTTATAGGGCGTCGTCACCTTTCCTGAAGATGAGTGCTTCTTTCTTGTTTGTGTTGAGTTTGAGACAGTTGTTGTTCATCTAGACGGTCACATCCTTTATGCAACTTTGGAACTTGTCTTTGATGGTCGATGGGTCATTTGTCAGGGAGAGGATGAGTTGGGTGTCATTGGCAAATGAGATGATATTGAGTCCATGGCTCCTGATGATGTTGGCCAGGGGTGTCATGTAAACATTGAAGAGGGTTGGGCGAAGAAATGAGCCTTGAGGTACGCTGCAGGTGATTTTCTTAGGGAAGGAGGAGTAGGGAAGGATGATGATCTTCTGTGTTCTTCCTGTGAGGTGGGATCCAATCCGCTGGAGGGCTGCTCCTTGGGTTCCGAACTGATGGAGGCTGTTGATCAGTGTATGGTGGGATATGGTGTTGAAGGCTGATGAGAGATCGAGTAGGATGAGGGTTGCTGTTTCTCCGTGGTCTAGCAGTATTCTGATGTCATCCATGGCTGCAACTAGAGCTGTCACGTGCTATGGTTTGCTCTGAAGCCAGCTTGGGATGGGTGCAGAAGGTTGTAGCTCTCCAGATGTCTTGCTAGCTGGATGTCTATAGCTTTCTGGTTGACCTTGGCTGGGAAAGGGAGCAGGGTGAAGGATCAGTAGTGCTTGGATTCTCCTGGATCTGTGGATGTTTTTTTCAGCAATGGCTTAATGCCAGCATATTTTAATTTCTTGCATTATTCATGTGTTTATTATGTTGTTTAGTATCTTGTTTTATCGAGAGGTGGCCACACCTTACATATAGTCATTACTGCATGCATCACTGGAACCCCTTGACCTATCTACACTTGCTCATCCCTGTCCCAAACAGGGTGGGGTGCAGGGCGCCTAGCAAACATTGCCACAGCCAGGAAAAGGTATACCATTTATTCTTATGCTAAATGCCAATGGGCTCACATAATCCTATTACAAGAATCACATACCAGAGGGGCAACGTTAGAGTGACTTCTAAAGCGCTGGCAGGGTACTCTACATTCTACTACCCACTCCACATATTCCCGGGGTGCTTTGGTCTGTGTTAGGCCCTGGCTTGGGTTAGGCCCGGGGTTCCTTTTCAGGAAATCAACACAATCATAGATATGGATGGTACGTATTCCTTCTAGACGACTTCTTGGATGCACTCTAAGACGCGCAGCGGCCACGCGCAGTGGGCGCGCCGTCTGCGCGCCAAAGGAGCGCCAAAGGAGGGCCCGTCTGTGCCCGTCCGTGTCCCGGACGTGGCCAGTGCTAGCCCCCCTGATGGTGCCCTTCCAATACCCTACAGGACCAGAACTCGCTACTCCCGTGAGTACCTTATGACACTAAGAGCAAACTTTTGCCCATGTAGTGACAAATGGGAGGTTGCTGACATTCCCTCGCGGGTGTGCCATATTTGCAATTTCCATTTTCAGCCCATTTTAAATTGTCCCGCTCAGTACTCTGATGATCCATCACGCATCCGAGCAGGCCTGATCAATGCTAGATCACTGGTCAGGCACACTGCTGATATCTTCGAACTACTGAGCGACAATTTGTTTGACCTTCTCTTTATTACGGAAACTTGGCTAAATGACACATGCGCTCCTGCTGTTGAATTAGCCATTCCACGAGGTTTTAAAATTGTTAGGAATGACCGTCCTCTAGGTAGAGGAGGCGGTATAGCTGCTATTTTTAGGGAACAATGGGCATTCTCTCTTGACCCTCAGGGGCCCCCAGCTGATGCTGAAATATTTCATTTCTCACTATCTCTTGGGGCACATTTTACCTTAGGGGGCACTTTGGTCTATCGACCACCAGGCCACGTTGGTAATTTCTTGGGGGTATTGGAGGATACGGTAATCCCTCGGGTTCTGAGATACTCCAGATATCTTCTCTTGGGGGATTTTAATATCCATGTGGACAATTTGGATCTGCCTGATACGGTCCGCCTCAATGAGGCTCTCGCCATGGCCCAGCTAAAACAATGGGTTGAGGCTCCCACTCACTCAGGTGGACATGTGCTTGATTTGGTTTGTACTAACTTTAATATTGACATGTCCTGTCCTGAGGCAGTGACCTGGTCAGACCATACGCTGATCAAATTCACCTGGACCCTGACCCGCTCAGTCGAGAACAATCCTCCAGCTGCCCATACACAAAAAATTAACGCAAATACCTTGTCTGATTACCTAGACACCTCTCGCCCGGCTCTCCCTCTTGATGTAGAGTCAGCCGTCCGTTCTTTCAACTCATGGATCGAATGTGGGACTGCTGCATCTACAAAAACAAGTCGGATGTGCAGACTACGTTCTACTCCCTCTAAGCCATGGTTCTCCCACTCTCTCCGTGATCTTAAAACAGGTTGTAAAAAACTTGAACGGATATGGAGACAAGCCTATCTCCCTGAGGCGAAAAAGGAATTGAGGGTGGCGCAAAAGAAATATTATGCAGCTATTAGATCTGCTAAAAGCCACTACTACGCAGGGCGTATTGTTAAGGCCAACAACAATAGCAGGGAAATTTTTGCTATTGTAAAAAACTTTGTTTCGCCCTGCGCTGCTCAACCTCTACTTACCTCCTCGGAGAAATGGTGCGAAGAACTCTCTGTGTTCTTTGTTGACAAAATTACCAAAATTCAGGATGATTTGCGTAATGTCTGCATTAGCTTTCCGCCTTCACTGATTATTCCTTCTCCCATGATGCCTGTCCACACTGAACAGTTTGCCAATTTTTCTCCGGTAGACAAAACGGACATTGTTAAAACTCTTGCTGCCTTGCAATCAGGATCTCCCTCTGATCCTTGTCCTGCCAGAGTGTTTGCGGGAATTGCAGATACTGTTGGCTATGAGGTGACGCATGTTATTAACCGTTCCTTTCTTACTGCTACTGTCCCGGCCTGCTGGAAACAGGCTAAACTGCTCCCACTCTTAAAAAAAAATGGCTTAGATCCCGCTGTCCCCGCTAACTTTTGGCCCATTTCACTGCTGCCAGCTCTTGCTAAAATATGTGAAAAGGCTGCTTTTATACAATTAGACAAATTTGTCGAAACTTCCCAAGCACTCCACCCTGCGCAGTCAGGCTTTAGAGCAGCCTTTAGTACGGAAACTGCATTAGTCGAAATCTCCGAGGCCATTCGGGAATGCTTGGACGGAGGTGGCAGAGCGGCTCTGATTTTATTAGACCTCTCTGCCGCCTTCGATACGGTTCCGCATTCCCTTTTGCTTACCAGACTTGCGGCCATAGGTATCACAGGCTCCGCCCTTGATTGGCTGACTTCATTTCTAAATAATAGAACACAACAAGTCTGGATGCCGCCTTTTGCTTCCTCCCCCAAAAATCTTACAACCGGTGTTCCTCAGGGCTCTACTCTTAGCCCTCTGCTTTTTAATGTTTACCTTACTCCCCTCATATATCTTGCAGAACAGTTGGGAGCAAAAACGATGGCCAATGCTGATGATACACAGCTTTTGTTTACATGGCCAAAAAATAACTTGGATACGGCGGGAGCTCAATCCTGCTTATCAGCTGTCTTTCGTTGGTTAGCCCTCGCCCAACTAAAATGTAACGAAAGTAAATCAGAAATCCTGCTATATGGCTCATTTCCAGACAATTTTAGTGATTCCCTCTGGCCGGCCGACCTGCCATGTCCTAAATCTATTGGCGGCCCTGCAAAAAACCTAGGAGTCTGGTTTAATAATAACCTCAAATTTGAGGATCACCTAAAAAAACGTACTGGAATCTGCTTCTCTACACTTAAAACGTTACGCAGGTTTTTCCCTCTTCTTCCGAGAGAGGCCAAGGAGACTGTCATCCGCGCCCTTATACTATCTAGATTAGATTACGCAAATGCTCTCTTCTGTGGTCTACCAGCCTATCTGGTTCACCGTCTACAGGTTATACAAAATGCCGCGGTGCGACTTTTGTTTAACATACCCAAAAGTTCCAGTGTCCGCCAACCCCTTCGTGCCCTTCACTGGCTTCCAGTTGCACATAGGATTTTATTTAAAATCCTTGTTCTTTCATATTGTGCTGTCCATCAAACTGGACCAGCTTACCTGAGAAAAAGATTTTCCTTCTATCTTCCCAACCGGCCTCTTAGGTCGGCTAATTTGTACCAAATGACTGTACCAAAATTTAAATACAGCAGGCTTGGTGGCCAATCCATCTCTGTTAGAGCCGCGAGAGCTTGGAATACCCTTCCCCTTCACCTGAAAACAGCCTCATCTATTAATGTGTTCAAGAAAGGATTGAAGACTCACCTCTTCAACACTATTGTTTAGAGCCCCCCCTTCTCTTTCTATGCTCAGGATCCCCTCTCTTTTTCTGCATCTCTCCTTCTCCGCGCCAGGATACTATTTTTTTAGTAATTGAGCGTGCTATAAAAGCCTCTATAATAATAATAATAATAATAATAATGGCTGACCCAAACTCATTGGAAGCATTTATACCCCAATGTGGATCATGGTCTTTCTCTCTCTCTGATGCATGTATATCTCTTCACCCCCAGGCTAAGCTCTACTTTTATTCCATGCCCTATAATCTCTATGTGCACCAGAACTGCTTCCTCTGTTCAACCTCCTGGATACCACTTGTATGTAACACAAACTACTTGTGTGGTATAATTTTGGATCATGATACCCACATGGTAGACCTACAGTGTCTGGCCCCACATCCCCCCAAGCCGATGTGGTGACTTCCACAAGACTGCCTGGAAGACCTTGTTTTTCGTGAGACACATGAGTCTCACATCCAGCACTGTTTTGCTAACAACCACAACATGGCAACCACGGGACCCTTGAATGGGACACATTTAAATGGTGACAAAACGTGCCTGTATACAGGAGAAAGTGTGTAGGCAAACCTTTAGATAAAGAAATAGTGGTAGCCGAGAGGCTTCTTGCTCAGCTGGGAAGGGCAACAGACTGTAATACCACAGCTACTCTGACCTTCGTGAAACCTAAAACGGACTACGCAGCCCTCTTAGAGTGCTTACATCGTTTTAACTTTATGTCCCATGCAGCCAGGGTGCTTAGAGAAGGGAATAAATTGGGCCGCCTTTTAGTATGGCTGATTAAGCTGGAAAATGTGTTTTCTTCCGCCACGAAACTAGTCACAAGCACAGGCTCTGTAGTGCATACTCAGAGTGAGAAATTGCAGGAATTCCAGGCCTATTAATCTTCCATTTATCAAGCCCCACTAGTTGCCTCAGAAGTTTCTTCACACGGGTTTCTTGATGATATCACTCTTCCATGCATCACAGAAGCTGGCAGGCCGTCCCTTGATGCCCAAATTACATTGTTTGAGGTGTTTGAATACCAGGACTGAACGGGTTACCACTGAAATAATATGAACATTTTCACCCTTGCCCCCGCCTTGTGAAGATGTTTGAGGCAGTCCTCCACACTGGCGAACTTCCACAGATTCTTCGGGAGTCCGTCCTCATTTCCATCTTCAAGCCTCACAGGAACACCACGCACCTGGGATCCTACCTGTCTACTGTCGTGCTAGGCGCAGACTATAAAATATTAGGGAAGATCCTTGCCAGCAGATATACCCAGGTCCTCCCTGAGCTTATACACTCGGATCAGAAATGGTTCGTCCGAGGCTGAAGCACTTCACAGAATATAAGGCGCCTCTTTCATGTTCATGACGTGGTCCAAGGTCAATTTCCGCATGCTGCCTGTCTTTTAATAGATCTGGAGAAGGCGTTTGACACGTTGGCGTGGGATTATCTTTACCTTGTGCTGGCACGAATGGGCGTCTGTAACAGGGTGTCTAATTCAAACTTGTCTTCTCAGATTGGCCTAGATCGCCTAATTTCGGCCTCCTTTCCAGTAAGTCGAGGTACTAGACATGGGTGCCCAATCTCCCCCTTGGTCTTTGAGATAGAGCCCCTGGCAAAATGGTTTACACAGTGAGGTCTGGGTTTAGGCTGTACCCCTAGAGGACAGGACACGTTGTGTCTTTATATAAGGATGATCTCCTGCTATATCTGAAAGATGTTACAGCTGATCTTTCTCTGCTATGTGATTCCTTGGCAGCGTTTGCAGACGTCAAATGCCTCGGGTTAATTGGGCGAAGCTGGCATTCCCCCCACTTTGCCCTGGTCAAGACCCATTAACCATATACCTCGGAGAGGTGCAGCTGTGTTGGTGTGGGGAGGCGATTCGCTATCTAGGAGTCCATCTATATCATACCCTCTCGGTCTTTATGAGAGAAACCTCCGGAGGGCCCAAGCCGCCATCAGGTCGCAGGTACATTTTTGGCAACCTCTACCTTTAGCCCGATTGGAAAATATGGTGATCTTACCTCGTGTCTTAAATGTTTTTGCCAACCTCCTTGTTGTTCCACTGAAGTCCTTCTTTTAAGAACTGGACTACCTTTTATGTATTCTCATCTGGGACAACAGACATTGCTGTGTCACCCTTCAGAAATTGCAACTCTCAATGGGCAGAGGTGGACTGAGTGCCCCCTCCCTAAAAGCATATTTTCTGGCAGCTCAGCTACAGTGGCTATCAGGTAGGTCCAGATGGTGAACTCCACTTGCGGAGCTTGCAGAGTTTTCTATACTCCGTGCTCCACTCCATTCATCAAAGTGTAAGTTGGCGAGTGCGAGTTGCTGCTTGGGTAGAATTTCTACAGAGCGTCAGGAAGATCAGCACAAGCAGCAGTTTGCCCCACACTCTGCTGCTTGCGGAACTTCATCCAGGCCTGCTATTGAGCTGGACAACTGAGAGTTACATGGGCGAAACGAGTAATGAACAGTGGGTCATGTTGATGGCTACAGTTTGCGGCTGACTCCTCCTGGGGCCCTTTTCTGCTCATTTGTTCCTTGGAGGCTGCTGCTGACCTAGAGACCCGCTTACCTGCTGACCTGCTGAGTGTTCCCTTCGCGGGTTGAGACCCCGCTGCAGATCCCTTCGTGTCCTTGCCCTGGTGGGACTCTTGGTCCCAGGGTGCATCGGGAGGCCCAATTGAGACCAGCTGCTGCTGCAAGGGGAGGCGATGAAATCACGCTTAAAGCGCCGCCTTCCCCCACGCAACGCGGGACGCGCGGGCGGCGCCGGGAGAAGCCCGGGACAAGGGCGGGACCGTCTTAGGCCATCATAGGCCGGAGGAGGCCGGGCTGGGCCCACTCTCTTGGCGGTAATTTGAGAGAAGGTACTGTTACAAAAGTTACCTGGAGAAAATTCCTAGCACCCCTTGCATTCTTGAACAATACGGACTATTTGCTTACTTTCACATATATACTGCTTAATCTTCCCTATTGCTTGGTTTAGTGTTATAATTGGCTTATGTATAAATTGACTATGAGCAAAAGGAAGGGAACAGCTGGGACACTAGATGACTTCATAACGAGAGCTGAACATGTATTGTCACGTGAAATTGAAATAGCTCAGAGAAGATTATCGTTAGACCCATCAGAACTTCCTATGTATGCGGCAAATAGGGAACAGCTCCCACCGAAAACCATGAGCCCCACAAGTAGTCTAGTTGACCAACAAGAGAATGATAGCTTTCCATTAGTTCATTCTAGTTCTTCAATCAGACTAGTTGATGGAAATCCTAGGGCAAGCCCTGGAATTTCAAGTAGACTACGAGGACAAAAGGTAATGGGATTAATGGCAACGCAGAATGAGGAAAAAAATGAAAAATCATTGAGGGGAAGAAATCTTGTCAAAAGAAAGGGAAAACAGGAGGGAAAGGGGGGGTTTGTCATTCTCAGGCGAAGGAAACAGAAGTTACAAGCCACAGATCTAGATCAATAGGGATACAAACAGATGACATTGGAAAAAATGGATCAGGAGGGGATAAAGAGATAATAGAAGGACTTGAACAAATTGTGGCAGACATTATTGAAACAACCCTAACTTCTGTCCATAACCAAATAAGTAGAACAATGGATACTAAATTAAGGGACTTGAATACTGAAATCGCCCAATTAAATGCAGCTGTACTTCACCTAGGGAAAAGTATATGTGATGGCAGAGGAATAATTGCAGAAGGGGAACATTTAATAACTAACTTGAAAACATCATTGAAGAAGTGTAGAGACCCCACTGAAATTGAAGGAAGATCGGAATACTCTCCGAAAGCGGGTGGAAGTAGTCCAGATAGAGCGTGCCTAAGAAATAACAAAGAATCTAATGGTGCATCCTTGCAAGGCAAGAGGGCCTCTTCTGTTCCTGATAATGCAACAACAGGATCAGTGTATAATCATCGTAGGGAAATACAATATAGTCCCAAAGGGACAGATTTGATTCCTAATACAAATAGTTTGGATCTCCCCCCTGCTACATGTCCATATATCCTAGTATTGGCAGGTGTTCCTGTATTAAAACGGGACCAGAAGGAATCCTGGAACTATTTAAAGAATAAGGTCAAGGATTGGTTATCTAAACATAAAAAGTTTAATATGTATAAGGCAAATGAGATTTTAATGGTGCATAGGGTAGGGTGGGTGCGGAACTCTCCAAAGGACATACAGGGAGACTGTATAGTTGTGAACTTTAGATACCCACACATAGTACGTTTCTTACTGAGAGCTCACGAAGAAACACCTATAAGTAATACAAATATCTATGCACTCCCATAGGGTATTTTTACAAAATCCACCGTAACGCAGCGGCAAAAACATCCAATATTCTGAATGCCGTTGTAATTCCTAATAGATTCCAAGAGTTATCTTCGCTGGCAGCAGTGGATTGACTGCACCAACCTACTGTACTGAATAGTCCAGTTAGGGAAGAAGAAAGGTTAGATGCAGGGATTACTATGACTTTAGGTCATTTAGGAAGGGGAGACGAAAGGGGTGGTAGGAATTACGATGAGGTATTGCCTTCAAGTATTATGGTCTCAAACCCTAGCGACGATTCCCTAATATGTCTTAATCAAAATGCTAGTCCTGGTTTAAAAATAATTTCTTGGAATATTGCGGGATTGAGGAAGAATACTAGAGATCCGGAGTGGAACTAATTCATTGAAAAAGGCGATATTTGCCTACTTCAGGAAACCTGGGCAACCAAGATTCTGCATAGAGTGGGTAATAAAAGTTTCTTTTTAGCTGCAGTCCCGTCAAAGAGAGGAAAGCCGTCTGGTGGCTTAGCCATTTGGATAAAAGTTACCCTTAATGGAAGTGTTAAACAAATAGAGACGGACTCCCCAGATATTCTTGGTATAAAAATAGTGACTAATGATAATAGGGTACTGCACATATATAATATTTATAATCGGCCAGGACTGGTATCAAAGGACTCATTTACATTTGATCAATTGGACTCCGTTTTAAGTAGAGTGAAATTGGGCACAGGCAAAATTATAGGAGGAGATTTTAATTGTAATTACGAGCCAATAAAGGGGCTAGAGGCTATTCACACAGACAAACATTTGGCAAAAGAGATCCCTGCACTATTTAGTTTAAAACAGGTTCCATGTACGACATTAGCACTACAGATAATGAGTCTAACGATGACCCATGGCTTAAGATCATGTAATGATCGTATCCCCTCGGACATACCGATGGTCCCCACATTCTGCAGAAATAGCACCCAAAGTAAAATAGACTACGTATTACTATCTTTTGACGTATGGCAATATGCGATTGACCTTAAGGTCAAGTGTAGAGTAGAGAGTGACCATCGGCCGCTTGAATTAACACTAAAGGGTGAATTAATACCTAGTTTATTGGATTGTGATATTGTCCAGTTAGTGAGCACTGACAATGTAATAATGAGTAATAATTGTCGTGCAGTCAAATGGGCATATACACTGGAAAATGATGTAAAGTTGGCAAATATCTGTGGCATTTTGGCTAGCACTTTCTGTAAGTATACATTCTCTGAAGTGGTAATTGATGGAGACTAATTCTTAGATTCACACAAGAATTTTTGTAAGGAAATTGTTCCCCTAGTAACTAAGAAAATTAAAGTAAAAAGAAAGGAAACCAAAAGCCGATGGGGAAACCTTGGTATGACACAGCATATCGCAATGCTAAAACAAAATTAATAAATGCCATTAAAAACAAGAACAATATTTCTATGGTTAAGGAAGCGCGACAAAGTTATAAGAAGGTATTAGAAAATGCCAAAACAGTCTGGGACGAAGTGATTTGGTCAGATATGTTGGATGCAGCAAAAAGTAGGGATTCCATGGCATTTTGGAAAATAGTTGCTAATGGGAATAGGAAAGAAATGGGCTCTAGAGAAGTCTATTTGGATGAAATTACATGGATAGACCACTTCACAAAGTTGTATGCAGCCCTGGAGACTAGTACCGGGGGAGATGATCTGATATTAGCTAACTCGTGCGAATGTATCTTAAAATGTAGCCTCCAGGAAACAATTATGGCTATTAATTCTGTTAAAATTGGTAAAGCCCCAGGATTAGACACGATTCCCGGAGACCTTTATAAGCATGACATGGGAGTCTGGGGGCCATATCTTAATTATTTGTGTAATTTCATATCTGCTGGAGCAGATATACTGGACATGTGGAGGGAGCAGAAATCATCTGTATTTTTAAAAAGGGCAATAGGAGCGATCCGGCAAACTATCGCCCGATCAGTTTAATAGACGTTTTACAAAAAAATTATGCCAGGCACATTTTAAATCTAATTAATGTTTGGATTGATGAAAGAGAGGTTCTTACTATATTCCAGGAAGGATTTAGAACTAAAACCAGTACCATAGACCAAGTATTTAGGTTTTTGCTGTATCTGCTGGAAATATGTTACTTTAAAAAAAGGTCATTTGTATGTTGCATTCGTTGGTCTAAGAGCCGCATTTGATCTCATCCCCAGGCATCTGTTATGGAAAGCACTTGATAGCCAGGGACTACCGGCCCACCTCTTAGTCCAACTAAAAAGATTACACCATAACAACTTTGCTAAGGTGAGGTAGGGCCCAGGTGGCGAACTGACTAGATCAATCCCAATAAAAAGGGGAGTTCGCCAAGGTTGCTTCCTGGCCCCAACCTTGTTTTCCCTATTTGTTAACGACATTCCTTCCTTTTTAAGTAATTTTAGTAATGATGCACCGAAACTGGGGGGTGAGAAAATCCCGGCCCTATTATTTGCAGATGATACCATCCTAATATCGCAAACTTCTAAGGGCCTACAATTCTTGCTCAATACTTTTCAATCTTATTGCAGCGAAAAAGGATTAGAGATAAACACCGGTAAGACAAAATACATGGCAATAAATCCTCATAGCTAATTTAGGAGGAACTTGGTCTTGAATAATCAAAAACTGGATTATGTCCAAAACTTTAGTTATCTGGGTGTTTTAATTGACTCAAAAATGCAGTGGAAATCACAAATTGATAAGAGTAAGCTGTTATTAATACAAAACACTCATCCGATATTGAAAAGACATGGCAATAGCCTTAATAAAGCGGTGCTTCCTGCACTTGAGGTGTTCCGGGCTAAAGCACAAACGGCAGCTTTATATGGGGCAGAACTGTGGGGCCCGTCCTGTAAAAAATTGTTTGAGTTGAAAGAGAATATATTTTATAGAGCCCTCTTAAAGGTACCGGTACGCACTCCCACAATCCCGCTGATATTTGATCTCAACATGAAGCGTACAGATCATCATGCTATACTTAGACCCTTAATGTTCTGGGTTAGAATTTGAACAACACCAAAGCTCTTACATTATAGAGAGGCTCTGGTGGAGATAAAAGACCTAGAAACCTCTAACTGTATTACATGGTTTAAACATACTAGAACATGGTTAGAGAGGGTGGGTTTATCACACTTTTGGAGTAATCCATCTGCATTATTGCCAGGGTCAAAAAAGATTTTAAAAGTAACCTTTTGGGTTTACATGGACGATCATAGAACCAATGATATAACAAATGGTTCCTTGACTAAAGAATTTCTCTCAATCAAAGCAGGCCCAAATTTTGAAATCTTTTCAAATGAAGTAAATCCACCTTTGGCTAAAACATTATACTTAAAGTTTAGATACGGAGTATTAATGTTGAAAAGCTGTTTAGCAAAGTGGAACAAAGAAAGTAATGATAGGTGCACGATGTCTAGTGAGGAAGTTAGGGAGGATATTGTGCATGTCTTGTTCCTTTGCCCTGCCCTTTTGACTCCAAGGAAAAGATGGATCAAACCCCTCTGTATAAATATTGGTGTGCGATTGTGCAGAGTAGCAAAAGAAATTTTAAAAACCGATACGCCCCAGGTATTTGTTTTTGGTATCAGCAGGGTTCTGCTAGCAGTGTATTCCCTTAGGAAAAAAGCTGGTGTAAAACTTTTAAATTTATTCAAGAACCAACATACTTATAAATTAATTAAGACTGTTAAAAATTGATGAGTTTTTAAGATAATGATTTTATTGTGCCTTTTTAAATTATTTATGTATGTTTTAAACTACGGTTGACTACTCCCCCTCATGATTAGAAATGCCGTATTTATATCGAACCACGGTTGTGAAATGATGTTAAACTTCCTTGTAATAACCTGTGATTTCTTTTTTGTAACTTTTATGATACAGTGTATCGAAATAAAGTTTAAATGAAATGAAATATCATACCCTCTCGATCTTTATGAGAGAAACCTCGGGAGGGCCCAAGCCGCCATCAGGTCGCAGGTACATTTTTGCAACCTCTACCTTTAGCCCGATTTGAAAATATGGTGATCTTACCTCGTGTCTTAAATGTTTTTGCCAACCTCCTTGTTGTTCCACCGAAGTCCTTCTTTTAAGAACTGGACTACTTTTTATGTATTCTCATCTGGGGCAACAGACATTGCTGTGTCACCCTTCAGAAATTGCAACTCTCAATGGGCAGAGGTGGACTGAGTGCCCCTCCCTAAAAGCATATTTTCTGGCAGCTCAGCTGCAGTGGCTATCAGGTAGGTCCAGGCGGTGAACTCCACTTGCGGTGCTTGCAGAGTTTTCTATACTCCGTGCTCCACTCCATTTATCAAAGTGTAAGATGGCAAATGCGAGTTGCTGCTTGGGTAGAATTTCTACAGATCGGCAGGAAGATCAGCACGAGCAGCAGTTTGCCCCACACTCTGCAGCTTGCGGAACTTCATCCAGGCCTCTATTGAGCTGGACAACTGAGAGTTACATGGGCGAAACCAGTAATGAACAGTAGGTCATGTTGATGGCTAAGGTTTGCGGCTGACTCCTCCTGAAGGTTCTTCCTACCTTCCCGTGGTCCTTGCAACTGGCTCAATCCAGCATGCTCCGCATACACCGTCTAACACATGCTTCAGCTCTCTCCCTCATTAGCCAGTCCCTGTTCCTGGGCTTTTTTACTTTTAGGGACCTGCACACATGGACCGCATGCTAGCTACTTACGGCGGGAAACTTATTTTCTGATGCTCAGCCCCTTTCCTTTGATCAACTGACTGCAGACCATGGCCACCTGCCAGAACAATTTCTCATTCATCAGCAGCTTCAAGTCACCAGTTGAACCCTTTGGTGCACATTAGAGGTGGAGCCTCTCACTCACCTGGTGTTGCAGGCCATAATCACCATGGGTGATAGACATATTCTGATCACATGGCTGTACAGGGCTACCTGCAAACTTGCAACTCTTCCTCTCAATACCCTGAGGCGTAAATGGGAGGAGGACTTAGGGACAGCACTTCATAACAGAGAATGGGAGCAGGCAAGGTAGTTCCCCCAGCAGATTTTCCAGAACTCCTGGTTCAAAAACTTCCAGTTCTTTATGTTCCTTAGAGCTTACTTTACCTTTTCCCTGCTCAGACTATTTTTTATGACCTCCTCTACCATTTAGCACACATGCCTAGTGTTCATTTCTGTAAAAAGTTATATTCCAGCCAGTTAATTACACTTTATCTTGCCAAACCCGAGATTACAGCTCGAGAATACGGTCCAGGTGTCGTAAGTTATTTCTGTGAATACCAAATATCGTAAGTGCCTTCTGTGAATACCAGAATTAGTAAATTTAGGATTTTGTCTCAGATTAGTTCAGTGAATTGGCCCCAATGTGTGTGTATGAGCAAGAAATGCTTTTACTAGTGGAGCACGGAATTTGTGTGATTTGCATTTGTGTAATTACTTGAAAGTGTTGCAAAATTACAAGTAGTTACAATGCAAAATCAACATATAGGGGCTTGTTTACAAGCCCCTTCCGCTGCTGGTGTGTCACTTTTATTTTGTGAAAAAGTGCTGCATCTGCAGCGCAAGGGGCTTGTAAATAAGCCCTTGAGTGTTTATTTGAGCGTGTAATGCATCCTTGCATCAATTTTTGACACAAGGATGCAAATTATGCTTGGATGTAGCGCAAAAACCATAAAAGCACTGTGAACAACAGCTGCTCACATTTTCTTGCTCCCAAATATGTGTATGGCATAATTTAAGACATTTCCTGTAACAAGAGTAATGTGAAATTCAAGGAAATAAGTGAAATATGACACTAATATAACTTTTGCCCAAGCCTTCATTTTACTGGTGTCCCCCGATTACAAGATTAAAAACTGGAGGTTTAAACAACGGACACCGCTTCTCTTTTCCTTCGCCATGTTTTGACATTCAATTATTGCACCCATGGGGTCAGGCGCCTTGGTATCTCAGATCAAACACCATTAAGTTAATAAGCCACATAGTTGGCTAAACATTTGACACCTCATTGGTCATGCATTAAAGTTGTACTGACCCATGTATATTCTAT
The DNA here is from genome assembly GCF_964261635.1 of Lissotriton helveticus. Classification (NCBI taxonomy): domain Eukaryota; kingdom Metazoa; phylum Chordata; class Amphibia; order Caudata; family Salamandridae; genus Lissotriton; species Lissotriton helveticus. The sequence goes on along the minus strand of NC_136065.1, from coordinate 1,232,235,813 downwards.
CGCAAATATATATATAAGCCATCCTAAAAGAAGTTAAGTTAATCCTGCCAAAACAACTTACACATAGAATGACATCAACACCACATCTCTAACAGGGTTTTGCTGTGCACTCAGGGGCAGCTCATGGGCGCAATGGCAGAAGAGCATCTCCCTGCCTGCCAACATACTCAACAACGTGAAAAATAAAAGGACAATAAAACCCGGTTTTGATATATTCTTGTGCCGATTCTTGGGTGGGACCATTGTGATGACAGGCACTGAGGGGGGGTGGTCGGTGCACTGCCTTCAATGCGCATGTGGGTTTGGCCGGCCATCTCAGGCCGGCCAAACCCATATGCATAGTAAAGGTCTCGCCAATCCCAGCGCATTGCTGGGTTGGAGAGACCAGGCACAGACACCCAGTCTGTCTGGAGGCGCAAATCATCAGCGCTCAGGCCACTCCTGAAACTGCTCGCATTCATGAGAGCAGCTTCAGGATTGGCCGCAGTGCATCCTGGGAGTCTGTGCGAGCCTGCAATGGAGAGGAGAGGAGCAGAAGAGTGTGACACGATACTGAAGGGTGGCAGCTGCAGGTAAGAGCTTTTTTGTTTTTTGGATTTCTCTCCCTCGCCCCCCATCCGCCACCCGACTCCCCACCGCTGCATTTCCCTGACACGAGCCGCCTCTGTTTTCACTCTCCTATATATCCCTTAATGACTATATTTTAATCTACTTCAACCTTGCCACCACTATCCAATGTAATTCACCTTAAATAATATGAAGTACAAGCAAATCCAATTTCAACAGACCACTTGATACTGTTAAACTAGAATCTCAGATTCGAAAATATTGTGAAGATTCTGAAAGTACTTCGTGACCATAGAAATAGTGAGGGTGAGGGTGCAGGTAACATACCATACCTGATATCCATGCACAGCAGACACAGCTTACATATCGTCACAAAGTCAGAAACACTTTTTAGATCTTGGTTATCACTTGTCAACTTGTGATGGGACATGGTGAGTATACGTTTGTTTCCTTTGATGACTCGTGTTGCAAGATTTGAGTTTTCGACTGGACCCTGCATGACTTCAAATGCTTCCAGTCAGAACCTAACTCGCACGAAAGTAGTTAGCGATTGTCACTAAAGTGAGGCATTTGTAGTTTAGCCAGAGTGGTGAGGAAAAAAAGCCCTCCATCCCCTTGCATGCTATTGCACATGGCACCAAATGAATGTGTGCGAACAATGCTGCCACTGTCCTGATGTCCACATGCTGAACCTGGACAAAGTGGGAACAGTAAGATTGTGGCACCCAGAACCTGGTGTTCCAGCACAAGAATAGCTGCCAGAACCAGAATCTGCCTGGTTTCCACTCAGTGCCAGGGCTGACTGCTTTTACACTACCACAGTGACTCAAAGATGCTCTCGGCTGGCACCACATCTTGCAGCACATAGCTGACAGTTGTCACCTTCCCATTAACATTGTTTGGACCAGTTTTCTGAATCCCTGGCTTTTTCAATCACATCATTTGGTTTTCTTGTTATAGAATATGTTCTTATTTTTCAAAAAATAGTGGGAATTCTGGATGTCAAGTCCCAAAATGTAAAGGGAAGTTGCTATGGTGTCAGACATTACCCCCGTGTCCCTCCTGTCTTCGTCCCCTTCATACTAACAAGTGAGATTAACTATCTCATCAACAGAAAAAAGAAAAGCAGGAATGCTGGTACGCCCCTCCCTCTCCCTATAGGAAGTACATAAGGGTACAGTACCCAGCATGCCTCCTGTTCTTTTTTCTGTCTTCTACATTTTTTTCTGCATTCCCAGGAGCCGGTTGGCTCCTGGTGCCTACCTGTTGCTGGGCTTCGTGTGGGGCTGGTGTCTTCAGGGTTTCCCCTCCTGCCGGGCTCGGGGGGGTTCCCTGGATCATCTTCCTGGCTGCCGTTTTTCCTCTGGGCTGTTTGGTCCTGCGAGTGGCTGTGGGAGGTGTTCGGCCGTGTCTCTGTCCTGCTTGGTTTGCTCAGAGACGCGGCGCTGTTTCCTGAGGCTCCGGTGGTGCGGCGGCCCCCGCGCAGCTGGGGCGCTTCCTGCCGGGGCGTGCCTGACTTCCTTTGTGTGGAGCAGGTAGTCAGGCGTTTCGATGGACGGCCGGCGGCGGTGTTTGTTGGCAGGCCTGCCGGCTCTTCCCTCGTGAGTACCGCGTAGCGTTTTTTTATGTTATTTCCTCTATTTAATGTGCACTTCCCCTGCGGTGCCTGCATTTCTTGTCTCCTGGAACGGGCGAGTGGTGCTGCTGTTTGGTTGCCACTGTGTGAGGAGGGTCCTGTTCCTTTTCTACAGAAGGGGCCTCGCTGATCATTTGCTGGTGCTTTCCTTCAGCGTTTTGCCTGCTGGCCTTTGGCAGTCTTTGGTGGCTGTCTGGTTCTGCTGTGTTTCGTCATGGGGAAGCACTCGAAGAAGAGCAGGCATGTTGAGGAGTCCTCCTCTTCTTCTTCTTCTTCATCCTCTCCTTCTCCTGCGAGGTCCAGGCGTCGTGCCCATGGTGGTGATGCCAGATTGAAGGCGCTGATAAGAGAGACCTTGTTGGAGATGGGGGGTCCCAGGTCTAAGGGGTCACGTTCCATGTCCAGGTCCGTGGGTGTTCCGCGCCCTTCTTCTTCTTCTTCCTCTGGGTCGGAGGATGGTGATCTGGAGCTTGATGTTGTCAAAGGCAAATATATGGATAAGGATATGCTGCTGGATTTGTTATCCCATGTGAAGGAGAATATGGGATTTCCTGCTGACGATGTCCCGGGTACTTCTGGAGGGTCCTTGCTTCGTCAGTTCCAGTGCGCTGCGCCTGCGGTTTTGCCTGTCCATCCTTGTGTCAGTGAGGTTTTGGATCGGGAGTGGAAGGATCCTGATCGTATTCTGCTTCCTCGCTTTATGGCGAAACTCTATCCTCTTCTGGATATGGCGAGGGATTTGCCGGACTCTGTTCCTGTGGATTCTTTCTTGGCCAGTCTGGTGGGGCGCACTTCTTTGGCCGAGGATGCTGTTGTGCGTGATCCAGTGGACAAGAGGGTGGACGCTTCGCTGCGTAAGGCTTATTCTGGTTCCCATCTGGCTCTGAGGGCGGGCATCTACGGGACTTATGTTGCTCAGTCCCTTCTTTCGGACTTGAAGACTTTGTATGGGTCCATGGATAATGCTACTGACTGTTCTGCTGTCCGGGCCCACATTGAGCGTCAGGTGGAGTTTCTCTCTGACGTGTCCTTCGATGTGGTGCGTGCTTCTGCCCTCTCGGGGGGTGCTTGCGTGGCTGCTCGTAGGAACTTGGTCCTCAAGGATTGGAAGACTGATTCAGCCCAGAAGTCTGCTGCGCTGAGGTTGCCCTTTCAGGGTTCCATGTTGTTTGGGGCTGAATTGGAGGGCAAGCTTCATCGGCTTTTCAAGGAGAAGAAACATTCCTCCTCTTTCAAGCTGCCCTCGGCTGCTCCGGCATTTTCTAAACCTAAGCCTTTCTTTCGCCCCCCTTCTCACAGGCAGTTTTCCAGGGGTCGAGGTCGTTTTCAGCCTGGCCGAGGTCGGGACAAGAAGGCGAAGTCCCCTCCTGCGAAGCCTCGTTCCTGACTATCTGGGGTCCGAGGTCGGATCCTTGGTAGGTGGTCGGCTTCGGTTGTTTCTTCCGGCCTGGATGTCCTCCTGTTCAGACTTATGGGTCCTGGACGTGATCCGTTTGGGGTACCGTGTGGAGTTCTCCAGCCTGCCTCCGGACTCGGGGGTCCGTCCGACTCCTTGGCCGTCCTGCCCATCAGAACGTGCGGAACTGTCTCTGGGGGTTCAGTCGCTGTTGGACAAGGGGGCGGTTTGGGTGGTTCCTCCGGGGGAGCTGGGTCGGGGGTTTTACTCCATCATTTTTCTGGTGCCCAAGGTGACTGGGGGGTTTCGCCTTGTTCTGGATCTCAAAGCCCTGAACAAGTTTGTGATGCGAATTCCATTCAAGATGGAGACTCTTCAGAAGGTTATTCCCCTGGTTCTCCAGGGTCATTACATGTGCACTCTGGACCTTCAGGATGCCTATTATCATGTGCCTGTCCATCCTCTCTCCAGCCCCTTCCTTCGCGTTTGTCTTCTGGGGGTCCATTACCAGTTTGTTGTTCTTCCTTTCGGCCTGAGGTCGGCTCCGAGGGTGTTTACCAAGGTGGTGGCTCCCTTGGTGGCTTTCTTGCACCTCCAGGGGATGATGGTTTATCCTTATCTAGACGACTGGCTCCTGCACGCTCCCTCCGCGGAGCGGTTGTTGGGGGATGAGAGGTTGGTGTGTGCAGCCTTGCGGGACCATGGGTTCCTGTTAAACCTCCCCAAGTGTCAGCTTCTCCCCTCTCAGGACTTGCAGTTCATAGGGGCCCGTTTCCGCACAGATTTGAATCGAGTGTTCCTGCCTGTGGCTCGTGCTGTGACCCTGTGTGCCCTGGCTCGGCGGTTTCTGTTGGGTCGGTCCTTTCAGGTCCGTCTTTGGTTGCGCCTTCTGGGGTTGATGGCGGCCACGGTGTTCACGGTGCCTTGGGCTCATTTCCATCTTTGTCCTCTTTGGTCCTACCTGTTGGCACAGTGGAATCCCTTGTCGGGGGACTTGACCCTTTTTGTCCCTGTGTCTCTGTCGATCCTTCCGGCCCTGTGCTGGTGGACTCTGTCGTCCGATCTGGACAGCGGCTTGCCTCTGCAGTGTCCTCCTCCGGTGGTTCTTATGACGGATGCCAGCACTTTGGGCTGGGGGCAACTTTGGGGTCAGATTGCCTTCAGGGTCGGTGGTCCCTCCGGGAGGGTCGTCAGTCTTCGAACTGGCGAGAGTTGTCGGCTGTGTGCCGGGCTGTCCGGGGGTTTCGGCTCCTTCTGTTGGACCAGCATGTGTTGGTTCGGTCGGACAACTCGGTAACAGTGGCCTACTTGAATCACCAGGGCGGTATCCTTTCTCGGTCCCTGAACGCGGTGGTGTCCCCCTTGTTTTGCTGGGCGGAGGGCCATCTTTTGTCCCTGGCGGCTGTTCATGCCGGGGGGGGTGGACAATGGGGTGGCGGGTGCCCTCAGTCGTTTTTTTCCTGCCTCCCTGGAGTTGGCCTTGACTCTGGCAGCCTTTCGTCTGGTGTGCGGGAGGTTTGGTCTTCCTTTTCTGGACCTCTTTGCTTCCCTGCTCAATGCGCAGCTTCCCCGGTTCTTCTCCCGGATTCCTCAGAAGGGGTCTTGGGGGGTGGATGCTCTGTCCCTTCCGTGGCCTGCTCACCTGCTTTACACATTTCCCCCTCTGGTTCTGATTTCTCACTTCCTGTCTCGCCTGAGGGTGGAGGATCGGGAGGTGGTGGTGGTGGTGCCTTTCTGGCCCCGCAGGTCGTGGTTTCCCACTCTGAGGCTGTTGGCTTTTCGGGGTCCGTGGTTCTTCCCCTTCCCTCCGTCCCCATTGCGGTCCTCTCCGATGTTGCCCCTGCGTCAGCTTCGGCTGTCGGTTTGGCGGTTGAGAGTCAGGGGTGGCGTCATAGGGGCTTCCCTGAACATTTAGCCTTGGCTATTCAACGGTCTCGGAAACCTTCTACTCTTCAGTCCTATGGTAGGCATTGGGGTCACTTTGAGCGTTGGTGTCTTGGCCTGGTGTTGTCACCCTTGGTTTGTCCTTTGCCGGATGTTCTCCAGTTCCTTTGGGATGGGTTCGAGAAGCGTTTGTCTGTCTCTACTCTCCGGGCTCAATGGGCTGCAATTAGGGCTTTTCGGGCACCTTGGGGGAACCTACCTGATGTTGATGGTTTGGTTTCTCGTTTGTTGCGCATTTTTGCGATTTATCGCCCTGTGGTGCGTCCTTCTTTTCCTCTCTGGGATCTTCCCTTGGTTTTGAGGGTTTTGGTCGCTGCTCCCTTTGAGCCTTTGGAGGAGGTTGATATGAAGTTTTTCACCCTGAAGGTTGTTTTTCTGGTGGCCATCACCTCGGCTCGTCGTCTGGGGGAGCTAGGTGCCTTGATGGCTCGGGAGCCTTTTCTGTCCTTCTCTGCGGATGGAGTCGTTCTTCGTTTGGATTCCTCCTTCGTTCCTAAGGTCTCCTCCCAATTTTATGGCTCTCAGGAGCTGGTCCTGCCGGCTTTGGATTCGGCTCAGGTGGACGAGGATGATCTTCCTTGGTCCTTGCTGGATGTTTGCCGGGCTTTGAGGGTCTATGTTGACCGGACCCGTGCCTTTCGGCTTTCTGACTCCCTGTTTGTCTCTTTTGGTGCTGTCTCCCGGGGTCGTCGTGCTTCTTCTTCTTCCATTGGGCGTTGGTTGAAGCAGGTTATTGTGCTTGCCTATTCTCTTTCGGGTTCTCCTCCCCCGGCTGGGGTTCAGGGGCGTTCTACTCGGGGGATGGCTGCTTCCTGGGCGGAGATTCGTGGGGTGTCCCTTTCGGAGATTTGTAGGGCCGCCACTTGGGCGTCTGCTAATAGCTTTGTTAGGCATTACCGTATCCAGAATGTTCTGGGGGATGACACTAACTTTGGTTTGGGGGTGCTTAGGGCTGTGTGTTCCTGATTCCCCTTGTTTTCCTTTCTTGTGATGTTGTTTTAAATAAATTGCTGGGTTTTGCTGTGCTGCTGTGTCCTGGTGGTTTGTTGTTTGAAGATGGCCGGTTGCTGCTTGGGTATTCTCACTTGTTAGTATGAAGGGGACGAGGACAGGAGGGACCTGGGGGTAATGTCCTATTACTTACCGGTAATCTTCATTACTCCGGGTCCCGTTGTCCTCGTCCCCTTCATACCATCCCTCCCTCCCTCCCGGGCTTTCCGGCCCTCATCTTGGGCTTGGTGGTTCAGGAGGCATGCTGGGTACTGTACCCTTATGTACTCCCTATAGGGAGAGGGAGGGGCGTACCAGCATTCCTGCTTTTCTTTTTTCTGTCGATGAGATAGTTAATCTCACTTGTTAGTATGAAGGGGACGAGGACAATGGGACCCGGAGTAATGAAGATTACCGGTAAGTAATAGGACATTAGGGCTAGTGGTACTCCGCATACTCTGTAGGCGTCATTGCACTGTCCTTTCAGTTGCCCCTTTGCACACATCAATAAAGAAATGTTCATGTTCAAACACCTAGTACAGTTACATTTTCAATGGGTAAGTCCTGACATCATAATATTTGCAACTTCCGTATTCCTTGGCGTGCATCACATGGTGACTTTTTTTGCTTCAACAGGGACCTGGGATTTTTACCATTTGAATTGTTCTGCATCGAAATGAAAGCTACAAAGACTACATTTACCAGAATGCTGCGCGAGTCTTACTAATAGAACACACCTAGAAAGATTATGTGCTACTTTGCATGAGTGCTATCAAAACCGGTTCACAGAAACGGTTTTATTGCACGAAAAACCACAGAACTGTACCAATATGTGTCTGAATAGATGCAGAAGGACAAACGACAATCCAATGCAGAATTTTGACGATCAGTGAGCAAAAGATTTGATAGTAATAAACACTTGCGGAAGGAGCAATTTAGTGGATTAACGTAGTTAAGTGAAAACAGTTGTTATCTAATTGTAAATTGTTAGTTGATACTTGTATAGAGCACTATTCACCCACAAGGGTCTCAAGGCGCTTGTACGAATACCGCTGTGGAACCCATCCTGGCTTTCCCTGTGAGGTGTCCACTCCTGGGCACCCCCAAGGTGGAGGCCAGGCATCCTTAGCATTGTGGGGGCCGTTGTGGAGATTAAGCAAGCTACTGCCCAGAGTTGCAGAGTGGGACTCCATGATTGGAATAGGCACCGAGGCGAAAATTATCAGGTCCGTGGAATTTTGAGCCCAAGACCCGCGGAGGCGGGGAATTGAACCCTGGTCCCGGGCTAGACCTCTGCATCAGGGTCTGCCACTCTAACCATTGAGCCACACTTCTCCTAGAATTGTGCAATCATGTTCTTAGGTACAGGCTAGACATGTTTTAGTAATAGTAACCTCACTTTACAAATACATAATTGAGACCTCTGTTCTGCTGTAGTTAATGCCTTCTTATGTATTAATGCTTCAAGAATGGCATTACTTTTCCAACTGGCTATAAGTGAAAGCCCATTACACCTCCTCATCCTCCGTTGTCTTAGTCCGCCCACTGTCGTCTTCAGTTTTCTACGCCCCACTGCTTCTTCAGAAACTTCAAACGCACACCCCTCTAAGATTATTGAATAAAATACACCGCTGAGTTTGGCCCCTGAGACGCTCTACTCACTGCAGGCTGTGGATAGAGAGATGAATCCGGAAGTTGTTCCGCGCTTGTATCTGCCACACACAACGGGCGTTGTTGGGATAATGGCCTGGATAGAATGGACTTGAAAGCGACCCGGATGGCTCGAGGAGGATTCCACCACACGGGTAGGAGGCTGCAGGGAAAAGAGAAAATATTACATAAAACACAGAGTATATGGTTAAATGTCTCTCCTAATCGGGAACAGGAAGAGTAAGGAAACATCATTTTATAGCGTGCTTAAAAGTAGGTCAGGAGAAGATTCGATTTCCCTTCAGGCATTCAGCAAAATTAAATATATTTGTAATGTGCAACAACGTACCATTTTACAACATGTTGCCCATTTTAAATTCAGTAGATATGTCTCCTGCAATGCCAGTTTTTCTTCATCATTTAACCTTGACCGTCCTTAGTAAATTTCAAAAAGTTTGCGATGTTGGCCACAAAAGTTCATGAAGTACATGCAACCTAGCACACTTATACTTAAAACATCATGATGCACTTAATTTAACAAACATTGACAAAGTGACTAGGTCTGGCCTATTCAAGATTTATTGGCTGTGTTATTTTTGTTAGTTATATGGTATGGCCTGTCATATGGTATGGTACAGCCTGACATGTAGTATGGTATTGTTTGTCATTGTATAGTATGGTATGGTATATCCTGTTATTGTGTAGTATGATACTTGATGATCTTGGTATGGTCTGTTATTGTATGATGTGGGTTGTGATGTTTAGTATGGTTTGTTATCGTATGTTATGGCCTAACTTTGTATGTTATACTGCAATACAGGTCGGGATGACTCATCAATGGTTAAGGTCTAGTATGGTATTGTATGGGTTGTCATTGTATAGTATGGTATAATATTGTATGGGCTGTCATTGTATGGTCTGTCTATGTATACCATGATATGGTCAGCTTTGTACAGTATAGTATGGGCTGTCATTTTACAGTATATTATTTTACGGTATGGCCTGTCACTGTGTAGTATGGCATGGTATGTTGTGGTATGGCCTGTCGTATATAATAGTCCATGGGTACAGTGTCACCCTGAAAGACCTATATAAGTAATATTGTAGTAAGCATTGTATTTTGAATGTCAACAAAGTGTATTTAAACATTAAATAATTCCATCCCTGCAGTATCACTCTAGAGTTTTTTAAACATTTAGTAAGCCAATGGCTACAGTGTTAGTGTGGAGAAGAGGCACAGCAGACAAAACCATGCAGTGGCACAAACTGCCTTCCGTGGCTATTGTGTTAACACACAGAAGAGGCACAGCAAATAAAAACATGCAGGCACATGATCTGCTTTAATAAAACGGTAAAATTGCACATTGAAAATCAAGAAAATGGTTAAAAAAATTAAATACATTTGTGGCTACAATGTCCACCTGGAGTATATAAAAGCATTGTTGTAGAGCATTGTTGTAGTAAACATTGCCCTTGGACAACAATCAACGTGCTTTTAAACCTTAAATAAGTTAGTTGCAGTAGTATAACCCTGGAGCTTTTAAACATTAAATAAGTCTGCGGCTACAGTTTCAAAGAGACTTATTCAGTACTTGGTCCATGCTCCAGTGACGAGACACACACTCGAAGAGAGAAACTGAAAATCGGCATGTGCTGACCAAATGGAAGCAAGGAAATGAGAGTAATGATGAAGTCAACCAATGGGTAGGCTCTAAGCACCCTTTAAGTTTAAGATATTAAAAGATCTTGCTAACTACAGCACAAGTCCCATGTGAGACCTAGAAATTAAGATAATGAATCAGAAATGTTTTTGTATCAGTCTGGATTATCACTGTGTTCTTAGGTGACTTTAAAGCAAACTGCACGTGTAGATGTTTTTTTCACATATGTTGTAAGGAATATATGTCAGGGGTGGGTGAAGAATTCATCTCCACTGGCGGAGTTCAGAGTTTTGCCCACTCTGCGCTCCACGTGGAGTTCCGCAAAACTGTTTCTCTTGAGCAGTTCATCACCAGTAAGTTTGGCACTTCTCACGAGAAAAAATCGCATGCTAGAGATTCTCACGGTGATATTTCTCAACATGGGTGGTCACGGAAGGTGGCGACCATTCACGTTGAGAAATATGCTGCTTACGTTGAGGAAGCTGACGCTCGAGTAGAATGTCTACTCGAGTGGCAGAAAGCAGCAGTGCCGTTCGCGCTCATTTTACACTTGGGACTAGCTCTCGGCACTAAAAATCATCAGTGGGAGCAATACGACAATAAAGACTCCGATGCTGGCCAAACTCTGCAGAGTGCAGCTGAATTGTTCCAGCACTTTGTGGAGTTCCGCGGAGTAGAACTCCATGAACTCCACCCAGGATTAATGTATGTGACTTTCAGGATAACTGAAATGGATTTAGTGCAAAAAGTAAGTCAACTTTGCAGTACCATACGTTCATGGTTTGACAGGTTTATCAGTGTTTTGACTGCTTCATTTTTTTTTTGTCATGTCTTCCACTGTGTTTGTCTCTTCCTATGATCTACATTGCTGTCCTAGTTATGGGCCACGCCTCCTGTGTTTATATATGAAAGCACAAAACCACTCCTTGGTTTATTGGACTCAAAACTATGTGCTTCCTGTCTATGTTTTTAGAATGTGGTAGCAATATGAAAGCAATTAACAATACATAAATTACATGTAGTGATTTGATGTAAAATTCTCTATTTTAATTCCTCAAAATTTTCTTGCACGGAGAACCTCCCCAACCAACACTCACCTCGTTCAGTTCAGGCTCACTCATACATAGGTCTAGGTTTCTGCCCCAGCAGTTTTAAAATCCACCAGCAGCCCTTGCTTCATACACACTTACCAAACTTGCTTCTGTCCCACAAATAGGCCAAGACTTTCTCATTATGCTGAGGTATTTCATAATGAAGAGTTAATGTGTCACTTTACATCCCATGCACAGTATGTTGATTTGCACTCAGCTACTTCTAGTGTTGTAAGGGGAATACAGTTAAGCAACGTTATCTGACATTCCCAATGCCTATACGTATGTAATGTTATCTTTAGAGGTGTGATCGCCTTCTAATATGTTCTCTTTAAGATCTTTGCAAATAAGAAGGCATGGAAGTACCCAAGCCTGCGTGATGCACAGTTTAAGTCCTTAAGGTTTCACGTGTCTATTTCATTTTGTAAATTTTTTTGTTAATTTAATAAAACAATTACACCAATAAATTATAAAAACATGGATTACTCATGACTTCAGTAATTCAATTTAAATAACAAAATCATGAAACCATATAATAAATCAACTGAAGATAACATGCACATTTCTGTTACATTGTGCTGTGTTTTACTAACACAAGATTCAAATATAATCAAAAACTCCAAAATAAGGGGGGCTTGGCCTGAGGGCCGACGAAGATGGTGGCGTAGTGCGAGAGCTGGGCTAACGGCCTGAGTTAACCCCACACATCCGACATTATCCGTACACCAGCGAGGCCACGACGGACACCCACGGTTGGGGGAAAGTGGCTGTGGTTCGCGGTGGTGATTAACAGCAACCTTGAGCGCCCACTGGGACAGCCTGGGTGCCGGCGGCTCCCGACCCGATCTGTGGCAAAATGGTGCCCGCCCGTGTGTGGTGAGAGGTGATGCCCTGTGTCGGCGGGGCTTCCCCTGCCGAGTCGAAGTAGAGGAGGGGGCCGCTGCTGTGCGGCCGGAACCGCTTTTAGTGTGATTAGGGCCCGGGCGGCATGTAAGGAGCACTGTGCGAGGAGGCTGCCACGTGAGAGCACCCGCCATTTGCAGTGTGGTGGTGTGCGGTCACCGGGGTCTACCGGCACACGGAGCCCTGCGGTCCGGGAGATAGGGGGGAACCTCAGAGGAACTGAGCGGTGCAGCGCCTGATTGTGGGGGAGATCGTCATTTCTGGCCTGGCGGTGGGCGACTGCCGCCTTGGAGCGGACTCAAGGGCATACAGGCTGTGATTGGGCCTCCACCTCGGCCTGGTACATGAAGCCTTCTGGAAGGAAGGCGTGTGTGCATGGGGCAGCAGTGATCCTTGAAGTGGGAGCTGGCAGTGGAGACGCACTGACCTGGAGTCTTGGAGACCCGGAGCGCTGGATACATTTGGCCCCAGAGGCAGGTGGTGAGTCTGGAGATTGGGAGACGCGGAGGCCGCCGTAACGAGCACACACTCAGGTGGGGCTCTCTGGACTACTGGTGCCCGGGTCGGCCCTGGCCCGGGGAACACTATGGGTCAGAATAGGACCCTGGGCCAAACTAACCAGATTGAAAAGTATACTGTGGCAATGAACCAGGAGAAGGGTGCGCCCGGCGGTCACGGGATGAGAACCATGACGACGGGGGGCCAACCCTTCCCTGAAAGACATAATGAGGGCCATCAGGGCTCAGGAGCACAAGCTGGACTCTGTGACTGAAGAGGTGAACCTCCTACGGGCGGATTTTCACAAAATGTCCGACAAAGTCGCGGTGGCGGAGACGGGCATCATTGGGCTCCAGGCAAAGACTAAGAGACTGGAGGAACAGGTAGCCACGCTTACAAAGAACCAAGCCGCCATTCATGCCTGCTTGGAGGACCAGGAAGGGCGGGATTGGCAGAATAACATCCGCATAGTGGGGTGCCATAGGGACTGGAGGGGCCCTCGACGGACTGGTTTGTGGAGGACCTCATTTTAAACCACCTTAAGCCGAAACGACTCTCCAATTTCTTTTCCGTGGAGCGGGCACACAGAGCCCTGGTCGGCAGGCCCAAGCCAGGGGCCCCCCCACGCACTATTGTTGCCCGCATCCATAGCTTCTGCGACCGAGATACCATACTGCAGGTGGGGCGCACGCATGGAGACCTCCATAGGGACAACGCCACCATCCGCTTCTTCCCGGATTTCACGCTCCACGTGCAGCGTCATCGGCACTCCTTCAATGGGGTGAAGAAGGCACTTCGTGACAGAGGGGTGAAGTACATGATGCTGTTCCGGCACGGCTTAAGGTCCTCAATGGAGAAAAGGCCTACTTCTTCGACACGCCGGAGGATGCGGCTGACTGGTTGCAGGGCTGGCTCACTGTCGGCCATCAGGGGAGACGGCAAGAGGGGCCGCCAAACAGAGGCGATCGTTGGGCGGCCCCAGAGGCCGAGTCGGTCTCCAGCGATTGTGAGAGAACGACAGCGGAGTGAATTTGGCACCATGGAGGTATTATTGTGACTGGCCAGTGGCCCTGATTGGCCTTTGACTTTGGGATGGAGGGGCGGATGGTGGTCGGTTTTTTGGCTCCCTGGAAGGGGGGAAGGACAAGGCAGTGACTTTTTCTCTGTCCCAGGCGGGAGACAATGGTTGAGACATTCCTAGTCCTAGCCAAATGCTTGAAGTTTGGCCCGGTGGAGGGAGTATAAGGCACTATGCAGGTCGCTTGAGGTGTTCAACATGGGGGTAAGTGATCCGCCACTAGATCTATGCATCTTTCTTGGGCTAGCAGATTCATGTTTCCTCTGGAATGGTTTTAGTTGTGGTAATGGGGCGACAGGCACTCTTCAAGTTCTATTGGTGGGTGGTTGGGGGCTCTCCAGGCAGGGCGGTAGGGAGGGGGGAGTTGGGTGCTGGGGAGTTGAGGGGAATAGGCGGGGCAGAGGGGGTTTGCTTTTTGTGGGGGACAGCTTTCTCTTGCTCATTATCAAGACAGGTTTTTTGTAGGGGCGGGTGGTCGTGGCACACGGCAGGGCAGCGTGGTTCATTCATGGAGGTGGGGGTCTGTGCTCCAATATGGATACCCAGACGCAGGTTAAGTATTGGACATGGAACATCAATGGGCTGGGCAACAAAAATCAAACAGACTTTAGTGCTACAACACCTGAAGCAGCACTCGTCTTATTCTCATGCAGGAGACACACTTGCTGGCCAATAGATACTGGGCATTGGACCGCTTTCGGTATAAAATGGTTGCCAACTCAGAGTTTACATCCGGGTCCTGGGGTGTAGGTATTTTCCTGCGGAAGGCCCTCGCTATAGTGATCTCGGGGGTCTGGATGGAAGATTCTGGATGTATGGTGGCGGGACGGTGGGAGGGGCGGACGGTGATGTTGTGTTCCTGTTATGTCCCACCTGGCCTACACGGATTTTGGAAAAGGGGGGTGGTGATGGACAGAGTTTCTGAATGATGCAGAATACTCTTACCAAGTCAAGAGATCATGGTTTTAATCCATCACCGTTTTTTTAGCTCACTGCACCATCCCAGCTCAGAACCTGGCTATATGCAAATTAGTCTGTTCCTGTCCCAGTGCATGATGGGAACAGGGCAAACCAAACTACCAAGCAAATTCTTATACTGGGAAGGAAACAAGCTCCCGGGGACCGGTCTCTGGCATCACAGCCTTCTTCGGCCCGGTTTGCTTGAATCCTGATGGTGCAATGAGCAAGGGACTCACGTCTGAGTATACCCTCCCACACATAGTGTGGATAAAACCGATTTTGGAAAAGGGGGGTGGTGATGGACAGAGTTTCTGAATGATGCAGAATACTCTTACCAAGTCAAGAGATCATGGTTTTAATCCATCACCGTTTTTTAGCTCACTGCACCATCCCAGCTCAGAAACTGGCTATATGCAAATGAGTCTGTTCCTGTCCCAGTGCATGATGGGAACAGGGCAAACCAAACTACCAAGCCAATTCTTATACTGGGAAGGAAACAAGCTCCCAGGGACCGGTTTCTGGCATCACAGCCTTCTTCGGCCCGGTTTGCTTGAATCCTGATGGTGCAATGAGCAAGGGACTCACGTCTGAGTATACCCTCCCACACATAGTGTGGATAAAACCGATTTTGGAAAAGGGTGGTGGGGATGGACAGAGTTTCTGAATGATGCAGAATACTCTTACCAAGTCAAGAGATCATGGTTTTAATCCATCACCGTTTTTTAGCTCACTGCACCATCCCAGCTCAGAACCTGGCTATATGCAAATTAGTCTGTTCCTGTCCCAGTGCATGATGGGAACAGGGCAAACCAAACTACCAAGCCAATTCTTATACTGGGAAGGAAACAAGCTCCCGGGGACCGGTTTCTGGCATCACAGCCTTCTTCGGCCCGGTTTGCTTGAATCCTGATGGTGCAATGAGCAAGGGACTCACGTCTGAGTATACCCTCCCACACATAGTGTGGATAAAACCGATTTTGGAAAAGGGTGGTGGGGATGGACAGAGTTTCTGAATGATGCAGAATACTCTTACCAAGTCAAGAGATCATGGTTTTAATCCATCACGTTTTTTAGCTCACTGCACCATCCCAGCTCAGAACCTGGCTATATGCAAATTAGTCTGTTCCTGTCCCAGTGCATGATGGCAACAGGGCAAACCAAACTACCAAGCCAATTCTTATACTGGGAAGGAAACAAGCTCCCGGGGACCAGTTTCTGGCATCACAGCCTTCTTCGGCCCGGTTTGCTTGAATCCTGATGGTGCAATGAGCAAGAACTCACGTCTGAGTATACCCTCCCACACATAGTGTGGATAAAACCGATTTTGGAAAAGGGGGGTGGTGATGGACAGAGTTTCTGAATGATGCAGAATACTCTTACCAAGTCAAGAGATCATGGTTTTAATCCATCACGTTTTTTAGCTCACTGCACCATCACAGCTCAGAACCTGGCTATATGCAAATTAGTCTGTTCCTGTCCCAGTGCATGATGGGAACAGGGCAAACCAAACTACCAAGCCAATTCTTATACTGGGAAGGAAACAAGCTCCCGGGGACCGGTTTCTGGCATCACAGCCTTCTTCGGCCCGGTTTGCTTGAATCCTGATGGTGCAATGAGCAAGGGACTCACGTCTGAGTATACCCTCCCACACATAGTGTGGATAGAACCGATTTTGGAAAAGGGTGGTGGGGATGGACAGAGTTTCTGAATGATGCAGAATACTCTTACCAAGTCAAGAGATCATGGTTTTAATCCATCACCGTTTTTTAGCTCACTGCACCATCCCAGCTCCGAACCTGGCTATATGCAAATTAGTCTGTTCCTGTCCCAGTGCATGATGGGAACAGGGCAAACCAAACTACCAAGCCAATTCTTATACTGGGAAGGAAACAAGCTCCCGGGGACCGGTTTCTGGCATCACAGCCTTCTTCGGCCCGGTTTACTTGAATCCTGATGGTGCAATGAGCAAGGGACTCACGTCTGAGTATACCCTCCCACACATAGTGTGGATAAAACCAATTTTGGAAAAGGGGGGTGGTGATGGACAGAGTTTCTGAATGATGCAGAATACTCTTACCAAGTCAAGAGATCATGGTTTTAATCCATCACCGTTTTTTAGCTCACTGCACCATCCCAGCTCAGAACCTGGCTATATGCAAATTAGTCTGTTCCTGTCCCAGTGCATGATGGGAACAGGGCAAACCAAACTACCAAGCCAATTCTTATACTGGGAAGGAAACAAGCTCCCGGGGACCGGTTTCTGGCATCACAGCCTTCTTCGGCCCGGTTTGCTTGAATCCTGATGGTGCAATGAGCAAGGGACTCACGTCTGAGTATACCCTCCCACACATAGTGTGGATAAAACCGATTTTGGAAAAGGGGGGTGGTGATGGACAGAGTTTCGGAATGATGCAGAATACTCTTACCAAGTCAAGAGATCATGGTTTTAATCCATCGCCGTTTTTTAGCTCACTGCACCATCCCAGCTCAGAACCTGGCTATATGCAAATTAGTCTGTTCCTGTCCCAGTGCATGATGGGAACAGGGCAAACCAAACTACCAAGCCAATTCTTATACTGGGAAGGAAACAAGCTCCCGGGGACCGGTTTCTGGCATCACAGCCTTCTTCGGCCTGGTTTGCTTGAATTCTGATGGTGCAATGAGCAAGGGACTCACGTCTGAGTATACCCTCCCACACTTGGGGGCCGATTATGATGGTGGACGGACCTGAGTCCGTCCGCCACCATAGAGAAGGAGGGACCGTCCGCAGGGGCAGCGGCGGTCCCTCTGTGCAAATTAGGATGTGACCACCACCCTGGCGGTCACATCCTGTATTTTTATCATTGCGGCGGCTGCTGCTTGAAGCAGCACCCACCACAATGATAAAAAAGTAAGTTGTGGATTTGCATGCACAAAGCGGCAGGCACCTCGCGGTGCCTGCCGCTTTGTGCAGGCAAATGCAGGGGGGTACCATAGGTACCCCCCATGTGCACCCCCCACCGCCCCTTCACCCCTGGGGGCCCGCAACGGGCCCCCAAACACAAATCCATATGCCTTTACACGGCGGAAATGCCCCCGTGTAAAGGCATCTTTCCGCTGTCATCCTAATATGGCTGGCGGTGTCTGATAGACACCGCCAGCCATGTTAATGCTTTTCCGCCGCGGGCGGAATCCGGACGCGGCGGAAAAGCGGCGGACAGATAGTAAGACCCACCAGCCATCCTAATATGGCGGTGGGTCTTGCAAGGCTCCCCGGCGGATTTCCCGCATCCTCCGGGCCGGCGGTGGCTTCCGCGGGCCCGGTGGATGCGGAAAATCCGCAATCGTAATCGGCCCCATAGTGTGGATAAAACCGATTTTGGAAAAGGGGGGTGGTGATGGACAGAGTTTCGGAATGATGCAGAATACTCTTACCAAGTCAAGAGATCATGGTTTTAATCCATCGCCGTTTTTTAGCTCACTGCACCATCCCAGCTCAGAACCTGGCTATATGCAAATTAGTCTGTTCCTGTCCCAGTGCATGATGGGAACAGGGCAAACCAAACTACCAAGCCAATTCTTATACTGGGAAGGAAACAAGCTCCCGGGGACCGGTTTCTGGCATCACAGCCTTCTTCGGCCTGGTTTGCTTGAATTCTGATGGTGCAATGAGCAAGGGACTCACGTCTGAGTATACCCTCCCACACTTGGGGGCCGATTATGATGGCGGACGGACCTGAATCCGTCCGCCACCATAGAGAAGGAGGGACCGTCCGCAGGGGCAGCGGCGGTTCCTCCGTGCAAAATAGGATGTGACCACCACCCTGGCGGTCACATCCTGTATTTTTATCATTGCGGCGGGTGCTGCTTGAAGCAGCACCCACCACAATGATAAAAAAGTAAGTTGTGCATTTGCATGCACAAAGCGGCAGGAACCTCGCGGTGCCTGCCGCTTTGTGCAGGCAAATGCAGGGGGGTACCATAGGTACCCCCCATGTGCACCCCCCACCGCCCCTTCACCCCTGGGGGCCCGCAACGGGCCCCCAAACACAAATCCGTAAGCCTTTACACGGCGGAAATGCCGCCGTGTAAAGGCATCTTTCCGCTGTCATCCTAATATGGCTGGCGGTGTCTAATAGACACCGCCAGCCATGTTAATGCTTTTCCGCCGCGGGCGGAATCCGGACGCGGCGGAAAAGCGGCGGACAGATAGTAAGACCCACCAGCCATCCTAATATGGCGGTGGGTCTTGCAAGGCTCCCCGGCGGATTTCCCGCATCCTCCGGGCCGGCGGTGGCTTCCGCGGGCCCGGTGGATGCGGGAAATCCGCAATCGTAATCAGCCCCATAGTGTGGATAAAACCGATTTTGGAAAAGGGGGGTGGTGATGGACAGAGTTTCTGAATGATGCAGAATACTCTTACCAAGTCAAGAGATCATGGTTTTAATCCATCACTGTTTTTTAGCTCACTGCACCATCCCAGCTCAGAACCTGGCTATATGCAAATTAGTCTGTTCCTGTCCCAGTGCATGATGGGAACAGGGCAAACCAAACTACCAAGCCAATTCTTATACTGGGAAGGAAACAAGCTCCCAGGGACCGGTTTCTGGCATCACAGCCTTCTTCGGCCCGGTTTGCTTGAATCCTGATGGTGCAATGAGCAAGGGACTCACGTCTGAGTATACCCTCCCACACACAGTGTGGATAAAACCAATTTTTGAAAAGGGGGGTGGTGATGGAGAGTTTCTTAATGATGCAGAATACTCTTACCAAGTCAAGAGATCATGGTTTTAATCCATCACCGTTTTTTAGCTCACTGCACCATCCCAGCTCAGAACCTGGCTATATGCAAATTAGTCTGTTCCTGTCCCAGTGCATGATGGGAACAGGGCAAACCAAACTACCAAGCCAATTCTAATACTGGGAAGGAAACAAGCTCCCGGGGACCGGTTTCTGGCATCACAGCCTTCTTCGGCCCGGTTTGCTTGAATCCTGATGGTGCAATGAGCAAGGGACTCACGTCTGAGTATACCCTCCCACACATAGTGTGGATAAAACCGATTTTGGAAAAGGGGGGTGGTGATGGACAGAGTTTCTGAATGATGCAGAATACCCTTACCAAGTCAAGAGATCATGGTTTTAATCCATCACCGTTTTTTAGTTCACTGCACCATCCCAGCTCAGAACCTGGCTATATGCAAATTAGTCTGTTCCTGTCCCAGTGCATGATGGGAACAGGGCAAACCAAACTACCAAGCCAATTCTTATACTGGGAAGGAAACAAGCTCCCGGGGACCGGTTTCTGGCATCACAGCCTTCTTCGGCCCGGTTTGCTTGAATCCTGATGGTGCAATGAGCAAGGGACTCACGTCTGAGTATACCCTCCCACACATAGTGTGGATAAAACCGATTTTGGAAAAGGGGGGGTGGTGATGGACAGAGTTTCTGAATGATGCAGAATACTCTTACCAAGTCAAGAGATCATGGTTTTAATCCATCACCGTTTTTTAGCTCACTGCACCATCCCAGCTCAGAACCTGGCTATATGCAAATTAGTCTGTTCCTGTCCCAGTGCATGATGGGAACAGGGCAAACCAAACTACCAAGCTACCCTGTTCCCATCATGCACTGGGACAGGAACAGACTAATTTGCATATAGCCGGGTTCTGAGCTGGGATGGTGCAGTGAGCTAAAAAACGGTGATGTGTTAATACCATGATCTATTGACTTGGTAAGAGTATTCTGCATCATTCAGAAACTCTGTCCATCACCACCCCCCTTTCCCAAAACCACCTGGCCTACACTCAACAACCTATGCACAGCTGGGCTCCTTTCTGGCTGATCTTCCCTCGGGGACTCTCCTGGTGGGGGGAGACATGAACGCTGTCATGAATGCGGACATGGATAGATAGGGCAGGGGGAGGTTTTAAGGGGGACTGCAGGGATTTGTAGGGGCCTTGCGCTTGGAAGATGTGTGGCGGGCCCACCACCCTTCAAATAGGCAGTACACTTTCTACTCGGCCAGGCATGGGTCTTTCTCCAGACTGGATTACCTGCAGGCACGAATAGACCAGTTAGGCGATTATTCAGAACCCCACATACTGGCCCGAGGCAGAAAGGTCACCCACCTGGTCATTTTCCCTGCTTACTTCCCTAGACAGCTGAGACCTAGCTACTTTTGTATGATGTCCGGTGATGCTATCTCATGAGCTTTAGGGGAGATTGACTTTGGACTCCCTCCTTTGACTATCACCTACCCAGCCGGACTTCGGGCAAATGCTCCCGCGTCTCTCCTTACCTTATCTTCCCCCTCTCCCTTCCCCAACCCTCTCCCCTCTCCGCTCCGACTCTGCCCAGCTTCTGTCCTCTGCCCTCACCTGCCCCTGCCCTTTGTCCCCACCTTGTTTTTCTGTGAACCTCTTCCCTCGACACTTGAGACCGAACTATTTTGTCTGATGCCCGGTGGAGCTACCTGGTTTAGCTATAGGGGAGATGGGCCGTGGATTCCCTCCTTGGTCGTCACTTACCCAGTCGGTCTTTAGACAGACTTCTTTTTCATCTCTCCTTATTGTCGCTTCCCTTATCCTCCCTTTCTCACCTCCCCTGCCCCCCACTACTTTTCTCTCTCGTTTCTCTCCTCTCCTAATTGTATTGCCTATTTTTTTTATGTATTGTGTAATTGTTGAACTTTTTCTGTCACATTGTTGATTCTCATGTAAAGGGCTCTGATACCTTCGCGTCTAGCCAGCGCTATCTAAAACTCTTTAAATAAATAAAATAAAATAACATAAAATAAATTCCCCTCTGTGCGTCATATTGAAGGGTCCGGTTGTTAATAAGGCGGCGTTCCCGCGGATTGACCCGTGGCACCTCTGGGATGACAAAATTGGGGACAAACTCAGGGAGGGCTCCCAGTTGTACTTTGATGAGAACCAGGGGTCCGTGGCATCTCACATCATACTATGGGAAGTGTACAAAACCGTCCTGAGAGGTCAGGCACAGGCCTTGATTGGGGCTAAAAAGAAGGAGGAGTCCATACAGATTAAGAAATTAGAAGGAGCTTAGGACACAACACCGGCTGTATAATGTTGATGACAAGGCGCTAAAGCTCCTGGCCTGGCTCGAACGCAGGGACAGAGAGCGCACTTTGGTGGCTGCGGTGCGGGGCACGTCAGGCTCCCTAGTGTCCACTAGCGTGGACATTGCGGAGGTGTTTGCGTCGCACTTTGAAGAGGTCTACACCCCGGTATGTACGAGAACGGAGAGGGATTGTGAAGAATTTCTCTGGGATTTTGCACTGCCCACATTGTCCCAGGAACAGATGGACAGTTTGGAGGCGAATTTTACCGGGGAGGAAGTGGGAGCAGCGCTCAATGCCCTACAGTCCGGGAAGGCGCAAGGACCGAACGGGCCCCCTTCTGAAAATGTTCCTTGAAGAGTGGGAGTTGGGAATGCTGCCGCCTGATCAAAGGGAGGCCATGATTGTGGTCATTCACAAGGAAGGCAAACTGGCCGATCAATGTTCCTCGTATCGACTGATCTCGCTCATCAACGTAAAAGCGAAGGTGTTGGCTAAGGTCCTGGCGGATCTAGTGCACATCGACCTATCAGGCTTTATGCCACGTAGGAGCACCAGGCATAACCTGCGGCACCTGTTTGGCATGCTCTATATGACGGAGGGAGTGGGGGACGTGCAAACAGCATTGATGGCGCGGGACACCTTAATGGCATTTGATAGTATTGAGTGGCCGTATCTCTTTATGCTTCTACAGCGTTTGGGTTTTGGCCCAACTTTCTGCAGTTGGGTACATCTCCTATATGAGCAGCCGGTGGCGTGAGTGCGGGTCAACGGGACGTCATCCAGAGCCTTCTCACTCCGGTGGGGTACGCGGCAGGGTTACCCCCTGTCCCCTCTTCTATTCGCCCTTGCTCTGGAGCTGTTGGCTCACTGGATTAGGAGGGACAGGTCATTCTGGGGCTTAGCTCTGAATGACGACTGGGAAGAGCGCATTAGCCTATATGCAGACGATATACTGTTGTATATGGCTCTGCCCTACCAGTCGAAGGTGCAGGCACTCCACCTATACGAGCTCTTTGGCAGCTACTCGTGCTACAGAATAAACTGGGCGAAATCAGTGATCTTCCTACTCTCGGGCCCTATTCCACGGGTACCATCTAGATGCCCTGCGGTGATTGCGTTGGATGGTTTCAAGTATTTGGGGGTGTATGTTACCAGAGACAAAATGGTGATCCTCTCTAGAAATCAAGAACCCCAGCTGGCGCGCCTGGCAACAGACGTGGGCCACTGGCGATTGTTGCCTCTCACCCTCGCATTGCCTCGCCTCCTCTATATCTTGCAGAATATGCTGTACCTGTTCCCCTCGGGGGTCTTTAAACGGATATCCCAGGCAGTGCATACCCTGCTCTGGGTTGGGGGCAATCCTTGGATAGTGCTACTTAAGCTCACACGAGGGGTGTACATTGAGGGGCTGGCCCTCCCAGACATGCAGCTCTAATATTGGGCTTCCCAGTTGCAGGTGGTTAACGACTGGGTGTACTCAGACAGATCGGAGCTGGCCTATAGGGTTGACCGGCTGGTGATGCCGAGTGGGAGCTGCAAATCATTGCTATATGCCCGCAGGACTGGCCATCGCACACCGAGGTGGTGGTGCACTGCTGGAGGGAGGCAAATACATTTCTGGGGTGGTCCGGATCCCTGACAGGTCACACCCCTCTACGGTTTGGTGAGCAACTGGCTGAGGTGTCCCGATTGGTGGGATGCCGAGGGTGGAAACAAATAGGTTTAGAATACCTGGGGGACGTGTGGAAAGGGACGCCCCTCGCTCGTTCGATTATCTGAAAAAAGAATACGACATGCACGAGTCACAGCGGTATCAATATTTGCGTCTCACGCATGCCCTGCATTCACAGATTAAAAGAGGCAGTTCTATCCTGGAATATTCTCCCCTGGAGGATCTCCTACTTCTCGATCCCATCCCTGAGAAACCTACTTCGACGATCTATCGTAAGCTCATAAACAACATGCCGGATCCTTTGGGGCCACTGCGAGCGCAGTGGGAGAACAACTTGGGTGCATTAGCAGAAGAAGACTGGCAAGACGCATTGTAGAGCCCTTGGGAGATTGCGATTCGAGTCCGGTTCCGTTTAGTACAGCTCAAGATATTGCACCGCGTGTATTACCCCTGCACCCACTTGTACTCATGGGGTAGGTGTCAGTCGGCCCTCTGAACAATGGGTTGCCAGAAGGAAGGCTCTTTCTTCCACATCTTGTGGGAGTGCCCAGAGATCGTACCCTTCTGGACCAAGGTCACGGACACGATGGCCAAGGTGGTGGGCTCGCCGGTACCGAGGGAGCCCAGGTGGTTGCTTCTAATGATCAAGAGGGCCACGGATTGGAGCAGGTATGGGGAGCGCTGGATTGCGTTGACAGCAAGGGTCGCAAAAATAAATATTGCCTGTGCTTGGGGGGCGTGGGCTCCTCCGCAGTGGGATCAGTGGGTGCGGGATCTTAACTGGTGCCAGAGAGCGGAGGAAACCATCTACAAAAGCAGAGGGAACAATAAAAAATGGAGAAGGATCTGGGGGGCCTTGGCGGAAATACAGAGACATGGGAGGTGGGCGGGGGGGGTCTAGTCTGAAGGTCGAGCCGGGGTTCAGGCTGGCCTTGCTGTGTGTTGTATACTGATGATCTATCCTATGTTATTAGACATGTGCATTGTAAACTTGTCTGATATGAGCATTGTTAATAAAAAGATTTTCACAAACAAAAAAAACCCTCCAAAATAAGACCCAATGCATTTCGGGTTATGTTAACCCTTCTTCAGGGGTACTTTGTAACAACGATGTGGAGATTTGTAAGGCGGTATTTTGGTTTCCTCCATGTCGAACTACAGCAACAAACAAGGGTGTAATGAGATTTCTATGTCTTATGGTACATGTTATCAGTAAAATAGCAAGAATTGTGCAGGTCCATACACATACAAGGTTCTTTAAGATCCTTGCCAGATTTAACATTTTTGCAGGCAATATTTAGGGGTGCCTCTAAGATATCTCTTATTACTCATCTATGCTCAGTTTTGGTTTTAGATTTTCAACATACATCTACAATTGCACATGGATCACATGTAGTCAATAAATGTACTAAGTATGTAGTTATGTTCTCGTACTGTAACAGGGTTTCTCCTGGTATGTCTGCTACACCATCAAAGTTCCTATAACTGATTCTCCAATGACAAAGTTTCTGGGAATCTGCTATTTGGGAAAACTGCATTTCATAAACTCTAATTGAGGCAGGGTAACCAAATGGAAAGAGAATGGAACTTCCATAAATTGCTGGCAAATGTTTAATTTCCACCCTTTTGTGGAAAGGGGGCCTTTAGGCTGTAATTCAGATGGCTAGTACCACGATGGGCTTTCCTTTGAAAATTCCCACACTTTTTCCCCATTTTTCAGAGTTCAGTCATTTTCTGAATTACTTCAAAGATGCATAACCATGTGCATTAATTAATCATATTTCATTTCTATGCTCTTCAGAGTATTGGAGACAAAAGCGGGCAACTTTCATCTTGTCAAGCATGCTACCCGCATATAGTTTCTGTGTAACGTTTGTAGGATCCTGTTCAACAGCCTGTGTTAAAAAGTTCCTGTATCACAGAACCCTGCTAAACAATGCTCCTTTGATGCAGTTCATTCAAATGCAGCCGATAGGTTATTGGGTCACAGGTATTGCTATAGACATAATGTGATAGGAGCCTGGTGTTTGGACAAAATATTGATTTAAAAATATTGGGAGACAGAAATATAAGAAATTAAACATTATGACTCACTCATATCAGGATGCAGAAATATCATTGACAAGAATATCATTTTTAAGGTATGAAATATCATAAATATTATTGATGTTTTAAATAAATGTTTTCACTAATATAGTGGTTAAAATATTGTTTTACAATTCTTTTAATGTTTTTTAGTTGATATAATAATTGTATGTGTTTCTGTTGTTTATACAAATGTTAATACTTGTATTTAAAATGTTGCTTGTATTTTTAAATGATTGAAAATTTGCTATTACATTTTAATAGTGACTTATCATGTCGTAGTGGGTTGGGTTTGTAGTGGGGATAAGGTGGGAAGTTCATTGGTATACATAATTAAGAATGATTTAATACATATTATTCAAATATCAATATGATTGACATTTATCATTTAATTTATGTAATACTGATTTATTTCTGCTATATGCCATTTGCAGGCTGTTGGGTTTGTAGAAGTATAGGACGGGAAGGTAATTAAGTAATAATTAACAATTGTTAATTAATGGCTTACTTGATTTTTAATTATTTAATTTACAGGATACTACTTTTACTTCTATTTCAGTTGCAGGATTCTAGGTTTGTAAGGGTGAAGGGTGGGCAATTAAATAATAAATAACTGTTAATTAATTAAATAATTTGAAATATGGAAGGTATGGAAGAGGTTTTTTTAGGGTCTTTTTTTGTTATATTTTAGGTGCAGACTGCTAGATTTTTAGGGGTACATGGTTAATTTATTAATAACTGAATACCAATTATTTCTTGGTTAATAATTATGTTTTGAATTAACTAGTAATTATGTAAATTGATTCATTGTTTTTCATTTTTTAATTAAATACCCATATTTTTTATGTTCACTTTTACAGTTTGATATATTTCTTTTGTTCATTTGGTTACTTATATATGTAATGTGTT
The DNA here is from genome assembly GCF_964261635.1 of Lissotriton helveticus. NCBI lineage: Eukaryota > Metazoa > Chordata > Amphibia > Caudata > Salamandridae > Lissotriton > Lissotriton helveticus. The sequence goes on along the minus strand of NC_136065.1, from coordinate 1,232,209,713 downwards.
TGAAGTGAAACATTTTCCCTACTCCTACTTAGACGGCAGTAGGAATAGTGAAATTAACCGGCTTGCAGTTCAACACTTTCCCTACTTTTGCACTGTGAAGTGGGAAAAGTACATTCCACCTATCCGAAATCTAACGCTTTCCCTACTGTTGCATAGATCTGAGTGGAAATAGCACATTTCACCCCTCCAAAGTCCAACATTTTCCCTACTGTTGCATAACTGGAGTGGGAATAGTATATCCAACTCCTCTGAAGACCTACACTTTCCCAATTAATGTGGTGACTGGAGTAGGAATAGTAAATCTAACCCCTCCGAAGTCATAACAATTTCCCTACTCTGTTAGTTTTCATAATATTGGTTAAATAGATTTTAAAGCATTGTGCTATTTTTTATATTTTATATTATTTGCTTTTATTTTTAAATTTAGTTTAATATTGATAGTTTTTTGTAAGTTTTCTTTTTTTCAATTTTTACTATTTTATTACCTAGTGGCAGTTGCCACTAGGTAGTTATTGTTAGGTCTGCTTTTCCAAAGACTGAGCGTTTTTTAGTTAGCTAATAAATTTGGCCACATTTGACGAATCTTCAGAAAACTTTCCAGAAAAAAAGTTAATCTACTTCAGCTGCTTCTGACAAGTTTTGGGGCGATCCATCAAGCGGGGTCTGAAAATAAAGGGGTGTCTCAAAACTAGCGGTGGGCGGAATTTGCGTAGTCGCGCTTCGCAAAGCTCTGCGAAACGGGAAAAAATCTCAGCGAGCACGCAAAAGTTCCGTGAACATGCGGAATTGTTTGTTCTGCGTGTTCGCGATTCTTTTTTCCTGTTTGCGAACACTTTTTGCATGCTCGGGGAGAAATATCTCGCGAACACGCATTTCGAAGCGCGAAGAAGCAATACATTTCGCAAAACCTCGGATCGCTGCTCTGGCTATGGCTCAGTTTGACTCGGGGCATTCGAACAATGACAGCCGTAACATCTGGGTTCAGCTCCTAGATTGGGGCAAAGAAATTAGGTTGATTTAAGATCGAAGTCCAATGATTACACCAGGCTTTGTACAAAGAAGCTGACCTGGTTAGGCCTACAGCCAATGCAATCGGAGAAACCCTGGGCGCTAAAGATCGAAGGTTGGTTTCTTGCTTATATTTGCAGATGCTCTATGGTAACATGACGACAAAAAAAAAAAAACGGATCACGGAATTTTTGGGCAATTCCACGGAACACAAAATTACCCAAATTCCATAAATTCCGCAAGCGGAACGGTATTTACCGCCCAGGCCTTCCTCAAAACACAAAGTCCCTCTGCATTTTACATTGCATTTTTTAGACAAGGCTACAGCAAAAACTGCTGACACCAATTACACCAAATTCGTCAGGAATCTAGAATATGGTACCCATATTGTGCTTTTTGTGATTAGGTGTACATCCGTCCATTGGTTTTTGAGATCTTACGGGTAAATAGATATTTGGACAGTTGAGTTCGTAAGAGTCTCAGAGACTCTAGTAGGAACGCCAATTTAAAAATAGAACTTTCTGATTGTTTCAGCGAGCTTTATTTCCCTTTTGCCATCTTGCTCCCGCAGCAGTCTTACTCCTGCAAGTGCAAGTGCTCTGAGAAAAATTATGAGAAGCTGATATCCAATATCCCCTCAAAGTTGCAGCAGTATTTGTCTGCTGATCCTAAATGTTATAATATTCAGTGGCCTTTTGTGAGCTTCTTCCCACTGAGCAGTGCCATATGGTCAAATGAGCTCGAATAATTACCTGTTCCGGATGCTGATATTTCAGAACCTGCATTGAGGAGATATTAAAAAAAGCAAATATGCATTTAGAGTGCCTCTCATGTACGTCTTCAATCGCATTACATTTACAACCCCACATCATCCAATGTGCATGAACTTTGTAATAATCCCCCACCACATCCTTTTTTTCTACATATAGTTTTTCAAATCTGTATGATGAAATCTGATCTCAATACTGCACTCCACAATTACAAGGAAACAAACTCATGCTCCTTGCACTGCAATTATATAGTTGTCTCCAATTAGAAGTCCAGTTATATTATGAGCAACGTTTCCCACAGAAGAACCTATCTATGATTTCATGATTATAACTCATAAACCACATCCAATATTTAAAATGTAATATCAGTTTGTGCATTGCCCATTAAACCAGATGAAAGGACTTTCTGCTATAGCTTTAGAGGTGTGGAAGAAAGGCAGGAAATTGTAAACAATTATATTTAAGAAAAATAAAAGCCCCTTCATATAAAAATTTTATTTAGCAACACCAAATTTTTAAACTCAAGGTATTGGTGAAAATGATTACCATGTTTGATATGGAGAGGGTGCAGTTGGTAATTGGCAATACTTTAGATGGCTATGTAGAATTAAAAGAAATTGTTTGGGTACACCATACAATTAGAAATGATGTCAGGAGAAAAAGAGGTTTTAAATTCATTAGGGTACACATTGTCAGAGAAAATCACAAATAGGTTAGGTGAGGGTAGATAATGAGATGGCTGCATAAGTAATTATAGAAAACATAAAACCTTTATAACATGTCCTTTTTAGGAGCACTATGGTTGTGGTGATTATGGATCTAGATTTGGTCAAATCCACTGGGAACTTTACAAGGGGGTCAGATTTCAAGAAATATGGATAGGTATAGTTAGGTCAGCATTGTCATTGGAACTGCATTATTTTGTTGCTAATAACTTTGGCACCATTTGACGAATCTCCCCAAATCTCTTTTGTCTAGTTTGTGTATGGAAAGTTTTAGGCTGATTCGACAAGCAGAGACCAACAAAAAAGGAGGGGTTTCAAAAGGAAAGTCTCCATGCATTTTCCATAGACTTCTTTATGAAGGACTATAGCAAAAACTGCTGAAGGGAATTACACCACATTTGGCAGGAAGCTAGATTTTGGTACTCAGAATGTGCTTTTTGTGATTGGGTGTAATGGTTTTGAAATATTTGTATATCTGGATGATTGGGTCTGCGAAAGGCTCGCAAGAGTCTCGTGGGAGTGTCAATTTAAAAATGGAGTGGCCTGATCGTCCGAAGGAGCATTTCTTTCAACTCTGATTGAAAGCCAGCAATATCAGAAATGTTTTGCTGCCACCCATTGCACAACTCAGGGACTTAGGGCCTTATTACGCGTATGGTGGTCCACAGGACTGTCGTACTCACGGTTGTGATCCGACCATCGCTACCACTGCAGGTCCACCCACAGTATTCTTAGTGTGGTGGTCAGACCACCACGAGACCACCAGCTCCACTGGGGTCAAGAATTCCCGCTGCGCCGGCAGTCTGCAACCGACTTCAATATGCTGATGCTGGCACTGCCAAACATATTACGATTTGGCTTTCGACCACCCATTTCATGATGGTGAGCCTGCCATGAAAAGGGGGTAGAGAGGCAATTAAGGGAGCCTAACAGGGCCCCTGGCCGGATCTGGACTTGGGGGTGCATGCGGGGGAGCACAGGCTGTGCCCCTTGGAATTACACCCACGTTCCTGCATGTTGTGGCATGCATGCCACTCTTCGGAGGAACATGCTTGTTTGCGATGTTTTTGCCATTCTTTTTCATCTGAGCATATTCGCTTAATTCTCAGGAACTCTCCATATGGAGTGTTGTTAATAATACTGACTTGATGGAAGCTCTGTGCATGTAGCACTGAGTTTGTAGCTGTTGCCTTACGATGCAGGGTAGTGTGTATTTCATTGTTGGCAATATAGATTTCTGTATCTAGAAATACTACTTTTGTCTCGCTTATGTAGTAGGTAAATTTCAGATTAAAGTCAGAACTGTTTAGAATCTTGAAGTATTCACGAAATTCTTCATTGCTCCCATCCCAAACTAAGAGCAAGTCGTCAATTTAACGCAGCCACGTTACAGTTTTGTTCTGGAATCTTTTGTTGCTACTACTCCATGCCCAATCCTGTTCCCAAAGGCCCATTGTTAGGCATGCATATGATGGACTGAAAGGAAATCCCATCGCCGTCCCTTTTGTCTGTTTATAGATCTGATCGTCAAACATGAATGCGTTTTGTTCCAGGCACATCCCGATCATTTCAATGAGCATTTTGTTATGATTAGTGTACTGAATGTTTCTTTCTGCAAAAAAATGCCCGCATGCCCTTAGGCCAATGTCATTCTGAAGGTTTGAGTATAATGACACCACATCCATAGTGATTAGTTTGTATGTTGGTTGCCAGGGGGTCTCTTGAAGGTGCCTGGGTAGATCTCCAGTATCTTGCAGGTATGACGATAGTCCTTTCACATATGGTAATAGAAATATGTCCTGATAGTTTGCCACAGGTTCTAATAATGATTCCTTGGCTGAAATTATTGGCCTCCCTGGTGGTTTGGTGGGGTGTTTATGTACCTTCGGAAGAAAGTAAATAGTGGCCATTTTGGGGTAAGTGGTTTTTAAGTATTTGGTTTCATCTTCATCTAAAAGATTTTGTTTTAACCACCCATCCAGTTTTAAATCTAGTTCCTCCTTCCATTTAGCTGTGGGATTGCCTTGCAGTTTGATGAAGTAATCCCTGTTTCTGAGTTGCGAATAGGCTTCCCGCATGTATGCGTCTTTCTCCAGGATGACTACATTCCAACCCTTATCAGCCATTTTTATTTCTATGGTCTTGTCATTTTGTAAATTGGTCAGTGCCTTTCGTTCATTCAATGAGAGATTATCCTTTTCTTTGGTATGTGGTAATTTATAGAGGTCCTTGATGACGCATTCATGAAAGGCATCAATTTTGTTGCCTGGAGGCAGTTGTGGGTAAAATTTCGATGTTGGTTTCTTCTTACTGCCTCCTGCTCCAAGTTGTAATGAGTGTGTCTCGATGGCACTGTTATGATAATTAAATAACAGCGAACATCTTTTGAGCATTTGTCGTTTTTGAAAAATATGGAGCTGGGAGTGCGCAGGATCTTTTGTGTATACTGAAACGCTTTGAGTTTAATAGCAGCAAGGCTCTGCTGCGCCTGAACGCACCGCCACCAGAGCGCTGAACGCACCGCCACCATCCAACTTGGAAAATATATGTATATATATTACCTACTGGCGGTCGCCAGTAGGTATATATAGTTAGGATTTTTTCTCTATGGGTTTTTTGAAAATTCTATGTCTAATAACTTTGGCGTTTGTGGACGGAATTGGCTGAAATTTTCAGGAAAATGGCACATTTTGTTTCTGAGCAGCCCTTGAAAATTTGGGGGGGGTTTGTCAAGGGGGGGCCGAGAAAAAAGGGGGGTCCCAAAACGTGTTTTTAACATTGAGTTTTCCATAGGGCGGTTGGCCTCACTTTTAGCCCGAACGGCTGAATGGATTTGCACGAAACTTGGCAAAATTGTAGGGACTGGTAGCCCGATGTGCCTTTTGTAGGTCTCAATATATGTGCTCCAGTGGATTTTGAGAAATTAACGTTTAAAAAAAGATATATATCTGTAACAGCGGACCGGTTAGCGCTCTGGTTCGCGGACTTTTCGCGCAACGGAGCTTTGTGAAGCGAAGCTGATTGGTTCTCCGGCGTCTGTCAACATTCCAAACAGTCCGTAGCGGCCGCCATCTTGTCTCTCGGTAGGATCGAGAGACAAGAGGAGGTCAAAACAAAGGGGGAAATAACTATAAGGGGGAATAGTAGATCCTCGCTGACCCCCTAGGTTTGATGTGGAGGTTTTAAAAGGGCCCCGCGGGGCAAAAAAAAATAATAAAAATAATAATTGAACGGCTGAATGGATTTGCACGAAACTTGGCAAAATATTAGGGACTGGTAGCCCGATGTGCCTTTGCTAGGTCTCAATATATGTGCTCCAGTGGATTTTGAGAAATTAACGTTCAAAAAAAGATATATATCTGTAACAGCGCTCCGCTTCGCGTACTTTTCGCGTTACGGAGCTTTGCGAAGCTGATTGGTTCTCCGGCGTCTGTCAACATTCCAAACAGTCCGTAGCGGCCGCCATCTTGTCTCTCGGTAGGATTGAGAGACAAGAGGAGGCCAAAGCGAAGGGGGAAATGACCATAAGGGGGCATAGTAGATCCTTCCTGACCTCTTAGGTTTGATGTACCATTTTGCCAAGTTTGGTGTAATTCCGTTCAGCCATTCAGGCTGTAGACGTATGTAAATGTCCTATGGAAAATTGCATGGGGAAAACACATTTGAAAGTGTTGAAATTTAGAACCAATTAAAATGTTACTTTGGTTTTGTATTTGTGTGTGATGAAAGTTAATTGGTTATGTATATATGTCAAATGAGAGGAAACCACAGCCATTTTGTGATACTACTGTCTGAGGTACATTTGTGAGGAATTTTTGGTGGTGAATTTCTGGTGTTTGATTTACACAGTACTAACACTTCTGCTACTTTTAAAAAGGTGAGTTGTTAATTTGTAAGGGGAACTATGTTGTACACTTGAAGATAATTTGAAAAATGTTTTCTGTTATTTATTTGCAGTCCTTCTGTTATACTAAATACTTGATGAAGTTAGTTTTATATTATGTATTACTAAAAACGATAAATGAAAGTGATTATTTTTTTCTGCAATTTACAGCAAGCAATTTCAAAATAAAATGGCTCACAATGAAGAGACCGTGGCAATTTCTTTTGAATTGTCCACTACATTGATTGAAATTGAGAGCACCAATAATGAAATATTGTCACAAGGAGGACATGACTTGTATGATTCCATTAGATTGATTGAAATGGACAGCACCAAGAATGAAATATTGTCACAAGGAGATGACTTGAATGATTCCACTACATTGATTGAAATTGAGAGCACCAATAATGAAATATTGTCACAAGGAGGAGATGGCTTGTATGATTCCATTAGATTGATTGAAATGGACAGGACCAATAATGAAATATTGTCACAAGGAGGAGATGACTTGAATGATTCCACTACATTGATTGAAATTGAGAGCACCAATAATGAAATATTGTCACGAGGAGATGACTTGAATGATTCCACTACATTGATTGAAATGGACAGCACCAATAATGAAATATTGTCAGAAGGAGGAGATGACTTGAATGATTTTTTTGATCAATCTCTTGATGGCGAATTTATCGAGTGTTTGGAGACCATAGAGTTACAAGAATCATCATTGCAGACTTTTAATGAGGAGATTCCAGATGAGATGATTGAAGAGGAAATTACTGATGAGGACATGTTACTAGTTGTTTCAAATTTAGAAAATTCTGAAGAATAAATTTATATTTAGAAATCAAAAATTGTTTGAGACATTATTTATTTTTATTTTTAATTTATGAGGTTGTAGCGAAGTGATTGTAGTATAAAATGAGACTTATAGTATAGAGTGCAACATTTTTATGTTACATGGTAAGTTTACTCATATTTACTTCCCTTCTGCCACTATATTATCTCCAATGTGTATTTGACATGTCTTCTTCATCTCCGGCCTCCTTTCTCTCACTGTGTGTCTCCGATGCATCTTATCGCTGGTATTTTGTGTAATTACAGAAGAGAGTAAAATAAAATAGTTCGGAACGTGAAAAGGGGGCAAAGTAGAGTACTCCTCACCCCCTAGGCCTTTTTAGGCGGTCCCAAAAGGATCAGTTTCTGCTTTCCTGAGAGATTATGGTATGAGTTCCATATACCACAATAACTTGCATTACAACATGCAAGATATCTATCTCCTATTACCAACTTTTGGAGATATTCGCGCTAAGCGCGAATATCTCCAAAAAGTAACACCTGCCCTGAGCAGTTCTTAGCCATGTTATCCAATGGGAGGTGGATAACATGGCTAAGAGTATTAGCTCGGTAATGCATGAATATCGCTGAGTTTTTAGCGATATTCATGCATTGCGGCCGTTTATTATCGCATTTGCGATAAACCTTGATAATAGTAAGGTTTATCTTCGATAATTTCTGACGATGCTTAGTGGTAAAAAATTGGTTGGTAAGCATCGTTAGCGATAAATATCGCTTAACTTTGGTAATATGCCCCAACGTCTGTTAACGTTCGATTCGAAGGAAATGAGGAAGTGTTGAAAAACATTGTCTGCGCCATCTTGCCTTTTTTGAAATGCCACACTTTTGTCGTGCACGGCAGCCATTTTAGATGTCTTGACCAGACCCACTCTCTGCACGCTGTCGATTCGTAGCATGGCTCCTCACCCTCGTAAGCATCTCCCCCAGGCACTGGTCACCACCGCTCTCTGTCTTATGCATGGGCAATAAACCTCCCCCCATCTGCGCTGCTCTTCCCTGAGAATCACACTGTGCCCGCCCGACACCTCCCTTTCGCCCTATTCACTACCGCACCCTGTGACACTCCTCTTCCTCTGTGTCCGATTGTCCAGGCTATCAGCTAGCCCTGCAGATGTAGTTTATGGCCCCAGCTGTAAAGAATCACCCCTCTTCAAAGGAGTTATAGTAGATCAAGGCCCACACCCGATGAGATCCGTCACACCACACGTGTTCCTACTATCTGAAAACTATCCTGTATTGTGATTGGGGAGGGGACCGAGCCTGAAGCGGAAGATTCCAGGAATGACTCTTTGTACATCAAAGTTTTTACAATTATGTGTCACATAAAAAATATATAGCACTCCAACAAAGTAGTAGGAATATAAAACTTTAATAACATATAAATATATACAACAAAACAAAAACAGTAAAAACATTTAAACAACGAAGAGACCGTGGCAATTTCTTTTGAATTATCCAATAGATTTATTGAAATTGACAGCACCAATAATCAAATATTCTTGTCAGTAGCGGTCTGTTGTGCGAATAGTTCCAAGGCAGCAGAACGCGCTGAAATCTGGATGTCACGAAGGTGATGTCTAGCAAGTTGCCGCCCAGCAAATAACGGCGTGGGGCGCCGCGGGGGTGAGTGAGTCCAGTAGGCACCACAGCTATTCTTACCGGCATTGCAGAATTACTGCTGGGGACAATGCCTGTGCTGGAGCAGGGTCACAGCAGAAACAAAAAGGATTCTGTTGAAGATGTTGTTGGTTTTCAATTTGAAAACAGTTCTGGTGTCAACTGCTATGCTAATGTAGTGGTTAATGTTTTGTTTTCTCTAGAAAATGTAAAAGAGGGGGAGGCAGTCCAAAGTTCCGTTAAAAGGGCAAAGGAAAGGATCGGTGGTTTGAACTATCAGTCAAAAAGGGGAGGGGGTGCAACAATTTTTCCTACCGGGTCACACTGTGCTTTCACCGGAAGTGAGGTCTGCAGGATTCTAGTAATTCAAAGTGAGGCTGGCGCCGACGTCCCGCGGATACAGTTTCGTCACTCCACGGGTGATCATGGCAGTCATTCCCCATCGGGGGTGGGAGACTCCCGCGGCTCCTCTAGAATCTTCAAGGTCGTGGAGGACTACGGTGGTGGAGTCAACCAGTGACCGGGCCATTTCTTTATGCTGGGCCCGCTCTTGCCAGGTCGACCGCCATTTTGAGAGTTCGGTAGCTACTGGCGATCGCGGGGTCAAATGAGCGGACGGGCTCCACCCTGCCGGGCGAGACGTTGCAGCATGGCCACAGTGGAAGAACTCTTTTCCGGGCGCCTGGACCGCTGAGGGTGCAGCTGGGAAGCCTCCACTGGGGAGGCGGGAGAGGCCTGTTCGCACCGTCTCTCCCTCCCAGTGCACCGCACGGCGTCTCGCTTGAGATTTGTTATGGCCGGACCAGGCGATGAGGACGAGGGGGGGGTCGGAGGCATGTGCAAGACATCCCCCCCCAGTGTTGTCGCAGCCATTATAAAAGAAAGAAGTGTCCCGTCCGTCTTCGGGCCGGGCTTCCGGTGGATGTCGGCCGGACGCCCCTGGCTCTGGCCCCATGAACGGGTTTCTTGGTTTATCGGCTGCAGCCGGATTCCGTCGGCCTCGGCCCCCCGACCGTTGGTGGCCGGACCGGAAGAGCATGTGGCGGGACTACCTGCAACTCTCAAGGGCCACCGCGGCCGGACTGGGAGAGAGAGGGGAGGGTCGAGGAGACATTCCCCCCCCCTGCAACTGTTCAGCGTTGTAAAGGCAATCCCCTGGCCGGGTCCCGTTGGTCTCGGCCTCTCCTCCGGCTACACCCTACGTTAGGATCTCCTGGCCGAGGCGTGGCAGCAGGACCTGCCTTATATGGGCTGCTCCCGGCTGGGCGTAGCCGGAACCCTGCCCCACCTTGGAAGTTTCCAGAGTGGGGGCGGATGTTCTACTGACTTGCATTTTCCCTAGTCTATCGATTTTTTTGGCGTGGCAGGCGGTGGGACAGCGAGGGGTGATTTGGTTTCTCTTACTGTTTTTCTGGTCTCTCACCACTGGCATATTTTAACGTTTTCTTGTTTCTAGGACATTAATAGGTTTTATCATTACGTTATGTTATCGTTTCTTTGTTCGTTGTTTAATAAAAGTTCATGTTCATCAGTGGCCTACTGATTTTCGTTTTCCTATTCTTTTCTTTCCAGGTTGTTTCATGCTAAAGTTTCTGTTAACAGGATACAGTGATCACTTCGTTATTATTGCATATGTCCTTTTCACTAGGGGTGCTCTCTGGTCGGGCCAGATGACGTATGTCTAGTAAATGGTCCGGGTGAAACAGGTGCATCAATCAGTGGGGAGTAGATAGGCATGACAGATTACAACGGGGGAGAAAGGTCCGCATTACGTACCCTTTCACTACTTGCAAAGATTTTCCTACGTTTATTTGCAAACAGGGAATACCTCCAAAAAGAACTAATTCCCAAACAGTCAATGTTCGGACAATCAATCAATCAATGAGGAATGAAATAGGTACGACGTGTTAAAGGCTTGCGTTACCTACCCTTCACTATCTGCAAAGGGAGAGAGAATATTCCTATTCTTCCTCGTTTGCAGGCAGAGAAGATCCTTAAGAGAATTAACATCGAACAATTCAATGCTCGATTGAAACAATCAACAAGGGGTACTGTGAACACAAATGAACGCCGCTTATGTACATACGCATTGCTATTTTCAACAGGTTGTTCCTAATGTTTCTATTTTAGCGAGGTCAAAAAGAGATCCCATTAGTGGCCTACTGATTTTGCTCGATTCCTTTTGTTTTTTTACACGATTTTTCGCTATCTGCAAAGACTAAACAGAGTATTGCGACTCTGTGCTTGTTTGTAAATAGAGAATGAACCAAAGAGAACAATCAATCAAATGGAGAGAGAAGCAGGCACGACGGATTACAAAGGGGGAAAGGGCTGCGTTAACTACCCTTCACTATCTGCAAAGAGAGAGTACTCCTAATAGAAATGAGGGGTGGGGGGCAGCAATCAAAGCAGATCAGTGTGCATAAACACGAAAAAAAAAATTCTTACCACGTACTTGACATTCGACAGCTTATGATATTTGCTATTAAAAAACCATTGAAATTCACTGAAAAAACCATAGGTTATAGACCATATATAGTTAGGAATTAGCATTTACAAAACCTTGAAAATTCACTGAAAAAACCATAGGTTATAGACCATATATAGTTAGGAATTAGCATTTAAAAAACCTTATTTTACTCACACAAAACCATTGAAATTCCATATATAGTTAGTTGCACTAACTATATATTGCGCACCCGCAATCCACTGCTGATGATGTCACATATTACATCATTCATGACATGGTCAGTGACATCACTGATGACATCACTGATGACATCTCAAATGACATCACTGATGACATCTCATTTGACATCAATGACCACATCACTGATGATATCATTCATGTGACAATACAATGCATCTCCTCACATTTTAATATAACCTCTGTTTCACCCAGTGTTAAAAACAGAGTATAATTTTTGAAACCATTGACACACCAATACTAGTTACTACATACGTACTCACTGATTCCTACGTCTACACACACATTCACTCATTCACCCATACAATCATTCATACATACAATCACTCATGTTTACAACACAATCATATGCACTCATACACCTATACAGACACTCACACTCTGCCACTCATCCATGGAGTTACTCACACACCTAGTCAGTCCTGTAAAGAATCAATCACACTTCCATTTTCTACTCTATACAGTTAAACATAGAGCACCTTACGTTTTCAACCATATACTAACACATACTTACTCTCTTATACAATCATTGATACAAGTACACATTGATCTGTACAGAGTCACACACCTCCCATCCAGCCACACACACACTCAGTCTCCCATGCAAATACTTGGGCAATCAATCAATAACCCATATAGTTACTCATATAGCTACTGATCAACACATGCAGCAGTTTACAGAACAACAGACATAATGATGCACAAATTAAGACAGTTTAGTCACTAACCCATGCACTCAGTGAGACACATTTAATCACTCACTCATACATTCAGTCATGCACCTACTAAATCCTTCGTCCAGACACTTATACATCCACTCATTCTTCAATATGTAAGACATATTTTAACTTTACAGAAACATAGTCACTGGATGTTGTCATCAGTGATGTCACTGACCATGTCATGAATGATGTAATATGTGACATCATCAGCAGTGGATTGCGGGTGCGCAATATATAGTTAGTGCAACTAACTATATATGGAATTTCAATGGTTTTGTGTGAGTAAAATAAGGTTTTTTAAATGCTAATTCCTAACTATATATGGTCTATAACCTATGGTTTTTTCAGTGAATATATATATATATATATTCACTGAAAAAACCATAGGTCTATAACCTATGGTTTTTTCAGTGAATATATATATATATATATTCACTGAAAAAACCATAGGTTATAGACCATATATAGTTAGGAATTAGCATTTAAAAAACCTTATTTTACTCACACAAAACCATTGAAATTCCATATATAGTTAGTTGCACTAACTATATATTGCGCACCCGCAATCCACTGCTGATGATGTCACATATTACATCATTCATGACATGGTCAGTGACATCACTGATGACATCACTGATGACATCTCACTTGACATCAATGATCACATCACTGATGATATCATTCATGTGATAATACAATGCATCTCCTCACACTCTAATATAACCTCCGTTACACCCAGTGTTAAATAGAGAGTATCATTTTTGAAACCATTGACACACCAATACTAGTTACTACATACGCACTCACTGATTCCTATGTCTACACACACATTCACTCATACAATCATTCATACATACAATCACTCATCTTTACAACACTATCATATGCACTCATACACCTATACAGACACTCACACTCTGCCACTCATCCATGGAGTTACTCACACACCTAGTCAGTCCTGAAAAGAATCAATCACACTTCCATTTTCTCATCTATACAGTTAAACACAGAACACCTTACATTTTTGAAACATATACTAACACATAGTTACTCTCTTATAGAATCACTGATACAAGTACACATTGATCTGCACAGAGTCACACACCTCCCAGCCAGCCATACACACACTCAGTCTCCCATACAAATACTTGTGCAACCAATCAATAACCCATATAGCTACTTATATAGCTACTGATCAACACATGCAGCAGCTTGCACAACAACAGACATACTGATGCACACTTTTAGACAGTTTAGTCACTAACCCGTGCATTCAGTAAGACGCATTTAATCACTCACTCATACAGTCAATCACGCACCTACTAAAACCTTCATTCAGACACTTATACATCCACTCATTCTTCAATATGTAAAACATATTTAAACTTTACAGAAACACATAATCACTGGATGTTGTCATCAGTGATGTCATCAGTGATGTCACTGACCATGTCATGAATGATGTAATATGTGACATCATCAGCAGTGGATTGCGGGTGCGCGATATATAGTTAGTGCAACTAACTATATATGGAATTTCAATGGTTTTGTGTGAGTAAAATAAGGTTTTTTAAATGCTAATTCCTAACTATATATGGTCTATAACCTATGGTTTTTTCAGTGAATTTTCAAGGTTTTGTAAATGCTAATTCCTAACTATATATGGTCTATAACCTATGGTTTTTTCAGTGAATTTCATTGGTTTTTTAACAGCTAATATCTGTAGCTGTAAAATGTATTCTTCTTTAAATCCAAAAATATATTTTATATGTTTATTAATAACTTTTTTTTTAAATATTTTTTTTTCTTCGTTCCCGCTTCGCGAATCGGGAAGCTTCCCGTTAGCTGACCTTGATGCCGCGAAATAGACCGCGAGCCGGTAAACGTTTCTTTACCGCAAGTGCCGCGTTAGAAAACAACATCGTGACGCCTCCCGTCCGCATGACGTTCCACGTTGTCGCGTGATACGTCATATGACGTGCTACGTTAGCGAACTGGTACGCGAAGCGAGTGCCAAAGCGCAGGTTTCTGGAAGCAAACCGGGAGGCCCTGCAAAGCGCTTAACGTAAACACAGCAAGTCATGTGACTTGGTAATAACACTTTTCATTGGTTCATTTCACTTTTGGTTTCCTAATGATGTAAGACTAGGTCATATAATCTAAAATGAACACTTTTGATTGGTTGAGAACTCTTGTTTTTCCCAAATGATGAAAATCCCTCCTTCTTTCCTCACTCTGACTTTCATCATTGTGAGAGAAAGACCCTTTGTGATCACTGAGCAATGGCTTCTTTAGTAGCTTCAGCTGGTGCTTCCCCACCACCTCCACCACATCCAAGGAAGAGTGGACCACCTGCTCAAGTTGTAATTCAACAAGAAGAAGAAGAAGAGGAACAGGAGGACGAGCACGAAGAGAGGCAGTTTTTGCCTGAGCAGCCCAAGACGTCTCACCGGAAAGAAAACTTCATTTGGCAATTTTTTAAAATTCCCAAAGGTCAGAAAAAAGTAAATGCAAGATACGTTACTTGCCTTATATGTCAAGATAGACTGTCCAGAGGGACCGACAAAAAATACAGTTTCGGAAACTACACAATGCATCGCCATATGACTAGGTGGCATCCTAACAACTACAGTGCTGCACAGTTTCGGAACGACCTAGATAATCTCCCTATTATGGCCAGAAGATCTGTTGTACCGGAAGTAACGGGACCAGAGGGCAGGGAGATGGTGCCAAATATACAAATGAGATTTGGTGAAGTAAAACACACCTGCGTATTTTGCGATGGATTCATTTCCTACGGAGAAAGAAGCATCACTCTGATCAACAGAGCTATTGACTATCATATGCAAGTTTGTCCGAAACGCCCAAAATAATAAATACTTCTTTTTTTTGTTTTGTTGCTCCTGTTGAGCCCTTTACAATGAATCGTTTTCATTGCCCCCTCCAAGAAAAACCCAAAAAAATATAAAACTGTTCCGAAAAATTCAAAAACATTAAAAAAATGTTCAGAAAAATAAAAAAAAAAGTTCTTTTCAGAACTACCTCCCCGTTATTAAAAAATTGGTACAATATTTGGAACTGTGCCAACCTCTATTTCTCTTAGTTCGCTTCCTAGTTCGCTCGCTGGTACGCGAACTGGAAGCGAACCAAAAACAGTAAGTATAAGGGAAGGAAACACACACTTATGTTAAAAGAAAGACAGCTATAGGGGAGTAAACTAGAGATACTATTACCCATAATCCACTACTGATGATGTCACATATTACATCATTCATGACATGCTCAGTGACATCATCAGCAGAGGATTGCGGGTTTTTTGGCAACATGCCTTATCCACGGTTTAATAACGCTGCCTTTTGCTTTATATAAGTTTTCAAATTGTATGAAATATATACCAATAGGTCTTTATGAACCTTTAGGTAGTGCTTTTGTTCATGAGGTCTGGTCGCTTCCATACACATACAGATGTTTCAAAGATGATCAAGAAGTTTATCTGAATGGAGAGGAATGCACTGAGACGCCAGATCATTCACTAATGTGTAGGCACATACAGTTACACGATTCATGCAACAAACACCGACCAAATATGGCTTGCGTGTTGCAAGGCACGCCAGTTCCTGCTATCATCCCCACGTTCAAGTTGTTGGAAAATGGTAGTTATTTGATGCTCAATAATGAAGATTGTTCTGAGTTAATTAAAAGTATTCCTTTTATCGTAACAGTAAGTGAACGGGTTATTTGCTGCAGAAATGTTCTATTTCCTCCCACACATGAACATAGGGAGTTTTCAATCTGGCCACAAATACCAACCTTGGGACACGTTTCAACGGCATGACAAGAATAAGAGCTCTTTTGTCTCAGAGAGAGGTGGCCTTGAGTTCGGCCCGTGAAACTTTCGTACTTCACATAGCGAACACCCGTACACAGGTTTGCCTTTCAATTTCAGCAACATGTTTCCGACTATCTTTAACGCATCCTCCACAAAATCCCTGGCACACTTTTTTAAAGTTGTTACCAGTGGTCTCGTGACTTCATTTGAGAAAATCTTTGGAGTCATCCCTGCTCCCTTTCATTCCATTTTCTCCACTCTGGTTCGTGGATTGCATTTTTACTTGCATTACCAGCGGACGCTCTTGTGCTTTTTTACATTTTTAAATATGGATGTCCCTCCTATGCAACCTCCGACCCTGCAGCTGCTGACACTGTTCCGCAATCGCATGCTAGAATATTATGGCACAATGCCGTTGGCGATATTAAGCACGGCATATGGATTATCTTTTCGGTTCTCCTACTTCACCTGTGTCCAGCCTGTATTTCACTGCCTGACCTGTGATTTCGATTGGGCCATTGATTTGTGTCTCTGCGGACCGGTTTCTCCTGACGTCGACTTTAATCAGCTGATGACTCCTATCATTACTCACGAGTTGATTTGTCCTGGCGAAAGGATTATGGCTGTGGCATTGATGCATGGACTACTTGGTCCCTGGAATTTACTGGCGGCAGCACAGTCTTTCTTGGAACACAGCTTTCTTGAAAACCCACCGAGCTGTCCTCTGATGGTGATAGAGGATCCGGTGCTGGGAGAGCACGTATGTTCTTTTCCGCTTTTAAATTGGATGGCTGAACTGTTTTCGGATGAAGACGGTGACTTCCTGTTGGAGGCTGTTGCAGCTTATTTTGCATACACAGTTATGTCATAGACCTTTTTCATGTTTCATATGCTGAGTACTAGAATTTCATTGACAATTCATTGACTTAATTGTCAAGTTTTTATTATTTACCTTGCCTATTGGCTTAAGACTCGATAAAGTACTTGGCTGTTTTATTTTTCTTTAGCATTGAATTTTCCTAGTTTTTAATGCTTTACCTTGCGGACCGTCCACATATAAACTTGCAATCTGCTCTCATGAGATGGCACTTCTATTATCTTATTCAGTTCGTTTCCGGATCATGAGGAGGTGTCATCTAGGTCCTGGATATCTTTACACCGTGTTAAGTTAGCATGGGCTCATTACCGGTTTAAACGCCATTTTTCCTTTTTTGCAACTTCTGTACACGACATTTAGTTGTTGCTTTAGCTTTCCACCTAGTAGTTCATCGTGGTTTACATGAGAATAATATGTTATTGGTCTACTATCTGCTTTACTTGTTAAACTATATCTGTACAGCGAGTGCTAAAGTTTCAAGAACAACACGATACAGAATTGTTATGAGGTCTGATCTCCACGACTTCATACTCATAACATAAGTGCAACTTCTGCCAATTCTGGGCATGAGGCGGGTTTTATATTGCTTTGCCGAACACACATACACAACAGTTGATGCGGTTCACATGAAGAGAGAGCTGGTGTATGCTGATGTGATTCCTTCAAATCTAAGACACTAAAGTATGGGCACGCCCTAAACCAACACAAAGAGACCTTCTTAGCAAATAATATAATATGTGTATTAGGGAGGGTGAGATATAAGCAGCCGCGGGCCGTGGAGGGAGTTACGGTGAGGCAGGGAGGCGGGGAGGGGGAGAAGCAGGGTGGAGCCCTCTCTACCTTGCCCCTCCCCCTCCCCGCCTCCCTGCCCCACCGTAACTCCCTCCACGGCCCGCGGCTGCTTATAAGTGTTGCTAACTCTTATTCATTTACAGCATGTTAACATACTGTCACCATTCGCTTTTTATGTACTAGTAACTATGCTGGTAATTTTGCTACTGATAATATGTGTACTTTTATTATCTAAGGTACTACGCCTGAGAAGACGGCATTAGTAAATAAACATTTCAAATACACATGTGTTCTTCTTAACTCCATGTTCTGGTTTCTAAGAAATATATAACGACCGACTGTTCATGAGTTCCACGTATCCTGAGGTACTATAAGTTCATATTCTGGATTGTCTAAACATTGAGAGTTTGTTATATCCAATGTGACACTGTACCTAGCTTGCTAAATAGTTTTTGATTACTAACGTGAGTTTTGGGACACCCTAATTCGCCGAGGTTCCAATCCTCTGTCCACAGTTCTGTGTGAGAACAGAAACCCTGCGACAGGGGCACCCCCGACCCTTGCTGGACCTTCATCACACTTGCGATACAACTCCAGCAATGCGCCACCTTTACGGCACAGATACATCACGCATCTGTGCTGTTTTTGCCCCGTGATGCGCCGCATTGTAAATGCAGCACACCATAGGTGACGGAACAGCGGCACAGAATGACTAACACATCCCTGGTGATGCGCCAGTCATCATAAATCTATCCCTATGCTTCTTATCTTGTTAGAGATGAACCGCCATATGTATCATCAAAGTTATTTGCATTTCCTAAATAGCGAACTTTAAGGAATAAATAGCGATTCTTTACCATTCCTAGTTTGCGATGAGCTATTTGCTAATTAGCCGAATGTAGCCCAATGAAGCCCAATGTAGCCCAATGTAGCCCAAAGATGGCCGCCAGACACACAAAAAAACAAATGTAGCCCAAATATCAGCCAGATGTAGCCCAACTATAGCCCAGTGACAGAATGACCAATCAGCTTCGCAAACCTCCGTTACGCGAAGCGGAGCGCTGTTACAGATATATATCTTTTTTTGAACGTTAATTTCTCAAAATCCACTGGAGCACATATATTGAGACCTAGCAAAGGCACATCGGGCTACCAGTCCCTAATATTTTGCCAAGTTTCGTGCAAATCCATTCAGCCGTTCAATTATTATTTTTTTTTTTTTTTTTTGCCCCGCGGGGCCCTTTTAAAACCTCCACATCAAACCTAGGGGGTCAGCGAGGATCTACTATGCCCCCTTATAGTTATTTCCCCCTTTGTTTTGACCTCCTCTTGTCTCTCGATCCTACCGAGAGACAAGATGGCGGCCGCTACGGACTGTTTGGAATGTTGACAGACGCCGGAGAACCAATCAGCTTCGCTTCACAAAGCTCCGTTGCGCGAAAAGTCCGCGAACCAGAGCGCTAACCGGTCCGCTGTTACAGATATATATCTTTTTTAAAACGTTAATTTCTCAAAATCCACTGGAGCACATATATTGAGACCTACAAAAGGCACATCGGGCTACCAGTCCCTACAATTTTGCCAAGTTTCGTGCAAATCCATTCAGCCGTTCGGGCTAAAAGTGAGGCCAACCGCCCTATGGAAAACTCAATGTTAAAAACACGTTTTGGGACCCCCCTTTTTTCTCGGCCCCCACTGGACGAACCCCCCCCAAATTTTCAAGGGCTGCTCAGAAACAAAATGTGCCATTTTCCTGAAAATTTCAGCCAATTCCGTCCACAAACGCCAAAGTTATTAGACATAGAATTTTCAAAAAACCCATAGAGAAAAAATCCTAACTATATATACCTACTGGCGACCGCCAGTAGGTAATATATATATATATATATATATATATATATATATATATATATATATATATATATATATATATATATATTCACTGAAAAAACCATAGGTTATAGACCATATATAGTTAGGAATTAGCATTTACAAAACCTTAAAAATTCACTGAAAAAACCATAGGTTATAGACCATATATAGTTAGGGATTAGCATTTAAAAAACCTTATTTTACTCACACAAAACCATTGAAATTCCATATATAGTTAGTTGTACTAACTATATATCACGCACCCGCAATCCACTGCTGATGATGTCACATATTACATCATTCATGACATGGTCAGTGACATCACTGATGACATCACTGATGACATCTCAAATGACATCACTGATGACATCACTGATGACATCATCCAGTGACTGTGTGTTTCTGTAAAGTTTAAATATGTTTTACATATTGAAGAATGAGTAGATGTAGAAGTGTCTGGATGAAGGATTTAGTAGGTGCGTGACTGACTGTATGAGTGAGTGATTAAATGTGTCTCACTGAGTGCATGGGTTAGTGACTAAACTGTCTTAATTTGTGCATCATTATGTCTGTTGTTCTGTAAACTGCTGCATGTGTTGATCAGTAGCTATATGAGTAACTATATAGGTTATTGATTGGTTGCCCAAGCATTTGTATGGGAGACTGAGTGTGTGTGTGAGTGGCTGGGAAGTGTATGACTCTGTGCATAGATGTATGGGTTCAAAAGTGCATGTTGGAAACAGCTGTATGGGCGGTTGACTGTGTGCATGACTGTATTGGTGAGTGAATAGATATCTCAGTGCTACATGTCAAATTAAGTACATATGTAAAATACAGTACATGTGAGAGTTGACATATATAAATAACTGTGCATAAGAGCCAGTGAATGTGTGAGTGGCTGTATGGATCATTGTGAACTTGTATCCAGGATCGTATAAGTGAGTAAATATGTTTTAGTATTTGTTTGAATAAGTAAGTAAGGTGTGTTTAACTGTATAGTTAAGGAAATGGAGGTGTGATTGATTGTTTGCATGACTGTCTAGGTGTGTGTGTAACTTCATGGATGAGTGACAATCTGTGAGTCTGTGTTTACACTGAGTGTATCTAAGGTTATATTAGAGTCTGAAGAGGTTCATCGTATTATCACAACAGTGATGTCATCAGTAATGTCATTTGAGATGTCATCAGTGATGTCATCAGTGATGTCATTTGAGATGTCATCAGTGATGTCATCAGTGATGTCATTTGAGATGTCATCAGTGATGTCATCAGTGATGTCACTGACCATGTCATGAATGATGTAATATGTGACATCATCAGCAGTGGATTGCGGGTGCGTGATATATAGTTAGTACAACTAACTATATATGGAATTTCAATGGTTTTGTGTGAGTAAAATAAGGTTTTTTAAATGCTAATCCCTAACTATATATGGTCTATAACCTATGGTTTTTTCAGTGAATTTTTAAGGTTTTGTAAATGCTAATTCCTAACTATATATGGTCTATAACCTATGGTTTTTTCAGTGAATTTCATTGGTTTTTTAATAGCTAATATCAAAACCTTTACAATGTATTATTCTTTAAAAAGAAAAATATTTTTTACATGTTTTTTATACAATTTTTTTTGTATTTTTTTTTGTTTCGCTCCCAGTACGCGTACCGGTTAGCTTCCCGTTAGCTCAATCCGGAGGCGCGACCCGGTACGCGAACTGGTAAACGTTCCTTTAGCGCACCTCTCGCGTTACAAACCAACATCGCGACGCTTCGCGTCAGCATGACGTTTCGCGTTCTCGCGTAATACGTCATATTACGTGCTACGTTCGCGTACCCGGAAGCGCAGCGGTACGCGAACCGGAAGCGATCCGCGGCGCGGCGCCGACCGCGTAATGTAAACATAGCAGGTCATGTGACTCGGTAATAACACTTTTCATTGGTTCATTTCACTTTTGGTTTCCTAATGATGTAATACAAGGTCATGTGATCTAAAATGGACACTTTTCATTGGTTTAGAACTTTTGTTTTTCCCAAATGATGAAAACCCCTCCTTCTTTCATCACTCTGACTTTCATCTTGGTGAGAGAAAGACCCTTTATTGAGACTTTGTGATGGCTTCATTAGTAGCTTCAGCTGGTGCTAGCCCACCACCTCCACCAAATCCAAGAAAGAGAGGACCACCTGCAGAAGTAATTCTGCAAGAAGAGGAAGAACAGGAAGAGGAGGAAGAGGAGGAAGAGCATGAGTTTTTGCCAGAGGAGCCCAGGAGGTACAATCGACAGGAGAATTATATCTGGCAATTCTACAGAATTCCTGAGGGGCAAAAGAAAGTGAATGCTCGTTACGTGTTTTGCCGCATATGCGGTGACAGATTGTCAAGGGGCACTGATAAAAAATATAGTTATGGCAATCATACTATGCATCGGCATATGAGTAGGTGGCACCCAAATAATTATAGTGCTGCCCAGCTACGTGACCAACAACAAAATCCCCTCCAAATGGCAAGAAGATCGGTGGTTCCAGAGGTGTCGGGACCAGAGGCGAGGGAGGTGATTGCAAACATCCAAATGTTGTTTGGGCACGTAAAACAAGTGTGCGTGGAATGTGGCGCTTTCATCTGCTACAGAGAAAGTAGCATCACTTTGATTTTGCGAGCAATTCAAAATCATATTAATGTTTGCACAAGACGCACCAAAAAATAAATTCTTTTTTTTTTTTTGCTCCTGTTGAGCCCTTTATAATGGATCGTTTTTGTTTCCCCCCCCCCCAAAAAAACCAAAAATTTTTTAAAAACGTTCAGAAAATACAAAAAAAGTAAAAAAATGTTCAAAAAATACTAAAAAAAATATAAAACAACAAAAACATAAAAAAAAAAGTTCTTTTCAGAACTAACTCCCCATTATAAAAAAATTGGTAGAATATTTGGAACTCTGCCAACCTGTATTTCTCTTAGTTCGCTCCCGGAGCGCTACCCGGTACGCGTACCGGAAGCTAACCAAAAAAATATTTTTTAAAAAAGAACAGTAACTATAAGGGAAGGAAATACACAGTTATGTTAAAAGAAAGACAGCTCTAGGGAGTAAACTAAGGATACTGTTACCTACAATCCACTGTTGATGATGTCACATATTACATCATTCATGACATGGTCAGTAACATCAACAGCAGTGGATTGTAGGTAACAGTATCGTTAGTTTACTCCCTATAGCTGTCTTTCTTTTAACATAACTGTCTATTTCCTTCCCTTATAGTTACTGTTCTTTTTTAAAAAACATTTTTTTGATCAGTCATAAACAGTGACATTAATAGAAACAGAGAGAGTGAACAAGAGTGAAGAACTATGGTCCTCCTCAGCCACCCTCAGAAAACCAAGGGGGTCAAGATACATCTACCGTGCCCCCTTCTACCTATTCTGAACATTATTTGCCCTCCATCTTGTATCTTGATTCGAACGAAACACAAAATGGTGGACTGCCATAACGCTGCTGGTTTGCGAACCGGGCAACTTCCCAGGAAGCGGTCCCAAAAAAAAAAAAGTTGGGAAAGTAATTCACAGACACTAAGAGTAATAGAGATGGAGTGAGTGAACAAGACTGAGGAACTATGAGAACAGAGGGACTGAGAAAAAGAGTGGAAGGAGTTGAGTAAATAGGTAATAGAGAAAGGAATGAGGAAAGTAGCAAAGGCAGGAAACTGAGGATTAAAGAAGTGAAGCAGTGGATCTAATAGTAGGTGAATGTGATAGAAATGTAACGAAAAGAGTACAACTATTTACCTTGTAATTGCCGTTAAATTAATCACATTTTATTTCTATACTTTCAATCTGTGAAAGAGAGAACCAACATTTGAAAAAAATTAAAATATGTATTTAAAAATTACAAAAGACAAGGGAAAATATTGAAGGACAAATAGTTTTTCAACAACTTTGACACTGACAGAAGCTTCTGCTTCTCCAGGTCCTCTACACAATGCTAAAGATATACATTTTAAACTAACAGTATCTTGATGCAGATGAAGTGAGGCCTATCTTAAAACATGGTGCATCTTTTGCATTGCTCTTGTTTCAGAAAAGTGTCGCTTCAGTATGCCAATAACATGTCTCCTATCCAGAGATTTGTTTGAGGTGAGGCCTACTCAGAGTTCAAGATGAGATTTACACTTGTTGAAGTGTACAGAGGAGATAATATCTGTGAAAGTCTACTAATGAAGTGAGTCATGTCCACTGCACTCTTCAACAAAGTAGAAACCTCCTATGTTTCCCTGGACAGACCTAAACTTGATCTGCACAATGTGATTCGTAATGATAGGAAACTCAGGTGATGTAATTGAAATATGTGCAATTTATTTTGCTCATTTCACAATCACATCACTTGTGTTTCCTTTGCTTAGGTATCTCATTGTGCAGATGTAGTCCAGCATATGAAAGAATACGTAGAAGTGCAGCACTGCATACATTAAATTTAACACTTACAGAAAACTCACCTTCTCCATGCCTCCTACACAGTTCTACATATACATCATAAATGCAAACAGTACAGAATTAATTATACATGTTAAATGGTTTATTTTTGCTGTTCTCAGAATGTATCAAAATTCACTAAAAACAGTGACTTGAAGGTATTCATCATGTAACAGCGGGGAAAAAAAAACACAATCAAAATGATTGTGTTTAAAAAACCCATACAACATCAGAAAATAAAATTCAGAACTCCTTAAAGTTAACTTACTTTCCATGACGTCCAAGGATGTCCTATGAACAGCTTACACTCTTTTGTGCTGTTATTACTTTCAGCCCGCCACTTTCTGAAAGAAAACCTCCATCGTTTTTAAAAACACGTTACATGCAATAAATGACTTCTTGCTCTCTACCACTATTTTCCACAAGGCCAAATCTAGTCAGAGATATTTATAACTCTTGGATTTCTTGTAAGCCAATCCCATCATTTGGCATTTCCGCAACTTTCAGAATTAAAATGTTGAAGATCATTTTCACAATCCTGGAATAGTAATATCTTCCCCTTCTTGGTCAGTCATGTTCTACATTTCCTATGACACTGATACTGCTTAATATGAAGCAGACTTACACTACCTCTATGAGTACTACAATTATTTAATTCTCTACATCACTTTTAATCACAAAGCAATGTAAAACAGTAGACAGCATAGCAGACTTACATTCCCTCTACTCCATGTTTTGATTGGCTGCTTCAATTAGCTTATGAAAAGAAACAGTTTTTCTGAACTCATTTAAAGTGCACATACATCTCCATGATGTCCAATCCTTTGATTAGAAGTTATGTCTCTGAACTACACTTATCCTCAAGGCCAAATTGTGTAGGAGCCATTAGAACTTCTTGAAATTCCACAGATCATATCCCGAGATTATTTTCCTAAAATTTTGGTTTTAAAAACACCAGGTAAGAGTTTTTAAGGTCATACGGCAATTTTTTTTTGAAAATTAAAACAGAATCATTGCAGAATGACCAGCCATTTCTAGACTTTAAATAAGCTGTGTAATGTCCTGATGATATTGAAGGGCCGTCATGATATATAATTGCTGTAGTTACAAAAGTCCTTCCTGATATTGACAACTGCGAAGCTACAAAAATTTTTATTAAAGTTGTCAATTTTGTTCCATCAGGCCTACATCGTTGGAACATTAAAATGACGTACTGGCCATATGTTCGTATAAATAATGTGGACATCATTTCAGATTTACATTGGCTACACTCCATGCTGTGATTAGCAGCTTTTACTAGCTTATTAAAGGAGACTGATTTACTGTCTGGCAAAGTTAAATATATAAATCTTTCTGAGTCTACACTAGTAGTACTTGATACCATACAGTTCTCGCAGTCATGCTGCCATTGATAAGAAAGCCCAAACAGCTGATCTACATCTACACCTTCAGCATGTAATACATCAAGCATATACATTAAAAACTCCTGACAATCTTGCTGAATATTTTGAGAGAATTGTGTTTGCCCTGAACATCTGTCTAACAGATTTCGAATTTCAGACACACTTTCTATTTTTGTTCTATCTGTGCTACATTTCTCTAACACAGAATTCAACAAACTGCAAAATCTTTGATCAGAATTGACCACAATCTCTTCTTTTACATTTTTTAGAGAAAACAAAACATTAATTACTACATTAGCATAGCAGTTGACACCAGAACTGTTTTCAAACTGAAAACCAACAACATCTTCAACAGAATCCTCTTTGTTTCTGCTTGTAATTTTAGGTTCATTCACTTTTTGTCTTTTTGCTACAACCTCCCCAGTATTGTTCTCATTTCTTCGTTTCCGGCCTACCAGACGTTTCTCAAACAAAGGAAACTGAGGCAAATGTGGCGCATACTCTCTTCTTAACCTATTGTATTCCTTAACACAATCTAGATCTGCACAAATGTTTCTGACATCACACTCAATCAAGTACAATCCCGATAAAGTTCTAACTCGTGACAATGCCACATATGCCATACCCTCCTTGAACACAGAACTGCCAATATTCACCAATGCAGTGTCTACACTTAAACCTTGCGATTTATGAATTGTCACCGCATATGCCAAGCAAACAGGGAACTGCTTACGGCGAACATATAAGTCTTTTACAAGCAAAAATCTAGCAGAACAACGAGCAATTAGCTGTACTTCCTCAATGCCATCAAATTTAATTTTTAAAAATTCAATTCCATCTCTATTTCTGTATTTCACAAAATCAACAACATTACCCATTGATCCATTTACCAGACCTCTTTCAACATGTAAATTCCTTCTTAAAATTATACGGCAGTTCAAGCACACATTCAGAGTCTTTTCAAAACCTGCAGTTTTAGATATAGTCTTCTCTAATGAATCCAATTTTGATTTCAGATTCTCAGACAAAATAATTGTTGATCCCATATGCTCTACTCTATCAATAGCTTCCACTTTCACAATCTCTTGCTTTTCTAAATGCAACATTTTGTTGTTAAATTTGGCACATTCTGCAAGAGTTGGCATCAAACATATTCCAGATTTCTTATCAGTAATTTTCTGAAAAATATTCTCAGGCACAACATCTTGTTCTGGATATAAATTTGACAGTAATCGTGCATGTAAAGCTTCTTTCCCATGCTCGGTCACTTTTCCAATTCTAACATCTTGTAGAATAGTCTTGTAAACTTCATCCTTTGCCTGACGCATATTTTCATGCAGTTCAGCATAATTGAAGTTTAACCATATATTGACGTTGCCAATGCTGCCTAGGCACTTCCTGGTATCTTCATGCGTGAGCATTTTGAACACAGGTTGCCCTTTCACTGGTGTCAGCTGCAGAAGATCTCCGAAAACAATGATGTGTTTGCCACCAAATAACACATCATACTCTGTTTTGAGAACTTCTTGCATCCTCAAATGCACAAAGGCAAGCATGACATTGGAAACCATGCTTACTTCGTCAATGATAAGAAGTTTCATTTTCCTCAAGATTCTTGAAACTTCAAAACAAGCATCTCCAGATAGCTTGTGATATTCTAATTTGTTGTCATGCTCCACTGGCAGCATCAGTAAACGATGTAAAGTAATCCCTTTAATATTATGTGCTGCCAGTCCAGTTGGAGCAGTGACAACACAAGACAGCGATGACTCTGTCCTTTCCTGCAAATAGCATGAAATTGCTTTAATGAGGAAACTTTTTCCAGTTCCCGCTTCTCCACTCACGTACAGCCGGACAGGCTTCAACGACGTACATGAGCACTCTTTCTTATCATGACTTAATCCATGATCAATTTGCATGGTAACTTCGTCATATATTTTCCTCTGCTCAACGTTGAGTTGCCTTTCCAACTCTTCTAAGTTAACCGCATCCTCTTGAGCATGTGCCATGGCTCTTTCCACCTCATTCATAGCAGTGGCAGCTTCATTTTCAATAAGAGGTCCTCCTAGTGGATCCTGACTCAATGAAGCAGAACTCTGACTGTCCTGAGAACTGTCTCTGGCAATCTCGGCTGCAATCGTTGCTTCCTGCTCAATTTCCGCATTCAACATTTCTACATATTTGGGAAAAGCAGGACATTCTATGGTCTCCTTGGCGGCATTGAAAGAGTCTTCATAACAGAGGAAATCTCCAAGCAGTTCCTCTTCTGCACGCCAAGGCTTGAAAAGTTGCAAAAGTGCTAAATAGAAAAACTCCTTTTTTTCAGGAGATTCGCCACTCAATTTTCGATGGTTTATCAAGTGGCATTTTCTTTGCTTGACCAGACATCCCTCACTTCCTATTACAGCATACACTCCTTTCTCAGTATCTTCTTTGATGTTCCTCTTGAACATGTAATTTTGCAGAACCTCATACAGACAAACATTCTCTAGGTGACTGCTTCGATTTGGATAATATGTATCCAACATGTTTGTCTTCAAAATGTCGGTACTGTTTGGCTCCTTTTCCGCCAAATACTCAATTTCCCGCACAGGTTTGAGAACTCGATTACGCGTTGCAGCAAGACCAAGACTCGCCCAAACGATACTCCTGGACTTGGCATAGAGACTTGCTGAAGACAACCGGTCAGAACATTCGTACGCTCCGATTTCTCGATGCGACAACATCTTCAGACTGAAACTGTACAACTTCTTGCTGAGGCTCTTTTCATGGGAAATGTCCTCCCACATATCCTTCAATTCTGTCTTCTCTTTTTTGGTGATGTAAGACGTCACATACCGAGCCACAGCCATACAGTTATCAGCCACAAACTGTATATCCATGTTAGCATTCCACATGGACAAAATCACCGGGTTGTAGTCGTTGATGTACTTGGACTCTTCGTTCCTCTTCAAATTGTAAGTGTTTTTAGGTGATTTCTTCATCACATTATGTCGCAGCGAAGACATCAAACTGTTTACTCTTCCTTTAGAAATCACCGGTCGTGGAAAGCCGAAACGACATTTGGTGTAGAACTTGTCTTTCTTTCGGAATTTACGACGGCAGTACTTTCCACATCGATGGCTTTGGAAACGCAGAACTTTTTCTCTTAGGCTTTTCTTCTCCTTTGCGTTTGGAACAGCACACGTAGAATACTGTTGGATGAAACTCATCACTGAGTCTTCTGGATCCGTTCCAAATTTAGGTGCATCCTTGATCCACAGCAACATATGTATATGAGGAGCACCTCTTGCTTGGTACTCCTTTCTCCAGAAGAAATCCAACACCTCTCCAAGAGGTGGATTCTTCTTATTCATGATGAAAGACATCATAGCTTCAAATCTATGATTGAAGTACCTACATACATTGACTGGATCCAAAGAGCACAGTTCTCCGGGTGTCTTGAATTCGATGTTTTCTACGTTAGCATTTGCCTCTCGTAGAAATTCAAGTAAGTCTTCCCAGCCATACTCGGCACAGCTCAGAGTGAGGAACCATGTGGGAGTACCTAAGTTCCTCAGCATACATTTTAAATCACCATGACGACGGTACCAGTACTCATTAGTACCACGCTGACACGCCATGAGATTAATCAGGTGAGAATCCAAAATACTATCTTGGACATTCACTTTATCCATAAAATCACTTGCCAAGATGTTTTGCATGTGTATACCACTTTTCAAGATGTGGTTCACTGCATATGACAGTCCAGACAGATCGCTTTCAAACAGGAGATGAAACAAATAAGGAATGCATTGTCGAAACCTAGCATCTCCTGCATACAATCGCAAAGTCCGGTATGCAGAAGCAGGAATTTGATGAGGTCGCTCATCATATCTTCCTCCCTGACCTGTTGGAAAAAGCTGTGGGAAACACCGAGCTTCCAAACTTTCCTCCCAAACACTAATGGGACTCCCTTTGGCTTGTTTCATTTGAAACAACTCAATAGCATTCCCCATGACTTCCTTTGAATGCAAAGGATGAACACTATAATGTTCATATATTTCCTCACTAGTAGAGGGTTCTACTTTCTCAATTTGACCAGCACACAAATCGCTATCCTCTTCCTCACTTACTTCCTCTTCTGCAACATATACATTCTTATAGTATTTATTATTTTTTTTCAAATACAATGTTGCCTTTTTAACTTTCCTAACATCTACTAAATCTTGCCATATTTTCTTATTCTTTGTCGGAACCCCATTAACTAAGATAACCAGAGGTTCCTCTTCCACTTTTTCTACTCCAATTGTGTTAATGTTTTTCTTCAAATCTAGAGGCAAATAAACAACTCTTCCCTTTAATCCTCTCTGTAAATCTGATGGAGGCAATTTCCCTGTCTTTGGCTCCATTCTTACAATAGCCTGAAAGGGATGGATACTTTGAATCAAAATAGATTCATAAGTATTTAAATCCTTCAATTCAGAAGGAATCTCAACCAATTCCAGATTATTATGAACTGCTCTAGCAGGCATCTGGTTTTGTTTTAATTTGTTACAACAATAAGTACACACACGTTGATCCAATCCCAAATCAAAACAATTTTCTACCATCAAGTATGTTGCAAAATCCTTCCATTCACTATTATTTTCCCTTTCACTTTTTGCATATAAATCCACTAACTTAGTCTGATTCTTATAATAAGTGCGTCGACAACACACACAAGTGAAATTAGGCCTCTCACTTGATTTCATGTCAAACGTCGCAATTTCCCTCTGGAAATTATCTGTACTGGAAACATGTACAGTATCTTCCAAATGACCCTCTATTTCTTGCTCAATTTCAACATTCTCCTCTTTACTTCCAAAGTAACAAAACTCAATTTCTTCACATATATTCCTCACATCTATTTCAGAACCATGCAAAAGAGCAGCGCATAATTGTTTCAGCATAATTGCTGGACTCTTAGCATAATACAACAGTCTAACTAACTTCCTCACTTTGTTATGATGCACTGCTAGCATCCTGAAATGATGAAAAACACTCTGGCATACTCTCCTGGAAAGACAAGCCAGTGAATGACCATGCAAACCTGTCACTTCTCTCACTCTGCAAGGATCTAATTCTTGCAACAACCTCATTTTCTGCTTCAAACTTTTCTTGTTAAATGACCGTACAAAATCACAAAGCAAATTGATGGAATCCTGTCGCACACTGCAAATACTACTACACTTCCAGGTGTACACAGGACCCTTAGCACGTCTTCCTAAAACCTCATTACCTAACAACTCTTCTGCCTCTGTTGTCACAAGTTTTTCTTTTTCAACTGGACAACCATCTTTCACTTCATAAGCACGACCACTGATGTCAACTGCATGCACCAAATCATTATCCTGGAAATAACTCTCTTCATTAAAAAATGCCTCACAGCTTGAACTATGTATCCATTCTTCAGAAAAAACTTCACAAAAATTACTACGATTAACTATTCTCTTCCATCTACTATTTCTTTTGAAATCAAAAATTGCCTTGTTTAGCTTCCTAATTCTATTGATTATCAAAATAAATAACTTACGTTTAATTTCAAAAGCCTGATCAATAACTTTCTCAACTTTTTTTTTTCTCCTATAAAAAACTAATTTCTGTTGACCTTTCTTAATATTTTTTAACAAATTGCCAATTATCCTGTTACGGAACATTCGTTTACGAATCTCCGTAAACTGTTGTTTCCTTCTACTATCATGCACAGATTTATCTCTTGCTCTAGCAGTAACATTTTCATTTGTCCTTTTCTTTCCATTTGATTTACTTGTGTTGTTATGGATTGAAACATTTTCTGTACTAATATTTTTTTTATTAGAAATATTTCTTATGAAATATTTAGAGCTCTTACCCGGTGCTTTCTTCATCGCTTGAGAAATCTTTTTGTTAGAGGACTGCTGCATTTTTTTTTTCTCCTGCTGTCTTTGACGTTTTGCAGCCTTCATCTCTCTTATTTTTGTAGGCATAGTTGAATCTGAGGAAAAATATAATAAAAATGTTATTAAACATTATTATCAAACAGTAAATCAGTAATAGTGATCAAAAACATAACACACTACTTGACATTTTAAATAGAAGATTTTTTAGTCCTTGCAAATTTACAATACAGAAATAGCAGAAAAGAAATGAGATTTATATTTATGTTACCTATGCTATTTTATATGTGAATCTGATCTAATTTTATGAGCATATTTTAATATTTTATTGAAGACACTACACATAACCTGTTTTTGAAGGTGTCTTTATTTTTAAATTAAACGGTTTACCTTTTTACTTTTTATTGATTATAAATTTTAAAAATAAATGTTTATAATTCCAAAGGCTCAAGCAGGTCAGCTTCCCATCCTATATCATATAATTCGGACAAATCTGCATCCTCATCACGCTCTTCTTCATCCTCAGGATTTAAATCATCCAATGGATCAACATCCACTGATGTTTCAATTACAAGTTCAATGATGAGGTCAAAATCAACTGATTGCAGATTGTCGCTCATGTTGAGGTTGTCTTTATCTTTAAAGAAAGACAACAACAATGAGATGTTGCAGAGTAAGAGACAAATCTCACAGATTATAATAGTAAAATTATTTAACAAGAGTAACATTTTGCAGCTATTATTTAGCCATGTCCAGCGATGCTGAGCAGGTGAAGCCTATGTCTAATTTTTCACTGAACAGGACTCATCTGTTCTTAACCTTGGATAAGCCTCAACGACTCTGTGTCCCCTGCACATACTCAAATGTTAAAGTGCAGATTTATATTAAATGGCACATCCCCAGGCATGCACCAGTTAATGTGCACCACTGCTTTACCACCCATGGTGTGCCGCATTTACAATCAGATAGGAGAAAGCTGCTTCAAAACCCTGCGCCTGCTTGAAGCTGGCATAGGTCTTGACGCAGCATTGTATAGATGGGGCACCCCTGATCCTTGCTGGAGCTGCATCGCACTTACGATACAACTCCAGCAATGCGCCACCTTTACAGCACAGATGCGTCACGCATCTGTGCCTTTTTTGCCCCATGCTGCGCCGCATTGTAAATGCAGCACACCATGGGTGGCGGAACAGTGGCGCAGGATGACTGTCACATCCCTGGGGATGCGCCACTCATCATAAATCTATCCCTAAGCTTCTTATCTTGTTACAGATGAACTGCCATATGTATCATCAAAATATTTTACATATTATAAATAGCAAATTTTAAGGAATAAATAGCGATTCTTTACTATTCCTAATTTGCAATGAGCAAATTGCTAATTGCAAATTACCCATTCATTTCCATAGGCTAGGAGGCTCATAGGAATTAATGTTGCAAGTTGTGATTAGCAATTAGCTCATCACAAAATAGGATTTTTTTCAAGCGTGCAGGGGTATCTCAAGAACACCCTGCTGCACCCCTGAAAAAGAAATTTGGGAGCACATGGCACACCTACATGCCCTAATGGCATGTATGGGCGTCATATGGGACCTTTTTTTTTTTAAAAAAAAAAAAATGCTTTTTGAAAAGAATTCGCAAATTACCACAAACTACTAGTTGGTGGTAGTTTCCAAATCCTTAATATCATTTTTTACATATTTTTTTTTGATACATTGCATTTAAGGAATCACAAATTTTGAATTATTGACATTTTAAGTAATTTCCACATGTGCACTGTTTTCTAAATATAATTTGAAAATCGTTTTTGGGGAAAAGTAATGGTTTGCAAATTTATGACAAGGACATAATGGTGTATGCTTCTCTATAAGGCATTTCAGTATCTCTAATGTCATTTTTCCCATATTACATTATAAGACCTTTCCCCATGAAGCACATTCCTTGTAAATATGCTCCCACCAGTGCATTGCAAATTTAGATTTTGACTGTTTCAGACACATAGCCATGTTGAAAGTGACCCAAAAAAATTGCAAACGTTTTAAAAAAAAACATTCATGTGTCTTAATGACATTTTAAGTCATTTCCCCATGGACAATGTTTTCTAAGTGGCACAAAAGAGGTATACACCTATCATAAATCTGTCCCTAGAATTATAAATGATTAAATCAGGATGACAATAAGATGTGGCCTATCCAGAGGTTTGTTTAAGGTGAGGCCTACTCAGGATTGCAGATTAAAGTTATGCTTGATGAAGAATACAGAGGAGATAATTTATTGTAAAGGCCTACCAATGAAGTAAGTGATTTCTACTTCATTGCACCAGTCATCATAAATGTATCCATAAGCTTCTTATCTTGTTAGACATCAACCGCCATATGTATCATATAACTATTTTGCATTTCCAAAAAAGCGAATTTTAAGGAATAAATAGCGATTCTTTACCATTCCAAATTTGTTTGAGAAAATTGCTAATTGCAAATTACCCATTCATTTCCATGGGCTAGGAGGCTCATATAAATGAAGGTGCAATTTGCGATTAACAATTTGCTCATCACAAATTAGGAATTTATTCCAAAAGTGCAGGGGTGTCTCAAGAACACCCTGCTGCAACCCTGAAAAAGAAATTTGGGGGCATATGGCGAACATAAATTTTAACAACATTCCTTTACCTCAAAAACGATTTTCAAATCATAACTTCAAAACACTACACATGGGAAAATTACTTAAATTGTCCTTAAGACACATAAAAGCGTATTTTGATTGGCTTTCCTGCATGGTAGGGTCACTTTTAACATGGCTATGTAACATAAACATTCAAAATCAAAATTTTCAATGTACAGGTGGGAGCATATTTACAAGCAATTTGCGCCACAAAGAAAGGTCTGACATTAAAATGGGAAAAATAACATCAGGGACAGTCAATTGCCTTATAAAGAACCATACACCATTATGTCCTTCTCATGAATTTAAAAACAATTCCTTTTTCCCAAAAACGATTTTCAGATCATAATTTCAAAAAACTGCACATGAGAAAATGACTTAAAATGTCATTGAAACACATGAAAGCGTTTTTTTATTGGCTTTCCTGCATGGTTGGTTCACTTTTATCATGGCTATGTAACACAAACATTGATAATTAAAATTTTCATGCACATGTAAGAGCATATTTACAAGCAATTTGCGCCACAGAGAAAGGTCTTACACTAAAATGAGAAAAATAACATCAAGGACAGTCAATTGCCTTATAAATAACCATACACCATTATATCCTTGTCATGAATTTAAAAACAATTCCTTTTCCACAAAAACGATTTTAAAATCATAATTTCTAAACACTGCACATCAGAAAATGACTTAAAATGTCATTAAAACACATGAAATCATTTTTTGATTGGCTTTCCAGCATGGTTGCGTCACTTTTAACATGGCTATATAACAAAAACATTCAAAATCAAAATTTTCCATGCACATGTGAGAGCATATTTACTAGCAAATTGCGCCACATAAATCATAATTTTCTCCTTAAAGCACACTATTCTCTATCTAAAGTAAAGAAATATTTTCTCACCTTAGCAAATACTTTGAGTTTGAAAACAGTCTAAGAAACACACCAATTTGTCTTCAGCAGAGCAAAAGGTATGCACTCCAGAGTCTGCAGCTATCAAAAGCACAGAAATGGTGTAATTCTTCACACATATTTCTCATGTCACCCAATCAAAACTCTTCCCTCACTTTTTTTCAAATGAAAACCCTTCCCCCTCTGCCCTTTCTGCCTATTTTCCATAGCAACCACCTCTTGGAGAAACTCTGGTGTTTGCAAATTCACACAACAATGTTGCAATTGAACTCTGAACTCTCAGTGCACCTGCATATCCAGTGCTTTCTTTCATTTAATGATTTTTTATTGACCACTCAAAATACATCTTTCAAACAACACATCTGTACACCCTAACTTTCTGTTTTCATCAATTAAAATCCACCAATCACTGTTACTACTTCATGAACACAGAAACTCCACAGTTTTTTTCATTTCAAACTCACATTTTTTCAACTGCCATTTCATTGCCACACTTCATCTGACTGCAGGAGAACCTTCTCTCACCATGTTTTCTGTCTGGATTGTTGGTCATAGTTATATTCACTGGGCTCAAAGGTACGTTGAAAGCAGGAATTTACCTAACCTCAATTTACAAGATGTGGAAATTAAGTGGTTTGGCCACAGAGGATTAAAATGTCACCAATTGATACCATTGGTGAAAACCTTTATGCATTTGCCAAAACCTGACCTGTTAATTGTGCACTGTGGAGGTAATGACTTGGGCACTTTGACTGGTGTAGGTCTGGAAATGCTTTTAAAGGACACCTTTGAGCAATTGATGGCACTTTTTCCTCAGACTGCCTTGGTATATTCAAATATATGCCAAAGACAGAAATGGAGGTGGTCAAACCAATTTTGTCCACAAATTGAGAAGTCGAGGAAGCATGTAAACAAATCTGTTTCAGCTTACATGAGAGACCATGGAATGGGCTCCCTGTACAACAATAACTTGCGTTATTACATGCAAGATATCTACAGAGGAGATGGAGTTCACTTCTCAGATGAGGGCAACAGAGTTTTCACTCTGAATTTAAAAATGTGCATTGGTACCTACTTATAAGTACCAAAATGTACTATAAACCCAAAAGCTCTTCTCAGAGCTACCCTACATCTAATTACTCACAATTATTATTTTACTCTAACTTTTTTCACTAATTTTCAACAAAGTACACTCCCTGGTGCGCTACCCGGTACGCGTACCGGGAGCTAACCTCGCGAAATTTTTTTAAAAAATTTTTTTTTTCGCACATATGGGCCTCCTCAGCCACCCTCACAAAACCTAGGGGGTCAAGATAAGTCTACCGTGCCCCCTTCTACCCATTCTGAACATTATTTGCCCTCCATCTTGTATCATAATTCGACCGAAACACAAAATGGTGGACTCCCGTTACGCTTAAGGTTCGCGTACCAGGGCGCTCACCGGTTCGCGTACCGGGTCGCTTCCTGGGAAGCGCACCATCAAAAAAGGTGGGAAAGTAGTTCACAGAAAAGCCACTGGAGACAATTTCACCAAATATAGAATAGCTCATACTACATACCAATCCCTACCATTTTCACAAATTTGATTGGAATTCCATTTAGCCATTTAGCCTGTAGTCCTCTCTAAATACCGTGAGGTAAATTACTTCACAAAACACATCTGAAGTGTTGGAATTGACAACCAATTAAAATGTTACTTTCATTTTCTACTTTTTTTACCTGACATTTGATTGGTTATGTACCCGAATATATATAAAGGAAGAGAAGGAAACACAGCCATTTTGACTACTACTTCCTGGTGTACATTTCATTTGGATTTTCATTAATAACTTCAACTTTTTTTTAAAGGTAAGTTGTTATTTTTAAAACTGAAGTATATTGTGCACTTTAAATTAATATGGCAAACTTTTTCTGTTAGTTATATACTATCCCTCTGTAGTACTTATAAATTTAGATACACTTTTTTATATTCCTACTTCCACTCTGATACTATACACTGCCCAAAGATAAATTCTCTGATAAAAACTGCCTATCTAAAATTAATCCCAACAGTGCCCTACCTCTACTAATATATATTTTTTTTATGCAAATTTCAGGAAAAATGGAAAGTGAACAAAACATTTCATTTGAAATTGTCCTTCCAGAGTCCAACACAGAAATCATTGATCCAAATGAGATTGAATTTATGGATGAAACATGGGACCAAGAACTACTGCAATGTGTGCAAGCAGTAGATAACCTCCTTGCAAATGAGGACATTTTACAACCTCAGAGACTACAATCTATATTCCATGATTATGAAATTTCTGACAATGAAATGTTAGAAAGTTTAATAAATTATGAAACACAATAAAAAAAGTTAAAAAAAAAAAAAAATAATCAACAAAACCAACAATCAATTAACATACAGCATTTGAAAAGTCTATCATTCATTTTTTATTGTGATACGCTCCCCAGTACGCTTCCCTGTTCGCGTACCGGGCGCTAACCACGAAAAAAAACAAAAAAAATTTTTTTTTTTTTGCTTAGCGGGGCCCCTTTAAAGCCTCCACATCAAACCTAGGGGGTCAGGGAGTATCTACTATGCCCCCTTAAGGTCATTTGCCCCTTCGCTTTTGACCTCCTCTTGTCTCTCGATCCTACCGAGAGACAAGATGGCGGCCGCTCCGGACTGTTTAGAATGTTGACAGACACCGGAGAGCCAATCAACTTCGCTACGCAAAGTTCCGTTACGCGTCAAGTACGCGTACCGGGGCGCTGCCTGGTCCGCGCTTACAGATATATATCTTTTTTTGAACGTTATTTTCTCAAAATCCACTGCAGCACATATATTGAGACCTACAAAAGGCACATCGGGCTACCAGTCCCTACAATTTTGCCAAGTTTCGTGCAAATCCATTCAGCCGTTCGGGCTAAAAGTGAGGCTAACCGCCCTATGGAAAACTCAATGTTAAAAACACGTTTTGGGACCCCCCTTTTTTCTCGGCCCCCCCTGGACCAACTCCCCCCAAATTTCCAGTGGCTGCTCAGAAACAAAATGTTCCATTTTCCAGAAAATTTCAGCCAATTCCGTCCACAAACGCCAAAGTTATTAGACATAGAATTTTCAAAAATCCCATAGGGAAAAAATCCTAACTATATATACCTACTGGCGACCGCCAGTAGGTAATATATATATATATATATATATATATTACCTTCTGGCGGTCGCCAGTAGGTATATATAGTTAGGATTTTTTTGAATAGGGATTTCTGAAAATTCTATGTTGAATAACTTTGCCGTTGATGGACGGAATTGGCTGAAATTTTCAGGAAAATGGCACATTTTGTTTCTGAGCGTCCCCTAAAAGTTTGGGGGGGGTTCGTCAAGCGGGGGCCGAGAAAAAAGGGGGTCCCAAAACGTGTTTTTTAACATTGAGTTTTCCATAGGGCGGTTGGACTCACTTTTAGCTCGAACGGCTGAATGGATTTCCACAAAACTTGGCAAAATTGTAGGGACTGGTAGCCCGATGTGCCTTTGCTATGTCTCAAGATATATGCTCCAGTGGTTTTTACGAAAATTAACTTTGAAAAATATATATTGGGCTACATTGGGCTATATATATGTTAGAGCCCAAA
This sequence comes from Lissotriton helveticus, assembly GCF_964261635.1. Taxonomy (NCBI): domain Eukaryota; kingdom Metazoa; phylum Chordata; class Amphibia; order Caudata; family Salamandridae; genus Lissotriton; species Lissotriton helveticus. The sequence continues at coordinate 1,232,171,103 of NC_136065.1, read as the reverse complement.
TGTAGCCCAATGTAGCCCAATGTAGCCCAATGTAGCCCAAAGATGGCCACCAGAGACAAAAAAAAACAAATGTAGCCCAAATATCAGCCAGATGTAGCCCAACTATAGCCCAGTGACAGAATGTCCCAAAGTGTTCTAAAGAACAACTAGAGCGCTAACAGTCTTACTTATGACAAAAGTATGGCACACCTGAAGTCATCTTGATTGGAATAAAGTGTTAACACTTAAAAACATTTAATTTGCAAAGGAACAAAATGAGGGGGTTAATTTTGCCATAGAAATTATGATTAGTGCTGAAGAAAGAAAAATTAGGGCACATTTTGAGTGACTTCTCAAATCCTCTTATATTTCATTAAAAAAATTCTGATATGCAGTCTCCCAAGATGGCCACTAGAGACAAAAGAGCCCAAATGTAGCCCAAATATCAGCCAGATGTAGCCCAACTATAGCCCAATGACAGAATGTCCCAGAGTGTTCTAAAGAACAACTAGAACGCTAACAGTCTTACTTATGACAAAAGTATGGCACACCTGAAGTCATCTTGATTGGAATAAAGTGGTAACACTTAATACATTTAATTTGAAAAGGAACAAAATGAGGGGTTTCATTTTGCCATAGAAATGTTATATATATATATATATTACCTACTGGCAGTCGCCAGTAGGTATATATAGTTAGGATTTTTTTAAATAGGGATTTCTGAAAATTCTATGTTGAATAACTTTGGAGTTGATGGACGGAATTGGCTGAAATTTCAGGAAAATGGCACATTTTGTTTCTGAGCGTCCCCTGAAAGTTTGGGGGGGTTTCGTCAAGCGGGGGCCGAGAAAAAAGGGGGGTCCCAAAACGTGTTTTTAACATTGAGTTTTCCATAGGGCGATTGGACTCACTTTTAGCTCGAATGACTGAATGGATTTCCACAAAACTTGGCAAAATTGTAGAGACTGTTTGCCCGATGTGCCTTTGCTAGGTCTCAAGATATGTGCTCTAGTGGATTTTGAGAAATTAACGTTCAAAAAAATATATATATCTGTGACAGCGTCCCGGTTAGCGCCCCGGTTCGCGTACCAGACGCGTAACGGAACTTCGCGAGGAGAAGCGGATTGGCTCTCCGGTGACTGTCAACATTCTAAACAGTCCGGAGCGGCCGCCATCTTGTCTCTCGGTAGGATCGAGAGACAAGAGGTGGAAATAAACGAAGGGGGAAATGAATGAAAGGGGGCAAGGTAGACCCCTCCTGACCCCCTAGGATTGATGTGGGGGCTATTAAAGAATATTAAATATTAAAATATTAAATATAAATATTAAAAAATAATAATTTTTTTCGATTTTTCGCGGTGGAAGCGCTACCCGGTACGCGAACCGGGTAGCTCACCGGTAGCGTAACGGGAGTCCGCCATCTTGTGCTTCGGATGAATTTAGTCACAAGATGGAGGATAAACAATGTTGGGAATGGGTATAAGGGGGCACGGGAGACATATCCTGACCCCCTAGGTTTTCTGAGGGTGGCTGAGGAGGCCCATATATGTAAAAAAAAAACACCTTTTTTTTTCACATTTTCGCACGGTTAGCGCCCGATCCGCGCACCGGGTAGCGTCCGGAAAGCGTAACAAGGGGAAAACCAAGGGAAATATTAAAATAATATTTTAGAGTGCTTTGAGGTAGGGTAGCTCTGAATAGAGCTGTTGTGTTGTGTGGGTGATGTAAGTACCAACATGTAGGTACCAATGAAGAGTCTAAAATTCAATGTACACCGTTTCCTCTGTAGATATTTTGTATGTTCTAATATGGGTTATTTAAATGTAAATGTGTGGAAAAGCACTTCATGCTTTAAAGCAATTGCATTTTTGAACTGATTGTTCTTTCCTCTTAGTCCTCCTCTTTGTTTTTTTTCCCCAAACTCTTCTTCAGCATGATAGTTGATAAATTCGTTCCCTCAAAACATTTATATACATACAAAAATTATATTAAATACATATAAAATATATTTTTCCTTTAAAAGAAGAATACATTTTACAGCTTTTGATATTTGCTATTAAAAAACCATTGAAATTCACTGAAAAAACCATAGTTTATAGACCATATATAGTTAGGAATTAGCATTTACAAAACCTTGAAAATTCACTGAAAAAACCATAGGTTATAGACCATATATAGTTGGGAATTAGCATTTACAAAACCTTATTTTACTCACACAAAACCATTGAAATTCGCATATATAGTTAGTTGCACTAACTATATGTCGCGCACCCGCAATCCACTGCTGATCATGTCACATATTACATCATTCATGACATGGTCAGTGACATCACTGATGACATCACTGATGACATCTCAAATGACATCACTGATGACATCACTGATGACAACATCCAGTGACTGTATGTTTCTGTAAAGTTAAAATATGTCTTACATATTGAAGAATGAGTGGATGTATAAGTGTCTGGATGAAGAATTTAGTAGGTGCATGCCTGACTGTATGAGTGAGTGATTAAATGTGTCTCACTGAGTGCATGGGTTAGTGACTAAACTGTCTTAATTTGTGCATCATTATGTCTGTTGTTCTGTAAACTGCTGCATGTGTTGATCAGTAGCTATATGAGTAACTATATGGGTTCATAGATGTGTGAGCAGTTGATTCACTAGATGTATGGGTTCAAAAGTGCATGTGGAAACAGCTGTATGGGCGGTTGACTGTGTGCATGAGTGTATTGGAGAGTGAATGGATATCTCAGTGCTACATGTCAAAGTAAGTACATATGTAAAAACACAGTACATGTGAGAGTTGACATATATAAATAACTGTGCATAAGAGCCAGTGAATGTGTGAGTGGTTGTATGGATCATTGTGAACTTGTATCAGGGATTGTATAAGAGAGTAAATATGTGTTAGTATATGTTTGAATAAGTAAGGTGTGTATAAATGTATAGTTGAGGAAATGGAGGTGTGATTGATTCTTTGTATGACTGACTAGGTGTGTGAGTAACTCCATGGATGAGTGACAGTCTGTGAGTGTCTGTTTACACTGAGTGTATCTAAGGTTATATTAGAGTCTGAAGAGGTTCATCGTATTATCACATGAATGATGTCATCAGTGATGTGATCAGTAATGTCAAATGAGATGTCATCAGTGATGTCATCAGTGATGTCATTTGAGATGTCATCAGTGATGTCACCAGTGATGTCATTTGAGATGTCATCAGTGATGTCATCAGTGATGTCATTTGAGATGTCATCAGTGATGTCATCAGTGATGTCATTTGAGATGTCATCAGTGATGTCATCAGTGATGTCATCAGTGATGTCATTTGATATGTCATCAGTGATGTCATCAGTGATGTCACTGACCATGTCATGAATGATGTAATATGTGACATGATCAGCAGTGGATTGCGGGTGCGCGATATATAGTTAGTGCAACTAACTATATATGGAATTTCAATGGTTTTGTGTGAGTAAAATAAGGTTTTTTAAATGCTAATTCCTAACTATATATGGTCTATAACCTATGGTTTTTTCAGTGAATATATATATATGGTTTTTTCAGTGAATATATATATATCCACTGCTGATCATGTCACATATTACATCATTCCTGACATGGTCAGTGACATCACTGATGACATCACTGATGACATCTCAAATGACATCACTGATGACATCACTGATGACATCTCATTTGACATCATTCTTGTGCTAATACGATAAACCTCTTCAGACTCTAATATAACCTTAGATACACTCAGTGTATACAGACACTCACACACTGCCACTCATCCATGGAGTTACTTACACACCCAGTCAGTCATGCAAAGAAACAATCTCACCTCCATTTCTTCAACTATACAGTTAAACACACCTTACTTATTGAAACATATACTAACACATATTTACTCTCTTATACAATCCCTGATACAAGTTCACAATGATCGATACAACCACTCACTCATTCAGTGGCTCTCATGCACAGTTATTTATATATGCCAACTCTCACATGTACTGTGTTTTACATATGTACTTACTATGACATGTAGCATTGAGATATCCATTCACTCATCAATACACTCATGCACACAGTCAACTGCCCATGTAGCTGTTTCCACATGCACTCTTGAACTCATACACCTAGTGAATAAACTGCTCACACATCTATGCATAGAGTCACACACCTTCCAGCCACCCCCACACAAACTCAATCTCCCATAGAAATACTTGGGCAACCAATTAATAACACATATAGCCTCTCGTATAGCTAATGATCAACACATGCAGCAGTTTACATCACAACAGACATAATGATGCACAAATTAAGACAGTTTAGTCACTAACCCATGCATTCAGTGAGACACATTTAATCACTCACTCATACAGTCAGTCACGCACCTACTAAATCCTTCATCCAGACACTTAGACTCAGACTGACCCACACGTCTATATGATAAAATTGGTTTGTATACTATAGATGTTGAATTTATGTTGTATATAAGGGAGACAGACATTCATTTATTTTTAAGTGGAATAATGTATACTACAAATTCTAAGTGATTTATTGCATGAAATGTCGGAGCCGATAACAGTGAGTTACAGTCAAAATGAAATAGATGCCATCTTACTAAAGACCCCATCATTATTTAGTGGGGATCAGCCTGTGACATCAGCTACCGGGTTGGATAAAATTGAAAAACTGAAGCAGTTAAAAAAGAAAAATATAAGAACACAGCTACATGCGAAAGTACTATCTGAACACCTGACAAGTAAAACAATTCCTGTAGGATTACAGGTAAAAAACTTTCCTGTTATATTTATTGGGGACAAAACATATTTGAACAGGTTTGGGGGAGTTGGTACTAAATGCTCCATTGATTGGATGGTACTATCAGTAGAAACAGCTTTGAGATTAAATGAAGGAAATTGAAAATTTAGAAAAAGAGATAGTAGGAGACACCACTATTAAGGACTCCAAACAACTGTTGGAAGCTGTAGATAAAACCATTGTGGAATTCACAACATATAACACAAATTTTAAAATCACTAAAGTAGGCAAGGATATAAAGAACTTCAAATTAGACGAGGTATATCCATATCTAAAAGAAGATTTCTTTGTTAACAATAATCCAAGTGCGCTTAACTTACAATATAGAGGTAGATCGAGTAACAAATTTATCACCTTTTCTGAAAGTTCATCAGACTCAGACCAAGGGGCATATAGTGGTCTTTATCCATACGCCCCGTACGGCCAATACCCAATACCCTATCCTCCTTTTTTAGGCAGAGGCAGGTTTCGACCAAGGGGAGGGGGTGGCAGATGGAGAGGGTACAACCAACAAATGAGGATGCCTCAGCCACAAGGGATGTACCCACAACAAGAACAATATCAGAACCAAGAGGCAGAACCCTTCAGGACAAGGAAGAAAACCTACAGACGTTAAGCTTGATAAATACGAACAAAGAAAAAAACCTAATGCCTATTTACAATTTATCGGAATATACCCGACTGAGATAGAGATAGCAATTTTAAGCAAGGGGCTATCTTTTGTACCTACAAACCTACAAAACCCAATAGAAACAAAAAAAGAAATATTGACTTTTCTTAGAAAAATTAGACTTCAAGCTTTTTTCCTAGAAAGAGAAGCCAAAGAAACAATAAACATCAGTGGCTTGAAAAATAAATCTAAATTCCTACCAGAAAGTGTGTTACTTCCGCCAGATATCCTAGCATTTGAAGATGTAGTTTTGCGTGAACTTGATGAATTGCAGTCTAAAAAAACCTTTTATAATGCCAATTGCAGTAAAATGGAGAAAATAGCACTAAAAAATCTATCAGAAAACGCGACTTTAATTATAAAGCCCGCAGATAAAGGAGGTGGAATTGTGTTGTGGGATGTGACTAAATATGACCAAGAAGTAAATAGACAGTTGTCTAATCAGACACATTACAGAAAATTGGAGACCAATCCTTCGGTAGGGCTAAAAGAAAAAATCTATGATATCACTAAAGAGGGCCTAGATCATGGTTGGCTGTGTAAAAAAGAATTTGATTTTCTAAACACAGAAGATAACAAAATACCTAACATTTATGTACTGCCAAAGGTGCATAAGTCAACAGTAGACCCCCCGGGAAGACCTATTGTGTCGGCGTGTGGGTCTTTATTAGAACCCTTGACCAAATATACAGATTTCTTTCTGATTCCAATTGTCAAACAAACTAAATCATACATAAGAGACACTATGGATTTTATATCTAAAATTGAAAAACTACCGTTCAACGAAGAAATCCAATTGTTAGTGTCTTTAGACATAGAATCGTTGTATACGAATATACCGCAAGATGAAGCTATAGCGGTAATGGCTAGTGTATTAAATGCTAGAGAGAGACCACATCAAGTCCCTTCAGAATTCATTGTATCTTTGGCCACTATCTGTCTAAAAAACAATTTTTTTAATTTCAAAGGTCAATTATATTTACAAACGTCAGGAGTGGCGATGGGATGTAGCTTTTCACCGGAAATAGCAAACCTTGTGATGGCCGAATTTGAAAATAAATTAATCTATAGTGATACTAATCCCTTCAAAAATTGCATAAAATTATGGTGTCGTTTTATAGACGATATTTTTCTAATTTGGGAGGGAAGTATCACCAGACTACAGGACTTTCACAATTGGCTTAATTCCCGCACAGCTGAATTTAACTTCACTATGGCGTACCATCGAAAGAAATTGAACTTTCTAGATGTTTATGTACAGGCTGACGATGGAGAACTTGAAGTTAGCTTGTACACTAAACCGACAGATCGTAATACATTATTACACTTCTCCAGCTGCCATCCCAGAACCTTAAAAGAAAATTTGCCGTATGGCCAATTTTTAAGAATAAAAAGAAACTCCAGCAAGAAAGAGGATTATTTTGCGAGTGCAGAACTCCTGAAAGAAAAATTGGTTAACAGAGGTTATCCAAGGAGGTTAGTAAAAAACGCTCTAAAAAGAGCGTGGTTTACGCCAAGAGAAAATTTATTAACACCAAAAATAACAGAAAAAGAGTCACCTTTAACATGCGTCTTGACATTTGACCCAAAAGTTCACAAAATCAAAAAGATTATCCAGAAACACTGGAAAATCATAGAACATCTAGGAATCGAAAAACCACTATTCGCTTTTAAAAAGGGCAAAAATATAAGACAAATGCTTGTGAGAGCAGAGAGAAAAGAAGACAAAAAAATAACTGATTTAAGAGGAATGTTGAAATTACCCCCTATAATTGGCCATTATAGGTGTTTAAATTGTGTGGCCTGTACTTTGACATCTGACTCAAAAGAAATTGAGATCAATGGATCTATGCACCAACAAAGAAGCTTTTCTAATTGCAACACAAGAAACACAATTTATTGTGTTACTTGCCCTTGCAAAAAAACTTATATTGGGCAAACCACCCAGTTGGTCAAGAAACGCATCCTGCAACACAAGTCACGCATCAAATGTAAAACTTCAGGGGCTCCTTTAGTACAACATTTTGAAACTCATCGACATTCAGAGGAAGACATAACCTGGTCAGTACTTTGTGTACTAGATAAAATTAGACCAGAAGAGACTGAATCCAAACTGAATAGATTAGAAGCGAGAATGATTGAAAAATACAAAACAGCAACCACAGGGTTAAATGAAAAAGATGAAATCTGGTCCTTACTGTAAAGATGTAATGAATTTGAAGTGTAATACACTGTAGTTCTGTTCCTTGATATAACATGCAATGATACTACCAAAGAATAAAATAATGAAAACATTATTTAGATTGTGAGGAGCGACTGACCTTAAAAGATTGTAAATATGAAATCACTTGTGACGTTAGAATTACTAATACCAAGGGCGCAATATCACTAATAATAAGTTCTATTTTAAAAAATAAAAGAAAGAAACTTTGTCCAAATATAGTCGTTTTACTGTATTAATTTGGTCAGCTAGTTAGTTTATAGAACATATAGCTCGATTTCTATGTCAGCTTCGAGCATCTCATTAAGGGTAGTCATCGGGTAATGTCTCTGTAATAGAGAATTGAAATAGTCCCTCGTTTGTGGCAACTCTTTCAGCCAGGAAGTATAACAGTCCTTTTTCATTGTTTACATAAACGAACCCGGAATAGGTAGTCTCTTGTCCATGTCGCCTACATATAGAGGCGGGTAATCTCCAACATAGTTAGCAGAGCGACGAACAACTTGAAAGAAAGAGACACATAAAAACGTAAGTGCCGTTTTAAACTCCTATATATTGGCCAGCACTGCACAGTTATATCGTGAGGCTGACGAGTGCGGGGTATGTTGTATCTTACAGACCCCGGGAAGAGAGCATCATACTTGGCCGGCTTTCGGTAAACAAACGCGAGCGAACAAAATGAAGAGGCGTTCTATGTGACAGCTAAGTAAGTTGGTTCCCCATTTAGTTTGAGCGCGCGTTAAGAAAACCGGGCCACTGATACAATGTACTGACAGGGGTTCTCTATGCCCTCTTTATCCAGATGCTGTAAAAAAGTAAAAGGGAGATATATTTCACCCAAGCACCGGCAGTGCACAAACTATTTCCATTTTCTGGATATAATCCGAGCTCAGTGAGAAAGAGAGGTCCTGATACAACTTGAAAATGACCTCCTACCCCAGATGACTCTAGAACCCGGTAAATTTTAATGCCCTTGTAATAACCAAAACTAAGATTATCTTGTATAATATAACTTTGTTTAAAATAAAACAAGATGTAGAACCTCAGGAAACTATTGGAATACAATATATTAAGAAACTAGTCACCAGAAACATGCCCTTGTTTATTTATTTAATTATTTAATTAATTAATTGAGTGTCACAATGGTCAGTCTGCTCACAGGAGTAATATCCAGAAAAATGATGCTCAATCCAATGTTGATATGTAGATATGTAGATAGGTAATTATGTTATTAGTCTATGGGATCTATAAGTGATGTCTGTTCCAATTTTTTATTTTTATTTATATAGATGGATTTTGAATAGCCCTAGTCCTGAAGAGGCCAGAATTGATTGGCTGAAACGCGTCGACTGTAATAGAGACAACAGATTTATAAAAAATACTTTTGATTAATTTAAATAATTTGTTGAGGGACTGAAAAAGACATTTGGTTTAAATAATTTTTACCCATTTGTTTTCCTCACATTAGTCTGTTTGATCTCGATAGGAATGTCCGGTTTATTTTTTCATTGTGACATCCTAGTTTGGAAACGAAGGGCTTCTATTGTATATATGTAAAAATTACTTGTATATACAAATGTGTTTGAATTGAAAACAAGAAATATTTTTAAAAAAATCTCTTTACTTTGATAAAATAAAAAATCAATCAGTAATATTCTAAGGCGTGGTTGTGGTTCATGACGAGACAGGAGATTGTAAAAGGTAAACATAGATAAAGTGTGGCCATAGTGATATAAACACTGAATAGGGAATACTTTTGCTTTATTCCTTATTTCAATTCAGAATATATACCGAGAACCAAGGTACCAATTTCATATTAATTTAGTCTTCTTTACCCAGGTACCGTTTGGTTTAATGGGTTTCCCCTGTTATTCATAGAGTAATATGTGACATGATCAGCAGTGGATTGCGGGTGCGCGATATATAGTTAGTGCAACTAACTATATATGGAATTTCAATGGTTTTGTGTGAGTAAAATAAGGTTTTTTAAATGCTAATTCCTAACTATATATGGTCTATAACCTATGGTTTTTTCAGTGAATTTTCAAGGTTTTGTAAATGCTAATTCCTAACTATATATGGTCTATAACCTATGGTTTTTTCAGTGAATTTCAATGGTTTTTTAATAGCAAATATCATAAGCTGTCGAATGTCAAGTACGTGGTAAGTAAAAACATTTTCGTGTTTATGCACACTGATCTGCTTTGAATACTGCCCCCCACCCCTCATTTCTATTAGGAGTACTCTCTCTTTGCAGATAGTGAAGGGTAGTTAACGCAGGCCTTTGCCCCCGTTGTAATCCGTCGTGCCTGCTTCTCTCTCCATTTGATTGATTGTTCTCTATGGTTCATTCTCTATTTACAAACAAGCACAGAGTCGCAATACTCTGTTTAGTCTTTGCAGATAGCGAAAAATCGTGTAAAAAAACAAAAGGAATCGAGCAAAATCAGTAGGCCACTAATGGGATCTCTTTTTGACCTCCCTAAAATAGAAACATTAGGAACAACCTGTTGATAATACCAATGTGTATGTACATAAGCGGCGTTCATTTGTGTTCACAGTACCCCTTGTTGATTGTTTGAATCGAGCATTGAATTGTTCGAAGTTGGTTCTCTTAAGAATCTTCTCTGCCTGCAAACGAGGAAGAATAGGAATATTCTCTCTCCCTTTGCAGATAGTGAAGGGTAGGTAACGCAAACCTTTAACACGTCGTGCCTATTTCGTTCCTCATTGATTGATTGTTTCCCCAAACATTGACTGTTTGGGAATTGGTTCTTTTTGGAGGTATTCCCTGTTAGCAAATATACGTAGGAAAATCTTTGCAAATAGTGAAAGGGTACGTAATGCGGACCTTTCTCCCCCGTTGTAATCTGTCATGCCTATCTACTCCCCACTGATTGATGCACCTGTTTCACCCGGACCATTTACTAGAGATACGTCATCTGGCCCGACCAGAGAGCACCCCTAGTGAAAAGGACATATGCAATAATAACGAAGTGATCACTGTATCCTGTTAACAGAAACTTTAGCATGAAACAACCTGGAAAGAAAAGAATAGGAAAACGAAAATCAGTAGGCCACTGATGAACATGAACTTTTATTAAACAACGAACAAAGAAACGATAACATAACGTAATGATAAAACCTATTAATGTCCTAGAAACAAGAAAACGTTAAAATATGCCAGTGGTGAGAGACCAGAAAAACAGTAAGAGAAACCAAATCACCCCTCGCTGTCCCACCGCCTGCCACGCTAAAAAAATCGATAGACTGGGGAAAATGCAAGTCAGTAGAACATCCGCCCCCACTCTGGAAACTTCCAAGGGGGGGCAGGGTTGCGGCTACGCCCAGCCGGGAGCAGCCCATATAAGGCGGGTCCTGCTGCCACGCCTCGGCCAGGAGATCCTAACGTAGGGTGTAGCCGGAGGAGAGGCCGAGGCCAGCGGGACCCGGCCAGGGGATTGCCTTTACAACGCTGAAGAGTTGCAGGGGGGGGAATATCTCCTCGACCCTCCCCTCTCTCTCCCAGTCCGGCCGCGGTGGCCCTTGACAGTTTCAGGTAGTCCCGCCACATGCTCTTCCGGTCCGGCCACCAACGGTCGGGGGGCCGAGGCCGACGGGATCCGGCTGCAGCCGATAAACCAAGGAACCCGTTCATGGGGCCAGAGCCAGGGGCGTCCGGCCGACATCCACCGGAAGCCCGGCCCGAAGACGGACGGGACACTTCTTCTTTCTTGAATAATGGCTGCGACAACACTGGGGGGGGATGTCTTGCACATGCCTCCGACCCCCCCCCCCTCGTCCTCATCGCCTGGTCCGGCCATAACAAATCTCAAGCGAGACGCAGTGGGGTGCACTGGGAGGGAGAGACGGTGCGAACAGGCCTCTCCCGCCTCCCCAGGTGGAGGCTTCCCAGCTGCACCCTCAGCGCTCCAGGCGCCCGGAAAAGGGTTCTTCCACTGTGGCCATACTGCAACGTCACGCCCGGCAGGGTGGAGCCCGTCCGCTCATTTGACCCCGCGATCGCCAGTAGCTACCGAACTCTCAAAATGGCGGTCGACCTGGCAAGAGCGGGCCCAGCATAAAGAAATGGCCCGGTCACTGGTTGACTCCACCACCGTAGTCCTCCACGACCTTGAAGATTCTAGAGGAGCCGCGGGAGTCTCCGACCCCCGATGGGGAATGACTGCCATGATCGCCCGTGGAGTGACGAAACTGTATCTGCGGGACGTCGGCGCTCCCCTGCTGGCGCCAGCCTCACTTTGAATTACTAGAATCCTGCAGACCTCAGTTCTGGTGAAAGCACAGTGTGACCCGGTAGGAAAAATTGTTGCACCCCCTCCCCTTTTTGACTGATAGTTCAAACCACCGATCCTTTCCTTTGCCCTTTTAACGGAACTTTGGACTGCCTCCCCCTCTTTTACATTTTCTAGAGAAAACAAAACATTAACCACTACATTAGCATAGCAGTTGACACCAGAACTGTTTTCAAATTGAAAACCAACAACATCTTCAACAGAATCCTTTTTGTTTCTGCTGTGACCCTGCTACAGCACAGGCATTGTCCCCAGCAGTAATTCTGCAATGCCGGTAAGAATAGCTGTGGTGCCTACTGGACTCACTCACCCCCGCGGCGCCCCACGCCGTTATTTGCTGGGCGGCAACTTACTAGACATCACTTTCGTGCCATCTAGATTTCAGCGCGTTCTGCTGCCTTGGAACTATTCGCACAACAGACTGCTACTGACGACCCACCCCCAGGCAACATCTTCTGAATTTTCATAATTTGAAAGAACTAGTAACATGTCCTCATCAGGAATTCAAAAGAAATTGCCGCGGTCTCTTCGTTGTTTAAATGTTTTTACTGTTTTTGTTTTGTTGTATATATTTATATGTTATTAAAGTTTTATATTCCTACTACTTTGTTGGAGTGCTATATATTTTTAATGTGACACATAATTGTAAAAACTTTGATGTACAAAGAGTCATTCCTGGAATCTTCCGCTTCAGGCTCGGTCCCCTCCCCAATCACAATACAGGATGGTTTTCAGATAGTAGGAACACGTGTGGTGTGACGGATCTCATCGGGTGTGGGCCTTGATCTACTATAACTCCCTTGAAGAGGGGTGATTCTTTACAGCTGGAGCCATAAACTACATCTGCAGGGCTAGCTGATAGCCTGGACAATCGGACACAGAGGAAGATGAGTGTCAGAGGGTGCGGTAGTGAATAGGGCGAAAGGGAGGTGTCGGGCGGGCACAGAGTGTGATTCTCAGGGAAGAGCAGCGCAGATGGGGGGAGGTTTATTGCCCATGCATAAGACAGAGAGCGGGGGTGACCAGTGCCTGGGGAAGATGCTTGCGAGGGTGGGGAGCCATGCTACGAATCGACAGCGTGCAGAGAGTGGGTCTGGTCAAGGCATCTAAAATGGCTGCCGTGCACGACAAAAGTGTGGCATTTCAAAAAAGGCAAGATGGCGCAAACAATGTTTTTCAACACTTCCTCATTTCCTTCGAATCGAACGTTAACAGACGTTGGTGCATATTACCAAAGTTAAGCGATATTTATCGCTAACGATGCTTACCAACTAATTTTTTACCGCTAAGCATCGTCAGAAATTATCGAAGATAAACCTTGCTATTATCAAGGTTTATCGCAAATGCGATAATAAACGGCCGCAATGCATGAATATCGCTAAAAAGTCAGCGATATTCATGCATTACCGAGCTAATGCTCTTAGCCATGTTATCCACCTCCCATTGGATAACATGGCTAAGAACTGCTCAGGGCAGGTGTTACTTTTTGGAGATATTCGCGCTTAGCGCGAATATCTCCAAAAGTTGGTAATAGGAGATAGATATCTTGCATGTTGTAATGCAAATTATTGTGGTATATGGAACTCATACCATAATCTCTCAGGAAAGCAGAAACTGATCCTTTTGGGACCGCCTGAAAAGGCCTAGGGGGTGAGGGGTACTCTACTTTGCCCCCTTTTCACGTTCCGAACTATTTTATTTTACTCTCTTCTGTAATTACACAAAATAGCAGCGATAAGATGCATCGGAGACACACAGTGAGAGAAAGGAGGCTGGAGATGAAGAAGAGATGTCAAATACACATTGGAGATAATATAGTGGCAGAATGGAAGTAAATATGAGTAAACTTACCATGTAACATAAAAATGTTGCACTCTATACTATAAGTCTCATTTTATACTACAATCACTTCGCTACAACCTCATAAATTAAAAATAAAAATGAATAATGTCTCAAACAATTTTTGATTTCTAAATATAAATTTATTCTTCAGAATTTTCTAAATTTGAAAGAACTAGTAACATGTCCTCATCAGCAATTTCCTCATGAAAAGTCTGCAATGATGATTCTTGTAACTCTATGGTCTCCAAACATTCGATAAATTCGCCATCAACAGATTGATCAAAAAAATCATTCAAGTCATCTCCTCCTTGTGACAATATTTCATTATTGGTGCTGTCAATTTCAATCAATGTAGTGGAATCATTCAAGTCATCTCCTCCTTGTGACAATATTTCATTATTGGTGCTGTCCATTTCAATCAATCTAATGGAATCATTCAAGTCATCTCCTCGTGACAATATTTCATTATTGGTGCTCTCAATTTCAATCAATGTAGTGGAATCATTCAAGTCATCTCCTCCTTGTGACAATATTTCATTATTGGTGCTGTCCATTTCAATCAATCTAATGGAATCATACAAGTCATCTCCTCCTTGTGACAATATTTCATTATTGGTGCTCTCAATTTCAATCAATGTAGTGGAATCATTCAAGTCATCTCCTCCTTGTGACAATATTTCATTATTGGTGCTGTCCATTTCAATCAATCTAATGGAATCATACAAGTCATCTCCTCCTTGTGACAATATTTCATTATTGGTGCTCTCAATTTCAATCAATGTAGTGGACAATTCAAAAGAAATTGCCACGGTCTCTTCATTGTGAGCCATTTTATTTTGAAATTGCTTGCTGTAAATTGCAGAAAAAAATAATCACTTTCATTTATCGTTTTTAGTAATACATAATATAAAACTAACTTTATCAAGTATTTAGTATAACAGAAGGACTGCAAATAAATAACAGAAAACATTTTTCAAATTATCTTCAAGTGTACAACATAGTTCCCCTTACAAATTAACAACTCACCTTTTTAAAAGTAGGAGAAGTGTTAGTACTGTGTAAATCAAACACCAGAAATTCACCACCAAAAATTCCTCACAAATGTACCTCAGACAGTAGTATCACAAAATGGCTGTGGTTTCCTCTCATTTGACATATATACATAACCAATTAACTTTCATCACACACAAATACAAAACCAAAGTAACATTTTAATTGGTTCTAAATTTCAACACTTTCAAATGTGTTTTCCCCATGCAATTTTCCATAGGACATTTACATACGTCTACAGCCTGAATGGCTGAACGGAATTACACCAAACTTGGCAAAATGGTACATCAAACCTAAGAGGTCAGGAAGGATCTACTATGCCCCCTTATGGTCATTTCCCCCTTCGCTTTGGCCTCCTCTTGTCTCTCGATCCTACCGAGAGACAAGATGGCGGCCGCTACGGACTGTTTGGAATGTTGACAGACGCCGGAGAACCAATCAGCTTCGCAAAGCTCCGTAACGCGAAAACTACGCGAAGCGGAGCGCTGTTACAGATATATATCTTTTTTTGAACGTTAATTTCTCAAAATCCACTGGAGCACATATATTGAGACCTAGCAAAGGCACATCGGGCTACCAGTCCCTAATATTTTGCCAAGTTTCGTGCAAATCCATTCAGCCGTTCGATTATTGACATTTAGATACGTCTACAGCCTGAATGGCTGAACGGAATTACACCAAACTTGGCAAAATGGTACATCAAACCTAAGGTCAGGGAGGATCTACTATGCCCCCTTATCGTCATTTGCCCCTTCCCTTTCGCCTCCTCTTGTCTCTCGATCCTACCGAGAGACAAGATGGCGGCCGCTACGGACTGTTTGGAATGTTGACAGACGCCGGAGAACCAATCAGCTTCGCTTCACAAAGCTCCGTTGCGCGAAAAGTACGCGAACTGGAGCGCTGCCCGGTCCGCTGTTACAGATATATATCTTTTTTTAAACGTTAATTTCTCAAAATCCACTGGAGCACATATATTGAGACCTACAAAAGGCACATCGGGCTACCAGTCCCTACAATTTTGCCAAGTTTCGTGCAAATCCATTCAGCCGTTCGGGCTAAAAGTGAGGCCAACCGCCCTATGGAAAACTCAATGTTAAAAACACGTTTTGGGACCCCCCTTTTTTCTCGACCCCCCCTGGACGAACCCCCCCCCAATTTTCAGGGGCTGCTCAGAAACAAAATGTGCCATTTTCCTGAAAATTTCAGCCAATTCCGTCCACAAACGAAACTTTGCAACATTTCCAAAACTAGTTGCCCGCTCCGGTCAGCTCCATTCTTGAAGGTTTCAGGGTGATTCGACAAGCGGGAGCTTAGAAAAAAGGGGCGTCTTAAAACATGTTTTCCCCATGTAATTTTCCATAGCAAACTTTAGACACAGCTACAGCCGGAACTGCTGAACGGAATTACACCAAATTTGGCAAAAAGTTAGGTCTTGTTTCGGAAAAAGCCCTTCTGTTAAATGGTGTAAATCCGTTCAGTAGTTCCTGAGAAATTTGAAAAAGAAAACGTTTTGATATCTGGGGCAGCGGTGGGTTCGCGAAGCCTCCCGAGCACGAGCTTCACTGTGATTGGCTGCCAACACTCTAAACCAGAAAGTGTTGGCAGCCATCTTGTGACCCCCTAGGTCTGCTCAGGGGGTCCCAAAATAGCATTTTTTTAAATCAACTTTGGCCGAATTCGCTCTGGGGTTGCGAATCAGGCTGAGAAAATTTTAAAAAACCAAGCGCGGGCACACACACTTCGTTATCTGTAAGCCCCCGGGTGGGCCAAGTCCCGGGGGCAATATTTATTATGTATCCGTCCTCTCCAACATCGTTAGTGGCCCAAGCTGCAGGTTTAGGAAATTTTACACGCAGTATAGCGCTCACAAGCAGGATATAAAGCTATAAAATGTAAAACGACTGGCACCACCTTTTCAAAACAGCGTGTAGTTCTTGGATATACTTTCAGCCTAGTCTGTGAAACAATAATGCTAAAAAGAAGGAAGCAAAATAGTACATAACAATAGGTATTTGGTGGTCCTCCATGATAGCACAGCGCTGTCAAAACTCCCTCGTAAAAACAACGAATTAGCAACAGAAGATTACCATCCAAACCCTGACTGGAAGCGCTGGCATGAATCCATTGTTTGTAGATACAATCGCAATGGACCGCACACCGCTAGCCCTCCTCCGGATCGCCCCTAGGGGCTCTGGTACATGGAGTTCTTGAGTGGTTCTCCCCAGTGGGTGCAAGTAGGTACTTGTTGAACTGATGATCTCCAGACCCGATACATGTCCAGGGTTTTTGTATATCGCCCGAGACATGGCTCGGGTTTCGGGATAACTTCCCTCATCAGTAGAGAAAATAGTTAGGGGTGGAAGAGATGCCGCCAAGCAACCTTCAAAGGCCTCGATGCCCGAACCGGCACGCAGGTGTGTCGTGCAGGATCCCGTTGACTCACAGCTCAAGGGAGCCAATTTGTAGATACAATCGCAATGAACTGCACACCGCTAGCCCCTCCTCCGGATCGCCCCTAGGGACTCTGGTACATGGAGTTCTTGAGTGGTTCACCCCAGTGGGTGCAAGTAGGTACTTGTTGAACTGATGATCTCTAGACCCGATACATGTCCCGGGTTTTTGGATAACGCCCGAAACATGGCTTGGGTTTCGGGATAACTTCCCTCATCAGTAGAGAAAATAGTTAGGGGTGGAAGAGAAGGCCGCCAAGCAACCGTCAAAGGCCTCGATGCCCAAACCGGCACGCAGGTGCGTCGTCCAGGAGCCCGTCGACTCAAAGCTCAAAGGAGCCAATTTGTAGATACAATCGCAATGGACCGCACACCGCTAGCCCCTCCTCCGGATCGCCCCTAGGGACTCTGGTACATGGAGTTCTTGAGTGGTTCACCCCAGTGGGTGCAAGTAGGTACTTGTTGAACTGATGATCTCTAGATCCGATCCTTGTCCCGGGTTTTTGGATATCGCCCGAGACTTGGCTTGGGCTTCGGGATAACTTCCCTCATCAGTAGAGAAAATAGTTTGGGGTGGAAGAGAAGGCCGCCAAGCAACCATCAAAGGCCTCGATGCCCGAACCGGCACGCAGGTGCGTCGTCCAGGAGCCCGTCGACTCAAAGCTCAAGGGAGCCAATTTGTAGATACAATCGCAATGGACCGCACACCTCTAGCCCCTCCTCCGGATCGCCCCTAGGGACTCTGGTACATGGAGTTCTTGAGTGTTTCACCCCAGTGGGTGCAAGTAGATACTTGTTGAAGTGATGATCTCTAGACCCGATACATGTCCTGGGTTTTTGGATATCACCCGAGACATGGCTCGGGTTTCGGGATAACTTCCCTCATCAGTAGAGAGCTCATGAACTATACATACCAGAATCCTTAGCGGCGATCCGGAGGAGGGGCTAGCGGTGTGCGATCCATTGCGGTTGATTCTACAAATGGGCTCCCTTGAGCCTTTAAGCTTACGAGCTTCTGGATGACGCACCTGCGTGCCGGTTAGGCATCAAGGCCTGCGACGGTTGCTTTACGGCCTCCTTTTCCACCCCAAATACATTCTCTACTGATGAGAGAAGATATCCCGAAACCCGGGCCATGTCTCGGGTCTAGAGATCTTCACAACAACAAGTACTTACTTGCACCTACTGAGGTGAACCACTCATGAACTATACATACCAGAATCCTCAGGGGCGATCCGGAGGAGGGGCTAGCGTTGTGCGATCCATTGCGGTTGATTCTACAAATGGGCTCCCTTGAGCCTTTAAGCTGACGAGCTTCTGGATGACGCACCTGCGTGCCGGTTAGGCATCAAGGCCTGTGACCGTTGCTTGGCGGCCTCCTTTTCCACCCCAAATACGTTCTCTACTGATGAGGGAAGATATCCCGAAACCCGGGCCATGTCTCGGGTCTAGAGATCTTCACAACAACAAGTACTTACTTGCACCTACTGAGGTGAACCACTCATGAACTATACATACCAGAATCCTTAGGGGCAATCCGGAGGAGGGGCTAGCGGTGTGTGATCCATTGCGGTTGATTCTACAAATGGGCTCCCTTGAGCCTTTAAGCTGACGAGCTTCTGGATGACGCACCTGCGTGCCGGTTAGGCATCAAGGCCTGTGACGGTAGCTTGGCGGCCTCCTTTTCCACCCCGAATACGTTCTCTACTGATGAGGGAAGATATCCCGAAACCCGGGCCATGTCTCGGGTCTACAGATCTTCACAACAACAAGTACTTACTTGCACCTACTGAGGTGAACCACTCATGAACTATACATACCAGAATCTTAGGGGCGATCCGGAGGAGGGGCTAGCGGTGTGCGATCCATTGCGGTTGATTCTACAAATGGGCTCCCTTGAGCCTTTAAGCTGACGAGCTTTTGGATGACGCACCTGCGTGCCGGTTAGGCATCAAGGCCTGTGACGGTTGCTTGGCAGCCTCCTTTTCCACCCCAAATACGTTCTCTACTGATGACGGAAGATATCCCGAAACCCGGGCCATGTCTCGGGTCTAGAGATCTTCACAACAAGTACTTACTTGCACCTACTGAGGTGAACCACTCATGAAATATACATACCAGAATCCTTAGGGGCGATCCGGAGCAGGGGCTATTGGTGTGCGATCCATTGCGGTTGATTCATGAATCCATTGTTTATGTGGGCACTGGGAGGCTGAGCAGTTTGAGCAATTTGTACCACGTTAGATAAGGTGAATAAAACCCAGAAGCGTGCTCCAGTCAGTTTAGCACCGCGGGTGACCTGACAGCCGCTGGCACACAATTCAAAGGGATAATTAGAGGGAACAAGGAGCCGTGATATGTGACTCCTGCGCCCCGGTGATATGTTCATCAGGTGCAGTTTTATCACCATTGCACGGTACTGGCCATTGTAATTTAGTGCAATCTCTTTACATTTGGCTTGCTTTGCTACTTGACTCAGGCCCCTTTAGGAATACTGGAAATCATGTTTGCTATCTTGTTTTATTGCTGAGCCGAAAACATTTAGTTAGACATCAAAGAAACAGAAAACGCTGACACGGGGAACGGTAGCACGCAATGTCTATCTGTTTGATAGCTGAAGGAGGAAGAAAATGCAATGGGGCATATTATCAAGAACAGGCGATAAAATGTGTGCCGCTTTATCGGCAGGAAACTGCCTAAAGTGGCGATAATGAAACTGACGGGCCAGCACTGTGGTTCCTGAGTGTGTCAATACCGAGTTCCCGGCCCTATTCATATACATTCTATCCCATACCTCTCTCAGATGCCTAACATGGAGGACACCTGGGTCGCATTTCTTTGCTCTCATGAATTTTTATAAGGGATTATGGCAGAACGCCAGACCCTTTAGTGAATGCTGCTTGCTCTAAGGCTATGGAATCAGATCGGAGGTCTGTCTTGGTCCAACCTGAAAAAGGTAGACATAAGAAAACTTCACTTACTCTTCCCGATTAAAATGGAAACATTGAGCGATTATATCATCCATAATGTAGTTGTTAGACTCAATAACGTACAAAGGAGACATGTCAACCAGCACGGAAATCAGCTTAATTCTCCTAGTACCTACATTTTCCATACAGAATATTCTGAATCTTGTGCCCGTTCGAGCTCATGACCTCACTCGTTCCAGTTCTTTGGGAAAAGAACAGCAGGTTACAAGCTCCCAGTTTATAATATTTAAAATCCGCTGTTCAAGCTATTTAGTGTCGGCAGTGAAACATTTCATGTCATTTATTTGGAGCTGGTTAGGGTGTGTCACAGTAATTTTATGTATCAAGCGGCCTATTACGATTGCGGTTTTTCCGCATCCTCCGGGCCGGCGGAAGCCACTGCCGGCCCGGAGGATGCGGAAAAACCGCAGCGGACCCACCAAAGAACCACCGCCACATTAGGATGGCTGGTGGGTCCTGGTTTCCGTCCGCAGCTTTTCTGCCGCGGTTGGCTTACAACCACGGCGGAAAAGCTCTAATATGGTGGCGGTGTCTCTCAGACACCGCCAGCCATATTAGGATGGGCTTTAAAAAATGCTTTGAAGCTGCACCCGCCGCAATGGTAAAAATAGAGAAAGTGACCGCCAGGGTGGCGGTCACATCCTAATTGGACAGGAGGGAACTCCGCAGGCCATGCGGAGGTTCATCCGCCTCTATGGTCGCGGACGGACTTGATCATAATGGGCCCCTGAGTTTGGAGGAACGTGCCCGCGATAGCTTTAAATACAGCGATTGTTAATCCGACGAACCATCTATATTTGATTTAAAAAAGGAATAACAAAAGCTTTGGCGAACAGCAAAGGCTGTCTGGGAGACCTGAGAAATGGTTATGATGAAGAAAGTGACACACTAAGCTACTACATTTGAGGGACTGTGGGTAGTATGTGGGAAATATTTTCTGAAAAGTTAACCTTTCATAAAGCTGTAGGTAAATAACTGGACAGCATTACAATCTTGAGTGTGTGGTACTATGGAGTTACTATAAACAATGCCATAAGAACAAAAAAATGACATTAAAAAGGATTTGGAAGAAATGCGACATCTAATGATATCAGAACTTCCTAAATGTGTGCATCAGTCATTTGATTCATGGAGCACACATTAAACCTTGTATGAATGACACACAACACAAACGCAGGCACATACACCACACATAACACATGCAGACACAGACACATGCTGGCGCGCACACACAAAACACTCACACAACAAACGCACGCACACAGAACACACACACAGGCAGCACAGGTCCCAGGGGCAATATTTATTATGTATGCAAAGTGCTGCCGGGAGCACTCTTTACTCAGACACTTGTGGAATACAAGAGAGTGAAGGGAGGCCATTTTATCTCCAAACCAGAAGACACGTCAGAGTGGAGGCTTAATCAACCAACCTGGGAAAGGGATGAATGAATGGGCGCTTCTAACTAAGCAGCAATGTATGTATAAGTGCCACTCTAAATTCAAGATGTGAGGCCAGGCATTAGAGTGCATCCGAGCAAAGCGCAAACCCACGGCCATTTTGCAGAGGCGTGTTAACAATACATACAACTCCGGCTAAGGAAAGCATGACAGGGTGGAGAGGGGGTCTGACGGACATACCTTCATACACAGTCACCAAAAAAATCTCTTAGCAGCAGTGCCCACAGGTAATTTACAATTAAGCATGTGCTGCTGCGTAATATCCAGCAAGAAGGGAGGGGTGATTAGTGAACGCCACCAATCCCCGGCTAGAGACCCTGCTGGCTGCATGTTCCTCCTTGTGAGGTGGGTGTGAAATAACCAGAGCACAAATGGAAGATATCATGGAAGGAGTGGCTGCGGTCAAACTTTAGGGTGGGTGGTCTAGAGTACGTGCTCATAAACGCACACAATACACACACACAAAAACACAACACACAAGAGCACACACCCACAGAACAAACGCACACACACAACACACATGCAGGCACATACACAACACAACACACTCACACACACACATACTGGCACGCACCCACAAAACAGAAACAAACGCAAGCACACAGAACACACACAGGCACACACAAAACACATCCAGCACACAGACACAGCATGCACACACAACAAACATGCAGTCACACACACAATAAACATGCACATACATTTACACACACACGCACACACATTCCCGCACAAACATGCACACACACAATTGTGCTGCAGGTGTGCAGTATGCACAGTGTCAGTACAAAAGAAAGACACATGATATTAATAAGACGGCAAAGAGAAACGTAATGCACACTCATAAACACATACACGTGCGCTGACAGACATGTGCACTCAATCGCACGCTAACATGTGCGCACACACACGGAGAGTACGCGTTGCATTGTCCCCATGAAATACCTTATTGTTTGAAAGCAGAGCAAAATCGCACACCACAGGTGTACACTTTTATATACAGTGCACAGAAGATACAATGATGTTTGCTGGGCGCTATCTCAATAAGGCGGTCAGACAAGTGAGTGAAACCAAAATGCTGATGAGCCGTTCATTGTCGATGGGTGCGCATCCTAAAAAATACCATCCCTGCGTTGTCTATTAACTGGAAGTTCCTGAAGGCCCCGGAGAAGTGCGCCATATGCAGTGCCAGGCAGCGGGACGTGCACCTGGCTCTGGAGATCTGCTGTGCCAACTCTGCCCCGGCCCCTTCTTCATGGTCCCTGCACCGGGAAGGGGAGACTGCGAGCACCCCAAAGCACAACAGGCACCCTGCAGTCCACAACCTCTCAATCATACGGAGAGCTGGTGTCCTCAACGAGGTGTAACAAACACGGACCAAATGGGGTGATGCGCAGCGCCTCTGAAACCACAAGCGTGCCCTCCACACAGCCTTGTGCAAGCAGCGTGCAGCGGAATGCCCTGTGTGTTCAGGAATGCAGCCCGGCTCCTGTGGGGACCCTCACTCCCCTTCTCTGCCTCCATCTTGTCCCACCCACTGGCACTGGCACATGAGGCACCAGCCAGGAGCTGTCTGTTTACTTCTAGCCTGGCACGATTCAGGCCACTCACACACAGTGGGATAGCCGCAGAGACCACCAACAATTGTTCACGCTGGACTTGTCCAGAAAACTAGTAAAACATATAATGATCACATTTCGACAATACTCCTTTTGTGCAAACTTTGCACCCACTTTTGATGATGTTAACCTAATTGGCCCATATTTGGAGCTGTAGAATGAATACACCTTCAGATAGTGCCTCTGATACTGTTGGGCGCTGTGCCAGGTACATAATTTGCCAACTCCAGAATGTATCTTTACAGGTGGCAGTACCGACTAATTCCTTTGAGTCTCATTTTACAGAAAGGTACATGTAATTACGTGTTTAGGGAGATTTCTGGTAATTGCATCAATCCAGCCTCATAGCCGGTTGTAGAGGGCTACCCTGCCCATGAAAAGCTCTCTACCTGTGTGAGAGGCCCACACTGCAGGTGAGGGCCTATACCACACTAGAGGGCCTTAAACATCCATTGTCTCCCTAGCCAAAAGGACTATAGAACATTTCACCTGCTAAGGGGAGTGTGCCCTCATTTATACAAGGAGAACCAGTAAGACAGTCAAGCAAGTCTATACCAGCCATTATTGCCCCCCTGCCACCCCCTTGTCTTCAAAGCCGCTCCCAATCAGTGGTGTAACAAAACGTGTGCCCCCGGCAAAGTGTTACCCCTGCAGCCATGCAATCACCCAGGCACTATCTATGCACTACTTCAATCAACCAGTCAGTAACAATGCAGTTATGCCATCACCCAGGCATTATCTATGCCCTTTTTCAATCACTCAGGCAATACCCATGCACTCCTACAATCACCCATACACTACCCGTGCACTCATACAATCACTCAGGCACTAGCCATGCATGCAGTTACACACTTCTGCTGCACTTATACAATCAGTCAAACACTACCCATATAGTCTTTCAATCATCCATACACTACCTGTACACTCATGCAATCAACCAGGTACTTGTTATGAACTCTTCCAATCACACAGAAACTATCCATGCACTCCTCCATGCAGCAAGACACTACCCATGCACTCTTCTATGCACTCACCCATTATTCATGCACTCCTCCAATGACCCAGTCATTACCCCTGCATTCATGCAATCAACCACGCATTACCCATGCACTCCTACAATCACTGAGGCAGTGCCCATGCAGTCTTCCAAACGTACAGACACTACCTGTACACTCATGCAGTCACCCATATACGTCTTATACACTCGTCCAATTACCCAGAAAGTACAGATGCACCCCTCCATGCACCAATATATTACTCGTGCACACTTCCATGCACCCAGGCATTACCCATGTACTCCTACTCCTTCAATCACTCAGGCAGTGTCCATGCACTTGTACAATTACCCAAATATTAACCATGCAGTCCTTCAATCATCCAGACATTACCTCTAAACTCATACAATCACCCAGCCATTAGGAATGCACTCTTCCAATCTCTCAGGCAGTACCTATGCACTTCTCCAACCATACATGTACTACCCATGCACTGCTTCAATCACCCAGGCTTTAGTCATGCACTCCTTGAATTACTCAAGCATTACCTATGCAGTTACAAAATCATAGAGGCATTAACAATCCACACATTTGATCACTCAGGTAGTATCTATGTACTCCTGCAAGCACACAGACATTACTCCTATACTCTTACAATCACCCAGATATTACCCATGTGCTCCTTCAATCATCCAGACATTACTCCAACACATATGGAATCATCCACGTATTAGCCAAACAGTTCTGCAATCACCCAGACATTACTTATGCACTCCTTCATTCACTTAGGCAGTACCAATGCACTCCTCCAGTCACCCAGACATTATTGCTGCATTCATGCAATCACCCAGGCTCTAACCCATGCATTTCTTCAATCACTAAGACAGAACCCATGCACTCTTCCAATCAGCCAGGCACTACCCATGTATTCATACAATCACCCAGACATTACCCATACACTCATTCAATCATTCATGCATTACCCATGCATTCATCCAATCACCCACATATTACCTCTGCATTCACACAGTCTACATGGCGTTACCCATGCACTTACCAAATCACCACGCACTACTTTTGCACTACTCCAATAACACAGGCATTACCCTTGTACTCATGCAATCACTCAGGCATTACCAATACACTCCGCCAATCACCCACACATTACCTTTTTTAAACTCTTTTAGTAATTTCTTGGTGTTTCTTTTAAACAAACGATTGAAAAAAACAAGGAAATGAACTAAAACATCTTTTCAAAAAAGATTTTGCAATTAGACACTCGTTGCAAATAGAAAAATAAAATGTAACAACGATTATTGTTTGCAGCAAAAACAATAGCTCTAACAGATTGCTCGCCTGCACACAGACGTTTCTTGCACTGAAAAAAACATAGGTTTCAGGGACGTTATAGTTATAAATTAGCATTTACAAAACCTTTGAAATTCACTGGAAAAAACAAAGATTTCTGGGATGTTATAGTTAGAAATGACCATTTAAAAAACCATAAAAATTCACTGAAAAAAACGTAGGTTTCAGGGATGTTATTGTTAAAAATTAGCATTTAAAAAACCTTAGAAATTCACTGAAAAAAACATACGTTTCAGGGACGTTACAGTTAGTTGGACATTTCACTCGTACAAAACCAGAGAAATTCCGCCGTTATAACTTGTGCCCCGCATTATACTACTAATGACGTCACATATTACATCATTCATGACATGGTCAGTGACATCACTGATGACATCACTGATTACATCATCCACGTGAAAAGCTGATGCACCTTCTCACACTCTATTATAACCTTTGATACACCCACTGTAAAATACAGACAACAATTTCCGAAACCCTTGACACACTAATACCAGTTACTACATATGCAATCACTGAATCCTAGGTCTACACACACATCCACTCATACAATCACTCATACATGCAGTCACTCTTCAATTCAACACTAACATATGCACTCATACACCTATACAGACACTCACACACTGCCACTCATCCATGGAGTTACTCACACACCTAGTCAGTCATGCAAAGATTCAATCACAAAAGTCATTTACTCACATATACAGTTATACACACACCACCTCACTTATTCATACAGATACTGACGCATACTTACTCTCTTATATAATCACTGACAAAAGTACACACTCATCTATACAGCCACTCTCACAATCACTGACTCTCATGTATAGTCATTTATATATTCCAAGTCTCACATACACTGCCTTTTACATATGTAGTTACTTGGACATGTACCACTGAGACATCAATTCACTCACCAACACACCCGTACACACTCATCCACTCATACAGCTGCTCCCACATGTACTCTTGAACCCATACACCCAGTGAATCAACCATTCACACATCTATGCACAGAATCAACCATAGACACTCAGGGGCCCATTAGAATGGCGGGCGGATTGCCCCCGCCAGGCTGGCGACCGGGCGGAAAAGTTTTAATATGGTGGCGTGTCTAATAGACACCGCCAGCCATAATACGATGGGCTGCTTTTGATGCCTTTCCGCTGCAGTGATGCCACCACGGAAAGGCATGCGGTCTTCACTCTGGGGGCCCCCTGCGGGTCCCCAGAGTGAAGGAGAGGTGGGGGGTGCACACGGGGGCATAGACAAAGTGGCAGGCACCACGCGGTGCCTGCCGCTTTGTCTATGCAAATGCATTAATGCATTTTTAGCATTGTGGCGGGCGGTGCTGAGAGCACCGCCCACCACAATGCTAAAAATGCAGGATGTGCCCGCCCCTGTGGCGGGCACATCCCAATACCCCCCACGGGATCCCCACCCTTATGGCGGGCGGTCCCAATCCCGGGTAGGATGATGGGCGGACAAAGTCTGCCCGTCATCCTAATAGGCCCCCTAGTCTCCCATACAAATACTCAGGCAACCAATCAATAACCCATATAGACACTCATGTAGCTACTGACCAACCCACGCCACAGCTTATACAACAATAGACAGACTGATACAGATATTCACACAGTTTAGTTACTAGGCCATGCATTCAGTGAGACTCATTTAATCACTCACTTATACAGTCAGTCATGCACAAACTAAATCCTCCATCCAGACACTTATACACCCACTCATTCTTCAATACACCCTGGCATATATATAATACATACTAAAACTTTAAAGAAACACACAGTCACTGGATGATGTCATCAGTGATGTCATTTGAGATCTCATCAGTGATGTCGTCAGTGATGTCACTGACCATGTCATGACTGATGTAATATGTGAATTGCGGGGGCGCGAGTTATAGTTAGCTGAACTAACTATAAGAGCAGAATTTCTCTGGTTTTGTACAAGTGAAATGTCCAACTAACTATAACGCCCCTGAAGCCCATGGTTTTTTCAGTGAATATATAAATATATATTGTGTGAACAAGGCAGGTGTGCCGAAATGCGTTACAGTGAAGATTGTGATTAAAATGCAAGACTGAATGGCAACGCTACCCCTGTGTCGGTGTCCGAATCATATGTGGGATTCGGAAATGGCATTTGTATATATTTATAAGTATATATATATATGTGACCAAGGCCTCTGTGTAGGCCGAAACGTTATGCTGAGGTGGGCCTTCCATGCCATTAAATAAAAACACTGCTCACCTGCACTTTGGGTCTTCCTCTCTTCTTCTGCGCCGCAGGTATCCAGATAGTGGGCTCCTGGTGAGAGAATGCTGAGAATGTGCATATATATATACAGCTTTAGCCCCCGCAGCCAGGAACCGTGGATTTTTCGCTGCAAGCAGCAGTCTGTGACTTCACAGAGGGACGAGCTCACTGAAGTTAGCCCCCGATGCTACAACATCCTGGAGTCATGCGGTGAGACGTCGATGGGGGCCAGGGGGAAGAAACTCTAACTGCAGAGACACTGTGAAAACTATTTGAACTGCACCATACACGCTTGTTCAGACAACGCCAGCACTCACCAAGAGTTTTAAAGAAGGCTTAAAGAGACGCTTACCTGAGGGCCGAGATGGTGCCTTCTGAGAGTAGTGGTCCGCCGATGGGGACTGCGATATGGCGCTCACTAATTACCTTCGCTGGGCTCCCGCCAATGGGAGCGAGATGGTTTACTTGAAAAGCAGCGGTGACAGTGCGCAGTTTTGAGGCATTTGATAAAGACATAACGTCGAAACGCGTCATGCCATCTGTGCATTAATAAAGTTTCTTTGCCTGGTCCCCTGTTGAGTCCCTTCGGTTCTTTGGAGTAGTGAGGAGCCTCTTTTTGGATATTTTACACGCCATCCCTGGGCGTGTTGGAGGGACCCGTCTCGTTTGTGGCAAAAAGCTTCGAGGGAACAGGCTGTGCATCTGTGCAGTCTTCAAGTGGCAACCAAGGTATTGGACAGCTTTAGCCCCCGCAGCCAGGAACCGTGGATTTTTCGCTGCAAGCAGCAGTCTGTGACTTCACAGAGGGACGAGCTCACTGAAGTTAGCCCCCGATGCTACAGCATCCTGGAGTCATGCGGTGAGACGTCGATGGGGGCCAGGGGGAAGAAACTCTAACTGCAGAGACACTGTGAAAACTATTCGAACTGCACCATACACGCTTGTTCAGACAACGCCAGCACTCACCAAGAGTTTTAAAGAAGGCTTAAAGAGACGCTTACCAGAGGGCCGAGATGGTGCCTTCTGGGAGTAGTGGTCCGCCGATGGGGACTGCGATATGGCGCTCACTAATTACCTTCGCTGGGCTCCCGCCAATGGGAGCGAGATGGTTTACTTGAAAAGCAGCGGTGACAGTGCGCAGTTTTGAGGCATTTGATAAAGACATAACGTCGAAACCCGTCATGCCATCTGTGCAGTAATAAAGTTTCTTTGCCTGGTCCCCTGTTGAGTCCCTTCGGTTCTTTGGAGTAGTGAGGAGCCTCTTTTTGGAGATATATATATATATATATATATATATATATATATATATATATTCACTGAAAAAACCATAGGTTATAGACCATATATAGTTAGGAATTAGCATTTACAAAACCTTATTTTACTCACACAAAACCATTGAAATTCGCATATATAGTTAGTTGCACTAACTATATATCGCGCACCCGCAATCCACTGCTGATCATGTCACATATTACATCATTCATGACATGGTCAGTGACATCACTGATGACATCACTGAAGACATCTCAAATGACATCACTGATGACATCACTGATGACATCCCAAATGACATCACTGATGACATCTCAAATGACATCACTGATGACATCACTGATGACATCACTGATGACATCTCAAATGACATAACTGATGACATCACTGATGACATCTCAAATGACATCACTGATGACATCACTGATGACATCTCATTTGACATTACTGATCACATCACTGATGACATCATTCATGTGATAATACGATGAACCTCTTCAGACTCTAATATAACCTTAGATACACTCAGTGTAAACAGACACTCACAGACTGTCACTCATCCATGGAGTTACTCACACACCTAGTCAGTCATGCAAAGAATCAATCACACCTCCATTTCCTCAACTATACAGTTATACACACCTTACTTATTCAAACATATACTAACACATATTTACTGTCTTATACAATCCCTGATACAAGTTCACAATGATCCATACAGCCACTCACACATTCACTGGCTCTTATGCACAGTTATTTATATATGTCAACTCTCACATGTACTGTCTTTTACATATGTACTTACTTTGACATGTAGCACTGAGATATCCATTCACTCACCAATACACTCATGCACACAGTCAACCGCCCATACAGCTGTTTCCACATGCACTTTAGAACCCATACATCTAGTGAATCAACTGCTCACACATCTATGCACAGAGTCATACACCTCCCAGCCACCCACACACACACTCAGTCTCCCATACAAATACTTGGGCAACCAATCAATAACCCATATAGTTACTCATATAGCTACTGATCAACACATGCAGCAGTTTACAGAACAGACATAATGATGCACAAATTAAGACAGTTTAGTCACTAACCCATGCACTCAGTGAGACACATTTAATCACTCACTCATACAGTCAATCATGCACCTACTAAATCCTTCATCCAGACACTTATACATCCACTCATTCTTCAATATGTAAGACATATTTTAACTTTACAGAACATACAGTCACTGGATGTTGTCATCAGTGATGTCATCAGTGATGTCATTTGAGATGTCATCAGTGATGTCACTGACCATGTCATGAATGATGTAATATGTGACATGATCAGCAGTGGATTGCGGGTGCGCGATATATAGTTAGTGCAACTAACTATATATGCGAATTTCAATGGTTTTGTGTGAGTAAAATAAGGTTTTGTAAATGCTAATTCCTAACTATATATGGTCTATAACCTATGATTTTTTCAGTGAATTTTCAAGGTTTTGTAAATGCTAATTCCTAACTATATATGGTCTATAACCTATGTTTTTTTCAGTGAATTGCAATGGTTTTTTAATAGCAAATATCAAAAGCTGTATAATGTATTCTTCTTTTAAAGGAAAAATATATTTTATATGTATTTAATATCTTTTTTTATGTATATAAATTTTTTGAGGGAACGAATTTATCAACTATCATGCTGAAGAAGAGTGTGGGGAAAAAAACCAAAGAGGAGGACTAAGAGGAAAGACCAATCAGTTCAAAAATACAATTGCTTTAAAGCATGAAGTGCTTTTCCACACATTTACATTTAAATAACCCATATTAGAACATACAAAATATCTAAAGAGGAGACGGTGTACATTGAATTTTAGATCCTTCATTGGTACCTACATGTTGGTACTTACATCACCCACACAACACAACAGCTCTATTCAGAGCTACCCTACCTCAAAGCACTCTAAAATAATATTTTAATATTTCCCTTGGTTTTCCCCTTGTTACGCTTTCCGGAACGCTACCCGGTGCGCGGACCGGGCGCTAACCGTGCAAATTTTTTTTTTTTTTACATATATGGGCCTCCTCAGCCACCCTCAGAAAACCTAGGGGGTCAGGATATGTCTCCCGTGCCCCCTTATACCCATTCCCAACATTGTTTATCCTCCATCTTGTGACTAAATTCGTCCGAAACACAAGATGGCGGACTCCCGTTACGCTACCGGTGAGCTACCCGGTTCGCGTACTGGGTAGCACTTCCACCGTGAAAAATCGAAAAAAAAATTATTTAATTTTTTTGCCCCGCGGGGCCCTTTAATAGCCCCCACATCAATCCTAGGGGGTCAGGAGGGGTCTACCTTGCCCCCTTTCATTCATTTCCCCCTTCGTTTATTTCCACCTCTTGTCTCTCGATCCTACCGAGAGACAAGATGGCGGCCGCTCCGGACTGTTTAGAATGTTGACAGTCACCGGAGAGCCAATCCGCTTCTCCTCGCGAAGTTCCGTTACGCGTCTGGTACGCGAACCGGGGCGCTAACCGGGACGCTGTCACAGATATATATATTTTTTTGAACGTTAATTTCTCAAAATCCACTGGAGCATATATCTTGAGACCTAGCAAAGGCACATCGGGCAAACAGTCTCTACAATTTTGCCAAGTTTCATAGAAATCCATTCAGCCGTTCGAGCTAAAAGTGAGTCCAACCGCCCTATGGAAAACTCAATGTTAAAAACACGTTTTGGGACCCCCCTTTTTTCTCGGCCCCCGCTTTACGAAACCCCCCCAAACTTTCAGGGGACGCTCAGAAACGAAATGTGCAATTTTCCTAGAAATTTCAACCAATTCCGTCCATCAACGCCAAAGTTATTCAACATAGAATTTTCAGAAATCCCTATTCAAAAAAATCCTAACTATATATACCTACTGGCGACCGCCAGTAGGTAATATATATATATATATATTCACTGAAAAAACCATAGGTTATAGACCATATATAGTTAGGAATTAGCATTTAGAA
The DNA here is from genome assembly GCF_964261635.1 of Lissotriton helveticus. Taxonomy (NCBI): domain Eukaryota; kingdom Metazoa; phylum Chordata; class Amphibia; order Caudata; family Salamandridae; genus Lissotriton; species Lissotriton helveticus. Next base: position 1,232,138,740 of record NC_136065.1, on the reverse strand, counting down.
AACCTTATTTTACTCACACAAAACCATTGAAATTCCATATATAGTTAGTTGCACTAACTATATAACGCGCACCCGCAATCCACTGCTGATGATGTCACATATTACATCATTCATGACATGGTCAGTGACATCACTGATGACATCACTGATGACATCTCAAATGACATCACTGATGACATCACTGATGACATCTCAAATGACATCACTGATGACATCATGACACACCAATACCAGTTACTACATACGCACTCACTGATTCCTACGTCTACACACACATTCACTCATTCACCCATACAATCACTCATACATACAGTCACTCATTATTACAACACTATCATATGCACTCATACACCTATGCAGACAGTCACACACTGCCACTCATCCATGGAGTTACTCACACACCAAGTCAGTCCTGTAAAGAATCAATCACACTTCCATTTCTTCATCTATACAGTTAAACACAGAACACCATACTTCAGTGACATCACTGATGACATCACTAATGACATCTGAAATGACATCACTGATGACATCTGAAATGACATCACTGATGACATCATGACACACCAATACCAGTTACTACATACGCACTCACTGATTCGTACGTCTACACACACATTCACTCATTCACCCATACAATTACTCATACATACAGTCAGTTATTATTAGAACACTATCATATGCACTCATACACCTAGTCAGTCCTGTGAAGAATCAATCACACTTCGATTTCCTCATCTATAGTTAAACACAGAACACCATACTTTTCACACATATACTAACACATACTTACTCTCTTATACAATCACTGATACAAGTACACATTGATATGCACAGAGTCACACACCTCCCAGCCAGCCACACACACACTCAGTCTTCCATACATCCACTCATTCTTCAATATGTAAAACGTATTTAAACTTTACAAAAACACACAGACACTAGATGATGTCATCAGTGATGTCATTTGAGATGTCATCAGTGATGTCATCAGTGATGTCACTGACCATGTCATGAATGATGTAATATGTGACATCATCAGCAGTGGATTGCGGGTGCGCGATATATAGTTAGTGCAACTAACTATATATGGAATTTCAATGGTTTTGTGTGAGTAAAATAAGGTTTTCTAAATGCTAATTCCTAACTATATATGGTCTATAACCTATGGTTTTTTCAGTGAATTTTCAAGGTTTTGTAAATGCTAATTCCTAACTATATATGGTCTATAACCTATGGTTTTTTCTGTGAATTTCATTGGTTTTTTAACAGCTAATATCTGTAGCTGTAAAATGTATTCTTCTTTAAATCCAAAAATATATTTTATATGTTTATGAATAATTTTTTTTTTAAATATTTTTTTTTCTTCGTTCCCGCTTCGCGAATCGGGAAGCTTCCCGTTAGCTGACCTTGATGCCGCGAAATAGACCGCGAGCCGGTAAACGTTTCTTTACCGCAAGTGCCGCGTTAGAAAACAACATCGTGACGCCTCCCGTCTGCATGACGTTTCACGTTGTCGCGTGATACGTCATATGACGTGCTACGTTAGCGAACTGGTACGCGAAGCGAGTCGCAAAGCGCAGGTTTCTGGAAGCAAACCGGGAGGCCCTGCAAAGCGCTTAACGTAAACACAGCAAGTCATGTGACTTGGTAATAACACTTTTCATTGGTTCATTTCACTTTTGGTTTCCTAATGATGTAAGACTAGGTCATATAATCTAAAATGAACACTTTTGATTGGTTGAGAACTCTTGTTTTTCCCAAATGATGAAAATCCCTCCTTCTTTCCTCACTCTGACTTTCATCATTGTGAGAGAAAGACCCTTTGTGATCACTGAGCAATGGCTTCTTTAGTAGCTTCAGCTGGTGCTTCCCCACCACCTCCACCACATCCAAGGAAGAGTGGACCACCTGCTCAAGTTATAATTCAACAAGAAGAGGAAGAAGAGGAACAGGACGACGAGCACGAAGAGAGGCAGTTTTTGCCTGAGCAGCCCAGGACGTCTCACCGGAAAGAAAACTTCATTTGGCAATTTTTTAAAATTCCCAAAGGTCAGAAAAAAGTAAATGCAAGATACGTAACTTGCCTTATATGTCAAGATAGACTGTCCAGAGGAACCGAGAAAAAATACAGTTTCGGAAACTACACAATGCATCGCCATATGACTAGGTGGCATCCTAACAACTACAGTGCTGCACAGCTTCGGAACGACCTAGATAATCTCCCTATTATGGCCAGAAGATCTGTTGTACCGGAAGTAACGGGACCAGAGGGCAGGGAGATGGTGCCAAATATACAAATGAAATTTGGTGAAGTAAAACACATCTGCGTATTTTGCGATGGATTCATTTCCTACGGAGAAAGAAGCATCACTCTGATCAACAGAGCTATTGACTATCATATGCAAGTTTGTACGAAACGCCCAAAATAATAAATACTTCTTTTTTTGTTTTGTTGCTCCTGTTGAGCCCTTTACAATGAATCGTTTTCATTGCCCCTCCAAGAAAAACCCAAAAAAATATAAAACTGTTCAGAAAAATTCAAAAAAAGTAAAAAAATGTTCCGAAAAATAATAAAAAAAATATAAAACAACAAAAACAATTAAAAAAAAAGTTCTTTTCAGAACTACCTCCCCGTTATTAAAAAATTGGTACAATATTTGGAACTGTGCCAACCTCTATTTCTCTTAGTTCGCTTCCCAGTTCGCTCGCCGGTACGCGAACCGGAAGCGAACCAAAAACAGTAAGTATAAGGGAAGGAAACAGACACTTATGTTAAAAGAAAGACAGCTATAGGGGAGTAAACTAGAGATACTATTACCCGTAATCCACTGCTGATGATGTCACATATTACATCATTCATGACATGCTCAGTGACATCATCAGCAGAGGATTGCGGGTTTTTTGGCAACGTGCCTTATCCACGGTTTAATAACGCTGCCTTTTGCTTTATATAAGTTTTCAAATTGTATGAAATATATACCAATAGGTCGTTATGAACCTTTAGGTAGTGCTTTTCTTCATGAGGTCTGGTCGCTTCCATACACATACAGATGTTTCAAAGATGATCAAGAAGTTTATCTGAATGGAGAGGAATGCACTGAGACGCCAGATCATTCACTAATGTGTAGGCACATACAGTTACACGGTTCATGCAACAAACACCGACCAAATATGGCTTGCGTGTTGCAAGGCACGCCAGTTCCTGCTATCATCCCCACGTTCAAGTTGTTGGAAAATGGTAGTTATTTGATGCTCAATAATGAAGATTGTTCTGAGTTAATTAAAAGTATTCCTTTTATCGTAACAGTAAGTGAACGGGTTATTTGCTGCAGAAATGTTCTATTTCCTCCCACACATGAACATAGGGAGTTTTCAATCTGGCCACAAATACCAACCTTGGGACAGATTTCAACGGCATGGCAAGAATAAGAGCTCTTTTGTCTCAGAGAGAGGTGGCCTTGAGTTCGGCCCGTGAAACTTTCGTGCTTCACATAGCGAACACCCGTACAGAGGTGCAGACCCTTTTCAATTCAGATTTGCCTTTCAATTTCAGCAAGATGGTTCCGACTATCTTTAACGCATCCTCCACAAAGGCCCTGGCGCACTTTTTTAAAGTTGTTACCAGTGGTCTCGTGACTTCATTTGAGAAAATCTTTGGAGTCATCCCTGCTTCCTTTCATTCTATTTTCTCCACTCTGGTTCGTGGATTGGCATTTTTACTTGCATTACCAGCGGACGCTCTTGTGCTTTTTTACATTTTTAAATATGGATGTCCCTCCTATGCAACCTTCCACCCTGCAGCTGCTGACACTGTTCCGCAATCGCATGCTAGAATATTATGGCACAATGCCGTTGGCGATATTAAGCACGGCATATGGATTATCTTTTCGATTCTCCTACTTCACCTGTGTCCAGCCTGTATTTCACTGCCTGACCTGTGATTTCGATTGGGCCATTGATTTGTGTCTCTGCGGACCGGTTTCTCCTGACGTCGACTTTAATCAGCTGATGACTCCTATCATTACTCACGAGTTGGTTTGTCCTGGCGAAAGGATTATGGCTGTGGCATTGATGCATGGACTACTTGGTCCCTGGAATTTACTGGCGGCAGCACAGTCTTTCTTGGAACAGAGCTTTCTTGAAAACCCACCGAGCTGTCCTCTGATGGTGATAGAGGATCCGGTGCTGGGAGAGCACGTATGTTCTTTTCCGCTTTTAAATTGGATGGCTGAACTGTTTTCGGATGAAGACGTGACTTCCTATTGGAGGCTGTTGCAGCTTGTTTTGCATACACAGTTATGTCATAGACCTTTTTCATGTTTGATATGCTGAGTACTAGCATTTCATTGACAATTCATTGACTTATTTGTCAAGTTTTTATTATTTACCTTGCCTATTGGCTTAAGACTCGATAAAGTACTTGGCTGTTTTATTTTTCTTTAGCATTACATTTTCCTAGTTTTTAATGCTTTACCTTGCGGACCGTCCACATATAAACTTGCAATCTGCTCTCATGAGATGGCACTTCTATTATCTTATTCAGTTCGTTTCCGGATCATGGGGAGGTGTCATCTAGGTCCTGGATATCTTTACACCGTGTTAAGTTAGCATGGGCTCATTACCGGTTTAAACGCCATTTTTCCTTTTTTGCAACTTCTGCACACGACACTTAGTTGTTGCTTTAGCTTTCCACCTAGTAGTTCATCGTGGTTTACATGAGAATAATATGTTATTGCTCTACTATCTGCTTTGCTTGTTAAACTATATCTGTACAGCGAGTGCTAAAGTTTCAAGAACAACACGATACAGAATTGTTATGAGGTCTGATCTCCACGACTTCATACTCATAACATAAGTGCAACTTCTGCCAATTCTGGGCATGAGGCGGGTTTTATATTGCTTTGCCGAACACACATACACAACAGTTGATGCGGTTCACATGAAGAGAGAGCTGGTGTATGCTGATGTGATTCCTTCAAATCTAAGACACTAAAGTATGGGCACGCCCTAAACCAACACAAAGAGACCTTCTTAGCAAATAATATAATATGTGTATTAGGGAGGGTGAGATATAAGCAGCCGCGGGCCGTGGAGGGAGTTACGGTGAGGCAGGGAGGCGGGGAGGGGGAGAAGCAGGGTGGAGCCCTCTCTACCTTGCCCCTCCCCCTCCCCGCCTCCCTGCCCCACCGTAACTCCCTCCACGGCCCGCGGCTGCTTATAAGTGTTGCTAACTCTTATTCATTTACAGCATGTTAACATACTGTCACCATTCGCTTTTTATGTACTAGTAACTATGCTGGTAATTTTGCTACTGATAATATGTGTACTTGTATTCTCCACCCTGCTTCTCCCCCTCCCCGCCTCCCTGCCTCACCGTAACTCCCTCCACGGCCCGCGGCTGCTTATAAGTGTTGCTAACTCTTATTCATTTCCAGCATGTTAACATACTATCACCATTCGCTTTTTATGTACTAGTAACTATGCTGGTAATTTTGCTACTGATAATATGTGTACTTGTATTATCTAAGATACTACGCCTGAGAAGACGGCATTAGTAAATAAACATTTCAAATACACATGTGTTCTTCTTAACTCCATGTTCTGGTTTCTAAGAAATATATAACGACCGACTGTTCATGAGTTCCACGTATCCTGAGGTACTATAAGTTCATATTCTGGATTGTCTAAACATTGAGAGTTTGTTATATCCAATGTGACACTGTACCTAGCTTACTAAGGAGTTTTTGATTACTAACGTGAGTTTTGGGACACCCTAATTCGCCGAGGTTCCAAACCTCTGTCCACAGTTCTGTGTGAGAACAGAAACCCTGCGACAGGGGCACCCCCGACCCTTGCTGGAGCTTCATCACACTTGCGATACAACTCCAGCAATGCGCCACCTTTACGGCACAGATACATCACGCATCTGTGCTGTTTTTGCCCCATGATGCGCCGCATTGTAAATGCAGCACACCATAGGTGACGGAACAGCGGCACAGAATGACTAACACATCCCTGGTGATGCGCCAGTCATCATAAATGTATCCCTATGCTTCTTATCTTGTTAGAGATGAACCGCCATATGTATCATCAAAGTTTTTTGCATTTCCTAAATAGCGAACTTTAAGGAATAAATAGCGATTCTTTACCATTCCTAGTTTGCGATTAGCTATTTGCTAATTACAAATTACCCATTCATTTCCTTCATTTCCATAGGGCGGTTGGACTCACTTTTAGCTCGAACGGCTGAATGGATTTCCACGAAACTTGGCAAAATTGTAGGGACTGGTAGCCCGATGTGCCTTTGCTATGTCTCAAGATATATGCTCCAGTGGTTTTTACGAAAATTAACTTTGAAAAATATATATTGGGCTACATTGGCCTATATATATGTTGGAGCCCAAATGTAGCCCAATGTAGCCCAATAAAGCCCAATGTAGCCCAATGTAGCCCAAAGATGGCCGCCAGACACACAAAAAAACAAATGTAGCCCAAATATCAGCCAGATGTAGCCCAACTATAGCCCAGTGACAGAATGACCAATCAGCTTCGCAAACCTCCGTTATGCGAAGCGGAGCGCTGTTACAGATATATATCTGTTTTTTGAACGTTAATTTCTCAAAATCCACTGGAGCACATATATTGAGACCTAGCAAAGGCACATCGGGCTACCAGTCCCTAATATTTTGCCAAGTTTCGTGCAAATCCATTCAGCCGTTCGATTATTATTATTATTATTTTTTTTTGCCCCGCGGGGCCCTTTTAAAAACTCCACATCAAACCTAGGGGGTCAGCGAGGATCTACTATGCACCCTTATAGTTATTTCCCCCTTTGTTTTGACCTCCTCTTGTCTCTCGATCCTACCGAGAGACAAGATGGCGGCCGCTACGGACTTTTTGGAATGTTGACAGACGCCGGAGAACCAATCAGCTTCGCTTCACAAAGCTCCGTTGCGCGAAAAGTACGCGTCCTGGGACGCTGCCAGGTCCGCTGTTACAGATATATATCTTTTTTTAAACGTTAATTTCTCAAAATCCACTGGAGCACATATATTGAGACCTACAAAAGGCACATCGGGCTACCAGTCCCTACAATTTTGCCAAGTTTCGTGCAAATCCATTCAGCCGTTCGGGCTAAAAGTGAGGCCAACCGCCCTATGGAAATTAACATGGGAAAAACGCGTTTTGGGACCCCCCTTTTTTCTCGGCCCCCCCTTGACGAACCCCCCCAAAATTTTCAGGGGCTGCTCAGAAACAAACTGTGCCATTTTCCTGAAAATTTCAGCCAATTCCGTCCACAAACGCCAAAGTTATTAGACATAGAATTTTCAAAAATCCCATAGAGAAAAAATCCTAACTATATATACCTACTGGCGACCGCCAGTAGGTAATATATATATATATATATATATATATATATATATATATATGCACCAACACTCCTTCCACGAAAAGAGACAGCGACCCAGGGGGAGACGGTAGGTAACACCTTTATTCAGCACAGATGCGAATGCATTTCGGCAGACTTCTGCCTTCTTCAGCGCCCAAAAACGATCCGTGAGCAATGTCTCATGCTTGAAAACAGTCCCTCATTTAACCGCTTGCTGCTGCAAGCCAGCTCCACCCCACAGTAATTGACTACACGCACCTGTGAGCAGTCCCAAGTGTAGTTCGAAACTGCAAGCCCCAGAATGCAACAGTGTGGTATCTGAGGCCAACGGTGCAGGAGTAAATCACCGGTTGATGAAAATAACATTCCGGGGGGGCAGGGAACAGCTGAGCCTCATGGAAACAGATGTAACAGTCCCGCTTTGGTGTGCCAGATGTCCAGTGTCACCTCCGGTCCCCCAATACCACCGCAGCCATCTAGTCCAGAAAGTCCATAAAACAGGGGATGAGCTACAGCGTGCTCTACCCAGCATGGGATTAATAATCCCAAAACTGCTTACTTTCCTCCCTGGTTTCAATGGCGGGATACCAGCCCTTCCAGCCAATGCTGGCAATAACAACGAACTGCAGGAGTCCAAGTCCCAGAGAGGCTGGTTACCCAAAGCGCGGCAGGGGTCCCTGAAAAGCGCCGCTGGGTGACGCTGTGTAAAGATGCACCAACACTCCTTCCACTGACGAAGGCAAGAGCCGATACGCGTTTTTCCTGTTGTGTGCAATAAACCGAAATGGTTTAATTCACTGCGAGTGCTGGTTTTCTGACTCTGGTCAGGGGAGCTATAATGTATATATATATATATATACATATATATATATATATATATATATATATATATATATATATATATATATATATATATATATTCACTGAAAAAAAACATAGGTTTCAGGCCTTATATAGTTAGGAATTAGCATTTAAAAAACCTTTGAAATTCACTGTAAATACCATAGGTTTCAGTCCTTATATAGTTAGGAATTAGCTTTTAAAAAAACCTTTGAAATTCACTCAAAAAACTATAAGTTTTAGGGGTGTTATAGTTAGCTGAACATTTCACTCATACAAAACCATTGAAATTGCTCCTATATAGTTAGTTGTACTAACTATATTTCGCGCACCCGCAATCCACTGCTGATGATGTCACATATTAGATCATTCATGACATGGTCAGTGACATCACTGATGACATCTCAAATGACATCACTGATGACATCATCCAGTGAATGTGGTTTGCTTTGTTATTTAAATATGCATTATATATATAGCAATTTGCATTGAAGAATGAGTGGATATATATAAATAAATATTTGGATGGAGGATTTAGTAGCAGTGTAATTGACTGTTTACTTGACCAATTTATAGCGTCTCACTAAATATAGTGGATAGTGATTAAACTGTGTGAATATCTGTATCACTTTGTCAGTTGTTGTGTAAACTGGTTCTACAGTTGGTTACTAGCTATGTGAAAGTCTATATTAGTTATTGATTAGTTAACTGAGTATTTGTAGGGGAGTGTGAAAGTGTGTGTGGTTCGATGGGGGGGGTGTGACTGTCCAAAGATGTGTGAATAATTGATTCAGTAGATATATGAAGTTAAAACTACATGTTCTAACAGTTTGGGTGAGTGAATCTCTTCATGGGTGTGTTGATGAGCAAATATATTTCTCAATGGTACATGTCCAACAAACTAGAAAAATAAAAGGCAGTGTATGTGTCAGTTGTATATAAATAAGTATACATAAGACTCAATGATTGCGTGAGTTACTGTATGGATAATTGTATACTTGTAATAATGATTTTATAATTCACTAAGTATGACTTACTATCTAAATGAATAGATGAAGTGGTGTTTGTATAAGTGTTTTGCTAAGTAAATATGTAAGTATGATCCATTAATTGCATAAGTGAGTAGGATGACTTCATATGTGAATAGGATGTGTGCTGTTGTTTAATGTCGATATAGGTGTATAAGTATTTTTGATAGTGTTCTATTGTTCCTTGACAGCATGTATTAGTGAATCTACAGGTAAGTGATTAGATGTGTGTATACATCTATGAATCACTGAGTGGATTTTTAGATACTTGTATTGGTGTGACAATGGATTCAAATATGATACTCTGTATTTTACAAAGAGTGATGAAAGATTTTAATAGTGTATGAAAAGGTGTATGTGATTGTCACGTGGATGATGTCATCAGTGATGTCATCAGTGATGTCATTTGAGATGTCATCAGTGATGTCACTGACCATGTCATGAATGATCTAATATGTGACATCATTAGCAGTGGATTGCGGGTGCGCGAAATATAGTTAGTACAACTAACTATATAGGAGCAATTTCAATGGTTTTGTATGAGTGAAATGTCCAGCTAACTATAACACCCCTAAAACTTATAGGGGCATATTATCAAGGACGGGCGATACATTATCAACGCTTTTATCGGCAGGAAACTGACGATAAAGCGGCGATAATGCACTTGATAATATGCTCTATGAATTCCTATCGAAGCCCATGTTAGATGTCTTCACATCGCGGGCGGGCGGCCGCGCATTCGCATTTCTCACGAGTAATGCGCATGCGCGGCCGCCCGCGCATGCGCATTGGTTAGTAGACGGCGGCGTGAATGAGCAGAGGGAGCCCCGGGACGCCGCAGACAAGGTAAGTGCATTTTATTTATTTTTCTTTGCCCATTTAATTAAATTAAGTATGTTGGGGAGGGGGGCATGCAGCGCGTGGTGGGGCTACGCGAAGTGCGCAGGTGGGGGTAGTTTCTTGCCCACTTTGCATGACTGACTAGGTGTGTGAGTAACTCCATGGATGAGTGACAGTCTGTGAGTGTCTGTTTACACTGAGTGTATCTAAGGTTATATTAGAGTCTGAAGAGGTTCATCGTATTATCACATGAATGATGTCATCAGTGATGTGATCAGTAATGTCAAATGAGATGTCATCAGTGATGTGATTCCAGTAGGACACTGGGACCATCCCCTTGGGAACACCTTGATTTCCTCTTATGAACAGAGGATTCCACAACGTTTAAATGCGTCAAGTTTTTCTTTTTATTGATCAAAAGTTCATTAGATGTTGAGTCAAAACATATTGGTTTAATTCACATTTTCACTCATTGGAAAGCATGAGTGACACCTTAATTCCTGAGACATCATTATAGTTCACAATATCCAATGCATTTCGGGCTGTACTATGCGCCCTTCATCAGGGAATAATGCTGTAACAAAAGAAATATTCCAAGTCACCACCTTCCATATAACATTGCACAGTTCATTCAATTGAGCATCTCATAATTTCAAAGCGTGTGTCTTTTTGGTTATACAAAACGAAACATTGTTTGAACCAAAATCAAAAGGCCAGTCAACTATAAGTAAATAACTCACATGTCTGTTGAGTGGTTTGGTAACTGCTCAACCGGTGTATTAGCGCTGTTGTAAAGAAAAAGAAACGCGGGTTGTAATGGATTGTGTGAACGCGAGATGTGAAATGTGGCATAGCTGCCGCATTTTGGTAGATACACTAACCTGATAATCGGTAAATTCAAACGTGAGTGTGCCCACTAATCCGAGGGTCCGTGCTCACGGCAATTTGAGATTTCTCAATGCAACGTTGTTGCTGTTCGGTTAATGATTTGAAACGCGATGCCGATCACGTGGGTAATGAAGTTGGAAAAAAGACTATCGAGCTGGAGTGACTGAAAATGATTACCCGTATCATGGTATATGCGTGCCAAAGATAAGCACCAAAGATGAGTGTCAGCTTTGTTTGTGCATTAAAAAATAAATAAAACGCTATGAATTAAGTGTGTGAAACGACTGGAAAAATAAATGGGAAGTTAGGACGAAAAGTGAACGACGTGGTATCGAACCGGTGAGCATGAGGAGAGATCTCCAGAGACATGCTCCAGTAAGTGGTGCTATTGACGAACTGGGTTGAAATGACTGTTAATGTGGGTATGGTGAATGCTAAACAGGAGAACCAAGCTTACAGAACACAAGGGCAAATTTACAGTTTACAGTGTGATTCACAGGTAACATGAGAATTCATTTCTATCATTCAAACCAAATGGCTTCTGCGTGCACAATTTGAAAATCCAATAATTCTCTCTTTGGAGAATATATTTTGTATTGTCTCTTCCTTCTGTTTTATTAATAGTCTCTAAGATCATGAATTTGAGCTGGGCAATGCTATGTTTGGCTTCCATGAAATGCATTGCAACGGTTGATTTTGCGTTCTTTAAACGTATATTAGATTTATGCTCTGTGAGTCTGGTTTTCATCTTGCGTTCTGTCTTCCCGATGTATAACTTGCCACATGGGCATTTGAGGGCATATATGATGTTAGACGAATCACAAGTAGCATTGACTCTTACTTTAATTTCTTGACCTTTCATTGGATGGTTGATTTTGTTTCCTTTTATCACGTTATTGCAATGTCCGCAATTATAACATGGTTTGGTCCCATGATAGATTTCAGAGATAGAGGTTCTGGGTTGAATCATTTCTCCTAGATTTCTTGATCTTGTAAATGCGAATAGAGGAGGTTCTTTAAAGCTCTGATTGAAATCGGGTTCTAACATAAGCATTTGCCAGTGTTTAAGGATGGTCTTTTTGTATTTGTAGCTTGTGGTTGAGAATTTAGAGATGGCAACTATTCTTGTTTGCTCATTCTTTTGGCTGGGTTGTAGAAGTGTACTTCTATCTTTCTGGCCAATTTTGCATTTTGATTGATCCAAAATATGTTGTGGATATCCTCTTTGTTTGAACTTGTCTTCCATCTCTTTTAATCTTTTTTGTGATGTGCTGGGTTCTGATGTTATCCTTTTAACTCTAGCCATCTGAGAGAAAGGTAAGAATTTCTTTAGATTATGCTCATGAAAACTACTGTAGTGGAGCAAATTGTTGCGATCTGTGCTCTTGATGTGTAGATCGGTTGCAAGGCCTTTGTCTGTACGAATGATTTTCACGTCCAGAAATGTAATGGTAGTCTCTGACATTTCCCAAGTTAATTGTATTCTCTCATCAACTTGATTAAATTGTGTAAGAGCCTCCTGTAGTTCATCTTTCGTGCTAGACCATAGAATAAAGATGTCATCTATGTACCGGATGAAAGTTTTTAGGTTTTTGACCCAACGTTCTTTGCATAATATGTGCTTTTCTTCATAAAACTTCATGAAGAGGTTGGCATAGACCGGCGCGGCCGAATTGCCCATTGCTGTCCCAACCAGTTGTAGGTACCATTGGTCATTGTGTTTGAAGTAACTTTGGTAAAGAGAGAAAAGCATCAGTTCCATCAAAAATGTTTGGAAATTGACGTCGAGATCTGTATTCATTAGTGCGTTCTCTATGGCTTCTATACCCATTGAATGTGGTATGCTGGTGTATAATGATTTTACATCCGCTGTGCATAAGATTATGTTGTCACCAGGATCCAGCCTGATGGTCTCAAGTTTTGTTAAGAACTCTGTGGTGTCCTTTACATATGTTGCCATAGTTTTTACTGCAGGCTGCAGATATCTATCCAGTAGTTGACCCACTGGTTCATGTATACTGTTGCGAGTGGACACTATTGGTCGCAATGGAGGGTCTAGTAGATTTTTGTGAATTTTTGGGACCATGTTTAAAGAAGGACTTTTAGGATTTGCTTTCAGCAAGAATTTTTTTGTTCTGTCATTGATTGTTCCCATTTCATATGCTCTTTCCACGATTTCTTTGAGATTTTGTGAGAATTCAATGGTCGGATTCTGTTCAAGTCTCATGTAGATGTTTGTGTCTCTTATGTGTTCCATGACTTTGAGTTCATATTGTGCTCGATCCATTATCACGATTGCACCACCTTTGTCTGCTTTGGTACAGATTATCTTCTCATTGTGTGATAATTTCCTGAGGGTATCAAGATCCTTCTGAGTTATATTCTTGTTTGTATGTCGTTGATATTTTAATTTGCTGAGATCCTGTTTCACCATTTTCTCAAACATATCAATCGTTTTGTGGCTAACCGGAGCTTGAAATGAGCTGCTTGGTCTGAGTCCTAGTAGTTGATCCTTCTCTTGATTGGTCGGTTTAGGCAAAACATTATCAAAAAAATGGCGTAGCCGAAGTTTGCGCATGAGTTTGTAAAAGCTCACCTCTACTTCCAATTGATCCGTTGTATATGTGGGTACAAAGGATGTACCTTTCTGTAACAATTGTATTTCATGTTGATTTAATTGATGCTGGCTAATATTGATCACTAATTGGTCTTTGGAGTTTTCTTCAGATCTTTCTTGGTACCCGTGGTACTCCTTGTTGCTGGTGCTTCCTTCTCTTTCTCTTTTTCTACCTCTCTTGTTTTGGCCTCTCCTGGGTCTCCTTTTTGTGATTGGCCCTGGTCTAAAAAATGACTCTGTTGTGTTGGAATTTGGGTGGTCGGTTGGATGTTAGATCCAGAATCGACGACTTGTTGTCCGTCAGCACTGGTTGGTGGTTCAGATGTTTTGGTTGTTGTTCGTTGTTGTCTAGCTCTCTGTGTTGAATCACTGTCAGAAGAAGATGTTTCGGTTTGTGATGTGTAGGGTTTATTGGCTCTCTTCCTTGAATAGATTTCAGCCCAGGTGTACACTTCCCCTAGGCGATAATCCAATGTATCCCTTTTATACTTTCTAATTTTCCTCTCATTCAAATCCTTAGTATGTTTCTCCATTTGAATGTGTATGTCATCCAAAATCGTAGTCAATTCCTCTTCAGTTAGTAGTGTAGATAGTTCATTTTGTGTTTCAGCTATTTCCTTGGTTAATTCCTCCAAAATTTCTGATAATTCCTCGATGATCAACAGGATAAGATCAAGCGAACATTTGTTTAATATTTCATACCATCTGTTTTGGAATTTTTTGGAATTTTTGCAGAGAGACGGTTTAAGGGCAATCCTGAGACCGCGGGGTATACGTTGATTTTTGTGGTATCTAACCAATGTGCTTGCATGCATTTGTTGATTTATCTTGCGTTTGAATAGATATATTAATTGTCTTATATTTTGCTCCTTAGTGCGTGTGTTGGACTCCTGTGATATTTCCTCCCTAATGAGACCATATATTCTGTCTGCCTCATCGGCTTTGAAGGCAAAAGTAGAGGCCCTGGCCTCCGTGCTTCGAGAAATGTCCTCGTAGTTACTCATTGTGCTCTAAGTTCGACGTTGATTGATTGTTTTTGTGCGTGCTATCCTTCCAAATGAGGTTTGAAATTAATGAACAAAACTTGATGTTAGGATAGGCTGCACAGCTCGTAAGTGTAAATTCGTACAGTTGGGTTCACCTAGGGTAGCGTAGATACCCCTAAAAACGCCAGTAGTAAGAACATGAAATGTGATTCCAGTAGGACACTGGGACCATCCCCTTGGGAACACCTTGATTTCCTCTTATGAACAGAGGATTCCACAACGTTTAAATGCGTCAAGTTTTTCTTTTTATTGATCAAAAGTTCATTAGATGTTGAGTCAAAACATATTGGTTTAATTCACATTTTCACTCATTGGAAAGCATGAGTGACACCTTAATTCCTGAGACATCATTATAGTTCACAATATCCAATGCATTTCGGGCTGTACTATGCGCCCTTCATCAGGGAATAATGCTGTAACAAAAGAAATATTCCAAGTCACCACCTTCCATATAACATTGCACAGTTCATTCAATTGAGCATCTCATAATTTCAAAGCGTGTGTCTTTTTGGTTATACAAAACGAAACATTGTTTGAACCAAAATCAAAAGGCAAAAGGAGCAAAATATAAGACAATTAATATATCTATTCAAACGCAAGATAAATCAACAAATGCATGCAAGCACATTGGTTAGATACCACAAAAATCAACGTATACCCCGCGGTCTCAGGATTGCCCTTAAACCGTCTCTCTGCAAAAATTCCAAAAAATTCCAAAACAGATGGTATGAAATATTAAACAAATGTTCGCTTGATCTTATCCTGTTGATCATCGAGGAATTATCAGAAATTTTGGAGGAATTAACCAAGGAAATAGCTGAAACACAAAATGAACTATCTACACTACTAACTGAAGAGGAATTGACTACGATTTTGGATGACATACACATTCAAATGGAGAAACATACTAAGGATTTGAATGAGAGGAAAATTAGAAAGTATAAAAGGGATACATTGGATTATCGCCTAGGGGAAGTGTACACCTGGGCTGAAATCTATTCAAGGAAGAGAGCCAATAAACCCTACACATCACAAACCGAAACATCTTCTTCTGACAGTGATTCAACACAGAGAGCTAGACAACAACGAACAACAACCAAAACATCTGAACCACCAACCAGTGCTGACGGACAACAAGTCGTCGATTCTGGATCTAACATCCAACCGACCACCCAAATTCCAACACAACAGAGTCATTTTTTAGACCAGGGCCAATCACAAAAAGGAGACCCAGGAGAGGCCAAAACAAGAGAGGTAGAAAAAGAGAAAGAGAAGGAAGCACCAGCAACAAGGAGTACCACGGGTACCAAGAAAGATCTGAAGAAAACTCCAAAGACCAATTAGTGATCAATATTAGCCAGCATCAATTAAATCAACATGAAATACAATTGTTACAGAAAGGTACATCCTTTGTACCCACATATACAACGGATCAATTGGAAGTAGAGGTGAGCTTTTACAAACTCATGCGCAAACTTCGGCTACGCCATTTTTTTGATAATGTTTTGCCTAAACCGACCAATCAAGAGAAGGATCAACTACTAGGACTCAGACCAAGCAGCTCATTTCAAGCTCCGGTTAGCCACAAAACGATTGATATGTTTGAGAAAATGGTGAAACAGGATCTCAGCAAATTAAAATATCAACGACATACAAACAAGAATATAACTCAGAAGGATCTTGATACCCTCAGGAAATTATCACACAATGAGAAGATAATCTGTACCAAAGCAGACAAAGGTGGTGCAATCGTGATAATGGATCGAGCACAATATGAACTCAAAGTCATGGAACACATAAGAGACACAAACATCTACATGAGACTTGAACAGAATCCGACCATTGAATTCTCACAAAATCTCAAAGAAATCGTGGAAAGAGCATATGAAATGGGAACAATCAATGACAGAACAAAAAAATTCTTGCTGAAAGCAAATCCTAAAAGTCCTTCTTTAAACATGGTCCCAAAAATTCACAAAAATCTACTAGACCCTCCATTGCGACCAATAGTGTCCACTCGCAACAGTATACATGAACCAGTGGGTCAACTACTGGATAGATATCTGCAGCCTGCAGTAAAAACTATGGCAACATATGTAAAGGACACCACAGAGTTCTTAACAAAACTTGAGACCATCAGGCTGGATCCTGGTGACAACATAATCTTATGCACAGCGGATGTAAAATCATTATACACCAGCATACCACATTCAATGGGTATAGAAGCCATAGAGAACGCACTAATGAATACAGATCTCGACGTCAATTTCCAAACATTTTTGATGGAACTGATGCTTTTCTCTCTTTACCAAAGTTACTTCAAACACAATGACCAATGGTACCTACAACTGGTTGGGACAGCAATGGGCAATTCGGCCGCGCCGGTCTATGCCAACCTCTTCATGAAGTTTTATGAAGAAAAGCACATATTATGCAAAGAACGTTGGGTCAAAAACCTAAAAACTTTCATCCGGTACATAGATGACATCTTTATTCTATGGTCTAGCACGAAAGATGAACTACAGGAGGCTCTTACACAATTTAATCAAGTTGATGAGAGAATACAATTAACTTGGGAAATGTCAGAGACTACCATTACATTTCTGGACGTGAAAATCATTCGTACAGACAAAGGCCTTGCAACCGATCTACACATCAAGAGCACAGATCGCAACAATATGCTCCACTACAGTAGTTTTCATGAGCATAATCTAAAGAAATTCTTACCTTTCTCTCAGATGGCTAGAGTTAAAAGGATAACATCAGAACCCAGCACATCACAAAAAAGATTAAAAGAGATGGAAGACAAGTTCAAACAAAGAGGATATCCACAACATATTTTGGATCAATCAAAATGCAAAATTGGCCAGAAAGATAGAAGTACACTTCTACAACCCAGCCAAAAGAATGAGCAAACAAGAATAGTTGCCATCTCTAAATTCTCAACCACAAGCTACAAATACAAAAAGACCATCCTTAAACACTGGCAAATGCTTATGTTAGAACCCGATTTCAATCAGAGCTTTAAAGAACCTCCTCTATTCGCATTTACAAGATCAAGAAATCTAGGAGAAATGATTCAACCCAGAACCTCTATCTCTGAAATCTATCATGGGACCAAACCATGTTATAATTGCGGACATTGCAATAACGTGATAAAAGGAAACAAAATCAACCATCCAATGAAAGGTCAAGAAATTAAAGTAAGAGTCAATGCTACTTGTGATTCGTCTAACATCATATATGCCCTCAAATGCCCATGTGGCAAGTTATACATCGGGAAGACAGAACGCAAGATGAAAACCAGACTCACAGAGCATAAATCTAATATACGTTTAAAGAACGCAAAATCAACCGTTGCAATGCATTTCATGGAAGCCAAACATAGCATTGCCCAGCTCAAATTCATGATCTTAGAGACTATTAATAAAACAGAAGGAAGAGACAATACAAAATATATTCTCCAAAGAGAGAATTATTGGATTTTCAAATTGTGCACGCAGAAGCCATTTGGTTTGAATGATAGAAATGAATTCTCATGTTACCTGTGAATCACACTGTAAACTGTAAATTTGCCCTTGTGTTCTGTAAGCTTGGTTCTCCTGTTTAGCATTCACCATACCCACATTAACAGTCATTTCAACCCAGTTCGTCAATAGCACCACTTACTGGAGCATGTCTCTGGAGATCTCTCCTCATGCTCACCGGTTCGATACCACGTCGTTCACTTTTCGTCCTAACTTCCCATTTATTTTTCCAGTCGTTTCACACACTTAATTCATAGCGTTTTATTTATTTTTTAATGCACAAACAAAGCTGACACTCATCTTTGGTGCTTATCTTTGGCACGCATATACCATGATACGGGTAATCATTTTCAGTCACTCCAGCTCGATAGTCTTTTTTCCAACTTCATTACCCACGTGATCGGCATCGCGTTTCAAATCATTAACCGAACAGCAACAACGTTGCATTGAGAAATCTCAAATTGCCGTGAGCACGGACCCTCGGATTAGTGGGCACACTCACGTTTGAATTTACCGATTATCAGGTTAGTGTATCTACCAAAATGCGGCAGCTATGCCACATTTCACATCTCGCGTTCACACAACCCATTACAACCCGCGTTTCTTTTTCTTTACAACAGCGCTAATACACCGGTTGAGCAGTTACCAAACCACTCAACAGACATGTGAGTTATTTACTTATAGTTGACTGGCCTTTTGATTTTGGTTCAAACAATGTTTCGTTTTGTATAACCAAAAAGACACACGCTTTGAAATTATGAGATGCTCAATTGAATGAACTGTGCAATGTTATATGGAAGGTGGTGACTTGGAATATTTCTTTTGTTACAGCATTATTCCCTGATGAAGGGCGCATAGTACAGCCCGAAATGCATTGGATATTGTGAACTATAATGATGTCTCAGGAATTAAGGTGTCACTCATGCTTTCCAATGAGTGAAAATGTGAATTAAACCAATATGTTTTGACTCAACATCTAATGAACTTTTGATCAATAAAAAGAAAAACTTGACGCATTTAAACGTTGTGGAATCCTCTGTTCATAAGAGGAAATCAAGGTGTTCCCAAGGGGATGGTCCCAGTGTCCTACTGGAATCACATTTCATGTTCTTACTACTGGCGTTTTTAGGGGTATCTACGCTACCCTAGGTGAACCCAACTGTACGAATTTACACTTACGAGCTGTGCAGCCTATCCTAACATCAAGTTTATGTCATCAGTGATGTCATCAGTGATGTCATTTGAGATGTCATCAGTGATGTCATCAGTGATGTCATTTGAGATGTCATCAGTGATGTCATCAGTGATGTCATCAGTGATGTCATTTGAGATGTCATCAGTGATGTCATTTGAGATGTCATCAGTGATGTCATCAGTGATGTCATTTGAGATGTCTTCAGTGATGTCATCAGTGATGTCACTGACCATGTCATGAATGATGTAATATGTGACATGATCAGCAGTGGATTGCGGGTGCGCGATATATAGTTAGTGCAACTAACTATATATGCGAATTTCAATGGTTTTGTGTGAGTAAAATAAGGTTTTGTAAATGCTAATTCCTAACTATATATGGTCTATAACCTATGGTTTTTTCAGTGAATATATATATATATATATATATATATATATCTCCAAAAAGAGGCTCCTCACTACTCCAAAGAACCGAAGGGACTCAACAGGGGACCAGGCAAAGAAACTTTATTACTGCACAGATGGCATGACGCGTTTCGACGTTATGTCTTTATCAAATGCCTCAAAACTGCGCACTGTCACCGCTGCTTTTCAAGTAAACCATCTCGCTCCCATTGGCGGGAGCCCAGCGAAGGTAATTAGTGAGCGCCATATCGCAGTCCCCATCGGCGGACCACTACTCCCAGAAGGCACCATCTCGGCCCTCTGGTAAGCGTCTCTTTAAGCCTTCTTTAAAACTCTTGGTGAGTGCTGGCGTTGTCTGAACAAGCGTGTATGGTGCAGTTCGAATAGTTTTCACAGTGTCTCTGCAGTTAGAGTTTCTTCCCCCTGGCCCCCATCGACGTCTCACCGCATGACTCCAGGATGCTGTAGCATCGGGGGCTAACTTCAGTGAGCTCGTCCCTCTGTGAAGTCACAGACTGCTGCTTGCAGCGAAAAATCCACGGTTCCTGGCTGCGGGGGCTAAAGCTGTCCAATACCTTGGTTGCCACTTGAAGACTGCACAGATGCACAGCCTGTTCCCTCGAAGCTTTTTGCCACAAACGAGACGGGTCCCTCCAACACGCCCAGGGATGGCGTGTAAAATATCCAAAAAGAGGCTCCTCACTACTCCAAAGAACCGAAGGGACTCAACAGGGGACCAGGCAAAGAAACTTTATTACTGCACAGATGGCATGACGCGTTTCGACGTTATGTCTTTATCAAATGCCTCAAAACTGCGCACTGTCACCGCTGCTTTTCAAGTAAACCATCTCGCTCCCATTGGCGGGAGCCCAGCGAAGGTAATCCTAGGGGGTCAGGAGGGGTCTACCTTGCCCCCTTTCATTCATTTCCCCCTTCGTTTATTTCCACCTCTTGTCTCTCGATCCTACCGAGAGACAAGATGGCGGCCGCTCCGGACTGTTTAGAATGTTGACAGTCACCGGAGAGCCAATCCGCTTCTCCTCGCGAAGTTCCGTTACGCGTCTGGTACGCGAACCGGGGCGCTAACCGGGACGCTGTCACAGATATATATATTTTTTTGAACGTTAATTTCTCAAAATCCACTGGAGCATATATCTTGAGACCTAGCAAAGGCACATCGGGCAAACAGTCTCTACAATTTTGCCAAGTTTCATAGAAATCCATTCAGCCGTTCGAGCTAAAAGTGAGTCCAACCGCCCTATGGAAAACTCAATGTTAAAAACACGTTTTGGGACCCCCCTTTTTTCTCGGCCCCCGCTTGACGAAACCCCCCCAAACTTTCAGGGGACGCTCAGAAACGAAATGTGCAATTTTCCTAGAAATTTCAACCAATTCCGTCCATCAACGCCAAAGTTATTCAACATAGAATTTTCAGAAATCCCTATTCAAAAAAATCCTAACTATATATACCTACTGGCGACCGCCAGTAGGTAATATATATATATATATATATATATATATATATATATATATATATATATATATATATATGCACCAACACTCCTTCCACGAAAAGAGACAGTGACCCAGGGGGAGACGGTAGGTAACACCTTTATTCAGCACAGATGCGAATGCATTTCGGCAGACTTCTGCCTTCTTCAGCGCCCAAAAACGATCCGTGAGCAATGTCTCATGCTTGAAAACAGTCCCTCATTTAACCGCTTGCTGCTGCAAGCCAGCTCCACCCCACAGTAATTGACTACACGCACCTGTGAGCAGTCCCAAGTGTAGTTCGAAACTGCAAGCCCCAGAATGCAACAGTGTGGTATCTGAGGCCAACGGTGCAGGAGTAAATCACCGGTTGATGAAAATAACATTCCGGGGGGGCAGGGAACAGCTGAGCCTCATGGAAACAGATGTAACAGTCCCGCTTTGGTGTGCCAGATGTCCAGTGTCACCTCCGGTCCCCCAATACCACCGCAGCCATCTAGTCCAGAAAGTCCATAAAACAGGGGATGAGCTACAGCGTGCTCTACCCAGCATGGGATTAATAATCCCAAAACTGCTTACTTTCCTCCCTGGTTTCAATGGCGGGATACCAGCCCTTCCAGCCAACGCTGGCAATAACAACGAACTGCAGGAGTCCAAGTCCCAGAGAGGCTGGTTACCCAAAGCGCGGCAGGGGTCCCTGAAAAGCGCCGCTGGGTGACGCTGTGTAAAGATGCACCAACACTCCTTCCACTGACGAAGGCAAGAGCCGATACGCGTTTTTCCTGTTGTGTGCAATAAACCGAAATGGTTTAATTCACTGCGAGTGCTGGTTTTCTGACTCTGGTCAGGGGAGCTATAATGTATATATATATATATATATACATATATATATATATATATATATATATATATATTCACTGAAAAAACCATAGGTTATAGACCATATATAGTTAGGAATTAGCATTTACAAAACCTTGAAAATTCACTGAAAAAACCATAGGTTATAGACCATATATAGTTAGGAATTAGCATTTAAAAAACCTTATTTTACTCACACAAAACCATTGAAATTCCATATATAGTTAGTTGCACTAACTATATATTGCGCACCCGCAATCCACTGCTGATGATGTCACATATTACATCATTCATGACATGGTCAGTGACATCACTGATGACATCACTGATGACATCTCAAATGACATCACTGATGACATCACTGATGACAACATCCAGTGACTATGTTTCTGTAAAGTTAAAATATGTCTTACATATTGAAGAATGAGTGGATGTATAAGTGTCTGGACGAAGGATTTAGTAGGTGCATGACTGAATGTATGAGTGAGTGATTAAATGTGTCTCACTGAGTGCATGGGTTAGTGACTAAACTGTCTTAATTTGTGCATCATTATGTCTGTTGTTCTGTAAACTGCTGCATGTGTTGATCAGTAGCTATATGAGTAACTATATGGGTTATTGATTGATTGCCCAAGTATTTGCATGGGAGACTGAGTGTGTGTGTGGCTGGATGGGAGGTGTGTGACTCTGTACAGATCAATGTGTACTTGTATCAATGATTGTATAAGAGAGTAAGTATGTGTTAGTATATGGTTGAAAACGTAAGGTGCTCTATGTTTAACTGTATAGAGTAGAAAATGGAAGTGTGATTGATTCTTTACAGGACTGACTAGGTGTGTGAGTAACTCCATGGATGAGTGGCAGAGTGTGAGTGTCTGTATAGGTGTATGAGTGCATATGATTGTGTTGTAAACATGAGTGATTGTATGTATGAATGATTGTATGGGTGAATGAGTGAATGTGTGTGTAGACGTAGGAATCAGTGAGTACGTATGTAGTAACTAGTATTGGTGTGTCAATGGTTTCAAAAATTATACTCTGTTTTTAACACTGGGTGAAACAGAGGTTATATTAAAATGTGAGGAGATGCATTGTATTGTCACATGAATGATATCATCAGTGATGTGGTCATTGATGTCAAATGAGATGTCATCAGTGATGTCATCAGTGATGTCATTTGAGATGTCATCAGTGATGTCATCAGTGATGTCACTGACCATGTCATGAATGATGTAATATGTGACATCATCAGCAGTGGATTGCGGGTGCGCAATATATAGTTAGTGCAACTAACTATATATGGAATTTCAATGGTTTTGTGTGAGTAAAATAAGGTTTTTTAAATGCTAATTCCTAACTATATATGGTCTATAACCTATGGTTTTTTCAGTGAATTTTCAAGGTTTTGTAAATGCTAATTCCTAACTATATATGGTCTATAACCTATGGTTTTTTCAGTGAATTTCAATGGTTTTTTAATAGCAAATATCATAAGCTGTCGAATGTCAAGTACGTGGTAAGAATTTTTTTTTTCGTGTTTATGCACACTGATCTGCTTTGATTGCTGCCCCCCACCCCTCATTTCTATTAGGAGTACTCTCTCTTTGCAGATAGTGAAGGGTAGTTAACGCAGCCCTTTCCCCCTTTGTAATCCGTCGTGCCTGCTTCTCTCTCCATTTGATTGATTGTTCTCTTTGGTTCATTCTCTATTTACAAACAAGCACAGAGTCGCAATACTCTGTTTAGTCTGTGCAGATAGCGAAAAATCGTGTAAAAAAACAAAAGGAATCGAGCAAAATCAGTAGGCCACTAATGGGATCTCTTTTGACCTCGCTAAAATAGAAACATTAGGAACAACCTGTTGAAAATAGCAATGCGTATGTATATAAGCGGCGTTCATTTGTGTTCACAGTACCCCTTGTTGATTGTTTCAATCGAGCATTGAATTGTTCGAAGTTAATTCTCTTAACGATCTTCTCTACCTGCAAACGAGGAAGAATAGGAATATTCTATCTCCCTTTGCAGATAGTGAAGGGTAGGTAACGCAAGCCTTTAACACGTCGTACCTATTTCATTCCTCATTGATTGATTGATTGTCCGAACATTGACTGTTTGGGAATTAGTTCTTTTTGGAGGTATTCCCTGTTTGCAAATAAACGTAGGAAAATCTTTGCAAGTAGTGAAAGGGTACGTAATGCGGACCGTTCTCCCCCGTTGTAATCTGTCATGCCTATCTACTCCCCACTGATTGATGCACCTTTTTCACCCGGACCATTTACTAGAGATACGTCATCTGGCCCGACCAGAGAGCACCCCTAGTGAAAAGGACATATGCAATAATAACGAAGTGATCACTGTATCCTGTTAACAGAAACTTTACCATGAAACAACCTGGAAAGAAAAAAATAGGAAAACGAAAATCAGTAGGCCACTGATGAACATGAACTTTTATTAAACAACGAACAAAGAAACGATAACATAACGTAATGATAAAACCTATTAATGTCCTAGAAACAAGAAAACGTTAAAATATGCCAGTGGTGAGAGACCAGAAAAACAGTAAGAGAAACCAAATCACCCCTCGCTGTCCCACCGCCTGCCACGCCAAAAAAATCGATAGACTAGGGAAAATGCAAGTCAGTAGAACATCCACCCCCACTCTGGAAACTTCCAAGGTGGGGCAGGGTGCCGGCTACGCCCAGCCGGGAGCAGCCCATATAAGGCAGGTCCTGCTGCCACGCCTCGGCCAGGAGATCCTAACGTAGGGTGTAGCCGGAGGAGAGGCCGAGACCAGCGGGACCCGGCCAGGGGATTGCCTTTACAACGCTGAACAGTTGCAGGGGGGGGGAATGTCTCCTCGACCCTCCCCTCTCTCTCCCAGTCCGGCCGCGGTGGCCCTTGAGAGTTGCAGGTAGTCCCGCCACATGCTCTTCCGGTCCGACCACCAACGGTCGGGGGGCCGAGGCCGACGGGATCCGGCTGCAGCCGATAAACCAAGAAACCCGTTCATGGGGCCAGAGCCAGGGGCGTCCGGCCGACATCCACCGGAAGCCCGGCCCGAAGACGGACGGGACACTTCTTTCTTTTATAATGGCTGCGACAACACTGGAGGGGGATGTCTTGCACATGCCTCCGACCCCCCCCTCGTCCTCATCGCCTGGTCCGGCCATAACAAATCTCAAGCGAGACGCCGTGGGGTGCACTGGGAGGGAGAGACGGTGCGAACAGGCCTCTCCCGCCTCCCCAGGTGGAGGCTTCCCAGCTGCACCCTCAGCGCTCCAGGCGGTGGCATCCTAACAACTACAGTGCTGCACAGTTTCGGAACGACCTAGATAACGGTTCTTCCACTGTGGCCATGCTGCAACGTCTCGCCCGGCAGGGTGGAGCCCGTCCGCTCATGTGACCCCGCGATCGCCGGTAGCTGCCGAACTCTCAAAATGGCGGTCGACCTGGCAAGAGCGGGCCCAACATAAAGAAATGGCCCGGTCACTGGTTGACTCCACCACCGTAGTCCTCCACGACCTTGAAGATTCTAGAGGAGCCGCGGGAGTCTCCGACCCCCGATGGGGAATGACTGCCATGATCGCCCGTGGAGTGACGAAACTGTATCCGCGGGACGTCGGCGCTCCCATGCTGGCGCCAGCCTCACTTTGAATTACTACAATCCTGCAGACCTCACTTCCGGTGAAAGCACAGTGTGACCCGGTAGGAAAAATTATTGCACCCCCTCCCCTTTTTGACTGATAGTTCAAACCACCGATCCTTTCCTTTGCCCTTTTAACGGAACTTTGGACTGCCTCCCCCTCTTTTACATTTTCTAGAGAAAACAAAACATTAACCACTACATTAGCATAGCAGTTGACACCAGAACTGTTTTCAAATTGAAAACCAACAACATCTTCAACAGAATTCTTTTTGTTTCTGCTGTGACCCTGCTACAGCACAGGCATTGTCCCCAGCAGTAATTCTGCAATGCCGGTAAGAATAGCTGTGGTGCCTACTGGACTCACTCACCCCCGCGGTGCCCCACCCCGTTTTTTGCTGGGCGGCAACTTACTAGACATCACTTTCGTGCCATCTAGATTTCAGCGCGTTCTGCTGCCTTGGAACTATTCGCACAACAGACCGCTACTGACAAGAATATTTCATTATTGGTGCTGTCAATTTCAATAAATCTATTGGATAATTAAAAAGAAATTGCCACGGTCTCTTCGTTGTTTAAATGTTTTTACTGTTTTTGTTTTGTTGTATATATTTATATGTTATTAAAGTTTTATATTCCTACTACTTTGTTGGAGTGCTATATATTTTTAATGTGACACATAATTGTAAAAACTTTGATGTACAAAGAGTCATTCCTGGAATCTTCCGCTTCAGGCTCGGTCCCCTCCCCAATCACAATACAGGATGGTTTTCAGATAGTAGGAACGCGTGTGCTGTGACGGATCACATCGGGTGTGGGCCTTGATCTACTATAACTCCTTTGAAGAGGGGTGATTCTTTACAGCTGGGGCCATAAACTACATCTGCAGGGCTAGCTGATAGCCTAGGACCGGCCTGGACATTCGGACACAGAGGAAGAGGAGTGTCAGAGGGTGCGGTAGTGAATAGGGCGAAAGGGAGGTGTCGGGCGGGCACAGAGTGTGATTCTCAGGGAAGAGCAGCGCAGATGGGGGAAGGTTTATTGCCCATGCATAAGACAGAGAGCGGTGGTGACCAGTGCCTGGGGGAGATGCTTACGAGGGTGAGGAGCCATGCTACGAATCGACAGCGTGCAGAGAGTGGGTCTGGTCAAGACATCTAAAATGGCTGCCGTGCACGACAAAAGTGTGGCATTTCAAAAAAGGCAAGATGGCGCAGACAATGTTTTTCAACACTTCCTCATTTCCTTCGAATCGAACGTTAACAGACGTTGGGGCATATTACCAAAGTTAAGCGATATTTATCGCTAACGATGCTTACCAACCAATTTTTTACCACTAAGCATCGTCAGAAATTATCGAAGATAAACCTTACTATTATCAAGGTTTATCGCAAATGCGATAATAAACGGCCGCAATGCATGAATATCGCTAAAAACTCAGCGATATTCATGCATTACCGAGCTAATACTCTTAGCCATGTTATCCACCTCCCATTGGATAACATGGCTAAGAACTGCTCAGGGCAGGTGTTACTTTTTGGAGATATTCGCGCTTAGCGCGAATATCTCCAAAAGTTGGTAATAGGAGATAGATATCTTGCATGTTGTAATGCAAGTTATTGTGGTATATGGAACTCATACCATAATCTCTCAGGAAAGCAGAAACTGATCCTTTTGGGACCGCCTAAAAAGGCCTAGGGGGTGAGGAGTACTCTACTTTGCCCCCTTTTCACGTTCCGAACTATTTTATTTTACTCTCTTCTGTAATTACACAAAATACCAGCGATAAGATGCATCGGAGACACACAGTGAGAGAAAGGAGGCCGGAGATGAAGAAGACATGTCAAATACACATTGGAGATAATATAGTGGCAGAAGGGAAGTAAATATGAGTAAACTTACCATGTAACATAAAAATGTTGCACTCTATACTATAAGTCTCATTTTATACTACAATCACTTCGCTACAACCTCATAAATTAAAAATAAAAATGAATAATGTCTCAAACAATTTTTGATTTCTAAATATAAATTTATTCTTCAGAATTTTCTAAATTTGAAAGAACTAGTAACATGTCCTCATCAGTAATTTCCTCTTCAATCATCTCATCTGGAATCTCCTCATTAAAAGTCTGCAATGATGATTCTTGTAACTCTATGGTCTCCAAACACTCGATAAATTCGCCATCAAGAGATTGATCAAAAAAATCATTCAAGTCATCTCCTCCTTCTGACAATATTTCATTATTGGTGCTGTCAATTTCAATCAATGTAGTGGAATCATTCAAGTCATCTCCTCGTGACAATATTTCATTATTGGTGCTCTCAATTTCAATCAATGTAGTGGAATCATTCAAGTCATCTCCTCCTTGTGACAATATTTCATTATTGGTGCTGTCCATTTCAATCAATCTAATGGAATCATACAAGCCATCTCCTCCTTGTGACAATATTTCATTATTGGTGCTCTCAATTTCAATCAATGTAGTGGAATCATTCAAGTCATCTCCTTGTGACAATATTTCATTCTTGGTGCTGTCCATTTCAATCAATCTAATGGAATCATACAAGTCATGTCCTCCTTGTGACAATATTTCATTATTGGTGCTCTCAATTTCAATCAATGTGTTGGACAATTCAAAAGAAATTGCCACGGTCTCTTCATTGTGAGCCATTTTATTTTGAAATTGCTTGCTGTAAATTGCAGAAAAAAATAATCACTTTCATTTATCGTCTTTAGTAATACATAATATAAAACTAACTTTATCAAGTATTTAGTATAACAGAAGGACTGCAAATAAATAACAGAAAACATTTTTCAAATTATCTTCAAGTGTACAACATAGTTCCCCATACAAATTAACAACTCACCTTTTTAAAAGTAGCAGAAGTGTTAGTACTGTGTAAATCAAACACCAGAAATTCACCACCAAAAATTCCTCACAAATGTACCTCAGACAGTAGTATCACAAAATGGCTGTGGTTTCCTCTCATTTGACATATATACATAACCAATTAACTTTCATCACACACAAATACAAAACCAAAGTAACATTTTAATTGGTTCTAAATTTCAACACTTTCAAATGTGTTTTCCCCATGCAATTTTCCATAGGACATTTACATACGTCTACAGCCTGAATGGCTGAACGGAATTACACCAAACTTGGCAAAATGGTACATCAAACCTAAGAGGTCAGGAAGGATCTACTATGCCCCCTTATGGTCATTTCCCCCTTCGCTTTGGCCTCCTCTTGTCTCTCAATCCTACCGAGGGACAAGATGGCGGCCGCTACGGACTGTTTGGAATGTTGACAGACGCCGGAGAACCAATCAGCTTCGCAAAGCTCCGTAACGCGAAAAGTACGCGAAGCGGAGCGCTGTTACAGATATATATCTTTTTTTCAACGTTAATTTCTCAAAATCCACTGAAGCACATATATTGAGACCTAGCAAAGGCACATCGGGCTACCAGTCCCTAATATTTTGCCAAGTTTCGTGCAAATCCATTCAGCCGTTCGATTATTATTATTTTGTTTTTTTTTTGCCCCGCGGGGCCCTTTTAAAACCTCCACATCAAACCTAGGGGGTCAGCGAGGATCTACTATGCCCCCTTATAGTTATTTCCCCCTTTGTTTTGACCTCCTCTTGTCTCTCGATCCTACCGAGAGACAAGATGGCGGCCGCTACGGACTGTTTGGAATGTTGACAGACGCCGGAGAACCAATCAGCTTCGCTTCACAAAGCTCCGTTGCGCGAAAAGTCCGCGAACCAGAGCGCTAACCGGTCCGCTGTTACAGATATATATCTTTTTTTAAACGTTAATTTCTCAAAATCCACTGGAGCACATATATTGAGACCTACAAAAGGCACATCGGGCTACCAGTCCCTACAATTTTGCCAAGTTTAGTGCAAATCCATTCAGCCGTTCGGGCTAAAAGTGAGGCCAACCGCCCTATGGAAAACTCAATGTTAAAAACACGTTTTGGGACCCCCCTTTTTTCTCGGCCCCCACTGGACGAACCCCCCCCCAAATGTTCAAGGGCTGCTCAGAAACAAAATGTGCCATTTTCCTGAAAATTTCAGCCGATTCCGTCCACAAACGCCAAAGTTATTAGACATAGAATTTTCAAAAAACCCATAGAGAAAAAATCCTAACTATATATACCTACTGGCGACCGCCAGTAGGTAATATATATATATATATATATATATATATATATATATATATATATTCACTGAAAAAAAACATAGGTTTCAGGCCTTATATAGTTAGGAATTAGCATTTAAAAAACCTTTGAAATTCACTGTAAAAACCATAGGTTTCAGTCCTTATATAGTTAGGAATTAGCTTTTAAAAAAACCTTTGAAATTCACTCAAAAAACTATAAGTTTTAGGGGTGTTATAGTTAGCTGAACATTTCACTCATACAAAACCATTGAAATTGCTCCTATATAGTTAGTTGTACTAACTATATTTCGCGCACCCGCAATCCACTGCTGATGATGTCACATATTAGATCATTCATGACATGGTCAGTGACATCACTGATGACATCTCAAATGACATCACTGATGACATCATCCAGTGAATGTGGTTTGCTTTGTTATTTAAATATGCATTATATATATAGCAATTTGCATTGAAGAATGAGTGGATATATATAAATAAATATTTGGATGGAGGATTTAGTAGCAGTGTAATTGACTGTTTACTTGACCAATTTATAGCGTCTCACTAAATATAGTGGATAGTGATTAAACTGTGTGAATATCTGTATCACTTTGTCAGTTGTTGTGTAAACTGGTTCTACAGTTGGTTACTAGCTATGTGAAAGTCTATATTAGTTATTGATTAGTTAACTGAGTATTTGTAGGGGAGTGTGAAAGTGTGTGTGGTTCGATGGGGGGGGTGTGACTGTCCAAAGATGTGTGAATAATTGATTCAGTAGATATATGAAGTTAAAACTACATGTTCTAACAGTTTGGGTGAGTGAATCTCTTCATGGGTGTGTTGATGAGCAAATATATTTCTCAATGGTACATCTCCAACAAACTAGAAAAATAAAAGGCAGTGTATGTGTCAGTTGTATATAAATAAGTATACATAAGACTCAATGATTGCGTGAGTTACTGTATGGATAATTGTATACTTGTAATAATGATTTTATAATTCACTAAGTATGACTTACTATCTAAATGAATAGATGAAGTGGTGTTTGTATAAGTGTTTTGCTAAGTAAATATGTAAGTATGATCCATTAATTGCATAAGTGAGTAGGATGACTTCATATGTGAATAGGATGTGTGCTGTTGTTTAATGTCGATATAGGTGTATAAGTATTTTTGATAGTGTTCTATTGTTCCTTGACAGCATGTATTAGTGAATCTACAGGTAAGTGATTAGATGTGTGTATACATCTATGAATCACTGAGTGGATTTTTAGATACTTGTATTGGTGTGACAATGGATTCAAATATGATACTCTGTATTTTACAAAGAGTGATGAAAGATTTTAATAGTGTATGAAAAGGTGTATGTGATTGTCACATGGATGATGTCATCAGTGATGTCATCAGTGATGTCATTTGAGATGTCATCAGTGATGTCACTGACCATGTCATGAATGATCTAATATGTGACATCATTAGCAGTGGATTGCGGGTGCGCGAAATATAGTTAGTACAACTAACTATATAGGAGCAATTTCAATGGTTTTGTATGAGTGAAATGTCCAGCTAACTATAACACCCCTAAAACTTATAGGGGCATATTATCAAGGACGGGCGATACATTATCAACGCTTTTATCGGCAGGAAACTGACGATAAAGCGGCGATAATGCACTTGATAATATGCTCTATGAATTCCTATCGAAGCCCATGTTAGATGTCTTCACATCGCGGGCGGGCGGCCGCGCATTCGCATTTCTCACGAGTAATGCGCATGCGCAGCCGCCCGCGCATGCGCATTGGTTAGTAGACGGCGGCGTGAATGAGCAGAGGGAGCCCCGGGACGCCGCAGACAAGGTAAGTGCATTTTATTTATTTTTCTTTGCCCATTTAATTAAATTAAGTATGTTGGGGAGGGGGGCATGCAGCGCGTAGTGGGGCTACGCGAAGTGCGCAGGTGGGGGTAGTTTCTTGCCCACTTTGCGTAGCTTCGCGTAGCCCCACTACGCACACTACGCCCAGGGTTCGTTAACATAGGATGTGGATTTTTTTGATTTGCTACTAAGTTTGGGGCTGTCTGATCTTCAAGAAACTTTTTAGAAAGTTCATCCACCTCAGTTCTACCTTGAAGGTTTCAGGGTGATCCATCAAGCGGGAGCCATTGAAACAAGCATTAGAAATGCAATAGGTCACGCTTTTGCTTGAGTTAGAGCTATTGGCGTTGTAAATGACAATGTCTTTTATCCATGTGTTATGGAGTGTTATGTATGTAGTGTTTTGTTGAATTATGTGGGTTGGATTGGGTGGAGTAAAATATATCATGGATTTATTTGTGTCCCTTATGGGCTGAACAGCATCGATAGTGCACTGCACTGGGTCTGATCTATTGCCCGCAAAACAAAGCTAATTTGAGTAATGAACAGTAATTGTGCACGTCCTGCACAACTTGACAGAGTTATTTGGAGCCTCTGCATCGCACTCTTTTGTGTGTAAATTATTGATCAACGCTTTTTATCCTGATGATGAAAGGCTGAGCGCACTCTCTCTGCTTTGAAGTAATACCCATCCTGGAGCTTTCAAAGGCAGATCCCTACATCAAATGTTTTTAACAACAGTGTCACTGCTCATATTTTTCCTGCAGATTGACGTCCCCCCCCAAAAAAGGCCCAGTCCCAAACTGTAATGTTAGTTCGGTTGCTGTAGCCCCTAAATAAGTGGTGCCATTTTACAAATGTTTTCTACAGGCTACTCTGTACATTCCAAGGAAATCTAACAACTCTTTTTTATTGATAAGAAAAGTTTTTACTGATCAAAAGGCCTGCAGAGTTTGTAATGGCTGGCGCTTCTGAAAGAGGAGTTGTGGGAGGGCGTCACAAGCATGCTTACAGCTCTATTGAAACATACAAACGTGCCTGGCATGAGAAGCAGATTGTTGGGATTGCTTATTTCGTACCATACAAGATTTTAAAACGTTGTGGGCATTACAGACAACAATGGGGGTTGGGAGGGTTGCAAGAGGGCTGGACAATCAACGATGACGGATGGAGAGAGGGAAGTGGAGGCAAGCAACAATAAGCTGGGAGGTAGGGCAGGTGGCAAACAACGACCGGAGGCGTGCATGTGCAAGCAAATAGGAAGAAGCAACGACAAGGAGAAAAGCCAGAACAAACAACAAGGAACGCGAAGAAGATCAGTCTAGCAGTTCAGTAGCAATGATAATAGGCTTTCGGCAAAATATTACATGCAACCTGCAGGCAAGTTTTATTTAGAAAGCTCAGGATGTTTCTAAGGTTGTTGCAGAGATCCTTATGCAGAATGCACTTCACAACTTTTGTGCCTGTTACAAACACCATCACAAGACCTGTTGGGCAGATCCAGGCTTTCACTTTTGGGACAGTGTTAACATAAATACGATTGAATTGCAATATAATGTTTTAGGTGTCAAAAATGTTCCTATTGAGTGCTATGTTAAGGACTCTATTAAAGTCAGAAAAGACGAACGTTTGTTATATACAGTACTTTCTGGTAGCTTTCACAAGCATGGGAGAGGCTAGATTGGAGATTGTATAAAGGGAAAAATGGGAAAAGTGATCATTTCCTTAAAACAGATGCATGAAAGAGTTTAGGTGATGCCAGATATAGGGGAAATGTTTAAAGGTAGAATTAGAACGATCAGAGAAGAAAGAAAGAGAAGCGAGAGACAATATAATTCACACTAGAAAGATAGAACAGAAACTGTAATTTCGAAATATATTAAACATATTAAAATACAGTCAGAGGAGAAGTAGGTAATGATGACGAAAGATAAGAGGGAAGAGCGAGAAAGAACATGAATTAAATTTGTCAAACATGGAACAAAAGAAGCAGCAAAGTAAGATAGCTTTTGGGCACATTTTCCAATCCCTTGCTGCACATGATCAAAGCAGAGAATTTCAGGGCTGTTGGCCACTTATGGCTGCAACCCCATGCCATGCAAGGCAAAAGGTAAGTAAGCTCACTGAGGGAGTTGGGAGAATATGAAAATAATGAAAAAAACATATTCACAGAAAATACCAATGTTTAAAGTGACGATATAGCTAGGTATAGTAATAAGATCTTACTTTACATTAAAAAACCTTGATAATTCACTAAAGAAAGACGATGTTTACAGTGATGTTATACTTGAGTAAGGGATCACTGACATAATATCGATTACACAAATATAGAATTACCAAAATATCGAGGAAAAAATATAGAATGCAAAAATATCGAATTCCTATCTCCAAACAGGTAAGTACAAAAATATCGAATCAAAAATATCGTTGTAAAAAATATAGTTAGTCAAAATATTGATTTTTTTTATGTCATAAAAGTAATTGAAAATTAATGAAATAATAAATATAATTAACTTAAACATACTTAAAAAACTTAAATAACCATACAATTAATAAATATTTAATGTAAGTTAAAAGAAATAAACATACAATTTGATTTTTTAATACATAATACATAATACATAAATATATATGAACGTAATAATAATAAAAAATATACAATATTTTTACCGTAGGGTAGCGGGAGGTAAACATTTACTATTACCACTCCAGCGAGTGCAACAGTAGAGAAAGCGTTGGATAGCGTAGGGGTAAAAATTACTATTCCCACTCCAGTGAGTGCAACAGTAGTGAAAGCGTTGGATAGCGTAGGGGTAAAAATGACTATTCCCACTCCTGTGACTGCAACAGTAGGGAAAGCGTTGGATAGCGTAGGGGTAAAAATTACTATTCCCACTCCAGTGAGTGCAACAGTAGGGAAAGCGTTGGATAGCGTAGGGGTAAAAATTACTATTCCCACTCCAGTGAGTGCAACAGTAGGGAAAGCATTGGATAGCGTAGGGGTAAAAATTACTATTCCCACTCCAGTGAGTGCAACAGTACGGAAAGCGTTGGATAGCGGGAGGGTAAAAATTACTATTCCCACTCCAGAGAGTGCAACAGTAGGGAAAGTATTGGATAGCGTAGGAGTAAAAATGACTATTCCCACTCCAGTGAGTTTAACAGTCGGGAAAGTAATGATTTAATATATTAATAAAAATAAATTAAATATCAATACCAATAAAACATTCATTAAAATTAATTATACATTTAATATTATGTAATAATTAGTTAATTAGAAATACAAATAAATATTAGGTATTAAAAATCAATTACCTATTCATAATTAATTAACTAATAATTTTCAATAACAAAAACTAATTATTAATACAAATTAATACCACTTAATAATTAACAGTAAATTAATTATCAATACACAAAAAGTATTTTTAATATGCCATTAATTACAATTACATTACTTCCCACCCTATTCCCCTATAAACCCACAACCTGCTACAGAAAATAAATTAATAAAATTATCATAATTATCAAAGAATTAATTGATGAAAACGAATTAACAATTAAGAAAAAGTAATTACCAATTAAAAATGTATTAACAAGAAATTAAAAATCAATACCAATAAATAAATACAAATATTTAATTAATTACAATTAAATTACTTCTCACCCTATTCCCCTATAAACCCACAACCCGCTACAGAACTAAAAAGCAAAATGAAATTAAAAATTATTAATAATTTTTAAAAATGTATATTTAATTTAATATATTTAAATTACTTCCCACCCTATTCCCCAATAAACCCACAACCCGCTACAGAATTAAATTACGTAAAAATTAAATAACATAAAATTCATTACTTAAAAAAAATTAAACATACATTACAAAAATAATAAACACTTTTCACACTTATACTAACATACAAAACACTTAAAACAATGCAATATTATTAAAAATTCAATATATTTTAATGCCTATATTATATACTTCGATATTTTAAACTTCGATATTTTAAACTTCGATATTTTGACAATCGATATTACTTACCTTCAATTCGATATTTTTAACCACTATATTGTGTCCATTCAATATTTTGTCCATTCTACATTTTTTATTCGATATTATGTCCATTCTATATTTTTACTCCGATATTATGTCTTAATACCTTGAGTAAGGTATAGCAACTAACTTAACATTAAAAAAAGGCCTAGGAATTAATTGAAAGAATAACGTTTAAATTGACGTTATAGTGAGACCTTGTAATAATATAAAAAGGATTGTTTTAAAACAAAAAGGCACAGAAATTCTCAGTTATATTATACTGAGCTAAATATAACTTTCGCCCGCTACGCTCTGCTTAAGAGTTTCCAATATTACATCACTGATTACATTATTGATGACATTACTAATTACATCTCAAATTATATCATTGTCTACCCTTGTCATAACTCTGTCACTATCTTCATGCACTCTTATTATTTTGTCCAGCTATCCTTCCTCAATATTATCTCAATTGGCTTCTGGTGAGATCTTTGATGAAACAACTATAGTCAATGATTGAAATGGAATTAGCGGATGTTTGCACTGGTTTTTCAAATGTTATATGAGGTAAATGCATGCAATGCAATATTTTGGGTTCATATTTCTCTTTGTTCTTATTCACAGCTCATTCCCTGCAAATTTCCCCCCACCCTCTTAGCTGCACTTCGTATTCATTAACATTTTGAAACATTCCTATCTGTCAGTCTTTAACAGCAAATACCATTCAGATTGGATGCTTATTTGTCCCTATCAATGTCTCAGCCAGCTATTCCATAAACTCAAGTTGAGGCAGGGAAACCAAATGGAGGGAGAATGGGACGTGCACCCATCTTTTTCCTCCTGTAAATGAAGGGCCCGATTCACAAATGTAACATGAGACGAAAGTCTAACTTTACAACTTGTTATTCACAAAGGGCATTTACTAGTCGTAAATGCCTTTGTGAATATGAAAAGTCGAGCTTTATGACTTTCAGTAATCACAAAGGGCATTTGAAAGTCGTAAAGTTAGACTTTTGTCTCACTTTACCTATAAGAATGGGGTCTGAGGTCTTTAGTCTGTAATCTGATTATTACTATCACAGGGGGTTTTTCCCTTTAAGAAGTCTCACACATTTTCTGTAGTTTGCTAAGGTATACATATTTTCTCCAAGACTTGAAATTAAATCACCCATCAGGCATTAGTTGAATACATTTTGTTTCTCTTATCTTCAGATTTTTAGACACAAAAGAGTCAGGATCCATCCTGTCAGACCTTGCCATCCTCATACAGTTTCTCCTCAATATTTGTGAGATCCTGTGTAAGAACCTCAATTAAGAAGCCATTTTATTTCAAAGCCCTTTCAAAAAATCATCCTTTGATGCAGTTCATGCACGTACAGCTGATAGAAGGCAACACCATTAGGCCAAAACTATTTCTATAGTCATGATTTGTCAGAAGCTCATATCCAATATTCGATAAAAGGCATAGCAAATATTTGCTACTTATCCTACCTTTACTATAACTCAGAGATCTATTGTGAATTTCTACTCACCATTGCCGCATGCTCAAGAGATCATGAATATTATTTACCTGTGACAGGTGTTGATGTTCCAGTATCTGTAATGTGAAGAGATAGACATTTGAAAAGCAAATATTCATTCTGAAGCATAGTGCTTCTCATTTATGTCCTCAATCACATTATCTTTATCACACCTAATCATTCAATGTTCATGAACTTTTTTAATACTTTCTAACCATGTGTTCCATGTATGATGACCTCCTGCTCACTATTGCACATCACAAACACAAAGAAACTAAGTCATGATAGCGTGGTTGCCTTTAATAAGAAGTCCAGTTATATAACGAGCAAAGATTGCTGTATCTTTGATTCCATGATTATAACTAAAACACCTTCAATGTAAAATATTTAACATCAGGGTGCATTGCTCATTAAATTATATGAAACGAACATCAGCTACAGCGTTAGAGGTGGGGCAGAATGGCATAAAATTACAGAGAATACTATAAAGATTTGATCAAGAAAGATTAAAGCCGCTATGTATAAATTTGTGATTTAGCATCATCATACTTATAATCTCAAAGGATGGTGGAAATGATAAAACTGTTTATTGTGGAGTGGGTGTAATTGGCTAATGGCAATAACTTAGATGGGCCATGTGGTATTGAGAGAAATTGTCTGGGTACAACATACAATTTGAAATGATGCATTGAGAGAAAGACCTTATACGTTTATAAGGGGAAAATTTGTTGTTAGGCAGAATCACAAATCGGATCGGTGATGGTGGATAATGGAATGGTCACATAAGTAATTGTAGAAACACAGATAAACCTCAAAATGTCCTATTTTGGGAAGATTAAGAATATGGTGATTATGGATCCCGATTTCCCAAGGGATTTTACCAACTTAGCAAGGGAATCAGATTTCAAGAAAGCTAAGAGAATAGTCAAAACCACAAATGCATGGACTGAGTTGGACAATAGCTCTCAATGGAATTTGAAAGGGGAAATGAAAGTTGATATAGAAGATGTTACAGAGGATAGTTTGGAATATTAGAGCACAAAACGAGTTTATGGTAGTAGGTCATGTTGCAAGTATGAATCCTAGAGATAGAGGACAGAGAAAAATAAACGTTTTAAAATATCTATAAGGTTTTGTATTGAGCTGTTTTATGTCAGTTTGTATCCTGTATACATTGTGTATCTTGGTCATGAATGTGCAGAGGTGAAATGTATTGCAACATTTTGCAGCATGTATAGAGGATGTTTGAGAATGTTCTGTCACTTTTAAGGTTGCAATTCTCTGTTAAAGTCTCTGTATTATAGAACCGGTTATTTCCATCATCGCTGTGTTTGGGTGTATGCCCACCCACAAACCTTCATATTTTCAAATTATTTTTTCATCAGCATAGATGGAAATACATACATTTCCTTTGTAAATAACATAACCAACTTTTCTTTGTTTTTGCCTCTG
Organism: Lissotriton helveticus; assembly: GCF_964261635.1. Taxonomy (NCBI): domain Eukaryota; kingdom Metazoa; phylum Chordata; class Amphibia; order Caudata; family Salamandridae; genus Lissotriton; species Lissotriton helveticus. The sequence continues at coordinate 1,232,099,913 of NC_136065.1, read as the reverse complement.
CATTTACATTTACATTTACAGCTACTGTGCATACACATTTGTAAGTAACTAACTAAATTCATGGCACTGAAAAAATTCTAATTTGTTGAAATAACATGTTTTGGAGTTTTTTGTATCCATATAATGGTTGCCATTGCAATAGTGGTTTCTTATAAAAATGTATACATTTTATCTAAAAAAATAGATATTAAAAACAATTTGTTATGCTTGTTTCGATTGATAATAAATCTTTACAGTACTTCTGTTTGTAGTACTAAATGGTCAGACTGTGCACGTTATTTATGGATGTCATACTACAAAATTATTCCTTAAGTTCTGACAGTCCATTTCTATGGGATATCTGATAGGGAAGTTCTTCAACGATATACGACAAGTCTAAGTTGACATAGAAATGTTCCGATTTTTATACGTGTTGACATAGGATGGATTTGCATGGCAAAATTACTCCACTAAAACATTTTTTGTGCAGGATTTTCTTAGGAGCCTATGAAAATAGTGCAGTTGTAGAAAAACATGGTATTAAGATTGTGAAAATGAACTGCTGAAATGTATCCTAAATTCAGTTAGATTACCTTCTGAGCTATGCCTGATAATTATTAGCTCTGCCAAGGCTAGCAGGTTTTTTGGTGGTCCTGAAATACCAGCACAGACGTACAGCAAGCAGAGGCTTTCCTCAAGAAAAACGGAATATGCTTTAGTTTCATAAATAAAAACTTTATCTCTGGGGAACATAAATATACATCGAAGTCCACATGCATAAATCAAAGAAACTCATACTATTAGCTTTTGCTTACAGCTTGTGACTTTCATTTATTGACAGGGTGGTGGTGCGATCGGTGCGACCGCACAGGGCGTTGATGTGGGGTGGGGACGACATTTTTGAAAATGTGTCATCATTTTAAAAGCACCTGCTGCCTCGTTCCTGGCCTCCAGCAACTTTCAGACATCAATTAAAATGGCAACAAAGGGCCCAACAACCTAGTTCAAAGGGGTCAACAACCCAGTTAAGTGTAGGGCTATCTTATCTTACTTGGAAAATTCTAGGGCCTATATCTGTTTACTTCAGGTGACCTATTTGGTGCCCAGTGATACCCATAGAATACCCTCTAAGGCCTACCCGCAACAGTACTACTCCTCCCTCTCTTCCAAAAAAAGCTGGGGTAGCTATCCTAGTTGATCGCTCATTCCCTGGGAGGGTGGAGGCCAAGGTGACAGAGATCAAAGGGTGGCTTCTGGCATATTTGGTAACAATAGGGGGGCACACCCTCACTTTGTCCTCTATATACATCGTTAACGAGGGTCAAGAGCCCTTTCTACGGAAGGCGATAAGTGACTTAACTGCCTCACCTGACCAACAAATCCTTCTCGGGGTGACCTGAATATTGTATTCGATGGACAGATTGACCGGTCAGCACAAATCCAGGGACAGACAGTGGCCCTTTCCAACATGCACAGCCAATGGATGCATGACCTAGGATTAATGGATATATGGCAGCACTTCCACCCTCACATGCTCGACTATACATTTTACTCACATGCCTGGGGAACATACGCCAGGCTGTACTACTTTTTAGCAACCTGCACTCTCCTTCAGGCGGCACAGACCTCAGTCATCGAGACTCAGGCACTCTCGGACCATGCGGCCTTGACTCCAACATTGATGTTCCCCCCTACATCTAGACCGTCATACTCCTGGAGGCTTAGGGACACCCTCTTTCACAGACCTGAAGTCGTAACCTGCCTCACACAGACGCTGAAAGACTACCTAGCCACGAATAATACGCCAGACACCTCCATTGTTTCACTTTGGGAAACACTCAAACTAGTAGCCTGGGGCAACTTCATAGCCACATCGGCCACAGACAATAGGTCACGCAGAGAGAAGAGCGATGAACTTTCCACACAGGCACTTGAATTAGAGGGGATCCACAAGAGGCCCGGGGCCCCCGGAATCTGGAGGCAATTGAAAGCTGTCAGGGCACAACTGGCTAGCTTTGATCTTGACAGAGTGGAACATGCTGCGCTCTGCTTAAAACATGCATTCTACACTGGGGAGACAAATGTGGCCGCTTACTGGCCCATAAATTACGCGCACAAAGTCAGGCAGTGACAGTCCCACTCATTTATTCTGAGGGGGGGGTCGAGGTAATGTGAGGTCAGGATATAGCAAACACCTTCCGGGATTGTAACGCTAACCTGTACACCGCACAGTCTCTTCCTGACCAGAGCCCATCTGGTTACATACAAGGCATAACGCACTCCAAGCTGACGGCTGATCAAGCAACATCCTTCGATAGTCCTACCAGAGTCAAAGAAAATATCTCGGCCATAGCCTGTCTTAAATGCTTAAATTCCCCAGCCCAGACGGCTTTACTGCCATTTTTTATAAAGCTTTTTGCTTGCTTGTAGCTCCTGTATTAACACGCTTATTTAATGCCGTTGATGACCATAGGGAGCTACCACCCACAATGCTTCTAGCGTCTGTGGCGGTCTTGCCCAAACCCGGCAAAGACAATAGATACTGCACCTCCTACAGGCCGATTTCTCTCTTAAATATTGACTTCAAGATTTTCACGGGAATATTCACAGCTAGACTAGGGCCTCTTATGCTGAGATTAATAGAACCCGACCAAGCCAGATTCGGCGCGACAAGGCAATGCAGCGACAACACTAGAATGTTGTTGCATCTCCTGCACAAATCCCATCGACAGTTAGTGGAGCATGTTTTCCTATCAATAGATGCCAAAAAGGCCTTTGATAGGCCCTTCCTAGAGACTGCCTAAGAGAGCTTTGAGTTGGGTCGCTGCTTTCGCCAATGGGTTTTTAGTAAGTACTGCCGCCCTTCGGCCAGTGTCAGAGTGAATGGCTTCACCTCTACCCCGTTTGCTATCGCTAGAGGCATGCGCCAGGGCTGCCCACTCTCCCCCTTATTATTTGCTCTCTACATGGAGCCACGGGCTCAATGGGTTAGAGAGACTCAGCGTATACAGGGGATCCTTTTTGGGGGGGAGAAGCTATACGATCAGCCTCATTGCTGATGATGTTGTGGCTATACTGGAGTCTCCACATAATTCAGTTCCAGGGTTCTTGGCTGAACTAGAGGCATTGTCAGCCACCTCTGGTTTTAAGATCAATGTAGCCAATTCCCAAGCACTAGGGGCCCGATTCACAGAACTAACTTATGACAAAATCCTAAACTTACTACCATTTTGGTATTCACAGAAGTCACTTACTCATTGGTGAGAAAGTGCCTTCTGTGAATACCAAAATGAGTAATTGCACTTATTCATTTTGGTATTCACAGAAGGCACTTAACTCATCAATGAGTAAGTGCCTTTTGTGAATACCAAAATGAGTAAATGGTAGTAAGGTTAGGATTTTGTCTTAAGTTAGTTCTGTGAATCGGGCCCTAGGTTTTTCCCTATTGCAAACCACTCTCACAGCTTTGTCCCAGGAGTGCCCTATTAGATGGTATCAAAAGACTATGCCCTACCTTGGTATAACGCTATCTCTATCCCCGCCGAAACAATGTCCTTGAATTACTTCTGGCTACTGCGCCGAAACAAGCAGGAGCTCAAGAGGTGGCGGCCATCCAAACTCTCCTGGTTGGGTAGAATAGCAGCCCTCAAGATGAGCATACTTCCCAAAATACTATATATCTTCCAGACCCGACCGGTGGATCCCCCCGCTGGTGTTTTAAAGCAGCTACAATCTGTATTGAACGCCTTTGTCTGGGCAGATAAGAGGCCGCAAATACATAGAGATCTGGGTTTCAGACCACATGATGAGGGGTGAATGGGGATCCCTGATTATTGACCGTTATTATAAAGCGAGGCAGCTGTGGACCTTATTGGAATGGGCTCAGCCAGAGTCTGAAGAGAGCTGGCTATTTATGTAACGCTTGCAGGCGAAAAAAGCCCTATGGAAGGTCCTGTCTCTTTGCAGGGTGTCTAGACCCTCTGGGCTATATGACTCCCCTATTGCTGGTGCCACACTGAAAGAATGGGATGCCACTGCTCTCCGCAATGGCTTGACATTTTTCCCCTCGCCCCTCACTCCCATCACGGAAAATCTGGATTTCTCCCCAGGCCTTAACTGGGAGGCATTTTGTCAGTGGGACACAGCTAGAAGTAGGTCTATTGTTTTTTAAAATCTCAATTGCCCTCGATTCTTTGAGGACTTTAGGTCTGACTCCCCCATACCGGAAACTGAACGCTTCCATTACATTCAAAACAGACATTGGGTCCTGCAACCACAAATCCGCCCGGGAGCGGAGAGGCTCCTCACTCAATATGAGCGCTGGCTATGTTTGAAGCATTCCTCCAAACGACTGATCACAGAACTTTATCACATCCTACGTCCCCCCAAAATTAGCTGATAAGTCGGCAGGACAAAGACGGTGGGAGGCTAAACTTGGCCGGGCCCTGACACCTAAAGAATGGTCAGATGTTTACTATAGAGCTCTTCACTCGTCACGCAATACATCTAGTATTGAAATGGCCGCTAAAATCATGACTTACAAGTACCTTACACACTCCCGACTCCATAAACGTGACCCTGACTGCTCCCCTACTTGCTGGAGGAGATTTGACGCTGAAGACACACTAGCGCACCTCTTGTGGGAATGCCCTATCCTCGCCTTATACTGGTCTCAAGTGCTAGACGAGATAGATGGCCACTTCTATGTTATATTATGTTATGTTATGTTATGTTATGTTATGTTATGTTATGTTATGTTATGTTATGTTATGTTAGTTCTACTTTTATAGCACACGACTCACCCGGGGACATCTTGGCGCTGCTTAGAAACTAACCTAAGACTGGAAGATTATGATTAAATCTTCCATTATGATTGAAACAGGTAAGCTTTTAGTTGTTTCCTAAAGGCACTGTAGGTGAAGGTTTCACGCAGAGCAATAGGTAATTTTGACAGGGTACATGTTTTGTGAGTTTCTTTTGCAAATAGCATGGACCTTTGCCTTTCAAGGTATGATCGCTTTGTCACTCATAGCCAGTGCAGCTCTTTCAACAAAGCGTCCGAGGGGGGGCCTGCCGGGCGGTGCAGAATCATTCTTGCTGCAGTGTTCTGAATCAACTGTAGTATAGCAAGCAAGGTCTCTCCTGCTTCGGTCAGCAGAGCGTTTCTGTAATCCAATCTACTAATCACCATGGCCTGAACCAGGGTTCTGCGACAGTTAATAGGCAGGTAGGGAAGGATCTTGCGCAGAAGACGCAGACTATAATAGCAAGAACTGGTCATTGCAGCAATATGATCTTTCATTGTTAATGTCCGATCAAGTTTTAGCCTAGGTTTCTTACACATTGTTTGGGTACGGGTGCTATACCACGCTCCTATGCTTCCCCGCATATGTAGTCCTTGGGGTATCAGATAAACTTACCTTTCCCCTCAAGTCTCGTAGGGGTAAGCAAATGGGCATAGCCCTAAGGTGCGGCACTATAGAACATACTGTCACATTTGGGCACAAATAGAACACCAACGGTGCAGGGTGGCTACATGGATTATGGTAAATATTAGGTATGGAGTGCATCTCTTTCTCACTTCAAGGCGACGGGCCTCTTTTGCTGAGGCGTGGCAGCTCTTTGTCGCTTTGTTGTGCACTTAGTTCCGGGAACTGGCCTGCCCGCGATACTTGCGTTTGCCCCGCCTTCCTGAACTGGGTCAAAGTACAAACTAAACATTGCAATTAAGTCTATGCAGATGCTAGGTCTAAGTTTTGATATGTTGCTGGAACACGTTATATGGGGGAGGAGACGGGAGGGGGAGGGGAGGATGGGAGTAGGAAGGGGGGCGGGTTGGTTCACCTGGGTGTTTTTTGTTTCTGATGCTCTGTGCAGCACTGTCATATTTGCAGACCTGTGATCTAGGCCTCCCTACTCACTGTGTCTTGTTTGTTGACAACTCAATAAAAAGATTTCATACTAAAATGTCAAGAGAAGTCCTGTGATTAATTGTCTTCCTGAAAAGAGACCGGAGGTTTGTCTAGTGGATTCATCCTAAGGTAGGGCAAAGGTTAAAATGCCTACTGCTGAGAAAGTGTACCATGCAGATAACAAAGTGCATATAATAAAAATAGGTCAGTGGGTTCCTGCTTCTGTAAGAGAGCTCCTTTTGGTACTTGTCATTTATAATTCAAAATCCTAATATAGAACATTGAGCTATTAACTGTCACCCTAGAGCGGCTGCAAACTGCAAGGTATGTGTTAGAGCTATATTTTTTTTGCCCAGTCTTTCACTATCCTAATCTTGTAAAAATGGTTCATTTGGGTAGAAAACAATTCTTATTATGAAAGAGAACCCTTAACAATGATGTTGCATTTTAAATTCTGAATATGTACCTTTCCTGAATAAGAACTTTAACTATATCGCCTGCTAGTATCGATGACATGCCACTCCTACACTACAGCTTGTAGTACTGTCTGATGTAACATTTCCTATACACTAATTTACACACATATGATTGTCTCTGTGCTGTGTGTGTGTGTGGTATGAAGTGTTCTGACACCTTACACTGGTATGAGTGGTGCTTTAAAACTAAATGGATCTGAGAGACAGCGATTATGGAGACTTGAGAGGCACTGTTAAAGGGTGCCAGAGGGGGAATCCGTGGCAGAGGTGGTCATTGGGGGGAGCCAACAGACATTGTAGCACAGGGCACCACTAGGTCTAAAGCCGGCCCTGTTTATTGCTCCTCGACTATAACCATCTATTAACAATCCGCACAAACCCAACGTTTTTTCTAGCTTTGTTGTAACATAAAATGGGCCCAACTCAAAAATTGAATAGCAATTTATCAGGCATAATTCAATTTTAACTGCAACACAGAGGGGTATGCCTGGAAACCCTTGACAGGTGAATGTTTACAAGTATACTTCAGGAATGTTTTATAATTGCATAACCACCTTGTACAGGATAACTGTGATGGTGGAGATCTGTAACAATTTTTCTGCTGAGCTCCCACAATGTTAAAATTCAGAGATGTACATACTGAGGGCAAAATGGTCTGAAGAATTATCGAGACAAAAAAAGAAACATCCAGGGGCCAGATGTAGGTAAATTCAATTTAGCGAGTCCTTAATAGTGATTTTTACCGAATCGCTATTAAGGACTCGCTAAATTGAATGTAGGTAGGAATCGCTAAAATATTAGCCATTCCTTCAAATTCCTTAATAACGAATCGCAAATTGAGATTCGTTAATAAGGAATACCAACCCATTCATTCTTATGGGCTAGGAGGCCCATAGGAATGAATGGGAAGATATTCACTATTTGCGATTCGTTAATAAAGAATCGCAAATAGCGGGAGCTATTTCAAGGGTGCCAGGGTGTCAAAAGGACACCCTGTTGCACCCCTGAAATGTGCATGTGTGCACATGTGGAGCACATACATGCACTAAGGGCATGCATGTGTGCCACATGACACTTTAAAAAAAGCAAAAATGAATTTTTTTACAGGAAAGCCTAAAGTGCACTTTGCTTTTTGCTACCTACATTGCATTTAAGGAATCGCAATAAGCGATTCCTTAAATGCAAGAGCAAAATAAGGAATCACACATTTTGCGATTCCTTATTTTGCTAGTAGGTTTTGACTCACCTACAGTGCTCTCAGCCAAATACCGGTCGGTAACGCAGAAAGTCTTGAGACCCAACTTACTATCCAGTGTAAACCAGTAAAATTGTACAATTGGTGCACAAATACATTCCTATTGATACATGGGCAGAGCACTGTATCCCACAGATTAACGACCATGGCTATGCAGAACGCAAACACCAACCATTTATAAAGAAATGGGTTTTGTATGATAAAAGTAACAAAGTCAGAGGTAACCAAGAAACGCAAAATGCAGAGTCCATGAATATTTCCTGCTCTAAGTGTTTTTTTCTGGTGTTTGGTAGTCGCAAGTATCATGCACTATTGTGGGGCAATAAGATCATTCGAGTTTGACAGCCAACGTGTGTTCTGGCGCCTCTAGGGACCACAGAACATTTTGAAGGGTGAAATTTGTAGTTAAATACCATTTACAATCTTTTCTACATCTAGGTGTAAGGGTAATTTGCACACAGCACGTGTCACGTCAACCGAGAAGAGCAGATACAAGCTTGGAAAGTGCAAAAGAGAGACATACATGTATGGTGAAAAAGAGACTGCATAATTTGTGGAACATATTTATAAACTAATCTGGGGTTTTTGGGACAGACTTAGTGATGAATACTAAAACTATTCTGGCAAGATTTCTGTGCATTCAATTGGCTCAATGAAATAAAAGTGTAATTATCAACAGTTCTATGCAAAGGAAAAAGTCCACAAAGTAAGACTGATAGCAGTGAGAAGTTTGAGCTAATCTGTGACCCAGTTGTGGGCACGAAAGTGTCTAAAATAGCAACTTTAAGAGCACCTGGCTAGAACTCGTTAATGAGTTAGGTAGATGTGGCTCAAGATTGGTAGTTAAATGTCTTGTAAAAGGATGTAAGAGAGCGTATGAGAGCGCTCAAAGGCATATTTGTTTATTTGTCAGTCTTGTGAGGACGGTAGTAAAAGGGAAAAATTGGTATGTATTCCGTTTTGGGTGTAGGGTGTGATAAGGTATGACGAGTTATGTTCAATAGATCAAGAAGAGCAGTATCTCAACTTCTTAGAGAACTAATTGGAGAACTCTTGCGAGGTAGTAGGAGGTGCGCAGTTTGTGGAGTTTTACATTGCACTCTACTAATATTGGTAAGATACGTCTTTGAACGTTTAATCAAGACAGAGAGGCAACAGGAGGTACCTTGTAAAGAAAACATTTTAGTGAACGCGTTGAAACTGAGGTCGCATGGTGTGGCGTGGTGTGCAAACAGGGCTGGACTAGCTACCGGGCGTTTTGGTGAGTTGTCGAGCTGGGAGCTGATTTTGTTGATGGGGACCTGCGTGTGTTTCGAAATAAACAATGCAAAACACATATTTTTTCAGCACAAGGAGGTCCCCATCAACGAAATCAGCCCCCAGCTCGGCAGCACACCAAAACGCCCTGTGTGCAAAATAACAATGGACTGGGATGCAGCCCGAGGAATTACCACTGGCTGAGATTAAGCCTCATTTATAAATTGGTGGATGGCTCATTGCTTCACCAGGGGGGCGGATTAAATTACTACACCCTGTGGGGCAAGGACAGCCTGCCACAGATATAAATGACTGCCAAGCTAAGTGGTCATCTACAATGTATTGTCATAAAATTCCATGAGAGGAAATCCTGTCAATGCCTTTTGCTGTTTGGTGTAGGGCTGCATCAGCATGAGACAGCCCGGCACCAAACAGTTTTCTTTATTTATTTTCAAAAAGAAAATCCTGAAGTGGAATTTCGTTTTTGAAATTAAAAACAGTGTAATGCTCCCCTCGCCAAGTGAGTTACCTCTCATGGCAGGCGAAACATTATTTGATTTTTACTGTCCCTCACTGCCAGAGTCTGCCAGGTAGTGAAGTGCATTTAGATATGTAGCCATTTCTCTGATGGCACTTAATCCATCAGAGAGGTTTGTCTATGGGAGTGATAGACGAGTCACCTCTGTAGCCAAGCTGAAGGTCCACCTGCATTTAAATCAAGTAAAGGGATGTTCATGTAGGCAGCCTGTATACTTTGTTGCAATCACGATGGAGTATACATACAATCAGCATATGAATTGGGCCCTAAGTCAAGCATTCCATCCATAAATATTTTGTATAATTCATGTCAGGTAGGATTACATAAGATTTAAAGCCACTGCAGAAATCAGGTAAATGTACTTGCCACATTTCAGGTAAGCAGCACCCCTTCAATGCATTTTGCAGGGTTTGCCTGGTGGTGATGGACAGTAAAGAAATGGCTATATGTCCACCCATTCTGATTGTCAGATAGGCATGTAGCCATTTCTCTGATGCCCCTTAATCTGTCAGAGAGGTTTGGATTTGGCAATGATGGAGAAGTCATCACCGAAGCCAAACCAAATTTTCCGCCTGAATTTAAATTGGAATGCTGGACCTTTATGTTTGCGTTATGTATACTCTTTCACCATTGCAATGGAGTACACATACAGTCAACAAATTGGGCCTTAAGTCAAGCATACTATTCATCTCTTTTTGTATATTTCTGTCTGGTAGCATTACCCAAGGTTACAAGCCTCTGCAGAAATCGGGTAAATGTACTCGCTACATTTCAGGTAAGCAGCAGCCCCTCAATACCTTTAATGAGAATGACTAGGCCTTCTCTAAACAGCATCATTTCTGAGGAGGGAAATTCTGCTTCAGTCTGGCTGGTCACAATTTAAAACTCTGAAAAACAGTGCCACTGCTTGCCAATGGACTGCTGTCCATCTGTCCACTGGCAAAGGACTAAGCACAAACACTGGCACCCTCTCAAGTAAAATGAAATGTCTAGATTGATGCTGATATACTTAGATCCTGGTGAAGTGTATCTCAAGCACAAAACTGCATGCAACCTCTTTCCCCCTATGCTAGGAGACAAATTGATGCCATTCTGGAACATTTTTGGCAAGCGCTGCTGGTACCTACCCTGCTGTGTGGAAGTACCTAGCTAGCACTATGAGTCCAGAGACACAGGCGCATAGTACAAAAAAAAACTCTCTACATTTAACCACAAACAGGATGGAGACCCTTAAAATACACCACCAAGTGATCAGTGATGAGCACACATCCTTAATGACCGAAAATTTCTTTAGTTGAGTGTGATCTCCAATACCGCAGGTTCCTGGTCTGTCGTGGCATTGGCATTGACACATATCCACCCTGTATGGTCCGGATGCCAGAACACGTTTTAGTGAGCCACATTTGGAGTCCCCTGACTCTGCCATGCTCAACGGAGATCCAGAACTCTGCTGGTGTGTACATTAGACAAGTCCAGATCTTTAAGAGATCCTGGATGGTACTTGTGCGTGCCTATGGGCAGCTTCTTATGGCCAATTTTGCTTATATTTCAACATCAAACCCAATGGACATAAAGCCATTGTGGCAGTGTCTAAGGGTGACATTACTAGTCCCGGCAGCAATATTCTTTAGAATGCAGACACATAATGATGTTACATTGCCATGGTCATATGGCCCCTCAACCTTACTGGAGCAGCCTGTTTATAATTGCTTCTGGCTGTAGAGAAGTTTATTCTTTTCTTAGCTCTTGGCTTGATTTCTCTCTTGGGGTTTTCTGTCCATATCCTTCTATATCCAGTACTTTCTAAAATGGCTCTTTACTTCGCATTTTTGTTTTGTTTGCCTGCTTGGTTCTCCATGCCTTTTTCCCCTGGTCCCCTCTCAGGCCTGCAGTTTTCTACTTCACTTTTTTATTTGGGCATTCCGATCTTCGATTCTTCTAACCTCTTTAATACTTCCAAGATATGAGTAATCTTTATTTATTCACTACTCTTCTTCCCCCCTTTCCTTCTTCTGATCGGTGCTGTTTTTCCCTTGCAACTTTTAAATCACTTACAGCCAGTATGACCTTGTACCTATCTGCAAACGTTTTTCACTGGTTGCTCCAGAATTTTCTTCCCTTTGAACGTGGGTTCACTTCCCTGCTTCAGCAGCCATCTTGTTTGCCTATAACTGCATTCCAGTTGCCTAACAACTGATTCTGCTTTTGCTTCTTTGCACTGTTTCTTTTAACCAATTGCACCTTTACTTTTTTCTGCAGGTCCTCACTCCCCTAAATCACCACATGCCTCATACAACATGATGTCACAACATGTATCAGCTAACTTGCAAACATATAGTAGCATCCATGCAACCGAACCTCTGCTTCTACAAGCATTATTTACGCTGCAGCATCACCAATGTTGTTTATAGTGCATGTTTGAAGAAAAATGCCTTTCTTTTGTATTTTCACCATTTTTTCCGGACTGATGCTGCTGGATTTCTGACTCACTCCCAGTTCATGTTCTGTGGCCCCTAAAACATGTTGAATTTGGCAGTACTTCTAATTGGCCTATTTAACTATCCCTAATATATAGCACAAAGGTGTACACAGGGCCTGCAATTTAAATGTCACTAGAGGACTGCAGCACATATTGTGCTACCACTACAGTGACACTGCAAATAATGTCTCTAGGCCTGCCCCTGCACACGGGGTATGCAGTTTTAAAACTGTCAATTCTACCTGACAAAACAACCTATTTGCCAGGCCAAATCCTACTTTTTTAATAATTATGAGTCAGGCTAAGGTAGGCCTAAATGGCCATAGGACAGGATGAATGGTATTTAAAAAGTAGGGCATGTACATGTTAAGTTTTACAAGCCCTGACAGTGAATACCCCAAAGTCGTTTTTCACTGTAGCATGGTTACCTCTCCACAGGAAACCACTGGATTACATTAAAACACCTTATCTCGCCTACCTTCACTTTGGGAGTAGCTAGAAAAATTATTACAGATCTAACTTTAATAGTAATTTTAAATTCAACTTATGTAGTCAAGTTAGATTTGACATTACTATGTGTTAGACAGGGCGTCCATGGCGCAGTTTTCACCCTAACTTTTGCCTTCAGTCCTCCTGTTTTGCTGACTTCATTTTTGCTGACTTTAGGACTCTGCACACTTTAATTCAGCTAACCAAACCGATGCTAAAGTGTTTGTGTGCTCTGCTTAAAACATGGTAGAATTGGCTTATGCTTAATTGGCATATTTAATTTAGTTATAAGTCCCGTATAAAGTGGTACTGCCTGTGCCCCAGTGGCCTGTAAATTAAATGCCACTATTGGAGGTGCAATACTGAGTGTGCCACCCACTTAAGTAGCTCATTAAGCATGTCTCAGACCTGCTATTGCAGCCTTTGTGCGCTGTTTTAAACTGCCATGTCGTCCTGGAAAAACAAACAATTTGCAAAGCCCAAATTTCCCTTTCTAATACATATAAGTCACCCCTAGAGTAGGCCCTGGACAGTCCAGAGGGTAGGGTTCATTGTATTTAAAAAGTTGGACATGTGCGGTTTAGCTTTACATGTCCTGGTAGTGAAAAACTATTTTATTTGTTTTTCACTAATGCAAGGTTTGCCTCAACCATAGGATCATATTGGGGCTACCTTTACCTTACATTTAATAGTTAATGATTTCCAAATGGGAGCAGGTGATTAGTTCATTTTTGGTGTCTTTGGAATTGTAATAAAAAATCCTCTCTCATACTGAAGTTGGGTTTTAAATTACAATTTTGAAAATGTCACCAGTAGGAAGTTGGCATTTTTTGTCCCTTAGCTATTCAGTGCCTGCAGCCTGTCTCTGGGTCACATGGCTGGGTGTAGCTGACAGTTGGGCTTTGTGTATTGCTTCTAGATAGCCACACACAATAGAGAGTTTAGATGTACCAGGATGTGCCATCACTGGCAGGATAGGAGAGCGGAGCTGGACACAGCCCCACTTAAACTTGAATATGCTGTGTCCTGCCTCCACACACAGGGCTGCATACCTCCCTGTAGTTAGTTTGGAGCCAGGACAAGGACGGCAGGATGCTCATAGACTTCAAAGGGAAACCTATAGCTGCTTCTCCCACTTCTAAAGGAAGGCCCAGTTATAAAAATTGAACCTCAGACACCAACTCTTCAGTACACGTCTGGACGTGTGGATACCCTGCCAGGAAGATGGACTGCTTTATTGTGGAAAGGACTCCCACTCTGCTGGACTGTTGTTCTGAAAAAGACTGCTGCCATGCTGTGCTCACCTACTGCCCTCTTGCATAAGTGAGAACGACTAAACCTGCATCTGTTGAACCCAGGACCCCAGTGTCCTGGGTTCAATAGAAGTCAGCCCAGCATGTAAACTCGGGGATCTGTGTGTCCTACCCTGCCAAGCGGCACCACCCAAGTCCTGGACCCTTGGAAGTTGCTCTGCCAGGCCATATGTAGATCCAGCAGAACCAATGCATCTCCTCAGCTGTACGGCAAAATCCAGAGCAGAACTGATACATTGTCTCTACTGTGATGATTCTCCTAGAACAAGGACTCAGCATCAGCCTTCCAGCCTGCCTCAGATACTGTGTGAAGCTTTACCAACTCAGGCCCGTGCATCACAAATCTCATATTGACAGCAGATTTGGTGATGACAGAGGTTCTCCTATCACAGCCTCAAAATTCCTCGGAACTGATGCATTGCCTCAACTGTGCGACGCATCCTTGACACCAGACTTTGCATCACAAGCACTGACCGATGGGATCCTCAATGACAATGCAGGACCTCGCATCGCATCTCCTCAGAACCACCTTGGTTGCATGATGCATCCTCGATGCAGAACCTCATAACGCTTCTCAACCAACACTTAAGATACTCTTGTTCAGCGGGCCTACCTGGGACCCTGTAGCTAGATAGCTCTCCATCGCAGTTGACCTGAGGTTTATACTTTGTCCAAGTCCAGCACAACAAAATATCCACTGTTGGCGCTTTTTAGGTATATTTTTTCCTGAACCTTCAAACTTGCATATCTCCTGTTCCAATGAATGTTTTTTTGCCGATTTGGTCTGATGTATTTAATAAAGATTGTTCTATTTTTCTAAATTAGTGTGGGATTGTTTGTGCATCTTTTTGTCACTTTATAACTGCTTGAAGTGCTGCATAAATACTTTACACATTGCCTCTAAGTTAACCCTGACTGCTCTGTTCCGGGATACCACAGGGTTCAGCACAGGTTCATTTGGGGTTTGCATGTGCCTCAACCTGACAATGATTTTGGTTGCTTCTTGAGTGGGGATTCACCACCTCAGCCAGTAACCCAATTTCCCACACTATTTAAAAATTGTGCTTTTGTCATTTTTCTCCCTCAGCTGAATGGCTCCTTAATTACGTGTGAAGTGGCTTCCAGAGATGAGGCAAAGGGAGAGGGCAGTACTTCCCCTGCTAGGTTGGCCATCTGGATCTTAATTAACATTAAAGTATACCTACCCTATCTAAAGCAAATGTAGCTCACAACTAGGCCATCTCAGCTATTGTCCTGCTAGCCAGTCAGGCAGCAATTCCACTGAAAATGTAGCTGCCCACAGAACCGGCTTTAGGTATCCACAAGGGAGGGTTTGCCCATTACCAAGACCTTTGGGTGGTCAGAATGTTCTGCTATTTGCTTTAAGGCAAAGAGTAAGCATACAGGAAGTGCTACAAACGTGGGTAGGGGCACCGTGGGAACTTTTACCCCAATGGTTAAAGAGCAGCCAGGAGTTTCCCTCATCCCCAGTTTGGCACTGGGCATAAATGTGGCACCCCCAGTACCTTCTTCAGAACACCTCTGGACCTGAGGGAGACGGAAGAAGGACTGCACATGCTGGTGGCCTATGAGGAGAACCCCAAGGGCTGGACCTACTCCTACTTGTTTCAAGGACTGAGAAATGGACTCTAAGGGGTCGATTCCGATTTGGGAAAAAAAACGTCCGTACGATTTGTATCTGGAGCCCTCTCCTTACAAATTGTACCCGTCCATCTGAGTCGCGTAGTACGATCCGTATTCCGTTAATCCGTCCGAATCGTCGTGATCCGTACGTATTGCAAGGCTGAAACAGTGAACCGTACGACTCGTACATATGCCTTACGACTCATACACATGCCGTACGACCCGACGAGTACGATCCGGACCGGGGTATGAGGACGCGATTCGTACGGTCCACGTCAGGTAAGGGCGAGTCGTACGGAAAAGCACACAAACACATACACCCCGTACCATCCGTGCCCCGCATGATCGCAGGGGTACAGTGCATACCCCTGCGATCATGGGGTGTACACACCGTAACCCATGTACGATGGGTGTACCCATCGTACATTGGGTACGGTGCGTACACCCATCGTACATGGGGTACAGTGCATACACCCCATGATTGCAGGGGTACGCACCGTACCCCTGCGATCATGGGGGATACGCACCCCCTTTCCGTACCTGTTTCGGAGTGAACTGTGCTTTTACGGCTGTTTTCAGCTCCCGTAGAAAAAGGGTCGTACGGTGCGTCCCCAACACAAATTGTGCTTGCTGGGTCGTAAAAACCAGCCACGAACCATACAGATGTCGCGTACAGCGGGTTCCGAGGGAGAATCGTATGGAGATTAGAGTTGTACGGTCTCTGTCTGACTCGTACGGAGTACGGCTCCTGGTACGAATCGTACTTTGTCGTACGTATGGGGGACATTGGAGGGTACGATTCGTATGGGAAAAACGCTCCGAACGGCTATTCGGAGCGTTTTTTCCCCAATCGGAATCGGCCCCTAAGGGTCAGTTGGCTGACCTTCCGTTAAGCTACAGGGTCAGAAAAGCTGCAAGATACCCACTTTGCTCAAGAGCCCAGCTGACCTGTTCCAACTGGGCCAGCCCTGGATCCTACAGGGGCCTGCACCTGGAGTGAGTCCTGACATCTGTGTGGTGTCCCTAATGTACTGGGACCATTAGGCGTTAATTTTGAGTTTCTTCCACTCTGAGCTTTCTCGCCAAAATTCAATAGCTTCACTGGGGCTTTGATGATTATTATTTGTTCTAATGGAACCCATTTCTACCACAGCTTGCTGCCTTATACAAATGAAGATTCGTGACTTCCATTTCAGAGTCAGAATGTAAATCTTCTGAGCGGGACACACCTGGCTTCTGTTTCAATCTGCGTTCCATTGTGGTCAGCCTTAACTCGTGCCTCAATACCAGTTAAGCGCAACTAGATGACTCCAGTTTGTGTTAACTATTTTCATTTAAAAGTTTAAAATTCTGTTTCCCCTTATTGGATTTTTGCCATTTTGGTGTCATTTTGTTCATCAAAATTATTTTTATAAATTGGAATGGGATTTTTATTGTGTTGTGTGTTTTACTTTTCAACTGTTTTGGTACTTCTAAATGCTTTATACATTATGACTGTCTGCTCTGTTCCATAGTTATCCGTGGTTGAGCTCTGGTTTGAATTACTGAATCCCTTATGGACCTAAGAAGGTTGTATGACTGAACCACGAAGGGTACGAGGAGTGTACCAATTGGGAGTGGCCAGGAGAAAGTGGGTTCCAACTTGGTGCGGTGCCTTGTAAGCCCACAATAAAGCTTTACATTTGATTCTAGCTCTGATGGGCAGCTAATGGAGGTCGCTAATTGATCCTGAAACTGAGCAGAATTTGGGAAGATTTTTGAGTACTCTGGCAGACGCATTGTGAATAGTTTGTAGTTTGTTAAGAATGCGTGACTGGGCATCTATATGTAGAGAGCATTACAATAGCCTCTTTTCGATCTAACAAGAGCTAGGAAGACTGTTTTTTTCTAAGTTCCATGGGGAATGAACAGTAGGATTTTCTTTGAATTGATTAGCATTAGGAAAAAGGATGAAGGAACTTGCTTAGGGTGGTCTATGAAAGTGAGATTTAAGTAAAAGATGACTCCAAAATGTCTGGCTTTCCCAACTGGGCATAGAAGGGACCCAAGGCTAAGTGGGCACCAAGGAGAATTCCGAAATGAGGGATCCCTGCCAAATAGCAGCACTTCTGTCTTTTCTGAGTTCAGCTTTAGGAAATTCTTCTGCATACAGGTGACAATTTTCAACATACAGGTTTTGAAATCATTGGCTAATTTATCAGGGTCGGTAGACACTGATACCAGCATAGGAAGAAAAAGAAAAACCCAGCATCGAACCATTTGATTATAGGAGTGATGTAGGAAATAAATAACGACTAAGAGGATCCCTGGGGGACCCCACAAGGGAGTAAAAATTGATCAGAGGTAAAACTGCCCACAGCCAACGATTGCTCTCAATTGGACTGAAAATAGTTTAGAAATCTAAGCGGAGAGCCTTTAACCATGCTCTGTACATTGATCACCTTGATTCAATTGGGATCAAAGGCAATGTTCTTAAGCTCATTTCTTCATTCCTGGCTGACCGTATTCAGTCGGTCTCTCTTGGTGAATTCATCTCACCAGCTTATTACCTTGTGGGGTCCCCCAGGGCTCATCTTTGAGCCCCAGTTTGTTAAATCTTTATGTCACCCCACTCGCAGTCTTAATTAGAACATTTGGCTTTTCCTTAGTTTCTCATGTGGATGATACACAGATTGTGGTATCCACTACTGATATCCCTGGAGCCACGGCAGCTCAGTTCCACAACTGCATACTTCCCACCGGGAAGTGGAAGAGCAACAATTGTCTTAGACTAAATTCCTCTAAAACAGAGGTCCTGCTATTTGGCAATAATCCTTCTTTTTGGTCTAACAACTGGTGTTGCCAAGAACTTGGTACTTTGCCTATTCCCAGTGACAGGGCTCCCTGTAGATAAACGCATTCAATTTGAGGCACTTTGCATTGCCTTCAGGGCTCCACATACTGTCAACCCTGACTATATGATACAGCATTTTGAACGCAATACACCAACAAGTTCCTTATGCTCAACCACAAGTGGCAATTTCTTGATACCCAGATTTAAAAAAGCTAACTGGGGAGGGAAAGGCTTCATTGTCTGCACTTCAAGCCCATGGAACACTCTTCCCAAAGAACTTAAACTTAAGAAAGATCTGCTGGATTTCAGGAAACTTCTGGAAACCTGGCCCTTCAGTAAATAACATTGTTTTTTCGGGATCTTCCTAGCCTAGTATCCGCTCAGTGCCTAGATACCCCCAGGTAATTGTTGCACTTTATAAGTTTTATTTTCATTTAATTTTTCTTTCATGAAGATGACCGAAGACTATGCAGCCGTTATTCAACCTCAGAGCATATGTTTGGGCCCAGGTACCTTTTATTGTACATATTAAGCAATAGCTACGACTCAGTGTTGTATGCTGCTTGTGTGCTTCTTAGCACGCAAGCTTCTAAGAACGTAGAATGTTCTATTCTAGCTCTGTCAGTGGGATTCTGTAATGGTCAGTTGGAGCTGGACTCTGCCTGTTGCCAGTCGGTGGTTGTCAAGCTATTCTACCTATCTTGGATTAAACCTTATCCTGGAACATAACCTTGTAGTGGACCTGCTATTCTTTCCAACATATTGGCGACAGTGGGAGCTACCTTGCAAGAATTCAGGATTTTCAAGGAGGAACAGCGTTCACTTTGTGCTCCGATTAAAGTAAGGATTTCATTCTTGTTAATTGTGCCTTGATAGCACCAGCGGCTGTTAAAATTGTCTTTCATCACTTTAATTTGGGAACTTTCTCAAGTATTTTCGAGTGTAAACACTCTTGCGTTTCTGCGGCAGTTTAAAATTTTTGCACTTGATGGCACCTGCGGCAGACGCTTAAAATACAAAATTAACGTGGGAGACTGTTTATTTTTTTTTCATGAATTAATATAACATCGTTATTCTTCCAAATAACGGTGACTTACTTGAATGGGCTCGAGCACCTCGCCTTTCTTGCTGCGCAATTAGAACGTTTGGGGCTCATCATTCTCTGCTTCACGATCGTCAGGCTCATCCTTCTTTGTTTTGGTATCGTCACTTTTACAGGGCATTGTGGGAGTGACGTCATCATGTCATCTCACGTTTTCGGCCATCTTAGTTTGGGAAAATTTGTAAAGTCGGCGAACAGCACGTTTTAAACAACAGTTCTGTCTGGAAACGTTTTTGATTTGGAATATTCTCTGTCTCAACAATAGATTTCTTTAAAAAATATTAATTTTTCTGAACAGCTATTTTTCAATTAAATAAAAAAAAAAAAAATTATACATATTTTGAGAAATTCAAGATTATTAACAATTAAACTATTCTCTTTATAAAAGCAAAAACATGTTTTGGTCAACAGTCATGGCAAACATTATGGTTCCACCACATTTTCTACCAGTGGCAGGTGATCCTAAAATGGATTGGGATTTGTGGTATCCCATGTTCCTGGCTTACGTCAGTGTTCTAGAGGAAGATGGGTGTTCGTCCAAAAGGAAATTAGATCTATTACGGTTGTCTTTAGGTG
Source organism: Lissotriton helveticus (assembly GCF_964261635.1). Taxonomy (NCBI): domain Eukaryota; kingdom Metazoa; phylum Chordata; class Amphibia; order Caudata; family Salamandridae; genus Lissotriton; species Lissotriton helveticus. The sequence goes on along the minus strand of NC_136065.1, from coordinate 1,232,080,060 downwards.
GTCAAGGCATCAAGGAGTTATCAGATTTGCCTCCTTTGGAAGATTCTGACTCTGAAACTGATGTTTTTGAAATTGCTGTCAAGCAACTTACCATTAGATTTGGAAAAAAAGTCAACACTGTAATGGAACGTTTTAAATGTTATTCAAGAGCACAAAAAGAAAACGAGTCTATTGAGAATTATATATCTGCGTTACGTGCTTTGGCTGGATCTTGTGCCTTCGACACTATCAACTATGAACAGGTTCTTAGGGACCAAATTATGATGAAGACAAAAAGCAAGAAGATACAGGAAAGATTGTGGTTAGGAACTGAAACTTCGCTTAAAGCTGTGGTTAACATAGCTAAGGGTATCGAACAATCAGAAAAGTTTGTGACTGAAATAAGAAGTCAGAGTCAGGGTCTTTCAGTCAAGATCCAAGAGTCTATACCTGAAGTTTCTGTAGTCAAAGGTCAAGCTTTTAAAAAAAAATCTGTATTCCCCACTTTTAAAAAAGAAGGTTTCATGAAAGAAAATAGATTTAATAATAGACGTACATTTATAATATGTTATAGATGTGGAAGTTTTGATCATGTGGGGAATTTTAAAAGTTGTCCTGCTTTAAATAAGATTTGCGTAAAATGTAAAAAAAATGGGTCATTTTGGGAAAATGTGTTGTTCGCCTCAAAAAGTAAATTGTATTTCATTAGACGAAGAAGAGTTTGATGCAGAATTCAGTGAGTTCAACTGTATTTCATGTATATCTTCAGATGATTGCAAAAGTTTTCCATCTGCTTTGTTTTACATTGACGGAAGGGAAGTTTCCATGTTAGTGGACTCTTGTGCATGGTATTCTATAATTGGGAAAGATATTTTTGAAGAATTGTGGCCTAATAGAGAATTCACGAGTCCTGATATCAAACCTGGTAGTTATTCTGGTCATAAAATCGAATTCATTGGTTTCTTTTGGGCAAACGTAGAATTTAAGGACAGGTTCACTCTAGCTAAAATCTATATTGCTAACAAAGTGGAGTCGATTTTAGGTTGGCCCCACCAGAAAGAGATGGGAATCAAACTAGATCCCAATGCTTCACCTCCTGTATATATTGACCCGAATATCTCATGGCCTGTTTGCATTGTAACTCCTAGTGACAATGAATTTGTGGATAACATTAAGAAAGATTTCCCCAGTGTATTCGAAGAGAAATTAGGTGAGTATGCTCAGTTTAAACACAAAATCATTCTTAAGGACAATGCAGTGCCTGTAAGGCATAGGGTCAGAAATGTACCTTTGGCTTATCGTGACAAATTGAAAGGTATTCTCGATGATTTAGTAAAATCAAATATCATCGAACCCATCAAGTCATCTCCTTGGGTTTCCCCTATCGTTCTTTCTTTAAAGGCCAATGGCGAGCTCCGTTTATGTGTGGATCTTCGCAGCCTCAATAAAGAGATATGGACTGACATGCATCCTTTACCGAAAATTAATGAACTAATTTCCACCCTTTCTGGTGCGAGTGTATTCTCTACATTAGATCTTGCTAGTGCATATCACCAGGTAGTTTTAAATGAGGAGTCTAAGAATCTGACAGCTTTTGTTACTCCTGAGGGTATGTTTCGCTATTTGCGTATGCCATTCGGTCTTGCGAGTGCCGCATCTGTCTTTCAACGCTTAATGAAGGAAGTGTTGGATGGCTGGTATTTTTCGAATTGGCCAGAGGTTAAAATTGTAGAAAGAATTACCTCTAGTCAGGTTATTGATTTTCTTAACAATGTTTTTAGTCATGAGGGTCTTCCTTCCGAGATTATTTCTGATAATGGTACGCAGTTTATTAGCAGTGAGATTGAAATATTTTTTAAAGAACATGGTATTTCTCACAAGAGGGTTTCCAATTATAATCCTCAAGCTAATGGTCAGACTGAGCGCTTTAATAGAGTTGTTAAGGAACCCATTCAGTTAGCTGTTAAGAATAATTTGAATTGGAAAAAAGCACTATGTGCCACTTTGCTTACTTATCGCATCTCACCCAATTCTGTACCAGGGTGTTCTCCTTTTGAATTATTAAGGGGTCGCAAAGCTGGATCAAAGCTGTTACCTTGGTGGTTAACATCTGATAACTCTGCTTTGTCTGGCTTTGATGTCAAGAAAGTGAGAGAACGTGTCAAAATTTATCAAGAGAAAATGGGTAAATGTTCTGCGAAAAGGGTTTCACGCCAGAAGGTCAAAGTTGGTGATTTGGTGCGTGTGAAATTTGGAAGTTCACTTGCTAAGAATTGGGCTAAGTGGTCGGATCCTGTTAGAGTGATTGGAGTATTCAGTAAGGCTGTACGTGTTGAAGGGGGGAAAATTTGGAATTTTAGACGTGTGTCTGTTGTTAGATCTGACAAATCGTTAATGAATTCTAAGAAATGTTCTTCTCATATTTATGTTGAGGATAATGATCAATTGTTTTTGGATAATTTCGATGCTCTGCAAAGTTCACAGAAGGCTCTGTCTATTGATTCTGATGTACCTGTTGTTACCATTCTTGATCCACAGGAGATTGTCAACAACACTAATATTTTGTGTGATCATGGTGTTGTCGAATTTGGTCCTGTTGGTCAAGATGAATCTGTGCAAGGTGTTGCAGGTTCTGTACCTAGAAGAAGTTCACGTGTTTCGCGTCCACCTGTAAAAATGAAAGATTATGTTTGTGCTTAGTTTTTTTTTTCAGGGGAGGGAGGTGTGTTGTATGCTGCTTGTGTGCTTCTTAGCATGCAAGCTTCTTAGAACGTAGAATGTTCTATTCTAGCTCTGTCAGTGGGATTCTGTAATGGTCAGTTGGAGCTGGACTGTGCCTGTTGCCAGTCGGTGGTTGTCAAGCTGTTCTACCTATCTTGGATTAAACCTTATCCTGGAACATAACCTTGTAGTGGACCTGCTATTCTTTCCAACACTCAGCCACCTCAAAATTACTTTCTAAGTATTTCCATTAATCATCTTTCCTCCCTCCGATCATAGAATATCTGAGAAAAGCACCTGAAAAGAAAAATGTATAAATGAAGGATACACACATGTATTAATGTTTTAGATGGCTCCCTGAGCGACATTGTGATTGTCTGATTCTAAATATGATACCTCACTGCTGATACATCATAAAGGAATTTTAGGCAGCTCTGTGAGAGCCACACTGGAATGCAGAGAGCAAAGCTTCTAAATGAGGGGGAACGGAAAGCACAGAGAGTAGTGGGAGTGGGTGACAGGAGGTCAGGTATTTTTTGTATTTGTGACAGGAGGGAGAGGCCATGTAAAGTATGTCTCCCCCTTACTCTTCAGCACCTGCATAGCAGGTGCACGTTGGGGCATACATGATATCAAGTTAGAGATAGGTGAAAAGTGAATTACAGGGATGTTTTTCACCTCAGGGTTCTGAGTGACACCATAGATACCTTCAGCTTCCCTGTCATTGTCTATTTCATGTCACTCAGAACATCCCTGTAAATCACTATTACCCATTCATAATTTGGTACATTCTAGCTTTGCAAGAGCAGACATGTTATGATCATTTATTTACGATAATGTTACACAAAAATGGATTATGACAAGAAAATGTCAAAATGTGTGTTAGGTTTCCACGTTTCAAGAAACACTAGAATGTGCAATGTGAGCATTGGCACTGCAAAGAAACGTAGCTGTTACATGAGGTTATGTTATGATTTGCACTTCATAACGTTCAATTCTGATTTGCTTTTAAATCCTATAGGCTGTATTAACACATACTGTGCAATAGAGACTTACAAAATTATATGTGAACTGATAGCGACTATGAAAAATGCTATGAGTACCCTATACTTACATGAATTAATTGCACTTCATGATGAAGTGATATTCATATGTTTGCTTGAAACATTAGTACACCATTCTATGTATTCATCATGCATGAGCTGTGTGTTATGAAGGCCTCAAACTTTGCTTCCTTTCCTAGTATGAACATATGAACTGAAAAGTCTGAAGCCTACTTGTGTTCTAGCCCTTAATTGCCTTCTTTCACGTTCGTAGCTTACTTGACTAGACTTGCAAAATAATTGTTACTTCCTAGACCAAACGCTTGCGAATGGACAGAAAAGGGATAAGAGCATGAAATCACCTACTTTCTAAATGCAACAAATGTATGAATGACAGTGGCTCTACGGAATGGCGAGTAATGGATTATTTAATTCTTCCGGATCTGTATACTTTTACCTACTACATCATCGCACTCTATAGTGGGCACCCAATGAGACAGAGTGGTCCGACAAATTTGGTGGTGTCAAGGGGTGTAAACCTGGAATCGATGGAGTATAATTACCTACATTATGAACTAAGGGGCATCATCCCTTTACCCATCTTGCAGTGAAGAGACTGATGATTGGGACTTTCAGAAACATCTTGAACTGTGACGAAATACTTTGATTTGCTGCCGGCTGGTATGCTAATGTAATGTGCTAATGTAATGTGGAACCTTTTCGGCTGCAAGCGTTTGCGTCAGAGCAGCTGTGGCATTGACGCTGCAGTGCAAACAGAGGCAGACAATTCTGTCTATGAACTGGAACTGGTCATTTGGAACACACTGAACTTTTCTAAACAGGCTGGTATGAGATACAACTGACTTCCCTGTTAATTAATTCTCTTTAGGATAAATTCTCCCAAGGCTGAGGAAGATAGTTCCTTCATATTTGGATCTCGCAGAGTTTGTATATGCTTATTAAATCCTATCTAATTTAAAATTTAGGTTGTATGCTAATTAATTGAAATCTAAAGAAATACAATTTGAGGTACATTACTCTGCTGATTTTTTCTCATTATTTCTTTGGGCTAAGTTCAATTTGATTTAGTGATTATTTGAACTGTTTGGGGAACTTCCTGGGAGAATATACCCAATATTGTATGTTAACAATTATCTTATTTCAAGTCCTCATATGAAGATGGTTCATCCCTAAGTATTCCAGTCCCTTTCTGCATAGAACAAGATCCATTGGAGGCCCTAAGAGATTTGATATGATAGCTTGAGTTAAACTGGGATGCGTGAAAATAAACGAAACAAATAATTTATGAGGCCCAACACGTTAACGCCCAACAGCTTCTTAACGACTCCAAGTACTTATATTCTAATAGATTGCACCACCCATAACAGTACTGACTTTCAGTCGATGAGACTATTGTTCTGCAGCTGTATTTTCACAAAGGTCCTTCTGACAGTGACATCTTAGATGCAGTGCATTCTGGTACGGTTAGCTACGAGTGCTGCCTTGAAATAAAGGCAGTAGGGGATACAACTATTCCCCAGTCCTCTTATTTCTTGGAATTACAATACTCTCAGTACTGCTCTTCAAAGATATTTGCTCTATTTTGAATTGGCAGTGTACTCACTAATTTATATCGCACACAAGCATACGCATAAGAAAATTGACAAATAATTACCAATTGCTGGAGTTGGAGTTGTTGATTGACCTGTAATCAGAAAAGACAGCAAAATCATAACCAGACAAAATAATGTATGTTACTTATAGTTGTCTTCAATCAAATTATTATAATTTGAAACAAAACCCTTCATGAACTTTAACATTAGATTTTGAACCAGGTCATATTCATTTACAACTACTTTAAATAAAAAAAACAGATTCCATCCCAAACAAAGGTATTTACCAGTTCACTCATTGATGCTTTTCCAGCCCTGTAGTGACATTGTCAATCTTTACCCTTTATAGACTCCTCTGAAACATTTGCATTTTACTGTAAAACTACGTTAGTGACAGGACATGCTCCTATGAATGTAGTGTTGCCAGATCATATGGTCTCATATCAATCATGTCTGGATTTTGGCAAAAAATGTATTGTGGTGATATCCATTCTGCACTTTCTTTTTGTTAATTTCACAGCCTTACCCCCTCAGGATCCTCATTTTCAAAGAGGTAAACAGTGTGGAGCTCCACTCGGAACTCACAGAGAAAGGAGAAGGAAGCATCATTGTGGTGGTCCTACATATATAACATTAGGAAGTGTCAATTGGGCATTTTGGCCAGGGACGTATCTTGGCAATGGAAATATAAGCAACAACCAAAAGGGAGTTTCTAAATTGCTTTTAGTTTGGTGCTACCTCAAATCTGTTGAACTGACTTAATCTGCTAGCACAGTGCTACAATCTCTCTTCTCTGAAACAATACTGTCTATGACCCAGCATGGTTATGGGAACACTGCAGAAGCATGGGCATGACAGCACTCTTCCTTTGAACAAGCAATGAACCAATGTCCCAACATGGAATTAATGCCTTCTCAGAGCAATGTAATTTAGAGCAAAATGAAAATAGCATTCCTTCTCTACCCTTTGTGAACAGTACAAAAAAATAAGCCCTTCCTTTTCAAAGTCAATTTCAAAGAAACTTATTGAGCGCACAAATCACCTGAAAGGTCTCATGGCGCTTGCGGAACTCCGTAAAAGCTAGTGATCAGATCTGAACAACATTATTGATGGTCAAATAGCCATGTTTTTAGTTCCCTCCGAAAAAGCTTGTGATCAAAGATGGAAAGAAGATGTGACTGAAGCTTGTTCCAGAGGTCGGCGGCAAGGAAGGAAAAAGATCGTCCCCCACTTCTTGTAGTGCGAATTCGTAGTGGGGTAAGGAGATGTTTTGTGCTAGATCTTAAGAGTCTTCCTGGCTGATACCAGTTTATCGTATTCGCTCGGTAACTTGGTCCAGTTCCGTATATGCTCTTGTTGTTATTGTTATTGTTATTGTTAGCTTTGGTTTATATAGCGCCAACTCACCGGCAGGTCTCAAGGCGCTGGGTGAGGCATAGAATTTTAAAACGGCCTCTCTTTTTTACCGGAAGCCAGTGGAGCATCCTTAGACTGGGTGATGACGGAGATCTTGGTGGAAGATTTAAAATGAGTCTAGCAGCTGTATTCTGCAGTATCTAAAGTTTGGAAAACAGGTCTTCATTTAGGGAGGCTAATAAGGAGTTCCCATAGTCCAGACATCTAACAATAAGACCCTGCACCAATGGCTTCCTGGATTCAATAAGGATCCATATTAAGATTTTGCATAATTTCCGCAGAATCCCATAGCAAGTGCCTATTACAAGATTAACGCAAATTTTCATTGACAACTTGTTGTCAATTGGTATTCCGAGAATACGCACTGCTTGTTTGGGGGATGGGCATGGGCCCAGTGCCTGGAGCCACTAGTCGTGGGACCAATACTCTTCGGCCCTGCCAAACAGAATAATCTCTGTCTTGCTGCCGTTGAGCTGTAGTTTGTTATTGCCCATCCAGTTGTTAATATGGATCATACAATTTTTAAACCGGGTCATTGTGTCTGTGGGGTCAGGACCAAATGTGATCAGCTGAGTGTCATCAGCGTATGACACTCCCTCAAAACCATAGGACCTGATTACCCTGGCCAAATATGTTACATAAAGGTTGAAAAGCATAGGGCTCATGATGGAGCCCTGAGGGATTCCTATACTTACAGACCTACTACATGAGGCCAGGGTACCTATATGTACTGTGGTTCGACGGTTCATTAGATAGTTTTTGAACCAGTCCAGGGCTTTACCTCTGTCTTCCACCTCCCAGAGCTGTTGTTCTAAAATGCTATGGGAGATGGTGTCAAAGGCGGCTGACTAATCCAAAAGGACATGGCTGATTCCCTGTTATCCAGCGCCAGCCTGATGTTATCAACCACCTCTAATACTGCTGTTTCGGTACTATGTCCCGACCAATACCCTGATTGCGATGGGTCAAGAAATCTGTGATTTTCCAAGTGGGCAGTGAGTTGTTTATTAACCAGGGATTCAAGCACTTTCCCCAAATAAGGCAGCAGCAAGATAGGAAGGTAGTTGCCTGGTACCCTTGGATCTGAGGTAGACATTTTCAGAATTGGTTTGAATTGAGCTGTTTTCCATCTAGTTGGGACCATGGCTTGTTCTAGTAACAGGTTAAATATCTCAGTAAGTTTGAATATTAAAAGAGGTGCTATATTTACGCAGGAACAGTGTGGGAGAGGGTCTGCTGGAGAGCTTGATTTGATCTTTGCTAAGGCTACAGAGACTTCTTCTCTGGTAACAGCTTTTTAAATTCTGACAATAAAGGCAGATTAAGATGGCTATTAATGGCCGGATGAGAATCTGCATTGTTGATGTCATGTTAAGGGAAAGATCTATAGATAACTTTGACCTTTTTGTCAAAGAAGGAGGACAATGTGTCAACTCATTCTTGCGTGTGGGTATGAATATGCTGGTCAGTGTGAGGGGGGAAAACTTTTTCAATATTTTATAGATCTCTTTATTGGACTTTACAGCATTGTTGATCCTGTCTGTCATGTACAACTTTTTAGCCTGTTTAATATTATTTAGGTAAGTGCGATGGATCTGGTTATATTGTATCCGGTTCTCATTTGTCTTAGTTTTCCTCCATTGACGTTCAGCAATCCTGCTGGTCCGTTTGTCAATTTTTAATGCTGAAGTAAACCATAGCGTCACTTTGGCCTTGACCTTGACCCTTGACATAGGTGCCACTGTGTTTAGGGTCAGTGTGATTGCGTCTTCAAAAGTTGTGGCTACCTGATTTACGTTTTTGAGACACAGACTGGAGATTGAAATGAGCTGAGAATGTTAATTGGGTGACTTTGAGCCAAGGCCTGATCCAGGTAAAGTCATTATTATGGCAATTATTCGAAACTTCAATGGGTATACACAATTTTAATAAATGATGGTCTGACCAGAGTAGGGCTAAAGGTTGCTCTACTGTCAGATTAGTTGAATTTGTGAATAACAGATCCAGGGTGTGGCAATGAGCACTATTGAAATATGGCATCTCTTACAAAGAATACAGTTATCTACATTGCTAACCCTGGAGAAAAGTGTTGTGAGTGACATATCTCAACATTCATTCTCAGGAAGCCTTTTTACATAAATGAAAAAATAAACAAGCTAAAGAGCCAGTATCTGCATCTAGAGTTGTTTGTGATTGTGGCATTAATAAAAAAACTATTTTGGTAGTTCCATATTGACAAAGAATGCTGTTCTTCAGGGTTAAAAACTCTCTTCCACAAAGAAGAATGCACACTCACTTCTTGAGCAGATGACGCTGGCATCCTCGCTGTGAACACAGTTATGCACGCCCATCCCTCTATGAGGACATGTCCACAGTGCATGCTCATACCCTCTGCAGCTCACGTAATCCAGGTGAATGGGACCATAGCCCTGTCCATAGAGGGCATTCCCTGGAGCGGACACTGCTGATCCGCAGCCAATTTCTCTGCACACAACATGTGCATCATTGAGGTCCCAGCCATCGTCACACACTGTGCCCCAGGAAGAGTTGTAATAGACTTCAACACGACCTGCACATCTGTCCAAGCCATTAACTAGCCGAACTGAGAAATAAGCTGGAAGAAATTGAGAGAAAGAACTATCAGCTCCAAATGCAAATATGTATTACTACAAATGTAACAAGTCTTGAAAAGGACCCACTACTATCCTACCCAACACCATATCATTTATACATAGACGTCTTGATGAATGTCACTCTCACAAACAATTCCAACACAAATCAGTGTCTTGACAGGCCTGCTAAGAATGGTATCCTGAGTAAATCAGGCAATGATGGAAGCAGGGCCCTCTGGCACATACCATCTCAATGAACTTGTCACTAGAATGCCAGTAGTATGTCGGGTCTGGAAGTAAAGAGAAATGTGACAGGGAAAAACCAAGGACAGCACTTCACCAGCGATGAAAATCAGGCCAAGAGGAGATGCTAATGTGGTATGCAAGAATAGATGGCCAGGTGACACCCAATTACAGGAGCAAGGTGAATGGGGAGAGGGAGAAAGCTGAGAGAACAGTGAAAGACAGAAAGGCGGGGATAGTGACAAGGAGAGAGATGGGAAAAGTAACTGACAAAGCTACAGATGGAGAAAGTAAATAGGAGAATCAGGTGGAAACAGCAGTAAAGAAAATGTCAGTGGAAGGTGAAAGAGGCATCACAGAATATTTTGTTGTCAGGCAAATGTGGGGGCGGGGGAACCCATAATGTGACACCCCAAACCTTTACCCCAACAGAACGCCTACAATTCTATGAATCAGAGATGGTATTAAAACTTAATTTCATGAGTCAAAGGTGTGGCACCTCCCAACATGTAAAAATCCCAGAAATAGAGGTACCCCGGGCGGAGCTGGCATAGTGTCACTCTGCAGAGTTCCACGGAGTTGGAAAGAAATTCTGTGGAACTCTGCTCCACTCCCCTCCACCCTGCCCAATTTAATTATAATAAAAAAGGCACTTACCTGCTCTGGCTGCCTCCTCCTCCTCACCATGTTCTCACCCTCCTTCCTCGCCCTTGCCGTCCTCGTCGTACGTGTAAGGCGTACAACATAGGAGTTTCCAACAAAGAGGACGGTGAGGACGAGGAAGGAGAGTGCGACCATGGCGAGGAGGAGGCAGCCACAGCAGGTAAGTGCCTTTTAAAAAAATTATAATTACATTAGGGAGGGTGGAGGGGCTGGCTAACTAGGCTCCGCCACGGAGTCGGAATATTGGCTGAACTCCGCGTTTTCACCAGAGCGCGGATTATGTAAATTCCGCTGGTGAAGCGGAGTTACCGGTCCGAGCTTGAAAACCAGTCAATTAAGGAAAAGGGATGTAATAATCCTCTAAGCTTCTTTTTTTGGTAAAAGGTTTATTGAAGTACAGCACAGCAAAATACATCTGTCCATCTGTGGCTCCAGGTGCAACTGCAGCTCAGAACACATAACAAAAGTATACAGAGCACATGCCAAGCAATCCAGAGCATGACCTCATATTTGTTAAACTGATAACTCATCCAAGATAAGTACGGAATGTAACACATCCCCCTCATTAGGTAAAACAAAGAAAAACAAAGAAACAAAATGACGAAAACTTGCAAGGATTAATACTGGTAAGTAAAAGGGGAAAGCATGGTGCTAAGCAAAATCATCACATTTTTGGGGAAATTGTCGCAACCGATTAGAAACCTTAACTCTTGAGGAAACAGAATTATTTCTAAATTCACTGTGAGACACCTCACTTTGCACTGCAAGGTGCTCATTACTGAGATTATTTTCTTCAATGTCACTCTCATGTGCTTTTGCAAATATATTATTCGGACATTTGCAACCCTTTTTATGTAACACACTTTACCATCTTGTGTTGCAATTCTAATCCTAAACACCTTCCTAATTTGTATAGCCTTACTAAACTTGCTTACACCCTTACTGATCAAACCAGGTTTCAAAGTCCTGACCCAATCACCAGCTTTAAATGAAGGTAGCTAAGTTCTCCACTTGTTATCAAACCATGTCTGAGTTTTGCATTGTTTAGTTTCAACTCTCAAAGCAGTCTTGTACACACTCTGTCTCAAAACAATCCTTCCTACACTTTTCTCTGAACCACCACGGACAAATACTGGAAGCCGGTTCTCTTCCTTTCAACAATTTGAAACGACTAACTTCAGTGGTGGTATGTGATACGATACAACCATCATTTTTGCTCTTAAAACACTCAACCAACCACTCCCTTGTTTGACTGCTTCCACAACAAAACTTTTCAAAACATGATTAAAGCGTTCAACTTGACCATTTTCGTGTGGTCCATACAATGATGTAAAAATATGTTTAATGCCTCAATCATTTAAAAATGCTTTCATCTCTGATGAGGTCAATTGTACGCCGTTGTCAGTGACTAAAATGGAAGGACATCCTTCATGTGCAAATACTTCTTTAAAAAAACATATGACAGCACAGGTGGTTGCTTGCAAAACAAATGTCAGTTCAGGCCACATTGAATGATAGTCAACTAAGACCAATGCAAAACATGAATTTTCTGGTAAACTGTTAAAAGGCCTAGATACGTCAAATGCAATTTTTTTGCCAAGGTTCCTTAGGCCATTCAACCATTTTTAATGGAGGAATATTTACTTTAAACATTTTCTCACCAGACACACATACTTCACATTCCCTGAAAGTGCGATCAATATATGGATCCATACCAGGCCACCAGAAATATTCCTAGTCAGCCGTTTCATGGATGAAATACCTGGATGTGTTTTGTGAGCAATTTTAAGAATAGCATCTTGGATTCTTTTTGGAGGAACACACTGGCCACCTTTAAAAAGTAGATCACCTTTAAACTGCAGTTCTTCAGCCACATTAAATAATGGTAATAATTCAGATCTGACGTCATTCTTACACATTTTTTATATCTTCCCAATCATTATCATTGCGTACACATTCTTCCCACATACTTTTAGTAATATCATTGTACTGCACTGGTACAACATTGTTGAATTTGACAACAAAATCAGACTCTTTGACTACGTTCACCTCATTGTGATCAAAAGGTAACCACGATAAGAAATCTGCAGTGACATTTTTCTTCTCAGGAACATATTCTGTTTTGAAGTTGTATTCTTGGAGTCTAGATGCTAACCTAGTAATTCATGCCGTGGAATTCCAACCTCCACAGAAGAAAGAATGTTAACTAATGGCTTATGGTCTGTTCTTAAGATACATTTGATGCACCACACATATATACAATAATGTTCGATAGCCAATTCACATGCAAGTAACTCTCTCTCAATCACCCCATACTTGAGCTCAGTTTCATTAAGTGTTCTTGATGCAAATGCCACTCCACTATACCACTCTTTTGGGACAAAACTCCTCCTATTCTGTACAAAATTGCGTTAACCGTAATAATACATTCTTTCCTCATACACAATTGTTTTAAAGTGGGTGCACCAACAATCTCTAATTTGATATCGTCAAAAGCTTTCTGTTTTTCATTTGACCATACATATACCGTATTTTGGGGCCCATTAGGATCACGGGCGGATCTCCACTGCCCGCTTGGCGGTGGCGATCAGCCCGTGATCCGACCCAGTCTGCCACCCATTTCCCCCCTGCCATATTACTATGGCAGGGGGACCCCGGCGGATGGAAAGGCCGTCCGCCACTTTTACACCCGGTCAACGAGTTGACCGGGCGGAAAAGGGTTTAATATGGTGGCGGTGTCTGTTAGACACCGCCAGCCATATTAAAATGGGTGCGGAAAGATGCCTTTCGCCATGGAAAGGCATGCGGGAATTGACCACGGGGACCCGTTGCGGGCCTCCAGGTACTCTGGGGGGTGCACATGGGGTGTACCTATAGTATCCTCCAGCAGTTCCATGCACAACATGGCAGGCATCGCGCGGTGCCTGCCATGTTGTGCATGGAAGTGCACAACATGCCTTCCTGGCATTGTGGCGGACGGTGCTGAGTGCACCGCCCGCCACAATGCCAGGAATGCAGGATGTGGTGGGCGCATCCTAATTGCTCCCACGGGACCCCCGCCCTTATGGCAGGCGGTCCTTTTGCCCGCCATCCTAATGATGCCCTAGGTCCTAAGAATTTTCTCAAAAGGCTCCATTTTTTGTGGCAAAACTCTCCATGAACTTACTATAATATTCACACATGCCTGCAAACGATAATAATTGATTCTTGGAGATGGCGCATTTAGTATGGCATCTACATTGGATTTCTGGGGAATAACACCATCACCAGACTTAGGAGCCGATTATGATGGCGGACGGACCTGAGTCCGTCCGCCACCATAGAGAAGGAGGGACCGTCCGCAGGGGCAGCGGCGGTCCCTCCGTGCTAATTAGGATGTGACCGCCACCCTGGCGGTCACATCCTGTATCTTTATCAATGCGGCAATGATAAAAATGTATCTTGTGCATTTGCATGCACAAAGCGGCAGGCACCTCGCGGTGCCTGCCGCTTTGTGCAGGCAAATGCAGGGGGGTACCATAGGTACCTGCAATGTGCACCCCCCCCTTCACCCCTGGGGGCCCGCAACGGGCCCCCAAACACAAATCGGTATGCCTTTACACGGCGGAAATGCCGCCGTGTAAAGGCATCTTTCTGCAGAAATCCTAATATGGCAGGCAGTGTCTGATAGACACCGCCAGCCATGTTGAAGCTTTTCCGCCGCGGACGGAAGGCGTCCGCGGCGGAAAAGCTGCGGACTGAAAAACGATCCCCCAGCCATCCTAATCTGGCGGGGTTCTTTTTCAGTCCGCAGCGGTTTTCCCGCATCCTCCGGGCCGGCGGTGGCTTCCGCCGGCCCGGAGGATGCGGGAAAACCGCAATCGTAATCAGGCCCAAAGTGTGCCCTAGATATTCAATCGATTTCCTGTACATTTTACATTTATGTGCATTAAGGGTGACACCATGTTTTTCTAACCTCTTGCAAACCTCACTTATATGTTTCCCATGTTCTGTCTTATCCTTTGAAAAAATCAAAATATTATCTTGGAAACATTTTAGGTATTGATGAATGTCTCGGAAGATCTCAAACATTACCCTTTGAAAATCGGACGCAGCTGACGCCGAACCAAAAGGCATTCTTGTGAATTGATACAAACCTTGAGGAGTGATGAATGCAGTAAGTTTTTTTTAATTTTCTGAAAGTTCGATCTGTTGGTATGCAGATCTTAGATCTAATGTTGATTTTTTTTTTGCAGCTTCAAGCATTAACACCACTTAATTTATATTCGGCGGGTCTCGGGCTCAAAAATTCCACGGACTGGACAATTCGCGCTCTGGTGCCTACTCGACTCACGGGGTCACACTCTGCGACTCTGGGCAATAGCTTGCTTAATCTCCACTACGGCCCCTCGCGGCGGGATGCCTGGCTTTCACCTTGTGGATACCCTGCCGGGTCATCTCACAGGGGAATACCAGGACGGGTTCCCTAAGCAAGCGCCTTGATACCTTCGGGTGATACGTGCGCTATATAAGTCGCAATACATTTACATTTACAATACAAGAGGGTGGCAATCTATGAAAAAATTAGAATTCAATGATCTTAAATAAATACATACCCTCAATTTTTGATCAAGTTTGTGCACTAAAACAATGGGGAAAACCCATTCAGAGGATTCAATTTCCTCAATTATGCCTTCACTTGCTAGTTCCTTAAGCATATCCCTTATTTATTCTCTTACATTAATTGGTACACCCCTCAACTTTAGTTTTACAGGGCGTGCATTTTCTTTTAAAACTATTCTGTGTGAATTGTTTTTTAATTTGCTCAATTTGTCACAGAACACATTCTTGTAATCATTTACTAATTGTGCTTCTTTTCCACCACCACCTATAATTGCAATTTTTTGTGCACATATCATCACTTAAATCATAGATTCAGAATGATGCCCAATTTCTACTGATCACACGATCCCAATACATGTACTCCATTCACGGCAATATAAAGTTTTACTTCTGTACACCTTCCATTAAAACATAACGGTACAATAAAATAACCCTTCACATTGATTTTTGAACCGCCAAAACTTTACACTATAATATCAGATGCTTGCAATTGTCTCCCTCTACATATCTCACTCATTTTCTCATTGTAATACTGTTGAGTGATTATGGTTCAAGGAGAACCAGAATCATCCATGAGCTCTAGTTCTACTCCGAACACTTGTACCACACATTTTGGAGCTCTCAAATTATTTCCTTCATTTGAATCTACTCCATTATTGATAATGAATACCACAAAACGCCTCCCACATTCAGATAGTTCCTTGTACTCACTACCATTATTTACCTTATTGATTTCAAAGATGCTTAAAACCATACCACATGTTTGAGTAAAATTATTTCTATTATCTCTGCAAACATTACCAAAATGACCCATTCTTCCACATTTTCTTCATTCTCTGTTTTTGGCCGGACATCCCATGAACGATGCCATATGAGATCTACTACCACACCTGTAGCATGAACTTTGATTAACATAACTATAATTTTGTCTAAAAGAATTGCTATTGTTATATTTACCAATAGTAAATTTGGATTGTGGTACTTCACTCATGTGTTCATTTTTGTTTTTTACCGCACATACTTCTTCCAACCCTTCTATCTTAACTGTGTTTTGTCTTACAGTTTGCATCCATTTCTCTAATTGCTCTAGGTCTTTAGCTGTGGCTATAGCTTCTGATAATTTTGGGGTAACTAGACAAAATATCAAAAAAAATATATAGAATGGACAAAATATCGATTCCAAAATATAGAATGGACATAATATAGTGGTAAATATTATCGAAATGTAGGTCAGTAATATCGATTGTCAAAATATCGAAGTACATAATATAGGCATTAAAATATATTGAATTTTTAATAATATAGCATTTTTTTAAGTGTTTTGTATGTTAGTATATGTGTTAAAAGTGTATATTATTTTGGTAATGTATGTTTAAATTTTTTTAAGTAAAACAATTTATGTTATTTAATTTTTGTGTAATTTCATTCTGTAGCGGGCTGTGGGTTTATAGGGGAATTGGGTAGGAAATAATTTCATTATAGTAAATTAAATAATAATTTTTAGGAATTCTTAATTATTTTTTATGTAATTTTGAGTTTTAGTTCTGTAGTGGGCTTGTGGGTTTATAGGGGAATAGGGTGGGAAGTAAATTAATTATAATGAAGTAAAAAAATAAATAATTTATTTATATTGATAATTCATTTATTATTCATTATTTTGTATTAACTGATAATTAATTTGTATTAATTGATTAATTGATAATTGTGTTAATTGTATTATTTATTATTCGGAACGGTTTGTGGGTTTATAGGGGAATAGGGTGGGAAGTAAGTTAATTGTAATTAAGTAATTATTTAAATTATTTTTGTGTATTGATAATTAATTTATTGTTAATTAATTAGTAATGGGTAATTTGTTATTACTTATGACATTTTTGGTATTGGAAATTAATTTATTGTTAATTTATTATTGATTGTTTTTTTATTACTTATTACATTTTTGCTATTGAAATTTAATTTGTTGTTAATTAACTTTTGATAGCTAATTATTGTTTAATAAATAATAATTATTGGTGTTTATAATTAATTATTTATTAAATATGTTATAGTTGGTAATTCATTTTAATTACGTTTTTTATTGGTATTGATAGTTAATGTATTTTCATTTAAATATTAAATCATCACTTTCCCTACTGTTGCACTCACTGGATTGGGAATAGTAAATTTTTCCCCTACGCTATCCAATGCTTTCCATACTGTTGCACTCTCTGGAGTGGAAATAGTAATTTTTACCCTCCCGCTATCCAACGCTTTCCCTACTGTTGCACTCTCTGGAGTGGGAATAGTAATTTTTACCCCTACGCTATCCAACGCTTTCCCTACTATTGCACTCTCTGGAGTGGGAATAGTAATTTTTACCCCTACTTTATCCAACACTTTCCCTACTGTTGCACTCTCTGAAGTGGTAATAGTAATTTTTGCCCTCCCGCTATCCAATGCTTTTCCTACCGTTGCACTCTCCGGAGTGGGAATAGTGATTTTAACCCTACGCTATCCAATACTTTCTCTACGGTTGCACTCTCTGGAGTGGGAATAGTAATTTTTACCCCTACGCTATCCAACGCTTTCCCTACTGAGGCACTCACTTGAGTGGGAATAGTAAATGTTACCCTCCCGCTATCCTATGCTAAAAATATTGAATGTTTTTTGCATGTTTATTTATTTTTTACTTACATTAATAATTATTAATTTTAAGGTTATTTAAGTATTTTTAAGTATGTTTTATTTCATTATATTTATTAGTTAATTAATGTTACTGTAGTAACTTGGTCCAGACTAGTAGTAGTATTTCAGGTAGATTTATTCTGGTTAGTTACAGCTTACTAGTACAGTAGATATAAGCTAATACAAAGCAGTCCAAAACCCCACCAGGAGCACCTGGCTAAGTGCTCAGCCCTAGACCAACTGTGATGAATCAGGTCATAACATTCTATATGACATCACATTTACAGAGTTCCAATGGTGGAGTAGAGGAAGACATGTGAACATATTTATTAAGATATTACAGTTACATTACTTTTAATACATTTTAAAAATGTGCTATTTTAACAAACTATATTATTTACAACGATATTTTGGATTCAATAATTTTGTACTTACCTGTTTGTAGATAGGAATTCAATATTTTTGCATTCTATATTTTGCCCATGATATTTTGGCAGGTCGATATTTTCCTCCTCGATATTCTGTCAGTGATCCAATTTTGGATCACCCATAACCCAAAGCTTTTCCTGTATTTTCTTGTTTCGTACATGCACAATGATCTGATCTCTAATCATTTCATATGTATTATGCTGAACTTACAATGCATACTTAACGACCTCAAAGCTGTTAAAAAAATCATCAAATGATTGTTCCTCTTTTTGTGCTCTGATATAAAATTTAAATCTGTTTAGAGCGATGTTAGTCATTGGTTTAAACATCTTCTACCTTCTTAACATTGCTTCTACATACACATTCATATTTCATTTTCCCTCTTGTGCTGTAACTTGTGGTAGAGCCCTAAACACTACCCTTTCTGATCCTAATCAATGTAAGAAAATACGTTCACCATCAATGGCCTTCATATATGTAAGAAATTCTTCCTTCCACCTTATCCACAGTATGGGTGGATCATCTTTATGTTGTAAACATTTTCCTGGTGGTTCAATTAGTATGTTGAACTTATGTGGGAAATGAGTTCTTGTTTTCAGGACAGAAATCCAACAATGCTTTTGTAAATAGGTGGGGGTCCATTAGGATGGCGGGCGGACTTCGCGAGATCGGGACCGCCCACCATTGGCATTAGGATGCGCCCGCCACAGTGGCGGGCGCATTCCTCAAGTTAACATTGTGGTGGGCGGTGCTCACTGCACCGCCCGCCATAATGTGAAATACAAATGCACGCATTTGCATAATCGAAGCGGCAGGCACCGCGCGGTGCCTGCCGCTGCGATTATGCAAATGCAGGGGGTACCCCCCCGTGTGCCACCCCCCTTTGGCCGTCACTCTGGGGGCCCACAGGGGGCCCCCGCAGCAATCACCGCCTGCCTTTGCGTGGCAGCATTGCCGCTGCGGAAAGGCCCCTAATTTCAGGCATCATAATATGGCCACCATATTATTCCATCATGCGACCGCGGCGGTAAAGCGGCGGACGGTCTTTCCGTCCGCCGCTGTCCCCTCCGCCTTCCTAATCTGGCAGAGGGGAAAACGAGAGTGCTTGTCGGGCGGATTGCCTCCGCCAGGGTGGCGGTGGCCACCGCCACCCTGGCGGAGGCAATCCGCCCGACATACTAATGGACCCCTTAGTCTTTTGTACTATGTAGGTAAATAATACTGACTTGTCTTCCTCAATCGCCCTTTTGATACAGTCAATACAAGTCACAATCCGAATTTTAGTTAAAATAACATAACCATTAAATGTCTCCTATTCTTTCAAATCACTCACCCAACCTCCAAATGTTCTCAATATACTTGCTGCGTGAAACGCGGGCTGCAATTTTCTTTAATTCGCTTTGATTATGCCTCCGGTAGCGTTGTCGATAACTTCTAGTTGGTTGTCACGGTAACAACTAAAATGGCCGCCACGTCAAATTGCACGTATTTAGGCATGCGTCATGATGTCAGCAAATGGCGCGCCTGTTTACATGTTTTCTCCTTCCTTTCCTAACTTTGTAGACGCCTTCCTTCTTTGTTGCGTTCCTCCTTGGATTCCGATTGTGGACATTCCTCTCCATTGCAGCGTTCCACGCTGATCTGCTTCTTACCGGTACACTTTGTTTACTTTTGAATTCCTTTGTTGTGAATAATTTCTTTTCCAAAGAAATAATATTTTGCGCAAGTGGTTTCCTTCGTAGCTTTCACCTCTCTTAAAACGGCAGTGAAATCTTGCAAATCGTCACTCCTTCATAAACACGATACTCTGTTAATCTTTTAAAATAAATATTTTCTTCTATTCCTTTTGGGTTCTAGAAACATTCCCTACGCGTGCTGTGGTAATGACAGAGTGTTTCTTTGTCTCATCGCCAATGTAATAATCCTCTAAGCTTCTTTTCTTGGTAAAAGGTTTATTGAAATACAGCACGGCAAAATGCATCTGTCCGTCTGTGGCTCCAGGTGCAACTGCAGCCCAGCTGGAATCTACAGACTGAAACTCTACTAAGAACATAGAACACATAACAAAAGTATACAGAGTGCATGCCAAGCAATCCAGAGCATGAGCTCATACTTGTTAAAGCAATAACTCATTCAAGATAAGTACAGAATGTAACACGGGACCACACGATAACTGAATTCTACATCAGGGGTTTTATTGCTGAATTCACAAATGTATTACAAAATAATTGCCATGAAGGAACCCAGTAAATAGAGCATCACACAGAAGTGCAAAATCAGACATATTGTAAGTCCCAAGTGGGGAGCAAAATTAAGAGAGAAATGGACAGCATCCCTTGCAACATCTAAGTCTTCAGGAAAGTCTTCTGGCTCATCCCCAGATTCGAAGGGTTACATACAGTATCTTTGAATATTATATTACTAAAACTGCTAAATCATTGTGGTATGATCAAATGTGTTACGTTCTCAGCAAAACAGAGCACAGTGTTATTAAGTGACATATTGCCTTAGCACCTAAGCACTATCTCACTACACCAATATTGATTGTGCCCACTCCGTGGTAAAGCAATCAGGAGAGAGTTGAAGAAAGCAGATACATGATCAATGGCAAACAATTATGAATTAATAGGGTACAGTAAGGTAGGAGAAATACCTTGGAATAAGTTACAGTTTTGTGACCAAGCCATTAAATATTCATCGAGAACAGCATTAACAATAAACAAATCTGACTCTGCTGGACTGAGTGTTGCAGAATTAACAAACAGTAAAATGTACAGGGGAAGATAGAGAAGACATCCATTTTGTAAAACAGAGTTTATATGCTCAATTTGAGGCCTAGTTAACAAGAGTGAGTGTAAGAAATTGGGTTTCTGGTTCACTGGGGATGAGCTCTCGCCGAGCAGAAACTAGACTCCTAGGCAGGGTAAGGCACCTGCAATTCCCAAATTAACCTGGGCTCACCCTCTGGTAGCTTGGCACAGAGCAATCAGGCTTAACTTGAAGGCAATATGTAAAGTATTTGTGCAAACTCCAAACAGTGCAATCATGACACAAACAAATCACACACCCGCTTGGAAGAATAGGGAATATTTTCATAAATAAAACAAGACAAAAACAACAAGAATCCATAATAAACTATCAAATAGCAGGTAGAAGCGATAAGCGCATACTTGGGATATCTGGTCACGCCAAAACAAAAGAAAGTCAAAAGTTCAGGCCGACCACGATGTATTGCGGGTGGGATATGGGGGCCAAGTGAGGTCTGCTGAACAACAGTACCTAAATTGTGGTTGTGTTGACGTAAAGGATGCGTGGGGCAGATGAGTCAATGCACCGTTGATGATTGACACAGGGCCTGATCTGCACGGCAGCGGTGATGTGTTAGCTCTGATGAGTCGGGTGCTGCGATGCAGAGGTTCAGCGCTGTCACTGAGGCTACAGTGAACAGAGATGTGAGGGCCCAGTGTTGGGTAGAATGTCATGCTGTGGTGGTTCCAGAGGCAATGTGTCGGGTCCGATCCACGCAGCAACAGGGATGTGCCGGTGTCCATCCACACAGCAGAGATGATGGGCCAGTTCTGATCCATACAACAGGGAAAATGCACTGGTTCTGAGCCATGCAACAGCGGCAATGTATCAGTTTGACAGAGGATGCATTGGTTCTGGTTAAGCAAGCACCTTAGGCCAACTTCCAAGGTTTCAACACTGGGAAGACACCACTTGGCAGACTCACATATGGCAGAGTCCAGGCGCAGAAGCAGGGTGGTCTCTGTCCCTGAAACTACAGATCAGTAGGCCAGCCAACTAGCCTTCGGAGTAACTCTGGGTACTGCATTCAAATGATGCAGGTCCAGTCCTTCTCACCCAGGCAAGAGGGCAGCAGGTCAGCACGGCAAAGTTTGACTCTAGCAGAGTGAAAGTCCTGTAGAGGGCCAGTCTTTTCAGCAGCACAGCAGTCCTTCTTCCTGTCAGAGTGTCAAAAGGTCCAGAAGTGTGCTGAAGTGGTGGTGTCTGAGATCCAGTAGTTGCACCCGGTGGCATCTTTGAACTGGAGGAGATTTCAAAGACAAGGCTTTGAAGTGCACAGATACCCTGCCCTTCCTGTCCTGGCTCACTCACTACAGGGGGGTATAGAGCCCTTTGTGTGAGGACAGGACACAGCCTATCCAGGTATAAGTGAGGCTAGGTCCAGCTCCTCCCTCCCACCCTGCCAGGATGACCCATCAGGTCACACCTAAGCTCCCATTGTGTGCAGCTGTCTGAGGGAATACACAAGGCCCAACTGTCACCTACGTCACACATGATCAGAAACAGGCAGCAGGCAACAAATGGCTAAAATAAGAAAATGACAGGTTTCTAAAAGTAGCATTTTCAGGATTGCAATTAAAAATCCAACTTCACCATAAGTTTGGATGTTAAATTGTGAGTCCAGAGACACCAAACTTGGAAAGGTTATCTCTTCCCAATTGGGAATTTGAAGAGAGGTAAGACACCACTCAGTAGTATGTGAGGAGGATACTTTATTAGCTCCAGCCATGGGAACTCCCCGGCAGCAACTGCCGATGTAAGAACACACCACACAGTATGTTCCACGCAGGGAACGTTCATGTACCAGGGTTCCAGATAAAGGACCAGATCCCAACACACCTCCCCTCCTTCAATAAAATGACCAAAAACAGAGAAACAAGAAGAAAAACAAAAAAGAAAAGATGAAAGAAACAGAAACAGATGAAAATGAAAAATGACGAAAACAAAGATAAATAAAAGTGTGAAAGTCAGAAATGTCAAAAACACAGACTACTGCATATTATAATCATGAAATTTGACAGGTAAACGCTTTGTCCTGGAAGGCATGGATGACACACATAAAGGAGGAGTACGTCCTGAAAGAACAACACCATCCCTTCCAAGAACATCAGAGGACACCACAACGGAAAGGGAATGTGTGCCCAATATTCTGTTGACCTCACCAACCATAGACTTAGGAACAATGGAAATGCAAGACTTTTCCCACACTCTACCATCCATCAGCACCACCATCCGTTCTTTTACCACAGACACCCTTTTAGGAGATGAAAACCGCGATTCACCTTTGTAGAGAAAACCAGGTTTTTTTAATATCACCCAATCACCCACCTTAAAATCCCGGGAATACCTTGCACTAGGCCTGGTATCATACTTCACCTGTACAGCAGCTCTGATATCCGTTACACCAGACAATTTACTAGAATCGACCATTCTCCTAGACATCCACTCTTTATTCAGTTTGGAACCAGCCACCCTACCACGAAGCAAAGTGAACGGAGCAACACCAGTGCTAATATGAGGAGTAGTTCTCACAGCACACAACATATCACATAGTGCCTTGCGCCAATGCAACCCATTCACCAAAGCAAGTAGCACATGTTCCTTGACCACACGGTTGAACCGTTCAACCAAACCGTTACTGCGCGGATGATAAAGGGAAGTACAAATTTGCTTAATCCCCGCATCCTTGAAAAATCCCTGCATTTCAACCGAAGTTAACTGAGTGCCGTTATCAGAAACCAACTCATCTGGAAAACCATCCCTAAGAAAAACATAAAGAAAGAAATCAATGATAGATGAAGAGTTGGTATTGTCAACAAACCTCACTTCAGGCCATTTAGACATGTAATCAACTAGAACCAGAGCATACTTGGGAGAACAACCAATGAGACCAAAAGGACCAGCAATATCAAAAGCCAGTTTAGACCAAGGTATATTCTTTACAACAACTGGTTCAACAGGAGAAGGTCTTGTGACTTGTGATTTGTCACTAGTGACACAAGTACAACAATCACAAACAAAATGTTCCACATCCTTATCAAGTGTCGGCCACCAAAAATCGTGTCTAACCCTACGCTTCATTGCACGGATGCCAGGATGGCCTTCGTGAGCCAAATCAAGAATTCTGCTACGAACGGAAAAAGGAACTAAAAGTAAACCACCCCTACGTAACAAACCATCCACAACAGACAACTCGTCTTTGACTCTTTTAAAAGGAACCAAATCAGATGGACAAGCCTTATCACACGGCCACACACCAGATAAACAGTCAATGACCTTCAAAACAATGTCATCTTCACTTACATTATCCAACCACTCCCGCTCAGAAAGGGCACAACCAACAGTGTCGTTTAAAGAACACACGGCACACACCATCTCCAAATCATCACACACAGGAACATCATTCTCAGAACAAAGGGTCAATCTAGACAGGCAATCCACAACATGATTTTTAGCACCAGACACATACTCAAGACGATAACGGAACTCTTGCAACCTAAATTGCCACTTGGCAACCCGAGGTGTGGCCCTACCACCCACCTTTGTAGTGAATAAATCAACTAAGGGTTTGTGGTCGGTCCTCAAAATGAATTCATTACCCCAAAGAAAGTTTTTGAAATGCTGCACACCCCATCACAATCCCAAAGCCTCTTTCTCAATAGTAGAATAAGTCCCCTCTGCACCCCTCAAGGTTCTGGAAGCAAAAGCAATTGTTTCCTCACAACCATCACTTCTTTTTTTTTAAGAAGGACAGCGCCTAGACCCACATTGCTAGCATCAGTTGAAATAATGCATAAGTCATTATTATTGAACAATTTGAGTGGACCAGCTTGTACAATCTCATTCTTAATTGATGCAAAGTTATTTTGACAATCCTCATCCCTTACAAATTTCACATTCTTTTTAAGTAAATTGCGCATAGATGCAGTCTTGGAGGAAAAATTGTTGACAAATTTCGAATAATATTCTACTAATCCCAAATAGGAACGTAGCTGATCCCTATTTGTAGGTGTGGGTGCATTTTGTATAGCATCAATAATCTTAAATTTGGGTTCGATACCCTTGTGAGAAATGTGGTGACCCAAGTAATCAACACCATCTTGCAAAAACTTGCATTTGTCAGCCCTCAAAGTTAACCCACTTGCCTTAATGATGCTCAAAACATGCTTAACTCTCTCATTGTGCTCAAGTTCAGTTTTTCCATGAATAAGGATGTCATCCTGAAAAAAACAACTCCAGGAATATCCTTAAATATGTTTTTCATTAATCGTTGAAACACAGCCGAAGCTGAGGCAAGGCCGAAGGGCATACGAATGTAACGGTAAGCGCCTTCAGGAGTAACAAAGGAAGTCAAATGCCTAGACTCTTTGCTGAGTTCAATCTGATGGTACGCAGAAGAAATATCAAAGGGAAGTAAAGAATCTGGCACTGTCTAAAGTGGTCAACAATTCATTTATATTAGGGAGGGGTTGACGGTCGATCCAGATGTTAGCGTTGAGGTCACGCAAATCAACACACATTCTCAGACAGTTGTCTGATTTACGTGCTAAAACAATCGGTGCAAGCCACTCAGAACCCTCAATGGGCTCAATTACCCCGACCGCACACAACCGTTCCAATTCTTTTTTGAGTTCAGGACGAAGAATCAAAGGCACCTTGCGAACCTTATGCGCAACAGCCTTAGCATCGTTCTTGAGAACAATCTGGTGTTGGAAACCTATAAGTTTCCCAAGCTTACAGTCGAAAACGTCAGGAAACATATGTTCCCACTTGACACAAGACAAATGGGTCACAATATGAGAAGAAGGAGCAGGAACAGATTTATAAAATTCGCTACGGAAAATCACCATATCAGGATGATTGGGATCCAGCACAATGTTTAAATTGCCTTGATCATCCCACCCTAAAAGATTGGCTCCCTTCTTGACCACAAATACAGTACCAGAAGCAAGATCAGAATGAAATTTGAGATCAGCAACACATTTCCCTAAAACTTCAACCCGTTTGCCACCATATGCAAAGATTTTTATGCAAGATTCCCCAAGTTGCACATTACTTAACTTGTCATAATCCGCAGCATTAATCAAGGTAAAAGGAGAACGAGAATCAGCTAAAAAGGACAGACAGGTATCATTTACGGAAATTTTGCAGGAAGGTGATTTTTTTTTGTGAACACCCCCCAAAGCAGCTAATTCTACCACACCATCCCCAAGAAATGCAGAGGAGGACAGCATAAGCAATTCATAACACTCTTCGTCAGAGTCATCAGTAATGGTTTTCACAATTTGATCCTGATTTTTCTTGGCTGAAACAACTTTGCACATCCTAGAATAATGGCCTTTCTTTCCACAGTTATAACAAGTCTGATTTAGTGCAAAACAAAACTTAGCATTGCCAAGATGGGTGGTACTACCACAATGGAAACATATTCCATCCTTAGGTATAACATTGGTTTTGTTAGAAGGCATAACAGAGGAACGTGAAACGCCAGAAGTAGGCTTGGTAACGGACGGTAACTTGGTGGGTTTGGAAGTGGACTTCAACAGTTTAACCTCGGTGGAAGAGGCAGGATTGCACATCTCTTTCACGCAAAACTGAGAATGTTCAAAAGATCTAGCAAGAGTTAGCGCAGTTTCCAAGTCAGGATCATCAGATGATAGTAGCTTCTCTTGAATTTTTTTGTTGGAGGTCTTCTCAATTAATTGATCCCGGATGATTTCATCCCTAAATTCCCTGTAATTACAATTGACGGCAAGAGTTCTGAGCGCAGCCACAAAATCATCAATTAATTCACCAGGAATTTGGGATCGCTGAAGAAATTTGTGTCGCTCAAGAACAATGTTCCTTTTTGGACTAAAACACTTGTCTAAAGTTTTGATGATTGTGGCATAATCATCCACCAACAAGGAATCACCAATATGCCCACCAGTCACTAAAGTGCTCACAGTTTCCAAAGGAAGAGTTTTCAAAACACTTCTGCCTTCAGCCCTTAGGTTATAAATCAATAAAGCTTTCTTCTTTTTGGAAGTAAAAGTCTCTCCGTCAATTGCCTCAAGATATGCCTCAAAGGTATCCTTCCAATCATCCCACTTAACAGGAGGTGTGCCAGCAGATTGAAGAAAAGGAGGAGGTGCCACAACGTGATCCATAATGGCGCGTGGGTGAGTTGCTGCCCCACACAAATATTATAAACCAGAAATCAGGGTGAAAAATAGAGAAAACAACAGTTACAATGAAACTGTGCGCAAAAGCGGTAAACAAATAGATGAAAATGAGAGATTGCAGAATGTATATAAAATAAGGCACAACTGAGTGCAATGATGAAAGGCTGTGCACATCAGTGATGTGCAGTTGGAAAAAAGGCACATCCACACAGAGTGCAACGATGAAAAACTGCGCGTCAGCGAAGTGATGTGATAATGCTTATAAATATAAATGCCTTCGTGACTGAGCGCAACTGATACAAAGCTGTGCGCGTCAGCGAGGTTGCCGTGGAAACAGTATACAGAATGGCCGCACGCAACGTCGATATGTTGCGTGCACGTCAGAAGACGGAGTCAGGCACAATGGAATGCGCATGCGTGGCGTTGCGAGAGCAAAGAGCATCTGATTAAGGAGTCCTACTAAACTGTATATACTTTGTAAATAGTATCAAGCGCTTTGTACAATAATTATATGTTTTTTTTAGGAGAAATTATAACTTCTGCGCTATAAGGACTACCTTGGTTATGATACTCCACCCAAATTGAAGAGTGGGTATTTACAGAAATTTGATTGTGCTTTTCTCTTTTTTCTTTTTGTTGAGGGTACACACTGCTGTATATATAATGTATATATTGCATCGATATGTTTTTGTTGTTGTGCATATAGTGTACACTTGTTGACCTCCTTGTCTTTTGACTTCGAATACTGTCCTTTTCAATTCATATCATTTAATGATAACAGAAACTACTGTATAAAACGGGATGATAAATTGTATCTTGTTTTGAAATAATATATATGTCATTGATTCCTCAGTACCTTTCTTTCTACTTTTTCATCGTTTGATGCTCCTTGCCCAGGTATGCGAGGGTAACTTGGGCAGAACCCCTGTTCATTTCATAGCGAGAGCAAAGAGCAGCTCAATCGCGCGCCAAGCAACAACAAAGTTAGTAAGTACCTTACAAGGAGAAACAACTTGGGGCTCAAAAGGCATTCAATCGAAGGATCCAGGGTCCAGGGTCGAAGCCCGGGACAACAGCTTAAGAGAGGAACTCAACCAAGGGCTGTAGCAGACAACGTAGATACACGGAGGAAAACAGGTGATCCGAATGCAGAGCAGTTCGTCACGACTGAATCCATTGATGGGGAGAACCGGGAGCTGGAGTCATCGTCGCCAGTGAAGAGAGGTAAGACACCACTCAGTAGTATGTGAGGAGGATACTTTATTAGATCCAGCCATGGGAACTCCCCGGCAGCAACTGCTGATGTAAGAACACACCACACAGTATGTTCCACGCAGGGAACGTTCATGTACCAGGGTTCCAGATAATAGACCCGATCCCAACAGAATTGCACTTACTAAATAAGGTAATCTCGATGTTATCTTATGAGACAGATAGGCCTTGCAGTATTGAAAAACAAATTTGAGGGTTTTTCACTACCAGGGCCAGAAAAACTTAAAAATGCATGTCCACCTTCTTACATACACTGCACCCTTCCCTTGGGGTTTTCCAGGGCCAACCTTAGGGGTGACTTATATGCATTTAAAAAGAGAGTTTGTGCCTAGCAAAAGAGTTTTTCTAACCAGGGCGAGATGGTGGCATAAGCTAAGCACACAGAATTAAATACAAATTAATAAAGGAAGAAAGAATAACCCTTGGATCTCAACAGACACTGTTATCTATGCGGAAGTGTCATACTAGATTGTTTTGTGTTAACAACATCTTGGTTACATTTTCCAGTCTATATGTGGTGTTGCTCCAATTGTGTATTAAACTAAGCACACAGACTCTGCAATGGAAGACCTGAGACATGTTTAAAGGGTTACTTAAGTGGATAGCACAATCAGTGCTGCAGGCCCACTGGTAGCATTTATTTTACAGGCCTCGGACACATATAGTGCAATTTAATATGGACTTCTAAATAAATTAAATATGCCAATTGTGGATAAGCAAATATTACTACATTTTAGGGAGAGAGCACATGCACTTTAGCATTGGTTAGCAGTGGTAAAGTGCTCCGAGTCCTAAAGCGAATTCAGTTAAAAGGGGAGGGGCAGGGCGAAAAGTTTGGGGGTGACCATGCGGAGAGGGCCATTTCCAACAGTCGGGAAAATACACTTCTACACATCATAGGATATTCATTTTAAAGTCAATAGTACAATATGTGCTTAGTAACCCTGGGCGTAGTTCACGAAGTAGTGCTACGCGAAGCTATGCGAAGTGCACTTCGCACTACGCGAGCTACATGTAGCACTACGTGAACTGCGTAGTAGCCTGTTCGCACTGTGCAAGATGCCGTTTTCAATAATTGTACAGTGCGGACAAGCATCCGGCACTGTGCAGTCATTAAAAACTGCATCTTGCACAGTGCGAGCTGTCGTTTTCTGCCGCTCGAGTAGATTTTTACTCGAGCAGCAGCTTTCTCAACGCGGACTGGTAGTTTCTCATCGCGAGCGGTCGCGAGCATACGCGACCACTTGCAATGAGGGACCTGACCTCCCCGCATTGAGAATCTCATCGGGAAGTTTATTTTCCACGCTCACGATCGGCAACTTCGATGTTTCCGATCGCGAACGAGGAAAAAGTCTCACCGGGATGTCATTTTGCATGCTCGCGGTCACCAACTTGACGTTGAGGACTGCGAGCAAGTAAAAAAATGACCGCTGCACTATGCAACGCTTGTTTGCACTGTGCTACGTGCAATTCAGGTAGTAGCGGAAACTTCGCAAACTACACGAGCGTAGCGTAGTGCTTTGCCCAGGGTTAGTGCTTACATGTATAATCAAGTGTAATACTATAATCTGCACATTGGTAAAAAATGCATAAAAACATGAATGCTGAAAAATCCTCAACACCTTCTTCCTAGTAATATTCAATAAACACTAAAAAACCTGCAATTAATCTAATTAGTCAGCAATTATAACAGTCTGCATCACTTTCTGGTTGATTCTTCTATCAATTTTAGCTGAATATAAACTTGGTCTCTAGTGCCCTCCATTACCAAATTCTTCTTGTTTTCTCTTTGATAATCCTCCTACTCTTTACACCCACATTTTAGAAATAACCACTGAAAAATTATAACAGGGCAATTATACACATCAACACACTAATTACAGGTGTTAAAGACAGCCTACACATAGCCCTTCCCTTTCCTATCAGAACCCAGGAAGCTACTTCTTCCCACAAGCCATACTCCTCTAAAGCTTAGGCTTCACGAGAATTGTTAGTTATGTATGACACATATGCATTATTTACCCTTCTGTTATCGGGTCGGAAGAGGCAGCACTGTCTTTCCTTCAAAACTCTGCAAACCCCACATTCCTTTTCTAGAATATTATCTAGTGCTAAACGGTATTGTATAATAATTTTCTGCATTGCAATTATCTCAGAATTCATCTGCATGAGGGCATCCAACGGTATTAGAAGCAAGACGGTGCACACACATAGACAACTTTCTATTCTTAAACACAAAAGAATACATCAAGTCTATGGGGCCAGTAACAAGCCAAAACGTTTCTTGATTTGGGAGAACTCTCTATTTTAAAGGACAAAAACCTTCAGCCACATATAGGTTGCATGCTTCCTCATGGGGTTCTTTCTCAGACCACCTCCCAGAGGTCAGTGGTGTGGGCTACAACCCACTCTTAGGGAGGAACTCTTAAAAACTTTTGTTTGGACTAGGGCACTATTGAGATAAGAGGGCATGGCAGAGTGTGGTGTTGGTGGTATAAAGGTTCAAAATACCTCTTTGTGGAATTAAACTAAAGTTTACTTATACATTCCCTAGAATTGTCACCTCCCTGTTTCTCAGGATCGAGACAGGAATAAGAAACGCAACAAGGTAACGGAATAGTGCTATGTTCTTGTTTAATGACCACAAGTACACATAGGTAGAGAGAACTCAAGATACATGCAAAGTATTGTCTCGCCAAAGAAAGTAATTATACGATACCCATCAGTCGTTTGCCCTTCTCTCTCTAGGGCCAGGTATCAACCGTCCTCTGCATGAATACCGGTCCCAGTATTCTTCCAACAGAGGACACTGTGCTAAACAACGGCCGACAATGCCGTTCGAGGACGACTGATGGGGTATAAACAACTGTTGCGTCCAAGCGTGGTTATCTGACTCTCGTCTCAGGAACACCCAGCCGGGCGCTCTACCGAGGGGTCAGCTGCTGTAAGCAATTGCGTCTAAGCGCGGTTATCTGACTCTCGTCTCAGGAACACCCAGCCGGGCGCTCTACCGAGGGGTCAGCTGCTGTAAGCAATTCCCAAACCAAGTCCCAAAACAGAGACGCGGAAAACACCTCCCTCGGTGTGCGTCTCTGTTCCAGTCCGTCCAGGGAGCGTAGAAACAAACACTCCACCCGGACTCCAAATCCCGGTTGTTGAACGAGCAGCCGCTCGTTTCCTATGACGTGTCTGTGATACCTGAAAAGCGGACCGCTTCTTGTTCCGCTACTCCGTTCGGTGTCCCTGGAATCCTCTGAACAGCTAGACACTCCCAAACAGCCTGCCGGCAAGTATTCAAAATATCCGACACTGAGCCCGGTGATTGATGCGTCTTATGTACGCATTTCCGTGTGCGCGCGGGTCGTGCTAGGCATTCTGGACCTTGTGGTCTCTTGATCTCTCCTAATGCGGCGATCGGCGTTTTGACCCGACAGTCACTCCCTGGGTGTCACGCCGCATCCCGGGAAACATGACAAGAATATATTAAAATATGAGGGTGCTATGACTTCAACCCAGCAGTGATGAAAGGTCCCTCCTGGCATGACATGCCATTCCAAGTTTGGACCCAGCCATATGCAAATCAGTCTTGAACCTGCGCCCAATGGGAACAGTCCAGTCCAAACTGCCAGTCCAGGTCTTCCCTGGACTAAAAAAAAGCATCCTCGGACCGTTTTTGAGGTTTCACCCCTGATCAGCCAGGATAGATTGACTGCACTGGCATGGAGAGCACAAGACCCATGTCTTGGGATACCCGTTCCACTCGGGGTGGCAAATGCAAAAAGAACAATTGATGGACAGCATGCAGAACAATGTCATACATTCACCCCAATACAGAGAACTGTGCCTATATCCATCGTTTTTTTCTGCTCTCCATGCCATTCCAGTTTGAACCCAGCCATATGCAAATCCGTCTTGACAGAGAAGTCTTGGTTTGGCAGTTCGGGCTGGATTGTTCCCATGAGGCACAGGGTTAAGACTGATTTGCACATAGCGGTGTATGAATTGTGTATGCTTTGTTCGCCCTAAGTTGGCAGAGTATGCCCAGACGTGGGTCCCTTGCTCACTTTGCCACTGGATTCAAGCTAGCCTGGATGATGATGGCTGTTAGCCCGAAACAGTCCCAGGATGCTTGTTTCCGGGTCCGGAAAGACCTGGCTTGTGAGTTTGGGCTGGACTGTTCACATGAGGCACAGGGTCAAGACTGATTTGCATATAGCTGTGTCTAAACTGGGGTGGCGAAGTGAGCTAAAGAAAGATGATGGATTCAAACCAGATCTGTCCCTTGCTCACTTTGCCACTGGATTCAAGATATCCTGGCTGATGAGGGCTGGTATTCCGAAACCGATCCCATAATTCTTGTTTCTGGTCGAGGGAAGATATGTCTTGCCAGTTCAGGCTGGACTGTTCCTATGAGGCAAAGGGTCAAGACTGATTTGCATATAGCTGTGTCTGAACTGGGGTGGCCAAGTGAGCTAAACAACGATGATGGATTCAACCCAGATCTGTGACGGGTTGAGTGTCTGAAACATTTCAGCGCTCCGTTCATCATCTCCTTGTGTTTTCTTTGTTCGCCCTATGTTGGCAGGGTACACTCAGACATCGGTACCTTGTTCACTTTGCCACAGGATTCAAGCTAGCCTGGCTCATGAGGGCTGTTTGCCCGAAACCGGTCCTAGGATGCTTATATCCAGTCCGGGGAAGACATGGCTTGACAGTTCTGGCTAGACTCTTCCTATGAGGCACAGGGTCAAGACTGATTTGCATATAGCTGTGTCTGAATTGGGGTGGCGAAATGAGCTAAAGAACGATGATGGATTCAACCCAGATCTGTGACTGGGGTTGAGTGTCTGAAACCTTTCAACGCTCCGTTCATCATCTCCTTGTGTTTGCTTTGTTTGCCCTATATTGGCAGGGTATGCCCAGACGTGGGTCCCTTGCTCACTGGATTCAAGCTAGCCTGGCTGATAAGGGCTGTTAGCCTGAAACCAGTCCCAGGATGTTTGTTTACAGTCCAGGAAAGACATGGCTTGGCAGTTCGGGCTGGAATGTTCCCATGAGGCACAGGGTCAGGACTGATTTGCATATACCTATGTCTGAACTGGGGTCGCGAAGTGAGCTAAAGACGGTGATGGATTCAACCCAGATTTGTGACTGGGGGTGAGTGTCTGAAACGTTTCAGCACTCCGTTCATCATTTCCTTGTGTTTGCTTTGTTCACCCTAAGTTGGCAGGGTATGCCCAGACGTGGGTCCCTAGCTCACTTTGCCACTGGATTCAAGCTAGCCTGGCTGATGAGGGTTGTTAGCCCTGAACCAGTCCCAGGATGTTTGTTACCAGTCCAGGGAAGACATGGCTTGGCATTATGGGTTGAACTGTTCCCATGAGGCACAGGGTCAAGACTGACTTGCATATAGGTGTGTCTGAACTGGGGTGGCGAAGTGAGCTAAAGAACGATGATGGATTCATCCCAGATCTGTGACTAGGGGTGAGTGTCTGAAACGTTCCAGCGCTCCGTTTATCATCTCCTTGTTTTTGCTTTGTTTGCCCTAAGGTGGAAGGGTATGCCCAGACATGGGTCACTTGCTCACTTTGCCACTGGATTTAAGCTATCCTGACTGATGAAAGCTGTTAGCCCAAAACCAGTCCCAGGATGCTTGTTTCCGGTCCAGGGAAGACATGGCTTGGCAGTTGGGGCTAGACTGTTCCCATGCGGCACAGGGTCAAGACTGAATTGCATATAACTGTGTCTGAACTGGGGTGGCGAAGTGAGCTAAAGAACAATGGTGGAATCAACCCAGATCTGTGACTAGGGGTGAGTGTCTGAAACATTTCAGTGCTCAGTTAATCATTTCCATGTGTTTGTTTTGTTTGCCCTAAGTTGGCAAGGTACGCACATATGTGAGTCCCTTGCTCACTTTGCCACTGGATTCAAGCTAGCCTGGCTGATGAGGGCTGTTAGGCCAAAACTGGTTCTAGGATGCCTGTTTCTGGTCCAGGGAAGACATGACTTGGCAGTTCGGGATGGACTGTTCCAATGAGGCACAGGGCCAAGACTGATTTGCATATAGATGTGTCTGAACTGGGGTGGTGAAGTGAGCTAAAGATGGATGATGGATTCAACTCAGTACTGTGACTGGGGGTGAGTGGCTGAAACATTTCAGTGCTCCGTTCATCATCTCCTTGTGTTTGCTTTGTTAGTCCTAATTTGGGAGGGTATGCCCAGGCGTGGATTCCTTGCTCACTTTGCCACTGGATTCAAGCTAGCTTTGCTGATGAGGGCTGTTAGCCCGAAACTTGTCCCAGGATGCTTGTTTCAGGTCCAGGGAAGACATGGATTGGCAGTTCGGGCTGGACTGTTCCCATGGGGCACAGGGTCAAGACTGATTTGCATATAGCTGTGTCTGAACTGGGGTGGCGAAGTAAGCTAAAGAACAATGATGGATTCAGCCCAGATCTGTGACTAGGGGTGAGTATCTGAAACATTTCAGAGATCCGTTCATCATCTCCTTGTGTTTGCCAGGCACTTCATTACTCCACCTCAATGTCAAACAAGAACCACCCACAAATAAAATCAGATCAGCCATTTCAAGGGGAATTTCTTTCATGTTTATTTATTTATTTATTTAAGAAGTTTTATATAGCGCTAGCCTGACCGGAGGGTATCGGAGCGCTTCACATCAGTTACAGAGCAGAGGAAAAGAGAGCAGAACATAATACAAAAAAACAAGACAATCCAGTGCATAGTAATTGTAATGACAGTGACGAAGAGTTCCATTTCAAGGACTTGTTAACATCGCATCCGAGAAGGGTGAGGTGTCAATCTCAGGACTCCAGCTGCTCCTATCTGTTCGCTAGGGCTCGATTGAGGAAGAGTGTTTTGAGCTGATTTTTTAATTTAGCGAAGGAAGGAATAGTTATGATGTAAGGTGGAATAGAGTTCCAGATTTTGGGTGTGTTACCAGCGAAGGACCTGGCCGCGGTTTTTTGTTTTCATGATTTTAGCAGGATGAGAAGTAGGGTGTTAGAGCTTCTGAGGGTCCTGTTCCGGCCAGCTTTTTTAAGTTTGGCCGCCAGATATTCAGGTTTGCCTGTGTGAAGGACTATGTGGGCGAGGCAGGCTGTTCTAAAGTTCACCCGCAATTCAATTGGTAGCCACTTGAGATCTTTGAGTGCAGGAGAGATGTGATCAAATTTCTTTATTCCCGTGACCATTCTGGCAGCCACATTGAGAGTTGTTTTCAGAGGAGCAAGATGTATTCTAGCTGTTCCACAGAGGACTGCATTTCCATAGTCCAGTCTTGACAGCACCAATGCTTGGGTGGCTTTTTTAAGATATTTGGGCGGAATAAAAGGTTTAATTTTGTTCAATAGCTTCAAGTTTAGGAAGGCGCTCTTCGCCAAGATCTTCATGTGTTTAGTCATGTCCAGTTTTGAGTCTAAGGTAATGCCTAAAGATTTAACAAATCAGCCAGGGTGAGGTTCCCATTGAGCGCATCGATAGCCTTTAACCACTCTGTCATTTGTGGGTTCTTTTCTTTGTTTGAAATGAGGAGTAGTTCAGTTTTGCCCGGATTTAGTTTTAAGTGGTTACTTGTCAGCCAAAGTTGCACTTCCCTTAGTGTTTCATTGAGATTTGCAAATAAATTTGAGTATCGTCAGCATAAAGGTGGAAAGGGATGTTGGCTTTTCTGAGTAGAGTGGTGAGGGGTTCCATGTAAATGTTTAAGAGTTGAGGGGAGAGCACTGATCCTTGGGGGACCTCCCTGTTGACGGGGTGGAGGTCGGACTCAAAGGCGTTTCATTTTGATTCTCTGAAAGTGGTTGTGGAGGAATGAGGAGAACCATTTGAGGACCACCTCGTCTAGACCGGCCCTATCGTCGAGAGCCTTGAGGAGAAGTTTATGGTCAACTGTGTCGAATGCTGCCGATAGGTCTAGGAGAATGAGGAGGCAGCATTGGTCCGAGTCCAATGATTTGTGGATGTCATCTATTATGTTGAGGATCGCGGTTTCAGTGCTGCAACCTTTCCTGAATCCCGACTGATGGGAGTCGAGAAGGTTGGTGTTGTCCAGGTGTTGGGTTAGTTGTTGGAGTACACATTTTTCTAGGATTTTTGGAGAGAAGAGGAAGGTTGGAGACGGGTCAGAAGTTGTTTAAGTCATTAATGTCTAGGCCTGTTTTTTTCAGCAGAGGGGTTACTTGTCCCACTTTCAGACAGTCCGAAGCTATTCCGGTTTTTAGGGAGCTATTAATAATCCTGCACCAGAGTGGGGCTAGGGTGAATTTCAGCTTTTTAGTGAGTTGAGCCGGTATAGGGTCAAGGGCATAAGATGAAGGTTTGGAAGTAGAGATAAGTTTGACTATCTCTTCTTCAGGGATGGGTAGGAAGAGTTACCAGGGTTCGGTAGTGAGAGAGGGAGCACTACCAAACACCTCACCCATGCTGCTCTCGGAAAGGGGGCGCAGTTGGTGTCGAGAGATCGCTCGATCTTAGAGATCTTATCATTGAAGAAGTTGGCGAAGTTGTTGCACGGTTCTTTGGATGCCGGCCCTAGCCTGGTACATAACTCTGAGGCATTAATAAAGTCATCATCATAATGATCATAATTATCTCTCCTGTTCTTGTCTTCATTGCTGTCTGAAATAGGAAGCAGTGTTGCAGTATTCAGAAAACCACACTTATTGTTAGAGAGGTTCACAGCTGCCAGTATGACCTGTTCTTATCTGTTCAACCCATAGTCATGTGCTGAGTCCAAGTACAGGTCAGCAAAATCTCAACTGAATGGGGAATAAATACAATTTGTGTATGCTCCAACACAATTACTTAAATTTGCTCATTTGCAATGCAAACAGCAAACGAGTGCCATCACCATTTCTTCTTCTGCCTCTTTCGAAATATGTATTGCCTAATTCTAGGGAAAATTGCATTTGGTTTTACATTAATCTTGCCGGGCTTTGCACTTTCTATCAATGCTATATTTTTTGTATCAAATCCCATACCTCTTTCCTGACAGTATGTCTTAAATTCAGAGGCATTCATCTTTTGAAAGAACTGAAAACAACTGAGCATTTGAGTCTTGTGATTTTGTTTTTAAACATTGAGGGGCACATTAGTATGGTGGGTAGACTTTGTCTGCCCGCCATCCCGATGCAAAAAGGGACCACCCGCCATGAGGGCGGGGGTCCCGCGGGGGCCATTAGGATGCGCCAACCACACTGGCGGGCGCATCCTGCATTTTTAGCAGTGCTAAAAGGATTGCCCACCGCAATGCTAAAAATGCACATCATGCAATTCAATGTGCAGTGTATATAATTTAAATAAGATACTACAGTTGGTATAAAATTGGCAATTTTATGTGAAATTCGTTGGTTAACTGTAGCAAAAACTACAATATGGTAAGTGATAGTAATATTGTTTAAAAAGCATTGGCAAAACAATAGGTCTTACCTTACAAAGGTGTTAGGTTTTCCAATGGTGCTTGCAGAAACTGATCAGTTTTTGCAAAAAAAGCTTATCACCAATGCTGAAAAGTATTGTTAGAAAAAAAACTAAAATACCCACCATCCAGAAATTGGCAGCCAAACTTGTGCTCAACTTACCACAAAGAAGTCATATCGCACCACTCCTAGGGAACTACACAGGCTTCCGATGACAAACGTGCTCAATTCAAACTCCTCACAAATACTCTTAAAGAAACGACAAAACTCAGGCCCCACCTACCTGATCAGTGGCATCTCCTTCTATCAATCACCCAGACTTCTCCGCTCTGCAGTATTCCTGCTTGCAGTGATCACACACATACACAGACCAGATAAGGGGGACTGATGTTCTCTTACATTGCTCCTAAACCATGGAACGACCTCCCACTCCACATCAGAGCCACTTTCTCTGTTCTTGAATTCAGTAAGCAGCTAAAGACCTGGCTTTTCATTATGCAACTTTGCATAGACAGGGCTAGGTGCGCTCACCTACTCGGCACCAGGATACACTTGTGCACTTTGCAAATACACATTACAGGAGTGTATTGTAATCCAGCATCTTTACTGTGAACATTGAAGCCCATTCTTTTAGGAAAAATGTCTCCACTAAAAAAGGAGGGGATTAAACATATTGCACATCACTGAAACTTTAACAATCAATACCACCTAAAGAATCTGGCCACTACATTAGTGTTTTTCATTATCTTCTTCAATTTGTTTTCTTGAAAACACCTTAACGCTACACTGTGGAACAAAAAAAAAGTAGTGACATGTGGTGTGCAGGTTCAGGCAGCATTTCCAAAACAAGCATTGACAATGCAAAGAGGTCTAGCATTGGCCGCAAGCCTTTTGGTAGTTTTTGTTTTGTTTTGTCAAGGTATTTTCTAAAACCTTTTTGGTTGTAAACATGTGGGTCCTTCATCATCAATCTAAAAAAAAACATTGCCTAAGGGCAAACATGTTTTTTTGATCTAAAAATATCACACATTATCATGGAGCTCCATGACACAGGAGGGGACTGCTTTGTGTGTGGATATGCTCATTGTGAAAATGCAGCCTAATGCAACACACAGAGAAGTCAGCCAATGGGTTAAATCTACTGAAACATTACCCCTTGATGCATGCTGAAGTGGATGGGAGACACATTTTAATGATACAGACTAAAAGATGAAGGCTGCCTGAAAACCCTTATACGTAACTATGTTAGACACATAAGTTTACTACAATCAGAAAGTAGACGAGAAAGATAGAAAGGAAACAAGAAAGAAAGAAGGCAGAATGAAAGAATATATAGAAAGAAAGAAGGAATGAAATGAGGAAGGAATGGAGGATAGAAAGAAGCGGTGAAGGAATTAATTGAAGAAGAAAGGCAAGGAGACAAAGAAACAAGAAGGAAACAAAGACATCAAGAAGCAAAGCAAGAAAGACAGAAGATGGGAACTGAAGAAAAAAGAAAGACAAAGAAGAAAAAAGAAACAAAGATAAAAGTAGAGACAAAAAGAAGGAGAAACAGAAAGAAAAAGAGAAATAATGAAGGAATGAAAAAAGAAAGAAAAAGAAAATAATCTAATGAGATAGAAAGCAAAAAAATATATATATGGAAGGAGACAGAAAAAGGTAAAAGAAAGAAGGATGGAAAAAAGCAAGTAAGAAGGCAGGAAAGGACAAGAAAAAAATAAAACGGAAAGAAGAAGGAAGGAAAGGAAGAAAAAAGAAAGAAAGAAGAGAAAATAAGGAAAGAAAAATCAAGAAAAGAAAGGGGGAACAGAAAAGAAAGTAGAAATAAAAAAGAAGACAGAAGGCACAAAATTGTCAAGAAATGACAAGAAAGAGGAAAGGGAAGAAGGCAAGAAAGAAGGAAGGAAAAAATAAAGAAAGAATGCAAGAAAAACAAAACAGGACTGAAAGAAAGAAAGAAAAGCAAAAAACATAGACAGAATAAACAGAAAGATAAGGAGAGGAAAGATAGAAAATAATAAGGAAAGAAACAAAGACAGGGTTGCAAAGATACAGAACACTTATGAGCGTATATCATAGTCGGTATGTGCTGCTGCTTGTATTATTGTTGTCTTTCAAAAGTCTCTTTTCTCCACAACTTTTTCAGACCAGTGAAATAGCAGCATTCAAATAGAAAAGATTACTCCAAGAGGAATTTACGACAGTATTGGCAGAGACAGAAACTGATAAAGCTGGAATGTGCCCTGTACATCAAAAGCGTCCTGCTATCACATCAAGCGTGTAGAAAAGTCGAATCTGCTTTCATGGTTACCCCCACATTTTGCTGGTATTCGTATTTTTTTTACTAGTCTGGCTGGGATCCTGTTAATTAAGATCCAAGCCACTGTGCTTCCCCCCTAATTTTGACATGACAAGTACTTTGGTGCCTCCATAATTGGTTACTGGTGTACACTTGTAAGTCCCTAGTATATGGTACTAAGGTACCCAGGGCATAGACACACCAGGGGTCTCCCATGGGCTGCAGCATGTATTATGCCACCCATGAGAGACCACTCAAACTGTAACTACACGCCTGCCATTCGGTCGCAGTTCGCATTCCACTTTCTTAGTATATGGTTTGGTATCCCCCTGGTGGCCAATGTGTTTTGTGCTTACTTACCTATTTACAATTGAAGTTTTGTGTGCATTTGTCTTGATATCTCCGGGCAGGAGATATACCAATCTGTTAGAGAGTGTTTTGTAATAAATAGACATATTTTTATAACTACACTGTGTGGTTCTTTTTCGTTTAACCTACACTACATGATTAGATCTGGCCAAACAAGCTGCTTAACACTCCTTCTGGACTAAGCCTGAAGGCTGCTCTCCACATATACCACTTAGAAAGCTTTCTATGGTTGTCTAAGACAACTAAAGTCAAGATAGGATTCTATGGATTATTGCAAGGTGCTTAACTTAAATAAGTGTGCACAATATGCTAAGCCAGCCTCCTACATTGGTGTGCAGCAGTTGGGATTTAAGCCTGCGTTTTTTTTAGCAGCGAATCTAGGTGTGGTTAGATAAAAAAACATCACTTGCATTAGGCACATATAAATACTTTATTATAAAAGTAAGTTCTACTGAACGTTCTGGATTGCTAGTTGAGGGTCAAGCACAACTCTTTCTACAATCCTTTTTAAGTTTAGTTTCCACTAGGGTAGGTAGGTGCAACACCACACTAAACCTAGTTTACCATTTCTTTAGTTGTGGAATCCAGTAGGTCCCTGTGAGAAGTTGGCTTAGCATTTGCTGTCCACTATACTAGTGGGCACCTTGCACCAGTCCAAACAACCCCTTATTGATTGTAGGTTAAAGACAACATTTATAGAAAGCTATCCTAGTGGTAGCTGTGGAGCGCAGCCTTCAGGCTAAGGGGCACATTAGGATGGCGGGCGGGCTTTTCCCACCCGCCACCCTATCGGAAAACGGGACCGCCCGCCTTAAGGGCGGGGGTCCCAGGGGTGCCATTAGGATGTGCCCGCCACAGTGGCGGGCACATCCTGTATTTACAGCATTGTGGCGGGTGGTGCTCTCTGCACCGCCCGCCACAATGCTGAAAAAGCATTGCAGCATTTGCATATTGAAAGCGGCAGGCACCGCGCGGTGCCTGCCGCTTTCATTATGCAAATGCAGGGGGGTACCATAGGTACCCCCCTGTGTGCACCCCACTAATGTGCTACACTCTGGGGGCCCGCAGGGGTCCCCCAGAGGGAAGTCCACCTGTTTTTCCGAAGGCATTGAAAAATGACCATTATAATATGGCTGGCGGTGTCTGATAGACACCGCCACCATGTTATTCCTTTTCCGCCCCGGCCGCAAGGCGAACGGGGCGGAAAACAGGCAGGCGGTGTTTCCCACCGCTGCGGTCCCCTCCACCATCGTAATCTGGCGGGGGGGAATACAGGGAAGGATGGCGGGCGGATTGCCCCCGCCAGGCTGGCGGTGGCTACCACCAGCCTGGTGGGGGCAATCCGCCCACCATCCTAATGGACCCTTTAGTCTTGGAGGAATGTTAAGCAGCTTGTTTTACCAGTTTCAAATCTTGTGAATGACCAAATGAAAGGAGAACCACACCAGGTATATACATAAAATATATGTATTTATTCTAAATACATCCCTCTATTCTCTTTATGAGGCTAGAGGCAAATGTACATTCAGTAAACTTAATAGCGCACAGTAAATTAGCACAATATACGTTGAGCCCTGGGGGCGTACTAAACCATATATCAATAAAGTGGTATAAGAACCACAACTTGCATAGATACAAGGCCTAGAGCCTTCAGAACCGCTGGGGCCACCAGGACCCACCCAAGGTAGTGACACAGGGGGTCCACGGGGTACGCGTGCAGTGTCTTACCACAGCCGCGAATCACCATTTACTTCTATGGAGAAAGTCGCAGTTGGAAATTTAAAGATAAAGGACACTTCTAGGAGGACTTGGAGCAAAACCTTTTAGAACTAGGTGTGTCGTGTATTTCTATAGGTTCTGAATCGATCCCCCTATTCCTGACCCTATTCTGGTTAAACTAACTATCAAGTTAACTAACAGTCAGCCCATGAGGCAAGAAAACCCCCATGATGCAGATACCGTTATCTGACGCAGTCACACTACGGCACAGGAACGTGTTATCTGATTAGGTCATAACGCTTGAGATCTAATTAGACAAGCGACATTCCTCCAGCCCCTGATAAGGCATACGACGTTCTCATAACAAATCAAACCTATGACAACCTGGATAATCCGTGCGGCCATTGTTTTGATTTCACAGAGAACTTTTGCAAAAGAATGTGCTAACGAGCAAGTCGTATGACATCTTTATTGACGTACCTATGTCCATCCTTACGTCAATCTCGGCACCTTTAAGGTATAAATATTGCCGACCTTGC
The DNA here is from genome assembly GCF_964261635.1 of Lissotriton helveticus. Classification (NCBI taxonomy): domain Eukaryota; kingdom Metazoa; phylum Chordata; class Amphibia; order Caudata; family Salamandridae; genus Lissotriton; species Lissotriton helveticus. The sequence goes on along the minus strand of NC_136065.1, from coordinate 1,232,037,468 downwards.
CCTATGCAAACACACGCGTGGTGACAAGACGGAGCAGCCATACTTGCCGAAGCCGAGAGCAGAAGCAGACCCCGCTGGCGCAGCCCCGCCTTCCTGACGCGCTGAGAGACGCGCTGCTATCTCAAGCCGAGAGACCCAGCACCGGCGCTTTCGGGCAGCCCTCGCAGGCAGCCTGGAATATCGAGAGCAGAGAAAGAGATACCATTCCTCATTCATCCTAAATTCCTGGTACAGAACTGAATAACCCCTCACAGAGAATTCCTTAGTTATTCACTTGGCAAAAACAAACTTAACTTAAACTGTAACTTTCTATTCCCGCCCACGCATTAGACTTAGGTCAGGTACACGGGGTAGGCGTATTTAGAAACACCAGTTGAGTACGTTTAGTCAAATGTATATGTGTATGTAAATATATTTTAATCATTTTAAACATCATATGGCTCAGAAACCATATCAATGTTTTTACAGTATTATTTTATACTATTGCTTTTAATGTATGCACTTTACTTAACTATAAGTATTGCAATAATATCGATCCATTTCTCTTGTACGAGAAAAGAGACTGATCAATAAATAACACCTTTTTATTGAACACGCCCGTCTCTTCCTTTTCTCTACATTCTGATGAGACTAAGAATGCACGTACTGACTGAGTAAAATAATTGCCTTGTGCTCACACGACTCTTGAGATTGACTCTTGATTAGGGGAGAGCAAAGTTGTCATGTTCTATGGTTGTCAGAAACTAAATCCCTTCTTGTCTAATCAGGGAAGTTAATCCTTCCTTGAACATTCGAGAAAGTTTCTAGCGAACTCTGAGCTTAGCTGGCAAACCCAAAAATTAAGTCTAGTATCGACAGTAGTAGACCTAGTTAACGTCTGGCCTAGGCCTTTACTGCTGTAGGTACTATTCCAATGCGCAGAGCCTATTGGGAAAATAGGAACTACACTACAGGTGGTTCTAGAGTCAACACCCACGGGAGCATCGGAGTACTCGAGTTACCTCACCCAGGGAAGCCTGGTGCATATATGTCTTTTTGTGACGGGTTTTATCGTCGTTTTCAATGGCGATCTGCTGCAAAGTGCTGCTGCCGTCGAAGAGGAAAGTGTCCGGATGGATCCAAGCCTGGATCGGACATGTGAAGAACCTGAAAGCAGAGGGGACAGAGTCTGGGTCACTTGCCAGTAACCAGGGGCACAATAGTCGAATGCCCACCGATGTCGGGTGATTTCAGGTGAAGAAGGTGAAGTTTCACTCTTTAGCAACGAGGTCCCGGAGATGTCGGAGACAACCAGGAGCTGGATTTGAGCTATCCCACAAAGGATGTCGAGTGCCGCAGTGTCGGTGCCTGGATTAGACCCTACAAGCCTTGGCAACAGCAACTCACGCAGAAAGCAGGGATAGGCTGCGGTGCAGACCAGCAAGGTCTGGGGGACTCACCACTTGGTAGGAAGTCAGGGCACATCTGGACCAACCAGGGAAGCCAAAGAAAAATCAGAATGTCCTTCGTGTGGACCCACCAGTCAACAGACCAGGGATTGTGAAGGAGCCTCAAGCGGAAATTAAAGAAGCGGGCTCACGGCACACTCATGGAGTGTAGGCCCACAATCTTTGGTGCGCATAATCCTCAGGGCTTGGGCTACAAGTACCCCGAAGCACAACTTCAAGAAAGATTGGGAGGTCAATGCACTTAGCAAATGTGCACTGTGTCCAGGGTTCTGGTTCCACGTCACTCGTGAGGGCTGCGGGTCTCAGATTTGCTGGGGACTTGGGTCAGCCTTCAAGAAGTCTGGAATTACTCTTCCTGGGCTGCAGGTACTTCGGAGTCTGGTGGGAGCTTCGGGGATGCAGACCGGCAAATGCTTTGTTGGTACCTGTTTGAACAGGGAGTCACTCCTTGACCCCAAGGGAGATTCTTCCATCCTCTAGTCTGTAGTAGAGCGTCGAAGTTCCAGGATTCAGTTTCAGAGTTTTGTCCAGGTGTAATCTAAAGTCCTGTTGCCAGCGGTCCCTTTCTTATACTAAGAAAATGGGTTGGACATACTCTGGGGATCCACCTATGGGAGGGTATTGGAATGAGTGGTGGTTACACCCATTTCCTTTGTCCAGTTTCACGCCAGAGCAGGGGCTGAGTGTCTCTGCTACCGGTTTGAACTGGACTATGCACAGGGACACCAAATGTTCCCCCAGTGCAGACTTTCTGGCACTCTCAGAGTGCACCCACCCAGCTCCATTAAACTAAAGCCTGTCTGGGAGGCGGTTACACCTCCCTGTGACAGGAAACCTATTGTCCAGGCCTCCCCTGCCGGAGTTTCATTCAGCAGCAGGGATTCAGACTTATGTCTGTGGCTGCAGCATCCATTTTGTGATGCTGGGGCTCGTTTGAACTATTACCGGGCAGACCAGTGTGTACATGTCTCTATCTCTAGAATGGTGGAATTATATCCCCGCCAGCAGGACTGGTGGGGGGGGGGGATTCCAAAGTGTTTGACACCAAACAAGACATGTTTCCATGCAACCATTCCAATTTTAGCATTTACCGCAAGGTTTCAATGCACTTAAGAGTATATGGTCTGGCTGCATCGCAGAACAGCCTCAGAAAATAGATTCCGAAAGCTGCAGAGGGGTCCTGCTCATGCATGGGCACCCTCTCACACAAAACCAAGCACTCTGCCTTCAGGATTGGTAAGGTCTGCCATCGGAGTGACTTATAGGCTTATATGTGTCAGTGATTAAAGTTAGATATAGGTACCCTATATCTAAGCAAGGGGTGCATGAACCACCTTACCCAGGCTGCAGTAGCAGTCCTGTGGTGTCATTTTGGAAGGCTTCCCAGGGGTGGCATAATACATGCTGCAGCCCCTGGTAAGCCTCTGGGGTACCTATGCCTTTAGTACCAAAGGCACCATATACTAGGGACTCACAAGGGTAACCCAGTAACCAAACTGGAGTGTACCTAAAGTACATGCAATCATTTTAGGGAGGAAGCAGCTAGGCTGGGGTCCTGGATAGCAAGGCCCCAGACAGACTAATGTCGAGAAACAGTGAAACGCCACAAAAAAGTGGGGGTAACCATAGTAAGCAGATCCTACTCTCCTACAGTCCCAATCTTCTAGTTACAGTGGTCTTAAGTTTCAGGAACTTAAGAAGGGTTGTCTTGATTAGATCAAGGTGCTTCACTTAAATAAGCGTGCACCATACACTAAGCCAGCCTCCTACAAAGCTCTAAACACAAAAACAATGCTAAAGTAAAGATAAAGTAAAAACAAAAACACTGGAATTGAAGGGAACTACCTAGTGTGTGGATGTGCTCCTTCTGAGAGAGCAAAATACAGTCACAAAAGTGAAGTTAACTAGTCACTTAAGTATGCTGGCCCACTGTCCAATATTGTGTATTGTAGTGAGTAGAAGCAAACAGTATATGACACAACAGTAGGGATGGGCGATACATTACGTTCCACCAGCAGAGTAACTCCGTGATACACTTGGCAAAACTCTGTCAACTGCTGCATGACAGAGTTTTTTACTCATGCATGGCTTAAAGTTACCAAGCTCAAGTGAGAATTGATGGCACCTGGTGAGTTTTTCTCAACTCAGACAGTCGTGGGAGGTGAGAAAGCTGCTGCTCCGGTAGAAAATCTACTCAAGAGGCAACAAAGAAGCAGCACTTTCTAGCACGTCCTGTGGTGCAGACCATACTTATTTTGCAGCGCAGAACAAGCTCCCGTGCTAAAAATCCCTACAAGCAGCGCAGCGTGCTGATTCTGTCCAGTCGAGGAACTCCAGGGAATTTCACAGTATTTTCATGTAACTCTACAGAGAAGTGTGGAGTTCCACACACCCCTAAACAACATACATATGGATGAAGAGAGGTGGTTGAAAGTCCCTATAAGTGAGAATATTATACATATAATTTTAGTAAAAATAAAAGGTCTTGGCTAGTGCCAGACCTAAAAAGTGCAGCAAGAAATTTAAAAAAATGTGAAGGGCAGACAGCTTCTTTTCATTTGTGGCCATTTAGGTGTTCAGTGCAGGCTGCGGTCCAACATTTTCATGCCTAAATAACTATTACAAAATTCCAATAATCTGGAAAGGTTGGTGATGAGGAAGCAGCGCATATGGGCAGAGAGCAAGATAATACATGGACTTCAAAGGTGTGCTGAAAGAAAAAAAAGAATTTCTGCATTTAGGCAGTGAAACGATAAAAGTCCCAGGAGAATTTCCTTCTCCCTGAGCTGAAATTCACAACCAAGCTGCCTTGTAAACTTTAAAGATACTTCGTTCCAGAATAGGCTCAGCATAGGAAAGTCTCCGAACAGGTGTTTTAAGTCAGCCGTGAACAAGTTGCGTTTTGGACACTGCGATTTTGCTGTAGATTGAGTCGTTGCCCAATTAGAGATGAGTTCAGAAGTATGATAAAGCATACATTTTGCCCTGTGTGGCTGCATTTTCAGATTAATGGAGGTAACTGATTGGTCTAGAGTATCCATTGCCTCCTGAAATTCTTCTACAGATTTGTGAGTTTTCAGAAGGCTACTAAGTTTAGCAGAGATCAGCAAATTATCGTCACAATACATTTCTGATAGATTGCACTAATAGAGCCTTTACCAGGATTTAGGTATAGCCCTGCCAGTAATTCTGATGTATATGGTATCTCTCTTCTCTTGTGTTCATATAAAAGATAATCCCTAATTTGTAAATATTTAAAGAACAAGCTTTGCGGAAGCCCGACATCATCTTTTAATGCAGCGAACGAGCGAAACCCCTGACCATCATACAGCTGTCCAAGATTATTAATGCTGGTATGCTGCAAGACTCTGCCGGCACAATCCCTGAATATTTTGGTGAATTCTGGGTTACCCCATAACGGAGTATATTGGTTTGTACTCGGCAAAGAGTAGTGCTTAGAAATTTCTTGCCAAATCTTAGCAAAATCCTTAATTATCTTAAATCCGAGGTTGACAGCGGGGGTAGGTCCTTAAACTCTATTTTTATCACACGTGCTCGCCTATGTATTGCAAGAGCCTGGGTGGATACTAACAGCCCTGATGCTGTTGGGGTCTGGATTCTCCTTAGACAAGTGTTTGAACTTGAATTAGAGCTTGCCATGGCTAGAGGTCCTTGCGCCTGGTACGACATAAACGAATCTGGCGTAGTCTTCAATGAATCTGATCCTGCACAATCCTGCTCTATAATACCACTCTAGTTGCATAATCGGATTTCTTTTCATTTTCTTATGAATTTTATTATAATACCAGGAAAAGGTGTATTAGTTAAGCATTATATTTAAAAAGAGCATAACAATTATGTAAACTTCATTTTTCTTTCTCCTCCTCTCCTCTCCTCTCCTCTCCTCTCTTCTTTTTTTTCTTCTTTATTTCCTATCTTGGTACTGTTTCAATGTTATATTATGTTCTTGTATTGTCACACTAATGGATAATAACATAAAAAAAATTATTAAGGAAAGATAAAAGTCATCTAGTCAAAAATGTAGTACATAAACTATTCTCCAAGGAAGAGTCAAACACAGTAACAGGAAGAAAGGGCATCAAATATAAAGCAAGTCCACAAGCTTGACAAGAATGTTTGTGAACCAAAGCCTTTTCTAAATATTGGTGTTGTACACAGTAGGCCTTCTGATAACAGAAAAACCAATAGAGGCCCATAGGTGAAACCTAAAAATCTATAAAAAGAAGATGCAGCATGAGAGCAGACCCTCAAAAGACGCGGGACGTGGGAGTAATGACCCTGTGCCCAATCTTATCCTAATGGGACACTGCCTATTTTAAACTGAGTAAAATTAGCCCTGTTCAGTATCCTCACCCTTCCTTTACCTATACGTCAGCTGCTACCCACTATAATTATCTCTATCTGCATTGTTCTGTAAGGAGGATAAATGTCAGAAGGACAAGTACAGGACAAGTACAGTAGTAACCTCACAAAGTTGTTTAGCTGGCAGTTCATATCACTAATAGAATTGTAATTATCCATATATCACTGGGTACAAAGTTGGATTTTTTTAGTTGGGTGTTCCGAGGGAGTGTGCCACACCTTTGTGTGCGCATCCAAATCAACCAACCTAAGCTAACTTACCAGCAACTTGGAACCAAATAACGATGCGGTAGGGTGGATGTAAGACTTACAGTTTCATAAAGACACACCAGTAGGAAAGCACATTGATAGCTAACCACTCATAGGTGATGTGAGAGTGTAGGGTCATGAATCAAGATCAGTCATAGTACCACAGCAGTGTTTAGTTGGGTTGGTCTTGTCTCTTTCTCTAACCTCACTAAGGGGCACATGCATCAAGCATTTTACAGGTCACACACAGGCCGTTTCCAGAATCAACCCATTGGAGACTGGTAAAATTCAATTTGCGATGCATCAAACAAAATGCATTCGCAAAACAGGTAATTGCAATTGTTTGCAATTACCTACATTGGGAATGCATTTAGGGAATCGCAAATAGCGCTTCCCTAAATGTGATGCATTATGCGTTCGCAAATTACGTTTTTACAATTTGGAATCTCAAATTAGCATCAACTTCAAGTTGATGGTAATTTGCAATTCGTTTGAAAAATACAAAAAAAAATAATCTTTTTTTTAAAGTGCATTGTGGTGGACACATGCCCATGTGTGTGCACCACCAATGTATACTTACCTTTTTTGGGGTGCATTAATAGCGATTCCCTAATAATCACTATTAAGGAATCACAATTGCCTAGATTGATGAATGGGCCCCAAAGTCCTTAGTTAGTTGTTTTTGCCCCTGAAGAGAAGAAAGTAAAAGTTCGAAGAAAGTGGGCCAAGGAACATTTTTTGAGATGAGGAGTGTGAACGTAGGTTCACCAAAGGCTGGTCAATTTCTTTAATGAGTATTTTTTCTTTCCAATTCTTTACTAGACTATATGAAATCAACCTGCTCAGCTACTGTTTTCTCTTGAATTGATATGCTCTTTTTATTCCTTCATTTATATTTAGATTTGACTTCCATTATATATTCACCAATCAGGCATTTTCTCCATGATAAAGAAAACAGGTTTGAACTATAATGATTTATGTTTTACCTGGTGTGGGAAATATTTGAGTGGGAAGGAATGTATACATTGTGTTCGCTGTTGGTGAGAGAGAGGAAATAGAGAAAAATACAATTTTCAGTTATTATAATTATGCTTTGAATAAAAAGGTTAGTAATAACATCACAGCCATCCCTCTTTTTCTCTGCATGCTTACTATAGCTTAGCCAACAACGCATGCTTCTCTTATTCTAGTCCTCAGCATGATTGTTCTGCTATTAATGGGAATGTCGTTATCTCACTAATGTGTTGTAACATCTAGGGGCCGATTATGGTGAGTGTCGGAAAGCCTCGGTGGCTTTCCAACACTCATCGTCAGCTTCAATTCCGACCGGCTGATTATGTTGTAGCCGGTGGGAATCCAAACCGGACGGTCATTCCAGCTGACTTGCGATGGACTCAAGGAGTCCATCAGCCAGTCGGAACCAGTCCATAATCCAAATGTACGATGGGTTACGCCGTCCGGATTATGATGCACAGTTTCCGGAAGGGTTTCCATTCCGGCCTTTCCAACATGGAGACCCTGTCGGAAAGCATGTTTGAGGGCCTATAGCGGCCTCTGGTTGAGGGCTGAGGGGATACCTGTGGTGCCCCCCCTGTTAATCCCTGCACCCAATGACAGGCACCTTGAGGTGCCTACCACAGGGTGCAGGGATTAACACAACCTCTCATTTCCCTATGGGAGCTTTACCAGTTACACATGCTCCCGCAGGGAAATGTGGGAATGCGACCGCACCATGTGCGGTTGCATCATAATTAGACGGTCGGGACCGCTGACCAGAGGTCGGTGAGTTCCGTTTCTGCAATGGTGTCAGGCAAATGCAAGTCCCCCATACATCGTAATACACCCCTAAGTCATTAGTGAGGTCCCTTGAATAGTTTGTCATGAAAACCTTGAATTCCCTATTCAACTTTCACCACAATGTTTTTTCTTTTCGCTACTCTTCACGCTAGTCAATGTTTTTTTTTGGCAGGCATTGACTATATCTCTGATCTTTATTATTCTTCAAGGCTCTGCCCATTTCTCTGCTGCTCATCTATGTTTACTGATCTTTCTCAAATACTGCTGAGCTCTCTAATTAATATCTGTGTCTTCTTTGCTCACTATGGATAATCCGCCAGACAATCTAATACCCACTCTATATCAGCTACCATTACCGAGAGGTTTGACTATCTCTATGCTTCAGAGTCATGTCTGGTCTTCTTTCCCATGGCTATTCCTATGCTTCAAAGTCTTGACTGTGCATCTTTAGGTTGACTACCTACCTCTTGATCTCTTGATTAGCACTATGACTGGGCAGGCCCCCTGGGGCTTGAGCTATCAAGACAAAAATTCCCACCAGCAGAGCCAGCTGAGAATTCACCAGTCTAAGTCGAGTGTTTTCCCTTACTCCATTTAGAGTATGGGTACTCACAAACTTTCTCTCGGGGGCCAAATTTACAGTGTAGTTTGTGTCCGAGGGCCGCACCGGTGGGGGTGGGGTCAGTGGGGAAGGGGGCGGGGCTGGGGCAACAAAAAAAAACTGCGACCATGAGGTTGATCCCAGGTCCCTGCAGCGGACGCCTTCGTCCACTGAGCCACCAGACCCGGCATACACACATCTCTCGTTCTGTCTCCCTCCCTCTCTTTCTCCCTCTCCCTCCCTCTCTCTCTCTCCCTCCCTCCCTCTCTCTCTCTCCCTCCCTCTCTCTCCCTCTCTCCCTCTGTCTCTCTGTCTCTCTGTCTTCCTCTGTCTCACTCACTCTGACTCTCTTACTCCCTCTCACTTCCTCTCACTCCCTCTCTCCATCTCTCCCTCTGTCTCACTCACTCTGACTGTCTCTCTCCCTCTCTTCCTCTGTTTCACTCACTCTGACTGTCTCACTCTCTCTCTCTCTGTCTCCCTCCCTCACTCTGTTTCCCTCTCCCTCACTTTGTTTCCCTCTACCTCAATCTATTTCACTCTCCCTCACTCTATTTCACTCTCCCTCAATCTATTTCCCTCTCCCTCACTCGGTCTCCCTCTCTCTCCTTCCCTCTCCCTCATTTCCTCTGTCTCCCTCTCTCTCCTTCCCTCTCCCTCACTCTGAGGTCTCCCTCACTCTGAGGTCTCCCTCTGTCTCCCTCACTCTGAGGTATCCCTCTCTCTCCTTCCCTCCCCCTCACTCTGCGGTGTCCCTCTCTCTCCTTCCCTCCCCCTCACTCGGAGGTCTCCCTCTCTCTGAGATCTCCCTCCCTCTCCTTCCCTCTCCCTCACTCTGAGGTCTCCCTCTCTCTGCCTCCCTCTCTCTCCCTCCCTCCTTCTCCCTCCCTTTACCTCCCACTCCCGCCCTCCCTCCCTCTCCCTCTGTCTCCCTCTCCCCCCTCCCTCTGTCTCCCTCTGTCTCCATCCCTTTCCCTCCCTCGGTCTCCCTCCCTTTTCATCTCACCCTTGCTCTCCCTCCCTCTCCCTGCCATTCCCTCCCTCCTTCTCGCTCTCCCTCCCTCTCCCTTCCTTTCCCTCCCTCCTTCTTGCTCTCCCACCCTCTCCCTCCCTTTCCCTCCTGCCCTCGCTTTCCCTCCCTTGCTGTCCCTCCCTCCCTCTCCCTCCCTTTCCCTTCCTCCCTTGCTTTCCCTCTGTCTCCCTCCCTTTCCCTCCCTCCTTCTCGCTCTCCCTCCCTCTCCCTTCCTTTCCCTCCCTCCTTCTCGCTCTCCCTCCCTCTCCCTCCCTTTCCCTCCTGCCCTCGCTTTCCCTCCCTTGCTGTCCCTCCCTCCCTCTCCCTCCCTTTCCATTCCTCCCTTGCTTTCCCTCTGTCTCCCTCCCTTTACCTCCCTCCTTTTCCCTCTCCCTCCCTTTGTCTCCTCCCTCTGTCTGCCTCCCTTTCCCTCCCTCCCTCTCCCTCCCTTTCCCTCCCTCGCTCTCCCTCCCTCTCTGTCCCTCTGTCTCCCTCCCTTTCCCTCCCTCTCTCACCCTCTTTTTCCCTCCCTCCTTCTCCCTCCCTCTGTATCCCTCTCCCGCCCTCTGTCTCCCTCTGTCTCCCTCTGTCTCCCTCCCTCTGTCTGCCTCCGTTTCCCTCCCTCCCTCGCTCACCCTCCCTTTCCCTCCCTCCCTCTGTCAACTCACCCTGCCTGTGTGTGCCCGGGCTGTGACAGCTTCCAGACGCAGGCGCACACACACAGCCGCACCGGAGCACTTCACAGGTATTTAAAAGACCGTTGGCAAGTTAATGAGGCCTTGTTCACCTCTCAGCGCCCCTGCAGTCCCACTCTGACTATGGCGGGAATCCCCCGGCCCCCACAGAGCAGCAGAGTCTCTGAGTCACGCTCTGGTTGCAGACACTCTTTAAAAGAAAAAAAAAAAGAAAAACTGGGGTACAATGTCTGCAAGGTCCGCGGGCCGCCAGGGAAGGCTTTCCGGGCCACCAGCGGCCCGCGGGCTGTACTATGAGTACCCCTGCTATAGAGGAACAAGGCCAAAGGCCAAGTTCCTTCATATGGTCTTGGTACTCTGGGGCGCCTTGCAATATCCTTTTAATGCAAATCACAGGGTACTTTATTTCTTATAATACATGGTCACTCCATCACCCTTCCCATACACTGCTTAAAGTCCTTGGGTTGTTGCACTTTCATATGAAATCGATAGTATGTTTGCTGACCTGATGAATAAAAGTCGGACCTGTACCACAAAATTAAAAACACCAAAGGGCAGTTAGACTTTTTTGCAAAAAGATATTGGAATCAGTTTAATACATGTCAGATTTTTTGAAAATGTTGTAGCGCAGAATGCAGAAGAAATATACATGGACAGAAACAGAGATTATATATTTTTCTATAATTTCATAATGCATGCATGCAAAAAATATATATATGTTGCCATAAATGTCTCCGTTGTGCTGATCATCGTTCATTCAGAAAACGCGAGGTTTCGTTTTTGCATGTTTAAATTGCAACTTTAATGATGCTCCATGTCCTCCCTTTCACCTTTGCCGCTGGCTCTGGCAATGTCTGATAATGTCAGAGCTCAGCTGTAATAAGGGATTACAGTTAATCAGCAATGTCAGTTCTTTTTCACAGGCGACTAGAGATGTCACAAGTCGCCTACCGTATCGAAATCAGAGACACGCTTTAATAAACGGATTCCAGGCTCTCCTATATTATCAACACCCTTTTAATGGTATACTAATGTTGGACAAAATGAGCGTGCGCATTAAAATCCACCCCCCCTGAAATCTGCTCATCATAAATAAAGTGCAGGTTCTGAAATGCCGCTGGTGAGTTTTTATTCAACATTAAATGTGCTTGTGAAAATGCTGCCTGATGGGATCGGAAAGTGGGCCCTGTCACAAAGATAGCACCAAGTAGAACCACTGACCTTTTGCAGGAATACACTCACTTCTTTGTAGGGTACTGCAGTGGGTCTACATCAGCCAGTGCACAGAGGGTGCACAACTCCAGCCAATGGTGAGTGGGGTTGCGTTACGGCTGGCACGCTGAGGTACTTCAATGTGTATGAGAGAAAATCTATTTGCGTACCTAAACCCCAATTTTGTGGGTTATAGACGTGGCTTAACGCTAGTCAAAAAGGTTACTTTGCTTGAAAGCTGAATTTAAATGCTAAAACATCCTTAAGAATCAGATAAGGCAAGCACTAGTTAACGAACTGGTGGTTGAGTATAATGCAAAAATACCCAAGGGCAACAACAGTACTCTCTCGCTCCAACAGATGTTTCAACAACTGCTCTTATTTTTCAGGAGTAAGGTTCAGAGCTTCATCTCTGCGAACAGCTCTCCCCAAGAATTGAAGAGGAATTGTAATTACACCAAACGCAAAGGGCGAGCTGTCCCCATAGACTGCCATCCATCACACCGCAGATTCCCCCAGGGACACATAGAGAGGTCAAACATTGGTCACGGGCCTTACTCTGTCCCAGGTGGGACAGTGGCACCACATTACTGAAAATGCTGAAATAGCATTGGGCAGGGTCGGCTTTAGCGTTAGTGGCCTCCCAGTGTGAGAGCCTTTGTTGCCCCCCTTCCCACCTTCTCTAAGGATGCCTTCACTATTTCCTTTCAGTGCTTCCCCTCATTTCTTTATAGCCACCCTCTCGCATTGAATTGATATTATTGCGATGCCCATTCTAATGTAGGGTCACAGAGCGCTTTACATAAAACGCACATTATTCAGAGTCAATGAATCCTACAAGAGAGTAAATCCTTCTCCCTCCCTTTCCCTCCCGCTCGCTCTCCCTCCTTCTGTCTGCCTCCCTTAATCTCCCTCTCTCCCTCCCTCCCTCCCTTTCCCTCACTCCCTCTGTCACCTCACCCTGCCTGTGAGTGCCCGGACTGTGACAGCTTCCAGGCGTAGGCCCACACACACACAGCCACACCGACCACTTCACAGATCTTTAATAGACCATTGGCATGTTAATGAGGCCTTGATCACCTCTCAGCGCCCTTGCAGCCCCACTTCGACTATGGCAGGAATCGCCCGGCCCCCACAGAGCAGCAGAGTCTCCGAGTCGCGCTCTGGTTGCAGACACACTTAAAAAAAAAAAAAAACTCCGGTACGATATCTGCAAGGTCCGCAGGCCGCCAGGGAAGGCTTGGCGGGCCGCCAGCGGCCCGCAGGCCGTACTATGAGTACCCATGATTTAGAGCAAGAGAATAGTATATTTTGCTGAGCAGTAGCACAGATGATATACAAAAGTGCTCCAATTCAGCCAAACTCAAAAGGACATCCTAAGTATTTGCATTATTCATCATCTTTACTGTCTATTATCATAGCATTTCTGACAAAAGCACATTAAAAGAAAAAGCTTCAATGAAAGATACATACACATATTAATGTTTTATTTCACTTTCATCAGGACACCCTGTACTAGTATTCTCATAGACCACACCTGGGCGTCGATTCTGATCCGGTAAAATAAACACCCGTACGACTCGTATCCGGAGCCATCTCCGTACGACTCGTATACACGCCGTACGACCCGACATGTACTATCCGGACCGGGGCACCAGGACGCGATCTGTACGGTCCACATCAGGTCAGGCCGATTCGTACGGAAAAGCGCACAATCACATACACACCGTACGGTGCGTACCCCCCATGATCGCAGGGGTACGCCCCGTACACCTGCGATCATGGGGGATACGCACCGTACCCCACGATCATGGGGTGGTGCGTACACCCCATGATCGTGGGGTATGGTGCGTACCACTCATGATCGCAGGTGTACGGGGCGTACCCCTGCAATCATGGGGGGTACGTACCGTACCCGGGGGGGGGGGCGTTCCGTACCTGTTTCGGCATGAACACTGCTTTTGCGGCTGTTTTCAGCACCCGTAAAAAAAGGGTCGTACGGTGCATACCCGACAAGTATTGTACTTGCTGAGTCGTAAAAACCAGCCGCGAGGCGTACAGATCTCGCGTACAGCGGGTTCCAACGGAGACTCGTACTGGGATTCGGGTCGTACGGTCTCTGTACGATTCGTACGGAGTCTGGCTCCTGGTACGAATCGTACTTCGTCATACGTACGGCGGACGTTTCAGGGTACGATTCGTATGGGAAAAACGCTCCGAACGACTATTCCGAGCGGTTTTTACCAGATCAGAATCAACCCCTAAATGTATTAAGTATGGCAACCAGCCAATTAGTCTATTGTAATTGTAATTGTGTGTGTCTTGTAAAGCGCACTGCTACCCGCACTGCAGGCCTCGTAGCGCTATAGACCGCTGGGGAACCCGTCCTGGCTTTCCCTGTGAGATAGTCCCTCCTGGGAGTCCCCAAGGTGAAACCAGGCATCCACGGCGTTTGTGAGGGGCCGTTGTGGAGATGAGGCAAGCTTAATGCCCAGAGTTGCCGAGTGTGATCCCTGGTTAGAGTAGGCACCGAGGCGAGAATTATCGAGTCCGCTGATCCTGGTCCAAGACCCTGCCGCGTCGGGAATCGAACCCTGGTCCCAGGCCGTTCTCTGCTCTCAGGTCTGCCGCCTCTAACCAGTGAGCCACACCACTCCACTTTTGTCTTTTGTCATGAATTTGTATTTTCACAAAGCTCCTTCTGCCAGTGACATCTTAGATGCTGTTTATTCTGCCACAATTGGTCACTAGTGCTACTCAGTTTGTTTTCTCCAGTAATGTTTCTTGGCACTGCAATGCTCTCAGTACAGCTGTATATTGACCTGGCCTATTGTGATTCTCCTCCCACCATATATGTCATCACCTATTACTCAAACATTGTGTTATCATTTCTGTTCAACTTAATTGCGCTTCACAGATATTTGCTTTTTTGTGACCTGGCAGAGCATTCACTAATTTACTCCACACACAAGCATAAGCATGAGAAAATTGAATCATAATTACCAGTTGGTGGCATTGTAGTTGTTGAGTAGTCTGTAATCAGAAAAAAGCAGCAAAATCAAAATCAGAATCAGAAAAATACAGCTAAATGTACTTTATAGGTGCCTTTAATCCAATTATAATAACTCTCTGCCCATTTCTCCGATGCTCATTTATCTTTACAGATCTGTCTCAAATACTGCTGAACTCTGATTCGTATCTGTGTCTTTGCTCTCTATGAATAATCAGCCATGCAATCTAATACCCACCTTAAATCATCTACCATTAGTGAGAGGTATGACCACATCTCTGCTTCTGAGTCATGCCTGGGCTTCTTTCCCATAGCTATTCTTTTGCGACAAAGTCTTGGTTGTACATCTTTAGGTTGACTCCCTAACTCTTTGATCTCTTGATTACCACTATGACTGGGCAGGCCAACTGGGGCTTTAGCGGTTCACCGAAAAAATATCCACTGCAAAATATCTATCTAGAAAAATATTGATTCAAAATTATCGATGTAAAAAATATTAACTCCCTATACTTCTAATTAAAATTACAAAAATATTGAGAACAAAACATTGTTTTCACTAATATAGTTGTCGTAAATATATAGATTTTTAAATATATGTAAATGTAAATAAGAAACATTAAATAAATAAAAAATAATACTAATATAATCAAAGTAAAATATATTAAATATTTTTGGGGGAATAATATAACTGATTATTATTTAAAAAATTAAAACAAACATACATATTATTATACATACTATGTACATATATCTAATTTACATATATATATATAAATTAATATGTTTAATTTATATTGTTTTAATACTTTTTATGTAATAATATAAAAAAAATAGATATATAAGCATATATCCAATACAATACAATATTTAAAAAAGAAAGCATTGTGATTGTTAATAAAAAACACCTCAAAATTACAAACTGTACAATGCACTAAAAATAAATAAAATATTTTAACCATTAGTAATTATAACTATTATAATTTTAAAAACCAAAAACATATTAATATAAACTAAAGCAATATAAAATAAACTAAAAATGTTGAAAATTAATACATATACTATTTCCACTACAGCTTATAAATAGTAGACAAAGTGTCGAACTCAAGAGGTGTAAAATAAAAGGTACAAGTTGCCCTATACAGTCAACGCAACAGTAGAGAAAGTGTTGGATGTCGGATGCTTAAAATTTACTATTCCCACTCCACTCAGTACTACGGTAGGGAAAGCGTTGGCTTGTGGAAGGGGAACAATTTACTACTCCCCTCCAGTCAATACAACAGTAGGGAAAGTGTTGGATTGCGGTGGGGTAAAATATACTCTTCGCACTCCAATGAGTGCAACCGTAGGAGAAGTGTTGGATAGATAGCGGTGGGCTAAAATGTACTATTCCCACTCCAATAAATGGAACAGTTGGGAAAGTGTTGGCTAGCTGAGAGTTACATTTTACTATTCCCACTCCGGTCAATACAACAGTAGGGAAAGTGCTGGATTTTGGAGCAGTAAAATGTACTATTCCCCCTCAAGTCTGTGCAACAGTAGGGAAAGTGATGGATTGCAGAAGGAAACAATGTACTATTGCCATTGCAGTCAGCACTACATTTGGACGAAACAAATCATCTTCAAAACAATACAATAATTTAAAAATCTAAATAAAAAAATTCAAATATGAATATTAAAAAATTACAAATATATTTCATATAAAAATACCTATTATAATGTTAAATACATAAAGGAAATTACAAAGATTAATAAAATGTAAATCTGAAAATAATTTACATATAAAAAAACTATTTAAAAATGATTTAACAAAAAAGGTTATTAAATTATTTTTATTTTAGTTCAACACCCACCATATGCCCCTACAAACTTACAATCAACACCTAAAATGTAACATTCAAAAGATAATTATTTACACTATTAACATCAATATTGACCAACAAACTAATTATCAATAAATAAAAATGAATTATTATTTTATCAAATGTAATTTACTTTACACAATATACCCCACAAAATATACAACATTCTCCTAAAACTTACTAGAAGATTACTAACACGACTTACATAGTACATTGTAATTTTAATACTTATGATCAATTTAAAAATTAGTTTTAGCCTAATTAAAATGTAATTTACTTCCTACAATATACCCGAAGAAAACCCAAACCAACCCATGAAAGGTTTTATAAAAATGTAATTACACAATTAACATAATTATTGATAAAATGATCATTAAGTACAAATATTAATAATAATTACTTAGAAATAACTTACTGTCCCCCTGTAATAATTGAAATTAAATTACTTCCCACCTGGTACCCCTTCAAACCCCACAACCTGTACATAAAATGTATATTTAAAAAAAGTATTTAACACTATTAACATAATTAACTAACTAGAAAAATAATATTAATTAAAAATGTATCATTCCTTTATTATAATTAAATTACTTCCCACCCTGTGACCCTGAATACCCTGAACACGCTACAGTACTAAGAATAACAACAATTATTTAATTTAAATTTAATAACTCCTAAACATTTTACAAATACATTAATTAACATAAACAATAATCATACAAAAAAATGCAACAAATACATTTTAAATAAATACCAATATAAATACCAAAATACATAACAATAATTAGAACACGATATTATAAACAACTATATTTTTGTAACAGATTCTAATGACTTCAATATTTTAAAAATGTATATCACTTTAAAATCGATATTCTTGACAATATTCTTGCTATTTGATATTTCTGTCTCAATATTTTGTCCGAACACTGGCTTGAGCCATCAGGACAAAAATTGACACCAGTGGAGGCCGCTGAGAATCCACCAGTCTTAGGGGTCCAGGACGGTGGCGGGCAGACAAAGATTGCCCACCAACGTAACGGAATGCGGGACCGTCTGCCAGGGGTGCGGCGGTCTCGCACTTGCAATTAGGATGCCACTGCCATGCGGTGGCATCCCCTATTCCCAGCATTGTCAGCATTGCTGGGAATGCACGGTGCCTGCCACCTTGTCTATGCCAATGCAGGCGGCCCCCACCCCATACCATCTGAGGCCCCCAATAGCAAAGACCGCATGCCTTTCCATGGCGGCAACGCCACCATGGAAAGGCTGATTTCTGCCGTAATCATAATATGGATGGCAGTGTTGTACAGACACCGCCACCATATTAATGACGTGTTCCACCCGGTCGACTAGTCGACCAGCGGAAAAGGGGCGGAAGGTCTTTCCATCCACTGGGGACCCCCCAGCCATCCTAATGTGGTGGGGGATCTTTGAGGTGTGGATGGCGGGCCGATTGCTCCCGCCGGGCCAGCTGTGACTACCGCCGGCCTGGCGGGGGCAATCAGCCCGCTATGCTAATGGGCCCCTAAGTCGAGTGTTTTCCCTTACTGCATGTAGAGCAAGGAAATAGTATGTTTTGCGGAACAGTAGCACAGATGATATACAGCAGTGCTCCCATTCCATTAAACTGAAAAGACCTCCTAAGTATTTGCATTATTCAACATCTTTCCTGTCTCTGATCATAGCATTTCTGACAAAAGCACATTCAAAGAAAAGAAAAAGCATAAATGAAAGATACACACACATAATAATTTTTATTACACCCTTCGTCCGGACACCCTGTACTTGTATTCTCATAGATCGCAGTACACTTATCTAGTAAGGAAACCAGCCAATGAGTCTTTTATTAAGAAGTTGAATTTTCACAAATCTCCTTCTGCCAGTGACATCTTTAGATGCGGTTTATTCTGTCACAATTGGTCACTAGTGCTACTCAGAAAATTGTAGTTGGGATACAGTTTGTTTTCTCTAGTAATCTTTGCACTGCAGTGCTCTTAGTACAGCTCTATGTTGATTGTTGACCTGGCCAATTGTAATTCTCTTCCCACCATATGAGTCTCATCACTAAGGGGCTGATTGCGATAGCGGGCGGACTAGGTCTGCCCACCATCATAGCACTGTTTGGGACTGCCTGCCAGACATGTGGCGGTCCCATCACAGCGATTAGGATGCGCCCATCATCCTGTTGGGCGCATCCATGGCTTTTAACATTGCGGGCGGTGCTGCTGGCTGCAGCCCTGTATGCAATGTTAAAACTGCTTGCACTGCATTTCCATACACTGCGTGGCAGGCACCACACGGTGCCTCACACTTCTTGCATGGAAATGCAGATGGTACCATGGGCACCCCCCAGTGCAGCGACACCCCCCCAACCCAATCCCCACCAGCCTTTCCATGGCCTTTCTAAACCCACATCCTAATTTGGCGGATGGTGCCTGCCAGGCACCACCACCATTTCAGGGGCCCTGAACCATCCGCCAGGCAATTGGTGCGATTGAATTTGGAGGGGACTCGGCGAACGAACTTTGCATCTGCCGCGGTACCCACCGCCATCCAAATTTGGAGGTGGGTAATAGGCTTGGTGGTGGGGGAAGGACCGCCACCGCCGGCCCGGTGGTGGCAGTTCTTCCGCCATCATAATGACCCCCTTATTTAGCAAACATTGTGTTATCATTTCTGTTCATCTTAAATTGCCCTACATGGATATTTGCTCTTTTGTGAACTAGCAGCGCATTCACTAATTTACACGGCACACAAGCATAAGATAATTGAATCATAATTACCAGCTGTTGGCATTGTTGTTGCTGAGTGACCTGTAATCGAGAAAAGGCAACAAATCAAATTAACATCAGAAAAATACAGCTGAATATCATTTATAGATTCCCTCAATCAAATTATTATAAAGAAAAAAGCAATCCATGATCAACATGATCATTGGATTTCAGACTAGGACTTATTAATATATTAATACATTAAATTAAATAAAACAGCTTCTATCTCCAGTAAGGTTTAGCAGCAATAACGTACAGTTCATTTGCGATATCTTTCTAGCTCTGTATGGACACTGTCCATCATTTCCCGGCTCAGACATCAGTGACGGGAATTAGTTCTGAGAATGTAGTGTTGCCAGATCCATTGTCTCACTTGTCAGTCATGTGCACATTCCTGCTAAATCGTTAACATGCTGATCACTATTCCACAGTTTCTGCCTGTTCATTCTTTAGTCTTACACCTTCGAGATCCTCATTTTCAAAGAGGTAAACTATATTGAGTGCCTACACTCAGAAGTCATGGGGAAAGTGAAGGGTGCTCCTTTGTAGTCCCACACATGCAACATTTGGATGGGTCAAATCAGGGGTTTTGGCAGGGGTGGATCTTGTAGAAGTGAAATATAAGCAACCCACCAAAAGTTTCTAGATTGTCCTTATATGCTTTTAAAACATAGGAAGAATATTGACACCCTTAAAGAGCTTCGGAAAAGCTTACGAGATCCCAAGTGAGACTACAACTAACCAGAAATTAGTCTGCAGCCACCCTTAGGTACTGCATGTGAGTCCTTGGACACCCTCCTATGACCCTCAGACTGTGGTTAGGGACCAACAATCGACACTCGTAATTCCAGAGATGGGACTTAGATTTTATAGACACATTATGAGAGTATTCAGCTCTACTGAGCCTCTTCCTTCCCATAGATTGCTCAACCAGACCCCAGTCTAGCATACCAATCATTACAGCCATCTGAGGACTAAAGGAGTTGCTTTACTGTGCCTAAGTGATTCTCTGAACCCTCAAATAGCGTCAGAACTTCTGGACATCTGAGTCCCTGTAAACTAACTCTACAGGCTCCTATGGAACTCATTCTGTCTTGAAGAGCTCCTCAATTGGCCCTTAGAATGTATCTGCTGACTCTCAGTTAACCTCAAAAAAGCCTCAGCCTAACCTCAACCCCCTTCTGTGTACACTAAGAGGTATCCTCAGTGTTCCGGTTCCTGCTCTGATCCTTAGAGCTCCATATATACCCTCCAGGAGCACGCAGAGCCCCTTTTATACCCCACTTAGATTAAGGGGTACCATGCCATAGTTGACATAGGCTATCTGGTCATCATCTGTTGCTCAGCTCCCTGTGTCTCGAGACACCATCCCAGAGATTGCTGAAAGGTACTGCACTGATCTGCATCTACTAGCGTAGAGCACAACTGTGATTGATGGAAAATTCTGTCTTGAAGTCCTGCCAAGGGATACTGCTGTTCTCCTATGCAGCAGCTTTCATCACATATATACACATATATTTTCAAATGTATACATCTCTACTTGTTGTTTTTATATGCTCTTGTTACCATAGTTCTGCAGTTTAGTATCTGTGTCAGCGTGCCATATTCACCATACTGTAAGCCGCAAGTCAGTAGTGAAATAATATAATGCAAATAATCTGATTGTTTTGCATGGTATTTAAATGGTCATTTAGACCGTAAGTTACAGCCTATCTGTTACACAACATATAGAATATCCACGCTCCTTCTCAATCAATCAATCATGATTATAAAGCGTTGCAAATCACCTGTGAGGGTCGTAAGGCACTGCAGTTGTTAGCTGTTTTGCGGTGCTCTGGTCATTCGAACAGCCAGGTCTTCAGTCCTTTCCTGAATTCCTAGTGCAAAGTAGTAGTCCCATGGTGCAGGGGATGGTCATTCCAGGCTTTGGCCACCAGGTGAGAAAAGGAGCGTGCCCCCCTGTTGGCTCGGGGTATCCGGATGTGTTGGCAAGGAAGAGGAAGGCAGATCACAGGTGTATATTTGATTGGTAGAAGGTCATTCGTTTGTTTATGCATGCTGGTCTTTCATTGTGCAGAGATTTCGATACATTTTGGTCAACATCTTGAACTGGCCTCTTTTCTGGATCGGGAGCCAGTGTAGCATCTTCAGGTGAAGAGTGATGTGAGTTCATCTGGGGAGGTCGAGGATAAGCCTTGCTGCAGAATTTTGTATTGTGTGTAATCTCTTGAGGAGATATGCAGTAATTCCTGCATTGAGAGTTTTGCCATAGTACAGCCTGCTGGTGACGAAGGCCTGAGTTATGGTCCTTCCACTTTTGCTTGTTAGTCAACTGAAAATTTAACTGAGCGATTGAAGAGTGTGGTAGAAGGTGCACGAAGCAGCGTTCACCTATTTCTTCATAGACAACTTGCTGTTCAAGATGATGCCGAGGTTGCGGGATTGGTCTGTGGGGCAGGGGAAGGGCCGAGTTCAGCCGGCCACAAAGTGTCATTCCATGGTGAGGTGGTGTTCCCAAAGATGAGAACTTCTGTCTTGTCTGTGTCGAGCTTAAGAGAGTTGCCCTTCATACATCTGTGGAAGTTGGCTCTGGTGGTGGAGGAGTCTTCTGACTTTGAAAGGATGAGCTGGGTGACATTGGCATAGGAGATGATGTTGACTCCATGTGATCTGACGACGTTGGCCAGGGCGGTCATGTATGTACTGAAGAGGATGGACTGAGGGACGATCCTTGTGGGATGCCACAGATGAACTTCTTTGGTTCCAAAGTGAGCAATGGGAGGCGGACTCAATTCAATTCAGAGTACTTTATTCGGTTAAAATTAATAACCATAAAAGCATACAAAGTACAAAATTCATTTACATTAAAATATTACACAAAGTCAAAAATGTAGATCAGTTTTCCTTGCGA
This sequence comes from Lissotriton helveticus, assembly GCF_964261635.1. NCBI lineage: Eukaryota > Metazoa > Chordata > Amphibia > Caudata > Salamandridae > Lissotriton > Lissotriton helveticus. Next base: position 1,232,015,517 of record NC_136065.1, on the reverse strand, counting down.
TCAAACAATAAACAGTCAACACCTCCAGGAATAGTTACAAGTTAAAGGAAAAAGCAATTAAAAACGAAAGTTGAGGTTCGTTACATTTTGGCAAAGCGGTATTGTACATCATACAAAAAGAATATTAACTGTACATTAATGATTACTGATTGGGGCAATATCTTTGTCCTATCTGATCACCATATCTAAGCCAGGGAGTAGGTTTTGGTGGTTATATGTGGGTATCTGCTGGTAGCTGATTGATACAGGGCCCCTCCTTTCCACCCAGTGGTTTTCCTCTACACTCCAACTTGTGGTTGGAAAATACGTAGTTCTGGGGTAGAAATAGCACAATTCCCGTGTTGCTATTGTCCCATCTCCTCTTTGCGGCTCCCAGCTACGCAGATATGGGACGACCTGGTTATCCCTGAAGTTAACAATTACCAGGTCTTGGGTCGGGAACCTATCCACCCCTCCCTTCTCACATTTAGAATTCTTCCGTCGATATTAAATGGAAGGGGTCTGTTCTTTGTCAACCAAAACTGTACTTTGTTTTTAAGGTCCTGGTGACCTTCAATTTTTCCGATAGTGAGCTCAGGCACTCCCGAGAGGATATACACATAGGGTGCTGCCTCCGGTGGTAAGTTTATACATGTATTAATTGCAGCTAATCCCTCACAACTCATTCCTACTTTGTTCAACCCTGCTCTGGGAGCAGGGCTAGGGGCCATTATCGATTTTTTTGGGTACCTCCTTGCTTTTAAAAACTAATGGTACGGGATCCAGTAGCTGGCTCTGGACAATGTTGCTGTTTACAGTGGTGTCAAGCTTATTTAAAGCAACTATGCTCTGGGATTGGTTGTTTGGCTTGGAATTTTCATCTATTTTTGAAAGCTTTCCCCAATTCTCTCAATCCTCTCAATAAGCGGGGATAGTAAGGTTTTGACCAGTTCTTCTAGATGGACCAGCAAAATAGAAGGTAAGAGGGATACAGGGGTTTCCGGTGTTTGGCGTGCTTTGGGTGTCTCGAAGGTGGTGGTGTCAATAACCGGAGGGGGGCTTGAGTTTATTTTTTGGTATTTCGCTGGTTTCCCATTATGTTCCATACCTTTACGTTTTCTGCTCTGGGAAGAGACCTTGGGAAGTGCTGTCGCTTGAATGGTAGATTTATCTGTTAGTGCGTCAGGAGTTTCCAGGGGACTTTTATTGGGTTGATACTATTTCCTGGGCTCGGGGCTTCCAATACCAGTAGGGCATGTTGGTGAACCGGTTTGTTCAATTCCCTGCTCTCTAGGAATGTACCTAGTATTGCAAATTGCATTAAGTTCCCTAAATAGTAAAGAGTTTGGTGAGTCGATAGGAATCGAAGGGGATCGGACGCAGCATGTGGTATCATTAGGACGGCTGTGTTCTATTGTCTCAATGCCGATGTTACCCTTGTTATATACAGGTCCAGTGTCCCCTTGAGTGACCCTCCCTGAGAAGAAGATTGTTTGGGGGGGCCCTTTAGGGGTCATGGTGCAACTAGCTTATGACCCAAAAGCACACACCTATGTATGGGACCAGTGGGTATCTTAATCATCAATGGGGCTACTTGGAGAGGACAAAGATGTTCGTTGTCAGCCTCTAGATGATTAGTCTCTAGATGAGCATACCTTAGTTCATTACGTTTGTCCCGGAAGACCAGGATGGGTGTTCCGACCCGACCTCTTCTGGCCTCTGAGGGCCACAGAGGGCTCGCCCTTTGCCCGGGCTTAGCCCGGCGCCCCGCGAGGGAGGACTGTCGATAATTTTATGCGCCTCCTGGCGCTGTGCTGTGGTCACGTGGTTCCCGTGGGCTGCTGGGCATTGCAGTCCCCTGTCCTGCACTCCACGCGGTGGTTGGCGCTTCCCCTGGTGGAAATGGGAGCGGGCAGCGGGAAGCAGGCGGCGACCCCAGCAAGTGAAAGGGCGTAAAGGGCAGCAACTCTCCACCCGGGCTCCCCAGCGGCAGTGGCAACAGGCAAGTCCCAAAAACGCTCACTCCGCTCAGCAGGACTGTCGGTAATTTTATGCGCCTCCTGGCGCCGTGCTGTGGTCACGTGGTTCCCGTGGGCTGCTGGGGATTGCAGTCCCCTGTCCTGCACTCCACGCGGCGGCCGGCGCATCCCCAGGTGGAAATGGGAGCGGGCAGCGGGAGGCAGGCGGTGACCCCAGCAAGTGAAAGGGCAAAAAGGGCAGTAACTCTCCACCCGGACTCCCCAGCGGCAGTGGCAACAGGCAAGTCCCAAAAACGCTCCCCAGGCGGACTCTCTGGGTTCTTCTGGTGGGGAATGAGGTGATCCACTTGAGGGCACCTCCCTAGAGGATGGTTCGTGAAATCTGTTAATCAAGATTTGGTGGGAGACAGTGTTGAAGGAGGCTGACATGTTTAGGAGGATGAGGGCTGCTGTTTTGCCGTGGTCCAGTAGGGCCCTGATGTTGTCAGTGGCTGCGATCAGGGCTGTCTTGGTGCTGTGGTTGGTTTGTAATCCAGATTGGGGGGTCTAGGAGGTTGAAGTTTTCAAGGTGTTCAGTGAGATGCTGGTTGATAGCCTTTTTGAGAAACTTTGGCAGAAAGGGAAACAGGGAGATGGGTTGCTAGTTCTTTGGTTCAGCTGGATCAGCGTATGGTTCCCTAAGGAGGGGGCTCACTTTGACGTGTTTCCAGTCTTGAGGGAAGGATGGCTTGGTGATGGAGGCACTCAGGAGTTTCTTAAGCATGTCCCCAATTGTCTTGCTACCGAGGTTGAGAATGTATTGGGGATATTGGATCCATGAGTGCTCCCGAGTGTACAGAGTCAATGATGGAGACTGTGGCTTGAGTTATGAGAATGTCCCAATGAGTGAGCAATTATTTGGTGTTCATTTGTGTGAGTGGGCTGATGCTGACGGTGGAGCAGGTTGGGGTTTGAAGTGCTCATAGATGGCTAATATCTTGCCATGTAAGAAGTCTGCCAGTGCGTCACACAGTTCTTTTGACTGTGTGATGTCATTTTAAGTGGCCTCTGGGTTGGAGAACTCCTTCACAATTGTGAAGAGATCTTTGCTGTGGTTTTTGCTGGCTTCTTTGTGGTCTGCTAAGCATTCTTCTTTGTATCTTTCAGGAGGCAATTGTGTTGGTTGAATTTTGTTTTGAAGGAGGTATGGTTTCCTGTCTTTTTCCTAGTGTGCCACTTCCTTTCTAGTTGTCAGCAGCGGTGTTTGATACATTTCAGCTCAACGGTGAACCAACTGGCTCTTCTGGCTGATACTTTGGGTTTGGCTGGCTTGGCGGAATAAATATGTTGGAACATTTCGTGATGCACGGTGAAAAGTTCTTCGCAGCCTGGTCTGAGTCAGATGTTGTGTCTGGGAGTTGGGTGTTGGGAGTTGAGAGCATTTTACCACTGTTCTGCTGATATCTTTTTCCAGTTTCTGCACATGGGTCTGGGGAGTGTGGTGCCTGCGTTGGTAGATCCTGAAGTGGACACTGTAGGGGCAAGTCAGGTGAGATGTGAGACGTGGTTGTACTTGACGCTGCAGCTGGATGCATAAATGGGGTCTAGCATGTGTCCTGGGATGTGGGTGGGTACGGTGGCAAGTTGTTTGAGGCTGATGTTGCTCGTGCTTTCCTGAAGTTCGGCTGTGTTGGTGTTTTTAGGTTCGTCGAGGTGGAATTTAAGATGCCCTAGGAAGATGTAGTGCTCGGAGTTGATGGATATAAGGGTAATGAGGTCATGGATGGTGTTGCTGATGCTGAAGCTCGATCCCAGTGGTCTTTATGTGAGGGTGCGTTTTCCGTTTGTGTGAAGTTGGAAATTGAGATCTTCCATTATCAGGGTTAAGTCGTCTGAGGAGGTTGTGCAGCAGATGTTGTCTGTGTACATAATGGCAATTCCATCACAGTTTTTTTTATTCAGTCCCCGTGTGTTATCTAATATTCTTTAGGTGTGACAATTTTTAAAATGTATTTCTTTATTGGGTTTTTCTTTTTCAAATACAAATAAAGCATTTTAACTTAAAGATGCTCGACAGCCATTTAACCACAGTTACAATAATTAGACACCGTGTACTGCTAAGGAACGAATAGTACAGACAAGTTTAAAGTGTACATCTTTTTTTTTTGTCATGCGTCTGCATCTTATATTGTGCGTGTACCCTGTTGTCTCTATGCACTGTAAATGTATCTAAACCTCGCATATAACTGACATGAAGAAAGCAATTTTTCAATTAACAAAACTGTTAAAAGGGAAGGGAAAAGGGGGAAACACCATCTAGAACCATATTTAGCTATATTATTAGTATTCTGGCGCCCGAATAATAACTGTTGCCAGTGCATTGTCAGTGTTTTGCTTATTCCCTGTGTTCCATGCTACTTAGCGCCCTGCGCTACTGAAAGGGAGAGGGAGGGACGGGGGGAAGAGGGGAGGGGGGCGGGGACGCCTCTACTGCTCCATGCTCCCCACCGCGCTGCTGGAAGGCGGTGATTTGGATACCACAGTGTGTGTCTGCACAAGGAGTTTGAGCAAGTCGTCCCATGCCTGCGCTATTGGGTACTTGTGGAGCCCGGCAGTTTATTCCTTATGTAATGCATTGCTTTCAGCTTGTGCCCAAACTGTAAAGGATTGCTGCCAACTGTGTTGCACTGGGGGAGTTCTCTGCGTTTCCACCTCTTTGGGATGAAGCGTTTTGCTGTTATTAGGCCTAGATTTCTGAATCTGGAGATCACTTTATTTTCCTTTGTCTGGGGGTGTAGCCCTAGTATACAGGTCTCCCAACAAAGGGATGTATGACATTACAACGCATGCCTTTACCACGCATGCTTTTACATCGCAAGTTTTACAACGCATGCCTTTACAACGCATAGTGCATTGGGGTGCTGGATAGTGAATTATTTAATTTACTATTCCACCTCCAGTCCCCGTGGATAGTAGGGAAGGTGTTGGATAGTAAATTAAATCTATTCCCTATCCTAGGCAGCATAAAATTTATGTGTTTTCTTGCTTTCATTTTTCTGGTAGCATGTATATTTGGTTCAATTTCTCTTAGTTAACTATTTTTTCAGGGGCCATAAAACCTAGTACGCTTTGAGATCTCTTTGCAAACTTGTGATGTCACGAGGGAAAGGGCACTTTGGTTTCCCCTTATGTTCTGCTGAGTTTAGGGAGCAGGTGTGAGCTGTGCTTGTGACCTCTGCCACTAAGACATTCATTGGCTGCAATCAAACACTGCGCTTGGTAGACGGCGTCTGCTATCCTGTTTACCTCCTAACCCAGAAGCAGGAGCAACATTCATCGTCTATAAATTGTCTTTATACTGTGTGTCTGGCTGCCTTGATATGATTTTGAGCTTCAAACGGGGTGGTGGGGACCCTCAATCCGCATACCTCTGACCTAATAAATCAAGTAAAATCAAAATACACTAGATTCAGAGAGGACGAAAAGTCTCCAAGCAGAGGTAGCAATATAAAGTCAGTGTGTCATACTTCAATGACTTGCCACCTAATACATGTTCAAAAAAGCTGCACAGAATACAAATACTTAACTTTTCAATGGTGCTACCATTACCCTGATTCCAAAGTGACAGCACTTAGGCTATTTAGGAACACAGCTGAGACATTTAAGACATACACTTGTACTTTATCGATTAATCCTCAAACCAGAGGTCTGTTGACAGCAAAGGGAAAATTGAACAAAATATTCCCCACAGCGATTTGTTTCTTCAGTAGGTACTATTCTCAATTGCTTCCTAGTAGATGTTTAGTGCTTTATCTATGCAGGTCATTGGTTTTCCATCACAAGCACCCCCAATTCTTAGTTTTCTCTCTCCCTCTCTCTTGACAAATATGCCTTTTCCCTCTCATAATCTGCTCTGAAGCTTTTCTCCTTTGAACTATGTCTATCACTTACTGCATATGTGTGGCGGCTTTGAAGAATTCGCCATTGTATGACAGGATATAACATGACCACATGATATGGTATGACATAACATATAATGCACATCACGACCACCTTCAGCCGGATAAGACTTCACGAGGCCCATCTAGAGACCAATCTACCCAGAACCTCTGCACCCCATTTCTCAAAAGACCTCCAAATCATCTTAAAATTGCATTTCGTTAAATTACATTTTAGTGATAAATGGTAAAAAGACAAGACAAGGAGTAAAACATGCTAAGCCCTATAATGCTGGAGTACCTGTGTAGCAAGCAACACTGTGCTAGGATGTGTGTTGTGGTTTGCTACTGTAGACTAGCCTTGGATCTGCTCCAATAGGAATTGTTCAGGCCGAGCTGCCTGCCAGGTCCCCTCGGAATGGGAATATAGATGCCGGCCATATGACCACTGAGCTAAAGGATCCAAGCTAAACCTTACTGATGAGTCCCAACAAGGCAGAAACCTGTCTCAGTATACTTGTGTTAGTGTTCTGAGGGGGCGTTGCCTGGCGGTTTTGGCTGGACTGTCAATATTGGAGCAGTGGTCAAAAAATGGATTGAAATGCAGCTCAACCAGTTGCCACCCAGGACCATTTATTTTTCTAGAGAACAAAAACAGTAGCAACCTATGAATGTTTCCACCAAAATCCTTTGTGCATTCTTCATCTCTTACTAAAGTCCCCCACGGATTTCAAAAGAAGAAACCCAAAGTTCATAACGTTTCCAATTCTAAGATTCATGTGTATGCTGCAACTGCTCATTCAGCGAGTACATCACTCATAGGTGTGTGAACTGCCTTCTCCATAGTACTGAAGCAATCGATCAACAGCAGTCTCTTACCCTATATCTCTGTACACTCGCCTGCTGTAGAAAATACACCCCATCGCTCAGCAATTGGCTATAAGAAAACCATACTATCAAATAACCTCATTTCACATAAAGTCACCATTGTATATGCATACCCTCACAAGTGTATCACCGTCAGTCATACAACCTCTGATAATGGAAATCCTTAGCCTCTCAGACAAAAAAAAACCTCGAACCAGGGGCGTAACAAACGTCCCCACAGCCCACGCGGTGCGGGGGCCCCCACTCTCTTCAGTAAATGACGGGGGCCCCTCAGCTGTGAGAGAGGCCTGCGCTAAAGCAAGCCTCTCTCCCTCTAAAGCAGGTGCAGGCTGTCTGCAGCCTGCTCTGAGCCCCTCGCCCCCTCCCTCTGACTGAAGAGAAACAAAGTATCAACATACATTGTTTCTCATCAGTCAGCCTGGAAAGAGGATGGGGTGGGGGCCCCAGAGAGCAGAAGGCAGCACAGAGCACTGTTCAGGACCCTGACAAGGGTGGGAGTGGGGGCCCCCAGAGAGAGCATTCTCCTGGGCAAAGCTCATATGAGAAGGGATGAGGCAGCAAAATGGTGCCCTCAAGTAAGCACTCTTATTAGAACACACCATGTGGGCATCTGCAGGGGGGGGAAGAGGGGGCTGAGAAGGGTGCAAGGCAGAGAGGAGATGGGTGCAAGTCAGAGAGGAGAAGGGTGCAAGGCAGAGGGGAGAAGGGTGCAAGGCACAGAGGAGAAGGGCGCAAGGCAGAGAGGAGAAGGGTGCAAGGCAGAGAGGAGAAGGGTGCAAGACAGAGGGTTGAAGGGTGCAAGGCAGAGACGAGGAGGGTGCAAGGCAGAGGAGAGAAGGGTGCAACGCAGAGGGGAGTAGGGTGCAAGGCAGAGAGCAGAAGGGTGCAAGGCCGAGAGGAGAAATGTGCAAGGCAGAGAGGTGAAGGGTGAAAGGCAGAGAGGAAAAGGGTGCAAGGTGGAAAGGGTGCAAGAGGGAAGGGAGAAGGTTGCAAGGCAGAGAGGAGAAGGGTTCAAGGCAGAGGGGAGAAGAGTGCAAGGCAGAGGGGAGAAGGGTACAAGGCAGAGCTGAGAAGAGTGCAAGGCATAGGGGAGAAGGGTGCAAGGCAGAGAGGAGAAGGGTGCAAGGCAGAGACCAGAAGAGTGCAAGGCAGAGAGGAGGTATGTGCAAGGCAGAGGGGAGAAGGGTACAAAGCAGAGGGGAGTAGGGTGCAAGGAAGAGAGGAGAAGGGTGCAAGGCAGAGAGGAGAAGGGTGCAAGGCAGAGGGGTGAAGGGTGAAAGGCAGAGAGGAGAATGGTGCAAGGTAGAGAAGGGTGCATGGGGCAGGGGAGAAGGGTGCAAGAGAGAGGGGAGGAGGGTGCACGGGGAGGGGATAAGGGTGCAAGGCAGAGGGGAGAAGGGTGCAAGGGGGTGGCCGAGAAGGGTGCAAGGCAGAGTGGAGAAGAGTGCAAGGGGGAGGGGAGATGGGTTCAAGGCGTAGGGGAGAAGGGTGCAAAGCAGAGGGAAGAAGGGTGCAAGGTAGAGAGGAGAAGGGTGCAAGGCAGAGAGGAGAAGAGTGCAAGGCAGAGGGGTGAAGGGTGAAAGGCAGAGGGGAGAAGGGTGCAAGAGTGAGGGGAGAAGGGTGTAAGGGGGAGGGGAGAAGGGTGCAAGGCAGAGGGGAGAAGAGTGCAAGGTAGAGAGGAGAAGGGTGCAAGGCGGAGGGAGAAGGGTGCAAGGGGGAGTGGAGAAGGGTGCAAGGCAAAGAGGAGAAGGGTGCAAGGCAGAGATGAGAAGGGCGCAAGGCAAAGAGGAGAAGGGTGTAAGGTAGAGAGGAGATGGGTGCAAGGCAGATAGGAGAAGGGTGCAAGGCAGAGGGGTGAAGGTTGAAAGGCAGAGGGGAGTAGGGTGCAAGAGGGAGGGGAGAAGTGTGCAAGGGGGAGAGGAGAAGGGTGGAAGGCAGAGGGTTGAAGGGTGCAAGGCAGAGGGTTGAAGGGTGCAAGGCAGAGGGTAGAAGGGTGCAACGCAGAGAGGAGTAGGGTGCAAGGCAGAGAGCAGAAGGGTGCAAGGCAGAGAGGAGAAGGGTGCAAGGCAGAGAGGAGAAGGGTGCAAGGCAGAGGGGTGAAAGGCAGAGAGGAGAAGGGTGCAAAGTAGAGAAGGGTGCAGGGGAGGGGAGAAGGGTGCAATGCAGAGAGGTGAAGGGTTCAAGGCAGAGGGGAGAAGAGTGCAAGGCAGAGGGGAGAAGGGTACAAGGCAGAGCTGAGAAGGGTGCAAGGCAGAGGGGAGAAGCGTGCAAGGTAAAGAGGAGAAGGGTGCAAGGTAGAGGAGAGGAGAAGGGTGCAAGGCAGAGGGGAGAAGGGTGCAAGGCAGAGAGGAGAAGGGTGCAAGGCAGAGAGGAGTAGGGTGCAAGGCAGAGGGGCGAAGGGTGCAAAGCAGAGGGGAGTAGGGTGCAAGGAAGAGAGGAGAAGGGTGCAAGGCAGAGAGGAGAAGGATGCAAGGCAGAGGTGTAAAGGCAGAGAGGAGAATGGTGCAAGGTAGAGAAGGGTGCAAGGGGGAGGGGAGAAGGGTGCAAGAGAGAGGGGAGGAGGGTGCAAGGGGGAGGGGAGAAGGGTGCAAGGCAGAGGGGAGAAGGGTTGAAGGGGGTGGCCGAGAAGGGTGCAAGGCAGGGGGGAGAAGAGTGCAAGGGGGAGGGGAAATGGGTACAAGGCAGAGAGGAGATGGGTGCAAGGCGGAGGGGAGAAGGGTGCAAGGCAGAGGGAAGAAGGGTGCAAGGTAGAGAGGAGAAGGGTGCAAGGCAGAGAGGAGACGGGTGCAAGGCAGAGGGGTGAAGGGTGAAAGGCAGTGGGGAGAAGGGTGCAAGAGGGAGAGGGGAAGGGTGCAAGGGGGAGAGGAGAAGGGTGCAAGGAAGAGGGGAGAAGGGTGCAAGGCAGAGAGGAGATGGGTGCAAGGTAGAGAGGAGAAGGGTGTAAGGCAGAGGGCAAAGGGTGCAAGGACGAGGGGAGAAGGGTGCAAGCAGAGAGGAGAAGGGTGCAAGGCAGAGAGGAGAAGGGCGCAAGGCAAAGAGGAGAACGGTGCAAGGTAGAGAGGAGATGGGTGCAGGGCAGATAGGAGAAGGGTGCAAGGCAGAGGGGTGAAGGTTGAAAGGCAGAGGGGAGATTGGTGCAAGGTAGAAAAGGGTGCAAGGCGGGGGGAGAAGGGTGCAAGGGGGAGTGGGAGAAGGGTGCAAGGGGGAGGGGAGAAGGGTGCAAGGGGAAGGGGGAGAAGGGTGCATGGAGGAGGGCAAGAAGAGTGCAAGGCAGAGGGGAGAAGGGTGCAAGGGGGATGGTGATGAAGTTAAAAATGTGCCCCCTGGAAACATTTCTACGGACGCCCATAGGAAATGCACACTACTATGTTAGAGAGTGGGAGAGAGTGGAGAGAGAGTGGAGTGAGAGAGAGAGTGGAGTGAGAGAGAGAGTGGAGTGAGAGAGAGAGTAGAGAGAGAGAGAGTTGAGAGGGAGAGTGGAGAGAGAGAGTGGAGAGAGAAAGTGGAGAGAGAGCTGAGAGAGAGTGAGAGAGAGTAGAGAGAGGTTAGAGAGAGAGAGGGTGGAAGGAGAGAGAGACAGTGGAGAGAGAGTGGAGAGAGAGAGTGGAGGGAGAGAGTGGAGAGAGAGAGTGGAGGGAGAGAGAGTAGAGAGAGGGTGGAGAGAGACAGTGGAGAGAGAGTGGAGAGAGAGTAGAGAGAGAGTAGAGGGAGAGAGTGGAGAGAGAGAAGGGAGAGAGAGAGTGGAGAGAGAGTGGAGGGAGACAGTGGAGGGAGACAGTAGAGCAAGAGTGGAGAGAGAGAGAGAGTGGGGAAATATGAGAGAGAGTAGGGAGAGATAAAGTGGAGAGAGAGACAGTGGGGAGAGAGACAGCGGAGAGACAGTAGAGAGAGAGTGGAGAGAGAGAGACAGTGGAGATAGAGTGGACAGAGTTGAGAGAGAGAATGGAGAGAGAGAGAGAGAGAGAGTGGAGAGAGAGTAGATACTCACTGACTCAGAGACTGAATACTGACTGACCGAGAGACTGACTGGCTGAGAAACTGACTGCGAGAGAGAGAGAGACTGACTGACTGAGAGAGACTGACTGACTGACAGACTGACAGAAAGAGAGAGATAGAGTGACTGACAGAGAGAGAGACCGACTGACTGACAGACTGACAGAGAGAGAGAGAGACTGACAGACTGACTGACTGAGAGAGGCTGACTGGAGAGAGACTGAATTCCAGAGAGAGAGAGACTGACTGTCTGAGAGAGAGAGACTGACTCACCGAGAGAGAGAGAGAGAGAGAGAGAGAGAGAGAGAGAGAGAGAGAGTCTGTGATGGAATTGGGGTCAGTGTGTATGAAGCTATGCAATGCATCTTGAGATTGCTATTGTCTACTAATAAAAATGTATTATCAAAATTTGCTCTTTGTAGTTACATCTGCTTTTGAAATACTGCATTGAAGCATTGTCTAATGTTTTAAAACGGAAACGGGAAGGAGCAGTGGATGCACTTTTGTCAAAACTGAACGATGAGTGGGCCCGATGTTGTATATCATGACAGGAGTCTGCATCAGGAAACCCACCTAAAATTGGGCAAACCGCCCCGGCCTACTGATGGCAGGGACCCTGTAATGAATGGACCACCACCTATGATAGCCTGCTGGCAGACTAAGCCCAACCTTTAACTCCACCATCCAGTGTTACTTATAACGGCTGGATTGGTGACAGTGGCGTAATAATCGCCCTGCATCCCCTGCAGTATGGCGGGTCGCTGGTCTGAGACCTCTAGACTGGCACGGAGGATGGGAGGGGGGGCCCCTCCATGTAGTTTGGAGGGGCCCCCTCAAGTTTCGTTAGCCCACTGACTTAAACTCTAAATTACTGCTGCCCAACGAGACAAGTGTCTGATAGTATGAACTAATGTCTGACTGCAGGCAGCGGAATACACATGCCCATGAAAATACGGCTGAGGTACAATTTACTGCTCTACCAAAGATTACATTTCAGTCTCCCCAGGAGGCAGGTTTAAAGCCAGCACAGGAGAAATAGATGAGAACCGTTGCCTATGTGTTTACTGACCACACAAACCTAAATCTAGATGATGATTCCACTTTAGTACTAATGTTAGTTTCGGGAAAAAAACATCAGTTCTTGGCAGCATTTTGTTTTCTCGAGAATTGCATGTAAGTGCCGGCAGCAGGGATGCATTTATCCGAGGTAGTAATGTTACCACCGCAGTAAGTGAGGATTTTACTGACATTAGTATTTTCTCTTATGTAATAGGCAGTGCTTTCAGTGGACAGTAATGTTGCAGCTGTGATGTATGGGGGTGCAATCTGGCTTCACTGTTAGCCAAAGCAGAAGTCTCTCTTCATTCGAGGTTTTCCTACTGACAGCACAATGATACATCCTCTCTTCTCTCTCACTGAGGCAATACTGCCCATGACCCAGCATGGTTATGTGAACACTGTCCAAGCATGGTCATGACAGCACTCTTCCATTGAACCAGAGACTACCAATATCCCTTTTTCCTGAGAACCTTAAATAAACGCAAAATGAATTATTGACGTTTCTTGCCTTTGAGGACAATCTAAAAAAATAAATTCTTCCCTTTTTTTGAATAATCACTGTTGAAATGTGACATCTCATAGAATAATAAAGAGATCTTCATGTTTTACTGTAATACATTATCACAGAAGAATACTGTCAGACTGTCAGTAATGGCCTTCATTGATGATTGAACACTCACTCATTGAGCAGATGACGCTGGCATCCTCTTGGTGACTGCAGTCATGCAGGCCCATCCCACGGTGAGGACACGTCCACAGCGCGTACTCATACCCCCTGCACTTCACGTCATCCAGGTGGATGGGACCGTAGCCCTGTCCATAGTGTGCAAACCCTGGAGCGGACACTGCTGATCCGCAGCCAATTTCTCTGCACACGACATGCGCATCATTGAGGTCCCAAAGGTCGTCACACACCGTGCCCCAGGAGGAGCTGTAATAGACTTCAACGCGACCTGCACATCTGTCCAAGCCATTCACTAGCCGAACTGGAAAATAAGCTGGAAGAAAATGAGAGAAAGATCTGTCAGCTACGAACCCCAAGTCGGTATTAGAGTCAATGTAACAAGTCTTGATGCAGATCACGCCCACAGGCAATTCCAGAATAAACTAATCTCTTCTGTGATATCCTGAGCAAAGCAAGCAACCAAGGCTGCCAACATCCAAGTGTCGAAGAAAAGCATACACAAGCCCACTAGTCTCCTTTGCTGTGGTATGTGTCTATTCACAGAAACCTCTCCCTTTTGCAAGAAGGGCAACCACAATTACTTCCTCATGAAGTTTCTTCTAGGATGGTCAGGGAGAATAGACAGGTTCAAAAGGACTTCAGTCATCATAATGCAAACATTCTTTGCATTTAACCAAAACTATACAAACGTTAAATGCCATTTGCGATTAATAGCATAGAATATAAATGTAGTGACATACCTTGGGCCGGTTCTTGCATAGTGTGGGTGATAGTTGGCAATGTGTTTAGTCTAAGCACTGAATACTGCTGTGTAATGGTCCGTGAGTTTCTGGGGTGGTATGGCATACTTAAAACACAAAGGTGCCTTGCTGAAACAAGTGTGATTGGTTGAATGGAGGTTCTCTTCTTCTGTGGTCCCCATTGGTCTTCACAACCCATGCCTGACTGATAATTTGTGGCTGCTATTCATAGGGATCTTTCAAATGATGGTCATTGGACTTTGGATGAAGCTAAGATTTCCTCAAATTGGGGGGAGTTAAGTGATAATATTAAATCTCTCAGGTTCTTTTCTTTCCAGGAAAATGTGTGGCATCTGACAGCAAGGACTTACAATCGAGTTGCCAAAGCCTTTATGTGAAAATCTGGATTATTAGTTGGACCGGTTATGAGACCTCACTAAGAAAATAATGCCAATATTCTGATATCAGGTCCAGTTAGGTTACATTAATTTAAACCATAGATCAGTCTTGGCAGCTGTGGAACAGAGAAGCCAGGCTTAAACTAAAAGACACACGTGTAAAACATTTATCTGTACATAAACATTTAATGAGGAACAAACACAACACGAAAAATTACCACTCCAATTTATAAAAATCGGATATATTTATATATTTAAATAGACACCAAAACAACATACATCTGATGTAGAGAGCCAGAGTTAGGATTTTTTCAAAGATTTAAAAAAAATCACTGCAATTCAGTGGAAATGTTCCATAAATCACTGCTTTTCACTCGTAGTCTATGAGTATCGAATGCGAGGGTCCAGACCAAATCGAAGTTTCAGGCTGACTGCAATGGATCGCTGGTCCAAAGCAGTGGCCAGTATGGTCCTTGTCAAACTTTTATCTTTGCACTTAGAAATATTTTATGGTTCTGTTCCTTGCCGACAGGCTCGTGGTTGGGGAACTCTGCAGCTGGTATCTGGTGTTGGGCTTGACATCCGTGGACAGGTGAGGTCCAGCGGTCCGGTGTCTGCTTAAGTTTATGGGCGAGTTTGAGGCTATCCACAAACAATAACACATTTTCAGCTGGTACCATATGAAGTCTGTGGCCTAAAGAGTCTTCAACGATGATGGTGTGCTGGCTAGGTGTAGTGTATGAGCCTCTTGTTTTTTTTATCAAAAACTGTTATCTTTGAGTTCAAGATTCACAAATTGCAGTTCTTCCTGTGGTAGAAAGTAAACTCTAGCACCAACCAAAGGTCTTGGGCCTTCTAGGTACATGACAGATAGGTTGGGGCCATACTCATGAATCTTTCAATGGAGGGTCATGGGACTTGGGAAGAAGCTAATAATTCCTCGAATTGGAGTGAGTCGGGTGACATTATTTAACCTCTCAAGTCCCGTGGGAGCTTGGACTCTATCTCTCTTAGTGCTCTAGCAGGTCCCAGGGCAATTCCAGTTGTTACTGGCCAACTGGGCACTTGCAGATGCAGGGCTTCTTTAGTGCTGTTATTTCTGAAGTTTAATGAGAGGTTAGCCTAATCGCACTTGGAGTCCACTTACTGGTGGAGGAGTGGGAATGAGTGGGGAGCACTTCCAACCCTTGAGGTGTCTCTCTCTCTCTCTCTCTCCGCGAAGTCAACAGCAGAAACAGCCCTTCTCTTTCAGAAATCCTGTATCATTTCAGCAGGCAGAGGGTTTCCTAATGCTGCCTGTCTTTCTGAGGTCCACAGGTTCATCAGGTGTGATCCTTCTTCTGTCCTTTGAGTCCATTGGTGTTCTGAGGCTGGTACCTAGGGGTGCCACTTTTATGCCAGTTTTAAGGTTGTGTGTAGGGAGGACTCCCTAACCAATGGGTAGAAAGTTCTCATGGGCAACCCCCCACTCTTGCATCATTTCGTGGGAGATTGGCACTATCCAATACCACAGTGTATCTCTCTACTCAAATCCAAGATATCAAAGCTATTTTATCTTTGATCCGAGCTTTGGGCACAGCCATGAGGTTCTGCAATAGATTTTCCCTCTCTGGGGGGAGATGCCATCCTGTCTAGCTTGACAAACAGAGTGGATGTCTACAGTGCTGCTCTCATTTGCCTATCAGAGCAGAGATCCCCTTTGAGGCTGGGCCATCTATGGACACAGACCTCTAGCCATCCAGTTAAGAGGAGGTTTGTTAGGAGGAGGTCACACCTCCTCCTACCTTCAGACTTTGTGTTGTCCATTCCTGGGTGCACTTCACACCATCTGGCAGAAGGCTCTCTCAGGTAGCAACTGCTGTAGTGTAGCAGAAATCACTACTAGAACTTTGAGGCCAGAAGGTGGTGACATTCTCAAGTCACTCACATTAAAAGTCAGGACTATGTTATGTTTTATGTAGCAATTTTTTTGATACTTTGGAACACTCTATTTGCTGGTCCCAAATGGAAGTTAGCACTTAGCAGTTGGATAGTGAAACCCATTGTTAGCCAGCGGGACTACCAGCCTCACTTCAGTGAAGATGTTGTTGGTGAGTTTTAACTCTCAGGAAGCATAAAACATAAAAGAGTCATGTCCTTCTTTTTAATATTCTGTTCCTTCTTTATGGATTTCTAAGGCCTACCTAAGGAGTTGACTTGCAAATATTAAAAAGGAAAGTTAGAACTAGGCAAAAAAGGGTTACTATAACATGTCAAGTTGGCAGTTTAAAAGCGTCCAGACTAGGCTACAGTGGCATACCAAGAGCCATGGTTTAACACATTGAGGTTCCGTGAATCCTGACCCCGTTTCATAAAGGTCAAGGTTTCGTTACGAATTTGATATTAGCGAACTGTAACTAGTTAGTGCAGCAAGTATGAGTGCTTTCATCATGTTAGACCGATGGATTCACTACGTATTTAGGGATTTCGTTCTGAACCCTTGGGTTCCATTTTGTGTATGGCAGCCATTTTGTGGTTGCCCTCACATAGGCCGATGACGGTGGCTGAACTAGTCTTTTTAAGGACACCTTAGCTCCAGTTCGTGCTGACTTCTGTTTGACCTGAGTGAACTGACCCTCTTGCCTGAAGCTGACCCTGTTAAACCAGTTCCTGCCCTTTAGCTGATCAAGATTAAGGATCAGAGCACAGGACATCGTAAAGTTTTACTGCACACAAATATGCCTTATCCTACTCTCACCTGTTTCTGCTCCTTTCTTTATGGTCTATTTATGATTGGGTTGTGGCCTTTTTTATTATGGGTTCGTTCGACCTGTCTAAAGAAGAATGTTGGGTTTGACTGATGATTGATCATGGGCTGGGCAACTGAAAAGTGGGTTTTACTGTCATGCGATACCTTTGGTGCAAATACATGTGATTGGACAGTTTGTGAATATTAGGTATTTGTCTGGAATGTGATTTTTGGCATAAAAAGGGACGACTTGCTGTTTAAAATTGAGCAGTCTCCTGAGAACTTATACCGTGATGATTTCTAGGACTTCTGTTACTGGCTGCAGCCAATAAATTTGATCTTTGACGCCACCAAGAAGTTTCCGTGTCTCTGTATTCTAAGACAGGTGGAACCCGAAGACTTTGGGCGTGCCCCTGGCGCCGCTGGGTATTAAATAACCCAGTTCTTCAGTTGGCGCCCAACATGGGGCGACTTCAGCGGTACCGGTCCAAGCCTGAAGATCGTGAGGAGCTTCGTGAGGAAATTCTGGAGGACGGCCACCACTTCATCGACCCCGGCATGTCGAATGTGGACTGAAGGTCTTTTCTGCGAGGCTTCCCGCTTTCCTGACGGCTACGAAGGACCGCTGCCCTGACTGTCGCCCTGTCTTGGACCCATTTGTGATGCTTTGTACGGCGAGGCGATAGACGGGTCTTCTGGTGGCGTGACTGATACCTCTGTTAAGTATAAGTGGGTCGCTCCCAGTCCTTAGTTTTTGGTCCTTTGGTTCTTAGTTTGTTTGGTTCTTAGTTTTGATTTGAAAATTGCAATTTCCAAAGCCGAGGGTCTTGTATATTTACGAGTGTATCGGTAGAGCTAATCCCTTGAAGTTTGAAGCTCGATTAGTGAGCGAAGATGCCTAATCGTAGCAAATTTGGTACTTGGTTTGGTTGTGGTTGCAACAGGGATTCCCGATTGGAGGATTCGTGTCCGATACCTCCGGTTGGAACTCCGACTTATGAGCTCTATTCTAAAAACGGCGTGGGCCCCATTACGTTCAATGAAGTATGGGTCCACTACACTAGAAAAGATGGTGTCTTACAATGGCCCCAACGTGGTAGCTTTAACACAGAGATTTTAGACAATTTAGAAACTAAATTATTTAGGAAGAAAGCCCGGCCGGCAATGTTTGACTCCTTTCGTCTTTGGCGTAAAGAAGCCATACAACGAGAAATTAAACAAGCTAAAAGAGATAAAAGAGAAAAGGATGTATCAATAATGCTAGCTGCTAGGCAGTTTAAAGAAAACGAAGAAGATAAAGCAATTGAGGTGTCAGATAGGCAACGTTGCATGGCCATAGATAAATGTTATCCGGCCTTGCCGTCTTCTCCTCCGAAAGCGATTGAAGATCTTGAAAAAGATTCTTTGATCTCTCATTTACTGTGATTGCCACCTCCTTATGTGCAGGGTGCTACTGCGCCTCCATTACCACCGGTTGTTCCACCCTTTGTTGTTCAACCTCCTGCTGTTGTTCAGCCACCCGGTGCTCCACAGATAGTTTTACCTTCTCCTGTGCAACCTGCTCTAGGGTCGCCATCTTTGCTACCAGCTTTGCCTCAAGCTCCTTTGCCTTCTACTTCTGTTTCTTCGCCTCCGACTGATCTTATGCCTACACCTTCTTTGCCTCAGAATACTTGTTTTCCTGTTCTTATGTCTGCTTCTTCTCCTTCTGCTCGAAAACGAATGACCGAGACTGTTGTTAGTCTGCTGTCTCCATTGTTTGGGTCATTGAATATGACCCCTGTTTCGGAACGTAAGCAGAGTCGTAGTCAGCTTCCTAGTTCCGAGGAACGGAAAGTGTTGGATTTGTTGACTCGTAGATGGATTTTAAATGCTTCAAGGTATAATTTGCCAGCGGTTATGGATGTTTTCTTTCAGTGGGAATCTCCTAAGCAAAGGTATGTTTTCGATGTGATGTGTACTTTCCTGCGTCAGGAATGGGAAGATAATGAGTTGGGTCCGATTCCGCAGGATGTGCTTGATGTTCAGTCAGATTTTGCTAAAGGGATGATAGTGGACACTGATGTTACAAATGCTGTAGAAACGATATTGGCTTTTAGATCTAGACTTCCGTCTCAGACGTTGTACGAACCTGATTCCTCTGTTAGGAGGAAATTGAGACAGTATCCAATGAGAGAGGTTCCTCCCCTTTGGAAAGAAGGAGACGCAAATGCTAATCCGCCTGTTTTGCCTCATTTTCAGCGAATATGGGTACATGTCCCTTGGAAGAGAGCAGAGGTCTTGGCTCTTAAGCAGACCTTACCACAGTTGACGCATGCATCATGAATTTAGCAGACATAGATATGCTGTTTGGTAATGTAGTACCTCAACCTTTGTGGGCGAAGATTCGTCATGAGAATCATGCGGCAGAATTAGGAGATACTTGGGCGAATATGGTTGCTGCAGATGGTCGACAAGTAGGAGGTGCTAAACCTGAACCTTTGGTTGCGGAATTACCTGGTAGAATTATTACTTTGATGAAGACGATGATGCCTGCTTTACGAGTGAATTGGGATAAGTTAGCAGCATGCAAGCAGAAGAAAGATGAGAGTGTGTCTGACTTCTTCACTAGGTTTGAAGAGACGTTTATCGATCACAGTGGTCAGGATATGAGTACGGAAGGTGTTCAAAGGTTGTTCGTGGATAAATTTGTCTTTAATTTGCTTCCCGAACTTTCTAATAAGTTGAAGGACTCTGAGAGTTCATGGGCCGTTTCTTCGTCGGCCCAGATATTGGCTACTGCTCAATATTACGAGAATAGGGATAAAGATGAGAAGGATAAAGTAGAGAAGAAAACGAAAGATTTAAAGATGAAAGTTCTTTTGCAGCAAGCTTATCCGCCTCGTCAGAATCAGCCTCAGTTTCAGCAACCTCCGCCATTTCATAGATTGTTACAGAAGCCTGAGCCTTATGTCCAGCGATTCTTTCCAGGCCCTAATCAGTGTGCTTACTGTAGAGAGGAAGGTCATTTCAAGAATAATTGTCCAACGTTGTTACAGCGTGCGAATGGTGCACCAGGTCAGAGAGGACGTTGTGGTTTTCAGCAAGCGCCTAGAGGAAGAGGTCGTGGTGTGATCCCCCAGAATGAGCGTTCCTCTTCCCTACAGAGTTCTGTGAATTATTTTGACAGACAAAATGTTCCGAGCGGTCAGTCTGCCCAGTACTATGTGGAGGATTACTATGTTGAAGGTGAGAGTGTTGGTTATAATGATAACTAGGACAGCCATGGACAAAGTAGTGTCAGTTCCAGTAGATCAGAGTGGACCGTATGTTGAAGTGATTACATCAGGTGTAGTAGAACCTTTTCTTTTGGATACTGGTGCGACAAAGAGTTCTATTATGCATTCTAAACTCCCTGGCGCACCTTTGTCTGGCTTGACCAATGTTTCCATTGGATTTTCAGGCGCCCCAGTTCGTAATCCGGTTTCTAGTCCTTTGTCCCTTTCTATTGGTCCTTGTGAATTGGAAGCTCCACTTATCCTAACGACTGGTTGTAGTGAGAATCTGTTGGGATTGGACTTGCTGAAAAGATTGTATGCGACAGTGTATTGTTCTCCTTCGGGAGTACAACTTAGTCTTGGTAAGAAAGTGATTTCTCCAAAGTATTTGTCTAAAGATTGTTTGCCACTGGAATTGAGTTCGCTTCCTGAAACGCTTTGGGCTACAGGTCCCAATGATGTTGGTCTTTTGCAGATTCCACCGTATGTTGTAACGCTTAAAGCGAATGTTAAATTGCCACGCATCCCCCAATATCGGATTTCTAGCGATGGTGAAAGAGCGCTTTTAGCAATCATTTATGATCTGATTGAGAAAGGTGTGATTGAAGAAACGAGAGCTAATGTGTGTAACAGTCCTGTTTTGCCTGTCCTGAAACGCACTGACTCTTCTCAGCCACCTGTTTACAGGTTTGTGATCGATCTTAGAGAGGTTAACAAGATTGTTGTGCCACAGTTTCCAGTTGTTCCGGATATTACTGCTTTGTTGACTTTGGTTCCTGCTTCAGCTGCCTGGTTTTCAGTCATAGACTTGAAAAATGCTTTCTTCAGTATTCCAATTGCTGAGGAGAGTAGAGATATTTTTGCCTTCTCTTTAGGAGGCCGAAGCTTCCGGTTTAAGAGAGCTCCCCAAGGCTATTGTGAAAGTCCTTCTTTCTATAGTCAGGCTTTGAAAACTCAACTTGATACTCTGGTGTTGCCTGCTGGTGCTGCTCTTTTTCAGTATGTGGATTATCTGTTAGTGGCCGCTGATGATGAGAAAACTTGTAAAGAAGCTACTCTTTCTTTGTTGCGACACCTGTCGGACTTGCATCATAAAGTGTCACCTTCTAAGTTGCAGTATTGTCGCCAAGAAGTGACCTACTTAGGTCATCTCTTGTCAAAGGAGGGAAGAAGGTTGACCCCAGAACGAATTCAAGCGATTGTGCTTTGTAGACAGTGGATTCCAAATTTCTCTCTATTGGCGAAACCTCTGTTGGCTTTGACTTGTAAAGATACACCTAATCCTCTTCCGTGGTCTGATGATTGTCAGAAAAGTTTTTCTGAATTGCGTGATGCGTTGTGTTCTGCTCCAGTGTTGGGTACTCCTGACTACAGTAAGCCTTTTACACTCTATGTTCACGAGAGAGAGGGTTGTGCATTGTCAGTTTTGACTCAACAGTTTGGTGATAAGCAGCGTCCATGTGCGTATTTCTCGTCAACTTTAGATCCGGTAGCTAGAGCGTTGCCAAGCTGTTTGAGAGCTACAGCGGCAGCGGCTGATTCCATCCGACAGTCCACTGGATTGGTGATGGATAATACGTTGGTTGTGATGGTTCCACATGCAGTGGATACTTTAATAAATCGAACCAAAACCCAGCACCTTACTGTTGCGAGGTTGTCGGGTTATGAGTTGACACTTTTGGCTAGTCATGTGCACATCAAGCGATGTAATGTACTGAATCCAGCAACATTGTTGCCGATTTCTGTGGATACAGATGGTCAGGAACAGCATGATTGTTTTTTGAGGACGGAAGAGGAGACGAAGGGTAGAATCGATTAAAAAGATTCTCCTCTTTCGGATCCTGATGGTACGCTATGGGTTGATGGGTCATGCTACTAGCTCCCAAATGGTGATACGACTGCAGCATATGCTGTGACGACATTGTGTACGATTGTTGAAGCTGCATGTATCCCACAAAATTCAGCGCAAACAGCAGAGTTGATTGCACTGACGAGAGCGTGTGTGTTGTCGAAAGGAAAGAGAGTGACTGTGTATACCGATGGCCAGTATGCGTTTGGTGTTGCTCATAGTTTTGGGCGTTTGTGGAAAGAACGTGGATTTCTTACTTCGCATGGTACGAAGATTCAACATGGTTAGTTGGTGAATAAGCTTCTCGAGTCACTTACGTTGCCGATGCAAGTTACGATCGTGAAATGCAGTGCACATAAGAAGGTTACCGATGATGTTTCTCGTGGTAATGCGTTTGCGGATGAAGTTGCGAAAGAAGCGGCGAAAGATGTGACGAGTCGAATGTATGTTGCGGGCCCAGCAAGAAGGGTTCTGGCTAGAGGAATGTGTGAAGATACGATAGAGAGTGTGAAGTCAATTCAGGCTGAAGCTACGGAGAAAGATTTGAGTGTGTGGAGAGAGAGTAAGGGAAAATTGGATTCGAGTGGTTGTTGGACTGAGCTGTCAGAACATCAGCGATGGTTGTTACCTGATGCGTATGTGCTTGCAGTGGTCACATTAGTGCGAAAGGGATTTGTAAGTTGTTGGCTCCAGTATGGCAGAATGCTGGAATTCCTAAGTGTGCGGAGAATCTGGTCAAGAACTGCATGGTTTGTCTGATGTATAATCCTGGCAAGGGAACTTCAACTCCAGCTGGTCACTTTGCGCCTCCGACGTATCCATTCGAGGTGCTACAATTGGATTTCATACACATGGAAAGGTGTAATAATCTAAAATATGTCCTTGTAGTTGTTTGTGCCTTTTCGAGATGGGTAGAGGCATACCCCCTGAAAGATAATACTGTCTTGTCCACAGCTAAAGCCCTACTCAAGGAATTTTTCCCCAGATTCGGATTGCCAAGGATGGTGTGGAGTGATAATGGAAGTGAGTTTGTGGACCAGATCATGAAGAAAGTGTGTGAGGGTTTGGGCTTCCGTCAGAAGTTCCACGCTGCAAATCATCCCCAATCAGCTGGGTTAGTGGAATGTTACAATGTTACTTTGAAGCTAAAATTGGCCAAAATTCAGGCGAGTTCTGGTCTCCAATGGCCCGATTCTTTGCCGTTGGCACTTTTGTCAACAAGGACTACAGTGCATTCCCGAATTGGTCTTAGTCCCTATGAGATCGTGTTTGGCCGCCCGGCAAATGTATGGGGAATGCCGAGGCCAACAAAGTTTAGCGAGATCGAACATCCTGTGCTGGTTGACTACTTGTATGATTTGACGGCTAAATTGCGTGTCTTACACCAACAGGTTTACGATACACGTCCTCAAGCATCTGAAGATTCAGGACACGCCATTTACCCTGGTTCCTGGGTGTTGGTGCGCAACTTTCAGCGGACAAAGAATGATCAGCCCCGCTGGATTGGACCATTTCAAGTCCTTTTATCGACGCGTACCGCGGTGAGAGTTCAGGGCAAGAAGAACTGGATCCACGGCGTACATTGTAAGAGGGTATCATTGCCTCTGCCGTACGACCAGTGGGTCCAGGAGGGTGTTGGTGATTCAGAGACTGATACAGTGCCACGTTCCGTTCCATTCAGTGACGCACGTTTGGTTGGGACAAGGTCTGAACGTGAGGATGATGATGTCCTACAAGCTGCTGTGCCTCCACATCTGAAAATTGACACTACCAATCCGGATCTTCTATTCAAAGATCAGACTGTGCCTGACAAAGAACACTATGATTTGAGACCAAAAAAGATTGTACATATGGACAAATAAATATTTTCTTTTTTATGTAGTGAATTTACACTTTGGCAGACCAAGAAACTTTTTTGTCTTTTTCTTTTTCGAACCACCATCCGGGTTCAGCTGTAGGGTCGCGGTATAAAGACTTGGGATTGCAAGCCGTGTAGACACAAGGTCGACGGTTCTGGTTGGTCCAAGGGCGTTCCCTAGACTGACAGGCGCATTCCTTAGCGGAAGAGAACCAACTGCCGCGAACAGCACGGTTAGAGGATGGAGTTTTTTTACACTGCCCAGAATGTTAGGAAAATGGACTCTAATGTCCGAATATGTATATTGGTTTGTAGCAAATGTTTTTTAATAATGTGTTTTTTTTAATGCTTTTGAATATTGCATTAGCTTGTGTGGGTTTGGTTTTCTATGCCACACAACAGCCATTTGCACCTACTTCCCAACCTATGTCTTTTCCTACTACTGTTTCTTTACATTCTTTTCATATTTTACCTGAACACGAGCAAATTAGAAGGTCGGAATTTGTGAATAATTCCTTTGTGCAACTCCTCCATCAACACCAGT
Organism: Lissotriton helveticus; assembly: GCF_964261635.1. Taxonomy (NCBI): domain Eukaryota; kingdom Metazoa; phylum Chordata; class Amphibia; order Caudata; family Salamandridae; genus Lissotriton; species Lissotriton helveticus. The sequence goes on along the minus strand of NC_136065.1, from coordinate 1,231,991,643 downwards.
TAGTAGTGAACATCACTAATTGTTGGGTGTGAGGTCTTATGCTACATACTATGGATAGAGGTATTCCTTATCTGGTTCTGCCATTCAGTTACAATGGGTCCGTATGGGCATATCAGACGATGTTTATTAATGCCATCGAAGTCTATCCCCTGCGTTCCATGAGAGATAACTCAAGTAATAAAGCCTTGGTGAAGGGAATTACAGATATGAGTAGAGATATCGAAACGTATAAGACTATTCCCAAGGATGAGTTACTAACATATGTTGGTTGGAATGCAACCGGATATAGAATTAGTCTGGGTGAGAAGCAGAGACGAAAAAGGTCACCTCCGATTTGAATTGTACCCCATCGTGGTAATTTTTGTCTGCAAGGGAAAGGCAAGAATCTGAGAGCTCAGTTAGGGAAGAGTGTTTGTACTCAGACGTATGTCTTTGCGTCCCAAACTTCCCCACCGTTTTTAGCAGCTAAGGGCACGTATTTTGTCTGCCATGATAGAGCATATACATGGTTGCCCCCTGATTTTTCGGGAACATGTTATGTTGCATATTTGTTGCCTCCTACGTATACTGCTGCTGTAGATTACCACAGAACGAGAGTTGTTAGGGGTGTCTTCAGTGAGGAAGATACTACGGGACAAGAAGTGGGAGACTTTTTCAAGGGTTTCCTACCGTTTTGGGGACCTATGGCAAACAGTAGAAACCTACGGCAATTGACAAGAGTGGTTGAATCCACCATAAATGAAACAGCTGGTGCCCTTAGTAATCTGACCGCTGAGCTTCAAGCGGATCGCCTTATGACATTACAGATTCGAATGGTTTTGGACGTCATACTTGCGGACCGAAGTGGGGTATGTAAACTGATCCAATCGAGTTGCTGCGTTTTCATACCAGACAATGCTCCTACAGTATACCAGGCCATTTTTAAGTTACATAAGATCTCTGAGTCTTTAAATGTGGATAAAGGAGATTGGTCATTGATTGGATGGTTTTGGGAACTGTTATCGACCTGGGGATGGAAGATTCTGATGATCATTGGGATGGCTTTAGCGATTCTTTTCCTGTTCTGTCTTTGTGTGCAGTGCGCTCCTGCTATATGTGGCCTCTGTACTACTACGTGTGCAAGGAGACCTGTCCCAAGAGAGGTACTAAGTAATAGGATTATGCTCCAGCAACATCTTGATGATCTGATGAATATAGACCTGGACTCAGATTGACGTGAGTTTAGGTTATTGCCTATGTAAGGGCAAAAGGAGGGTCTGAGGTTCCGTGAATCCTGACCCCGTTTCATAAAGGTCATGGTTTTGTTACGAATTTGATTTTAGCGAACCGTAACTAGTTAGTGCGGCAAGTATGAGTGCTTTCATCATGTTAGACCGATGGATTCACTACGTATTTAGGGATTTCGTTCTGAACCCTTGGGTTCCATTTTGTGTATGGCAGCCATTTTGTGGTTGCCCTTCTCATAGGCCGATGACTGTGGCTGAACTAGTCTTTTTAGGGACATGTACACCTTAGCTCCAGTTCGTGCTGACTTCTGTTTGACCTGAGTGAACTGACCCTGTTGCCTGAAGCTGACCTTGTTAAACCAGTTCCTGCCCTTTAGCTGATCAAGATTAAGGATCAGAGCACAGGACATCGTAAAGTTTTACTGCACACAAATATGCCTTATCCTACTCTCACCTGTTCCTGCTCCTTTCTTTATGGTCTATTTATGATTGGGTTGTGGCCTTTTTTATTATGGGTTCGTTCGACCTGTCTAAAGAAGAATGTTGGGTTTGACCGATGATTGATCATGGGCCGGGCAACTGAAAAGTGGGTTTTACTGTCATGCGATACCTTTGGTGTGAATACATGTGATTGGACAGTTTGTGAATATTAGGTATTTGTCTGGAATGTGATTTTCGGCATAAAAAGGGACGACTTGCTGTGTAGAATTGAGCAGTCTCCTGAGAACTCATACCGTGATGATTTCTAGGACTTCTGTTACTGGCTGCAGCCAATAAATTTGATATATGACGCCACCAAGAAGTTTCCGTGTCTCTTTATTCTAAGACAGGTGGAACCCGAAGACTTTGGGCGTGCCCCTGGCGCCACTGGGTATTAAATAACCCGGTTCTTCAACATCACTGGAGTGGTGTCCCAATAAGTGCAGCAGTCCACTGGTGACATTTAACAAACAGGACCTCGGTACATTGTGAACCGTAAACTAGGGAGTTCCAGGTAAGGTAAATTTGCCAACCAGGCAATAGCCAACTATACATACATTTGAGGGGTCAGACCACAAGTACTGGGACCCCATCAGCATGGCCCAGTGCAATTCAGGTAAAAATGATCAGCAGAAGCAGTGCCAAAATGTGTAGGGTACACTCAGAGGTACTTGCTAACACTTTATCATTCACAGAGGGACAAGGATAACCTCTTTAGATTTACTAGCCCATGTGATATTCAGTGTGTGAAGTCTCTTCTCCTTTCTCTGAAATCAGACTATCTTCTGGAGAGGGAAAATATGCACGCAGACAGCCTCAGTGGGCATTTTCTCTCATGAGTTCAGTTTGTTTAGCAGAAAGATATTTTGTCAGACCTCTGCAAGATTGTGAACTCCTATGAGAGATATTAGTGCTTCCCTGAGAATGTGTTTCTTCCTGTTTTTTGCTCAGCAGCCACCTGTGTAATATCTTAGGTGTGGTTGCGCTACCCACGGGCAGATGACTGCACCTTCTGTATGTATTTCATATAATATCACTACTATTCAGAGTTTTGGAAAGGATTAATTTGGAGAGGGCAGAGATGATTCTAGGACCCCCAATTTCGCCCATGAGACCATGGTTTTCTCTCCTTTTGAAGATAACTCTAGAGCATCCCTTGAAGATGCTGATTCTTCCTCCATCTCTTCAGTTTCTGATCTTTTGGGCTCCACATACTCGTCAAGTAATGGTCTGATGGTTGAGCAGGTTGGTCTCCAGCATTTAGATTGTCCTAGAGAAGTAGCTATGGTTTTTTTTAGGGCTAGTTTACTTGTGGGATTACCAACATGTACCATACCAGTGCAGTGGGCTACAATTCAATCTTTGTGGGGGCCATAGACATGTTCTTTTTAAGCGTATTCCTTTGATTTCTAGTCTCTTAAGTAGGTTTTGCAATCTCTCGAAACTGTAGTTCATTTTTCCTTTCGAGACTGGGATCTTTGTTTGGTTTTATGAGATTTGCCTTACTAGAATATATTCTTCTTCCTCTCATATCAGCTAAGGTTTTATTCGTAGTGACTATTACATCTGCTCAGAGGCTGGGAAATTAGGTGCATTACTCTCATGAGCCTTAGCTGAAGATTTGTCTGTAAAAGTATTCTTAAAATCAGGTGCTTCTTTTTGCCCTAGCATGTCTTTAATTTATCTCAGGAACTAATTCTTCCTGTATTTTGCCAAATGTTATTTCTGAGGAAGAACTCAATTATATCTCTCCAATGTTTCTTCAGGTTTTTCTACTGACAAACTATATTTCTTTATTTTGTACATCAGATGACATGTTTATTAAATGAGGTCTGACTGATAATAGACAAAAGCCTTTAGTGACAACCCTGAGTTGTGGTCTATGCCTAGCGATCTCAACTTTCTAATCATCTGAGGATTGCCCTCTTCCTGAACAGATAAAGAACATGTCCATAGGGGAAACAGTGACTTTCTGAGTGGTAATACTTTGTATATTCTCAAGGTTAATGACTGCGACGAGGAAGATGGATGAGGCGGTAATGTGTTCATTATTTACCAGTAATCTTCAAGACTCCAAATGTGTTCATTTCCATTGTCCCAGAATTCAATATTGAGTAGGAGCTGTAAGTAGAAACCTCTCCCATTTCTCTCCCATTTCTATCCTGTCTGGCTGTTGATCTCCTGTAGGCAAACAAGTCTGATTTCTCCTTGTTCGTTTTGACCCCTAGTTCAGGTTGGGCATGATTATGAAATTGTTAGAGGTAAGGATCTGAACATATGCCACCACCTGAAAAAATAGCCCTCTTTTTATCTCCTCAATCTTTCCTCTAGTCATATTTTGCTTTCAAAGTGAAATATCGGAGAGACAAAGATGGCCCCTCACCATTGCCTTCCCAACAGTGTAAGTGCCTTCAGTGACTCACTGCATATGTAGTCACACAATCATGCATTGCTCTTTCCATTTTAACTCTGTCCAAGATCTGTCTTTTACGTTGACTTGATCATGGTCAGAATCTGAGCCTCTTTCTGTTCTGCACAGCGTAGTCTATGCCTATGAGCCATTCCTTCACACCCATTAGAACACCCTCCAGGTCTTAAGAGGTACTTTGCCACCCTTTTGCCCATTCCCACTGGGACAGATTAGCATCACCACCACCTTTCTTTATGAATCCTGTGTCTCAGGGCCCTGACAATGGAGTTCATCAGGTCTAGGTGCTGCCTGGCAGCCATATTGTCCATGCCCAAGAGGTGCATTGTTAACAATTGGTTTGGGGAGAACCTCAGAGGGGGCCACTCTCTAATTTGCTGCACTTATCTTCAAATAAGGATGTTCTCCACTGCATCCTTTTTTTCTGCAGAGTGGCTCCAGACCACTCTAACATGAAGTAGGTGGGGATGGAAGAGGCCAGTAGGCTATTGTCGTGAATAATAGTGGTAATAAAAATACAAGAACATAAACAGAAATGTTGTAGCACTGATTTACATTATATCAGATTATTGGTTTGAATACCTTCTGTATAATTCAAATGGGTGCAGAGTTTAAGATGCAAAATATTACCTTTCAGTGCAAACTGTAAGTGCAAAGATATAGTGGTATGCTAGATGTGGTGAGGTGAGAATTATCCCACAAAGGCAGAAGTACCTAATTTTTTGGTTAGTTAAATATGTTTTTAAGTTTAACTGGTTAAAAGATGATAATAAAACCATGGCTTTCGTGATATAGGGGGTTGGAGGGTGGGGAAGTGAGGGGGACAGCATAAGATTCACATTGTGAATTTTTGACCAGATAAACGAGGAAGATAGCTATATACCTGTTGTCTCATCCTATTCCCCCCCTCCTAATTGTTGTACTTTTTGTAAATAAAGTAAGGTCCTTGTATGTAATCAGTCCAGTAGCCAGTAGTATAGATTATGTAGATTTATTCAATGAGAGGTAAGATGGAACAGGCCCCACTGGAACCAGCATCCTGCTGCTCAGCTCCACTCATTCCAACTGACCACTCATCCAAACCATGCACTCATGAACATTCTATTACATCACACTCACACAGGCTGAGCAGCAAGGAACTAGGAGACACAGGATATAACAGTACTGCCTAATTTTTTTGTGTTCCTTTCGAAGCTAAGAAGGCCTTTGCCGAGGAGGCCAGTGGGGACGAGTTCACCTTATAGCCCACATCTGTCTGCCCCACTATATCCCATTACATGAGGGCCAGTTAAAGGTATAATCTACTGATTTGACTGTGTTGCACTGCAAAGGTCGACCTTCTACTAGTGAGAGTCATGGCCAAGTGATTAAGATCCTATTTTGGAATACTGCTGGCCTGGCAAGCAGGGTTGGCTGCAAAGAATTGGTTAATTTCATATGGGACTATGATATCTTTCTCTTTCACAATACTTGGTCTATGGAAACCATAAGCCTGGATGGTTATTGCTCCCACAAAGTCACTGCAGTGTTTTCTTTGTCTGGAAGAGCTAGGGAAGGACTTATGTCCTGGATCAAAGTTCTTTGTGCAGCAAATTCAGTCTGGTTGCATTCTATTTCAAGCACTTTTATTTATGTGGCCTAATGGATTCATTATTTTTTTTGTACATTTTTGTTACGGGTATTTTGACATACTTACTGGGGTGAGGATGTAGCCTTACAGCTAGAGCGGTCGACCTCGAAGCTGGGGAACCGGGTTCGAGTCTCGGCACCGATGCTCATCATCATATGATCCTGGCCAATCACTTAATCTCCCTGTGCCTAACAAAAATGAATGGATGTGTCCTCATGTAACTGAAATTGGTGCTCATGTAAAGTGCTCTGATACCCAATATCTCGGGTCTAGTTCGCGCTCTATAAAACTCTAAAAAACGTTTTTTAACCTTACTGCCAATTTTAACAGGATTTATATTTTGATTTGTGGTCTGGAAGTTAAATATGCTAATTTGCACAATGATATGAAATTATTATGGGGGATTTTAACGCCAAACTTGGGAACTCTCATCTGGTTAATGAATGCAATATGTCGGAGATAATGGTTTGGAATTTGAATATTTCCTCAAGTACAAGTGTGGGAACATTCTTCTTCATCTGATTAAGGCGTTTGACCTTACTAATGAGACTGACGTTTGGGATCCTAATTATCATTCTAAGGCAACTTTTGAAAGGGGAAAATACTCTTCTACTAGTGACTATATTTTCATAATCTGTGATCTATTGCCCACGGTGCCTAGGGCAGCCATTGGTATTAGAGCATGTAGTGACCACAATCCAATAAGCCTAGATTTATGTCTCCCCGGGAAGGGGCAGCCAAGTGTACGACCACCGACCCACTAATGGTCAAATCACAAAGCCTGTGGCTAGTATGGAGTTGATATGACGTCTTTTTTGTCAAAACATTGCTCGAACCACCTTTCCCTGATGATAAAATGTTTGACCGTTAATGATGACCCTTGGGGGTGGATAATCAATTCGCCCAGCTAAATTTTGTTATCAGTGGCGGTCTTATGAAACCTATTAAGCAAGGGACTTACCAGGCTGAGTGGTTCGACCAGCACTGTAGGAAGGCCTCAGGATTTTCCCTACTATTGGAGTCGTTTTGGATGCTAAGGACCATCGGGGACCCTGCATTGATAGTGTGCACTGGAAATTTGTGAGCTCGTGGGCATATTTTTAATTTGGCCAAATTCATCTTGGAAAAACCTTCCCCCCTTTTTGAAGATCTATAAGAGAAAGGGTCTCCCAGTTCTTACATATTGCTCAGGTATCGGGGGATACTCCAATATAAGCTTCCTTCTGGGTGAGTAAAACCGGGTGCTTAAGTAAATTCTGGGTGTTTCCCCACCCTGCCTGCTCTACTTTTATTACACACAAGGAGGTTGGAATGGAATATGTGGCGGATATTATCAAGATGGCCCTCTGCTTCTGTGGTGCTCAAACTGGGCAAGTCTACATAATAGGGAGATAATTGTGGATTGCCTTTAGTGTGACAGAGTATGAAGATCAGTAGGTTCAGCTATGTTAGGGCAGAACTGGTAAAGGTGGGAAGGCTGACCTTTTTATTCACTCAAGTTGTATAACTAAAACTTACTTGCCCTGTGTTTAAGCTGCTTTTAAATCTTGGATGAAAGGTATAGAGAGGAACTTGAATTAAGAAACCAAACTCTTAGGGAGTATTTGGACTTGCATTGTTCGTTAACCATGGAACCACGCTTGGTATAGATCGATCTGTTGTGGCATATATACTATTAACCAGGATTAGGTTAGGATTTGTGAGGTGGCATCTTGGATTTCCTCTAGGTCAATTTGATGCATCTAAAGTTTTAATTTGCCCCTATGACGATCCCTCCCCTAAAGCCTGTTGCATTTTTCCTTTTTCAGACAATTTCACCTTGTTTTTACTAAAAGGTTTTAAATTCATATTATTAAGTCACGGGGTATCAAAAGTTCCAGACTAGCTTTCGTCTATCTGCAGCAATTAAATACCCCATCCATCTGTATCAACATTTGTTCCTTCTTGTTATGTGCCCTCAATAGAAGGAAATCATTGTTGTTTTAATGGGATCGAATGATTCAAGGGGGACAATACTTTCGCTTTGGGAAAAAATGATTTGTGGACGTAGATAACCTCTAACGAATTGTGACATGGTTGAGTATGTGGCTTCATTCATGGGATGCTTACAATAACTTTTCTGTTATTCGATTTTAAGAACTTCATCTGCAACTAGTGCCTAGGCTAGAGGGTCAGAAATGTATATGCCTGTCTTATTGGTATATGGTGGTGTTATCTCAATGTGAATTAATCTTGCCAGGCATGACCATGATGTACATATCTTTGTCCATTTTTTTGTTTATGATATGAATTTGTAACTGTTTTGTTTCTGATGTTGTGTGCTTTTATGGCCACTTCTTGTACGTGAAATAAAGTGATTTTGAATTTGACTTTTATTTTTTATTTCTTTGCCCGTGAGCATAGATTTTATTTTGCTGTAGGTCCTGTGGACAGGTTTTCTAGTAGCAACAGACATTTACTGGGGTGATTTGCTGGTGGATAATAATGCTTTATGATATTCAGTCCCTAAATTAAGATTTAATATTTGAAACACGAGAATGTAAGACTTATTTCCAGAATTCTGGTGCAAAGGAATCTAGTTTTTTACATAACCCTGGAATATGGACTAAGCTTACTGTTCATTTGCCTATATTTCAGGCAGGTATAGTTATCCTGTGTTCAGTTCATTGAACCTGGACAATAACTAACTCTCTTTAAAATGTGCATTGTTTTGCCAGAAAGTTAGGTATGGCATTGAAACTTTTTTATGGTTAATGAAATATTGTTGTTTAGAATAGTGATTAGTAGTGTCACAACTTACCCCTGAACTGTAGTTATTTCTATGCTTTCGGCACGAAAGAAGGTGAGGTTGTGTAACTGGATCTAACCATCATGATCTCAGTTTAATTCAAAGCCATTTGACCTATCTACTAAAAATGATATCCGTCAGAAAACTAAGCTCATCTCTGAAGAAGGAGACATCCTCAAAAGGTGTATCTACAAAGATAATATGTATTTATTTATTCATTTGTATAGTGCAAGAATCGACTCCCGAAGGAGTATCTCTGCGGTTCGGACGAGGAGCACAGATAGAATGCAACTACAGCCTGAGTCAACAGGAGAAAAGAATAGTCTTAAGCAGCTTCCTGAATTGTAAATGATTAGGGCACCGACGTAAATGTAGGGGGAGCTCATTCCAGTAGTGTGAATCGATGGAAGAGAGGGCCTTTCCCCCTAGTCTTGCCCTCTTAATTCGGGGAACTTCTAACAAATGTTTAGAACAGGAGCAGAGAGACCTAGAAGGGCAGTAGCGCAAACATTTCTCCGCCAGATAGGGGGGGGTCAACATTAAAAAGCGCCTTGTGGGGGCGTGGCCAAGGCGGCGATGTAAACGGGCGCACCTCGAGTGAGCTCCGCTGCCCTGCTGCCTTAATAAGCTTTCTAGAGCGACATTCGGGGGGCTACTTGGGGGCCCCCGTCTCCTACCTGAGCCCTGGATGCGGGGCGTCCCTCAGAGCAGCCGCTTTGGTGAGGAGGACCCAGCTGAGGATGTCTGAGATCTTGGCGCTCCGCTGCCGGTGCATCGCCGCCATTTCTTCGCCGCGTCTGGCGGCCGGGGCCTTGGTTTCGCTTCCCCTGCGGGCGGCCCGCAACGCTGAGGGGGTGACCGGAGCCACCAGCGGACCTTTAGAGGTGTCCCCCTACGTGCGGACTGAGTGCGACGTGACCAGCGGAGAGGAAGGAAGGAGCTGCCGGTGTCGAGGAGACCCCCGGGCAGGGGGGTGAAAGACACTCGGCTGCCGGCCCTAAGCGAGGACCCGGCTTTGGAGGAGGCGCAGGGCCGCGCTCGGTGCGGGAAAGCCGCCGGCTGACTCACGGCCTGAGGACCCTGCCAAAAGACCACGGGCTGCCGCGGGGGCGCCCTAGCAACCCATCGCCGAACACCCCCAGTGGACGCCTGCTCCACATCACAGGCCAAGCGAGACATCATAGAACACATTCGCTCCCTCGAAGATGACCGCGAGGGGCAACCTACGAAACCCCGCACTCCATAGCCTGCGGAGGACCGACTTCCACCATTCGATACTCAATGGCCAGCGAGGAGAACACCGCTCCACTTCCTGATATTATACTGGACAATTATCGTGGCTCGGCGCTCCCTGTAAGACAATACGACGATCCCCTCACTACTGTGCCCCTATGTCACTGCACTCCCAGACATCGCAGGCGGAGAGCGCCCCCTGCATTGAACCTGCCACCCCAATGAGTGGGGTCGACTGGGCACTGGTGGAGGCCTCGACGAGTCCCTGGCGGGAGAGGGGACTGAGGGGGAGCGGCTTGGGGTGCAGCTGCTCTCTTGAAAGGGGACCGTGAAGATCGGTCCCGGTGGACCTGCAGCCCGGAAGTGCTCTCCTCACCGTTGGGGCCTGGCGCCTCCGAGCCGCTGGATGTGGCACGACTACCTTTGCGCTGAACTTGTGTTAACGACCCCCGAATCAGCCCTGGGCAGCGGGGCAGACGGGCCTCGGGGCAACCGAGACCCACCCTTCTAGCAGAACACCCCCCTCTCTGTCCCTTAGGAAGTGACATTCCTGAGTGTCCATCCAAACCCTCGGGTAGAGGATGCCCGGAACCTGGGACATTATTCTACGGCCACGTTGGCCTGTTGTGGTTATATACCCTCTACGTACCTTTTCTTTTCTTACTTGTACTATTCTTCCTACTTCTCATCTGAGCCTTTTCTGTACTAGACCTCTTCTTTCCTGGTTTAGAGTGGTGATTCGGAGATTAGCAGGGATGTCTGTGCAACTGTGGTGGGGTGGGAGGACTGAACCCCTTCGCTCCACAGGGTGGGAAATGCTGGGTGACGAGGCGGCTCTAACCCCCTTAGTGCCATGGCGGTGAACGTTCCTAAACCCCTAAAAGTCCTGACGCTTAATGTCAGAGGCCTTAATTCCCCCAACAAGTGGAAGCAGGTATGGCGCTACATTCTCCATCACTCGCCTGACATTGTCTTCCTCCAGGAGACGCATCTTTTGCGGGGGGACACTAGACGCATGGCACATCCCAGGTACCCCACACAATTCTGGGCCTCAGCTGACACTAAAAGGGCGGGGGTGTCGATTCTGTGCAGGGCTGGCTTTAGGCGGGGATCCACCAAACCCTACAAGAGTGGTGATGGACGCTTCCTTCGGGCCACGGTACAGGTGGGAGGGGTGCAGTTCACGCTAGGCAATGTATATGCACCCAACCAGTCGCAAGATAAATATCTCCAGTCGCTCCTGCGGGACCAGTTTCGGACCAGTGAACCACGCACAATACTAGGCGGGGATTTTAATCTAGTATGGGACCCAGACATAGACCGCGGGGACAATGCGTTTAGTGGCACGGGCGCGATGTCAGCCACGCTAAGGGAGCAGATTACAGACCTAGGACTGGTCGATGCGTGGCGATACCACAACCCGGGGATATGCGACTACACCTTCTACTCGCACTCCCACCGCACCTACTCGCGCATCGACTACTTCTTTATCTCTCTAGACCTGATGCGGGACACGCTGAAGGTTGCCGTATCGGATATCTCGCTGTCGGACCATGCACATGTCGAACGGACTCTCGAGGATCCACTGGTGCAAACTCCCCGGGAACGCAGGTGGACCCTCCCACCGAGCGTCCTTCGGGACCCGGAGGATGTTAACAACATCCGGGAAGCCATAAACTCATACTTCGCCATCAACGATATCTCGGAAACGCCGTTCCCGGTAGTGTGGGATGCCTTTAAGGCCACCATACGGGGCCACATTACCTCCCTGGCGATAGCGAGAGGCCGGGCGGCCTATAAGCTGGAGGCTGACCTAACGGGCGAGATCAAGCGGGCGGAGGCGCTGGACAAGGACCGACCTTCCCTGGCGTCCAGGCGGAAGTTGGCGAACCTTAGGGGACAACTTCGCCTCCTGCGCACCAACAAGGCGGAGCACTCCCTACTAGCGCTCAAACAAAAATACTACGAGGGGGGGGACAAGGTGGGACGCCTGCTGGCGGGAAGACTGAGGGCGAGAACAGCCAGAGCCCATATTGCTACTGTACGATGCCAGGATGGTACTAGTGCCGTCACTGAAAGAGCCAAACAGGATGCCTTTGTAGCCTACTACACCTCCCTGTACGCGGGCGACTCCACGTCTGTGGAGGCGCGAGCGGCTGTCCTCGCTGAATACGAGGGGACTCCGCTACCACCGGTATGCGCGATGGAGCTGGAAGAGCCCATACTGGAGGACGAGGTCTCTGCAGCTCTTAAAGATCTCCCCGCCGGGAAAACTCCGGGGCCAGATGGCTTGCCACTGACCTTCTACCGAATCTTCCAGGCTCAACTTCGCCCTCATTTGCTGAGGCTGTTCCACTCTTTTTCAGACACATCTGGTCCGTCCCCCGATATGGGAATGGCGGAGATTGCGTTGATACCGAAGCCGGGGAAGGATCCTGCGCTCTGTCCCTCCTACCGCCCCATCGCCCTCCTAAACACCGACCTGAAGATCTATACCAAGATACTGGCCAAACGACTTGACCCTTACATGCCGGGACTGGTGAACCCGGATCAGGTGGGGTTCATCCGGGACCGACAGGGGGCCGATAATGTGCGCAGACTGGCACACTTGGTGGGCAAGGTGCGGCACTGGGACATTCCGCCTGCCTTCTCTCGCTTGACGCGGAGAAGGCCTTTGACCGGGTGGACTGGGCCTTCCTGAAAGAGGTACTCCAGAAACTGGGTCTAGGCCCCAAAATGATAGCGAGTATCATGGCCCCATACCTAGGGCCACAGGCCAGAATCAGGGTGAATGGTCAATTAACGTCACAGCTGACGATACACAGAGGCACGAGGCAGGGGTGCCCACTCTCGCCGCTCCTGTTCGCCCTCGCAGTAGAACCCCTTGCGGCACTGATAAGACGCGACCCTAGAATACATGGAATAGCCCATGGGGGGAGGGACAACAAGGTGGCGTTATTCGCGGACGACCTGATCCTCACTCTCACGCACCCTCGTGAATCCCTCCCAGCGCTCCATGAGGTGCTTTGCCTATTTGAACAAGCGTCGGGCCTTAAAATAAACCACACTAAATCTTGGGCGCTCAACCTCACCGTACCTGCGGCGGACATCCCACCCCTGAAGAAGGCTGTGCCCTATCAATGGGCGGAGAACCACATCAGATACTTCGGCCTTACTCTCACCCCCCACTTAGATTCCTGGTCCTCGGTAAACTGGACGGAGTGTCGCAAAGCGGTGTTAGAGGACCTTCGGAAGTGGAAGCCCCTGATGATCTCATGGCTGGGACGCCTTAATGCGGTTAAGATGTCGATCCTCCCTAGAATTTTATACCTGTTCCAATGCCTACCCACTCCTATCCCGCTCCACTGCATTCGGAGCCTTCAACGCAAGCTCACGTCTTTTATCTGGGGCGGAAAGCGCCCCTGATTTTCGCAGAAGGTTCTCATGGAACCGAGGGACAGAGGCGGCCTGGCGTGTCCCAACTTGGTGCACTATTACTGGGCCGCACATCTCCGCTTTGTGATAGAGTGGGGCGCACGTGAAAGCGACAAGCACTGGTTCCACATGGATCCTGCGGTCACGGGACGTACCATATGGGATCTGCCCTGGCTCCCGCGGGCGGCACGCTCCAGAAGTGCATACCTTGCGGTCCCCACAAGAACGGTTCTAGACATCTGGGATAGCATAGCCGTGTCTAGAGGCCTCACCACGTTCCCATCCCCACACACCCCGATAGCGGGGAACCCGCAGTTTCCCCCGGCCCATTAGTCTCGGGCGTTTGACAAATGGACACAAGGGGACTGCAGAGCAGTTGGAGACCTTTTCCTTGGGGGCTCGCCCAAGACTTGGAAGGACTGCAGGGAGGAATTTAGGGTGCCTAAGACGGCTAGCTTGCAGCATGCCCAGCTGCGCCACTGGACCGCGAGCGACGACATGTATCAAGTGGCCACCCGGGCATATACGCCCTTTGAGAAGTTGGCACGCTACCTTGGGGGGCTGAGGAGGCTAATTTCGCAAATATACTACATACTGCAACACCCTGCATCGACGCCTGCACTTCCCTATCAGAGACAATGGCAATTGGCGACGGAAAAATACATTGACTACCCCCAATGGAACAGACTGTGGAGGGATATACCCAAGGTGTACCGCAGCATCCCGCAGAGGGAAAACGCCTATAAACTGCTCACACAATGGTACTACACCCCTCTACGTCTTAGCAAAATGTTCTCCACCGCTTCGCCGACGTGTTGGAGATGTGACTCTGCGACTGGTGACTTTGTGCATATATGGTGGACGTGTCCGACCCTGACTGTTTTCTGGAAGGAGGTGCTTAGCCACATCAAAGGGGTGCTGGGGTTTCCCCTGCCAGAGGAAGTGAGCACGATCCTCCTCGGCGTCTATCCTACCGCGCTCAAGGCACTTACCCGCAGCGATTGGATCCTTACGCTCCAAATGCTGGGTGCAGCTAAACAGCTCATCGCCCTATACTGGAAGCGAACAGAGGCGCCACCCATAGCTTCCTGGTTTGTGCGCCTTTGGCAGGTCCTGGCGATGGAGCTACTCACACCAAGGTTGCAGGCGCGGGATACACGATTCAAGGCAGTTTGGGAACCCTTAGTGCGGCACCTCTGCTCTATAGAATATGCGCGACATATGCCCCCTAGACTCCGCGCTCTACACCTCTTCGAGGATGCCATTGTCCCTGCGGACCCGGCCAGGCTGTGTCCTTGATCACCATGCACACTACAGATGCTAATGCTATCACGCACGCCCCCCTGCGCTCCACTCATCACCAGGCTGCGCGTATCCACCACCCTCTCTCTCTTTCTCTGCCTACCCTCAGGCTTCTTAGTCTCTCCTACTTCCTTCTCTCCTACTTGCCGCTCTGGCTCTCGTCTCTCTATGAGGCAGTTGTGCCCTGTTGGGCAGTCTATGACAGCTGGGCTAGTTACACGCCCCACGCCTTCCTCGCAAAAGCGGATATACTCTCATGTGTGACAATTCTCTGTGCTATGCCCCCCTAAGCCAAGCGGCCGGCCCTCCTTGGAGGGTTGTAGGCAGGGCGCTGTGTTGAAACCCCCTCCCCGTTCACGCTGGCACTACAACACGAGAGTTATCATTTACGCGGCAGGCCTCGGCACGAGGTTGTAGGCTTAACGCTGTGTTAAAAAATAAAACAGATTTGAACTAAAAAGCGCCTTGTGAATGGTACAGCAGATTTAAAATGTTACCCTCTGGCGTATCGGAAGCCAGTAAAGCTGAGCAATAAGAAGCGGGAAGTAGTCCTAGGGGGCACATTAAGGACTAGCCGTGCTGCCGTGTTCTGGACCACCTGTAGTCTGCTGATCAAGGTCTCACTTGCAGAGATCAGCAGACCATTACAGTAGTCCAACCGGCTTAGTATAAGTGCCTGAATCAGAGTCTTTCTGGTAGAATCAGGAAGAAGATTAAATACTTGACGAAAATGTCCCAGAGTGTGGAAACAGACATCAGCTGTCTGAGTAACATGCTCTTTCAGGGTTAAGGCTTGATCCAGGCGAATGCTTAGATTCTTAACAATGGATTTAGGGTCCGGAGGTGTGCCAAAATCAGGCGGCCACCACATGGGAGACCACAATAAAGGGGCCTCCCCAAAGAGCAAAATCTCAGTTTTTCCCACGTTACACTGGAGGAAATTACTCTTCATCCAGTGTGAGATAGCTCTCATTCCCGAAGAGAAGGCCAGCTGCACCAATGGTGTAAATTTGTCAAAAGGGAAAAGCAGCTGAGTATCGTCGGCTTATGATATTGGAGTAAACCCATGGGTCCTCAGGAGGCTGTCCAAGGGAGCAACATAGATATTGAAAAGTGTGGGGCTTAAGCATGAGCCCTGAGGCACTCCTTTGGACAGTTTTATAGGTGCCGAGCCATATGGGCCAAGGTTAACAGTCTGAGTGCAACCGGATAGGAAACTAAACATCCATTGGAAGGCTGAGCTTCTTAAACCAATCTCCTGCAGTCTTCTGAGTAAAATCTGGTGTGAAACCATGTTGAACGCGGGAGATAGGTCCAACAGCACAAAAATCGTGCTGATGTTATTGGTGACCGCTAGCAGGGCTGATTCGGTGCTGTAGTCGGGCCTAAAGCCAGACTTGGAAGGATCAAGACAACCCGTAAGTTCGACATGGTTTGAGAGATGAGTGTTAAGACTTCTCTCTAGAAGTTTACTCAGAAATGGGAGCAATGAGATGGGCCGGAGATTGGACAGTTCTGTCATAGGGGCCTTGGTGTTTTTACGAATAGGCATAACCTGCGCTGCTTTCCCATTCTGCCGGTACATGGCCGTCTCTTAGTGAAAGGTTGAGAAGATGTTCAATTGAGAAGGAAAGTTGGGTGGCCAAAGAAGTGACGACTGTGGCTGGGATGGTTTCATGGGGAGACACGGATTTAATTCTGTGGATCAGAGTTGTAACCTCTGCAGAGGTCAGCAGGGTAAAGCTTTCTAACATCTGAGAAGTGGCCGGAAGAGGTAGATCCGCAGCTGAAGGAGGCGGGTCCTGGCTATCTGACAGAACAATTTTTTCATAAATTTGTTCAATTTTCAGTGAGAAATAGTGCGTGATATTATTGCATTGTGTTTGTGTGGGTGCTTCGAGGTTTTCACAAGCCTTGGGATTGGTAAAAGACTGGAGGATACGATGTAGGATTTTAGGGGCATTGCCAGCCAAATCCAATTGGGAGGCGATAAAGGTTTTACGCACTTCTTTTATATCATTGAGATATCTGGACAGAGTGGTCACAAACTGAGTTTTATCATTTTCATCATGAGTCGTGCATCACCGCCTCTCATATTTCCTGCAAAGTTGTTTTTGCGCACGCAGCTGAGGGGAGACCCAGGCAGCCTGCGTCCGTTTGAAGTCGTTCGGAAGACATTTCAATGGCGTAAGATAGTCAATCATCTTGGAGAGTGCACAATAGTATTTCGCCAAGGATTCTACTATATTATCTGATGCGGTATTCCGTGGTTTTGAGGAGGAGGCATGAAAGTTCTCCGGGGTGACTTTCTGCCATTGTCTATGGATACGGTGGGTGGCCGGAGTTAGTCCGTTCAGCTCCCTTTGTCCCCGAATAGAGAATTAAATTATCACATGATTGGACCAGGTGAGTTGGAAGGGGGGGGGGGGGGGCTCACAATGCACCTTAGGGGACTTGGAAAAAATAATGTCCAGTGTGTGGCCCGCTATATGAGTAGGGCCTTCAGTTATACTTATGTATGAAGTAAACAACAATCTGAGCACATTTGTCATTTGACAGACCAACAAAAGGTAAGCTGGAAATGTTGTATTAGACAATGAATGTAATTTTACTAACACAGTTATTTTAATGAGAAAATAGAAAAACGTTTACGAAATGTTATAGAAGTTTGTATAGTGAATAGCTTCACTCTCATATGCAGGCTTTATTAACATACTAACGGAATTTGAAAATGCCTCCCTTCATAAAATTCGTCACAATACTTTTAGTCAAATGATTGAGGAACGGGGGTTTTCTGAAGTTATGCCCGTTTGGCAAGCAGGAAGTGTGCAAGATGGTTAAGGAAGGGATGAGTTGAAAGTCTCTCATGGGAGGGTCACTCCTTCAGATATCTGTCCAAAAAAATCATTAACAGTATAGCCGTAGACTAATGGAGGCATGGCTTTGGCGCCGGTGGTGATGGCCACCTGACGCTGCTACCCCGCTGTACTGGGACATATTCTATTCCTGCAGGTGAGCTCTCTGCTTCTGACAAGGGCACAAATGGCAGAATCCTTCACCGGAATATTCGTACAGATTTGTTTCTGTATCTTCCACTCGCCTGGTCTTTCTCCTACCCTCCCTGTTCCCGATGTGGTTGGACTCCCAAATTTCAGGTGGTTCATCTCTTTCTGTGCGTTGTCCCCCCCCCCCCCAATCTCTGTTTTTGTTTCCCTCGGGTACTTTATTTTCAGTTATCCCTTTTTGGATGTGTACTGTCTCTTTTTGTGCTTTTTATCTTTTTCCTTTTCCTACTTCTCTTTCCTTCTACCTTTCCCCTAATGGTCATAGTACTCTTTTTTCTTCCTATGTTCACTTCTTCTTACTTTCCGTATGAATTTTTCATCTGTCCCTTCTCATGTTCCTTCTCCTCCCTTCCTTTTTTCCTCTTTCTCCTCTATATTTTCTTCATATTTTTCACTGTCATTCTCATTGATGTTCTTATTATTGTAATTCTGTTTCTTCTACATTTTTTATGTTTTCACATTCAGAGTTTCTCCTGGAATGTAAAGGGTTTTATCAGTCCTATTAAAAGACAGAAAATCCTTTCTCACCTTGCTTCTTACAACCCTGATCTAGTCCTTTTACAGGAGACCCACCTTACAGAAGCGGAGTCTCTTAGGCTAAAAAGAAGCTGTGTGGGTATGGTTTTATTCACTCCGTCTACCATTAAAAAAAATGGTGTTGTCATTCTAGTTCATAAGAAAGTGAAATGTAAAGTCTTGTTGCAAGAAAATGACACAGAAGGTAGATGGGTATTAGCTAAGCTGCTAATTAATTATGTTCCTTTAACTGTTTCTAACCTTTATGGCCCTACACAGCCTGATTGTTCTTTTTGGCCTTTGATTACGCAAACATTTATTCAGTTTCGGGATGATTTGTTTGTTCTGGGTGGCGACTGTAACCAAATTGTAGACCCTTTTCTGGACCGCAAATCGTCAGTCTGCTTTATTCCCAATAAATCGCATAAACACTTTCTTGACACTATTTATCAAACACATCTCATTGACTCTTGGCGACTCACTCACCCTGATACTCTAGACTATTCTTTTTTCTCTCCTCCTCATGCATACCTTTCTCGTCTAGACTACATCTTTCTTTCTCCATCAGAATCTACTTTCTTCCTCTATTGAACCCAGAGTTATCTCTGATCACGCTCCAATTGTAACTGACCTCGATTTGCTCCCTCCACACCCAAAATCTTCCTGATGGCGTTTCAATAACTCCCTTCTTACTGATGCTCTATTCTCTTCCTCTTTCAATTCTTTCGTTAATGAATTTTTTCTCCTTAACTGTGATTCAAACACCTCCCCCCATATTATCTGGGAATTCTTTTAAAGCTACGGCGCGGGCTTTCATTATTGACTTTGTTTCTAAGAAAAAGAAACGCTTTCTTCAGAATTGTAAAACTGTATAAGCCCAAATTAAACTTTTGGAACATACATTTTATACATCCTCACAGAGTTCCACTCCGCTAGAATTAATACGAGCCAAGCTTGAGTTTAATACAACTTCCACTGACAATGCATCTTCAATCCTTCTTCGTAGCAGTGCCCATTACTATGGCGGTCATAATAAAACAGGGAAACTTTTAGCAAATTACCTCAAAGCACGCAAAGAACGCACTCTTATTGACTAGATTTATTCCTCTGATAATTCTCTTTTACATAAAGAACAGGAAATTCTTGACGAATTTAAACTTTTCTATCAGAACCTGTACACGCCAGAATCTCCTCCCTCTCCCTCCCTCATCCAGACTTATCTCGATAAACTCCCTACCCGCTCTACTTCTCATCTTACCCTTCTTGGCCTTGAAAATGATGTTTCCCTTAATGAACTTTCCAAAGCTTTAAATACTCTCACCAAAGGGAAAACACCAGGACCAGATGGCTTTCCTGTTGAATTCTACCTACATTTTTCTGACTTGCTACTTCCCAAACTTTTAATACTTTTCAATTCATTTTATTCAGCTGGAAAAGCAGAAGGCACCTTCCAAGAGGCAACTATCTGTCTCATTCCTAAAGAAGGTCGTGATCCTCAATTTTGTGAAAATTACCGTCCAATTTTGTTAGTTAATGTAGACTATAAATTATTTGCTAAATTGCTTGCTTTACGTTTAGATCCTATCATGCCCCATCTTATTGGTAAAGAACAGTGTGGTTTTATTAAATGTAGACTCACTTCTGATAACTCTCGTCTTTACCTTAACGTTTTAAATAAAGTTTCCTCGCTCTCTATTCCTCTGGCAGCTATCTCTGTTGATGCAGAGAAAGCTTTTGATAGAGTAGATTGGTCTTTTTTGTTTTCATCATTACGCTGGCACGGTTTCGGTCCTAAATTCATATCACTTATTTCCATGTTGTTCTCTGCTCCCAAAGCCTCGGTTTTAGTTAATGGTCCCTTTACAACGTGGCGTTCGTTAAGGGTGTCCTTTATCTCCTCTTCTCTTTGTTCTCACCCCGGAGCCCTTTGTGACTTCTATTCATAACAATGATTCTATTTCCGAGTTTCCTTACGGTGATCATCAATTGAAACGTTCTGCGTATGCAGATGATATTCTCTTATTTATATCTGCTCCTAAAACATCTATTCCCCCTCTATTGCTTGAATTTACTTCCTTTTTGCAGGTTTCTGGTTACAAGATCAATTCAGACAAAACTGAAATTCTCCCTCTCACAAAATTCTGTCTTCCCCATCTCTTTTCCTCTACTGGATTTGCCTGGAATAATTAAAAAATCAAGTATCTGGGCATATGGTTCGCCATTTCTATAACATCTTCCATTAGATTGAACATGTCTGCTGCCCTATTGCGAATTGAGAAATCATTCTCCTTGTGGAACCCTCTTTTCCTTTCTTGGTGGGGTCGATTGGACTCGATTAAGATGATGATTGCCCCAATTTTAATTTATATCCTTTCCATGCTCCCAGTTTACATCACCTCTATCTATTTTAAACATCTTGACTCGTGCGTTTCTAGATTTCTCTGGAAGAATAAAAAATCTAGAATCCCTTTATCTTCTCTTCGGAAACCTAAATCTAATGGTGGTGTTAACTTCCTGGATTTTCGTCTTCATCAGAAGTCCTTCTCCTTGCGCCAAGCCTCAAGATGGCTTATACCAGATGCTTCTCCCTTACTCCCCTTTGGCTGGACATTGTACAAACCTTATTATTACCCTTTTCCTTCAAAGAAATGATCAGTTTTTCTGCTAAAACTTCTCTTACTTCCCTTCTTCTTTTAGACATGCTTGTTCCCTCTTGAAACCTTTGGTCCAGCCCGCTATCATCTCCCGTGAATCTTTCCTAGACTCTCCTACTTGGCATAATTCCCTTATCCTCCTCAATAATAGACCCATTTTCTGGAATGAGTGGAGATTACGGGATATTTTATGGGTTAATCAATTTTTTGATGGAGTTTCATCTTGCTCCGTTCCCCGATTTCAATCCTTGTTTCATTGCCCTCGTTCTTTCTTACAGAAATTTTCCACTCTTATGGCGGTTATTCCTGATGTATATTTCTTTCTTCCCCTTTCATCTTCTTCTGATATTTAAAACCCTCTTCTCAAAATACTTCTTACTCTCCGCAAAGGGTCCCTTATATTCAAATTCTTTTCAGCTCCCAACCCAGATCGAGCTAAGTCCAAATTGGAACTTTCTTGGGAATCTGACCTAGGATGTGAATGGTCTACCATCCTTTGGGATAACCTTTGGTCTAGATCTTTAAAAATCTCTTGTTCTGCTTCTCTTACCCAGTCTATGTTTTTCCTTTACCACAGACTTTTTCTCACCCCTGCTTCTCTAGCTCTCTTTTCTTCCTCTGCTGACTCCAATTGTTGGAATTGTAGTTCCTCTAATGCTGACCTCCCACATCTTTTCTTTCTCTGTCCCTCAGTATCTGAGTTCTGGGAGAAGGTGTGGTCTTATATTTCTCGATTGCTTACAATTTCTTTTCCTTATTCTATACCTCTCCTCTTCGCTGGAAGCCTTTCTGATTCTTTAGATCTTTCTCCAAATGAACATGGTCTTTTCGACCTAATACTTGCTTTGGCATTTCAGCACATCTCATTTAATTGGAAAAACCACACAAAACTTTCCATACAACACTGGTGGAAAACCCTTTGTCATTTTCATAGACTTGATGTACCTTTCACCTCCTCTTACAAACCAGTCATAAATAGGGATCTCTTTTGGTTACCCCTTACCACGTATCTAGACCGAATTGTTTTACATAATACTGTGGTAGTTGGTAATATCCTTGATTTGTGTCTATGTAAATGTAATGTCTAATCAAACTGTAAAACATGCTTATGTCACCGTTAGAATCTAGTGATGTAATTTAGAATGTTAGAGCTTTGTGTGTTGTGGGGAGAAGGCGGTTGGTTTCTGGAGAGTCGGGACGTTTGCCCTGCTGCTCCGGTGGGTCTATGGTTTGAAGAATTAATAAACCATTATTTGACCACATTTATCCGCCTCATCTCTTTCTTTACATTGGCGACGAGGGAAATGGTTCTACCAGACCCACTGGATTGATCGGCAAATTGAAATTTTTCGGTGATTTTTGCCACTGGTTACCGGAGAATCGAGCCCACGACTCTTTCTTATATCTGAAAAAATTTCGACACTTCGGCTGAACACTACGGATTTTCAAGGTACTGTTACTCTTATTTCTCCAAAATTGGGAGTTTCCTACCTGCCTCGTGATATCCGTTAACTTCGTTAACTTCAAATCGAGCCCGGAGTTCCAGCGCGTGAGTAATCGCCACTGTTTCTGACAGCGTCATCATTTGGTCCCACTGTGCGTTTCAGCGTTGCGTCAGTGACTTGATAGCGTCACTACGCTGCTTCCGCCATTTTGTGGGTGTTTGCTGTCTGTGTGCGTTCCAGTGACGTCATCACGTGCTCACGTTGGGCGGCCACTTTAAGCAATTCACCGTGTTTATGCGACTACCAACTGCCTCGCATTACAATCCGGCTGTCACTAACGGTGAGACTATAACTTATCTTCAAGCTACTCCAGCCAACATCAACGTTAGCACTAAGCATACGCACGCCTCAGTGCTCTTGCTCATTAGCGCATTTTCAGTGATGCGCACACTTTGATCTTACTTCAGTTCTAACTAAGCATTTTGTTGCTGCATGGCTTATATTACTTTCTTCATTTGCGCATTTTCAGTGATGCGCGCACTTTAACATCTTACTTTAAATTCAAGGTGTCACATCGTGTGCTGTTCCCTACCAGTGATGCGCACACTATTACATTCTATTAACAGCGCGTTTTCAGTGATGCGCACACTTTAATTACATGTTAACAATTTGATGACTTTTACTTAAGTACATGTTCAGTTTAATGCTCAATTTAATTGAAGTGCTGGTCTTCCGTTGTTGAAGCAATTTCTGTGATTGGCACATTGTTTACTCCTGCAAGTTTTTGAGAAATTCTGATTCAGTTCCTGTTACAAACACGGTCTCTTTTATTTATAACTCCTTAGGAGGTGTGTGTCCCAACTAACTTTATTTCTTTATTCAGATTTTCAGAGACTTTTAACATGGCTAATGCTCAAATTTGCAATCAGCCCACAGTTTTTCTACAAATTCCAGGTAAGCCTAAATTGGAATGGAAGAAATGGTTTGAAAGTTTCGAAAATTATATTGTGGCTATTGATGGGTCCAAATTCCCAGCTGAGAGATTAAAAGCCATTTTATTCAGTTTTTTGGGTTCTGCAGCTATTGAGATTTTTAAAAATTTGATTCCCATTCCTCCACCCAGTGGTGGTGGTGATGGTTGGAACGTTTATAAAGAGGCAGTAGCCAGACTCGAAAAACAATTTCAAGATGAGCCAAATGTTCTTATTGAAAGGCACGCATTTCATAAGAGGAAACAATTTCCTGATGAAACAATTGAGGAATATGTGGCTGCTTTAAGAGTTCTAGCTGCCAATTGTGACTATGGGGCAACTGTGGATTATTGCATTAGGGATCAATTAATTTTTGAATGTGAGTCAAAAAAGGTCCAAGAAAGACTTCTGGCTTGTCGAAATCCTACATTAAGCGAAGCTGTTGATCTAGCGAAAGGGATTGAAAGATCCATTTTATCGTCTAAAGTCATTTCTGCTGAGAATGCTAAATCTTTCAACTCATCATCTTCTGTTTCATCGGTATGTGCTGTGCAATTTTCCAACAAAGGAAAGTCTAATTCTAAACAGGTTTCTATCAATAAATCTGCCTGTTATAGGTGTGGTTCCAAAGCACATCTAGCCAACAATGTCAACTGTCCTGCTGTTAAAAAAAGATGTGTAAATTGTGGGAAAGTTGGCCACTTTTCTTCTGTTTGCCATGCACCTAGGAGGAGTTCTAGTTCTTCAAGCTCAAGTGTCAATAATGTTGACGTTGTTGAAGAAGATTTACAGAACATGTTGTTAACCATTTATGACTGTGTTTTTGATTATTCTGTAAACAATGTCAGTTTTCCGTTTAAAGCACCGTTAGGCATGGTATTGGTTGGTGATATTTCTTTTCAAGCCATGGCTGATTCTGGCTCACCGATCACCATCTTGTCTGATGTGTTTTTCAGGGACAATTGGAAAAATGTTGTTCTCCATAAATCTGACATCAATCCCAAAGCATTTGGGAACTTCGATATTACCATGTTAGGTTACTTTGAAGATTCCCTTGAGTTTGAGTCTAGGAAAATTATCACCAAAATTTATGTTGCCATTGATGGTAAGAATTTGGTTGGGTGGTTTGATTTAGGAAGGCTGGGGGTAATTTTGTGTCCTGGTTCTGATCGTCCCCTGCAACTCAGAGAATTTGATGTTAATAATATTTACATGGACAAGTATAGTTTAGATATGATTATTAAGAAACATGCTAATGTGTTCAAGAATGTGGTAGGTCAAGTGAAAGGTTATATGCATAAAATTAAGTTAAAGAAGAATGCCATTCCCATTCAACATAAAGTGCGTGTTGTTCCTCTGGGTATACGTGAGAAACTGAAGGTCCATTTAGACAAGTTATGCTCAGAGGGCATCATTGAGACTACTGATAGTTCTGAATGGGTGTCGGCCATAGTTTTGGCACTTAAAAAGAATCAAGATTTGAGGCTATGTGTAGACTTGAGGTCCCTTAATAAGAACATTGTCGTTGACGCGCATCCGTTACCTCGCATTCAGGATATGTTGTCAGCGGTCAATGGTGCCAGGTATTTTTCTATCATAGACCTCAAATCTGCATACCATCAGGTACTCCTGGATGACTCTTCGAAAGATCTGACCACTTTTACTACTCCCTTTGGGTTGTATAGATTTAAAAGAATGCCATTTGGGCTGGCATCTGCAGCCAGTGTTTTTCAAAAGCTCATTGAGAATTTGTTTCAAGGCATCACTGGGGTTCAGTCATTCCAGGATGACATTTTAATTTTTGCCGAGACGTGTGAACAACACAATGTTATTCTCAACAAAGTTCTTAATATTCTTGGTAGTAAAGGCATGACTGTCAGCAAAGAAAAGTGTAAATTCCTTGTTGAAGAACTTAATTACTTAGGGCACAAAATCACGGCCGATGGCATTTTTCCAAAAGAAGATTTAGTCAACACTTTAGATAACATCAGTACACCCCAGGACAAAGATTCTTTGCGCTCTTTCTTAGGTTTGGGAGAGTACTATTCAAGGTTTGTGAAAGGGTACGCATTAGTGGTGGAGCCTCTTAGACAGCTTCTTAGAAAGGGTGTTCAGTTTATTTGGGACAAGAGCCATGATGAAGCTTTTGTCAATGTAAAGAAGCTTATTTCTAATGCACCGGGTCTTAAGACCTTTGATCCGGAGGGCAAATCCTTCGTCACTGTGGATGCTAGTACTGTTGGCCTCGGTGCTGTTTTTTCTCAGATGGTTGAAGGTAGAGAAAGAGTAATATCTTTTATTTCAAGAGCAATTCGGGGTGCTGAAAAGCATTACAGCACTATTGAAAAGGAGGCCTTAGCGTGTGTCGGGGCCGTTGAAAAATTCAAGAGTTTTCTGTGGGGCAGGCCTTTTGTACTTGTCACGGATCATAAACCGCTTGTATTTATGATGGATGGTGTGAAGAGCAGCAAACAATCTTCTAGACTGGTGAGGTTGATCGCCAGACTTCAAGAATACAATTTTGAAACGCAGCACATTCCTGGTGGGAAAAATTTCACCGCTGATTGTTTGTCCAGGCTTCCTCCCAGTGAGGAAGACAACAATGATATTTTGGATGAACATGAATGTGTTGTGGCACTGGTCGATGCTGTGAGTACGTTTGAATCAGGCATTTCAGAGGAAAATTGGATTGAGGCTATGGACAAGGATCTTGTACTCAATAGAGTTAAAAATTTTGTAGGTAATGGTTGGCCTCCTATTAGGAATTTGGAAGAGTGTTTAAGGAGTTTTGCCCAGGTTGCTCATGAGCTTAGCATTGAAGGGAATATTTTGTTGCGTCAACACTTGTTTATTCCTCCTGATGGTTTAAGGAGTAAACTCATTAAGCTTGCTCATGTTGGTCATCCTGGTGTTTCTGGTACCAAAATGATTCTCAAGAACCACTATTGGTGGCCTGGCATGGATGCTGGTATTGAGAAAGTTATTGACAACTGTTCCGTTTGTGTCAGAGCCGATAAGCACTGGAAGGTTTCAACCCAACCTTTGTCTCTTAAAGAAGGAGCTGTTGGTCCCTGGGATAGAATCTCTATTGATTTTTCTGGCCCCTTTGAATGTCTTGGAAGGGAGAGAAGATTCTCCATTGTACTGATTGATAATTTTTCCAAATGGATATATTACACCTTTGTGGAACATCCCAATACTGACTCTGTCATTGATTTTTTGGATTTTGTTTTCAGTTTGGAGGGTGCTCCAAATTTCATTTTATCTGACAATGGGGTGCAATTTGTTTCCAGGAAAATGAAAGGGTTTTTGGAAAAGTTCGGAGTAAAGTCTGAAACCACTCCTTTGTATTGTCACAGGGCCAATGGCCAAGTTGAAAGGGCCAATAGATTTATTAAGGAGGGGATTCAGGCTGCATTAGAGAGCAAGTTGGATGTTTTGCAATTCTTGAAGGAGAAATTATGGAGTTACCACATCACTCCAAATTCCTCCACGGGTTTTTCTCCCTATCTACTGATGAGAGGCAGACAAGCTAAATCTGTCTTAAGGCCCAACTTTGTTAAAGATGTTGAGGAGGAAGTTAACATGAAAGTTATCATTGATGAAGTCAAACAAAACATTCTAGAGTCTCGCATTGCTGGTAAAAGTTATCATGATGCTTCTCTCAAGTCCAAAGATAAATGCATCAAGGTTGGTGATTGGGTACGGGTGGTGAAACCTACTTTATCTTGCAAAGGTTCTTCCAAATTTTCCAATCCGTCTCAGGTTGAAAAGGTAACTGAGTCTGCTGTTCTGCTGGCTGAGAAGGGTTGGTGGAGCAAGGGTTCAGTTATTCTTCTTAAACCGGGGCAAGAACGTTTTTTTGCCAAAGATGAGGATGGTGGTTGCACTTGGAATGATCTTGATTGTGGAGAAAAGTTTCATGCTGCTGATGTGTTCTCTGATGACTCTGTTCACGATGCTGGCACTGGAAATGTTGTTTCTTCAGAGAGTTCCAGTGTTTGTGAGGGTGGTTCCAATCTTCAGGAGTCTATTGAAATATCTCCTCAGGTTGATCATTTACCCCTCAAGAGGATTCCTAAAGTTCCTAAGAAATTTGACGATTACATCTTGGATGTTTGATTTATTTCATTCTGTTACTTTTGTAAAAAGAGACATGTGGTAGTTGGTAATATCCTTGATTTGTGTCTATGTAAATGTAATGTCTAATCAAACTGTAAAACATGCTTATGTCACCGTTAGAATCTAGTGATGTAATTTAGAATGTTAGAGCTTTGTGTGTTGTGGGGAGAAGGCGGTTGGTTTCTGGAGAGTCGGGACGTTTGCCCTGCTGCTCCGGTGGGTCTATGGTTGAAAGAATTAATAAACCATTATTTGACCACATTTATCCGCCTCATCTCTATCTTTACAAATACCTCTCATGTAACTTCGGAAAACTTCAAACCACCCTGAATGATATTCTCTCTGTTCTTCATTACTTACCTCGTTACTTACCCTGTAGACCTAAGATATGTATTCACTCATTAGATAATGCATATTTATTTATTTACAATATTTATTCTATGATGCTTCTGTTTTATTTCTCATACCATTGTATCAATATTCCCTCCCCTCCCACTTCTTTCCCCTCGCCCTCCTCCTTCCTTCACCTCATATAAACCCCACAAAATGCTTTTACTTTCTTTTTTTCTCCCGGATATCAGCCAATTTGGTTGTTATACTGTTGAAATCAAATTCTTTTTTATACAATGCTGATGTCTCTATTTATTAATACATTTTGTTAATGAAGCTACTCAAACATAAAAAAAAGTATAGCCGTAATGGTAGTTTTTAGTTTTTGCCGATACAGCATGCATGCACTGTCAGCGAAAGCTATTGTAGTGAGAAAAAAAAACTTTAAAATGGGCTTAGAGTTTCCGCCCATTATTTACCAAAACATACTATTAGTTGGTGTCTGCTTCACTCTGGGTTCCTTGCTTTTCAGTGGTCATACCTCCTGACAACTGCTCACCTCCTCCAGCAGACAACTCAGGGCCTCTATCCATGTTGCGGAGCTTGGACCAAGCATAGGTTCCTGTTTGCGGAGAGTGTCCTTCCACTTGCACTTGCCTTTTGGTGCTGTAAGTACTTTTTTTTTATTTGGCCTTGCATAGCACAGTATTGTGTCCCTCCACCCCTGCCGTCCATTTCCCACCACCCATCTGCCAACCAGTTATCCTCTACTACACCTTGCTGTACATTTCCTACCCATTAACCCGCTGTCAATTTTCCCCTTACCCGTTTCCTCACACCATCATCACAGCCAGTGACACCTAAAACTACGCACAATGCAACGCATTTCACAGTGCCACCATCTAAAGAAAGCAAATGTGAGGTGGGGGAGGTACAAGTTTGAAGCACTGCTTCCTAACTAAAGTGTCCCCCAGCACTGCTGCTTTTATTACTGAGGCCGATATTGCTGCACTGCTGCAAAACCGGCCACCAATAACAAAACTGGCCCCCACAGCTCCATTACTGGACCCCACCCTTCCATCCTCCAAGGGAAACGCCCGATGCCCGCTACAGCCAGGCCTGCCCTGACGCCATGCACCACCACAGACAGATTTGGTACTTCTAGTTTTCCCATTGTTGCAATCCCATGATCACCAAGGCGTTTCAATCATTCTAACCTCAGACAGGACTCATACATTTTATCCCTTCTAAACTGTGGGTTCCTCCTGTTGCATTGGCATGATCATTTGAACAGTGAATGTGGCATGGTCAGATGTAATTTATTCTTTGCTGACACTACTCTCTCTAATAAGTGGGACAGGAGCTTATTTGCCTGTAGTTTGTTCCAGAAGCCGCTTCGGCAAACCTGATCATCACAGATTATGAGATCTTGGAAATACAGGCTTCTGTTTGGCAACACTAAAGCATGGCCTTTGCACTGATATTTTACTACGCGGTTTTAAAACTTTCCGTATTTTATATATATATATATATATATATATATATATATATATATATATATATATATATATACACACACACTGAAAAAACCATAGGTTTCAGGGACATTATAGTTAGTTGGACATGTCACTCGTACAAAACCATAGAAATTACGCCGTTATAGTTAGTTGAGCTAACTATAACTCGTGCCACCGCAATGCACTGCTGATGACGTCACATATTACATCATTCATGACATGAAATCCCAAATTACATCACTGATGACATCACTGATGACATCATCCAGTGACTGTGTGTTTCTGTTAAGTTTAAATATTTTTTATATATATATTGGCCAAGGTGTATTGAAGAATGAGTGGGTGTATAGGTGTCTGGATGGAGGATTTAGTAGGTGTGAGACTGACTGTATAAGTGAGTGATTAAATGGGTCTTACTGACTGCGTGAGTTAGTTACTAAACTGTGTCAGTATCTGTAGCAGTCTGTCTATTGCTGTGTAAGCTGCTGCATTTGTTGGTGAGTAGCTTCATGAATGTCTATATAGGTTATTGATTGGTTGCCTGAGTATTTGTATGGGTGCCTGAGTGTGTGTGTGGGTGGGTGGGAGGTGTGTGATTCTATGCAGCTCTATGTGACTGGGTGTATGGGTTCAAGAGTGCATGTGGAAACAGCTGAATGGGTGGGTGAGGGTGTGAATGGGTGTGTTGGTGAGTGAATGGATATCTCAGTGCTACATATCCAAGTAACTACATATGTAAAACGCAGTGCATGTGAGAGTTGGAGTATATGAATGACTATACGTGAGAGTCAGTGATTGATGTCTCTCAAAAACATTTTGGTAGGCTGGTACTTGATCACCTCCAAAACTGGATGGAGGAGTTTTCTATTCTCTCCCCCTATTAGGCTGGTTTTCGAAGGAAGATCTCAACAACAGACCAGATCTTCCGACTCAATCTTATGTTTTGGAAAACCGCTGTAATCGAAGGAGGCAGCCTCTACACGGTCTTTGTAGACCTGCGCGCCGCCTTCGATTTGGTCCCAAGATCCAGACTCTGGACAGTGCTGCAGAGATGGGCATTCCCTTGGACATCCTGAACATCCTGATAAGACTGCACCTAGATAACTATGCACGGGTCAGGTGTGGTAGAAACGGGATGCTTTCAGGAAGATTCCCCGTTGACGGGGGGGTGAGGCAGGGTTGTGTGCTTGCACCCACCCTGTTCTGCCTCTTTGTCAACGTGGTAGTTGACCACCTGACAAGGATAGCCGACAT
The DNA here is from genome assembly GCF_964261635.1 of Lissotriton helveticus. NCBI lineage: Eukaryota > Metazoa > Chordata > Amphibia > Caudata > Salamandridae > Lissotriton > Lissotriton helveticus. The sequence goes on along the minus strand of NC_136065.1, from coordinate 1,231,961,247 downwards.
TGATGCTCTAAAACTCAGCGGCAGCAGGGTGCCCGCCATTATGTTTGCGGACGATACCCTGCTGCTGTCTAAATCCCCGATGGGAATCCAATGGGTTTTGGATGGGTTCGAAGCATTTTGTGTTGACCGGGGACTAGAGATCAATGCGATGAAAACCAAATATATGATTCTCAGTCCTCCTCTCTCAACACGCCCCAACCCCACCATAGGCACATCGAGACTAGAGAGGGTTAACACATTTGAATACCTAGGGGTGACCATCAATCAAAATCTGTCTTGGGATACACATCGGACAAAGGCTAACATCAAATTAGCTCAGTTAACGGGTGGTATCTCAAGGATGGCAAATAGATCAACCCACAAACCCCTCGGTCCAGTGCTCCAAATTTATAAAATGCAGGCCCAGGAGGCAGTCATACATGGAGGGGAATTGTGGGGGCATACACCTACCCAAAATTTGACAATCACGGAGAACAAATTCATCAGGCAGATGGTGGCCTTACCGCCAAGCACTCCACTCCTGCCGCTCAGATTAGATCTGGGCTTAAGAACCATTGAGGAAGAACTGGGGCTAAAACCCTTAACTTTCTGGCGCAGAATCTGGAGTACCCCAGAACTCTTGAGTTACAGGAAGGAGTTGCAAGAGATTTTATCCCTATCAAATTCAACGAACATTCCCTGGCTGAAATATATAAAAAATACATGTGAGAGTCTGGGAAGGCCGGAACTGTGACTGGACCCAACCAACGCTTGTAACAGGGTATCCCGTAAATCTTTATCGAAAGACTACTACGAATTTAAAATAACATCTTTATTACAGAATTCACGCATGGGGTCTCTAACACATTCATTCATCAAAACCAAAGACTCCTATCAACGGGAACTTGTCCTTGACAATATTAGTCCTGCTCTGACAAGGAAATTATTTTTACAGTGGAGGTATGGCACACTTCCTCTTAAAGCATTTAGCTGTACCTGGTCCCATCCCCCTACCTCAGACCTATGTCCAGGATGCTCGCATCAACAGGAAACTGATTTGCATGTCATCTTTTTCTGTAAGGCTTACCATAAACCAAGAAAGTACTGGCTTGTTCCCCTACTTAAAAATCTGGGGTTCAGGCACTACTTGCCTGCCTACAGAATACTAAAAACTTACCTATCGCCTCCAATTGTGTTTGTGGTAGCTACATTTTTTACTGCGATGTGGCACATTCGTACTCGCTGTATGCATTGATATAGATTTGGCACAGTTTTAAAATTGTAATATGTATTTCTGATTTTTAAATTGACACTTAGTACACATAATCTTTGTCATTTAAAAAAAAACAAAAAACTTAATGTGTGATGTACGATAGGTATACCTCTGTTATTGTCTGATTTGTCTATCCGGAATAGAAATTGTAAATCCTTTTTAATCATTGTTGATAGATTTGTAATACCCTTTCGTACTGTTTTGATGCTAACTTTTTTTGTTTTAATTGATCGAAATAAAGGAAAAAATGAAATGAAATGATTGTGACAGTGGCTGTTTGGATGAGTGTGTACTTGCATCAGTGATTGTATAAAAGACTAACTATATGTTAGTATCTGTATGAATAAGTGAGTTTGTGTGTGTGTATAACTGTATAGGTGAGTAAATAGAAGTGTGATTGATTCTTTGAATCACTGACTAGATGTGTGAGTAACTCTGCTTGAGTGGTGGTATGTGAGTGTTTGTATAGGTGTATGAGTGCCTATAATAGTATAGTATTGATGAGTCACTGCATGTATGAATGACTGTATGGGTGAATGAGTCAATGTGTGTGTAGACCTAGGAATCAGTGAGTGCATACGTAGTACCTGGTATTGGTGTATCTATTGTTTTGAAAATGGTAGTCTGTATTTTAGAGTGAGTGTATCAAAGGTTTTATTAAGGTGTGAGGAGGTCATCAGATTTTCATGTGGATGATGTCATCAGAGATGTCATTTGAGATGTCATCAGTGATGTCACTGACCATGTCATGAATGATATAATATGTGACGTCATCAGCAGTGGATTGCGGGGGTGCTAGTTATAATTAGCTCACCTAACTATAACGGCGGAATTTCTATTGTTATTTACGAGTGAAATGTCCAACTAACTATAACGTCCCTGAAATCTATGGTTTTTGCAGTGAATTTCAAAGGTTTTTTAAATGCTAATTTGTAACTATAACGTCCATGAAACCTATGGTTTTTTCAGTGAATTTCAAGGGTTTTTTAAATGATAATTTCTAATTTTAATGTTCATTAAACCTATGGTTTTTTCAGTGATTTTAAATTCCCATTCCATTCTGAACCTAGTGATAAAAGCAGATATCCCCAGTTTTCCAGCAATAGCTTCCGTAAAAGAAAATCGGCACAAATGAGAGCAACAACTAACGGTAATAAATGCAGAGTAGGCGTTCCAGTGTAAAAAGAACACAAAAACACCACTTCCCGATATTTTCAATGAGCAGCCAAATCTGGGGTGCGATCCAAAAACAGGCACTAAGCCACGTTAGCAGTAGGAATCTAACATTTGCCTTTTAGTGGTGTAAACGAGGATGACTACCTACAGTGTAAAAGGGAGCCCAGCCCAGAATCACATCTGAAGACAAACACATTTCATAAAGTTACTGGTCATGCAGCTCCGACACCCAAGAAGGCCACAACACCCACTGACACCAGCCTCAGGACGTCCCACCCGGACCACCCCCTCCCTACTACCACTGAGGCAGCGCAGAACAGGACAGCGGACCTTCCCAAATTGGCATGGTCCCTCGGCTACACAATACTTGAATGTTGGCAGATGTGGCAACCAATTATGTTTGAAGGAGACGCAAGTCACACATCAATAATAATGCACACCATACCATGTGTAGTGGTGATGTGCTGGAAAGACCTGACCATGCAGAGCACAAACCTCTCCATGTGTACATATACTGCTGGTGCTTGTAGTGTTGTGGACAATAGGTACAACCATGTTACCTCAGGCAGTGGGGAAGACCATGGTCATGTAGCTGTGTTGTCCCCCCTGGAAGCGGATTCAGAGTGGGCTGGTCCAACGTATGCCACTCCAGAGTAGGAGTATGACTAAATAGGCCGGAGCTCTGGCCGTGGTCCACTTGTGGGAAGGCCAAAGCATCTGCCAGAGCGGCAGCCCTCACCCTGCCACATGACTGCTGCCATGACTGCGGCCTCCTCGACACAGGCCCCCTGCGAACCCAGCAGCAGAGCACTGCAGACTTATGCCTGTACAGGCTACTGCCTTTGATCTACACTGCGTACAGCATGGCTCACAATTCAGATGGAGTGGCAATTGCAGAGGACGCAGTCCAGTAGGGAAGGCACATTGCTCCCAGTGTGACCCCCCCAGACCACGCATCATCGCATGCTGCACACACGCTGAGCGCCAAGGGTACTACTAACTCAGTGCACCAGAAGTGAACGCCACGCCTTATTAAGGCAGAATTCATTAGACAAAAGACATTACTCCCAGTGCGTTCTGCCCGGACCACGCATCATCGCAGGGTACGCACACGCTGAGTGCATCAGGTGCCACTAACTCACTGCACCATAAGTCATCGCCACATGGCCTTATTAAGGCAGAATTCAGTAGGCAAAATACATTGTTCCTAGTGCGGCCTGCCTGGACCACACATTATCACAGGGTGCGCACATGCTGGTTGCTTCAGGTGCCACTAACTCAGGGCACCACTTATCCTCGCTGGCTGCACACACGTTGAATTGCCAATAACTGTGCAGCTCAACTCAACGCCACATGGCTGTGGGCCCTTGCTGACCCCTGCCTCCTGCCTACACTGCAGTCATCAGGGCTCACCATTAAAATTGAGTCTTCATTCATTAATTACAGAGTGCAGTAGGCAACTAAGTATAACCTTCCTCAAATCTACACAATATCCTTTTAGTATCCTTGCTTCAGGAACTTTTTTCCATCAGTTATAGCTTTACTACAATGACCAAATTGATCTTGCAAGTCCAAATGAACACAGAATGGCAGTCTAAACTGCGGACAGCTGGGCTCACAATTCAGATTGAGTCGCGATTGTAGATGACGCAGTCCAGTAGGCAAGAGACATTGCATCACAGCTGGCTGCGCATACGCTGAGCACCACACCTACCACTAAGTCTATACAGCTCAAGTCAATGCCACAGGGCTGTGGCCCTTACCTGACCACTGCCTTCAGCCAACACTGCAGTCAGCAGGGCTCACAATTCAGGTCGAGTCACGATTGCAAATGACGCAGTCCAGTAGGCAAGAGACATTGCATCATCGTTGGCTGCGCATACGCTGAGCGCCACACCTATCACTAACTCTATGCATCTCAAGTCAACGCCACATGGCTGTGGGGCCCTTCCTGACAGCTGCCTCCAGCCTACACAGTGCTCAGCAGGGCTCACAATTCAAATTCAGTCTTCATTCATTAATTTCAGAGTCCAGTAGGCAACTACTATAATGTCCCTGAAACCTACATATTTCGACAGTGTATTCCATAAATGTTTCATCTTTTATTCTATACACCGACACTGCGGTCAGCAGAGCTCACAATTTAAAATGAGAAATGATTTATTTATTGCAGAGGGAATTATATTCTATGTCCTCGAATTTTGTCAAGAGTAAGTGACTAAAATCATTCCTCGATGTCTGTGCTGACTACTGCCTTCGATCTACACTGCAGATAGCAGGGCTCACAATTCACATCGAGTCGCGATTGCAGATGACACAGTCCAGTAGGCAACAGACATTGCTCCCAGTGCTGCTCGCCCGCACCACGCATCATCGCTGGCTGCGCAGACTCTAAATGCTTCTGATGCCCCTATCTCAGTGCAACACAACTCATGGACACTTTATGATACAATATTTTGAGTATAATTTCACATCTGGTCCCCCTACCTCAGTGTACCACAAGTCATAGACCATTTACAATAGAATCTTTTGTGTATTATTTCACATCGGGTGCCCCTACCTAAGTGCAGCACAAATCATTGACCCTGTATGATTGATTCTCTGTGTCTGATCCAATGATTAATGTTGTACTTGGTGCCAGCACCAACCATTCCCGGAGAGCTGGCTTACATTCACCCCAAACGCAACCAGCACAGACATCACAGGACATGTGACCCTGGTAATAAAAAGGAGTCGAGCGCACGTGCCTGTTCATTATGTATGCAACATGCAGCCCCTGGGTCCTACCAAGTTACATTGTGCTCTGGACAGCGTATGCAACCAGCTTACCTTTGACAGTGGGGGAAAACTTTGGTTATGTAACTTTGTCTCGGTTATTGTAACAGTACGTACTTAGAGACTCGATCATTAGAGTACTGCAAGGAGAGTGTATAGTGCATTTATAAGTGTGTGGGGATTGGCAGAGTGATTGTATAAGTACATATGTTGGCGCAGCCTAACTCCGACAACGAGCTTATCTCTAATTGGCTTCCCTCCATGTGCAAAATACTGAAACTTGAACTTTCCATGGCCCTGTATTGCTACAGCTGCAACACTCCACTGAGTGTGCAATAAACATTCATATCCACACAGATGTGTCATGTCCACCATCTTTCTTGTATGGAACTATGGATGAATGTAGGGTCAGTGATTCCCCGTACCGTCCATGTTGGCTATGTAGTGAGACTTGGATCACAAAGTGACACATTGGCGCTTGCGACCCGGGGGATGGCAGCACTACAACACGGACATCTGCATCCAGGGTTGCCACATTTTTTTAAGCATTCTCTAGCCCAAAGCCAACCAAAAAGTAGCCCAAATAGCCAAATATTGCTACTTTATTGAAGGAGCAGGGACAGCGTCAAGCAGGCAGTGAAAGCATTGGAATTGATGTTGCGGCAGGATGCCAAGTAAATATTTGTTTAACAAAGCACTTTAACATACTACTTTGCTGGAGCGCTGTGTATATATTTATAATCTGGCAAGTAGCACAAACCAAAATTTTACCACACATTCTGGAAAAATATAGCCCAATTGTGCGTGATCTAGACCAATGTGGTAACACTGCTTGCATCAATTGATTCCTCATACAGCTCACGACGGAGCCACGCCCATAGCTTCTGAGTCATTCTTCACAGCCTCACGCAGGAATGGCATACGCCAGGCCAGTCCACTCCGCTTATGGTTACAGGGAAGGACAACAACGCTACATGGCCCAGATTTTCATTGTATTGATCTGCTGGTCACAGGTCTAGTTGTCAGTATACCACAGCCACTCCCTCATGGCTGGCATACACCCACACCACACCCATCCAGCGCAGGCGTCACAGGACGCGTGACCCTACCAACAAAAAAGATGGGCCGCACATGCTCTACGCCATTTTAGAGTTGCTCGCACCGGATGCACTCCGGACGGCACAGGCACACCGTCACAGTGATGGCCCATCCCGGTGGTCCAGACACCTCATGTTTTGTGTGCCCTGCCTGACCACAGTGCAGGCCTGAGCAATGGAACAGCAGGGGCCTACCGCCACGTGCATGGCCTCATTGGTCACTGAGTTATTGGCACCGCAAGGACTGAGCGGGTGTGCAGCCTGCGATGATGAAGGGTGCACTAGCATGTCCATTGCTATGGAAAAATCAAGATGCAGAACCAAATGTAAGACTTGTTGGCTTGTGGAGCTGCATGATGTGGAGGGTGTCCTATCCACGAAAGGGTGAGCAGTGAGGCCTGGGTGCGCAGCGGTGGGCACATACCTCTGGGCGGCGGGAGTGGATGGGCTGCAGCAGCCTCGATGCACAAAGGCGGTACAGAGATTTAGGCATCAAAGTCGTACATATGCTGCCATTACTAATTCTGTACTATGGTTCAGATCTGGGAGCTTGAGGGCTCCACTAGGTCCCGGCACATGTTTGGAGACACAGCTGTGGCATAAGGGTGAGCTGTGAGGGTTTTGTCCACAGAGTTGGCACTCAGTGTCCCTCCTCATCTCTTTCTTTCTCTCCCTCGCGCTCTTTCTCTCTCTCTTCCTCCCACAGTGTTTCTCTCTTTCTCTCTCTCTCACTCTCCCTCTGTTTCTCTCTTCCTCTTTCTCACACTCTTTCCCTCTTTCTCTCTCTCTTCCTCTCTCTCAATGTTTCTCTCTTTCTTTATCTTTCACCCTTTCCCTCTGTCTTCCACTCACTTTCTTTCTCTCTTTCTCGCCGTCTTTGTCTCACTCTTTTTTCTTTTTCTCTCTCTCTTCTCTCTCACGCTGTTTCTCTCTTTCTCTCGCTCTACCTCTCTCTCTCTGACTCTTTCTCTCTCTCTTTTTTTCTCGCTCACACTCTTCTTCTGGTTCTCTCTTCCTCTTTCTCTCTCTCTTCCTCTCTTTCACTGTTTCTCTCTCTCTTTGTCTGACTCACTCTTTCTCTATGTCTTCCTCTCACTCTTTCTTCCTAATTCTCTCTCTCTTCCTCTCACTCTCAATGTTTCTATTTCTCTCTGTCTTCCTCTCACTCTTTCTTTCTCTCTCTTCCTCTCTCCTTTGGTGGACGCATGACGCACAATCTTATCTTTCTTTTTATCTAACAAGCTGTGATTCACGAATTGATGTCCCCCCGCCAACACGGAACTCCCGCCACTCAGTGCCACCAGAGCTGAACGCGTGTAGAACCTGCGATAATGCATGGCCATCCTGACAATCAACACCCATTATGAATTGAGCGCTCTGCTTTACCAGGAGTATGCAACTCCTGAGAAGGTTGCTTTCTTTGGCACGTGGTGGACCCTCTTACACACACCGGTGGCAGAAGGTGAGCAGAGAGGCTTCTTTCAGCAGCAGTGGGCAGTCACCTCTGGGCGGTGGAAGTAGATAGTGTGCAGCAGCCTGGGTGCACAAGAGCGCACAGACACCTCTGAGCAGTGGGAGTGGATGGGGCGCAGCAGCCTGAGTGCGCAGTGGCAAAACAGAGAATTACGTGTGTGCAGTTGTATGTACTCTGCAACTACTAATTCTATACTATCTTTCAGATGACTAAACTTGAGGGTGCACTATGTCTCGGTACATGGTTGGAGACACACTGGTGGCAGAAAGGTGAGCTGCAAAAATTTTCTCCAGTGTCAACACTCCCTCTCCCTCTCCATCTTTTCCTTCCTTTCTCTCTCTCACACTTTCTTGCTCTGTCTCTTTCTCTCTTTCCTCTCTCTCACTCTTTCCCTTTCTGTTCCTCTCTCAGACTGTTTCTCTCTTTCTCTCTTCCTTGTATCTCACTCTCTCTTTCTCTCTCTCACTCTTTCTCTGTATTTTTCAATCTCACACTCTTTCTCTCTTTTGCTGTCTTCCTCTCTCTCACTTTTTCTCTCTCTCACTCTCTCTCTTCCTCTCTCTTTTCTCTCGCACACTGTTTCTCTCTTCCTTGTATCTCACTCTTTCTCTCTTCCACTCTCTCCCTCTTTCCCTCTCTCTCTCTTTCTCTCTCTTCCTCTCTCACTCTGTTTCTCTCATTCTCTCTTCCTTGTATCTCACTTGTTCTCTCTTTCTCTCTCTCACTCTTTCTTTCTCTCTCTCTCTCTTCCTCTTTCTCACTCTCACTCTCTCACGTTCTCTCTTTCTCTTTCTCCTTTGCTGGATGCACTACGGACCATCTTATCTTTCTTTTTGTCTTGCAGGATGTGATTCACAAATGGTCCAGCGATGACACGCCATGGCTGTATGTAGTTTTATTTGTTGTTGTTTTGTTTTAATAAAATGTTTTATATGTAAATACATACGACTAAGATTCTTATTTGTCCAAGCATCTTCTTATTAATAATTGTACGACATTACCCTTATTTCTTACGTTCCAGATTCCCTAACGGTACTGTCAGATTTGTTTGTGGTGGGTTGGGATGAGGGGGGATGGCGGACAAGGAGCTCCTGCTGGGGGATGTCGGAGCAGTGTTGGGTGTCCGACCTGCATGATCGTTGCCTCCTTTACATCTGTTCTCAAAAACGTATGAGCCGGCAGGATGGCTTGTAGATGAAGAGATGCCAGCCGACTGACTAGCTCATACAGGGAAAACCGCGGCCCGTCAGTTTGCAGAGGGAAAGCTGTGGACCAGCTCGCAGAGGAACACCTGCGGGCTGACTGGTATAGGGAAAGGTGTGGGCCGTCGGCTTCCAAAGGGATAGCTGCGAAACACTATGTGGGGAGAGGGAGCATGAAAGGGGTATCTCGCAGAGAGAGACCTGCAGAATATATCCAGGCTTGGCTTCACAGAGACAACTGCGGGCCCGAGAAGGTGCACCCGAAGAGCTGCGAGCCAACAAGTGGTTCGCAGAGGGAGACTTGAGGGCCCAAGGAGGTTGTTGGGGGTATGCTGGTGATGTCACGTGGGAAGAGGGTGCGTTACCTGCTGATGTGGGGAGACATACCGTGAAAGGGGTATCTCGCACAGACAGAGCTCCGGTATGTTTTCAGAGATGCCTTGACAGATGTCATCTGAAGGACTGAATCACAACATGGTTTTTCAGTGCTCATATAGTGTGACTTATGAACAGTTCGCACCCAGGCTCTCAGAGGGATAACTGCGGCCCGTGGGCTTGACTTGTAGATGGAGAACTACGGGCAGTCCGCTCCCAAAGGAACAGAAGTGTAGTAGCTCGCAGTGGTAGAGGCACAGTAGCGTACTTGCTCGCAAAGGTAGAGAGCTGCGAGCCGACGGACTGGATTCTAAAGGCATAGCTGCGAAATGGTGATGTTGGGCAGAGGGAGCGTAAAAGGGTTATCTCGCATGGACAGAGCTCCAGTATATTAAATTGCCCCCGGGACCTTTCTTTTATATTTTCAGTCGATGCGAGGCACAAGATGGCTGCTAACACGTCCTGGTTTGAAGTATTAGCAGTCAATCAAAGGACACTTCCTGGTTTGAAGTGTTAGCAGTCAATCCGACGCAAGCTTGTGCTTGGGAGTTAGGCTCCGTCCGGAAAGCCGGGAGAGTGATAGCTTAATCAATATTTTTAAAACTTGTGTGATATTGTGTGTTATTTTAAACTCCACTTGATTCCCTGGCACTTACTCGCATTCCCCGAGCAGCTGATCAAACGCTGGTACGGGTAGAATCTTCCTCCCGGACGCCATTACCGATAGCGAGGGAGCCACGAGACACGCCCATCTCTGCTGGCCACGCCCCCCCACCAAGCATAAATAGTGCGCGCTGACTACGAGCGCTGCACTGACAAGAAATCTCCTGAGGCGGAAAGCCGGGAGAGTGATAGCTTAATCAATATTTTTAAAACTTGCGTGATATTGTGTGTTATTTTAAACTCCACTTGATTCCCTGGCACTTACTCGCATTCCCCGAGCAGCTGATCAAACGCTGGTACGGGTAGAATCTTCCTCCCGGACGCCATTACCAATAGCGAGGGAGCCGCGAGACACGCCCATCTCTGCTGGCCAAGCCCCCCTCCAACGCCCAGACCATCTAACATAAAACATGTGTCTCTGCCGGAAGCGCAGCGGACGAGCGCAGCGGGCGCGACGATGGTGCGCCGAAGGCGCGCTTAAGGCAAGCTCGTCTGCGCTAGGCAGAGCGCAGAGCCAGACCCTACAGTCAATACCACTGACCAGACGCGCAGATACGCAAGGGACACACTACTCCATCTTAACAAAGAGCTACAAGAGCCCTGCCGCCACTCCGTACCCGGGGATCACCCCCTCAATCGATGTTCTCACTGCCCGTATAAATTCACCCTCACTGGGCCTGAATACCTACCCCCATCCCTATTCACATGGCCCTTATCAACTGCAGATCCCTTCCCAAGCACTCATTGGAAATATACCAACTACTGGAAAATCATGACCTTGACGTTCTTTTCCTAACGGAAACATGGCTAGGACCGGACTCTGACCCCAACATTGTAAACTCTTTACCCCCGGGCTTCCATATCCATCTCTTGGACCGCCTTAAAGGAAAAGGCGGGGGTATCGCTATAATCTACAAAGCCCACCTCTCATGTCGTTTGCAAGGCAGCCCTCTCCTAGATTGCGAAAACACCATGTTCTCTATCCGGGTTCCACCGTGTAAATCCATATCGGGCTTCCTCATCTATCGCCCTCCAGGACCCCTAGGTCAATTCTGTGAATCTCTCATGGAACATTCTTATACACTGACCGCTACGCACTCCACCTGTATGATCCTAGGTGACCTGAACATCCATTTCGATAAAAAGGAGGCCAAACTAACCGCTGACCTTATAGCAGATCTCAAAGCTCTCCAACTAAAGCTACCAAGCTGTCTTCCTACCCACTCACTGGGACATTTGCTCGATCCGATATTTACCAACATTAATGACCTCATTGTCCTTGACCTACTGATCACTTCCTAGTTCCAATAAACTGGCAGCCAACCACCATTACACGTCTGACTGCCCCACCAAACAAACCTACGCGATCCTGGTCCAAACTAGATGTAGAAAACTGGAAACTCCATCTAGAAGGCTCCCCTCCTGAACTCGATACTAACCCCAGTCGCGCTGACGCAGAATTCTCTACATGGATAGGAGACACACTGGACAAAACACTTACAAAACAAATCTCCAGTAATCCACGGGGTAAAGCCACCTCCCCTTGGTTCACAAGCGAAATGCGGCTTCTAAAGAAAGCGTGCAAGAGATCAGAAAGAGATTGGAGGAAAAACTTTGATGCCACAAAAAAAACTGAATATAAAAAAAACCTCCCCAACTATAAAAAAGCACTCAAATCTGCTCAAGTCAATTACTTTGAGGAGAAAATAAGATCATCTACCAACTCATCGCGGGAAACGTTCCAAATAGCCAAGAAACTTCTCAAAGTGCCGGAGCCCCCCCCTTGATAGAACCATCAGTTACCCGCTGCAATGAACTCGCAGAATTCTTTAATCTGAAGATCATTAACATTATCAAATCCCTCCCTCCGCCCACTCTGGACGCTTACTCCGCCTCCCTCGCTGCAGATCAGCCCACTCTCCTACATGCTGCAACAGCCAGCCAACTGTCAGATTTCCCTCCCCTGACAACTAACACCATTCTCCCGATACTGAACTCTATCAAGAGTGGTTGCCCTACTGACCCCGCACCACTCAACATCCTGAAACTAGTCGCCCCCACCATTCTCCCCTATCTGACTAAACTAATCAACAGTTCACTCTCCCGGGGCACTGTTCCCCCGAACTGGAAAAAAGCAATGGTGAAAGCACTGATCAAAAAACCTCATCTGGACCCTTTAGAACTGGGCAACTACAGGCCGATCTCCCTGCTCCCAGGCATTAGCAAAATCGCTGAGAAGCACGTCAACTACAGCCTATCCCATCATCTTGAAACCAATGCACTGCTGGAACCTTCTCAAACGGGATTCAGGCCAGGCCAGAGCACAGAAACAGCAATATTGGCGGTGATCGAGGAGGCAAGGAAAATCATGGACGCAGGAGGATCAGTGGCAGTGATCCTCCTGGACCTAAGCGCTGCCTTCGACACCGTCAACCACTCTATACTGGTCCACAGACTAAGGGATCTTGGTATTGCAGGAACGGCTCTGGCCTGGCTCAAATCCTTCCTTGAGAATAGATCTTTCCAGGTGGCAGATGGCAACTTCATGTCCAGGTCTATGGCCATCAGCTACGGGGTCCCTCAGGGTTCATCCCTGAGCCCGACCCTTTTTAATGTCTATATGTCCCCCCTTGAGAAAGTCGTCGCCCCTTTTGGGATCAAGCTTCTAACCTATGCCAATGACACCCAACTGGTGGTATCCCTAAGCCAGCAAGACCACTCCCTCCCCAACCTCCAAACCTATCTTATTGCAATAACTAAGTGGATGAATCTTTCCCACCTCAAGCTGAACAATGATAAAACAGAGATAATGATTCTAGGCAATAAATCTCTCTACCATGCCACATCCTTATGGCCATCCATCATGGGTCCTCCCCCGCCCCAAAACAAGAAATTAAGAGCCTGGGTATATGGCTAGACGAAGGCCTTAATTTCTCGGCCCAGGCAAGGAAAACGGCGGGAACATGCCATGGCCTCCTACGGTCAGCGAGGAAAATCCTACCCCTACTCCCGGCACAATCCCGCAAACTCCTAGTTCATGGCCTTGTGTTGTCTCGCCTGGACTATGGAAATGCCCTGTATCTGGGGGCCCCCAAAAAAGTACTGTCTAAACTCCAGACAGTACAAAATGCCGCAGCCCGTATTCTCACAGAAACCCACCGCCGCTGTTCAGCCAAACCAGCTTTGAACGCCTTACTCTGGCTCCCCGTCCAGGAAAAAATACAATTCAAGGCTCTCTGCACTACCTATAAAATTCTGCACGGTAAGGCCCCCCCAATACACAAAACCTCATCTCACCTTACACCACCACAAGAACGCTTCGATCCTCCAACTGTAATCTAGCCTCTATACCTAGAATTAAGAAAGCTCGCTCTGGCGGTCGATTGTTCTCATACAATGCATCTAAACTATGGAACACTCTACCCCCAAACATCAGAGCCCAACCCAACCTTCTCTCATTCCGCAGAGCACTTAAAACATGGCTATTCCCGTGAGATCCTCCTGCAGCTGGTTTCTTGTCACTTAGAGCTGGGACGCTCACGGGCAGCCATGCGCTCTACAAATCAGTAAAATAAATAAATAAATAAAATATATATATATATATATTTTCCTTTATTATCTCAAAAACTACTGAACAGATTTACACCATTTTAACATAAGTGTGCTATCTGGACCAAGACCTTTCTCCCTGCCAAATTTGGCGTAATTCCGTTCAGCAGTTTGACCTGTAGACTTGTCTAAAGTTTCCTATGAAAAATGCTTTGAGAAAACAGGTTTTGGAACCCCCAATTTTCTCAGCCCCCCTTGACCAATCACCACTAAACTTTCAAGATAAAAGCTGATCAAAAAAGAGAAACATTTTGGAACATTTCGTAAAGATTTGTCAAACGACTCCAAAGTTATAAGCATGTGGAGAGTGCCGGGAGGGGGGCCTCGCAACCCCCCTCCCAATATGAGTGAATCCCCAAGACTGCGGGGACCCCAGCGGGTCCCAGCAGCCCAATCAAGCCCCCACTAATATTTTTTAAGAAATGCCACTGGGACCTAGCCCACTCCGGGGTCTCATTAAAATAAAACACAGGAACCCGCGACCCCAGCGCAAATTACATCGATTTTAAGTTTTTATAAAAATGGATTCTTTGGCCCCGGGGGTCCTTCTGGTACCCCCTGGTACCCCCTGATCAGGCCTAGGGGGTCAGGGTGTTTCTACCTTGCCCCCTTCTCTCTTTTATACCTTTGTTTCTCTGTTTTCTGGTGACTCGCTTCTGCCAAGTCACAAGATAGCTGCCAACACTTCCTGGTTTGGAGTGTTGGCAGCCAACCACAGTGAAGCTTGTGCCCTGGACTTAGGCTCCACCCAGATATCAAAACTTTTATTTTTCTAATTTCTCAGCAACTACTGAATGGATTTAAACCATTTACAAAAAGGTCGCGTTCTGATCCAAGCACTAACTTTTTGCCAAATTTTGGGTAATTCCGTTCAGTAGTTTTGGCTGTAGCCTTGCACAAAGTTTCATATGGGAAATAGATGTTTTGACTCTTATTCTTTGAATTTCTCACCATTTAAAAAAACTTTGCTTTGCGCACCAAACTCTACCTTTTTGCCAAATTTGGGGTAATTCCATTCAGCAGTTCGGGCTGTATCTCGTCGCCAAAGTTCCCATGGAAATTAAAATGGGGAGAATGTGTTATGGGACCCCCTTTTTGCTCAGCCCCCACTTGATGAATCACCCCAAACTTTTCAGGCTAAGAGCTGACCTGGATAGACAGATTCGTCAAACGACGCAAAAGGTATTAGCAAATCAAAAATTGCTTTTCCTATGGAAAAAGTTTCTAACTATAACTACCTACTGGCGATCGCCAGTCGGTAACATATATATATATATATATATATATATATATATATATATATATATATATATATATATATATATATATATATATATATATATATATATATATATATATTCACTGAAAAAACCATAGGTTATAGACCATATATAGTTAGGAATTAGCATTTAAAAAACCTTATTTTACTCACACAAAACCATTGAAATTCCATATATAGTTAGTTGCACTAACTATATATCGCGCACCCGCAATCCACTGCTGATCATGTCACATATTACATCATTCATGACATGGTCAGTGACATCACTGATGACATCACTGATGACATCTCAAATGACATCACTGATGAGATCACTGATGACATCTCATTTGACATCAATGACCACATCACTGATGATATCATTCATGTGACAATACAATGCATCTCCTCACATTTTAATATAACCTCTGTTTCACCCAGTGTTAAATACAGAGTATAATTTTTGAAACCATTGACACACCAATACTAGTTACTACATACGTACTCACTGATTCCTACGTCTACACACACATTCACTCATTCACCCATACAATCATTCATACATACAATCACTCATCTTTACAACACAATCATATGCACTCATACACCTATACAGACACTCAGACTCTGCCACTCATCCATGGAGTTACTCACACACCTAGTCAGTCCTGTAAAGAATCAATCACACTTCCATTTTCTTGTCTATACAGTTAAACATAGAGCACCTTACATTTTCAAACATATACTAACACATACTTACTTTCTTATACAATCATTGATACAAGTACACATTGATCTGCACGGAGTCACACACCTCCCAGCCAGCCACACACACACTCAGTCTCCCATACAAATACTTGGACAATCAATCAATAACCCATCTAGTTAATCATATAGCTACTGATCAACACATGCAGCAGTTTACAGAACAACAGACATAATGATGCACAAATTAAGACAGTTTAGTCACTAACCCATGCACTCAGTGAGACACATTTAATCACTCACTCATACATTCAGTCATGCACCTACTAAATCCTTCGTCCAGACACTTATACATCTACTCATTCTTCAATATGTAAAACATATTTAAACTTTACAGAAACACACAGTCACTGGATGATGTCATCAGTGATCTCATCAGTGATGTCATTTGAGATGTCATCAGTGATGTCATCAGTGATGTCACTGACCATGTCATGAATGATGTAATATGTGACATGATCAGCAGTGGATTGCGGGTGCGCGATATATAGTTAGTGCAACTAACTATATATGGAATTTCAATGGTTTTGTGTGAGTAAAATAAGGTTTTTTAAATGCTAATTCCTAACTATATATGGTCTATAACCTATGGTTTTTTCAGTGAATTTTCAAGGTTTTGTAAATGCTAATTCCTAACTATATATGGTCTATAACCTATGGTTTTTTCAGTGAATTTCAATGGTTTTTTTAATAGCAAATATCATAAGCTGTCGAATGTCAAGTACGTGGTAAGTGAAAACATTTTCGTGTTTATGCACACTGATCTGCTTTGAATGGTGCCCCCCCCCCCTCATTTCTATTAGGAGTACTCTCTCTTTGCACATAGTGAAGGGTAGTTAACGCAGGCCTTTGCCCCCGTTGTAATACGTCGTGCCTGCTTCTCTCTCCATTTGATTGATTGTTATCCAAGTATTTACTGTTTTAGAATTGGTTCTCTTTGGTTCATTCTCTATTTACAAACAAACACAGAGTCGCAATATGTTTAGTCTTCGCAGATAACGAAAAATCGTGTAAAAAAAAAAGAAAAGGAATCGAGCAAAATCAGTAGGCCACTAATGGGATCTCTTTTTGACCTCGCTAAAATAGAAACATTAGGAACAACCCCTCATGACAAATACAAAACTAGTGAGATGAACTGAACTCCACACAATGATGGCTGCAAAACAGCTTGGCTCCGCCACCCACCCCGCCCAAAATAACGATAAAGAGCGGCTGCCATGATTGGTTGCGGAATGGCCACGACGGAGCTACGAAATGGTGCTGCTCTCATGCTAACCCCAGCTTCAGTCTGAATATCCAGAAACACTGTAGACTACCAATTCGATCAGTTCCGGTAGCGCCCCAATGTAACCCGGTAGAGAAGAACTAGCCCTCCCCTCTTTGACTGATGGTTCTTGTTGCCTGTCCCTTCTGTTGTCATTTAACAGAACTATTTAGCCTGCTGAAAGGGGTTGTGTTCCAACCGCTGGTTGGTGGAGACATTTTGACTATATTCTGGACCTGCGTTGTCGCGTAATGCGTCATATGACGCGCCGCGTTAGCGCATCCGGAAGTCATCCGGGGCGCGCAGCGCGTAACGTAAGCATAACAAGTCATGTGACTTGTTAATAAAACTTTTCATTGGTTCATTTTACTTTTCTTATTCTAATGATGAAAGGCTTGGTCATATGACCTAAAAATTACGCTTTTTATTACTTCCGAACATTATTTTTTCTTAAATATATGTTATAATGTTCCAGGCTAATGTACTTTCCCGGAAAATTTACAACTGTCCTGCAAGTAAAATATATTCTTTTTTCGAGAAAAAGAGCGTTTCTTCGTCCCATGACGGAGCCGTTGAGCAAAAGAGGGTCGACCTGCTGTCTTAGTCGCCGATACGCCTGAATATGAGATTCTTATCGATCACTTTATGTTGCAGGAGTAGAAAACACAACAGCCCTTGACCATTTATCTTTACTGCGTTCCTTCGAATTATACCTTTTACCCTTCATGTAATTGGTCTGCTTTATTTCACTTGCCTTTTACTGATTCTAAAACAGTGACTATTATTAAAAACTTTACCAATGTATATACTACTACCATGTTTTCTTTTAAAAACCTTTATTGTGAAAATTTCATTATACAAATACGAGCCTATAACCACGTGGGCCGGCCACGGAGCAAACTGTAATCGTATATGATGAGTAGACATTTACACTGTAGAGGAACGTAACGGGCGGGCCATTAGGTTGCAAGAACTAAGGTGTCTAACAGTTACGGAATCGGTGGACGTACATTTTATAAATAAAATACGACAGGGCCAGTTACAATAAAATTATCTAGATATACATTTGCGGGCAAGTACCATCGGTGACGTTAATTCGAACTTTCAATAGTACAGTAATCAATAACACATCAGAACTTAATATCAATAGGGATGTCGAAATATTCAATCAATTCTCGTCCCCGCCCGCCATGTGCTTCAAAACTGCATACGTATCTCGTGATTTCAAGGTTCTGCAACCAGTACACAACAAGGAGTTACGAGTCCCATTTATTCCGGCGCCATTTTGGGCGAGGACGGGCAGGTCCAGGATATAGTCAAAATGTCTCTACCAACCATCGACTATGATGATGTTCATATGCTGTATTTATTAGAGTAACACTCATCTGTCCACATGAAATTAATTTGCCACAATCTAAACATGTCATTTTAATCTTTCCAAAGTTCTTCTAAATATTTGGGACCGTTTCCCTTGCCTCTGATGCTGTCAGTGCCACTTCTTTGATGAATGTACTAGCAGGTCAAGGGTTCTCCTCCAAATCTCTCTTTTATGCAGCACTATAATTAATTGGTGCCACCTCTCCATATGACGATGCATGGTATAGTTACCATAACTATATTTTTTTTCGGTTCCTCTGGAGAGTTCATCGTGGCAGATGAAGCGTGTAACGTACCGGGCATTTACCTTTTTTTGCATGTACAGGAAAGGAAAAAAAAAATCGAGCGTCCGAGTTCTAAGGTGTCCCAGGGCCATTTTAGTGGACCAGGCCCAAATCCAAAGAACAGGCCGCCATTTTGAGAGTCCTGTTGCAGCCGCCTGTCACTGTAGCATCAAGAGCAGCCGAAACTCAGCTGAATGGCAACTGAAACGGTAAAGGGGCGCCCCACTACAGCAGACGAGCCTCCACCTAGGAAGGCCCGTTCACGCCGCCTTCCCCCCCCCCCCTTCGGGCACCCCACGCCGTTATTCGGAGCAGTATTGTAGGATGGCCACACCAGTGCGGCAACTTGCTAGACATCACCTCGGTGGTAACCGAATCTCAACGCCTTGTGGTGTCTTCTATTCAGAAAACATTGTTATGCTGCCTTCGACCTATTCGCCGCAAGTGCGCACACAACTCAACTGCATAGCTTGCTAGACACCACCTCGGTGCCATCCGGATCTTGGAATCTCAGCGCCTTTTGGTGTCTTCTCTTCAGAAAATATTGTTGCGCTGCCTTTGGCCCCATTCGCACATCGGTCCGCTACTGACGCCATCTCACAGGCTAATGGGGCGCCCCACGCCGACTTTCAGCATTGTAGGATGACCACACCAGTACAGCAACTTGCTAGACATCACCTCAGTGCCATCCGGATCTCGGCGCCCCACTGCAGATGAAGTGCCTCTCAACTATGAAACCACCACGGTGACATCCGGATCTTGGCGCGTTGTGCTGCCTTCGGCCTATTCGCACATCGGTCCGCTACTGACGCCATCTCACAGGCTAATGGGGCGCCCCACGCCGACTTTCAGCATTGTAGGATGACCACACCAGTACAGCAACTTGCTAGACATCACCTCGGTGCCATCCGGATCTTGGCATCTCAACGCCTAGTGGTATCTTCCATACAGAAAATATTGTTGCGCTGCCTTTGACCCCATTCGCACATCGGTCCGCAACTTAGACATCACCTCGGTGCCATCCGGATCTTGGCATCTCAGCGCCTTGTGGTGTCAGTCAGAAAATATTGTTGCGCTGCCTTTGGCCCCATTCGCACATCAGTCCGCTACTGACACCATCTCACAGGCCAACAGGGCGCCCCACGCCGACTTTTACCATTGTAGGATGGCCACACCAGTGCCACAACTTGCTAGACACCACCTCGGTGCCATCCGGATCTTGGCATCTCAGCGCCTTGTGGTGTCTTCTATTCCGAAAATATTGTTGCGCTGCCTTTGGCCCCATTCGCACATCGGTCCGCTACTGCCGCCATCTCACAGGCCAACGGGGCGCCCCACGCCGACTTTCAACATTGTAGGATGGCCACACCAGTGCGGCAACTTACTAGACACCACCTCGGTGCCATCCGGATCTTGGCGCGTTGTGCTGCCTTCGGCCTATTCGCACATCGGTCCGCTACTGACGCAAACTCACAGGCCAACGGGGCGCCCCACGCCGACTTTCAGCATTGTAGGATGGCCACACCAGTGCTGCAACTTGCTGGACACCACCTCGGTGCCATCCGGATCTTGGCGCGTTGTATTGCCTTCGGCCTATTCGCACATCGGTCCGCTACTGACGCCGCCTCACGTGCCAACGTATTTTCTCCGCATTTTATACCCTATGCCGCATAACAGGTCATGTGACTTGTTTATAAAACTTTTCATTGGTTCATTTTACTTTTGGTTTCCTAATGATGGAAGGCTTGATCATATGACCTAAAAACAACACTTTTCATTGGATGAAAACTTATTTTTTTTTCCCAAAAGATGAAAGCCCCACCTTGTTTCTGGATGTTTCAGACTGAAGCTGGCTTCAGCATGAGAGCACCACCATCTCGTAGCTCCGTCGTGGTCATTCCGCGAGCAATCATGGCAACCGCTCCCCACCAGAAGCCTACAGGAGTCGGGGGCCCCCAAAACTTTTGATAAATCCTCAAGGCGGAGGGGACGCTTTCGAGAATGGGGTCCAAGACCTAGCAGACAAGCGTCCGATTTCCAAGGTGTCCCAGGGCCATTTCAGTGGACCAGGCCCAAAAAGGAAACAGCCTGCCGCCATTTTGAGAGTCCTGTGACAGCCGCCTATCGCTGCACCGCAAGAGTGGGCGCAACTCAGCTGAATTGCGGCTTTTGACACAGTGGACCAAAAACGGACGGAATGGCAACTGAAACGGTAAAGGGGCGCCCCACTACAACAGATGACACTCCACCTGGAGAGGCCCGTTCACGCCGCCTCCCCCGGGGCGCCCCACGCCGTTATTCGGAGCAGCATTGTAGGATACCAAAACCAGTGCGGCAACTTACTGGACATCACCTTGGTGCCATCGTTCTGCTGCCTTGGAACTATTCGCACAACAGTTTGCTACTGATGACCCACCCCCCGCGACGCCCCACGCCAGAAATCTGGACGTTGTGCTGCGTTGGGACTATTCGCACAGCCGACCGCTACTTCGTTGTTTTTCCCTAAAAATGTTTATATGTTATTACTGTTTTTGTTTTCTTGTATATATTTATAAGTTATTAAAGTTTTATAATCTTACTACTTTGTTGGAGTGCTATATATTTTTAATGTGACACATAATTGTAAAAACTTTGATGTACAAAGAGTCATCCCTGGAATCTTCCGCTTCAGGCTCGGTCCCCTCCCCAATCACAATACAGGATGGTTTTCAGATAATAGGAACGCGTCTGCTGTGACGGATCTCATCGAGTGTGGGCCTTGATCTACTATAACTCCTTTGAAGGGGGCGATTCTTTACAGCTGGGGCCATAAACTACATCTGCAGGGCTAGCTGATACCCTAGGACCGGCCTGGACAATCGGACACAGAGGAAAAGGAGTGTCAGAGGGTGAGGTAGTGAATAGGGCGAAAGGGAGGTGTCGGGCGGGCACAGGGTGTGATTCTCAGGGAAGAGCAGCGCAGATGGGGGGTGGTTTATTACCCATGCATAAGACAGAGAGCGGGGGTGACCACTGCCTGGGGGAGATGCTTGCGAGGGTGGGGAGTCATGCTAAGGATCGACAGCGTGCACAGAGTGGGTCTGGTCAAGGCATCTAAAATGACAAAAGTGTGGCATTTGAAAAAAGGCAAGATGGCGCAGACAATGTTTTTCAACACTTCCTGATTTCCTTCGAATCGAACGTTAACAGACGTTGGGGCATATTACCAAAGTTAAGCGATATTTATCCCTAACGATGCTTAGCAACGATTTTTTTACCGCTAAGCATCGTCAGAAATTATCGCAGATAAACCTTGCTATTATCAAGGTTTATCGCAAATACGATAAAAAACGACCGCAATGCATTAATATCGCTGAAAACTCAGCGATATTCATGCATTACCGAGCTAATGCTCTTAGCCATGTTATCCACCTCCCATTGGATAACATGCCTTAGAACTGCTCAGGGCAGGTGCTAGCTTTTGGAGATATTCGCGCTTATCGCGAATATTTCCAAAAGTTGATAATAGGAGATAGCGATGTTAGCGACTGTTTCCAGTCGCTAACATCTTGGCATGCCCACTTTGCATGTCATTAGTGATAAATATCACTCACATGCAAAGTGGGGCCCAAGATGGTCGCTATCTCCTACTAGCCGTCGCTAGCTGGTGTTAGCAACAGCTAGGTAATACAGATATAATTTTATCTCCGCGAAGCGGAGCGCTGTTACAGATATATATCTTTTTTTGAACGTTAATTTCTCAAAATCCACTGGAGCACATATATTGAGACCTAGCAAAGGCACATCGGACTACCAGTCCCTACAATTTTGCCAAGTTTCGTGCAAATCCATTCAGCCGTTCGATTATTATTTATTTTTATTTTTTTTGCCTCGCGGGGCCCTTTTAAAACCTCCACATCAAACCTAAGAGGTCAAGGAGGATCTACTATGCCCCCTTATGGTCATTTGCCCCTTCGCTTTGGCCTCCTCTTGTCTCTCGATCCTACCGAGAGACAAGATGGCGGCCGCTACGGACTGTTTGGAATGTTTACAGACGCCGGAGAACCAATCAGCTTCGCAAACCTCCGTTACGCGAAGCGGAGCGCTGTTACAGATATATATCTTTTTTTGAACGTTAATTTCTCAAAATCCACTGGAGCACATATATTGAGACCTAGCAAAGGCACATCGGGCTACCAGTCCCTAATATTTTACCAAGTTTCGTGCAAATCCATTCAGCCGTTCGATTATTATTATTATTATTTTTTGTTGCCCCGCGGGGCCCTTTTAAAACCTCCACATCAAACCTAGGGGGTCAGCGAGGATCTACTATGCCCCCTTATGGTCATTTGCCCCTTCGCTTTGGCCTCCTCTTGTCTCTCGATCCTACCGAGAGACAAGATGGCGGCCGCTACGGACTGTTTGGAATGTTTACAGACGCCGGAGAACCAATCAGCTTCGCTTCACAAAGCTCCGTTGCGCGAAAAGTACGCGAACTGGAGCGCTGCCCGGTCCGCTGTTACAGATATATATCTTTTTTTGAACGTTAATTTCTCAAAATCCACTGAAGCACATATATTGAGATCTACAAAAGGCACATCGGGCTACCAGTCCCTACAATTTTGCCAAGTTTCGTGCAAATCCATTCAGCCGTTCGGGCTAAAAGTGAGGCCAACCGCCCTATGGAAAACTCAATGTTAAAAACACGTTTTGGGACCCCCTTTTTTCTCGGCCCCCCCTTTTACGAACCCCCCCCAAATTTTCAAGGGCTGCTCGGAAACAAAATGTGCCATTTTCCTGAAAATTTCAGCCAATTCCGTCCACAAACGCCAAAGTTATTAGACATAGAATTTTCAAAAATCCCATAGGGAAAAAATCCTAACTATATATACCTACTGGCGACCGCCAATAGGTAATATATATATATATATATATATATATATATATATATATTCACTGAAAAAAACATAGGTTATAGACCATATATAGTTAGGAATTAGCATTTACAAAACCTTATTTTACTCACACAAAACCATTGAAATTCGCATATATAGTTAGTTGCACTAACTATATATCGCGCACCCGCAATCCACTGCTGATCATGTCACATATTACATCATTTGTGACATGGTCAGTGACATCACTGATGACATCACTGATGACATCTCAAATGACATCACTGATGACATCACTGATGACATCTCAAATGACATCACTGATGACATCACTGATGACATCTCAAATGACATCACTGATGACATCACTGATGACATCTCAAATGACATCACTGATGACATCACTGATGACATCTCAAATGACATCACTGATGACATCACTGATGACATCTCATTTGACATTACTGATCACATCACTGATGACATCATTCATGTGATAATACGATGAACCTCTTCAGACTCTAATATAACCTTAGATACACTCAGTGTAAACAGACACTCACAGACTGTCACTCATCCATGGAGTTAGTCACACACCTAGTCAGTCATGCAAAGAATCAATCCCACCTCCATTTCCTCAACTATACAGTTATACACACCTTACTTATTCAAACATATACTAACACATATTTACTCTCTTATACAATCCCTGATACAAGTTCACAATGATCCATACAGCCACTCACACATTCACTGGCTCTTATGCACAGTTATTTATATATGTCAACTCTCACATGTACTGTCTTTTACATATGTACTTACTTTGACATGTAGCACTGAGATATCCATTCACTCACCAATACACTCATGCACACAGTCAACCGCCCATACAGCTGTTTCCACATGCACTTTTGAACCCATACATCTAGTGAATCAACTGCTCACACATCTATGCACAGAGTCATACACCTCCCAGCCACCCACACACACACTCAGTCTCCCATACAAATACTTGGGCAACCAATCAATAACCCATATAGTTACTCATATAGCTACTGATCAACACATGCAGCAGTTTACAGAACAACAGACATAATGATGCACAAATTAAGACAGTTTAGTCACTAAACCATGCACTCAGTGAGACACATTTAATCACTCACTCATACAGTCAGTCATGCACCTACTAAATCCTTCATCCAGACACTTATACATCCACTCATTCTTCAATATGTAAGACATATTTTAACTCTACAGAAACATACAGTCACTGGATGTTGTCATCAGTGATGTCATCAGTGATGTCATTTGAGATGTCATCATGATGTCATCAGTGATGTCACTGACCATGTCATGAATGATGTAATATGTGACATGATCAGCAGTGGATTGCGGGTGCGCGATATATAGTTAGTGCAACTAACTATATATGCGAATTTCAATGGTTTTGTGTGAGTAAAATAAGGTTTTGTAAATGCTAATTCCTAACTATATATGGTCTATAACCTATGGTTTTTTCAGTGAATTTTCAAGGTTTTGTAAATGCTAATTCCTAACTATATATGGTCTATAACCTATGGTTTTTTCAGTGAATTTCAATGGTTTTTTAATAGCAAATATCAAAAGCTGTAAAATGTATTCTTCTTTTAAAGGAAAAATATATTTTATATGTATTTAATATAATTTTTTTATGTATATAAAGTTTTTTGAGGAAACAAATTTATCAACTATCATGCTGAAGAAGAGTGTGGGGAAAAAAAACAAAGAGGAGGACTAAGAGGAAAGAACAATCAGTTCAAAAATACAATTGCTTTAAAGCATGAAGTGCTTTTCCACACTTTTACATTTAAATAACCCATATTAGAACATACAAAATATCTACAGAGGAGACGGTGTACATTGAATTTTAGACTCTTCATTGGTACCTACATGTTGGTACTTACATCACCCACACAACACAACAGCTCTATTCAGAGCTACCCTACCTCAAAGAACTCTAAAATATTATTTTAATATTTCCCTTGGTTTTCCCCTTGTTACGCTTTCCGGAACGCTACCCGGTGCGCGGACCGGGCGCTAACCGTACGAAAATTTGAAAAAGATAGTTTTTTTTTTACATATATGGGCCTCCTCAGCCACCCTCAGAAAACCTAGGGGGTCAGGATATGTCTCCCGTGCCCCCTTATACCCATTCCCAACATTGTTTATCCTCCATCTTGTGACTAAATTCGTCCGAAACACAAGATGGCGGACTCCCGTTACGCTACCGGTGAGCTACCCGGTTCGCGTACCGGGTAGCGCTTCCACCGCGAAAAATCGAAAAAAAAATTATTTTATTTTTTTGCCCCGCGGGGCCCTTTAATAGCCCCCACATCAATCCTAGGGGGTCAGGAGGGGTCTACCTTGCCCCCTTTCATTCATTTCCCCCTTCGTTTATTTCCACCTCTTGTCTCTCGATCCTACCGAGAGACAAGATGGCGGCCGCTCCGGACTGTTTAGAATGTTGACAGTCACCGGAGAGCCAATCTGCTTCTCCTCGCGAAGTTCCGTTACGCGTCTGGTACGCGAACCGGGGCACTAACCGGGACGCTGTCACAGATATATATATTTTTTTGAACGTTAATTTCTCAAAATCCACTGGAGCACATATCTTGAGACCTAGCAAAGGCACATCGGGCAAACAGTCTCTAGAATTTTGCCAAGTTTCATAGAAATCCATTCAGCCGTTCGAGCTAAAAGTGAGTCCAACCGCCCTATGGAAAACTCAATGTTAAAAACACGTTTTGGGACCCCCCTTTTTTCTCGGCCCCCGCTTGACGAAACCCCCCCAAACTTTCAGGGGATGCTCAGAAACAATATTTGCCATTTTCCTGAAATTTTCAGCCAATTCCGTCCATCAACGCCAAAGTTATTCAACATAGAATTTTCAGAAATCCCTATTCAAAAAAATCCTAACTATATATACCTACTGGCGACCGCCAGTAGGTCATATATATATATATATATATATATATATTATGTACAGAAAGGGCAGCACAACTGGATACTTTTTCAAAGTTGCTTTATTTCACAACACTCCACCAACGCGTTTCAGCCTCACGGCCTTTCTCACGGTTAGTGAGTCCTTTTTTGCTTTCACATTATATACTGTCCCATATTAGCCGTTAAGTGGCATTATGGGATATGTAGTTTTTAGCAAAAAAATTTTTTTTGTAACATATAAGACAAACAAAAGGACTGGTGTGTTAACATCACTAGTATAGTACTCAGCGCCACAAGTAGTTTTTGCTCAGGAATTACTCTGTTTCATGGCTTATAAATGCTAATGAAATTGGGTTGTAATGGGTATAGTACCCTGGTCTTAAAGTCAAATTAAGCTGAGTTCACTTTCACTCAAGATGTATGTGGAGATCTTCTCCGAAGTTCATGCCTTTGGGCTGTTTCGTTCGAAAACGGACAATGAAGCGGGATTCCATTTGTCGCAAAAGACGGACAGTGTCTCCTCCTCTCTCTGTTTTAGACAGCATTTTCAGTCCGAAAAAGGTCATGGCTCTCCAGTCCCCATTTTGACAGGCAGTCAAGTGCTTGGCAGTGGCATACAACATATTCTGGTTTTTCACAGCACGTATGTGCTCCAATATTCTTTTTTTCAGCATGCATGTCGTCGACCCAATGTACTTCATACCGCATTTACACTCTATGACATACACCACATTTTTTGATGTGCATGTTATGTATTGCTTAATGGCCATTTCTTTTCCATCTGGTTCTCGTACTGTCTTTGTTTTTCTGCCTATTTTACACGCTTTACATGACGTGCATGGCTTGAAGCCAACATTCTGTTCCATCCACCATTTGGGTTGTTCTTTAACTTGGAAGAAGCTTTTTACTAGCAGATTTTGCAAAGACGTGTTTTTTTTGTACGTGATTGATGGGTGTTTGTCCACTAGAGGTCCTACATCCGGGTCGCTGCTGATCAGATGCCAATATTTGTTCAATTTCTTGGCAATGATGCCACTTTCCTTGTTATATGTCGTGACAAATCTGGGTGGATCTTTATCCTGTGGGGGTTTCTGTTTTTCAATGAGCGTTTCAGCTCTGCTGATTTTGTCTGCCTTTTTTTTGGAGTCTTTTAATACATAGTCCTTGTATCCTCTTGCTAGGAATCTTGTTCTGCTTTCACATATCTTTTTTTCGGCTTCTTCTGGTTTAGAGCAATTTCTTTTCAATCTTATGTACTCTCCATAAGGAATACTTTTGAGTAATGATTTGGGGTGGAAACTATTACCATGGAGTACACTATTGGTCGCCGTTTTTTTTCTAAATAGTGTAGTTTCCAATTTACCTTCCGAGACATATACTTTGGTGTCTAGAAAGTCAATTTCTTCACTGCTTGTTGAACAGGTGAACTGTAAACCTTCCTCATTCTGATTTAAAGTAGTGAAAAACTTTTGGAATTGTTCATCAGTTCCATTCCAAATCAGAAAAAGGTCGTCAATATATCTGACCCATAAGATGATCCGGTCCAGTTCTTCTTGGTCAGTTGTATTCCATGCGACCATCTTCTCCCAATATCCCATGGTCACATTTGCATAATTGGGAGAAAAAGAAATCCCCATGGCTGTTCCGCACTCTTGCCTGTACAAGGTATTGTTGAAAAGAAAGATGTTGTTGGTAAGACAGAGCTGTATCATCTGTAGAAGCATTGAGGTGTGCTCTATTTCTTTAATGCTGCGTTGTTGTAAGAAATATTTACATGCTTTCATTCCCACATCATGTCTTATCGATGTATATAGAGATACAGCATCTATTGTCACCAAAAGGTAGCCTGGGTTCCATGAAATGTCCGTGAGGATTCTCAAAAAATCACCAGTATCCTTCAGATAGGAAGGCATGCTCTTGGCAATGGGTGCGAGAAAGGTGTCTACATATCTCGATACTTTTTCATAAAGGGAATCGCAGGAGGAAACGATAGGTCTGCCGGGCGGGTTGATCAGGGTTTTGTGGATCTTTGGCAGGAAGTATATGCACGGAGTGATTGGAAATTCCGTGATCATATATTTCATTTCATCCTCATTGATCAATCCCTTACTATGCCAGTTCTTTAGGTTTCCATGTAATTCAGACATCATTCTGGTCATTGGATTTGATGTGAGTTTGCTGTAATTTTGAGGTATGTTTAATTGGCGTTCTGCTTCCAATATGTAATCTCTTGTGTCTTGGATGACAATATTGCCCCCCTTATCCGCTGGTTTTATTATTATGCTGATATTGTTCGCAAGATTTTGTATGGCCTCTTTTTCTTTTTTTGAAACATTTTGATGTTTGTTGTCTTTCACTTTTATCAGTTTGTCAATTTCTTCTGACATTGCCTCTGCGAACAAATCGATTTTATTGCCTGGAGATAAGACTGGGCAGTAGCGGGATTTTTTCTTTAATCCTGTACTTTTGCTTAGATTGGTTTGAATATCCATTTGATGCAGCATTTGTGTATCCGTTACCTCCTCATTCTCAGGATTATACATTATATTGAATATTTCTCTTAAATCGGACAGTTGGTCAATGGTAGTTTCCTCTTCCGTTTCCTTTGCTTGTTGGGTAATTTCGGTTCCATTGCTCGATGTCGGTTTGTTGGCATGAATCTTAGCCAATTTGAGTTTTCTTATAAATTTGTATAAATCTATTTTAGTTTGTGGATAATTGAAATGTGCCTCTGGACAGAACGATAACCCTTTGTTGAGGACTTTTTGTTCATCATCTGACAGTTGATAGCTCGATAGGTTTACAATTAGATTGGCTACTTTCTGTTCCGTAGGGGGTATTGTCTTTTTTCGCCGCTTGGACCTGCGGGTTTTTCTGGTGCTGGTGAGGGATTTGGTGGGTTTTGCATGCCTCTCCCTCTTCCTCGTCTTTGGAAGGGCATTCTCCCTCTGCCTCCTCTGGTGATGTCTTTCTGTAGATTCACCATTTTTACCTCGTCTAAAATATTGAAGTTTTTTGACTGCTCAATTGTCAAATCCGCCAAGCTGGCATCTGATTCGCTGCCGCTCGATGCTGGTATGTTCACCGGAAAGTTTTTTTTCAGGTTATCATAGCGTTTTGCGAAAGTGAGAATACGTCCATGTTGATAATCTAATTCATCCCTTCTGAACTTTCGTTCTTTACGCTCTTGTATTTCCTCTTCGTAAGTGTCCAGTCGTGCTTCCATTTCAGATCTTAGTTTTGTGATTTCATCCTGCTTTGTGTCTTTGGAGATTATGTCCTCCAACTCTTTTATTTTGATTGTTATATCATCAATGTCAATTTTGGCATGCTTGATGAGAATGCGCATCATATTTAAAGAACAGTCCGTATTGTTATCAAGCCATTCCATGATAAGAACTTCCTTAGTGTCCGGGTGTGTGGGCATGGTAAAAATCCTCAATCCCCTCGGGATTCTCTTTACTTCCACATAGTTCTCTAGTGCTATGATCTCCCAGCTCTTGTTAATTTCCTTTTTGTATAAGCGTTCCAGTGTGTTCATTTGCTGCTTTAAAGTAATATTGTCACTTTCTGTTATTTTTGTTTTCTTCTGTACATCCACTGTTATTGCTCCTGGTTTAAACATAGTTGACGCTTTTGTTGCACGTTTGGCAACCCTAGCTTCCATTGTTACACAGAGCTTGATGTCAACACACCACACAAAAAGAGCGTTTCTTCGTGAGTGATTCAATAAACTTTTACTTTCTCCAGTCTGCTTTGTATTCCTTGTCTCGCGTTCTGTAAACGTGTAGACCACTTGCAAGAGTACAAATGCAGCCGCTTCGGTAACCCGCTGCTGAGTCACACAGTGTACTGGGTCGCTCACCTCGTTGTGGTAGTCCTTGTAGCTGCAGCCGAGCCTGCCGCTTCGTCCACCGACCGAGGGCGATTCTCCAACTTCAGGGCTGTCTTGCCGATCACAGGTTACCGGGCGCTCTCTCCGCCATTAAATCCACAGAATCCGATCCATTCCGCATGAGAGCGCTCGCCAGCGTGTGCTCAACCCGAAGGCAGGATCAAGGCCCCAATTCAATTATGTACAGAAAGGGCAGCACAACTGGATACTTTTTCAAAGTTGCTTTATTTCACAACACTCCACCAACGCGTTTCAGCCTCACGGCTTTTCTCACGGTTAGTGAGTCCTTTTTTGCTTTCACATTATATACTGTCCCATATTAGCCGTTAAGTGGCATTATGGGATATGTAGTTTTTAGCAAAAAAATTTTTTTTGTAACATATAAGACAAACAAAAGGACTGGTGTGTTAACATCACTAGTATAGTACTCAGCGCCACAAGTAGTTTTTGCTCAGGAATTACTCTGTTTCATGGCTTATAAATGCTAATGAAATTGGGTTGTAATGGGTATAGTACCCTGGTCTTAAAGTCAAATTAAGCTGAGTTCACTTTCACTCAAGATGTATGTGGAGATCTTCTCCGAAGTTCATGCCTTTGGGCTGTTTCGTTCGAAAACGGACAATGAAGCGGGATTCCATTTGTCGCAAAAGACGGACAGTGTCTCCTCCTCTCTCTGTTTTAGACAGCATTTTCAGTCCGAAAAAGGTCATGGCTCTCCCGTCCCCATTTTGACAGGCAGTCAAGTGCTTGGCAGTGGCATACAACATATTCTGGTTTTTCACAGCACGTATGTGCTCCAATATTCTTTTTTTCAGCATGCATGTCGTCGACCCAATTCCAAAAGTTTTTCACTACTTTAAATCAGAATGAGGAAGGTTTACAGTTCACCTGTTCAACAAGCAGTGAAGAAATTGACTTTCTAGACACCAAAGTATATGTCTCGGAAGGTAAATTGGAAACTACACTATTTAGAAAAAAAACGGCGACCAATAGTGTACTCCATGGTAATAGTTTCCACCCCAAATCATTACTCAAAAGTATTCCTTATGGAGAGTACATAAGATTGAAAAGAAATTGCTCTAAACCAGAAGAAGCCGAAAAAAAGATATGTGAAAGCAGAACAAGATTCCTAGCAAGAGGATACAAGGACTATGTATTAAAAGACTCCAAAAAAAAGGCAGACAAAATCAGCAGAGCTGAAACGCTCATTGAAAAACAGAAACCCCCACAGGATAAAGATCCACCCAGATTTGTCACGACATATAACAAGGAAAGTGGCATCATTGCCAAGAAATTGAACAAATATTGGCATCTGATCAGCAGCGACCCGGATGTAGGACCTCTAGTGGACAAACACCCATCAATCACGTACAAAAAAAACACGTCTTTGCAAAATCTGCTAGTAAAAAGCTTCTTCCAAGTTAAAGAACAACCCAAATGGTGGATGGAACAGAATGTTGGCTTCAAGCCATGCACGTCATGTAAAGCGTGTAAAATAGGCAGAAAAACAAAGACAGTACGAGAACCAGATGGAAAAGAAATGGCCATTAAGCAATACATAACATGCACATCAAAAAATGTGGTGTATGTCATAGAGTGTAAATGCGGTATGAAGTACATTGGGTCGACGACATGCATGCTGAAAAAAAGAATATTGGAGCACATACGTGCTGTGAAAAACCAGAATATGTTGTATGCCACTGCCAAGCACTTGACTGCCTGTCAAAATGGGGACTGGAGAGCCATGACCTTTTTCGGACTGAAAATGCTGTCTAAAACAGAGAGAGGAGGAGACACTGTCCGTCTTTTGCGACAAATGGAATCCCGCTTCATTGTCCGTTTTCGAACGAAACAGCCCAAAGGCATGAACTTCGGAGAAGATCTCCACATACATCTTGAGTGAAAGTGAACTCAGCTTAATTTGACTTTAAGACCAGGGTACTATACCCATTACAACCCAATTTCATTAGCATTTATAAGCCATGAAACAGAGTAATTCCTGAGCAAAAACTACTTGTGGCGCTGAGTACTATACTAGTGATGTTAACACACCAGTCCTTTTGTTTGTCTTATATGTTACAAAAAAAATTTTTTTGCTAAAAACTACATATCCCATAATGCCACTTAACGGCTAATATGGGACAGTATATAATGTGAAAGCAAAAAAGGACTCACTAACCGTGAGAAAGGCCGTGAGGCTGAAACGCGTTGGTGGAGTGTTGTGAAATAAAGCAACTTTGAAAAAGTATCCAGTTGTGCTGCCCTTTCTGTACATAATTGAATTGGGGCCTTGATCCTGCCTTCGGGTTGAGCACACGCTGGCGAGCGCTCTCATGCGGAATGGATCGGATTCTGTGGATATATATATATATATATATATATATATATATAAAATTTCTATGGCAAAATGAAACCCCTCATTTTGTTCCTTTTCAAATTAAATGTATTAAGTGTTACCACTTTATTCCAATCAAGATGACTTCAGGTGTGCCATACTTTTGTCATAAGTAAGACTGTTAGCGTTCTAGTTGTTCTTTAGAACACTCTGGGACATTCTGTCACTGGGCTATAGTTAGGCTACATCTGGCTGATATTTGGGCTACATTTGGGCTCTTTTGTCTCTGGTGGCCATCTTGGGAGACTGCATATCAGAATGTTTTTAATGAAATATAAGAGGATTTGAGAAGTCACTCAAAATGTGCCCTAATTTTTCTTTCTTCAGCACTAATCATAATTTCTATGGCAAAATGAACCCCCTCATTTTGTTCCTTTGCAAATTAAATGTTTTAAGTGTTAACACTTTATTCCAATCAAGATGACTTGAGGTGTGCCATACTTTTGTCATAAGTAAGACTGTTAGCGCTCTAGTTGTTCTTTAGAACACTCTGGGACATTCTGTCACTGGGCTATAGTTGGGCTACATCTGGCTGATATTTGGGCTACATTTGTTTTTTTTTGTCTCTGATGGCCATCTTTGGGCTACATTGGGCTACATTGGGCTACATTGGGCTACATTTGGGCTCTAACATATATATAGCCCAATGTAGCCCAATATATATTTTTCAAAGTTAATTTTCGTAAAAACCACTGGAGCATATATCTTGAGACATAGCAAAGGCACATCGGGCTACCAGTCCCTACAATTTTGCCAAGTTTTGTGGAAATCCATTCAGCCGTTCGAGCTAACAGTGAGTCCAACCGCCCTATGGAAAACTCAATGTTAAAAACACGTTTTGGGACCCCCCTTTTTTCTCGGCCCCCGCTTGACGAAACCCCCCCAGGGGACGCTCAGAAACAAAATGTGCCATTTTCCTGAAAATTTTAGCCAATTCTGTCCATCAACGCCAAAGTTATTCAACATAGAATTTTCAGAAATCCCTATTAAAAAAAATCCTAACTATATATACCTACTGGCGACTGCCAGTAGGTAATATATATATATATATATATATATATATATATATATATATATATATATATATATATATATAATATATATATATATCAGGCTCATTGGGGAGGTGTCCAAGAATGGGCCGCACTCGGGGGAAAGGAGCTTATCCCCATCCGCTTTATTCGGTTTAGGCGGCAGCGCTTGCTAGTGATTACAGACACCAGACAACCTGGTGCGTTTCGATATCCATCTTCCTCATGGACTTAGAGTCAAGAAGGAGCGTGACAGTTCTCCAATGACTACGTTCAGCTTTATCATGTGCCCCAATGGGCTATCAAGGATTTTCATGTTGCCTTATGGAGATTAGAGTCCTTTTAAATCCTATATGGACGCTCCCTTAATGCGTGTTTGATGGAAGGCTCTCACATGAGCCACAGAAGTCACTGCTGCCCACAGTCCACGTTTTCACCCCTCATCAGAAATTGCTGATATTCACCGGTTCCGTGGCCCCCCTTACTTTCACAGGGTGCTGCGACTCAGCGGCAAGACGCCCGCTAAAACATCACGCTCGTTGGGGAGGTGTCCAAGAATGAGCCGCACTCGGGTGAAAGGAGCTTATCCTCATCCGCTTTATTTGGTTTAGGCAGCAGCACTTGCTGGTGATTACAAACACCAGACAGCCTGACGTGTTTGCATATCCATCTTCCTCACAGGATTAGAGTCAGGAAGGAGCGTGACAGTTTTCCATTGACTACGTTCAGCTTTATCGAGTGCCCCAATGGGTTATCAGGGATTTTCACGTTGCCTTATGGAGATTGTAGTCCTTTTAAATCCTATATGGACGCTCCCTTAATGCGTGCTTGGTGGAAGGCTCTCACATGAGCCCCAGAAGTCACTGCTGCCCACAGTCCACATTTTCACCCCTCATCAGGAATTGCTGATATTCACCGGTTCCGTGGCCCCTCTTACTTTCACGGGGTGGTGCGACTCAGCAGCAAGACGGCCGCTAAAACATCACGCTCGTTGGGGAGGTGTCCAAGAATGAGCCGCACTCGGGTGAAAGGAGCTTATCCTCATCCGCTTCATTTGGTTTAGGCAGTGGCACTTGCTGGTGATTACAAACACCGGACAATCTGACGCGTTTCGATATCCATCTTCCTCATAGGCTTAGAGTCAGGAAGGATCGTGACAGTTCTCCAATGACTACGTTCGGCTTTATTGTGTGCCCCAATGGGCTATCAGGGATTTCACGTTGCCTTATGGAGATTGGAGTCCTTTTAAATCCTATTTGGACGCTCCCTTAATGCGTGCTTGATGGAAGGCTCTCACATGAGCCCCAGAAGTCACTGCTGCCCACAGTCCATGTTTTCACCCCTCATCAGGAATCGCTGATATTCACCGGTTCCGTGGCCCCCTTACTTTCACGGGGTGGTGTAACTCAGTGGCAAGACGGCCAGTAAAACATCCCACACGTTGGGGAGGTGTCCAAGAATGAGCAGCACTCGGGTGAAAGGAGCTTATCCTCATCCACTTTATTTGGTTTAGGCAGCAGCGCTTGCTGGTGATTACAAACTTCGGACAACCTGACGCATTTCAATATCCATCTTCCTCATAGACTTAGAGACAGGAAGGAGCGTGACAGTTCTCCAATGACTACGTTCGGCTTTATCTTGTGCCCCAATGGGCTATCAAGGATTTTCTCGTTGCCTTATGGAGATTGGAGTCCTTTTAAATCCTATATGGACCCTCCCTCAATGCGTGCTTGATGGAAAGCTCTCACAAGAGCCCCAGAAGTCACTGCTGCCCACAATTCACACTTTCACTCCACATGAGGAATCACTGATATTCACCGGTTCCGTGGCCCCCCCTTACTTTCACTGGGTGGTGCGACTCCGCGGCAGGACGGCCGCTAAAACATCACACTCATTGGGGAAGTGTCCAAGAATGAGCCTCACTCGGGTGAAAGGATCGTATCCCCATCAGCTCTATTTGGTTTAGGCTGCAGCGCTTGCTGGTGATTACAAAGACCTGACAACCTGACGCGTTTCGATATCCATCTTCCTCATAGGCTTAGAGTCAGGATGGAGCGTGACAGTTCTCCAATGACTACGTTCGGCTTTATCGTGTGCCTCAGTGGGCTATCAGGGATTTTCATGTTGCCTTATGGAGATTGGAGTCCTCCCAATGAGCGATATATATATATATATACATATATATATATATATATATATATATATATATATATATATATATATATATATATATATATATATATATATGTATATATATACATTACCTACTGGCGGTCGCCAGTAGGTATATATAGTTAGGATTGATTTCCATAGGGAAATCGCAACATTCTATTGGGAATAACTTTTGTGCCGGTTGAGGAATCTGCCTGAATTTTTCAGCAACTTTACCTCGCAGCGCTCCGGTCCTTCCCTGAAGGTTTGTGGGGGATTCGTCAAGCGGGGGCCGAGATAAAAGGGGGGTCCCAAAACGTGTTTTCCCCATGTTAATTTCCATAGGGCGGTCTGTCGCACTTTTAGCTCGAACGGCTGAATGGATTTTCACCAAACTTGGCAAAATTGTAGGGACTGGTACCCCGAGGTGCCTTTGCTATGTCTCAAGATATGTGCTCCAGAGGATTTTGAGTAATTTAGGTTAAAAAAAATGTATATATCTATGGCCGCGCCCCGGTACGCGCACCGGGGAGCGCTCCAGGCGCGCCACGCGACTTGCGCACGGGAAGCTGATTGGTTCTCGGGTGTCTGTAAACATTCGAAACAGTCCGCAGCGGCCGCCATCTTGTGTCTCGGTAGGATTGAGACACAAGAGGTGGCAAAAATCAAAGGGGGAAATGACCAAAAGGGGGCAGGGTAGACCCCCCCTGACCCCCTAGGTTTGAGGTGGGGCCCATTAAAGGGTCCTGCGGGGCGAATGTTTTTTTTTTTTCCATTTTTCGCGGGGGGAGCGCCCGATACGCGCACCGGGGAGCGTACCGGGGAGCGTACCATGGGGAAAAATAGTGAAAAAAATTATATAATCATAATAATAAATAATAAAATAATCATTTTGAGTGATTACAGGTAGGGTAGCTCTGAAAAGAGCTTTTGGTTCTGTGGCTGTTTTAGGTACCTACAAGTACGTCCCACACACACCCACACGCACACAACCCCACACCTCCACACCCACACACTCCCCACACACACCTCACACACGAACACCTCCACCCACACCCAAACACCCCACACCCCCACACCGACACCTTACACATCCACACCCACACCCACACATCCCACACACACTCACTCACACACACACCTCACCCCCCCAACACACACACACGCACACACAGATTCCTCACAGACACACCTCACAGACACACCTCACACATCCCACACACACACCTCCCCCCCACACACACACACGCACACCTCACAGACACACCCACACATCCCACACATACACACACATCCTACACACATACCCCCATACCCACACACACCCCACACACACCTCACACACCCACACCCCCACCTACACCCAAACACCCCACACACCCACACCCACACCTTACACATCCACATCCCCACCCACACCCACATACCCCACACACCTACACACACCTATACACCGCATCCCCCCTCAGACACACACACACAAACACACCTCACAGACACACCCCACACATCCCCCACACACACCTCACCCCTTCCCCACACACACACCTCTGACACACACCTCACACACACACACACACACACACCACACTCACCTCACACACACACACACACGCACACACACACCACACACACCTCACACACACACACACACACACCCACACACACACTCCTCTCTCACACACACCCACCCCCCCACACACACACCCACACACACACCCCACACACACACCTACACATCCTACACACACACACCCCACACACATACCCCCCCACACACACACCCCCCCCCACACACACACCACACACACACTCATAATTTTTTTTATTTTTTTGAGGGGGTGCCCCACACACATACCCCGACACCCCCACACCCCACACCCACCCCCCCACACACACCCCCACCATACCTCATACACCCACACCTCCACCCACACCCGAACACCCCACACACCCACACACACACCATATACCCCCACACCCCCACCTCCCCCCTCCCCCCAAACCCCCACCCACACACACCTCACTCCCCCCCACACACACACACCTCACAGACACACCCCACACATCCCCCACACACACCTCACCCCCCCACACACACAGACCTCTGACACACACCCCACACACACACACCACACACACCCCTCACACACACACACACCCACACCCACACACACACATTCCTCACCCCCACACACACCCACACACAACCCCACACACACACACAACCACACACACACACCCCACACACACACCCACACATCCTACACACACACACCCCACACACATACCCCCCACACACACACCCCACACCCACCCCCCCACACACACACCACTCACACACACACTCATTATTTTTTGAGGGGGTGCGCGCCCCGGTACACGTATCGGTACACGTACCGGTACGCGTACCCTGGAGAAAAAAAGAAAGACAGAGTTTTTTAAAAATGTAGCATTTTTATATAAATTGGAGGTAGTTCTGAAAAGAACTGTTTTTTTATTCTTATTGTTGTTTTATATTTTTTTATTGTTTTTTGTACCCCGCGACTTTTAAAAAAAAAAAAAATATTATTTATTTTGCCTTGGGGGTCCTTGTGGGACCCCCTGAGCAGGCTTAGGGGGTCAGGGTGTTTCTACTCTGGCCCTTTTGCGAGTTTCACACCTTTGTTTCGCTGCTTTCTTGTGCCTTGGTTCGAACAAGGCACAAGATGGCTGCCAGGGACACCCAGTATGCAAGGGGAATTAGTTCCCCCCCTTCAAAGATGCACGGGGGCTGCGTTGCAGAGAGGTGTAAAAAAGGGTGTGGCCTCATTACACCTCTATGCAATGCAGCCATCTGGCGCATACTGGAGGCTCCTGGTGGGCTAGTTGGCCCCCAGGGACCCCCATTATGCAAGGGGAATTAGTTCCCCCTCTGCAAACGCGCCAGGCGGCTGCGTTGCAGAGAGGTGTAACATGGGGCATAGCCTCATTACACCTCTGGAATGCAGCCCCCTGGCGCATACTGGAGGTTCCAGGTGGGCTAGTTGGCCCCCAGGGGCCCCCAGTATGCAGGGGGTATGAGTTCCCCCTCTTTAAACATGCACGGGGCTGCGTTGCAGAGAGGTGTAAAAAGGGCCGTGGCTTAATTACACCTCTCTGCAATGCAGTCCCCTGGTGCATACTGGAGATTCCTGGTGGGCTTTCAGGTCTTATATAGTTAGGAATTAGCATTAAAAAAAACTTTGAAATTCACTGAAAAAAACATAGGTTTCAGGCCTTATATAGTTAGGAATTAGCATTTCAAAAACCTTTGAAATTCACTGAAAAAACCATAGGTTTTAGGCCTTATATAGTTAGGAATTAGCATTTAAAAAACCTTGGAAATTCACTGAAAAAACCATAGGTTTCAGGCCTTATATAGTTAGGAATTAGCATTTAAAAAACCCTTGAAATTCACTGAAAAAAACCATAGGTTTCAGGCCTTATATAGTTAGAAATTAGCATTTAAAAAAACCTTGCAAATTCACTGAAAAAACCATAGGTTTCAGGCCTTATATAGTTAGGAATTAGCATTTAAAAAACCTTGCAAATTCAATGAAAAAACCATAGGTTTCAGGCCTTATATAGTTAGGAATTAGCATTTAAAAAACCTTGCAAATTCACTGAAAAAACATAGGTTTCAGGCCTTATATAGTTAGGAATTAGGAACAAGAAAGCAGAAAAACAAACGTGTAGAACACAAAAAGGGGGCAGGGTAGGAACACCCTGACCCCCTAGGGCTGCTCAGGTGGTCCCACTAGGATATTAATATATTTAAACGTTATCCGCTAATAGAATTAGCATTTAAAAAACCTTTGAAATTCACTGAAAAAACCATAGGTTTCAGGCCTTATATAGTTAGGAATTCGCATTTAAAAAACCTTTGAAATTCACTGAAAAAAACATAGGTTTCAGACCTTATATAGTTAGGAATTAGCATTTAAAAAAACCTTTGAAATTCACTGAAAAAACCATAGGTTTCAGGCCTTATATAGTTAGGAATTAGCATTTAAAAAAACCTTTGAAATTCACTGAAAAAACCATAGGTTTCAGGAGTTATATAGTTAGGAATTGGCTTTTACAAAACCTTTGAAATTCACTCAAAAAACTATAAGTTTTAGTGGTGTTATAGTTAGCTGGACATTTTACTCATACAAAACCATTGAAATTGCTCCTATATAGTTAGTTGTACTAAGTATATATCGCGCACCCGCAATCCACTGCTGATGATCTCACATATTACATCATTCATGACATGGTCAGTGACATCACTGATGACATCTCAAATGACATCACTGATGACATCACTGATGACATCATCCAGTGAATGTGGTTTGCTTCGTTATTTAAATATGCATTATATATATAGCAATTTGCATTGAAGAATGAGTGGATATATAAATAAATATTTGGATGGAGGATTTAGTAGCAGTGTAATTGACTGTTTTTTCAGTGAATTTCAAAGGTTTTGTAAAAGCTAATTCCTAACTATATAACTCCTGAAACCTATGGTTTTTTCAGTGAATTTCAAAGGTTTTTTAAATGCTCATTCCTAACTATATAAGGCCTGAAACCTATGGTTTTTTCAGTGAATATATATATATATATATATATTACCTACTGGCGGTCGCCAGTAGGTATATATAGTTAGGATTTTTTCCCTATGGGATTTTTGAAAATTCTATGTCTAATAATTTTGGCGTTTGAGGACGGAATTGGCAGAAATTTTCTGGAAAATGGAACATTTTGTTTCTGAGCAGCCCCTGAAAATTTGGGGGGGGTTCGTCCAGGGGGGGCCGAGAAAAAAGGGGGGTCCCAAAACGTGTTTTTAACATTGAGTTTTCCATAGGGCGGTTGGCCTCACTTTTAGCCCGAACGGCTGAATGGATTTGCACGAAACTTGGAAAAATTGTAGGGACT
The DNA here is from genome assembly GCF_964261635.1 of Lissotriton helveticus. Classification (NCBI taxonomy): domain Eukaryota; kingdom Metazoa; phylum Chordata; class Amphibia; order Caudata; family Salamandridae; genus Lissotriton; species Lissotriton helveticus. The sequence goes on along the minus strand of NC_136065.1, from coordinate 1,231,920,404 downwards.
GGTAGCCCGATGTGCCTTTTCTAGGTCTCAATATATGTGCTCCAGTGGATTTTGAGAAATTAACGTTTAAAAAAAGATATATATCTGTAAGCGCGCTCCGGGCAGCGCTCCGGTCCGCGTACCTGACGCGTAACGGAACTTTGCGTAGCGAAGCTGATTGGCTCTCCGGTGTCTGTCAACATTCTAAACAGTCCGGAGCGGCCGCCATCTTGTCTCTCGGTAGGATTGAGAGACAAGAGGAGGCCAAAACAAAGGCGAAAATGACCATAAGGGGGCATACTAGATCCTCCCTGACCCCCTAGGTTTAATGTGGAGGTTTTAAAAGGGCCCCGCGGGGCAAAAAAAAACAAAAAAAAATTATTATTTTTTTTGCGTGGGGAGCGCCCGGTCCGCGAACCGGGAAGCGTTCTGGGCAGCGTACTGCAATGAAAAATGAATGATAGACTTTTCAAATGCTGTATGTTCATTGATTGTTGTTTTTGTTGATTATTTTTTATTTTCTTTATTTTTTAAGCATTTTTTTTAATGTGATTGTGTTTCATAATTTATTAAACTTTCTAACATTTCATTGTCAGAAATTTCATAATTATCATGCAATATACATTGTAGTCTCTGAGGGTGTAAAATGTCATCATTTGCAAGGAGGTTATCTACTGCTTGTACACATTGCAGTAGTTCATTGTCCCAAGTTTCATCGAAAAATTCAATGTCAATTTGATCAATTGTATCAATCAATTCTTGGCTGCTGTCTTGCAGGTCCATTTCAAAAGAAACTTGGTTTTCGCCTTCCATTTTGCCTGAAATTTGAATTAAAAAAATATATATTAGTAGAGATAGGGCAATGTTGGGAATAATTTTAGATAGGCATTTTTTATCAGTGAATTTATCTTTGGGCAGTGTATAGTATCAGAGTGGAAGTAGGAATATAAAAATGTGTATGTGATTTAACGTAAGTAAATTCATAATTATACAAGAGAAGCCTAACTCCATCCTTAACTATAACAGAGAAGTCTCTCTAAATCTATAACTACTACAGAGGGATAGTATATATCTATCAGAAAAAGTTTACCATATTAACTTATAGTGCACAATATACTTCAGTTTTAAAAATAAAAACTTACCTTTAGAAAGAAGTTGAAGGAATTAGTGAAAATACTATTGAAATGTACAGCAAGAAGTAGTAGTCAAAATGGCTGTGTTTTCTTCTCTTCCTTTATATATATTCAGGTATATAACCAATGAAATGTCAGGTAAAAAAAATAGAAAATGAAAGTAACATTTTCATTGGTTGTCAATTCCAACACTTCAGATGTGTTTTGTGAAGTAATTTACCTCAGGGTATTTAGAGAGGTCTACAGGCTAAATGACTAAATGGAATTCCAATCAAATTTGTGAAAATGGTAGGGATTGGTATGTAGTATGAGCTAATCTATATTTGGTGAAATTGTCTCCAGTGGCTTTTCTGTGAACTACTTTCCCACCTTTTTTGATGGTGCGCTTCCCAGGGAGCGACCCGGTACGCGAACCGTTGAGCGCCCCGGTTCGCGAACCTTAAGCGTTCCGGGAGTCCACCATTTTGTGTTTCGGTCGAATTTAGATACAAGATGGAGGGCAAATAATGTTCAGAATGGGTAGAAGGGGGCACGGTAGACTTATCTTGACCCCCTAGGTTTTGTGAGGGTGGCTGAGGAGGCCCATATGTGCGAAAAAAAAACATTTTTTTAAAAAATTTCGCGAGGTTAGCTCCCGGTTCGCGTACCGGGTAGCGCCCCGGGGAGCGTACTTTGTTGAAAATTAGTGAAAATGTTAGAGTAAAATAATAATTGTGAGTGATTAGATGTAGGGTAGCTCTGAGAAGAGCTTTTGGGTTTATGGTACATTTAGGTACTTATAAGTAGGTACCAATGCACATTCTTAAATTCAGAGTGAAAACTCTGTTGCCCTCATCTGAGAAGTGAACTCCATCTCCTCTGTAGATATCTTGCATGTAGTATCGCAAGTTATTGTTGTACAGGGAGCCCATTCCATGGTCTCTCATGTAAGCTGAAACAGATTTGTTTACATGCTTCCTCGACTTCTCAATTTGTGGACAAAATTGGTTTGACCACCTCCATTTCTGTCTTTGGCATATATTTGAATATACCAAGGCAGTCTGAGGAAAAAGTGCCATTAATTGCTCAAAGGTGTCCTTTAAAAGCATTTCCAGACCTACACCAGTCAAAGTGCCCAAGTCATTACCTCCACAGTGCACAATTAACAGGTCAGGTTTGGGCAAATGCATAAAGGTTTTCACCAATGGTATCAATTGGTGACATTTTAATCCTCTGTGGCCAAACCACTTAATTTCCACATCTTGTAAATTGAGGTTAGGTAATTTCCTGTTTTCAACGTACCTTTGAGCCCAGTGAATATAACTATGTCCAACAATCCAGACAGAAAACATGGTGAGAGAAGGTTCTCCTGCAGTCAGATGAAGTGTGGCAATGAAATGGCAGTTGAAAAAATGAGAGTTTAAAATGAAAAAAACTGTGGAGTTTCTGTGTTCATGAAGCAGTAACAGTGATTGGTGGATTTTGATTGCTGAAAACAGAAAGTTAGGGTGCACGGATGTGTTCTTTGAAAGATGTATTTTGAATGGTCAATAAAAAATCATTAAATGAAAGAATGCACTGGATATGCAGGTGCACTGAGAGTTCAGAGTTCAATTGCAACAAAGTTGTGTGAACTTGCAAACACCAGAAGTCTTCCAATGAGGTGGTTGCCATGCAGAAAAGACAGAAAGGGCAGAGGGGGGAAGGGTTTTCATTTGAAAAAAAGTGAGGGAAGAGTTTTGATTGGGTGACATGAGAAATATGTGTGAAGAATTACAGCATTTCTGTGCTTTTGATAGCTGCAGACTCTGAAGTGCATACCTTTTGCTCTGCTGAAGACAAATTGGTGTGTTTCTGAGACTGTTTTCAAACTCAAAGTATTTGCTAAGGTGAGAAAATATTTCTTTAACTTAGATAGAGAATAGTGTGCTTTAAGGAGAAAATTATGAATTATGTGGCGCAAATTGCTTGTAAATATGCTCCCACCTGTGCATGGAAAATTTAGATTTTGAATGTTTGTGTTACATAGCCATGTTAAAAGTGACCCAACCATGCAGGAAAGGCAATCAAAAAACGTATTATGTGTCTTAAGGACATTTTAAGTAATTTTCCCATGTGCAGTGTTTTGAAATTATGAATTGAAAATCGTTTTTGAGGTAAAGGAATTGTTTTTAAATTTATGACAAGGACATAATGGTGTATGCTTCTTTATAAGGCAATTGACTGTCCCTGATGTTATTTTTCCCATTTTAATGTAAGACTTTTCTCTGTGGCGCAAATTGCTTGTAAATATGCTCCCACCTGTGCATGGTAATTTTAAATTTTAAATGTTTGTGTTACATAGCCATGTTAAAAGTGACCCAACCATGCTGGAAAGGCAATCAAAAAACGCTTTCATGTGTCTTAATGACATTTTAAGTCATTTTCCCATGTGCAGTGTTTTGAAATTATGATTTGAAAATCGTTTTTGGGGTAAAGGAATTGTTTTTAAATTCATGACAAGGACATAATGGTGTATGCTTCTTTATAAGGCAATTGACTGTCCCTGATGTTATTTTTCTCATTTTAGTGTAAGACCTTTCTCTGTGGCGCAAATTGCTTGTAAATATGCTCCCACATGTGCATGGAAAATTTAGATTTTGAATGTTTGTGTTACATAGCCATGTTAAAAGTGACCCAACCATGCAGGAAAGGCAATCAAAAAACGCTTTTATGTGTCTTAAGGACATTTTAAGTAATTTTCCCATGTGTAGTGTTTTGAAATTATGATTTGAAAATCGTTTTTGAGGTAAAGGAATGTTGTTAAAATTTATGTGCGCCATATGCCCCCAAATTTCTTTTTCAGGGGTGCAGCAGGGTGTTATTGAGACACCCCTGCAGCTTTGGAAAAATTCCTAATTTGTGATGAGCACATTGTTAATCGCAAATTGCACCTTCATTTATATGAGCCTCCTAGCCCATGGAAATGAATGGGTAATTTGCAATTAGCAATTTTCTCATCGCAAATTTGGAATGGTAAAGAATCGCTATTTATTCCTTAAAATTCGCTTTTTTGGAAATGCAATATAGTTATATGATACATATGGCGGTTGATGTCTAACAAGATAAGAAGCTTAGGCATACATTTATGATGACTGGCGCAATGAAGTAGAAATCACTTACTTCATTGGTAGAGCTTTACATGTATTATCTCCTCTGTATTCTTCATCAAGCGTAACTTTAATCTGCAATCCTGAGTAGGCCTCACTTTAAACAAACCTCTGGATAGGCCACATCTTATTGTTATCTTGATTTAATCATTTAAAATGCTAGGGACAGATTTATGATAGGTGTATGCCTCTTTTGCGCCACTTAGAAAACATTGTCCATGGGGAAATGACTTAAAATGTCCTTAAGACACATGAATGTGTTTTTTTAAAACGTTTGCAATTTTTTTGGGTCACTTTTAACATGGCTATGTGACTCAAACAGTCAAAATCTAAATTCGCCATGCACAGGTGGGAGCATATTTACAAGGAATGTGCTCCATGGGGAAAGGTCTTATAATGTAATATGGGAAAAATGACATCAGAGACACTGAAATGCCTTATAGAGAAGCATACACCATTATGTCCTTGTCATAAATTTGCAAACCATTACTTTTCCCCAAAAACGATTTTCAAATCATAATTTGAAAACACTGCACATGTGGAAATGACTTAAAATGTCCTTAATTCAAAATGTGCGATTCCTTAAATGCAATGTATCAAACAAAAAATATGTAAAAAATGATATTAAGGATTTGGAAACTACCACCAACTTCTAGTTTGTGGTAATTTGCGAATTCTTTTCAAAAAGCATTTTTTTCCAAAAAACAAAAGGTCCCATATGACGCCCATACATGCCCTTAGGGCATGTAGGTGTGCCATATGCCCCCAAATTTATTTTTCAGGGGTGCAGCAGGGTGTTCTTGAGACACCCCTGCACGCTTGAAAAAATTCCTATTTTGTGATGAGCTAATTGCTAATCGCAAATTGCAACCTTCATTCCTATGAGCCTCCTAGCCCATGGAAATGAATGGGTAATTTGCAATTAGCAATTTGCTCATTGCAAATTAGGAATAGTAAAGAATTCCTATTTATTCCTTAAAATTTGCTATTTAGGAAATGTAAAATAGTTTGATGGTAGATATGGTGGTTGATCTGTAACAAGATAAGAAGCTTAGGGATACATTTATGATGACTGGCGCAATAAAGTGCACATTACTTACTTCATTGGTAGGCCTTTACATGTATTATCTCCTCTGTATTCTTCATCAAGCGTAACTTTAATCTGCAATCCTGAGTAGGCCTCACCTTAAACAAACCTCTGGATAGGCCACACTTTATAGTCATCCTGGATTAATCATTTAAAATGCTAGGGACAGATTTATGATAGGTGTATGCCTCTTTTGTGCCACTGTGCGTCACTTTTATGATGCAGCGGTGGTGCAAAAGATTTGCTATGAGGCGACAACATTACAAATTGATGCATTTAGGCAGATATGTCATGGTGTAAAAAAAACGTACCACATGAAACCGATGCAGCAGTGATGCAAAAGATGCACCATGTCGTAAGACAGGCCTCACTTGGGGCCATATGTATCAAGCTAATTAGCATTCGCAAAGATCAAAATTCTACGAATTTTGGCCTTTGCGAATGTTAATTAGACAAATGGTATGTATCAAACAAGTTTGATGCAAAATAAGGAGTAGCAAAATTTGCTATTCCTTATTTTGCAATTGCACTGAAGGATTTGCAAATTTTGTGACTACTTAAATGCAATGTATCAAACAAAAAATATGTAAAAAATGACATTAAGGATTTGGAAACTATTGTGGTAAATTGGTGGTAATTTGTGAATTCTTTTCAAAAAGCTTTTTTTTAAAAAAACAAAAGGTCCCATATGACGCCAACACATGCCCTTAGGGCATGTATGTGTGCCATATGCCCCCAAATTTCTTTTTCAGGGGTGCAGCAGGGTGTTCTTGAGACACCCCTGCACCCTTGGAAAAATTCCTAATTTGTGATGAGCAAATTGCTAATCGCAAATTAAACCTTCATTCCTATGAGCCTCCTAGCCCATGGAAATGAATGGGTAACTTGCAATTAGCAATTTGCTCATCGCAAATTAGGAATGGTAAAGAATCGCTATTTATTCCTTAAAATTCGCTATTTAGGAAATGCAAAATATTTTGATGATACATATGGCAGTTCATCTCTAACAAGATAAGAAGCTTAGGGATAGATTTATGATGACTGGTGCATCACCAGGGATGTGCCAGTCATCTTGCGCCGCTGTTCCGCCACCCATGGTGTGCTGCATTTACAATGCGGCGCAGCATGGGGCAAAAACGGCACAGATGCTTGACGCATCTGTGCCGTTAAGGTGGCGCATTGCTGGAGTTGTATCGCAAGTGCGATGCAGCTCCAGCAAGGCTCAGGGGTGCACCATCTCCACAATGTTGCGTCAAGACCTATGCCTGCTTCAAGCAGGCGCAGGGTTTTGACACAGGTTTCTCCTATCTGATTGTAAATGCGGCACACCATGGGTGGCAGAGCAGTGGTGCACGTTAACTGGTGCATGCCTGGGGATGTGCCATTTAACATAAATCTGCCCCTTTACATTTAAGTATGTGCAGGGGACACAGAGTCGGTGAGGCTTATCCAAGGTTAAGAACAGATGAGTCCTGTTCAGTGAAAAATTAGACATAGGCTTCACCTGCTCAGCATCGCTGGACATGGCTAAATAATAGCTGCAAAATGTTACTCTTGTTAAACAATTTTACTATTATAATCTGTGAGATTTGTCTCTTACTCTGCAACATCTCATTGTTGTTATCTTTCTTTAAAGATAAAGACAACCTCAACATGAGCGACAATCTGCAATCAGTTGATTTTGACCTCATCATTGAACTTGTAATTGAAACATCAGTGGATGTTGATCCATTGGATGATTTAAATCATGAGGATGAAGAAGAGCGTGATGAGGATGCAGATTTGTCCGAATTATATGATATAGGATGGGAAGCTGACCTGCTTGAGCCTTTGGAAATATAAACATTTATTTTTAAAATTTATAATTAATAAAAAGTAAAAAGGTAAACCGTTTAATTTAAAAATAAAGACACATTCAAAAGCAGGTTATGTGTAGTGTCTTCAATAAAATATTAAAATATGCTCATAAAATTAGATCAGATTCACATATAAAATAGCATAGGTAACATAAATATAAATGTCATTTCTTTTCTGGTATTTCTGTATTGTAAATTTGCCAACGACTAAAAAATCTTCTAATTAAAATGTCAAGTAGTGTGTTAAGTTTTTTATCACTGTTACTGATTTACTGTTTGGTAATAATGGTTAATAACATTATTTATTATATTTTTCCACAGATTCAACTGCAGATCATTTCAAGATTTCACCATGCCTACAATAGAAAGACAGAGAAAGGCTGCAAAACGTCAAAGACAGCAGGTGAAAAATAATACGCAAAAGTCCTCTAACAAAAAGATTTGTCAAGTCACGAAGAAAGCACCGGGTAAGAGCACAAAACACTTTATAAGAAATATGTGTAATAAAAAAAATATTACTACAGAAAATGTTTCAGTCCATAAAACGAGAAGGAAATCAAATGGAAAAGAAAGGCCAATGAAAAATGTTACTGCTAGAGCAAGAGATAACTCTGTGCATGATAGTAGAAGGAAACAACAGTTTAGGGAGATTCGTAAACGAATGTTCCGGAACAGGATAATTGGCAATTTGTTAAAAAATATTAAGAAAGGTCAACATAAACTAGTTTTTTATAAAAAAAAAAAAAAAAGTTGAGAAAGTTATTGATCAGGCATTTGAAATTAAACGTAAGTTATTTATTTTGATAATCAATAGAATTAGGAAGCTAAACAAGGCAATTTTTGATTTCAAAAGAAATAGTAGATGGAAGAGAATAGTTAATCGTAGTAATTTTTGTGAAGTTTTTTCTGGAGAATGGATGCATAGTTCAAGCTGTGAGGCATTTTTTAATGAGGAGAGTTATTTCCAGGATAATGATTTGGTGCATGCAGTTGACACCAGTGGTCGTGCTTATGAAGTGAAAGATGGTTGTCCAGTTGAAAAAGAAAAACTTGTGACAACAGAGGCAGAAGAGGTGTTAGGTAATGAGGTTTTAGGAAGACGTGCTAAGGGTCCTGTGTACACCTGGAAGTGTAGTAGTATTTGCAGTGTGCGACAGGATTCCATCAATTTGCTTTGTGATTTTGTACGGTCATTTAATAAGAAAAGTTTGAAGCAGAAAATGATGTTGTTGCAAGAATTAGATCCTTGCAGAGTAAGAGAAGTGACAAGTTTGCATGGACATTCACTGGCTTGTCTTTCCAGGAGAGTATGCCAGAGTGTTTTTCATCATTTCAGGATGCTAGCAGTGCATCATAACAAAGTGAGGAAATTAGTTAGAATGTTGTATTATGCTAAGAGTCCAGCAATTATGCTTAAACAATTATGCGCTGCTCTTTTGCATGGTTCTGAAATAGATGTGAAGAATATATGTGAAGAAATTGAGTTTTGTTACTTTGGAAGTAAAGAGGAGAATGTTGAAATTGAGCAAGAAGAAGAGGGTCTTGTGGAAGATAGTGTACAGGTTTCCAGTACAGATAATTTCCAGAGGGAAATTGCGACGTTTGAGGTGAAATCAAGTGAGAGGCCGAATTTCACTTGTGTGTGTTGTCGACGCACTTATTATAAGAATCAGACTAAGTTAGTGGATTTATATGCAAAAAGTGAAAGGGAAAATAATAGTGAATGGAAGGATTTTGCAACATACTTGATGGTAGAAAATTGTTTTGATTTGGGATTGGATCAACGTGTGTGTACTTATTGTTCTTGCAAATTAAATCAAAACCAGATGCCTGCTAGAGCAGTTCATAATAATCTGGAATTGGTTGAGATTCCTTCTGAATTGAAGGATTTAAATACTTATGAATCTATTTTGATTCAAAGTATCCATCCCTTTCAGGCTATTGTAAGAATGGAGCCAAAGACAGGGAAATTGCCTCCATCAGATTTACAGAGAGGATTAAAGGGAAGAGTTGTTTATTTGCCTCTAGATTTGAAGAAAAACATTAACACAATTGGAGTAGAAAAAGTGGAAGAGGAACCTCTGGTTATCTTAGTTAATGGGGTTCCGACAAAGAATAAGAAAATATGGCAAGATTTAGTAGATGTTAGGAAAGTTAAAAAGGCAACATTGTATTTGAAAAAAAATAATAAATACTATAAGAATGTATATGTTGCAGAAGAGGAAGTAAGTGAGGAAGAGGATAGCGATTTGTGTGCTGGTCAAATTGAGAAAGTAGAACCCTCTACTAGTGAAGAAATATATGAACATTATAGTGTTCATCCTTTGCATTCCAAGGAAGTCATGGGGAATGCTATTGAGTTGTTTCAAATGAAACAAGCCAAAGGGAGTCCCATTAGTGTTTGGGAGGAAAGTTTGGAAGCTCGGTGTTTCCCACAGCTTTTTCCAACAGGTCAGGGAGGAAGATATGATGAGCGACCTCATCAAATTCCTGCTTCTGAATACCGGACTTTGCGATTGTATGCAGGAGATGCTAGGTTTCGACAATGCATTCCTTATTTGTTTCATCTCCTGTTTGAAAGCGATCTGTCTGGACTGTCATATGCAGTGAACCACATCTTGAAAAGTGGTATACACATGCAAAACATCTCGGCAAGTGACTTTATGGATAAAGTCAATGTCCAAGATAGTATTTTGGATTCTCACCTGATTAATCTCATGGCGTGTCAGCGTGGTACTAATGAGTACTGGTACCGTCGTCATGGTGATTTAAAATGTATGCTGAGGAACTTAGGTACTCCCACATGGTTCCTCACTCTGAGCTGTGCCGAGTATGGCTGGGAAGACTTACTTGAATTTCTACGAGAGGCAAATGCTAACGTAGATAACATCGAATTCAAGACACCCGGAGAACTGTGCTCTTTGGATCCAGTCAATGTATGTAGGTACTTCAATCATAGATTTGAAGCTATGATGTCTTTCATCATGAATAAGAAGAATCCACCTCTTGGAGAGGTGTTGGATTTCTTCTGGAGAAAAGAGTACCAAGCAAGAGGTGCTCCTCATATACATATGTTGCTGTGGATCAAGGATGCACCTAAATTTGGAACGGATCCAGAAGACTCAGTGATGAGTTTCATCCAACAGTATTCTACGTGTGCTGTTCCAAACGCAAAGGAGAAGAAAAGCCTAAGAGAAAAAGTTCTGCGTTTCCAAAGCCATCGATGTGGAAAGTACTGCCGTCGCAAATTCCGAAACAAGGACAAGTTCTACACTAAATGTCGTTTCGGCTTTCCACGACCGGTGATTTATAAAGGAAGAGTAAACAGTTTGATGTCTTCGCTGCGACACAATGTCATGAAGAAATCACCTAAAAACACTTACAATTTGAAGAGGAACGAAGAGTCCAAGTACATCAACGACTACAACCCGGTGATTTTGTCCATGTGGAATGCTAACATGGATATACAGTTTGTGGCTGATAACTGTATGGCTGTGGCTCGGTATTTGACGTCTTACATCACCAAAAAAGAGAAGACAGAATTGAAGGATATGTGGGAGGACATTTCCCATGAAAAGAGCCTCAGCAAGAAGTTGTACAGTTTCAGTCTGAAGATGTTGTCGCATCGAGAAATCGGAGCGTACGAATGTTCTGACCGGTTGTCTTCAGCAAGTCTCTATGCCAAGTCCAGGAGTATCGTTTGGGCGAGTCTTGGTCTTGCTGCAACGCGTAATCGGGTTCTCAAACCTGTGCGGGAAATTGAGTATTTGGCGGAAAAGGAGCCAAACAGTACCGACATTTTGAAGACAAACATGTTGGATACATATTATCCAAATCGAAGCAGTCACCTCGAGAATGTTTGTCTGTATGAGGTTCTGCAAAATTACATATTCAAGAGGAACATCAAAGAAGATACTGAGAAAGGAGTGTATGCTGTAATAGGAAGTGAGGGATAACTGGTCAAGCAAAGAAAATGCCACTTGGTAAACCATCGAAAATTGAGTGGCGAATCTCCTGAAAAAAAGGAGTTTTTCTATTTAGCACTTTTGCAACTTTTCAAGCCTTGGCGTGCAGAAGAGGAACTGCTTGGAGATTTCCTCTGTTACGAAGACTCTTTCAATGCCGCCAAGGAGACCATAGAATGTCATGCTTTTCCCAAATATGTAGAAATGTTGAATGCGGAAATTGAGCAGGAAGCAACGATTGCAGCCGAGATTGCCAGAGACAGTTCTCAGGACAGTCAGAGTTCTGCTTCATTGAGTCAGGATCCACTAGGAGGACCTGTTATCGAAAATGAAGCTGCCACTGCCATGAATGAAGTGGAAAGAGCCATGGCACATGCTCAGGAGGATGCGGTTAACTTAGAAGAGTTGGAAAGACAACTCAACGTTGAGCAGAGGAAAATATATGACGAAGTTACCATGCAAATTGATCATGGTTTAAGTCATGACAAGAAAGAGTGCTCATGTACGTCGTTGAAGCCTGTCCGACTGTACGTGAGTGGAGAAGCGGGAACTGGAAAAAGTTTCCTCATTAAAGCAATTTCATGCTATTTGCAGGAAAGGACAGAGTCATCGCTGTCTTGTGTTGTCACTGCTCCAACTGGACTGGCAGCACATAATATTAAAGGGATTACTTTACATCGTTTACTGATGCTGCCAGTGGAGCATGACAACAAATTACAATATCACAAGCTATCTGGAGATGCTTGTTTTGAAGTTTCAAGAATCTTGAGGAAAATGAAACTTCTTATCATTGACGAAGTAAGCATGGTTTCCAATGTCATGCTTGCCTTTGTGCATTTGAGGATGCAAGAAGTTCTCAAAACAGAGTATGATGTGTTATTTGGTGGCAAACACATCATTGTTTTCGGAGATCTTTTGCAGCTGACACCAGTGAAAGGGCAACCTGTGTTCAAAATGCTCACGCATGAAGATACCAGGAAGTGCCTAGGCAGCATTGGCAACGTCAATATATGGTTAAACTTCAATTATGCTGAACTGCATGAAAATATGCGTCAGGCGAAGGATGAAGTTTACAAGACTATTCTACAAGATGTTAGACTTGGAAAAGTGACCGAGCATGGGAAAGAAGCTTTACATGCACGATTACTGTCAAATTTATATCCAGAACAAGATGTTGTGCCTGAGAATATTTTTCAGAAAATTACTGAGAAGAAATCTGGAATATGTTTGATGCCAACTCTTGCAGAATGTGCCAAATTTAACAACAAAATGTTGCATTTAGAAAAGCAAGAGATTGTGAAACTGGAAGCTATTGATAGAGTAGAGCATATGGGATCAACAATTATTTTGTCTGAGAATCTGAAAACAAAATTGGATTCATTAGAGAAGAGTATATCTAAAACTGCAGGTTTTGAAAAGACTCTGAATGTGTGCTTGAACTGCCGTATAATTTTAAGAAGGAATTTACATGTTGAAAGAGGTCTGGTAAATGGATCAATGGGTAATGTTGTTGATTTTGTGAAATACAGAAATAGAGATGGAATTGAATTTTTAAAAATTAAATTTGATGGCATTGAGGAAGTACAGCTAATTGGTCGTTGTTCTGCTAGATTTTTGCTTGTAAAAGACTTATATGTTCGCCGTAAGCAGTTTCCTGTTTGCTTGGCATATGCGGTGACAATTCATAAATCGCAAGGTTTAAGCGTAGACAGTGCATTGGTGAATATTGGCAGTTCTGTGTTCAAGGAGGGTATGGCATATGTGGCATTGTCACGAGTTAGAACTTTATCGGGATTGTACTTGATTGAGTGTGATGTCACAAACATTTGTGCAGATCTAGATTGTGTTAAGGAATACAATAGGTTAAGAAGAGAGTATGCGCCACATTTGCCTCAGTATCCTTTGTTTGAGAAACGTGTGGTAGGCCGGAAACGAAGTAATGAGAACAATACTGGGGAGGTTGTAGCAAAAAGACAAAAAGTCAATGAACCTAAAATTACAAGCAGAAACAAAAAGGATTCTGTTGAAGATGTTGTTGGTTTTCAGTTTGAAAACAGTTCTGGTGTCAACTGCTATGCTAATGTAGTAGTTAATGTTTTATTTTCTCTAAAAAATTTAAAAGAAGAGATTGTGGTCAATTCTGATCAAAGATTTTGCAGTTTGTTAAATTCTGTGTTAGAGAAATGTACCACTGATAGAAGAAACATAGAAAGTGTGTCTGAAATTCGAAATCTGTTAGACAGATGTTCAGGCCAAACACAATTCTCTCAAAATATTCAGCAAGATTGTCAGGAGTTTTTAATGTATATGCTTGATGTATTACATGCTGAAGGTGTAGATGTAGATCAGCTGTTTGGGCTTTCTTATCAATGGCAGCATGACTGCGAGAACTGTATGGTATCAAGTACTACTAGTGTAGACTCAGAAAGATTTATATATTTAACTTTGCCAGACAGTAAATCAGTCTCCTTTAATAAGCTAGTAAAAGCAGCTGATCACAACATGGAGTGTAGCCAATGTAAATCTGAAATGATGTCCACATTATTTATACGAACATATGGCCAGTATGTCATTTTAATGTTCCAACGATGTAGGCCTGATGGAACAAAATTGACAACTTTAATTAAAAATTTTGTAGCTTCGCAGTTGTCAATATCAGGAAGGACTTTTGTAACTGCAGCAATTATATATCATGACGGCCCTTCAATAACATCAGGACATTACACAGCTTATTTAAAGTCTAGAAATGGCTGGTCATTCTGCAATGATTCTGTTTTAATTTTCAAAAAAAAATTGCCGTATGACCTTAAAAACTCTTACCTGGTGTTTTTAAAACCAAAATTTTAGGGAAAGAATCTCGGGATGTGCTCTGTGGAATTTCAAGAAGTTCTAATGGCTCCTACACAATTTGGCCTTGAGGATAAGTGTAGTTCAGAGACATAACTTCTAACCATAGGACTGGACATTATGGAGAAATACGTGCACTTTGAATGAGTTCAGAAAAACTGTATCTTTTTATAAACTAATTGAAGCAGCCAATCAAAACATGGAGTAGAGGGAATGTAAGTCTGCAATGCTGTCTACTGTTTTACATTGCTTTGTGATTAAAAGTGATGTAGAGAATTAAATAATTGTAGTAGTCATAGAGGTAGTGTAAGTCTGCTTGTATCAGTGTCATAGGAAAAGTAGAACATGACTGAGCAAGAAGGGGAAGATATTACTATTCCAGGATTGTGAAAATGATCTTCAACATTTTAATTCTGAAAGTTGCGGAAATGCCAAATGACGGGATTGGCTTACAAGAAATCCAAGAGTTATAAATGGCTCTGACAAGATTTGGCCTTGTGGAAAATTGTGGTAGAGAGCAAGAAGTCATTTATTGCATGTAACGTGTTTTTAAAAACGATGGAGATTTTCTTTCAGAAAGTGGCGGGCTGAAAGTAATAACAGCACAAAAGAGTGTAAGCTGTTCATAGGACATCCTTGGACGTCATGGAAAGTAAGTTAACTTTAAGGAGTTCTGAATTTTGATTTCTGATGTTGTATGGGTTTTTTAAACACAATCATTTTGATTGTGTTTTTTTTTCCCCGCTGTTACATGATGAATACCTTCAAGTCACTGTTTTTAGTGAATTTTGATACATTCTGAGAACAGCAAAAATAAACCATTTAACATGTATAATTAATTCTGTACTGTTTGCATTTATGATGTATATGTAGAACTGTGTAGGAGGCATGGAGAAGGTGAGGCTTCTGTAAGTGTCAAAGTTGTTGCATGCAGTGCTGCACTTCTGCGTATTCTTTCATATGCTAGACTACATCTGCACAATGAGATACCTAAGCAAAGGAAACGCAAGTGATGTGATTGAGAAATGAGCAAAATAAATTGCATGTATTTCAATTAAATCACCTGTGTTTCCTATCATTACGAATCACATTGTGCAGATCAAGTTTAGGTCTGTCCAGGGAAACATAGGAGGTTTGGACTTTGTTGAAGAGTACAGTGGACATGACTCACTTCATTGGTAGACCTTCACATGTATTATGTCCTCTATTCTCTTCAACAACTCGAAATTTCATCTGCAACCCTGAGTAGGCCTCACCTGAAACAAAACTCTGGATAGTAGACATCTTATTGGCATCCTGAAGCAATTATTTAAAATTTTAGTGTCTTGCGACACTTTTCTGAAACAACAGCAATGCAAAATATGCACCATGTTTTAAGATAGGCCTCACTTCATCTGCATCAAGATACTGTTAGTTTAAAATGTATATCTTTAGGACTGTGTAGGGGGCCTGGAGAAGCAGAAGCTTCTGTAAGTGTCAAAGTTGTTGAAAAACTGTTTGTCCTTCAATCTTTGCCCTTGTCTTTTGTAATTTTTAAATACATGTTTTAATATTTTTCAAATGTTTGTTCTCTCTTTCACAGATTGAAAGTATAAAAACAAAAAGTGAGTAATTTAACGACAATTATAAGGTAAATATTTTGTACTCTTTTCGTTACATTTGTATCACATTGAGCTTCTATTAGTTCCACTGCTTCATTTCTTTAACCCTCAGTTTCCTGCCTTTGCTACTTCCCTCATTCCTTTCTCTATTATCTACTTACTCAACTCCTTCCACTCTTTTTCTCAGTCCCTCTCTTCTCATAGTTCCTCACTCTTGTTCACTCACTCCGTCTCTATTACTCTTAGTGTCTTTGACTGATCACTCTATCACTACTTGTTCATAATGCTTTCTCTGTGTAGTTGAAGCACACTAAGGGGAATATTATGAACACAGCCAATAAAATTATTGCTCTTTTTATTGGCAGAAAACTGGTTAAAAAGTGGTTTTAGCAGCAGTTTTTTGCCGCAAAAGCGGCTTTAGCGACACATTTCTGCCAATAAAAGCTGCAAAACTTTTATTGCCTATGTTGATGATATGGCTCTATGTTACTTACATTTCTTTGCTGTTTCAATTAATCTTTTTCTGTTATTTTTTGTTTTCTGTTTTCTATTTTTTCTCTCTGTTATTCCCCATATTTTAATCTTATTTTGAACATTCACTCACATTCTCCAAGAAACTCTTCTTTGTTAATGTTATACTCTCTTTTTTTTTCTTTCACTTCGTTATCTATTTTGTTTTTCACAATTATACCCTCTTCTGTCTTTTCTTCGGTAAATAGATCTATTAAACAGTATCTCTTCTTTACTCCCTATAGCTGTCTTTCTTTTAACATCACTCTCTGTTTACTTTCCTAATACTTACACTTTTTAAAAAAAAAAAATTTTTTTGGTTAGCTCCCGGTCCGCGTACCGGGAAGCTAACCTGGGAGCGAACCAAAAGAAATAGAGCTTGTCAGAGTGCTAAACATTGTAGCAATTTTTTTTGAAAGGGAAGGTAGTTCTGAAAAGAACTTTTTTTTTAATATTTTTGTTGTTTTATATATTTTTTTTATTTTTTGAACATTTTTTGTTTTTTTTGTATTTTTTGAACGATTTTATATTTTTTTTGGTTTTTTTTGGGGGGGGGAAACAACAAAAAACAGGCGTTGAAAAGGGCTCAACAGGAGCAAAAAAAAATTACTGGGGGCGGTTAGGGCAATCATGGTGTTCATATGAAAGGTTGAGTGCATTGATGCTCATGTTGCCACAAGCTAATAATGCACGACAGTGCATACATAAATGTATCATATGCCCAACATTTTCTTGGATATTTGGCACAGTTTCCCGTGCCTCCTCTGGTGTTAAAGAAACCGGTATTGTTGGTCTGGCCACAGGAGTTGGTCTAGGATTGTCCAGCATATCCCTTAATTCCGCCCGGCTGTAATTTAGGGGATGTTTCCTCGTCATGTGCCTATGCATGGTGTGATTACCATAACTGTATTTTTTGTCCGTCCCTCTGGACAATTGTTCCTTGCATATGAGGCAGGTGACATACCTCGCGTTGACTTTTTTTTGTCCACGAGGCATCGAAAAAAACTGCCAGATGAAACTGGCTTTCTTTCTGGAAACCCGGGGCAACTCTTCCAGGAATTGTGGTTCTTCTCCCTCCTCATCCATTTCTTCATCTTCCTCCTCAGTGTTGGTAATCACCTGGGGAGGTGGTCCTCTCTTCCCATGAGGAGGTGGAGGTGGTGGTGGGGGTCCACCAGCTGAAGCAACCAATGAAGCCATTTTCACACAAGCAAAATAGGTCTTCCAACAAGCAAAATAGGTCTTCCTCTCACAATGATGAAAGTCAGAGTGAGGAAAGAAGGAGGGGTTTTCATCATTTGGAAAAAACAATACTTCTCAACCAATGAAAAGTGTTATTTTTAGGTCACCTGACCTAGCCTTCCATAATTATGAAACTAAAAGTGAAATGAACCAATGAAAAGTTTTATTAACAAGTCACATGACCTCTCACGCTGATGTTACGCGCTGCGGAACGCGCCCCGGTTAGCTTCCGGGTCGCTAAGCTTCGCGCCCCGGTCCGCGCCCCGGGACACTTCCGGGTGCGCTAACGCGATACGTCACAAGACGCATTTCGCGGCAACGCGATACGTCGCGCTTTCGCGCCGCGGATCGCTTCCGGGGAGCTGCGTTTCGCGCCTCGGTCCGCGCCCCGGGGCACTTCCGGGTGCGCTAACGCAGTACGTCATAAGACGCATTACGCGGCAACGCGATACCGTCACTATGTTGATTTCTTACCGGTTCGCGGACCGGATCGCGGAATCAAATTGAGCTAACGGGAAGCTTCCCGGTTCGCGGACCGGGAGCGAAACAAAAAAAATATTTAAAAAAAATTATTAATAAACATATAAAATATATTTTTGGATTTAAATAAGAATAAATTTTACAGCTATAGATATTAGCTTTTAAAAAACCAATAAAATTCATTGAAAAAACCATAGGTTATAGACCATATATAGTTAGGAATTAGCATTTAAAAAACCTTATTTTACTCACACAAAACCAATGAAATTCCATATATAGTTAGTTGTACTAACTATATATCGCGCACCCGCAATCCACTGCTGATCATGTCACATATTACATCATTCATGACATGGTCAGTGACATCACTGATGACATCACTGATGACATCTCAAATGACATCACTGATGACATCACTGATGACATCTCATGATAGTCCGAATGTAGCTCCGCCCCCGCCTTCCCCTCAGGATTGTAGGGAAATTAATTCCCCAACTTAAAATGTGCCACAGGGCGCATTTGCAAAGTGTTGTTGCGAGAGGGTGGGGCCTCCGGCGCAATGATGGCTTTTTTTAAATTTAGTTTTTTAGAAGGAGGTCCCCTACCTTTCCTATTTTTGGGCCCGGGGGTCCCCATCCCCTACGGCCTGACCCCTAATTTCTTCATTTTAATTTTTTTTAAAAGGAAGGGGGCCCCGTGCCACACCTCCTTAGGCCATTTTTGTTCCCAGGCACCCCCTTCCTTCAATTAGAAAGCCCCGGGAAGGTTGTGGTCCATTGACTCGGGAGTCCGTAATGGACCCCAACCTTTGCATTTTAGTGCCCCGGGGAGGTGGTGGGGTTAACTCGAGCCCCCCTCACAGGGGTGACGGTCCCCGGGGCTGCGGGTGGGCCATGCGCCACCGAATATTTTAGAAATGCCCCGGGGGGTGGCGGTCCCTGGGTCTTGGGGGCCTTAGAGACCCCACCATAGATCAAAAAACAAGCCCCGGGGGTGGCATTCCCCGGGGCTGCGGGAGGGTTGCATGCCTTCCCACATATCATTAAGAGAGCCCTGGGGAGATGGGGGTCCCATGCAATAAAAAACTATAAATGAGGGGGAGCGGCATGGGCACAATCTTGAGTCTTTTTTTTGGGAAGGGGGTGTGTACCCCCCTTCTTTTTACTTTTTTGGGGCCCTGGGGACCCACAATTTCAAAAACATATATATTAATGGGAAGGGGGCGGTGTGGGCCCCTCTCCCTTGGCCAAATATGGGCCCCGGGGACCCGGTCCCCCGGGGCATCGCCATTTTTTAAACTAATATTTGGGAGGGGGACTGCGGGCCCCCTCTCCCTGACCACTTCTTGCCCCGGGGACTCCATCCCCCAGGGCCTGACCACCTCGTTGGGGACCATGGGGGGAGCCCCAATGACCCCACGGTTGGGACCCCCTAAGCAGGCCTAGGAGGTCAGTGTGTTTCTACCGTGCTCTCTTTTCTTTTTTTTGTGTTTTTTTTACTGTTTTCTTGTGCCTCGGTTCTAACGAGCCACAAGATGGCTGCCAACACTTCCTGGTTTGGAGGGATGACAGCCAATTAGCATGAAGCTCGTGATCGAGAGGGTCATCGGATCCTGCGCGCCTCTAGATAGCGATATTTTTTAAATTTAGATTTTCTCAGCAACTACTGAACGGATTTACACCATTTAACAAAATGAGTTCTATTTGAACCAAGGGCTACCTTTTTGCTGAATTTGGGGTACTTCCGTTCAGCAGTTCGGCTGTAGCCGCGGCTAAAGTTTGCCCCTCTCCCTTGGCCAAATATGGGCCCGAGGACCCGGTCCCCCGGGGCATCGCCATTTTTTAAACTAATATTTGGGAGGGGGTCTGCGTGGCCCCCCTCCCTGGCCCCTTCTGGCCCCAGGGACCCCATCCCCCAGGGCCTGACCACCTCGTTGGAGATTGTGGGGGGAGCCCCAATGACCCCACGGTCCCAGCCAGATCCCAGCGTCCTGTGGGAGCTGGCATTGCTTTTCCACATGGGGAGCTGCTAAGATGCAGCTCCCCATGTGGAAAAGCAATCGGATTTTGTTTTTGCCTACTCTCTCTTACAAAAACCAAACCCCAGTTTGCTATGACAGGGCAGAAGCTGCAGGGCTCCTGCCCTGCCATAGCAAACAGAAGTGTCCTGGAGTAGGCACCCTGGGACACTGCAGGAGCCGGCCCTGGGGGGTGGCGGTCCCCAGGGCCATCCAGGGCTCCAGGAGCGGGGCCACGCGGCCCCCCTCCCCATGTTTGACAAGCCCTGGGGGTGGTGGTCCCCAGGGCTTGGGGGTCTGTCACGGACCCACCCTATTTAAATAATTAGAGACTCGGGGAGGTGGTGGTCCCTGGGGCGTGTGGGGGGGCTCGAGTCCCCCAACACAGGAATCTTTTTTTTAAATAACAGCCAAAAGTGGTGGCAGTCCCCGGGGCAGCGGGGGCTGTGTGCCCTGACAAATGTATTAATAAAAGCCCCGGAGGTGGCAGTTCCCGGGGCTTGGGGGGGCTTTTATGCCCCCCCATGGTAAAAATCAAAGCCCCGGGGGTGACGGTCCCCGGAGCTGCGGGGGGGCTGTACGCCCCCGCAAATTTTTGAGCAAAACCCCTGGTAGTGTGAGGAGGATTGGGGACACATTCACATTTTCTGCCCCCGGGACCTGGCCCACACGGGAGCTTTATTTAAACAGAGCGCGGAAGCCTACGAATGTTTTTTTTTTATCTCGCTGCCCGATCCGCAGTTCCTCCACGCAGTTTGTTCTGGGCCCTGGGGGTCCTTGTGGGACCCTCTAAGCAGGCCTAGGGGGTCAGGGTGTTTCTACCCTGCCCTCTTTACTTGTTTTTCATGTTTTTTTTACTGTTTTCTTGTGCCTCGGTTCTACCGAGGCACAAGATGGCTGCCAACACTTCCTGGTTTGGAGTGTTGACAGGCAATTAGCATGATGCTCTTGATCGGGAGGGTCCGCGGATCCAGCACGCCTCTAGATATCGATATTTTTTAAATTTTTATTTTCCCAGCAACTACTGAACGGATTTACACCATTTAACAAAATTAGTTCTTTCTGAACCAAGGGCTACCTGTTTCCTGAATTTGGTGTAATTCCGTTCAGCAGTTCGGCTATAGTCGCGGCTAAAGTTTCCTATGGGAAATCAGGTTTTGGGAATCCCCTTTTTTCTCTGCCCCCACTTGCCGAATCACTCCGAAACTTTCAAGATGGGAGAGACCTGGAGTGGGCCATAAGTTTTGAAAAGATTCGTCAATCGGCACCAAAGTTATAGAGAATAGAATGGTGCGATGTTCCTATGGTAACTAGGTCCTAACTATAACTACCTACTGGCGACCGCCTAGGGGACAAACTTGGAACTTGAATATTGAGCGGCAGCACTGCCGCTAAAGACGCACCACCCTGCTAACATGGGGGCCACGAGCTTCGTGATATTCGGAAGCTGCTTCGTGTGACATCAGGAATGGATTAATGGACAGGTCGGTTTGCTGAGGTCCATACGAGGGCCTAAAAACTTTTAACAGCATGTAAATAAGGTACCCATTTGGGATTTAATCTTATGAACTACGAGACCCATAAGGCCACGCTGCCCATCAGGGCGGCCAATTGGAGGGCAAGAATCGTGTACTTAAGGGGTCTGGCTAGTTGTTGCCTTCAAGACTGTCAAGCCTCTGAGGAAGGTGCAAAAGGCCAGGAAACGCGTAAGGCAATATTTCGACACGAAGCTGTAATCAAGCATCGGCATGTCGAGTCTTTCTTTACCAATAAATGGCTTTCTCACCTGAAGTAGAGTGCGTCTTCGCCTAGGGGGCAAACTTGGTGCTTGAATATATATATATGTGTATATATATATATATATATATTTGTATATATATATATATATATATATATATATATATATATATATATATATATATACAAACAAAAGAGTTGCCCCAATGGAAGAGCCGCCAGGTAGGTTCTTAGTGCGCTTTTATTGATGGTTTACAGCAGATAACCAGGGCGAAAAAGTAGTTTCTATCAATAAACGCCAGACGTGTTTCAGTTTGTTCCTTTCTTCAGTGGTGTATGAGGTCGGCAAATTGAGCACCGGAAATGCCGCTATACATACACCTGGACCTGCCATGGTGGGCGTTGCTGCTCCCGCAGCCTTCTGGTCCTTGTAGTGGCATTAAAGTGTTCCTTCAAGTGAGGGGGCTCAATTTTGCAAACAAATGTCTTTTAAAGTGATAAACCCCAGTGGGTGAAACAGAGTTCTCGCTCCACGGCGCTGCATAAATGATGAAGCCATCAGGCTCTACTTCCCGATACGCTGGGGCCTCCGTTTTGAAGACCCATCGGGACCGCAACAGCGGCGTGACTCTTCCGCGGCCGGACCAGCCGCAAACACCCAAACAAAAGAGTTTTCGCCCTGGTTATCTGCTGTAAACCATCAATAAAAGCGCACTAAGAACCTACCTGGCGGCTCTTCCATTGGGGCAACTCTTTTGTTTGGATATATATATAATATATATATATATATATATATATATATATATATATATATATTACCTACTGGCGGTCGCCAGTAGGTATATATAGTTAGGATTTTTTCCCTATGTGATTTTTGAAAATTCTATGTCTAATAACTTTGGCGTTTGTGGACGGAATTGGCTGACATTTTCAGGAAAATGGAACATTTTGTTTCTGAGCAGCCCCTGAAAATTTGGGGGGGGTTCGTCAAGGGGGGGCTGAGAAAAAAGGGGGGTCCCAAAACGTGTTTTTCCAATGTTAATTTCCATAGGGCGGTTGGCCTCACTTTTAGCCCGAATGGCTGAATGGATTTGCACAAAACTTGGCAAAATTGTAGGGACTGTTAGCCCGATGTGCCTTTGCTAGGTCTCAATATATGTGCTCCAGTGGATTTTGAGAAATTAACGTTTAAAAAAAGATATATATCTGTAAGCGCGCTCTGGGCAGCGCTCCGGTTCGCGTACTTTACGCGTAACGGAACTTCGCGACGCGAAGCTGATTGGCTCTCCGGTGTCTGTCAACATTCTAAACAGTCCGGAGCGGCCGCCATCTTGTCTCTCGGTAGGATCGAGAGACAAGAGGAGGCCAAAAGAAAGGGGGAAATGACCATAAGGGGGCATAGTAGATGCTCCCTGACCCCCTAGGTTTGATGTGGAGGCTTTAAAAGGGTGCCCGGTTCGCGAACCGGGAAGCGTACTGGGGAGCGTACTATAAGGAAAAAAGAATGATAGACTTTTCGAATACTGTATGTTAATTGATTGTTGGTTTTGTTGATTATTTTTTAATTTCTTTATTTTTTAAGCAATTATTTATTTTTGTGATTGTGTTTCAAAATGTAATAACATTTCTAACATTTCACTGTCTGAAATGTCGTCAATTTCCATGAACATAGTTTGTAATCTCTGAGGGTGTAAAATGTCCTCATTTTGAAGGAGGTCATCTACTGCTTGCACACATTGCAGTAGTTCTTGGTCCCAAGTTTCATCCATAAATTCTATATCATTTGGATCAATTAATTCTTGGCTGCTCTCTTGCAGGAGAATTTGAAATGAAACTTTCTGTTCGCCTTCCATGTTGCCTGAAATTTGGGAAAAAAAATATATATAGTAGTAGAGATAGGGCACTGTTGGGATTAATTTTAGATAGGCAGTTTTTATCAGTGAATTTATCTTTGGGCAGTGTATAGTATCAGAGTGGAAGTAGGAATATAAAAAAGTGTGTGTGATTTAACGTAAGTAATTTCATAATTATACAAGAGAAACCTAACTCCATCCATAACTATAACAGAGAAGTCTATCTAAATCTATAACTACTACAGAGGGATAGTATATAACTATCAGAAAAAGTTTACCATATTAACTTTTGGTGCACAATATACTTCAGTTTTAAAAATAACAACTTACCTTTACAAAGAAGTTGAAGTGATTAGTGAAATCCAATTGAAATGTACAACAAGAAGTAGTAGTCAAAATGGCTGTGTTTCCTTCTCTTCCTTTATATATAATCAGGTATATAACCAATCAAATGTCAGGTAATAAAAGTAGAAAATGAAAGTAACATTTTCATTGGTTGTCAATTCCAACACTTCAGATGTGTTTTGTGAAGTAATTTACCTCAGGGTATTTAGAGAGGTCTACAGGCTAAATGGCTAAATGAAATTCCAACAAAATTTGTGAAAATGGTAGGGATTGGTATGTAGTATGTGCTAATCTATATTTGGTGTTAGTCGTTTTTCTGTAAATTACTTTCCCACCTTTTTTGATGGAGCGCTTCCCGGGGAGCGACCCGGTACGCGAACTGGCGAGCGCCCCGGTACGCGAACCTTAAGCATTACGGGAGTCCACCATTTTGTGTTTCGGTCGACTTAAGATACAAGATGGAGGGCAAATAATGTTCAGAATGGGTAGAAGGGGGCACGGTAGACTTATCTTGACCCCCTAGGTTTTCTGAAGGTGGCTGAGGAGGCTTATATGTGCGAAAAAAAACATTTTTTTAAAAAATTTTGCGAGGTTAGCTTCCGGTTCGCGTACCGGGTAGCGCCCAGGGGAGCGTACTTTGTTGAAAATTAGTGAAAAAAGTTAGAGTAAAATAATAATTGTGAGTGATCAGATGTAGGGTAGCTCTGAGAAGAGCTTTTGGGTTTATGGTACATTTAGGTACTTATAAGTAGGTACCAATGCACAGTCTTAAATTCAGAATGAAAATTCTGTTGCCCTCATCTGAGAAGTGAACTCCATCTCCTCTGTAGATATCTTGCATGTAGTAACGCAAGTTATTGTTGTACACGGAGCCCATTCCATGGTCTCTCATGTAAGCTGAAACAGATTTGTTTACATGCTTCCTCGACTTCTCAATTTGTGGACAAAATTGGTTTGACCACCTCCATTTCTGTCTTTGGCATATATTTGAATATACCAAGGCAGTCTGAGGAAAAAGTGCCATTAATTGCTCAAAGGTGTCCTTTAAAAGCATTTCCAGACCTACCCCAGTCAAAGTGCCCAAATCATTACCTCCACAGTGCACAATTAACAGGTCAGGTTTTGGCAAATGCATAAAGGTTTTCACCAATGGTATCAATTGGTGACATTTTAATCCTCTGTGGCCAAACCACTTAATTTCCACATCTTGTAAATTGAGGTTAGGTAAATTTCTGTTCTCAGCATACCTCTGAGCCCAATAGATGTAACTATGTCCAACAATCCAGACAGAAAACATGGTGAGAGAAGGTTCTCCTGCAGTCAGATGAAGTGTGGCAATGAAATGGCAGTTGAAAAAATAAGAGTTTAAAATGAAAAAAACTGTGGAGTTTCTGTGTTAATGAAGCAGTAACAGTGATTGGTGGATTTTGATTGCTGAAAACAGAAAGTTAGGGTGCATGGATGAGTTCTTTGAAAGATGTATTTTGAGTGGTCAAGAAAAAATCATTAAATGAAAGAATGCACTGGATATGCAGGTGCACTGAGAGTTCAGAGTTCAATTGCAACATTGTTGTGTGAACTTGCAAACACCAGAGGTCTTCCAAGAGGTGGTTGCTATGCAAAAAAAGCAGAGAGGGCAGAGGGGGGAAGGGTTTTGATTTGAAAAAAGTGAGGGAAGAGTTTTGATTGGGTGACATGAGAGATACGTGTGAAGAATTACAGCATTTCTGTGCTTTTGATAGCTGCAGACTCTGGAGTGCATACCTTTTGCTCTGCTGAAGACAAATTGGTGTGTTTCTGAGACTGTTTTGAAACTCAAAGTATTTGCTAAGGTGAGGAAAGATTTCTTTAATTTAGATAGAGAATAGCGTCCTTTAAGGAGAAAATTATGAAGAAAGTTGTGTTTTTCAAATGTTGCTTTGTCTCAAGTGTTTTACAAATAGATTTTGTTTCTTTGAGAAATTGTAATTGGAGAAAATGTGAAGTATTAGTACTGACAGGGTTTTCATGTGCATAGGAGCTGTGGAGTGTTTTCAAATTATGACTTGAAAATCGTTTTTGAGGAAAAGGAATGGTTTTAAAATTTATGACAAGGACATAATGATGTATGCTTCTTTATAAGGCAATTGAGTGTCTCTGATGTTATTTTTCCCATTTTAATGTAAGACCTTTCCCTGTGGAGCAAATTGCTTGTAAATATGCTCCCACCTGTGCATGGCAAATTTAAATTTTGAATGTTTGCGTTACATAGCCATGTTAAAAGTGACCCAAACATGCTGCAAAGGCAATCAAAAAACGCTTTCATGTGTCTTAAGGACATTTTAAGTCATTTCCCCATGTGGAGTGTTTTCAAATTATGATTTGAAAATCGTTTTTGGGGAAAAGGAATGGTTTTAAAATTTATGACAAGGACATAATGGTGTATGCTTCTTTATAAGGCAATTGAGTGTCTCTGATGTTATTTTTCCCATTTTAATGTAAGAGCTTTCCCTGTGGAGCAAATTCCTTGTAAATATGCTCCCACCTGTGCATGGCAAATATAGATTTTGTATGTTTGCGTTACATAGCCATGTTAAAAGTGACCCAAACATGCTGCAAAGGCAATCAAAAAACGCTTTCATGTGTCTTAAGGACATTTTAAGTCATTTCGCCATGTGGAGTGTTTTCAAATTATGATTTGAAAATCGTTTTTGGGGAAAAGGAATGGTTTTAAAATTTATGACAAGGACATAATGGTGTATGCTTCTTTATAAGGCAATTGAGTGACTCTGATGTTATTTTTCCCATTTTAATGTAAGACCTTTCCCTGTGGAGCAAATTGCTTGTAAATATGCTCCCACCTGTGCATGGCAAATTTAGATTTTGAATGTTCGCGTTACATGGCCATGTTAAAAGTGACCCAAACATGCTGCAAAGGCAATCAAAAAACGCTTTCATGTGTCTTAGGGACATTTTAAGTCATTTCCCCATGTGGAGTGTTTTCAAATTATGATTTGAAAATCGTTTTTGGGGAAAAGGAATGGTTTTAAAATTTATGACAAGGACATAATGGTGTATGCTTCTTTATAAGGCATTTCAGTGTCTCTGATGTTATTTTTCCCATATTAAATTAAAAGACCTTTCCCCGTGGAGCAAATTCCTTGTAAATATGCTCCCACCTATGCATGGTAAATTTAGATTTTGACTGTTTGAGTTACATAGCCATGTTAAAAGTGACCCAAAAAAGTTGCAAAGGCTTTAAAAAAACACTTTCATGTGTCTTAAGGACATTTTAAGTCATTTCCCTGTGGGCAGTGTTTTCAAATTATGACTTGAAAATCGTTTTTGAGGTAAAGGAATGTTTTTAAAATTTATGTGCGCCATATGCCCCCAAATTTCTTTTTCAGGGGTGCAGCAGGGTGTTCTTGAGACATCCCTGCACTTTTGGAAAAATTCCTAATTTGCGATGAGCTAATTGCTAATCGCAAATTGCACCTTCATTCCTATGGGCCTCCTGGCCCATGGAAATGAATGGGTAATTTGCAATTAGCAATTTGCTCATCGCAAATTAGGAATGGTAAAGAATCGCTATTTATTCCTTAAAATTCGCTATTTAGGAAATGCAAAATAGTTTGATGATACATATGGCGGTTCATCTCTAACAAGATAAGAAGCTTAGGGATACATTTATGATGACTGGCGCAATGAAGTGGACATCACTTACTTCATTGGTAGGCCTTTACATGTATTATCTCCTCTGTATTCTTCATCAAGCGTAACTTTAATCTGCAATCCTGAGTAGGTCTCACCTTAAACAAACCTCTGGATAGGCCACACCTTATCGTCATCCTGAATTAATCATTTAAAATGCTAGGGACAGATTTATGATAGGTGTATGCCTCTTTTGCGCCACTGTGCGTCACTTTTCTGATGCAGCGGCGGTGTAAAAGATTTGCTATGAGGCGACAAAATTACAAATTGATGCATTTAGGCAGATGTGTCATGGTGTAAAAAAAACGTGCCACATGAAACCGATGCAGCAGTGATGCAAAAGATGCACCATGTTGCAAGACAGGCCTCACTTGGGGCCATATGTATCAAGCTAATTAGCATTCGCAAAGGCCAAAATTCTGCGAATTTCGGCCTTTGCGAATGCTAATTAGACAAATGGTATGTATCAAACAAGTTTGATGCAAAATAAGGAATAGCAAAATTTGCTATTCCTTATTTTGCGATTGCACTTAAGGATTTGCAAATTTTGCGATTCCTTAAATGCAATGTATCAAACAAAAAATATGCAAAAAATGCCATTAAGGATTTGCAAATTACCACCAACTTCTAGTTGGTGGTAATTTGCGAATTCTTTTCAAAAAGCTTTTTTTCCAAAAAACAAAAGATGCCATATGACGCCCATACATGCCCTTAGGGCATGTATGTGCGCCATATGCCCCCAAATTTCTTTTTCAGGGGTGCAGCAGGGTGTTCTTGAGACACCCCTGCACCCTTGGAAAAATTCCTAATTTGCGATGAGCTAATTGCTAATCGCAAATTGCACCTTCATTCCTATGGGCCTCCTGGCCCATGGAAATGAATGGGTAATTTGCAATTAGCAATTTGCTCATCGCAAATTAGGAATGGTAAAGAATCGCTATTTATTCCTTAAA
Source organism: Lissotriton helveticus (assembly GCF_964261635.1). Classification (NCBI taxonomy): domain Eukaryota; kingdom Metazoa; phylum Chordata; class Amphibia; order Caudata; family Salamandridae; genus Lissotriton; species Lissotriton helveticus. The sequence continues at coordinate 1,231,891,981 of NC_136065.1, read as the reverse complement.
ATTCGCTATTTAGGAAATGCAAAATAGTTTGATGATACATATGGCGGTTCATCTCTAACAAGATAAGAAGCTTAGGGATAGATTTATGATGACTGGTGCAATTAAGTGGACATCACTTACTTCATTGGTAGGCCTTTACATGTATTATCTCCTCTGTATTCTTCATCAAGCGTAACTTTCATCTGCAATCCTGAGTAGGTCTCACCTTAAACAAACCTCTGGATAGGCCACACCTTATCGTCATCCTGAATTAATCATTTAAAATGCTAGGGACAGATTTATGATAGGTGTATGCCTCTTTTGCGCCACTGTGCGTCACTTTTCTGATGCAGCGGCGGTGCAAAAGATTTGCTATGAGGCGACAAAATTACAAATTGATGCATTTAGGCAGATGTGTCATGGTGTAAAAAAACTGTGCCACATGAAACCGATGCAGCAGTGATGCAAAAGATGCACCATGTTGCAAGACAGGCCTCACTTGGGGCCATATGTATCAAGCTAATTAGCATTCGCAAAGGCCAAAATTCTGCGAATTTCGGCCTTTGCGAATGCTAATTAGACAAATGGTATGTATCAAACAAGTTTGATGCAAAATAAGGAATAGCAAAATTTGCTATTCCTTATTTTGCGATTGCACTTAAGGATTTGCACATTTTGCAATGCCTTAAATGCAATGTACCAAACAAAAAATATGCAAAAAATGCCATTAAGGATTTGCAAATTACCACCAACTTCTAGTTGGTGGTAATTTGCGAATATTTTTCAAAAAGCTTTTTTTCCAAAAAACAAAAGGTGCCATATGATGCCCATACATGCCCTTAGGGCATGTATGTGCGCCATATGCCCCCAAATTTCTTTTTCAGGGGTGCAGCAGGGTGTTCTTGAGACACCCCTGCACCCTTGGAAAAATTCCTAATTTGCAATGAGCTAATTGCTAATCGCAAATTGCACCTTCATTCCTATGGGCCTCCTGGCCCATGGAAATGAATGGGTAATTTGCAATTAGCAATTTGCTCATCGCAAATTAGGAATGGTAAAGAATCGCTATTTATTCCTTAAAATTCGCTATTTAGGAAATGCAAAATATTTTGATGATACATATGGCAGTTTATCTCTAACAAGATAAGAAGCTTAGGGATAGATTTATGATGACTGGCGCATCACCAGGGATGTGCCAGTCATCCTGCGCCGCTGTTCCGCCACCCATGGTGTGCTGCATTTACAATGCGGCGCAGCATGGGGCAAAAATGGCACAGATGCGTGACGCATCTGTGCCGTAAAGGTGGCGCATTGCTGGAGTTGTATCGCAAGTGCGATGCAGCTCCAGCAAGGCTCAGGGGTGCCCCATCTCCACAATGTTGCGTCAAGACCTATGCCTGCTTCAAGCAGGCGCAGGGTTTTGACGCAGCTTTGTCCTATCTGATTGTAAATGCGGCACACCATGGGTGGCAGAGCAGCGGTGCACGTTAACTGGTGCATGCCTGGGGATGTGCCAGTTAACATAAATCTGCCCCTTTACATTTAAGTATGTGCAGGGGACACAGAGTCGGTGAGGCTTATCCAAGGTTAAGAAGAGATCAGTCCTGTTCACTGAAAAATTAGACATAGGCTTCACCTTCTCAGCATCGCTGGACATGGCTAAATAATAGCTGCAAAATGTTACTCTTGTTAAACAATTTTACTATTATAATCTCTGAGATTTGTCTCTTACTCTGCAACATCTCATTGTTGTTATCTTTCTTTAAAGATAAAGACAACATCAACATGAGTGACAATCAGCAATCAGTTGATTTCGACCTCATCATTGAACTCGTAATTGAAACATCAGTGGATGTTGATCCCTTGGATGATTTAAATCCTGAGGATGAAGAAGAACGTGATGAGGATGCAGATTTGTCAGAATTATATGACATAGGATGGGAAGCTGACGTGCTTGAGCCTATGGAACTATAAACATTTATTTTAAAAATTTATAATAAATAAAAAGTAAAAATGTAAACCGTTTAATTTAAAAATAAAGACACCTTCAAAAACAGGTTATGTGTAGTGTCTTCAATAAAATATTAAAATATGCTCATAAAATTAGATCAGATTCACATATAAAATAGCACAGGTAAAATGAATATAAATTCCATTTCTTTTCTGCTATTTCTGTATTCTAAATTTGCCAAGCACTAAAAAATCTTCTATGTAAAAATGTCAAGTAGTGTTTTAAGTTTTTGATTACTGTTATTGATTTACTGTTGGGTAATAGTGGTTAATAACATTTTTTAATATATTTTACCGCAGATTCAACTGCAGATCATTTCAAGATTTCACCATGCCAACCAAAGAAAGACTGAGAAAGGCTGCAAAACGTCAAAGACAGCAGGTCAATGAAAAAAAGCAGCAGTCCTCTAACAAAAAGATTTGTCAAGTCACCAAGAAAGCACCGGGTAAGAGTACAAAAACATTAATAAGAAATATCTGTAGTAAAAAAAATATTACTACAGAAAATGTTTCAGTCCAGAAAAGGAGAAGCAATTCAAACGGAAAGGAAAGGCCAATGAAAATTTTACTGCTAGAGCAAGAGATAACTCTGTGCATGATAGTAGAAGGAAACAACAGTTTAGGGACATTCGTAAACGAATGTTCCGCAACAGGATAATTGGCAATTTGTTAAAAAATATTAAGAAAGGTCAACAGAAAGTGGTTTTTTATAAGAGAAAAAAAAAAGTTGAGAAAGTAATTGATCAGGCATTTGAAATTAAACGTAAGTTATTTATTTTGATAATCAATAGAATTAGGAAGCTAAACAAGGCAATTTATGATTTCAAAAGAAATAGTAGATGGAAGAGAATAGTTAATCGTAGTAATTTTTGTGAAGTTTTTTCTGGAGAATGGATGCATAGTTCAAGCTGTGAGGCATTTTTTAAAGAGGAGAGTTATTTCCAGGATAATGATTTGGTGCATGCAGTTGACACCAGTGGTCGAGCTTATGAAGTGAAAGATGGTTGTCCAGTTGAAAAAGAAAAACTTGTGACAACAGAGGCAGAAGAGGTGTTAGGTAATGAGGTTTTAGGAAGACGTCCTAAGGGTCCTGTGTATACCTGGAAGTGTAGTAGTATTTGCAGTGTGCGACAGGATTCCATCAATTTGCTTTGTGATTTTGTACGGTCATTTAATAAGAAAAGTTTGAAGCAGAAAATGAAGTTGTTGCAAGAATTAGATCCTTGCAGAGTGAGAGAAGTGACAGGTTTGCATGGTCATTCACTGGCTTGTCTTTCCAGGAGAGTATGCCAGAGTGTTTTTCATCATTTCAGGATGCTAGCAGTGCATCATAATAAAGTGAGGAAATTAGTTAGAATGTTGTATCATGCTAAGAGTCCAGCAATTATGCTTAAACAATTATGCGATGCTCTTTTGCATGGTTCTGAAATAGATGTGAAGAATAAATGTGAAGAAATTGAGTTTTCTTACTTTGGAAGTAAAGAGGAGAATGTTGAAATTGACCAAGAAGAAGCGGGTAATGTGGAAGATAGTGTACAGGTTTCCAGTACAGATAATTTCCAGAGGGAAATTGCGACGTTTCAGGTCAAATCAAGTGAGAGGCCAAATTTCACTTGTGTGTGTTGTCGACGCACTTATTATAAGAATCAGACTAAGTTAGTGGATTTATATGCAAAAAGTGAAAGGGAAAATATTAGTGAATGGAAGGATTTCACAACATACTTGATTACATACATACCTTAATTACTCACTGCTCCTCTTCCCTTCTGTCGTTGAAGGCCTCCTGGGAGGTGGATGTTGGCCCCTTGGATGAGGATGACTGGAGGGAGGCACTGGAGTCCCCCCGTGGGGCGGCAATTGCTGTGAGACTCCGGTTTATACAGTTCAAGTACCTACATCGGGCCTATTACACCAGAGAGAGACTGTGGAAGGCTGGCCTCATTGCTACCCCTGTATGCCTGCGTTGTGGGACGGTGAGCGGTACGCTGTTACATACTGTGTGGTCGTGTGTGGGTCTGACCCGGTTCTGGAATGGGGTTTGGACTAGCTTGTCAGAAGTGCTGCAATGGGACCTTCCTCGCACGCCCAGACTAGGTCTTTTGCATATCCTAGATCAAGTGGGGGGTAACATTTATAAGCGTCACCTCCTTCTGTTGGGCCTGACTGTTGCCAAACGGGATTTGGCAAGGGCGTGGAAGAGCGACCGCGCCCCCCCACTCAGCGCATGGAGGGCGGGACTAGATTTTCTTATGGGATTGGAATTGCCAGTGTTTGAGGCCAGGGGCTGCCCCCGCAAACATTACAAGATCTGGAAACGGTGGGCGGAATACAGAGACTTGCCATTGGAGCCTCCCGTCGACCTGGAAGAAGGACTGCCTACCAGCAGTGACCTCGGGGCCTAGGTGGCTCCAGGACGCCTATTGTGCTTTACACTGTATACTGCAGCTGATAGTGATCACGTGCACCGGGTTAGGGTGGGATAAGGGGTGGGAAGTTGGGGGTTTTGGGGTTGTTAGTGGGGGGCAGGAGCGTGGGTGGGGGGATAGTTGAATGTCTAGGCTGTTCATGCATTCTATTATGTGTTTTCCACTGACAGTGTCCTCCTGGCTATGGAGTACTGTGCGTATGATTTGCCTAAAACCCTTAATAAACGCGGTTGTGAAAAAAAAAATGTGAGGGACAGATTTATGATAGGTGTATGCCTCTTTTGCGCCACTGTGCGTCACTTTTGTGACGCAGCGGCGGTGGAAAAGATTTGCTATGAGGCGACAAAATTACAAATTGATGCATGTAGGCAGATGTGTCATGCTGTAAAAAACCCGTGCCACATGAAACTGATGCAGCAGTGATGCAAAAGATGCACCATGTTGCAAGACAGGCCTGACTTCATCTCCAACAAGATAAGAAGCTAAGTCTTCTGTAAATGTCAAAATTGTTGTATATTTTGCTCAACTTCTATGTACTCTTTGATATGCTAGACTCCATCTGCACTATGAGATACCTAACCAAAGGCAACACAGGTGATGTGATTGTGAAATGAGGAAAAGAAACTCTGTTTCTCCTTCAATCTTTTCCCTTGTCTTTTCTAATTTTTAAATACATGTTTTAATATTTTTCAAATGTTTGTTCTCTCTTTCACAGATTGAAAGTATAAAAACAAAAAGTGAGTAAGTTAACGACAATTATAAGGTAAATGTTTTGTACTCTTTTCGTTACATTTCTATCACATTCACCAACTAGTAGTTCGACAGCTTCATTTCTTTAACCCTCAGTTTCCTGCCTTTGCTACTTCCCTCATTCCTTTCTCTATTACCTACTTACTCTACTCCTTCCACTCCTTTTCTCAGTCTTTCTCTTCTCATAGTTCCTCACTCTTGTTCACTCACTCCGTCTCTATTACTCTTAGTGTCTCTGACTGATCACTGTTTCACTACTTGTTCATTATGCTTTCTCTGTGTAGTTGAAGCACACTAAGGGGCATATTATGAACACAGCCAATAAAATTATTGCTGTTTTTATTGGCAGAAAACTGTTGCAAAAGTGGTTTTAGCGGCAGTTTTCCGCCGCAAAAGCGGCTTTAGCGACACATTTCTGCCGATAAAAGCTGCAAAACTTTTATTGCCTATGTTGATGATATGGTTCTATGTTATTTACATTTCTTTGCTGTTTCAATTAATCTTTTCTGTTATTTTTTCTTTTCTGTTTTCTGTTTTTTCTCTCTGTTATTCCACATGTTTTAATCTTATTTTGAACATTCACTCACATTCTCCAAGAAACTCTTCTTTGTTATTGTTCTACTCTCTTTTTTTTCTTTCACTTCCTTATCTATTTTGTTTTTCACAATTATACCCTCTTCCATCTTTTCTTCGGTAAATAGATCTATTAAACAGTATCTCTGGATAACTCCCTATAGCTGTCTTTCTTTTAACATTACTCTCTGTTTACTTCCCTTATACTTACTCTTCTTTTTTTTTTTATTTTTATTTTTTTTGGTTCGCTCCCGGTTCGCGGACCGGGAAGCGAACGGGGAAGCGAACTAAAAGAAACAGAGCTTGCCAGCGTGCTAAACATTCTAGCAATTTTTTTTTTAAAGGGGAGGTAGTTCTGAAAAGAACTTTTTTTTTAATGTTTTTGTTGTTTTATATATTTTTTTTTTTCTGAACATTTTTTCTTTTTTTTGTATTTTTTGAACATTTTTATGTTTTTTTTTGTTTTTGATGGAGGGGAAACAACAAAAAACAGGCATTGAAAAGGGCTCAACAGGAGCAAAAAAAAAATTACTGTCTGGGGCGGTTAGGGCAATTGTGATTGTTAATAGCTAGGTTTATTAAATTAATGCTCATGTTACCACATGATAGCAATGCACCGCAATACATACAGGTATGTTTGATATGAGCAAAGTTCTCCTGAATGTTTGGCACGGTTTCCCGTGCCTCTGCTGCTGTCAACGATATTAGTGATGTTGACCTGGCCACAGGAGTTGTTGTTGGGTTATCTTGCATGTCACGTATCTCCGCCTGGCTGTAGTTCAATGGATGCCACCTGACCATGTGACGATGCATTGTATGGTTTCCGTAGCTATATTTTTTATCAGTGCCTCTAGATAACCGGTCTTTACAAATCAGGCAGGTGACATACCTAGCATTTACTTTTTTTTGCCCTCGAGGGAGTGAAAAAAACTGCCAAATAAAGCTGGCTTTCCGACGTGAAACCCGGGGCACCTCCTGTAAGAACTGTGGTCCTTCGGTCTCCTCTTCCTCTAGTTCATCCTCTTCCTCCTCTGTCTGGCTGATAAACTGGGGAGGTGGTCCTCTCTTCCCATGAGGAGGTGGAGGTGGTGGTGGGGGTGCACCAGCTGAAGCAACTATTGAAGCCATTGCTCAACTCTCAAAAATGGTCTTCCTCTCACAAAGATGAAAGTCAGAGTGAGGAAAGAAGGAGGGGTTTTCATCATTTGGGATAAAGAATATTTCTAAACCAATGAAAAGTGTTATTTTTAGGTCACCTGACCTAGCCATACATCATTATGAAACCAAAAGTGAAATGAACCAATGAAAAGTTTTATCAACAAGTCACATGACCTCTTACGCTTAAGTTACGCGCTGCGGAACGCGCCCCGGATCGCTTCCGGGTCGCTGCCCTTCGCGCCTCGGTTCGCGCTCCAGAGCGCTTCCGGGTGCGCTAACGCGGCGCGTCATAAGACGCATTACGCGGCAACGCGATACGTCGCGCTTTTGCGACGTGCCGCGGATCGCTTCCGGGGAGCTGCGCTTCGCGTCTCAGTTCGCATACCGGAGCACTTCCGGGTGCGCTAACGCAGCGCGTCATAAGACGCATTACGCGACAACGTGATACGTCGCGCTTCCGCGACGCGTCACGATGTTGATTTCTAACGCGGCAGTTGCGCTAACGGAACGTTTACCGGTTCGCGGACTGGGTCGCGGCATCAAGATGAGCTAACGGGAAGCTTCCCGGTTCGCGAACCGGGAGCGAACAAAAAAAAAGTATTAAAAAAAAAAATTATTAATAAACATATAAAATATATTTTTGGATTTAAAGAACAATACATTTTACAGCTACAGATATTAGCTTTTAAAAAACCAATGAAATTCACTGAAAAAACCATAGGTTATAGACCATATATAGTTAGGAATTAGCATTTACAAAACCTTGAAAATTCACTGAGAAAACCATAGGTTATAGACCATATATAGTTAGGAATTAGCATTTAAAAAACCTTATTTTACTCACACAAAACCATTGAAATTCCATATATAGTTAGTTGTACTAACTATATATCGCGCACCCGCAATCCACTGCTGATCATGTCACATATTACATCATTCATGACATGGTCAGTGACATCACTGATGACATCTCAAATTACATCACTGATGACATCACTGATGACATCTCAAATGACATCACTGATGACATCACTGATGACATCTCATTTGACATTACTGATCACATCACTGATGACATCATTCATGTGATAATACGATGAACCTCTTCAGACTCTAATATAACCTTAGATACACTCAGTGTAAACAGACACTCATAGACTGTCACTCGTCCATGGAGTTACTCAGACACTTAGTCAGTCATGCAAAGAATCAATCACACCTCCATTTCCTCAACTATACAGTTATACACACCTTATTTATTCAAACATATACTAACACATATTTACTCTCTTTTACAATGCCTGATACAAGTATACAATGATCCATACAGCCACTCACACATTCACTGGCTCTTATGCACAGTTATTTATATATGTCAACTCTCACATGTACTGTATTTTACATATGTACTTACTTTAACATGTAGCACTGAGATATCCATTCACTCACCAATACACTCATGCACACAGTCAACCGCCCATACAGCTGTTTTCACATGCACTTTTGAACCCATACATCTAGTCAATCAACTGCTCACACATCTATGCAAAGAGTCATACACCTCCCAGCCACCCACACACACACTCAGTCTCCCATACAAATGCTTGGGCAACCAATCAATAACCCATACAGTTAATCATATAGCTACTGATCAACACATGCAGCAGTTTACAGAACAACAGACATAATGATGCACAAATTAAGACAGTTTAGTCACTAACCCATGCACTCAGTGAGACACATTTAATCAGTCACTCATACAGTCAGTCATGCCCCTACTAAATCCTTCATCAAGACACTTATACATCCACTCATTCTTCAATATGTAAGACATATTTTAACTTTACAGAATTATACAGTCACTGAATGTAGTCATCAGTGATGTCATTTGAGATGTCATCAGTGATGTCATCAGTGATGTCATTTGAGATGTCATCAGTGATGTCATCAGTGATGTCACTGACCATGTCATGAATGATGTAATATGTGACATGATCAGCAGTGGATTGCGGGTGCGCGATATATAGTTAGTACAACTAACTATATATGGAATTTCAATGGTTTTGTGTGAGTAAAATAAGGTTTTTTAAATGCTAATTCCTAACTATATATGGTCTATAACCTATGGTTTTTTCAGTGAATTTTCAAGGTTTTGTAAATGCTAATTCCTAACTATATATGGTCTATAACCTATGGTTTTTTCAGTGAATATATATATATATATATATATATATATATATATATATATATATATATATATATATATATATATGAAACTCCACACCTCCTCCGAAGACAAAGTGCGAGGCCACAGCAGGGGAATGTGAGGAAACACCTTTATTCCTTATTTCAGAGGTAAGAGAGCCAGCCACTTCCCACTCTCGGCGGATGCATTTCGGCATTTACTTCAGCCTTCCTCAGCGCCAGTGGTGTGTGTCATCAGGTGTAGGGCGGGTTTCAAAGATAAAGTATCTTGCCCTATCCTGATTGGATAATCGTGCTTCGCTCCGCCCCCTAAATGTTCAAAGCTGTTTTTTATCATCACTAGTAGTCACTCCATGTTATGTGACTACCAGTCCCAGCATGCACGGTTGTCTTAAAAGCACTTCTGGGCGATGTTGCATTGGGCGGGTTGTTGCTACGAAGGTGTTGGCTCCCCGTATCTCTTTCTTGTGGAACACGGAATCCCCTCAGCTCCCCAACCGTTCCAACCTGATAGTGTCCAGAGTTTTGAATAAGCGGGGGCATAGGTGAAAATTCTCCCTAGCCCACGTGAAGCAAAATTGCCTCCTCACCGCCGCCTCTTGTCCCGGGCTAACAGGTGGGTTCTGGTCGTTCCGGTAACCCGGATTTTTTCCAAGCTTCCACAGACGTAGAAAACCAGTGAGCCAGAGCCTTCTTAATGGAACGGGGACCTCGTATGCGCGACACTGGAAATCGCGCTGTAAATGAAACTCCACACCTCCTCCGAAGACAAAGTGCGAGGCCACAGCAGGGGAATGTGAGGAAACACCTTTATTCCTTATTTCAGAGGTAAGAGAGCCAGCCACTTTCCACTCTCGGCGGATGCATTTCGGCATTTATATATATATATATATATATATATGTTCACTGAAATAATCCATAGGTTTTACGTACGTTATTGTTAGGAATTGGCATTTAAAAAAACCTTAGAAATTCACAAAAAAAAATAGGTTTCTTCAATACACCTTGGCGTATATATATAAAACATATTTAACCTTTACAGTAACACAAATTCACTGAGTGATGTCATCAGTGATGTCATTTGAGATGTCATCAGTGACGTCACTGACCATGTCATGAGTGATGTAATATGTGACATCATCAGCAGTGCATTGCAGGCGCGCAAGTTATAGTTAGCTCAGGTTCTACAAGTGACCACAGTGCGGGGTGCACACCCTGGGTGCACGGGTGCAGGCAAGCAATTTTCCCATAGCTAATAATGTAATCTCTGGCCACATTCATATGTTTCATTTTAAGGACTTGCTGGACCACACTCTTTCTCGTGGACCCCCAGCGTCCTAGACAAACGGGTGACGGGAGGGTAAACACTGAGGGCTGGGTACAGTAGGCCGACGCTCTGTCTCCTCCTCCCTCTGTCCTTTTGACTCTCCCTCCCCTTGTCCCTTCCACCCACTGCCTCTCCCTCCCATGCTCACTATCGTCCTTTCATTCGGACTACCTTTCTTAACCTCTTCTACATGGCACACATACTTATGTTTCCTTTTTGTCTTGCACGTTTTGAACGCTGCTTCCACAGGAGTCCAACCCACATATTTTATTTTATACTGTTGTTTCCCCTAATAAACTTACATTTCCATTTATTTGTGTTTTAATAAAGGTTATTTTTTTCCAATAAATAACTGAGTGTATAGGTCTTATTTTTCTGACAACACTTGTCTATAGTTTCCTGTGAAAATCGTCTGTTTATAGGAGATTATGAGGGAAAACATTTGTAATTTAGCATAATCCAACTGACTATTACACAAATAAAACCTGGGTAATTCTACAACTGCAAGGGTTCTATGAGTGTATCACTTTATAACACCATGAGTACTGCCCATGTAATTACAGAACCAATAAGGCACTGCCTAGTACTACCGAGGCTTCAGGGACTGCCGAGGCCCACCCTGCATATTTAAGTAAAGCCCAGGAGGGTGGCGATCCCCGGACTTCAGTTGGCCTGGAACCCCCCGAACAACTAGTAAACAATGCCTGGGAAAGTGACAGTCCCATAGGCTGAGAAACGTCTCTGTACCCTCACGAGCCTAATTTACATGTAACAATAAGATCCCCAGTCCTAGGTGACCCCGCAATATAATATTAGGATTGGCCACAGAACATTACCCACCAGGGGCCTCATTTAAATGAACCAGTGAGACTCCATTTTTTTTTTTCTTCTCTCCCATTTTTACCATTCGGATCCGCTCTATTAAAGGGATGCAAGGATTTCCTCCTCTCGCTTCAACTAGTCAAACAAGGATTTGCTACCACAGGATGGAAGCCATGCACCCGCCCTCTAATAGCAAACACACATGTCCCACGGATGCACACTCCGGGACATTGTATGAGCTGCGCCTGGGAAGTTGTGTTCCCTAGGACCATGATGCATTGGTTAGTTTAAACGCATACTAACACTACTTACACACATGTAGTACAGAGACCAGAGTGTAGTGAAGAGGCAGAGGAAGTGCACAATCTAAAAATATAAATCCTACCAGAGGTCGGATGACATAGTTCTATGAGCCGACGACCCTAGGATGAGTAGAAACTGCTACATGAAGAAAACAAGTCTTCAGCACAAGGCAAGCAATTTTGAAATATTGGTGAGTGCTGCCTTCTTATTACCTGACCCGCTCGTAGCCAAATTTATGTAGTGAAGAGGCATACAGCAGTGGATCCGATAAGTAGATTTATTACAGGAAAACATTACACCTTAAACTGCCACCAACAGAAGCAGACAGCGAGGCAACCGTCTTCTCCAGTACCGTGTACAAACTCCCCTAGGTTCCCCTCATGACAGCCCTAGGTTCTAACATTACATACTTACATTCTAGTAGAATTACACACTAACATTCTACTATGACTTACATTGGAACAGTACACAGAGCAGATGACTTTACAGCTATGAGCTCATGGTTTTATCCACGAGTCTTAAGACCGGTAGGGGTGAGTAGTTCGCTTCCCACTCCCTGTATTATATAAACGCAAACTAACACTACTTACACACAGGTATGCTACAGTGCCCAGAGCACGTCCTTTACAGCAATGAGTTCACGATTTAGGCTCACAGTTTAATCCCCGAGTTTTCAGACCAGTAGGAGTGACTACTTCGCTTCCAACTCCCTATATAATATAAACGCATACTAACAGTACTTACACAGTTATACTACAGCAGCTAGTATCCTACAGCGCCCAGAGCCCATCACTTTACAACAATCAGCTCGGTTTCATCCCTGACTCTTTACACCGGTAGGCGTGAGTACATCGCTTCCCACTTCCGGTATAGTATAAACGCATGGTATTAGTCAGTAGTTCGCTTTCCACTCCCTGTATGATATAAACGCCTACTACCACTACTTGCAAATGTATACTACAGCACCCAGAGCCCATCCCTTTACAGCAAACACTTCGGTTTCATCCCAAGTCTCCACACTAGTAGGCGTGAGTACTTCGCTTCACGCTTCCAGTGAACTATAAAAGCACGGTAGCAGTCAGTAGTTTGCTTCCCACTACCTGTATGGTATAAACGCCTATTAACACTACCTACACACGTATACTACAGCGCCCAGAGCCCATCCCTTTACAGCAATCACCTCGGTTTCATCCCCAAGTCTTCACACCGGTAGGCGTGAGTACTACGCTTCCCGCTTCCAGTATAGTATAAATGCACAATAGCGGTCAGTAGTTCGTTTCGCACTCCCTGTATAGTATAAACGCCTACTAACACTACATGCACACTTATGCTACAAAGACCAGATCACATTACTTTACAGCAATGAGCTCACGGTTTAGGCTCTCAGTTTCATATCCAAGTGTAGCACCATATCATATCAGCACCATGTCACTCTGAGCAACAATGCACTTTCAGACCGGTAAGAGTGACTACTTCGCTTCGCGCTCCCCGACAGAGATAACAGTGCTCCTACCCTCCTTTGCAACTTTTCTTGCCCTTTTTTCCCCTTACTCACTTCAACGGAATCATAAAATGGCGGCCAACACTTCCTAGTTGCAACCGCTCCCAGTGCTCGCAGCCAGTAAGCAGCAAGCTGAATGCATTTACACCAAATAACGGAAAAGCGTGCTTTCTAGACCAAGACCCTTCTCCCTGCTGAATTTGTGGTAATTCTGTTCACCCATTCAACCTGTAGGCTTGTCTAAAGTTTCCTATGGAAATTAACATGGAGAAAACACGTTTAGGGACCCCCTTTTTTCTCGGCTCCCCCTTGATGAATCACCCCCAAACTTTCAACATAGGAGCTGATAGGAACCAAAAATTAGTTTTGAAAATTTCATAAAGATTCATCAAACAACGCCAAAGTTATAAGCAAAACAAAAAATGCTTCCTTTGGAAAACAGGGCCGACACAGCTCGGGCATACCATTGCGCGTCTTTATTTGAATGCAGGTTGCCAGGAATGCGTTTCAGCCACGAAACCGGCCTTTTTGAACATCACAGACGCCATATTCAATGCACTACGCATACCATATTACTCCCATGTGTTCAATTGACATAGAAGATTGCCTCAGATGTTTCTGCCCTTTACCCTCCATTTTATTTGGCAGGGAGCCACACTGCTTAAATTTGATTAGTATTACATTCAGCATATACATTAAACTCAGTACAAAAGTCCAATGGTGATACTCAAAATCGGGGACCTCCAGTGAAATACCAAGTGTTGGATCTCATCATTAGACCGCAAAGGTGCAAAATAACAGAACAATGCTAATGCAATGTCAAAATTGCAACCCCTTGTTGGATAGTGCACAGTCCACCCTAAAGGAACGTCACCAGTGGAAGAGCAAGTATTTCATCAACAACATGTGGTGCAAGGGCAATTAAAATCCATATACTGATCACAGTATCAAGGTCTTCGTTAGCAAACAACAGTCACAGACATGGGAAAAGGGAACTGAACCGCTGTGAAATCTCATACTCGTAATTTGCTAAAATAATTGTAGTACATATATTTATTCCCTCACGGTTCTGTGTTCCAGGGTCCGGCTCTGGTGGGCCTGGTCTTGATCTATGGGCTCAGCAGCCCTGATTCATACCTCATTAAATCCTGCTGTGCTGCTTGAATGAGGCGAAGCAGCACAGTAGGAGAGTTGAAGTGAACTTTTTTCCCTTTTTCTAAAAGGGCCAGTTGAAATATAAGCCTGCACAACACTATGATTAATGAGAAGATGCACGTGACCCTCCCTTAAAAACCGGGACATTTCGTTGTTTTAGACGAAAGTGTCGGGACGCCAGAACAGTCCTGCAAAAACTGGGACTGTCCGGGCAAAACCGGGACGCCTTGTCAGTCTACTACAATGCATCACACGGGAGAGGATGTGTTACAGCCAGAGTTGCCGACTTTGGAGCTGTGGAACCAGGTTTGAGTCTCTGTGTTGGCTCAAAGATCCAGGGCAATCACTTAATTTCCCCATAAAATGCACTTGGGCTTCTGTAATGTAACTGGTGCTCATGTAAAGCGCTTCAATGCCGTCAGGTTGAGTTTGCGCTATATTAAACTGAAAACAATAACTCAAAAATAAAACAAGCATTGGCAAAGTCAATGAATTCTGATTCTGAGGGACCTATTTGGTGTTGTCAATTTTTTTTTAAAGATGTTGCACAGCAGAATAGGCTTCTGTGCTACATATCTAAAGTGGTTCCCCAGCGGTATACAGCGCCAGGACACCACGTAACGAGGTAACAGTGCGCTTTACAAGTATACATACATAAACAAAAAAAAGCACTATGATGCTGTCAGTGCTGGCCACGCCATCGCACTTTGTTTCTATTTAATTTGGGCCATGTTGCACAGTAGATGTGCGACATCTTAAAAAAAAACAAAAGGTCCTGCATAGACAAAACTAATGCTTGTTTTCTTTGCACACTTGAAATTTTTGTCTTGAAAACACCTTCCTGCTACACTGGGGCACAAAGAAAGATGTTAAGACTTGTGGTGTTCAGACCCAGGCAGCAAGTTAAAGAAGAGTGAAGCAAGAAACAAAAACAAATGTTTAACTTTTCGCAACTTAGTTGTTTAGTGCAGGCACATGCTTAGTCAATCTCACACCGACTTAACAATTGTGAAATTGCAATAAACTGTGAGGTCCAGTGAGGGAGGAAGCAGCGCTTACAGGGAGAGAGCAAGAAAATATATGCACTTCACTGGTGACCAGTCAGAAGGACGGTGAAGACACTATGCTCAATGGAGAGACAAACATAAGAATAGGAAGGAAGGCCATTGAGTAAGAAGCAAGCCCACAAGACTGACAAAGAAATAGACTGGCCCAAAGCCTAAAAATTGGGGCATGGAAAGTAATGAGCCTTCAACCCCCTTCCCGATTAGCCTGACATCGACTTTATTTCTTTTGCGTCAATAAATCAATTAAGCGGAGTAAAATTGGCCATGTCCCCACCTCCACGTCCTTTCTCTCACTACGCCTCACCTTCTAGCAGCTATAATTACCTATCTGCATTGTCCCAAACGGAGGATAAAAGGCACAAATAGTAGGATGGCAGGGACCTCATAAACTAGTTTAGCTGGTGGTCCAGATCGCTAAACAAATTGTATTTGTCTATATATCTGGATGGAGTTAGATTTTTTAAGTTGTGTATTCTTAGGTGGTGTACCGCAGCCTTGTATGCACATCACAATCACCTACCCTAACCTAACCTAACTGCAACAAGGATTAAAATATGTATGTTGTGGGGTGGATGTATCCCCTACAATATCCCACACCAGCATCGAAGCACACTCACAGCTAACCACTCGTAGGTGATGTGGGAGTGTAGGGTTAAACATCACAATCAATTGTAGGATCACTGACAGCAGAACCTGTTATTTGGCTGGCCTTTTCACTTTTTCTAACTTCAATAAGTCAGTTGGTAGTTGTTTTTGTTACTGAAGAGAAGAAAGTAACTGTTGGAACAAAGTGGGCCATGAAGACATTTATCCGATGAGGAGTGTGAACACAGGTCATCTAAAGCTGGTGCAGCTCCTTCTTGAGTATTTCTTTTTCCAACTTTTTTCTAGACTATAAAAACTCAACCTGATCAGCCACTATTTCCTGTTGAATTTATGTGTTCTTTTGATTTCTTCATTTCTATTTAGATTTGACTTCCATTAAATATTCATTCATCAAAACAAGCATTTGACTCCACGATACAGCAGAAAGGATGAAATGATAATGATTTGTGTTTTACCTGGTGTGGGAGATAATTGTGGGAAAGAGGAAACATCCAATGTGGGGGCTGTTGATGGGAAAGATGAAATAGAGAAAATTAGACATTTTGGGTATGTATATTTATGCTTAAAATAAAACAGTTATCAGTTATCTCACAGCTACACCCAATTTCCTTTGGATATTAGTATTGCATCTTTTTCTACAAGGAGATCTTTTCTTGCCTAATCCTCAACAAGATTTTCATGCTAATAGCTGCACTCTTTGAGTGGTTAGAGAACTCCCTTGAATGCTTAATCATGAAAATCTTTTCAAATTCTCAAAGAAATTTTAACCACAATCTTTCTTCCCCTCTCTGTTTTTCACACTAGACGATGTTTCATTTTTTAAGACATTGGCTATATCTCTGATCCTTATTATTCTTCAAATCTCTGACCATTTCACTGATGCTCATTTAGATTTACAGATCTTTCTCAAATACGTTTGAGATCTCTGATCCACATCTTTATTTTATCTCTCAATGGATAATCTGTCCAGCAAACTAATGCTCAGTTAATTCATTTGCCGTTATTGAAAGGTTTTGCTTGCTCTGTGCTCCAAAGTCCTACATTCTCATGTAGGCTATTTTTATGCTACACAAACTTGATTGTCCATCATTAGGTAGGTTACCTTTCTTTTTGAAATCATCATTGAGGAATCATCTCTGTGATGCACAACTTCTTGGTCTTGAATATTGACTTTGCTTAAGGTTGCATATCTCAATGTTCCTTTCACTTTGCTAACTTATCTTTATGAAAGCTAGAAATCTCTCTCTCTTCAGTATTGCTAACCAAAATTTACCGAAGAATTATATATTCCCTTAACAGCTCCCTTGTCTATTGAAGTGCTCATGCAAAGTCAATCTCTCTTCTCATTGGATTTGTCTCTCCATCTCTTTTTAAGACTTTCTTACCTCACTGTCAGAACATCTTTTAGAGGTCCATGGGGTACTCAGGGGCTACTGGGACCAACCGTGGAGTTTGAGGCCTTTTACTACAAATGTCCCGGGGCCCGACCTTTTATTGATCCTGAACAACTTGCCAAATACTTTTTCTGCACTTGCCTCACAGCAGTAGCTCTGGATGAGTGATCAAAGGCTCCCTCGGGGGAGGGGGGGGGGGGGGTAGACAAATGCTAGTGAACACTACTCATAAATCAAAGTGCTCTCCGCAATGTCAATAAATCAATATTGTTTGTCTTGCTCTATGCATTCAAAGAAATTACAGCATTCGTAAGCAATAATGCAATCACCTTGAGGTCAGGGCTTTAGTGTTTGCGTGGCAAATCAGTGTCCCATACTCTTCTTTACAATGTAATCAGGATTATTGCTCATTCACTGGTGGCCCCATCCTAGGATAGCAGGCCTTACTCAAGAGCTCTCCTTTGTCTCTTGGGAAATAGTCAAAAGTGTCCATGATGCCGCAGGACCTTCATCAGTGGATTCAAGTGTTACCCGCTTCTGCAGTATGGAAGAGTTCCGCTTTTCACGGTTCCTTGCAAGTTCTGGTCCTGTTCAGAAAAGTCAGTCTGCTCGCGGCTCAAGTGGCAGCACCTGGAAGGAGCAGGCTCCATCCTGAGCAGGGATAGGAGGTGCTCCCAGCTTCCGCAGGCACAGTAAGTCGGTTTTTCCCATACAAGGAGAAAGGTTGTTCTTTAGGCTCCCAACCAGATCCCAGCAATGGTGCGATATCCTCCTCAGTGTGCTCCAAAGTCTTTGGAGTTGGTTAGGGTCAGATCCCAGTGCATGGGCTTGACCCACAGGCTGCAGCTTTTACTTTCTCGGGCAACGGCAATAACTGCTGGCAAAACTCACTACCGGCAGATCCTCTAGGCATATAGGTTTGCTGCAGTACTTGCTGGCAAAACACAGACTTCTCCAGTGCAATCACTCACACCACGTTGGCCCCTCCCTGCTTACAGGGTATCACTAAGGCATACACGTGTCTTGGCATGTTTTCCGGCACAATTACTTCAATAGTGACCCCCTCTGGCATATGGGGTTACAGCAACAAGGCTATACGGCTTTGGTGCTTCCTGTACGACACCCAATGCATGGCTCAGTCCACGGT
Source organism: Lissotriton helveticus (assembly GCF_964261635.1). Lineage (NCBI taxonomy): Eukaryota > Metazoa > Chordata > Amphibia > Caudata > Salamandridae > Lissotriton > Lissotriton helveticus. Next base: position 1,231,873,558 of record NC_136065.1, on the reverse strand, counting down.
AACCTTCTACTAGCATATGAGTGTCGCTGAATAACTCCTGTATATGAGCATGGACCTGATCAGTGCACAACCATACCCTCACACCTTGCACATCCTCTCAGTTGGGCTCCCACCGGACCTCGTTCACTCCAATGCTCTCTTCTTCCTTAAGCGCACACTGGGCTTGGCAAGCAGCAGGTGCTGGAGCTCAAGGTCCCAAGGCAGGTGGTCTTGGTTTCCCCGGGTGATGTCCCCTCACCGAGCAGGGAGCCTAGCATGCCTTGACCCCCCTTTCTGGTCAGAGGCAGAAATCTTGCAGAGATTCCCCTTCTCATTCAGCGCATCTCTCTACTTGGCAGATGGTCAGTTTTGGTCTCTCAACCTCCCCTTCTTATAGTCCATTTCCAGACACCAATTGTGATTTAGGGACTGGGCCTTTGAAATTTTAGTTGTGGTCCTGCTTCTTCTGAAATGTACGCTTTTCTCTCTCTTCTTCCTCTTGAAAGACTGTCACAGCAGAAGAGACTCTGAAGCTGTTAGTTCCACAACACAGGCCAAGGGAGTGAGTTGAGTTCACACCAGGATGTCAGCCTCACTGATATGTACATCTAAAGGTTAATTATGGACTTCCAGCCCTACTCTTCAGCTGACCACCAACTCAAATAACCCCCTTTTGAATTGTACAGGGAGAGTCTATCTCTTTTTCTCCAGAATGTCCCATGGTGTTTAGTCAAAATATCAGGGGAAAAATATTGTATTGACAAAAGATCGTCAAGAAAATCGAGAACATGAAGGTAAGTCTCTATGGGTAAGCAACGTTTTACTATATATAACTCCACATATATGTACCTTGACGATATATATATAGCTTGAAGGTACGTAGATGTGGAGTTAAAGATAGCAAATCTATATTTACCTATTTGCAATTGTCTAGTCCTCTATATTTTTCACACAATATTCTGCCCAATCTTGTCTTCTTTTTGGGATTCTGTAAGCAGCTTTTTGTCAACTTCTCTCGATCGGCAAATCATCATAAATCCGACACATGCAATTTTCGGATTGGTAAACGGAGTCTCGGGTCCAGCCAAGAATCTTTTGTTCTATTCCATTCTTTTGGCCAGAAGAGAAATATGCAAAAAGTGGAAAGACTCTTTACCACCTTCCTTACAGGACTGACAGTCATCAATATTGCAAGTTTCCAAGCTAGATCTAACAAGGTCGGGTAATCGGAATAAGAGAGCCTTTTGGCATCTTTTGAATTGGGGGTAACATTGAGTTTTTAGACGTGTTTTTTTTTTTGTTTCGGTCCAATGATTAAGCTGCCCTCGCCTTCACCCATGATTTATCAGGTGGTGCCCTGATTGTGGGCTTGAAATATTGCTTTGCAGCTTACTCTTGGTCTCTGTACGAAGGTCTTGTTGGGGTTTGACACTGCTATTGGCACAGCCCATTTTGATTTAAGGCTTTGTCACCCAGATCTCTGAGGTAGTCTGTCGCTCCCTGATAAACATTTGCGGTATGGCCAGGGTAATAAATGAGGACAAAAAAAATTAATAATAATTCTGTCCACATGGTATTTCTGTCAGTGATCCCACAGGGAGGCCTGCGGTTCCCAAAATGAAAAACAGGGTCCTCCATGTAATATACCATTGCAGACACACTTGCGCTCAGTGTACATGCACAGCACACATACTCTCCAGTACTATCACCTCCATCCAGCACTCCCGATTACTCTGTGTTCACTGCTTAGTACCATATCCTTTCTCTATTGTGCCTCGCGGTCCCGTCTCATTTTGTGTTAAATTTGGCCCTGGGGAATGGTGTTCCCGAAGCCTATAAAGGCTCTAGAAGGGGGGCCAAACTGCCCCCTTCTTTTTATTTTGGTTTGGCCCTGAGGCATGAGGTACCTAGGACATATTGAGTTTTGGTATGGGGCCTCACGGCCCTCCTTCATATGTTATTTTTTATTTGGTCCTTTTTTATAGTATTTGTGGACCCAAAGAATGCTACGGACTATTGAGTCCCGAGAATGGGGGCAGGAGGCCCTCCTACCCTGTTTAATTGTATATGACCCTGAGGGATGGGTCCCCGGGGACTTTTAAGGCTTGGGGTCACGCGGGGGTTGGCTTTACATATGAAAATAAAATATTACTTTCAGGCAATGTCCCCTAGCTTCAGGGCAACTGACTAACATGCATACCTCAACCCTGGTAGCACAATAGTCCTTCAACTATGCTGTGGAGCACTGCCTTCCTTTGTCATGAAATTTACAAAGTAGGCTGGTTTGGCTTCCACTTTTATATACATTTCCAGGTAGGGGATGTTGATACACTGTCTAAGGTTTCAGAACTGGTTTGAGATGGTTCTTTTTGAAATTGCATTTTCTGGCTGTTCCTCAGACACAGCCCTAGAGCAAAGCAATGGGTCTCACAATAGGTAGCAATGATGCCAGCTCCAAGCAGGAGTATCCAAAAGAGGGTAGCAAATGAAGCCTCAGATATCTACACCTGGCTATCATAAGTCATTCAGAAGCAATAATAGAGGCTAGACAAAAGAAGAGACCCTGCTTACAAAGTTCCTCACATTCAACAACTGAAACTGTATGCCCACTTCTCTACTCTACCATCTTCCAAATGGAAGTGTTCAGGAATAACTAAATATCGTCCCTTTGCTGTCAATGCCCTCACTGAACTTTGAAAGGTAGCTCTGTATCAACCCTATTATAAATAAATGTATGTGTTTCCCTGTGTTAGACATTTGGTTTCGGAATGGCAGAGGTATGCACCATGTCCGAGCAGGAATCAGAATCCTAGTCAGGGTAAGTCACAACACACCCTAAATTATCCTGTGGTCACCCTCTGGCAGCATGGCACAGAGCAATGAGGATTGGCTTCAAATGCAATCTGTAAATTTATTTGTGCAACAATTCAAACCGTACAACAGTGAAAACGCCACAAAAATACTGCACATCATGTTCGCAAAATAGAGAATCATTTTATAAATAACACAAGACGAAACGAAAAAAATCCAATAAGTCGAACTTGAGATATGAATTTTTAAAGAGTAAAATAGAGCTCAGAAGTAAAAAGCTGGGCTATCTGGCTGCACTGGACCTGAGCAAAGTCAAAGGTTCTGGCCGACCACAATGCAGCGCGGGCCGGATACAGGCACCTACTTGGGTCCGCTGAACAAAAGCACGTTGATATGAATTCCACGACTTAAGTAGGTCCTGGCTTTTTGATTACACATTGGACACAGGAACATACAAAAATTGTACATCCTGTACAAGCTGGCATTATAGCTTGCAATCATTTACAAGTACATGTGAACATAACAAACCTGGTGACCCTCATTATCGCAGGGACACAAGGATATACAGATGTCACGTTCAATGAAGGTGACAGTGTACTGATTGAGTATAAATCGCATCTATACACCAATGCCGAAATGCATTTTACACCTACTAAAAAGATACTGACAGCAGTACAGACTGCTGTAGCGAGAGAGGGAGAGAGCCCTGCCTCAGGGTAAACGCATAATTGTCATGACCCCGGTGCCTACCTTAGAGGCCGTAACCACATGCAAGCATTCCAAACACATAGGGGTCCATTAGGATGGCGGGTAGACTACAGTCCGCCTGCCACCCTAGCAGTGCTGGGACAGCCACCAGTGGTGCAGCGGTCCCACACCGCCAATTAGGATGCAACCATCACCGTCGTGGTAGCATCCGGCATATACAACATTATGGCAGGCGGTGCTGTGAGCAGCACCGCCACAATGTTGTAAATGCATGTTATGCATTGGCATGCACAACGTGAGAGGCCGCGCGCGGTGCCCGCCACCTTGTGTATGCCAATGGAGGGGGGTACCATGCGTTCCACCCAAGTGCACCCTCGCCCCCCTCGGGGGCCCGCAACGGGCCCCCAAAGTAAACACTGCATGCCTTTCAATGGCAGAGTCTACGCCATGGTAAGGCATTAAACTGGCAATATCATAATATGGATTGCTGTGCCTGCAAGGCACTGCCACCATATTGCAGGCCTTTGCCGCCCGGTAGGCAATCGTGACGATTGCCTAGTGGAGGAAAAGCGGCTGACGGTCATTCCCCTGCCTTGCTAATCTGGCGGGGGTAAAATGCTGTCCAGCGGGGTGTTTTGACTGGCGATTGCCACCGTCGGTCAGGCGGTGGTGATCCGCCCGCCATACTAATTGGCCCCCTAAGACTTTATATCCATGTTGGATACAAGGTGCTAAGTCTTTCACTGCAACAGACGCTGATTACAGATTTTATTCTACATATCAAACACAAGCCTGTTTACAGTATAAAGAAGAATCTCCTATGCCCAATGAGATAATGCCTCTAGATCGCTATGACGACATCATATATACTGATGGATTTGCTCAGCCTGCAGTAAAGACAAAGCATCAATGCTCAGCTGCATGAGTGATCGTAAAGGGGCGCATGCATGATGGAGAATTCTATCCTGAGAAAACCTATACGCAGTCACTAGGTGACTACACAGCACAGCTGCCGGAACTAAAGGCTCCAATGCTGGCATTAGAAAATACAGATCATGGATTTCTTACACTCATATTGTGTGTAGAACGTGGGTTTCTGTTGCAGTAAACCCCCACACCCGCTTTTTGCCAGATTTCTGATGCACTTTGACTTGATGTGCCCAGGACCTCTGTTCTTTCCCAAAATTGCACATTTGTACCCACAATTAGCACCTCTCTGGCCACATGAAAGTCCTATGTAAAAGGTATCATGGGTACCAAGGGCACTGTGACCAGGGAAGGCCTCTAAGCGCTGCAGCCCATATTGTGCCACCCTTAAAGGTCCTTTACCTTAACACATACACACACTGCCATTTCAGGCTGCATGTGTTGGTGCAGAGAAAAGTGAAGAGTCAGCATGGCACACATTCCTGCAACCCACTGCCTTTGGTATAGATAAGTCACCTCTTTAACTGGGTGCACTATACCACTGGTGAGGGTACAGTTGCATGAGCACTGTACCCCTATAGTGTCTAAGTCCATTCTTAGACATTGTAAGTGCAGTAAAGCCATGAAGATTATATGTCTGGGAGTTTGTCATTACGAACTCCAGAGCACCGTAATTTCTTTTCTGAATTCTGGGAAGTTTGGTAGTAAACTTCTCAGCATAATAAACCCACATTGATGACAGTGTGGGATATATTATGCAGTGCACTCAGAAGGCATTGTAGAGATGCCACCTGAAAAACAACCAGCCTCTGGCGGGTTCCCTGACTGGTGAACAACAGCCTGCCACAATGAAACACATTTCTGGAACCCTGGGGTGGAAGCCTTTGCTCCCTGGGCTCAGAAACAAAGCCTTTCCTGGAGGGAGGTGTTCACACCTCCCCCGGATCAGGAAGAGCCATCTGTTGCAGGGGAGTTGCAAATGGCTTGCTGCCTTTGCAACATGATACCCACCCTCTTCTGCTATCAGGAGCAGGCACCCCTTCCTGCCACACCCTCTTTACAGTGGGAAGACAGGCAGTAAAAATTAGAACAGCCCAGAAAATGTGCCCACCTCTACTAACTCCACCCCTCAGGGGGGGTGGCGAGGTGTAGCTCACTCTTCAGTGCCCACCATCTTGCAAATGGCAGGCACTCTCCAATCAGGATAAGGGAATGTGCCCACTCCCCCACGTGGGGTGAACACACCAAGGGTGTAGTCACCCTAAGGTCAGTAGCCAATTGGCTACTACCTCGAGAACCCTAAATACAGCATTTTGAGGGCCACCCTGAACCCAGGAGGCAGATTCATGCAACCTACGAAGAAGAATGATGGACGAAGCAGCACACCAGAGGAGACTACAGAGAAGAATTGACTTGGCCCCAGCCCTACTGGCCCGGCGGCAGTTTCCGGAGATCCTGCACCAAATGTTGACTTGTCCTGCAGCCAGAAACCTCCAAAACACCTGGGAGGACTGACTGCCTTCAACAAAGAACAGATCTCCTGGGAACAGCAGCTCTGTTCAAAAGAAGTTCAGACAGATTTTGAGACTGCTGAGGATGAAGAAATTTGCCGCCTGGTACCACCTCTGCACCCGTTGCCCACTGTGCGAGTCCAAGTAGCCCACCGGTCCCAGCGAGGTTTCCCAGCTCTCCAGAGCCCAGGTCCACCATGGGTGTAACCCTCCAGGACTCTCTGACGTCGCCTTCAGCCTGTGCAAACTGACCCTGACTGGGAGTGACCTGGTAAGCTGAAATCCGACCTCAAAAGGCACCCTTGCATCCGGCCGCCCTGCACCCTGGAGAAGAGGCCCTGAGGTTCAGCTACATCCCTGAGTCCTCAACTTACCTGCCCTGCTATTGTTTCCTCCTGGAACACTTCCTGAACCAAGCCTGCAGCCAAAATCCCAAACCGCAAACCTGCAAAGGATTGCATAGGGCTCGCGACCCCTCCTAAGCACTGAGCACCAGGATGACCCAGTGCTGCTGGTGGTGTGGACTTGGTGCTAACTGGGGCCCCTTTGCTCTGACCTTAACCATAGGAGTTTGGCTGCAGAGACCGAGTGGCTTGCATGTGAGCAGCCCCCAACCGAGGTGCCCCTAGTTCTTTGGCTAACATTGGCTTCCTGCACTCTGCACCCGGCTGCCCTAGTGCAATTTGAGTGCTTACCTGGACATTGGGGAACCTTAGTTCTAACCCCCAAACCTCCCACTTTTAAGATGTTTACTAACCTGTAAAACCGATAACCATTTATCTCCTTTAGGAACCCATGCTATGAGATTTTGGGCCATAATGTTATTTGTGTTGAACTAATGTTTGTATGGTCCCATTCAGCCAAACTCAAAAGGACATCCTTAGTATTTGCATTATTTATCATCTTTCCTGTCTCTGATCATAGCCTTTCCTGCAAAAGCACATTCAAAGGAAAGAAAAGTCATAAATTAAAGATACATACACATATTAATGTTTTATTACACCTTCATCATGACACCTTGCCCTTGTATTCTCATAGATCGCACTACATTTATCAAGTATGGAAACAAGCCAATGAGTCTTTTGTTATGAAGTTGTAGTTTCACAAAGTTCCTTCTGCCAGTGACATCTTAGATGCAGTTTATTCTGCCACAATGTGTTACTTTTGCTACTCAAAAACTGGTAGTTGGGGTACAGTTTGTTATCTCCAGTAATCTTCTTTCTTTGCACTGCAATGCTCTTAGTACAGCTGTATGTTGACCTGGCCTATTGTTATTCCCCTCCCACCATATGTCTCATCACGTATTACGCAAACATGATGTTATCATTTCTGTTCATCTTAAATTGCGCTTCATAGATATTTGCTTTTTTGTGATCTGGCAGTGCACTCACTAATTTACACCGCACAAAAACATAAGCATAAGAAAATTGAATCATAATTACCAGTTGTTGGCATTGTAGTTGTTGAGTAGTCTGTAATCAGAAAAGGCAGCAACATCAAAATCAGAATCAGAAAAATAGAACTAAATGTAATTTATAGGTGCCTTCATTCCAATTATTATAATTCTCTGCCCATTTCTCCAATGCTCATTTATGTTTACAGATCTTTCTCAAATACTGCTGAACTCTGATTCATATCTGTGTCTTTGCTCTCTATGGATAATCGGCCATGCAATCAAATACCCACGTTAAATCATCTACCCTTAGTGAGAGGTTTGACTATATATCTGCTTCGAGTCATGCCTGGTCTTCTTTCCCATGGCTATTCCTCTGCTACAAATTCTTGATTGCGCATCTTTAGGTTAACTCCCTACCTCTTTGATCTTTTGATTACCACTATGACTGGGCAGGCCACTGGGGTTTGAGCGGTTCACTGACCAAATGTTCACTGCCAAAATTTCTATATAGAAAAATATTGATTCAAAATTATCGATTTTAAAAATATTGACTCCCTATACTTTTAATTTAAATTACAAACATATTGAGAAAAAATATTGTTTTCACTAATATAGTTGTCTTAAATATTGATTTTTAAATATATGTAAATGTAAATAATAAACATTAATTAAATTAGATAACAATACTGATATAATCAAAGTAAAATATATTTAATATTTTTGGGGGGAAATATAACAATAATTATTATTTAAAACAAATTTATATATATATATATATATATATATATATATATTATTTACATATTATGTACATATATCTCATTTAAAAATATTACTAAATTAATATGTTTAATTTATATTATGTTTTAATACTTTTTTAATGTAATAACATAAAAAATAAATATATAAACATATATCTAATAAAATACAATATTTAAAAAAGAAAGCATTGTAATTGTTAATAAAAAATAACTCAAAACATTTAAATTTACAATGCACTAAAAATAAATAAAATATTTTAACCATTAGTAATTGTAACTATTATAATTTTAAAAACCAAAAACATATTGATATAATATTAAAGCAATATAAAGTAAACTACCATTTTTTTTAAATTAACCCGTTTGCTGCTTCGAACGTTGAGCGCCAGTGCTGAACGTTCGAAGAAACGGGTGCGGCCGCGTCAGCCGTTGGACGTGCGCAGCACCAGAGAGGTAGCTCACGCGACGTCCAAAGGCCGACGGCAGCAGCGAACGGATTAATACATATACTATTCCCACAACAGCTTATAAATAGTAGACAAAGTGTCGAACTCAGGTGGTGTAACATGTACAAGTCGCCCACTACAGTCCATGCAACAGTAGAGAGAGTGTTGGATGTCGGATGGGTAAAGTGTACTATTCCCACCCCACACAGTACTACAGTAGGGAAAGATCCTTCTGCCAGTAACATCTTAAATGCAGTTTATTCTGCCACAATTGGACACTAGTGCTACTCAGAAAAAGGTAATTGGAAGACAGTTTGTTTTGTCCAGTATTCTTCTTTCTTTGCACTGTAATGCTTTCAGTACAGCAGTATGTTGACCTGGCCTATTGTGATTCTCCTCCCACCATATGAGTCTCATCACCTAGGTGCTGATTATGATGGCAGGCAGACTAGGTTCGACGGCCATCGTAGTGGTGTTTGGAACCACCCGCCACACATCCAGCGGTCCTACCACTGTGATTAGGATGCTCCCACCATAGTGGTGGGCGCATCCATGGCTTTTAACATTGCGGGCAGTGCTGCTGGCTGCAGCACTGTACGCAATGATAAAACTGCTTGCACTGCATTTACCTGCACTACGTGGCAGGCACCACACGGTGCCTGACACTTCTTGCATGGAGATGTAGGGGGTACCATGGATACCACCCAATGCAGCTACACCCCCCAAACAAGGGGGGCCTCAATGGGGCCCCAAACCCAATCCCTCCAGCCGATGCCTCCATGGAAGGCCCTTCTAAACCCACATCCTAATTTGTTGGACGGTGCCTGCTAGGCACCGCCACCATTTCAGGGGCACTGAACCATCCGCCAGGCAATCGGTGCGATTGCCTTTGGCAGTGACTCGGCGGACGGACTTTGTGTCTGCCGTGGTACCCACCGCCATCCTAATTTGGCGGTGGGTAATAGGCTTAGTGGTGGCAGAAGGACCTCCTTATTTCACAAACATTGTGTTACCATTTCTGTTCATCTTAAATTTCCCTTCATAGATATTTGCTCTTTTGTGAACTAGCAGTGCACTCAGTAATTAATTTACACTGCACACAAGCATAAGATAATTGAATCATAATTACCAGCTGTTGGCATTGTAGTTGCTGAGTGGCCTGTAATTGGAAAAGGCATCAAATCAAATTAACATCAGAAAAATACAGCTGAATGTCATTTATAGGTGCCCTCAATCAAATTATTATAAAGGAAAAGGCATTCCATGAAGAACATGATCATTGGATTTCAGACCAGGTATAATATCTTGATACATTAAATGAAATAAAACAGCTTCTATCTCCAATAAGGTTTAGCGGCAATTATGTACAGTTCATTTGTGATATCTTTCTAGCCCTGTAGGGACACTGTCCATCATTTCCCGTCGCAGACATCAGTGACAGGAATTATTTCTGGGAATGTAGTGTTGCCAGATCCCATTGTCTCACTTGTCAGACATGTGGACGTTCCTGCTAAATATTTAACGTGCTGTTCACTATTCTACAGTTTCTGCCTGTTCATTCTTCAGTCTTACACCTTCGAGATCCTCATTTTCAAAGAGGTAAACTGCAAAATTGGGATGTGTCAAATCAGTGATTTTGGCAGGGATGGATCCTGTAGAAGGGAAATATAAGCAATCCACCAAAAGTTTCTAGATTGTCCTTATTTGCTTTTAAAACATAGGAGGAATAGTGGCACCCTTAAAGAGCTTCGGACAAGCTTATGAGATCCCAAGTGAGACTACAACTAACGAGAAAATAGTCTGCAGCAACACTGAGGTACCGCATGTGAGTCCTTGGACACCCTCTTATGACCCTCAGACTGTGGTTAGGGACCAACAATCCACACTCGGAATTCCAGAGATGGGACTTACATCTTTTAGACACAATTTGAGAGTATTCGGCTCTGCTGAGCTTCTTCCTTCCCATAGATTGCCTCAACGAGACTACAGTCTAGCATACCACTCATTACAGCCATCTGAGAACTAGAAGAGTTGCTTTACTGTCCCTAAGTGATTCTCTGAACCCTCAAATAATGTCAGAACTTCTGGACACCTGAGTCCCTGTAAACAAACTTTACAGGCGCCTATTGAACTCATTATGTCTTGAAGAGCTCCTCAATTGGCCCTCAGAATATATCTGCTGACTCCCAGTTAACCTCAAAATGCCTCAGCCTAACCTCAACCCCCTTCTGTGTACACTAAGAGATATACTCTGTTCTTTGGTTCCTGCTCTGATCCATACAGCTACTTATATACCCTCCAGGAGCACACAGAGCCCCTTTCATACCCCACTTAGATTAAGGGGCACCATGCCATAGTTGACATAGGCTATCTGGTCATCGTCTGTTACTCAGCTACCTGTGTCTCCAGACGGTTGTACGTTGTTACAACGCATGCTTTTACTACGCATGCCTTTACAACACAGGTTTTTCAATGCAAGTCGTTACAATGACTTGCGTTGGGGGGTGCTGGATAGTGAATAGTTTAATTTACTATTCCAACTCCAGTCCCCGTGGATAGTAGGGAAGGTGTTGGATAGTAAATTAAACTATTACCTATCCTAGAGCGCCCCCAGCGCAATTCGTTGTAATGACTTGCGTTGAAAAACCTGCGTTGTAAAGGCACTGCGTGGTAAAAGTTGCGTCGTAAAGGATGTTTCCCTCTCCAGACACCATCACAGAGATTTCAGAAAGGTACTTCACTAATCTGCATCTACTAGAGTAGAGCACACTGTGATTGATGGAAAATTCTGGCTTGAAGTCCTGCCAGGGGATATTGCTGTTCTCCTATGCAGCAGCTTTCATCACTTATATACACGTATATTTTCAAATACACAAATCTCTACTTGTTGTTTTTATATACACTTGATACCATAGTTCTGCAGTTTAGTGTCTGTGCCAGCGTGCCATATGCACCATACTGTAAGCTGCAAGTCGGTAGTGAAATATTTTAATGTAAAAAAACAGTTTGCATTGTATGATAGACCATAATTAGCAGCATATATGTTGCACAATATATAGCATATCCATGGTCCTTCTCAATCAATCAATCAATCACGATTTATAAAGCGTGGCAAATCCACTGTGAGGGTACTAAGGCGCTGCAGTTGTTAGCTGCTTTGTGGTGCTCTGGTCATTTGAACAGCCAGGTCTTCAGTCCCTTCCTGAATTCCTGGTGCAAAGAAGTAGTCCTGTGGTGCAAGGGAAGGTCATTCCAGGCTTTGGCCACCATTTGAGAAAAGGAACGCCCTCCCCTGTTGGCTCTGCGTATCCAGGGGTGTTTGTGAGGAAGAGAAAGGCAGATCACAGGTGTCTGTTTGATTGGTGGAAGGTCATTCGTTTGTTGATGCCAGCTGGTCTTTCATTGTGCTGAGCTTTCGATGCATTTTGGTCAACATCTTGAACTGGCCTCTTTTCTTGATCAGAAGCCAATGTAGCGTCTTGATGTGCAGAGTGATGTGAGTCCATGTGGGTAGGTTGAGGATGAGCCTTGCTGCAGAATTTTGTATTGTGTGTAGTCTCTTGAGAAGGTATGCAGTGATTCCTACATAGAGAGTTTTGCCATAGTCCAGCTTGCTGGTGACGAAGGCCTGAGTGATGGTCCTTCCAGTTTTGCTTTGGAGTCAACTGAAAATTTAACAGTGCGAGTGTAGAGTGTGGAAGCAGGTGCACAAGGCAGCTTTCACCTATTTCTTCATTGATAACTTGCTGTCCATGATGATGCCGAGGTTGCGGCCATGGTCTGTCGGGCAGGGGACGGGCCGAGTTCAGCAGGCCACAAAGTGTCATTCCATTGTGAGGTGGTGTTCCCAAAGATGAGAACTTCTGTCTTGTCTGTGTTGAGCTTAAGACAGTTGCCCTTCATCTCGTCCATGATGTTCATCATACATCTGTTGAAGTTGGCTCTGGTGGTGGAGGAGTCTCCTGACATTGAGGGGATGAGCTGGGTGTCATTGGCATATGAGATGACGTTGAGTCCATGAGATCTGATAATGTTGGCCAGGGCTGTCATGTACGATCTGAAGAGGGTGGGCTGAAGGACGATCCTTGTAGGACGCCGCAGATGCTCTTCTTTAGTTCCAAAGTAAACAGTGGGAGACGGACTCTCTGGATTCTTGCGGTGAGGTATGAGGTGATCCATTTGAGGGTGTCTCCCTAGACTGTGATTTGGTGGAATCTGTTGATCAAGATGGGGTGGGAGACAGTGTTGAAGGAGGCTGTCATGTTTAGGAGGATGAGGGCTGCTGTTTGGCCGTGGTCCAGGAGGACCTTGATGTTGTCAGTGGCTGCAATCAGGGCTGTCTCGGTGCTGTGGTTGGCTCGTAATCCAGATTGAGAGTAGTTTAGGAGGTTGACGTTTTCGTAGTGTTCAGTGAGATGCTGGTTGATAGCCTTTTTTAGAAACTATGGCAGAAAAGGAAGCAGGGAGATGGGCTGGTAGTTTTTTGGTTCAGCTGTGTCAGCGTGTGGTTTCCTCAAGGGTGACCTAACTTCGGTGGGTTTCCATTCTTCAGGGAAGGAGGCTGTGGTAAATACTTTCTATATCTATTCTCCTTTACCACTACATCAGAATGTTCTGTGACATCATGGAATGTTTAAGTGCCCGACTGTGGCCAGAGAGTCAGTTGGTCATCTCAGGCTGAGGAGCTGGTAGCTCGCTCCTGGTGGGGTTTTATCCTTATATCTTATTACCTTAGACTACGCATCATTGTTTATGTACCACATTTTTGGCGACGTTTTTAAGAGGATGAACCTACGTGTCAACTAAAGAAACTTCTACAAAGATAAGAACTTAAGACATTTTAGAATTACTTATAAAAAAAAAAGGAACTAGAGACATTTTAAAATTAATTTTAAACATAAAGGTAACGCCCAGCTGACCCCACCAGTGTCCTGTTTCACCTTGGACAGCCTGCATCTGGGCGTTTGTTTATGAAGGAACTAATTACTGTGAAGGTACTCTTTGTCATCGTGCTGTCATCTGGATTGCCTCCAGCAACAAAAGCGCCTGAAACTCAGCTGGCCTGATCACCCTTCTGTGTTTCTTCGGTTTTTTTTAAGCCTTGACAGTCCGCAGTATGGGCATTGTTGAGTTTCAAGAACATGTAATGTACCTACTTTCACGGACTTGCCCAGCTCTAGCAGTACTCTTCATCACAGCTACCTTTGAGTCAAAGACCACCTGTGAGTGTTTCATCAGTAAATCAAGTGTCTCTACCCTGTGTGTGGAAACGAGTCTAAGATTTAGAGGCATTCTGTTTGGTCTGATGACATGTACTTGAGTTTCTGACAAGTATAAAACGTCATATTTAGCTGTCTTCAACGATTTATCAGTGGTTCTTCATTGAGGAACAGTCTCTATGGTGAGTTCTTACTCTTACTGTATCTCTGAAGTTTGCAAGATTGTTTACTCACCGTACTGCACATCGTTGACAGTTGGCCGACGGTTGGCCAGCAGCGATCTTCTCTGTTTGCCTGCTACCATTCATCTGATGACGTCTTTGGAATACATCTCGGAGTTAGCGAAGCTCTGTGACGTCCGTCCTCTTCGTGAGTTTTAATTTTTTCTGCAGTGGACGTTTTGTGCACGCTTCAGCCGTGAGCCACCCTGCACAGCGTCAAGTATGCGTGCCGCCATTTTGTTTTAGTTCACGCTATTACTTCAGACTGTCGGACGTCTGACGCGGCAAAAGTTTTGTTGACAGTATGGTCGCAAACTTAAGCGCGACATGCTCCGCATGGAGAGAGTGCAGAACAATGATATTTTCCACTCCTTTCTACAATACTTCAGATTGTCGGACGTCTGACGTGGCAGAGGTTTTGTTGGACAGTATAGTCACAAACTTAGGCGTGACATGCTCCGCATGGAAAGAGTGCAGAACAATCAAATTTTACACTCCTACATTTCAGAGCGAGATTCGGCGCCGTCTGTGAAGAGCAGAGCAACATGATCTCGGGTGACAAATCGCTCACCGGAGCTAACGTCTTTTGTTTTAAAAATTTCTTATGCATCAACTCATTCGTATTTTAGAGAATGTTGTGAGTTAGTTTGTGTGTTGAGCATAATGGATGGTTCTATTTACCTTTGGGAAGTTGTTAGTATGTTTTCCTTTTGTTTTTATTGTCAGTGGTTATTATAAGTTATACCCTACCATTGGGAGTGTGGGTTGAGTTCCTAAAGTAACGTTTTAACCCTACGGTATACCCTTATTTAGGGGAGGGTGTGTGGCCTGTCAATACCATATTTTGAAACTAGGGCGATGGTGTACCTTTTGGTGTACCCTATTTAAATATAAGTGTTGTTGAAGTTTTGGTCTCACAGGCTGTGTATCCTGTGTTTCACCCTGCTTGGGCAGCTAGGGTGTTTGTATCTAATCATTGCCCCATTCATGTACTAAGGGTTAGTGCCCTATGGTGTACCCTTTTGTTAGGGGAGGTTGTGGGGACGTTGTAGTGCCAGTCAGTGCCTACAATTTTGTTTCCTAGAGTCTTGTTGTTACCCTTTGAAGAAGTTACGTTGCACACTTTTAACGTAGTGTACCCTTTCATTAGGGGAGGTTGTCTGCATGTAACTATGTTATTCGAAAATTTTCAAGAATTAGTATTCTTTGTGTACCCTTTTCTGGGGAAAGTGGTGTGCGTGGTCAGCGCCACCATTAAGTGATATTGCGTTGAACAATTTCTACATTGTTCAATTGTGTACCCTTTTGTTAGGGGAGGTTGTCTATGTTGGTCTTAATTGCATCACTCTATGTGGGTAGTTGGGGTGCGTTGTCAACGCTACCTCTTGGTGTAGTTGTGTCACAGATGTCAGTGTGTGGCTACTGTGTTCTTTGTTCCAGGGGCGTTTGTATCCTCTGGTGTACCCTTTTCTGGGGAGTTGTTTTGTTCCACAGTTTAAAGGTTGCCTTTCTTGGTGTACCCTTGAAGGGGAGGTTGTTAGTGCACGTCATGCACTAGTCTTTATTGCAAAGCTTTCCTTTTCTCTGTGTAGGTTGCTAGTTCATCTTATTGTACTTCCTGCACACATTTTGCAGTTGTTACACCCTACTTAGTTTACCGGAATCGCTACCTTGTTTTATTAAGGAGGGTGGATGGGCATGTTAAGTAATTTGCATTCTTGTGTTTTGTTCAACCATGACCATTTGTGCATCTTATGAATATCTCTCTACATGCCTCTTTTAATTTTCCTATGTTTCTGCTTCCACGCTTGTATTTCTTGCTTTTCAAACTGTCTCTTTGACTTGCTCTTATGTTTACAGTCTCCTCTAGATTCCTCTGCTCTATCTTAACTTATTACTTGCTGTTGTTCACTAACGGAAGAGGATGTGTGGTAAATACTTTCTATATCTATTCTCCTTTACCACCACATCAGAATGTCCTGTGACATCATGGAATGTTTAAGTGCCTGACTGTGGCCAGAGAGTCAGTTGGTCATCTCAGGCTGAGGAGCTGGTAGCTCGCTCCTGGTGGGGTTATATCCTTATATCTTATTACCTTATAACCTGCCACCTATCTATCTACTAATAAAGAAGAATCTACTACTACACCTGGACTACGCATCATTGTTTATGTACCACAGAGGCCTTGGTGATGGAGGCACTCAGGAGTTTCTTGAGCATGTCGCCAATTTTCTTGCTACCGATATTGAAGATGTGGTGGTCACATGGGTCAGTGATTGCTCCCGAGTGTGCAGAGTCCATGATGGAGACTGTGGCTTGAATTGTGAGAATGTCCCAATGGGTGAGCAAGTATTTCGTGTTCATGGGTGTGAGTGGGCCGATGCTGTCGGCGGAGAGTGCTCGTAGATGTGCTCGTGTCATGGAAGAAGTTTGCCATGGTGTCACACAGTTCTTTTGAGTGGGTAATGTCATTTCCAGTGGCCTCTGGGATGGAGAACTCCTTCACAATGGTGAAGAGATCTTTGCTGTTGTTTTTGCTGGCTTCCGTGTGGCCAACTAGAGCATTCCTCTTTGTATCTTTCAGGAGGCAATGGTACTGGTTGAGTGCTGTTTTGAAGGAGGTATGGTTTCCTGTCTTTTTCCTTGTGCGCCACCTCCTTTCTAGTTGTAAGCAGCGGTGTTTGATAGATATCAGCTCCAGGGTGAACCAACTGGCTCTTCTGGCTGATATTTTGGATTTGGCTGGCTTGGCGGAGCGATTATTTGGGACATTTTTTGATGCACGGTGAAAAGCTCTTCACAGCCTGTTCTGAGTCTGATGTTGTGTCTGGTTGTTGAGAGCGTTTTACCACTGTTCTTCTGATATTTTTTTCCAGTTTCTGCACATGGAGCTGGGAAGTGTGGTGCCAGCATTGGTACATCCTGAAGTGGACACTGTAGTGGCCAGTCCAGGTGAGCTATGAAATGTCGTTGTACTTGACTCTGTTGCTGAACGTATAAATGAGGTCTATAGTGTGTCCTGGGATGTGGGTGGGTACAGTGACAAGTTTTTTGAGGCTGATGTTGCTCATGCTTTCCTGAAGGTCGGTTGTGTTTGTGTTATTGGGGTCGTCGAGGTGGAAGTTAAGATCCCCTAGGAAGATGTAGTGCTCGGAGTTGATGGATATAGGGGCAATGAGGTCATGGATGGGGTTGCAGATGCTGGAGCTTGATCCCAGTGGTCTTTATGTGAGGGTGCATTTTCCGTTTGTGTGAAGTTAGAAATTGAGATCCTCCATTATCAGGGTTAAGTCGTCTGAAGAGGTTGTTCAGAAGATGTTATCCTTGTACATATTGGCAATTCCATTACAGTTTTTTTTATCATTCCCTGTGTGTTATCTTGTAGCCTATCGGTGTGACAAAAGTGATTTTTGGCACGGAAACAGGGTTCACTCAGGTCTCTGTGAGGAAGATGATGTCTCGGCTGAGGGTTGAGATTGTGACCCGGATGTATGATGATACATCGTCAACCGTAACAACGCAAGCAATAACCACGATGTTGTGTATTTACTGCGCATGCTGCTGCCATGCGATTGTAGTGTCTCTGCTGCTTTGTGTCATTACATTGCAGTTCACCAAAGCGACTGCTGTTACATCGTTTTTTTTCCTGATAGCTTGATATTGCTCCGGGGAACTGGAAGGATATTTTTCCCAAAGTTCCAAAAATGTTTTTGTTGCCATTTCTTGACTATTTAAAGTGCCGTTTGTAAAGAAAAGCAATTCTAGTCTTATTTCTGTGTTCTTGCAGTCCTTCACCAAGTGCCTACGTCTCTTGTGTTGTCCACAAGGGGAAACACCCATTTCTGTCATCATCGCCTAATGTAATTTTTAAAACATCCTCTGTGGCTAATATTTAAAACGTACATCTGTCACCTGTCATGTCCATGCCATCCATCTTCTGTGGCTAATGTAATATCATGTAATGCAATTTCATCGCAGGCTATGTCATCTGTCATCGCGTTGTAATTGCTAGAAGGTAGCACATATTTAAAACATATTCAGAGGCTAATGTAATATAATCGGTCATCGCAGCACGCAGGCCATGTAATTTGTCATCTGTCATCTTGTCATCGCAGCACGGGTTGAAACATGCCATCCATCTTCCGTGGCTAATGTAATCTCATCTAATGTAATATCGCAGGCTATGTTATCTGTCATCGCGTTGTAATTGCTAGAAGGCAGCACATATTGAAAACATCATCCGAGGCTAATGTAATATAATCGCAGGCTATGTCAAAACATCATCCGAGGCTAATGTAATATAATCGCAGGCTATGTCATATGTCATTGCGTTGTATTTTGTTAGAAGGCAGCACATATTTAAAACATCTTCAGAGGCTAATGCAATATAACCGGTCATCGCAGCACAGACGGCAGCACATATTTAAAACATCTTCTCAGGCTAATGTAAAATAATCGGTCATCGCAGCACAGAAGGCATCGCGTTGTAATTACATCATCCAAGGCTAATGTAATATAATCGCAGGCTATGTCATCTGTCATCGCGTTGTAATTGCTAGAAGGCAGCACATATTTAAAACATCATCCAAGGCTAATGTAATATAATTGCAGGCTATTTCATCTGTCATCGCGTTGTAATTGCTAGAAGGCAGCACATATTTAAAACAGCTCCCGAGGCTAATGTAAAATAATCGGTCATCGCAGCACAGAAGGCATTGCGTTGTAATTACATCATTCGAGGCTAATGTAATATAATCGCAGGCTATGTCATCTGTCATCGCATTGTAATTGCTAGAAGGCAGCACATATTTAAAACATCTTCCGAGGCTAATGTAATATAATCGGAGGCTATGTCATCTGTCATCGCTTTGTAATTGCTAAAAGGCAGCACATATTTAAAAACATCATCCGAGGCTAATCCATACTAATATTATA
Source organism: Lissotriton helveticus (assembly GCF_964261635.1). NCBI lineage: Eukaryota > Metazoa > Chordata > Amphibia > Caudata > Salamandridae > Lissotriton > Lissotriton helveticus. The sequence continues at coordinate 1,231,854,644 of NC_136065.1, read as the reverse complement.
AAGAGAGAGCCCAAACCTTTGAGGCTGGTAATCTCAGGAACCACAGCACCAATCACAACACCCAATACAGCATTGGAAAGGACAGTTGGAGCAGATGGACATAGGCTATACAGCTGGCCACCATATACATTAGAAGGGTAAAAGAACCTTAGGGGCAAAGTAGTCCCTTGTGGGCGTGGGCGTTCTGCTCGGGGCGTTCTGCTGGGGGCATGTGCATACAGCGATAAACTAAAGCCTTCAAAGTACTTCATTGTGGGTGTCCGCGTTGTGCTGGGGGCGTGGCCATACAGCGATGGGCGCGGCATTCGCTACGTATTACGATGGCATTCCGAAAATAAAACCCTTCACAGTACTTCCTTGTGGACGTGTGTGTTGTGCTGGGGGCATCGCCATACAGCAATGGTCGCGGCATTCAAGCAGCATTCGGAAAAAATGGTGCGCGGAAATCTGGTAAAACAAGCGTTCACAGGGCTCCGTTGTGGGCATGTGGGGGCGTGGCCATACAGCAATGTGTGCGGTATTCAACGGGCAATTGGCAAAAATGGGGCGCGGAAATCCTGGAAAACAAGCGTTCACAGGACTCCGTTGTGGCCGTGTGCGTAGGGCTGGGGGCGTCTGCATACAGCAATAGGTGCGCCTCAAACCAATTTGGATTCCACCCCTTGCGCCAAGCCTTCTGTGGGCGACTACCGTTACAATAACACTGGGCGGTGCTTTTGGCAATTTGCGGTGTGTTCGCCGTTCATGCCAATGTGGGTCGTGGAACTGACAACACAGCGGGCAAACACGTCAGCGGAGGCACATATCACAAGGCCGGAGCCTCACACTGGATGCAGAAGTGTACGCCCATGTTGCACAGCAATGGAGAACTAACTTTAACCTATATGCACAAGTAAACGGAACAGGTAAAAGACGACGTGCAAGGTCATTCTTAAAGCACCCATCTAACTAAGCTTACCTTTTCTGTAACTTACCTAATGATGCATACGTGACAACCATTGCAGACATTCTATTTCATACCCGGACAATGTCGGGACGGGTTGCTAGTGTAATATAATCTCAGGCTATGTCATCTGTCATTGCGTTGTAATTACTAGAAGACAACACATATTTAAAACATCATCCGAGGCTAATGTAATATAATCGCAGGCTATGTCAAAACATCATCCGAGGCTAATGTAATGTAATCACAGACTATGTCGTATGTCATCACGTTGTAATTAGAAGGCATTGCGTTGTAATTATATCATCCGAAGCTAATGTAATATAATCGCAGGCTATGTCATATGTCATCACGTTGTAATTGCTAGAAGGCAGTACATATTTAAAACATCTTCCGAGGCTAATGTAAAATAATCGGTCATCGCAGCACAGAAGGCATCGCGTTGTAATTGCTAGAAGGCAGCACATATTTAAAACATCTTCAGAGGCTAATATAATATAATCGGTCATTGCAGCACAGAAGGCAGCATCTATTTAAAACATCGCCCGAGGCTAATGTGATATATTCCGAGGCTAATGTAATATAATCACAGGCTATGTCATCTGTCATCACGTTGTAATTGCTAGAAGGCAGCACATATTTAAAACATCTTCCGAGGCTAATGTAATATAATCCAAGGCTAATGTAATATAATCGCAGGCTATGTCATCTGTCATCCTATCATCGCAGTACGCATTGTAACATGCCATCCATCTTCACATATTTAAAACATCTTCCGAGGCTAATGTAACATAATCACTAGCGATGTAATGTCAATCAATGTAAATGTCAATGCGCAGTTGTAGCCTGCGTTCTAAAAGCATGCAATGTGAAGCCTCCTGCGATGTGAAAATTGCGTTGCAATGGCACAGCGTGAAAATACCGTAGTTGTAATGGGTGTTTCCCTGTGTTCCAGATCTCAGTGGCGTGTTTTCTGAGTGATCGTGTGTTGAGTAGAATGCACTGGAGTTGTGCCTTGGCAGTCTTGGTGGGCATGGTGGTTGCAGTTGTGTTTGCAGAGTCTCAGGCATTGTTGGCTGCTTCTGATTTGCAGATGAAGTGGCAGTGCTGGCAAGAGAAAGGTCCTCTGCTGGTTCATGGAGATATGCAACAACAGATGTCCGGAATCCATGGTTCTGAGCTTGGTCCAGACGCGAACAGGCACAGACGGGCTTGCCTTTGGCGCACCAGTGGTGTGCCGGCTGTGCGTGTACACTGCACGGCTGCACTAGGGCCTCTATTAAGTAGGTCCTGGGAGGGGCGCTGGGAGGCCAGAACGGCAATCAGCGTGAATCAAGCAGTGAGGCTCGCTGAACAACAAGAGACACATAATCATGCACTAACAGAACAAACACTAAAACAAAAAAAACAGGCACTAACTAAATAAACAGTAACAGTGACAATGACGGGCACAGAGGACAGCAACGGACCCTCAGGCAACCAGAAGAATGGCACTAAGCCAAGCAGCGAGAGGGAGCTGGTGTACAGATATGCGTATATTAAAGGCAGGATATAACGTGTTTTCATGCTTTTATTTTTCTGGTAGCATGTATATTTTAGTTCAGTTTCTCTTAGTTAACAATGTTTTCAGGGGCCATAACAACCTAGTAGCTTTGAGATCTCTTTGCAAACTTGTGATGTCACTAGGGGAAAGTGCACTTTGGTTTCCCCTGATGTTCTGCTGAGTCTAGGGAGCTAATGTGAGCTGTGCTTGTGACCTCTGACGTCTTTATACTGTGTGTCTTACGGCTGCCTTGATATGGTTTTGAGCTACAAACGGGGTGGTGGGGACCCTCACTCCGCATACCTCTGACCTCCTAAATCAAGTAAAATCAAAATACACTAGATTCAGAAAGGACGAAAAGTCTGCAAGCAGAGGGAGCAATATAAAGTCAGTGTGTCATGCTTCAATGACTTGCCACCTAATACATGTTCAGAAAAGCTGCACAGAATACAAATACTTAACTTTTCAATGGTGCTACCATTACCCTGATTCCGAAGTGACAGCACTCAAGCTATGTAGGGACACACGCTGAGACATTTAAGACATACACTGGTACTTTATCGATTAATCATCAAACCAGACTTCTGTTGAAAGCAAAGGGAAAATGGGACAATATATTTCCCACAGCGATATGTTTCTTCAGTAGGTACTAGTCTCAATTGCTTCCTGGTAGGCGATGTTTAGGGCCTTTATCTATGCAGGTCATTGGTTTTCCATCACAAGCACCCCCAATTCTTAGTTTTCTCTTTCTCTCTCTTGGCAAATATGCCTTTTCCCTCATCACAATCTGCACTTAAGCGTTTCTCCTTTGGCCTATGCCTATTACTACCTGCATATGTGTGGAGGCTTTCAAGAATTCGCCATTGTATGACAGGATATAACATGACCGCATGATATGGTATGACATAACATATAATGCACAACGCGACCACCTTCAGCCTGATAACACTTCACGAGGCCCATCTAGAGAACCATCTACCCATAACCTCTGTACCCCAATTCTCAAAAGACCTCCAATTCATCTTACAATGGCATTTCATTAAATTCAACTATAGTGATAAATGGTAAAAAGACACGACAAGGAGTAAAACATGTTAAGACCTATAATGCAGAAGTACCTGTGTAGCAAGCAACACTTTGCTAGGATGGGTGTTGTGGTTTGCTACTGTAGACTAGCCATGGATCTGCTCCAATAGGAATTGTTCAGGCTGAGCTGCCTGCCAGGTCCCCTCGGGATGGGAATACAGATGCCGGCCATATGACCTCTGAGCTAAAGGATCCAAGCTAAACCTTACTGATGAGTCCCAACAAGGCAGAAACCTGTCTCAGTATACTTGTGTTAGTGTTCTGAGGGGGCGTTGCCTGTCGGTGTTGGCTGGACTGTCGTTATTGGAGCAGTGGGCAAAAAAATGGATTGAAATGCAGCCCAACAAGTTGCCACCTAGGATATTTTCTTTTTCTAGAGAACAAAAACAGTAGCAACCTATGAATGTTTCCACCAAACTCCTTTGTGCATTCTTCATCTCTTACTAAAGTCCCCCACAGATTTCAAAAGAAGAAACCCAAAGTTCATAACGTTTCCAATTCAAAGATTCATGTGTATGCTGCAACTGCTCATTCAGCGAGTACAACACTCATAGGTGTGTGAACTGCCTTCTCCATAGTACTGAAGCAATCGATCAGCAGCAGTCTCTTACCCTATATCTCTGTACACTCGTCTGCTGTAGAAAATACACCCCATCGCTCAGAAATTGGCTATAAGAAAACCATACTATCAAATAACCTCATTTCACATAAAGTCACCATTGTATATGTACACCCTCACAAGTGTGCTCACCGTCAGTCATACAACCTCTGGTAATGGAAATCCTTAGCCTCTCAGACAAAAACAAAAAACTCAAACTCTAAATTACTGCTGCCCCGATGAGAGTAGTGTCTGATAGTAATGAACTAATGTCTTACTGCTGGCACCGGAATACACATGCCCATGAAAAGGCAGCTGGGGACATATTACTGCTCTATCAAAGATTACATTTCAGTCTCCCCAGGAGGCAGGTTTAAAGCCAGCACAGGAGAAACAGATGAGAATCGTTGGCTATGTGTTTACTGACCGCACGAACCTAAATCTAGAGGATGATTATGGGTTTAACCATTTTAGTACTAATCTTAGTTTGGGAAATAAACCCATCAGTTCTTGGCAGCATTTTGTTTTCTCGAGAATTGCATGTAAATGCCGGCAGCAGGGATGCATTTATCCGAGGTAGTCATGTTACCACCGCAGTAAGTGAGGATTTTACTGACATTAGTAGTTTCTCTTATGTAATAGGAAGTTGTTTCAGTGGACAATAATGTCGCAGATGTGGTGTATGGGGTGCAATCTGGCTTCACTGTTAGCCAAAGCAGAAGGCTCTCTTCATTCGAGGTTTTCCTACTGACAGCACAATGATACATCCTCTCTTCTCTCTCTCTGAGGCAATACTGCCCATGACCCAGCATAGTTATGTGAACACTGTCCAAGCATGGTCTTGACAGCACTCTTCCATTGAACCAGAGACCAACCAATATCCCTCCTCTGAGCACCTTAAACAAGCGCAACATGAATTAATGACATCTCTGCCCTTTGAGGACAATCTAAAAAAAAAATATTTTCTTCCTTTTCAATAATCACTATTGAAATGTGACATCTCATAGAATAACCAAGAAATCTACATGTTTTAATGTAATACATTGTCACAGAATACTGTCAGACTGGCAGTAATGGGCTTCATTAATGATCGAACACTCACTCATTGAGCAGATGACGCTGGCATCCTCATTGTGACCACAGTTATGCACGCCCATCCCTCGGTGAGGACACGTCCATAGCGCATGCTCATAGCCTCTGCACTTCACGTCATCCAGGTGGATGGGACCGTAGCCCTGACCATAGCCTGACCCTAGAGTGGAGACTGCTGATCCGCAGCCAATTTCTCTGCACACGACATGCGCATCATTGAGGTCCCAAAGGTCGTCACACACCGTGCCCCAGGAGGAGCTGTAATAGACTTCAACGAGACCTGCACATCTGTCCAAGCCATTCACTAGCCGAACTGGGAAATAAGCTGGAAAAAAAAATGAGAGAAAGAACTATCAGCTACGAACCCCAAGTCTGTATTAGTATCAATGTAACAAGTCTTGATGCAGATCACGCTCACAAGCAATTCCAGAATAAACTAATCTCTTCAGTGATATCCTGAGGAAAGCAAGCACACAAGGCTGCCAACATCCAAGTGTCGAAGAAAAGCACACGCAAGCCCACTAGCATCCTTTACTGTGCTGTGTCTCTTCACAGAAACCCCTCCCTTTTGGAAGAAGGGCGACCCCAAATACTTCCTCATGAGGTCTCTTCTAAGATGGTCAGGGAGGAGTATAGAAGCGGTCAAAATTACTTCAGTCATCATAATGCAAGCATTTTTTGCATTTAAACAAAACTGTACAATCTTTAAATGCCATTTGCGATTAGTATCATAGAATATAAATGTAGTGACATACCTTGGGCCGGGTATTGCATAGTGTGGGTGATAGATGGCAATGTGTTTTGTCTAAGCACTGAATACTGCTGTGTCATGGTCAGTGAGTTTCTGAGGTGGTACACAAAACACAAAGGTGCCTTGCTGAAACAAGTATAATTGGTTGAAGTAAGGTTCTCTACTTCTGCGGTCCCCATTGGTCTTCACAACCCATGCCTGACTGATAATTTGTGGCTGCTATTCTTAGGGAACTTTCAAATGATGGTCATTGGACTTTGGAAGAAGCTAAGATTTCCTCAAATTGGGGGAAGTTAAGTAATATTATTAACTCCCTCAGGTCCTTTTCTTTCCAGGAAAATGTGTGGCATCTGACAGCAAGGACTTACAATCGAGTTGCCAAGGCCTTTATGTGAGAATCTGGATTATTAGTTGGACCGGTTATGAGACTTCATCAAGAAAATAATGCCAATATTCTGATATCAGGTCCAGTTAGGTTAAATTAATTTAAACCTTAGATCAGTCTTGGCAGCTGCGGAACAGAGAAGCCAGGCTTAAACCAAAAGACACAAGTGTAAAACATTTATCCGTACATAAACATTTAGGGGCATATTTATGATAACTGGCGCATCCCCAGGGATGCGCCAGTTATTTTGCGCCGCAGCTCCTGCCACCCATGGTGCAAAAAGGGCACAGATGCGTGACGCATCTGTGCCGTAAAGGTGGCGCATTGCTGGAGTTGCGTCGCAAGCGCGACGCAGCTCCAGTAAGGCTCGGGGGTGCCCTATCTGTCCAATGCTGCGTCAGGCCTTACGCCTGCTTCAAGCAGGCGCAGGGTTTTGACGAAGCATTGGCCTGAAAGTGACTGAGTGAAATCTTATAGATGTCACTCAGCCACTTTTGCGAGGCGCACCTGCCCCGGAACGCCCACCCTGCGCCGGAACTCCCACATGTGGCGCAGGGCTTTACAACGTGACGCATCTGCCTAGATGCGTCACGTTGTATGTATGTATGTATAAATTGTTTTGTAACGCGCACTGTTACTTGGGAGTATCCTGGCGTGGTGGGGAAGGCAAAGATAGACGGGCAAGGAACATCTTATATACTGCAGCTAAACAAGTGAGTTTTTAGATTTTTCTTAAATTGGACAATGGATTGACTAGACCGCAAATGGAAGGGAAGAGCATTCCAGGCTCGAGCCGCAACCACTACAATAGACTGTCCACCAAGTCTAGTACGCTTGAACCGGGGAAGGTTCATTTTGAATAGAGAGGATGACCTAAGTACCCTTACAGGGGCATAGAGAGTGAATCTCTTCATTAAATAGGCCGGACCTTGGTCATGAGTGGCTCTAAACGCAAGTACTAAAGCTTTAAAAAGAATGCGTTGGGATACTGGGAGCCAGTGGAGGCTGGACATATGAGACCGAACGCTCTGCCATCTAGGAACGTTAAAAAGAAGGCGAACCGCGGCATTCTGAATGACCAGGAGACGTTTAATCAGGTAAGCCGGAATGCCGCTGAACAAAGAATTCGCATAGTCCAGCCTTGCTAAGATGAGTGCCCGGGCAACAGTCTCTCTCGCCTCTCTAGGGAGCAGTGGAAAAAATTTCCTGAGCAATCTCAAGGTGGCAAAACACGTCCCAGTTAATTTCTTTATATGGACCTCGAATTTTAGATCTTCCCCGAACCAAATCCCAAGATTCTTCGCCGGACCACCCATTTCATTGGGACATGGGATATTCGGGGGCCACAATGAGTTTTTAAAACTAAGAGGGAAGGAGCCATAAAAGAGGACCTCCGATTTGGCCTCGTTACATTTTAATTGGGCCAGGGTTAGCCACCGAAAGACTGAGGATAGGCAGAGATGGACCTTTGCGGTGTCCAACTGATCGTCCGGCCAGGTAAAGAGTAGCTGTGTGTCATCAGCATACCCTATAATCTTAGCCCCATACTGTTCCGCGAGGTATACCAAAGGGGTAATGTAAATGTTGAACAGTAGGGGGCTAAGAGTGGATCCTTGTGGAACCCCCGTAAGGAGTGGTTTTGATTCAGAGGCATGAGGTGGCATCCAGACCTGTTGTGACCTGCCCGAAAGGAAAGAGGACAACCAGGCCAGGGCATTGCCACCCACGCCGATGGTAGACAGCCTGGCAGTGAGGAGCGCATGGGGAACGGTGTCGAAGGCGGCAGAGAGATCCAAAAGAATCAGGACTGCTCTGCCGCCCCCGCCCAAGCACTCTCGAATCGACTCCGTCACCTCCACCAGTGCTGTCTCCGTACTATATGATGCCCTGAAGCCTGATTGGGCTGGATGCAGAGCATTGGAAGTTTCTACAAAGCTTTCTAGTTGTCGAAAGACTATTTTTTCGCAAATTTTTGTCAGTGCGGGCAGAAGGGAAATGGGCCGGTAGTTTCCAGGGACCGTGGCATCAAGACCTGGCTTCTTCAGAAGCGGCAAAAGCTTTGCCTGTTTCCAATCAGCAGGAACCACTGCAGAGGAAAGAGAAAGGTTAACGATGGAGGTGACATCCTTACAGACAGTACTAGCCACCTCTGACAATACCCGGGCAGGGCATGGATCGGAGGGAGAGCCTGATTTAAGGGACTCGAGAAGAGGCAAGACAACACACTCTGACACCTGTGCAAAATTTAGTTAATTGGTGGGAATCAGAGAGACCTAGCCTTATGGAAGGATCAATCTCTGGGCTCACAACCGACGATGCAGAGGTGAGGTCCTGCTGAATTTTGCAATTTTGTCTACAAAAAAATTAGACAAAACTTCACACCATTCCTCAGAAGATGGAAGAGTAGTGGTTTCTGCAACAGGGGACACGAAACTTTTAACAATAGAGAACATTTCTCTACTGTTGTTTTCCGCTTTGGGATTCTCCCTGCGTAGTAGAGACCTTTAGCAGTTTTTACTGCGGCATAATAGTTTTTTTGGGCTGTACGTAGGGCGGCCTTTGCGTCCAGAATATACCCACGCCTCCAAACTCGTTCTAGCTTTTTACATCCCAGTTTTAACTCCCTCAGCTCGGGCGAAAACCAGGGCTGAGATGGGCTGTGTCGCAATCTGGGTGCAGAAGCCTGTTTGGTGGACATATTCGCCGCCTGCAGCACCCACCCATTAAAAGCCTCAACCGCCTTGTCCAACTCGGGAGTGAGTGTCAGGTGAGTTTTTAGTAATTCCTGGCCAAATACAGCCAGGTTAATTTTCTGGGGGTGGCCAGCGGGAGGTGCCAAAGCTGATCTACCCCCGTTGGCCACCTCCCATGAAAACCTGACAATTGTAAATTGGTCGTAGGGATGCGCCACATTTACGCCGCAGTTGCGTGACGCAAATGTGGCGCATTACCAACATAAATCTGCCCCCAAATGAGTAACAAACGCAACACAAAAACTACCACTTTAATTTATAAAAATAGTATATATTTCTATATTTAAATCGACACCAAAACAACAAAAATCTGAGGTAGAGAGCCAGAGTTATGATTTTTTCAAAGATTTAAAAAAATCACTGCCATTCAGTGAAAATGTTCCATAAATCACTGCTTTTCACTCGTAGTCTATGAGTCTCGAATGCGAGGGTTCAGACCAAAGTCGAAGTTTCAGTCTGATTGCAATGGATCGCTGGTCCAAAGCAGTGGCCAGGTTGGTCCATGTCAAACTTTTACCTTTGCACTTAAATATATTTTATGGTTTTGTTTCTTGCCGATAGGCTCGTGGTTGGGGAACTCTGCAGCGGGTATCCAGTGTTGGGCTTGACTTCAGCGGACGGGTGAGGTCCGGCGGTCCATGTCAGCTTAGGTTTATGGGGGAGTTTGTGGCTATCTACAAACAATATCACATTTTCAGCTGGTACAAAATGATGTCTCTGGCCTAAGAGTCTTCAACGATGACGGTGTGCTGGCTAGGTGTAGTGTATGAGCCTCTAGTTTTTTATCAAAAACTGTTATCTTTGAGTTCAAGACTCACAAGTTGCAGTTCTTCCTGTGGTAGAAAGTAAACTCTAGCACCAACCAAATACCTGGGAGCTTCTAGACGCCTGACAGATAGGTTGGGGTGCTACTCATGAATCAATGGAGGGTCGTGGGACTTGGGAAGAACCTAGGAAATTCCTCGAATTGGAGGGAGTCAGGTGACATTATTTAATGCCTCAAGTCATTGTGGGGGCTAGGACGTTATCTTTCGGAGTGCACTAGCAGGTCCCTAGGCAAATCCAGTTGTTACTGGCCAGCTGGACACTTGCAGATGCAGGGCTTCTTTAGTGTTGTATTTCTGAAGTTTAACCACTTCGGCGCTGATGACGAGCTCAGCTCGTCATGAGTTGCGCCGCTCGCACGCTGATGACGAGCTGAGCTCGTCATGTAAGGCGCATTTTTAAAAAGCGCCGCGTACAGCGGGAAAAGCCGCCGCGCGCATGCGGTTAATGAGAGGTTAGCCTAACTGCACTTGGAGTACACTTACTGGTGGACGAGTGCGAATGAGTGGGGAGCACTTGCAACCTTTGGGGTGTCTCTCTCTCTCCACAAAGTCAACAGCAGAAGCAGCCCTTCTCTTTCAGAAATCCTGTATCATTTCAGCAGGCAGAGGATTTCTTAATGCGGCCTGTCTTTCTGAGGTCCACAGGTTCTTCAGGTGTGATCCTTCTTCTGTCCTTTGAGTTCAATAGTGTTCTGAGGCTGGTACCCAGGGGTGCCACTTTTAAGCCAGTTTTAAGGTTGGCGGGTGGGGAGGACTCCCTAACCAATATGTAAAAAATTCTCACGGGCAACCCCCCCACTCTTAGAGTCTTCAACGATGACGGTGTGCTGGCTAGGTGTAGTGTATGAGCCTCTAGTTTTTTTATCAAAAACTGTTATCTTTGAGTTCAAGACTCACAAGTTGCAGTTCTTCCTGTGGTAGAAAGTAAACTCTAGCACCAACCAAAGACCTGGGACCTTCTAGGTGTCTGACAGATAGGTTGGGGCGCTACTCATGAATCTTTCAATGGAGGGTCATCGGACTTGGGAGGAACCTAAGAAATTCCTCGAATTGGAGGGAGTCGGGTGACATTATTTAATGTCTCAAGTCATTGTGGGGGCTAGGACTCTATCTTTCGGAGTGCACTAGCATGTCCCAAGGCAAATCCAGTTGTTACTGGCCAGCTGGGCCCTTGCAGATGCAGGGCTTCTTTAGTGTTGTATTTCTGAAGTTTACTGAGAGGTTAGCCTATTTGCACTTGAAGTACACTTACTGGTGGACGAGTGGGAATGAGTGGGGAGCACTTTCAACCCTTGGGGTGTCTCTCTCTCTCCACGAAGTCAACAGCAGAAGCAGCCCTTCTCTTTCAGAAATCCTGTATCATTTCAGCAGGCAGAGGGTTTCTTAATGCGGCCTGTCTTTCTGAGGTCCACAGGTTCTTCAGGCATGATCCTTCTTCTGTCCTTTGAGTTCAATAGTGTTCTGAGGCTGGTACCCAGGGGTGCCACTTTTATGACAGTTTTAAGGTTGTGCGTGGGGAGGACTCCCTAACCAATATGTAAAAAATTCTCACGGGCAACCCCCCCAATCTTGCATCATTTCCTGGGAAATTGCCACTATCCAATCCCACAGTGTGTCTCTATGCTCAAATCCAAGATGTCAGAGCTATTTTTTCCTTGATCCGCGCTATGGGCACAGCCATGAGGTTCTACAATAGATTCTCCCTCTCTGGGCGGAGATGCCATCCTGTCTAGCTCGACAAACGGAGTGGACGTCTACAATGTGGCTCACATTTGCCTATCAGAGCAGAGATCCCAATGAGGCTGGGCCATCTGTGGCCACGGACCTCTAGCCATCCAGTTGGGAGGAGGTGTGTTAGGAGGAGGTCACACCTCCTCCTACCTTCAGGCTTTTTGTTCTCCATTTCTGGGAGCACTTCACACCGTCTGGCAGGATGCTCTCTCAGGTAGCAACTGCTGTAGTTTAGCAGAAATCACCACTAGAACTTTGAGGCCAGAAGGTGATGACATTCTCAAGTCACTCACATTAAAAGTCAGCACTATGTTGTGTTTAATGTAGCAATTAATTTCATACCTTGGAAAACTGTATATGCTGGTCCCAAATGGAAGTTAGCACTTAGCACTTAGCAGTTGGATATTGAAACTCCATGTCAGCCAGTGGGACTACCAGTCTCACTTCAGTGAAGACGTCGTAGGCGAGTTTTAACTCTCAGGAAACATAAAACATAAAACAGTCATGTCCTTCTTTTTAATATTCTGCTCCTCCTTTATGGATTTCTAAGGCCTACCTAAGATGTTGACTTGCAAATATTAAAAAGGAAAGTTAGCGTTATTTTAACATGTCAAGTTGGCAGTTTTAAAGCTCCCAGACTAGGCTATGATGGCCTATGATGGCCTACCAAGAGCCATGGTTTGACACGTCACTGGAGTGATGTCTGAATAATTGCAGCAGTCCACTGGTGACGTTTAACAAACAGCACCTGGGTACACTGTGAACCATATACTAGGGAGTTCCAGGTAAGCTAAATATGCTAATCAGGCATCAGCCAAATATACATACATTTGAGGGGTCAGAGCACAAGCACTGGGACTCCATCAGCATGGCCCAGTGCACTTCAGGTAAAAATGATCAGTAGAATCAGTGCCAAAATGTGTGGGGTACAATCAGAGGCACCTGCTTACACTCTATCATTCACAGAGGAACAAAGATAACCTCTTTAGATTTACTGGCCCATGTGATATTCAGTGTGTTAAGCCTCTTCTACTTTCTTTGAAATCAGCCTATCTTCTGGAGAGGGAAACTATGCACGCAGACAGCCTCAGCAGAGATTTTCTCTAATGAGTTCAGTTTGTTTAGCAGTAAGATATTTCATCAGACCTCTGCAAGATGGTGAACTCCTATGAGAAATCTTTGTGTATCCCTGAGAATGAGCGTCTTCCTGTTTTTTGCTCAGAAGCCACCTGTGCAATATCTTAGGTGTAGATCCGCTACCCCAGGCCAGACGACGGCACCTTCTATATGTATTTCATATGAAATCACTACTATTTAGAGTTTTGGAAAAGATTCATTTGGAGAGGGCAGCGATGATTCTAGAACCCTCAATTTCGCACACGAGACCTTGGTTTTCCCTCCTTTTGAAGGTAACTCTAGAGCATCCCACGAAGATGCTGATTCTTTCTCCATCTCTTCAGTTCTCGAACTTTTGGGCTCCACATAATCTTCAAGTACAGGTCTAATGGTTGAGCAGGTTGGTCTCCAGCATTTAGATTGTCCTAGAGAATAGCTGTGGATCTTCAGCAAGAATGCCACCCTTCTACATTGACGCTTCATGTTGATCATTGGAATTCATTTTCATTCTACTAGTATTCTAAATGATCACATCCTAGGGATTCTGATCATTTAGAAATTCTGGATTTTTTTAGGGCTAGTTTCCGTTTGAGATTACCAAAATTTACCATAACAGTACAATGGGCTACAATTCAATCTTTGTGGTGGCCATTGAAATGATCTTTCTAATCGTATTCCTTTGATTTCTAGCCTCTTAAGTAGGTTTTGCAATCTCTCAGACCTGTTGTTTATTCTTCCTCTCCTGACTGGGATCTTTGTTTGGTTTTATGGGCTTTGCCTTACTGGAATATATTCTTCTTCCTCTCTTATCAGCCAAGGTTTTATTCTAAGTGATTATTACATCTGCTCAGAGGCTGGGAAATTAGGTGCATTAATCTCTCATGAGCCTTAGCTGAAGATTTGTCTGTAAAATTATTCTTAAGATCAGGTGCTTCTTTTTGCCCTAGCATGTCTTTAATTTATCTCAGGAACTAATTCTTCCTGTATTTTGTCAAATCTTATTTGTGAGGAAAACCTCAATTATATCTCCTCAATGTTTCTACAGGTTTTCAACTGACTTAAACTATATTTATTTATTTTGTACATCAGATGACATGTTAATTAAATGAGGTCCAACTGATAATAGATGAAAGCCTACAGTGACAACCGTGAAGTGTAGTCTATGCATAGCAATCTTGACTTTTATAATCATTTGAGGAATGCCCTCTTCCTGAACAGAAAAAGAAGATGTCCATAGGGGGCACAGTGACTTTCTGAGTGGTAATACTTTGTATATACTCAAGGTTAATGACTGCGACGAGGAAGATGGATGAGGTGGTAATGCTTTCATTAGTTACCAGTAATCTTCTTGACTCCAAATGCGTTCATTTCCATTGTCCCAGAATGCAATAGTGAGTAGGAGCTGTAAGTAGCAACCTCTCCCATGTCTCTCCCTCATCCGGTCTGGCTGTTGATCTCCTGTAGGCAAATAAGTCTGATTTCCCCTTGTTCATTTTGACCCCTTGATCAAGTTGGGCATGATTATGAAATTGTTAGAGGTAAGGAACTGAATATATCCCACCCCCTGAAAAAATTGCCTTCTTTTTATCTCCTCAACCTTGCCTCCAGTCATATTTTGCTTTCTAAATGAAATATCGAAGAGACAAAGATGGCCACTCACCAATGCCTTTCCCAACAGTGTAAGTGCCTTCAGTGACTCTCTGCACAGGTGGTCACACAATCATGCATTGCTCTTTCCATTTCATCTTTGTCCAAGATCTGTCATTTACGTTGACTTCATCTTGGGTCAGAATCTGAACCTCCTTCAGTTTTGCTCTGCGTATTCTCTGCTTATGAGCCATTCCACTACACCCATTAAAACACACATTAGAACAACCTCCAGGTCTTAGTTACTTTGCCACCATTTTGCCCATTCCCACTGGGACAGATTAGCATCACCACCACCTTTCTTACTGAATCTTGTGTCTCAGGGCCCTGACAATGGAGCTCATCAGGTCTAGGTGCTTTCTGGCAGCAATATTGTCCATGTGGGGCTACTCATTAATTTGCTGCACTTATCTTCAAAGAAGGATGCTCTCCATTGCATCCTTTTTTTCTGCAGAATGGCTCCAGACCACTCTAACATGAAGTAGGTGGGGATGGAAGAGGTCAGTAAGTTATTGGGGTGAATAGTAGTGGTGATAAAAATACAAGAACATAATCAGGAATGATGTGGCGCTGATTTACATTATTTCAGATTATTGGTTTGAATACCTTCTGGATAATTCATACGGGTGCTGAGCTTAAGATGCAAAATATTACCTTTCAGTGCAAAGGGTAAGTGCAAAGACATAGCGGTATGCTTGATGTGATGAGGTGAGTATTATCCCACAATGGGTGAAAGATGATAATAAAGCCATGGCTTTCACGATATTGGGGAGGTGGGGGGAGGTGGGGGGTGGGGGGGGGGGGTGAGGGGACACCATAAGATTCACATTTTGCAAATTGACCCAGATAAAACGAGGAATATAGCTATCTACCTGTTGTCTCGTCCTATTTCCCCCCTCCCAATTATTGTACTTTCTGTAAATGAAGTAAGGTCCTTGTATGTAATCAGTCCAGTAGCCAGTAGCATAGATTATGTAGATTTATTCAGTTAGAGGTAAGATGGTACAGGCCCCACCGGGAACAGCATCCTGCTGCTCAGCCCCACTCGTTCCAGCTGACCACTCATCCAAACCGTGCACTCATGAACAATCTATTACATCACACTCACACAGGCTGAGCAGCAAGGAACTGGGAGACACAGGATATAATAGTACTGACTGATTTGTTTGTGTTCTTACAAAGCTAAAAAGGCCTATTCTGAGGAGGCCAGTAGGGACGAGTTCTCCTTAGAGCCCCGCATCTGTCTACCCCACTATGTCCCATTACATGAGGGCCAGTCAGACGTACAATCTACTGATTCTACTGTGTAGCACTGCAAAGGTCGACTTTCTACTACTGAAAGTCATGGCCAAGTGATTAAGAACCTATTTTGGAATACTGCCGGCCTGGTAAGCAGGGTGGGCTGCAAAGAATTGATTAACTTCATATGTGACTATGATATCTTTCCCTTTCACAAAATTTGGTCTATGGAAACCATAAGCCTAGATTTTTATTGCTCCCACATAGTTCAGGCAGTGTCTTCTTCGTCTGGAAGAGTTTGGGTAGTACTGGATCAAAGTTCTTTTTGCTGAAAATTCAGTCTGCTTGCACTCTATTTCAAGCACTTTTATTTATGTGGCCTAATGGATTAATTATTGTTTTTATAAATTTTTATAATAGGTATTTTGATACACTTACTGGGGAGAGGATGTAGCCTTACATCTATAGAGGTCGACCTCAAAGCTGGGGAACCGGGTTCAAATCTCGACAACAACACTCATCATCCTGTGATTCTGGGTAAATCACGCAACCTCCTTGTGCCTAACAAAAATAAAGGTGTCCCCATGTAACGAAACTGGTGCTCATGTAAAGCGCTTTGATACCCAATGTCTTGGGTCTATAAAACTCTAAAAAAAAAATTGTACTGCTAATTTTAACAGGTTTTATAGTTTTTATTTGTGGTCTGGAAGTTAAATATGCTAATTTGCACAAGGATATGAAATTATTCTGGGGGTATTATAACGCCAAACATGGGATCTGTCAGCCGGTTAATGAATGCAATATGTCGGAAATAATGGTTTGGGATTTGATTATTTCCTCAAGTACCAGTGTGGGAAAATTCTTCTTCATCTGATTAAGGCGTTTGACCTTACTAATGTGACTGAACTTACGGATCCAAACTGTCATTCTAAGGCCACTTTTGAAAGGGGAAAATACTCTTCTACTAGTGACTATGGGGTCATTACAATGGGGGGCGGATCCGCCCGCAATAATACACGGCCCGCATGCCATTTACCCCCGCCATATTATGATGGCCGGGGTACCGCAGCAGACGGAAAGTCTATCCGCTGCTTTTCCGTCAGTCGAGTTGTAGACCGGCGGAAAAAGGACACAATATGGTGGTCGTATCTTGCAGACACCGCCATTCATATTATGATGGCAGCGGAAATAGGCCTTTATTTTTCAGAAAGACACACATTTACTGGATGATGTCATCAGTGATGCCATCAGTGATGTCATTTGAGATGTCATCAGTGATGTCATGAGTGATGTCACTGACCATGTCATGAGTGATGTAACATGTGACGTCATCAGTAGTGGTTTGCGGGCGCGCAAGTTATAGTTATCTGAACTAACTATAACTGGGGAATTTCAATGTTTTTTTTATAAGTGAAATGTCCAGCTAACTATAACATGTGTAAAACCTATGGTTTTTTCAGTGAATTTCCAAGGTTTTTAAATGCTAATTCCTAACTATAACGTGGCTAAAACCTATGTATTTTCAGTGAATTTGCAAGGTTTTGTAAATGCTAATTCCTCACTATAACGTGCCTAAAACCTATGGTTTATTCAGTGATTTTTATAGGTTTTTTTAAATGCCAATTTTTAAATGTATTAATTGTTATATTTATTTTTTGATACTCATTTTCTACATTTTTTATAATAATTATTTTTAGCTATTTTATTTTTTTAATTACATTACATATTTTAAATGTAAAATAATACAAAAAAAATCAAAAATGTTTTTTGTAATTTTATATTTTTTTCAATATATGAAAATCAATTTCTATATTTTTTTGCATTTTTTTGTGGTAAACGTATGGTACGCGTACCATCCTCGCACACTGCTGCGCAACTGTAATCATACTGTACACGTACACTCGCATATGTTACAGATACTTTAAAGCACTCCATTCCCTAAAGCCTGCCTCACTACATGAGTACATGCTTGCTGAGTAAATGATTACATAAATATAAGTAAAGACACTGAGTGAATTCTAAATTGGTTCACTTTTACTTTACTGAAAAAATTACAAAAAAAAGGAAAGTTACTAGAAAAATAAGTCGAAAAAAAAGGGGAAAGCATGTTAATACTCGTATTAAAAAAAAGTAACCTATAGAAATGCTTTAATAAGAAAAACAAGTTTAAATAAAGCATTTTAGAAATTATACGAAAGTTAAAAAGTATGGAAAGAGGCACGTTTACATAAACAAGTGACGCACTAAAACAGTGGAAGTGAGAACACCTGTCAACTGAAAAACGTGACTTAAAAGTAGGAGGAGCAATAAATTGATTCCATAGACTGTTAAGTAACCAAAAAGTATATAAACCACACCTGTGGGATAATAAGTTTCATTTCAGAGAATCAATATGGGCGAAGAAACTACGAGCAAGGTAATCATTCGGGACTGCAGAAGCATCTAGATAACATATTTTATTTCCTCAGAGGGAACATATTGTTAATGTATATTTAAAAATACATAAAACATTATGACCCCTCCAGAGGAGTTGGATGAAATTCGACGGAGGAAGGAAAGAATATCGAAGAGAGATAAATTAGCTTAATGGGTATATCTTTTATATATTTAAGAAAAAAAATCAAAAATATTTAAATGATTATAGAATGTGATATGATTACGTTTAAATAGAATATAATACCCAGTTCAGTAAAAAACCATTACAAGAAATATAGGTTATTTCAGGAATTACTACGTGCAAAGTAATGATTAGAAGCGATGTCATAATCTTCAATTTATGTTTCATTTCCACAGAGGGATCATATTGTTAATGTATATTTTAATTTATATTTAACTTTATGATCCTTCAACTGGAGTTGAATGACTGACAACCAAGATTTTTTTTTTTGTATGCAAGTATTTCTTAATGATTGAAAAATATAGTACAAATAAGCTTTCGAGAAAATACTTAGCAATCAAGGAGAATAGTCTTTAGAGTGAAAATGGGCTGAAAGTATTTATATTGAGTAGTGCTTTTAGTAATTTTCACTCGTGAAAAACAAGAGGATTATCTTCGCAAGCACTTTTTTTCAACAAAATAATTTATTTGGGGGGGCGGAGTCAAGATGGCGGCGGAGTAGGACGCTCTACTCGGTCCCTCCGACGCCAAACCTGCTGAGCTTTGTCTTGCACCTGCCAGGACCATAGGAGACCTAGCCGGGAGTGTGGCATCGGCCCCCGAGGCGATCCTGAAAGTCTGGGCTCCCTAGCGGTCCTCCTTGTGACGTGGTGCGCCCCTGTTTGCGGGCGGCCTGTGGTGTGGCGTGGCCGGCGTTGAGCCAGGAGCTGTAGTGACGACTGCGGCCGGGGCTGTGGAGCCCTGTCGCGCCACGGAGACGGGCCGCGAGGCGGCTGACGGCGCCACTGCAGCGAGCTCCGGCGGAGCGAAGACTAGCACCCCCAGTCCGACGGAGGGTGCCGAGCAGGCACGGGAGCAGCACTACGGGCCGCTGGCGCCCAGAAGTAGCGGGACTGGTGGACGCTCCGGTCCGCCATTGTGCAACAAGCGAGGCCGTGGCTTACAGGCCCACAGGCTCCTGTCTCGCTAGGCCACGAGGCGGTGGTTTGGGCCTGCCGCGGACCCGGGATTCCCGAGCACCGGGGGCCTGGGACTTCCGACACTCTCCGATCCCCTGGCTGAGTGGGGATAGCAATTATCAAGGCCTCTGGGCGTGGGAGCTGCGCTCGCGCTCCGCCCGAGTTGGTGTGGAGACAGCGGTGCCATCGGGCCCTGGAGACCGGACGGTGCGACCGGCACTGGTAAAGACCTGAAATGCCCGCTCCACGCTTTGAGTAGGTGTCCAACGGTGCCCCTCTGCCATTGCTTTGGGACTGCTCCTGTGGATTCGCGCCACCTGACGTAGCCAGTACGGATAGTGGGGAGAGAGGCGGCAATACCCGGGCCTATCGGATGTCTGGCAGCTCCTACTCGGGGGAGAGCAGATTAGGTACCACCCTATCGCGAACCCCCAAGAGGCCCCTCTGGCACGTTGAAGGCTGCAGCTGGGACACAAGGGGCCCGGCCCTCTGCTCCTGGAGAGTCCGGAGGATGCCTTCGGTGGTGCCTGACTGAACCGTCTGTTGGCTGGCACGGACGATTGGCGCTCCCTGGCCCCAGGGCCCGGTGGGCTGTGGGGAGACGGCGGTCTGCTGTTAACCCCACCAGGAGTACTCCCCCAGGCTGCACATCGTTGACTTACCTGCTGTTTCTCTGGGACTTCGGTGGTGAACTACAGCAGTGCTGTGCTATGGAACCTCTCCCTCCCGCCGCGTCCTACGGCCAACATAGCTGTCTCGGCTTGGGGTATCCTGCCCCTGTTCACGACTGGGACCTACAGGGGGCAACGACGACTGCGAAGCTGCGGAGAGGCCCCTGGCGTTCCTATCCAGCGAGGCAGTTGCTGCCCTGGTGTGCCTTGGGGGTTAATCTCCAGGCGACGAAGAGCAATGGCCAACAGGCAACGCAAAGAGAAGCCGGGCAAGGACGCCCCACCAAGTAACTCCCAGCAACCGGCGTCGCCGGGCCCCAGCGTTTCGCCCAAACCAAGAGATGATGAAGCTCCTGCCATGAAAGCCTTCATGCTAGAACTCTTCTCCACGATAAAGGAGGACATCTCGGAGCTCCGCTCCCAACTCTCTTCGGACCTCTGCGAGATGAGGAGAGATGTGGATGAAATCGGTGAGCGAGTGGCCACACTAGAGGAACATGATCTGGGGATGGCCGACGAGGTGCGCCAACTCCAGCAGGACGTGATCCACCTCACGAAACAGAACCTGGACCTCCAAGCCCACAGAGAAGACCTGCAAAATCGGCCCCGCCGGAATAACATCCGTATCCGGGCGGTGCCTTGGGATGGAGAAGCCGGAGACCTGCGGGGTTATGTAGAGGCCCTCTTTCTGCAAATCCTGGGAGAGGAGGATCTTCACGAGATTCGTATGGACAGGGTCCATAGAGTTGGTCTGCCAAGAGGCGGTGGGCTCCCCCCCTGACATTCTGGTTTGCGTCCATGATTTCCAACTAAAGGAACGCATACTCAGGAAGGCACGGGGGATTTCTTCGTTGCAATTTCGGGATCATCATCCTCAGCTCTTTCAGGATTTGGCGGCATCGACGCTCCAGAAATGGCGCGAATTTCGACCTGTTACCGCCTTTTTGCGAGACCAGAATGTGGCCTACTCCTGG
This sequence comes from Lissotriton helveticus, assembly GCF_964261635.1. NCBI lineage: Eukaryota > Metazoa > Chordata > Amphibia > Caudata > Salamandridae > Lissotriton > Lissotriton helveticus. The sequence goes on along the minus strand of NC_136065.1, from coordinate 1,231,833,712 downwards.
GGTCACCCCTTTCGTCTCATCTTCAGATGGCAGAACAGGTTGGTTCAGATCCGCTCCCTGCAAGCTGCCAAAGATCTGCTGGGCCTGACCGACGCGGCCCCCTCCCCGAGAGGAGGGAGCTCCCCTGCGAGACGGAGGCGGCGCTCTCCAGCCTGGCAGAGAGTGGGCGGTGCAGCGGCAATGAGGAGACCAGACCCCACGACCAGCCTGCAGGAGAGGGGTGCAGCGGTTGCCTCTGTAACCACAGTGATGGAGGCTACGACTAGAAACAGCTCCGGAGCGGCCTGAGTCCTGGTCGGCTAAGTGGATGGCGTCGGGGGGGACACCTCCGATTCAGGTACTGTGGGTCCTTATGTACTTTTTGGGAAGACACCCCGGACCTGGACTTGGGGGGACCACTGACTGTTCCCCGTCCCTCGCTCCTTGAGGGTGCCTATCCGCGTCCGCTTGTTGGGACTATTGCTCCCTCTGACCTGTTTGGTGAGAATTTTCCTTGTTCCCTCTTATTGCTTTCACTTGTTTTGTTGTTCCTTTGTGGGACTACCGGGGTTTGGGGGGAAAGAAGGATCAGTGGGCTTCTGAGGGAGGGGGGGTAGTTGGGTACTGGGGAGACGGTGGTGGTGACCAAGAAATATGCATGAGGGTGGATGTCAAGTGGAGGTCTGCTGGATTTATGCCTTTTGACTCAATAATTCTGGATTCGCGGAGAGCATGGTGGCCGAGGGCGAAGGGGAGGAGTCTGGGGCGGTATGGAGGGGAGCATGTCTGCCCGGGTTGGACCCTTCGCATTTGCTTGTGGTTGGAGATGCCGGTACGTCGGGCCGTTTGGCTGCACTGGGTGATGGGTGTTGTGAGATGTATATGCTATGTACGGAGGGCGGGGGGTGAGTTTATCATTAAGTGATGCCACTAACTATAGGTACTTGGAATGTGAAAGGCTTGAATTCCCCGCAGAAGCGCCAGAACATTTGGAAGTATGTACTCGATCACCAACTGGATGTTGTGGGCCTCCAGGAGACACACCTGGCGCGCAAGGATGAACTGCGCCTTAAACATAAAAAATGTCCCCTTATCTACAGGTCATCGGCTGCCACGAAGCATAGAGGGGTGGCCCTGGTCTTCCGGTCTGCCCTTCACTTTCAGCCCATGGGGGTACGCAGTGATAAGGATGGTCGTTGGCTGATGGTCAAGGGGTTGTTGTATGATAAAATGTGCACCTTTGTGGTAGTGTATGCCCCGAATGTTGGCCAGAATGGCTTTCTTCAGGATCTATTGCGGAGGGTGGATGACTTTGTTGAGGACGCTTAGTTTTTGCTAGGGGACTTTAATCTAGTATGGCATAAGGAAATGGATAGCTCTCATGCTCAACGTTCGGATACTGGGGTCTTTTCAGCTGAGACGCAGCGCCTGATAGGAGACCTGGGGCCGGTGGATGGGTGGCGCTCTCTCCATCCCCAATCTAGGGACTACACCTTCTTCTCCCACGTCCACCACACCTATTCTCGCCTGGACCACATTTTTTTTAACCGGTCCCTTAAGGGGGATGTCCATGACGCCCGAATGTTCCCGCTCTCGGTCTCTGATCAGTCTGCTCGTGCTCTGTTTGCGCTGGTCGGCAAGGGGGGACGGGCAACGCAAATGGTACTTCCCCGCCTCGCTTATACGGGACAAGACTTCCTGTAAGGCATTGCGCAAGGCCATACGTTAATTTTTGGATCTTAACCCTGTGGCCGATACGTCCACCTTCACCACATGGGACACCTTTAAGGCGTCAATGAGGGGCACCTGCTTGGCCCTCAATGCCAACCTCAATAAGCTGAGACGTAAGGAGCGGGAGGAATTGGAAAAAGAACTAGAGGTTCTTGAACAAGAACATAAACGGAATCCTTCCAGTTTGACCCTTCGCCCATTAACGGCGGTTCGGGGGAAACTTAGAGCTCACTATAACAACAGGGCAGAGTTCACTCTACTTAGACTCTGACGCCTCTCCAATGCCAGGGGAACAAAGTGGGGAGGCACCTGGCTCGCCAACTCCGGGATAAGCGGGAAAGGGAGTATATAGGAGGTGTTCAAGATGCTGCGGGGACCCTGCACCATCGGGATGAGGACAATGCTGACCTCTTTGGACGCTTCTACGCAGCGCTCTACAGAGGGGAAGCTTCTAACCCTGATGACCAACGGGCCTACCTAGGTGGCCTTTCGCTTCCCCAGGTTTCCCGAGAATGGAATGAGTTTCTCGAGGCTCCGTTTACCAGGGAGGAGGTCCTGGATGCTATTAAAAACCTGAAACCCCATAAGGCGCCTGGGCCGGATGGATATACGGCTTTATTCTATCAATCCTTCGCGTCAGAAGTCAGCGACTTTCTGGTTTCTCCTTTTAATACCATGGCAGAAACCGGGGAGACGCCGGGATCCATTGCCGAGGCGGTCATCTCGGTTATCCCAAACCGGGGAAAGACCCGTCCAAATGCTCCTCATACCGGCTGATAGCTCTCCTCAATATCGACGCCAAGCTGTACTCTTCCGTTATTGCAGGGCGCCTTCAAGACCTGATGCCAGCGCTCATTCATCCAGATCAATCCGGATTCATTAAGGGCCGCCAAACCCATGATAACACGAGAAGAATCATCCACCTGATTGAGAAAGCCCAGAGGTTCAAGATCCCGGCAGTTCTAGTTGGTCTAGATGCCGAAAAAGCCTTTGATTGGGTGGATTGGGGCTTCTTATTTCATACTCTGGCCGCCTTTGGCTTTTCCACTAAATTCCTCTCGATGGTAAGAGCGAATTACAGCAACCCCCGCTCCAGGGTGGCAGTAAACGGCCATCTCTCTGCGTTTTTCCCCCACTCGCGTGGCACCAGGCAGGGCTGCCCCCTCTCTCCTCTGCTCTTTGCCCTGAGTATCGAACCGTTGGCACTTGCTGTGCGTGAGCATGAGGAGATACATGGGATCCCGTTCACGGGAGAGCAACATAAGATTACCCTTTTTGCCGATGACGTTCTCCTCTCTATTAAAGACCCAGCCCATTATCTCCCGCATGTCCAGCGGGCTCTCCTGCGCTTCGAGGAGGTAGCGGGTTTCAAAGTAAATTACGATAAGTCCTTTGTCCTCAATCTTACACTCCCCGCGGCGGAGGTGGATGAACTGTGGTCTCTCACGCCCTTCTCGTGGGCCCCCCATTCCATCCTGTACTTATGAGTGCGGTTGACTCCCTCGATTGGGGAACTATACGCGGCAAATTTCCCCCAATTGTTGGCACAATCTCGTGCAGACCTGGAGCGCTGGAAGCCAAAATACTTATCGTGGCTGCGTAGAATTCACGCGCTTAAAATGGTTATTCTCCCCAAATTCTTATATCTCTTCCAGGCGCTCCCTATACCGCTGGAGACTGACTTCTTCTGGCATCTCAAGACCCAGATGCTACGGTTCGTCTGGCAGGGGGGTAGAGAGCGGTTCTCCTTTGCTACACTCCGCCGGCCGCAGAAGGAGGGAGGGGTAGGCTTCCCCAATATGCATCTGTACTACAAAGCCGCACTACTGTGGGTCATAGTGGAGTGGTCTCAACAATTCTCGGAGAAACACTGGCTGCACATGGATAGAAGTGTAGCGGGTAGATCAATCTGGGATTTTGCGTGGAAACCCAAGAGCGACAGGCCCAAAAACGCATACATTAGTACTCCCACGGGCACTACCCTCAAGGTCTGGAACACGGTGACTGGGGATGATCGATGGACTTCGTTCCCCTCTCCCTTCACACCACTACACTTTAACCCGGCCTTCCCACCGGCACTACAAGAAGGGACTTTCGATGCTTGACGGGAAGGGGGATGCCGCGCTCTCATGCACCTATTCCATGGCCATGCCCCACTAACCTTTGACAACTGTATGCGGGACTACGGAGTGCAGAGGTCTGAGCGCTTTCGCCACGTCCAGCTGCTCTCTTGGGCCACGTCCTCTGCAGTCCACGCCGGGGCCACGAGACCGCCCTCCACCTTCGAAGCTTTCCTATTGCGAACCTCCTCTATGAAAGGAGTCATCTCCTTCCTCTATGGCCTTTTGCTCACCTCCGCAGTGTCTCCTCGCCCCTGATACATGAGTGCATGGGAAGACTTCCTCGGACGAGACATCTCGGAGGGGGAGTGGTCACGCCTATGGAGGGACATCGCTGTGCATAACCCCTCAGTGGAACTCAGAGAGGCACACCTCAAGACTCTCATGGATTGGTATCTATACCCTGCCAAACTGCACCGCATTTTCCCAGCCTCCTCTGACAGATGCTGGAGAGGCTGTGGTCTACTTGGAGATTTTCGCCACATCTGGTGGGACTGTCCGGTCATCCGCCCATACAGGGAGGAGATCTTGTCTCATATCCGAGAGATTCTAGGGTACCCCGTTGATGGCTCCATAGCTTACATCTTGCTAGGTCTTCGGGACCCGGAGCTCGAACACCAAACCCGAGCAGATAAGCAGATACTATGGTTATGTCTCGGAGCTGCGAAACTCACTTTAGCTGCGGCCTGGAAGACGCCGACGGCCCCGGCGATCTCCCTGTGGCATGCGAGGTTGTGGAGGCTGCTGAGCATGTATCGGGTAGCGGACATTTTTCTAGGTCTCTTTAAAAACTTTGTTTTGCTGCGGTCCCTTGGTGCGCTTCCTCTCCAAAGGTTTACCATCCACAGTCTGTCCGGCGCGATTCGGTCCCTTCATTTGTTCCAGGTGTGAATGTTATAACCGGAACGACTGCTAGAATGAATGATGTCACCACCACTGGGGGGGAAGGGGAGGGGGGAGGGATGAGGTATCTTTATTCCTTGTTTTTCTTGCAACATTCTTACTGATGATTGGGCAGGCACAGGTTCAACGCAACGCGTGGTGTTCCTTACGGTTGCTGTCCTGCCTGACTGAGCGTTCTTCCCCGCTTGGTCGGTTGACCTGTGCTTTCTTTCACATAATGCCTGAATGATTCTGCTATTTCTGGACTGTTCCAATGAACTGCATGGACTTTGCTCTTTTGCTTATAAGGCCCTGGATCGTGCCTCCCGGATTGCCCCCCTGTGTGGGAAGTTGTGCGGAATTGTCGCTCATCTTTATTTCTATGTGTCTCTTTTTTCGCTAAAACACAAATAAAGGTTTTACAAAAAAAAAATGTAATTGTGTCTTGAAATGTTAATATGAATATTAATTCTTTCAATTTTTAAAAATGATTGTAAAATGTAATAATGACTTGAAATGTACATAAAAAAAAAGATGAAGTAGTGTGGGAGTGTTTGTCGTAGCACTTCTATTCTACTTTATCTGAAAGTAAAAAAAGCCCAAACATTTTAAAAAAGATGATGGGGTAACACTTATATAATGTAAACTTAAGAAATGAGTGCTTATGATAACATAAAAGAAATGTGGTCCAACACGTGATACCAATGAATGAAAAATAAAATTTGCACTTCACCCATATGATGAATATAAAACACTCAATAAAAATATTTTGAAAACTTGGGCACATTTTTAAATACCTTTACAGTCAACAAACTCGTAAGCAAAGTACACAGTTTAAGTTAAAAACACCCTACCACAACTAGTTTTTGAAACGTATTGTAAAATAAAGTGCGTCACAAAATGGGCTACATACATGGTGAGTGTATCGTAACGTCACATAGAAAAAAAAAGCCAATCAAAATTAGGATCAGGAAGGTAGACATAACCACACAACAGCCAATCAAATGTTTTTCAAAATCTGCGCAAAGAAAGGGATTGATCGTTAATATGTCTTCTTACAATGCTTCACAACCAAGCAAAAAGAGGTGTTGAAAGTTTCTGTGTTTAACATACGAGCAGATAACCTTACAAGTACACGCAGCGAGAGGCAATTATTAACCTGTTCGGTGCTCATGACAAGGTCAGCTCGTCATGCAGTACACTGGAGCTGTGCTTATGACGAGTTGACCTTGTCATGAAGAATAGGCTTTTAGGATTTTCAGCGCAGGACGGGAAAAGCCTTAGCAGCCAAGGTGTTAAAGATGACTTGCTTTCGCAAGATCTCGAAAGACTTCTTCCAGAATAACTACGCACTTCACTGCCAGACCCCATTTAATGATTATCCAGGCTCTCAAGCCTAAACACGTCACAAATCATCTCTCATCACTGTCTTTTCTTTTTTAGTATATTGTGTGAGGCAGACTGCATGACCCTATGCCTAGAGCCCTCGAAGGCCCTGGAGACTGCCACGCCCCAGGGCCAGCTCCTGCAGTGTTCCGGAGCCGCTCGGCCCCCCTCCCAACATTTAAAAGCCCCGGGGGGTGGTGGTATATTAATTAAGGCTGAATACGTTAGTACAGCCCACTCCGCTTACGCTACCAGGAAAACACAACAACACTACATGGCCCAGATTTCCATTGTAGTGATTTCTTAGTTCCAGGTCTAGTTGTCAGATCGGCACACACACTCCCTCATGACTGGTATACACCCAAACCACACCCATCCAGCGCATCCGTTACTACACACGTGACCCTACCTATAAAAAAGACGGGGCACACGTGCTCTACGCCATTTTAGAGTTGCTCTCATCGCAAGCGCTGTGATGGCCCATCCTGGTGGTTCGCATGCTTCAAGTAGGCCCAAACTACCGATCAATGGGGCCCACTACCACATGCATGGCCTCTTTGGTCACTGATTTAGTGGTACACAAAGCACTGAGCGGGTGAAGAACCTGCAATGATGATGATGGGAGCACGAGTATGTCGTTAGCCATAGAGATATCAAGACTCAGCACCATATACGAGACTTCTTTGTGGCAGATCGGGACTACATAAAGCAGAAGGTGTCCTATCCACGAAAAGGTGAACTGAGCAGTGAGGCCTGGGTACGCTTCGAAGGGAGTCAAAGGGCTGTAGCATACAAAAAGCGACGCAGGGATTTAGAAAACCGCAGTCCTATATAGTGTATCAAATTACATGTATATATTTTTTTCCCATAGCAGGAACGTTTTTATAATCGCTCAAACGTCCGGAATATAAACTATACAAATAGTTATTTTAAATATGAGAAGGAACGTGTGTAAAAGGGCAATGTTATTCAACTCCACATTAAGATAGTAACAATTACCAATCATAACATCTTTCTTTTACTATCTTTTAGATGTAGAGCTTCAGGGTGCATTATGTCTCGGCACGTAGTGAAAAACACACTGGTGACAAAAAGTTGAGCTGCGAATATTCTTTGCAGGCACTCTCTCACATCCTCTCTTCTTTGATAAAAAAATGACACACAATGTTAACTTCCTTTTTATCTTACAGGTTGTGTTACACAAATTAGCGTCCCCCCAACACCTCTAAAAGTCAATGTTCGAGGATTCTGCAATGATGCGTGGCCATCGTAACAACTTCTGAGAAAGCTGCTTTGACACGTAGTGCACCCTCTTTGAATCAGGCCAATGGCACATGGTGAGCAAAGAAGCTTGTTTCCGAAATAACGACAAGTCATCAGTGAAAGGAAAAAGTGGGACAATACTATTACTAACTATTTATACTATCTTTCAGATCACTAAACTGGAGGGTGCACTATGAACCAGCACGTGCTTGGACACACAGCGGAGGCAAAAGCTATGAGTATTTTCTCCAGTATTAACTGCTCCATCTATAACTTTCTCCCACGTTTTAATATTGTTTTTTCTCTCTTTCTCTTTCTCACTCTCTCTCACATCGTTTTTCTTTCTCTTTTAAAGTTATGGACGCTGCTGTGCACTCTGCCGTGTCCAACCTTAGAAGAGTTCAAGTTGTGAACTCTGTTGGCCACAGTGAAGCCTGCTTCGACATGTAGTGCACCCTCTTTGAATCATGCCAATGGCACTAGGTGAGCAAAGAAGCTTGTTTCCGAAACAATAACAAGTTATCTGTGAAAGGAGAGAGTGGGTAGTGTCCAGCACATTCACTGCAAGGAAACATACAATTACCTCTGAGCAGTGAGAATAGATAGGTTACAACAGTCTGAGGAACAGATCTACAAGCTCCTTGCCCCACTTTTGTGTCACTTTTAACATGGGAAAAGTAACGCAAACGAGCTTGTAAATCTGCCTCTGACTTCTCAAGAAAAAACACTCACCTCCAGACCACCAGATGAGGTGCAACAGTTTAGGTACGCAGGTGCAGGTCTCCAAGAAAGTGACGCAGCGTTGCACCGTAAGTCCTTTGGCTGCACCACGCTGTGGCACTGTCAGAGCGTAGGAATGCAACATATTTACAAGAATATGTCGCATTCCTGCGCTCTCCCCTCTGCTGGCGCACAAACAGCTGCCATGCGCTGGCACAGGCACCAATGCACCATGCTGCAAGGATGCCTGCACTAAGGAGAGATTTTTTTGCGCAGGAAGGGGCACCTTCCTGCACAAAAACAATCACTAAAGGCTTTTTCCTCATTCAATGCGTGTGTAGAATGCAACACTCATTGAAAGAGGAAAAAAACCGGGGAGAAATGAAAACATTTCTCCTCGTTCCCCCTTGCTACGTCACCTCTAGTGTGGCGTAGTATTCAGACGTATCTCCAGATTTACGATTTCTCGTACATCTGGAGATGTGTCTTGTTCCATGGGTGTTGCGTGGGAATGCCCACAGCAACACCCATGAAACACCCCTTCACCGCAAAGTACTGCGTGTGAAGGGGCCATATTTACAAGGAGAGGAAAAGTCACGTACTGGCGGCGCGGGGGGTCTTTTTAATCTGCCCTGCAATATTGAGAACTCACCGCTATGCAGTGGGAGTATATGTGATATACTACTTTGGAAGAAAAACAGCGCCAGACACCTCCTTACAGTGGAAGTTGAAAAAATACATTATTCTTAGTATACAAATAAATAAAGCGAAAATATACGTGTGCAGTTGTATGTACTATGCTATTACTAACTCTATCCACTATCTTTCAGATCACTAAACTGGAGGGTACACTATGATCCAGCATGTGCTTGGACGCACAACAGAGGCAAAAGGTGAACTACGAGTATTTTCTCCAGTATTACCAGCTCCATCTATAACTTTCTCTCTCCCACGTTTTAATGTCGTTTTTTCTCTCTTTCTCTTTGTCACTCTCACTCACCTCATTTCTCTTTCTCTTTTAAAGTTATGGACAATGCTGTCCACTCCACCATGTACAACCTTAGCTGACTACAAGTTGTGAACTCTGTTGGCCACAGTGTTTACAGAAGGTAAGCAGAGCGGCCTAGATATACAATACCTTATTTACAAGCCCCTTGCGCCACTTTTGCATCACTTTCAACATGAAAAAAGTAAAACAAAAGTTGCGCAAGACTCTTGTAAATAAGCCCTAAAGAATATTGTCCTGCATAATGACTTGATCTCTCACCTAATTCTGTCTCATCTCTGAATCATTTTAAAGACCTGTTGATCTGTAATTTAAATCTGACCAATAGGCACTTCCATACAGACACCGCTTGAACGCGGGCCTATTAAACAATTGAAATGTATCAGGCACACTGCTCACATAAAATTAATGAAATATTGTCAAGTGTTACCTTGACTTGTAATGTTTGACCTCATTTAGTCACATTGATCTAATTTTAAATACTAATTTTCTTTTTTGTTTTGCAGATTACCTACCGTACGTCAACAGGAGTACACATAACATTTAGTTTAATATATTGTTTTATTAAAGTTATGTTTCTAGCTCTTTATTGTATTGTTATCTTTAAGTTACGTTTCCAGGTATTTATTGTTGTTTTAATAAAAGTTAATTTAAAAAAAAGTATACACGTCTTTTTTTGGGGGGGAGGTAGTGATCCCCAATAGAAATGATATTTATAATTTGAAGTATAATTCTGCGACTAACTATTTACCAGATCTGTACCAGAGTCTATAGCTATGACTAATGCTTCCAATTAGAAAAGTTTTAAAACTCCACAACAGTAACTTTTTTCAATTACCAACATAGTGTGGTGAACTTCGAACCTCTGTGCTCATGTAAGTGTTCCATAAACTGTTACTATGGTAACAGGCAGAAAGCCGTTTGGGGGTAGAGTTGAAATGTACTAGCTGTACAAAAACCGTTATATTTACCCTGGATCCTCTACAAGACAGAAAGGAAAGCAAAATAAAACAAAACACTGTGTACCAGATTTACAACCCCCTTGCGCCACTTTCGTGTCCAAGGCCCCCCCTACAAAATTAAAAGTGTGTGGGCCTCAATGCAGCCCCTCAAACCCCAGGAACAACCACCCCCCGGAGATTTCTCTATTGTATGACGGAGGCTGCGTGGCCCTCCGCCTGGTGCCCTCGAGAGCCCTGGGGACCGCCACGCCCAGAGCCGGATCCTCCAGTGTCCCGGGGTGCCTACCCCCGGGACACTGCTGTTTGCTATGAGAAGGCCGAAGTCTTCCGGCTGCCGCCCTCCTATAGCAAACTTGGGGCCATATTATCAAGAAAAGGCGATACATTATCGCTGCTTTTATTGGCAAGAAACTGCCGCCAAAGCAGCGATAATGGGCTTGATAACATGCCCTTGTGAATTCCCATAGAAGCATAGGTTCTGCTGTTAACCTGGGCTTCTATGAGAATGCACAAGGGCATATTATCAATCCCATTATCGCCGCTTTAGCGGCGGTTTTCTGCCGATAAAAGCGGCGATAATGAATCGCCCTTTCTTGATAATATGGCCCTTAATTTGCATTTTGAAAGACGGAGCAGTGAAATCTGTTACTTTCAAAATCCAAACATGATTGCATTTTCACATGCAAGTTACCATTTCCCCATGTGTAAAAGCAATGCCGGCTCCCGGAGAAGGCGGAAAGCCGGCCGGACTGTGGGTGATTAATGGCTCCCCTCACGGTCCCCAACATTTTTTTAATAAGACCCTGGGGATACGATCCCAGGAATATTAGAAAGTTCTCTTAGGGGCTATTTTTTAATGGAAAAAGTAAAAGTGGCACACCCAGCTCAGTGCGGCCCCCTGTTGTGCATGCCCTGGATGCACAACTTATAATTCGTAGGGTGCGCGACTGCAGCACCTTTGGTGCACAACTTCTTTGCATTTGGGAGCCGCCATTACTTTCCCACAGCAGGAACTACTAACATACAGCTCCCCATCTGCAAAAGCAATCTGATTTAAATTTTGAATGAGAAAACATATTTTCTTGCTTAGGGAAGGTGGGATGGGCACCCCTGGACACTGCAAAATCCGTCCCTCCCACAATACAGAAAGCCCCGGGCAGTGGTGGTCTCCAGGGCTTTGGAGAGCCTACCATTTTACCATTAAAAAAAATAGCCCCAATCACTAATTTTTATAATCCCTTGAGATCCCATCCCCCCGGGGCTCACATAAAACATTGGGGACCGTAGGGGAAGCCCCAATGCCCCCACGGTCCCACCCGGCTCCCCGCATCCTTCGGGTGCCGGCATTGCTTTTCCTCAGGGAGAGCAGCTAACATGCTGCTCCCCCTGAGGAAAAGAAATCTACTAGGCACCCCGGGACACTGCAGGAGCCGGCACTTGGGGGTGGCGGTCCCCAGGCCAAGGCCATCTTGGGCTCCCCCTCCAAAACTTTCAAGGAGCCTCGGGGTGGCGGTCCCCGGGACTGAGGGGACCTCAGAGCCCCCCTCAATTAATATTTTAAAGCCCCGGGGGTGGCGGTCCCAAGGGCTGGGGGGACCTCAGAGCCCCCCTCAATTCATATTTTAAAGCCCCAGGGTTGGTGGTCCCCTGGGCTGGGGGAGCCTAAGAGACCCCCCACACATATACATTTACATTCACTGGGGGGGCCGTGAGCCCCCGCACATATATTTTAAAAAAATACCAGGGGACCCCCATTATAATAAATTACATTGCCTCCGGGACTTGACCTCCCGGACGCTAATTAGCACTAAAGCGGGCTTCAGGTTATTTTTTTCACACGCTATGCGTATCCTATGCTCAACCCGCATTTTATTTTTTTTAATTATTTTTTTGGGGCCTTGGGCCTCCTTGTGGGATAGGGGGTCAGGGTGTACCTACCCTACCCCCTTTGAGTCTTTTGCACATTTCTTTTTCAGTTTTCTTGTGCCTCGGTTCTACTGAGACACAAGATGGCTGCCAACACTTCCTTGTTTGGAGTGTTGACAGACAGTTGACAGCCAATTAGCATGCAGCTCATGCTTGTAAGGGTACGCGTATAATCCTCGGACGGTACATCGTCCATAGATATATCTATGATTTTACTTTTGGAACTACTGCACGGATTTACACCATTTAACAAGAAGCATCATCTTCGAGCCAAACTCTAGCTTTTTGCCAAATTTGGTGTAATTCCGTTCAGCAGTTCGGGCTGTAGCCCGTCCTAAAGGTCCCTATGGAAAATTGCATGGGGAAAACACGTTTTGGGACCCCCTTTTTTCGGCCCCCGCTTGACGAATCACCCCCAAACTTTCAGGAATGGACCAGAGTAGAGCAGGCCATCTTCTTGGAGAATTTCGCGAAGATTCGTCGACTGGCACCAAAGTTATTCCAAATAGAATGTTGCGGATTTCCTATGGAAACTAGGTCCTATATATATATATATACTAGCAGCCCGTCCCGACGTTGTCCGGGTATGAATTGCTGCCGGCCAGTAGTATATTGTTTTGAAGGAATTCATTTAGATAGCATTTCTTATCTGTGACAGGCCTGTGAAACGCTCCGTTTCACAGTGCACTGCTGATGCACTTAAGAGTGCACGTTCAGTAGTGTGTGAACTCAAGTTTCCCTACTTTATTTTTCCTTGCAATATTATATAGCGCGAACTCGACAACATGGCATGAGCACAATTTACATTACAGAAGAACACATTCATTTGTGGTACGCACGGGGAGACAAAGCGATTTGCCTGGAATCACAGGATGTTGAGCTGATGCCGAGATTCGAACGTAGCTCCCCAGCTCTAAAGTTCGCAATTCTAGAGCTTGTGGCGGGAGGTGTGTCTAAAAGTGTATGTCGGTGCCATCAATGAGAGAGACCTGTGCATTTTTCAAATGAATGGTAAAAAAATATGAGTATGTTGCTGGAGATGTGGGCCGCCGTGCCACCAATGTACTTACCGGGAGAGGGTAAACACCCATTATTCTGCAACTTTCTTTTCGCATACCATCACTCCACATACTTTCATTACAAAAGTACCATGACTCCGCAATGCCATTATAACGCATGGCATTACATTTTATGTGCTTTTACCACGCATAAATTTACAACGAAATTCGTTGTGAATGCATGAATGGTAAAAGCATGTTTTTTTTAAATGTTTGGATAAGGTAAGTATGGGTATAGGGGTATATGTTTTGGGGGACTGAGGTGTATGTTTTGGGGTGTTTAAGTATTTTAAGGGTTCAGATATAGTTTTGGGTTATGGGGTACGGGGGTAGTTTTAGGGTTTAGGGATAGGTATGGGTTTTGGGGTACAGGGGTATTTTTAGGGTTCAGGGCTAGGTTTGGGTTTTGGGGTACAGGGGTATTTTTAGGGTTCAGGGCTAGGTTTGGGTTTTGGCGTACAGGGGTATTTTTAGGGTTCAGGGCTAGGTTTGGGTTTTGGGTTACAGGGGTATTTTAGGGTTATGGGATAGGTTTGGGTTTTTGGGTACAGGGTTATTTTTAGGGTTCAGGGCTCGGTTTGGGTTTTGGGGTACAGGGGTATTTTTAGGGTTCAGGGGTAGGTTTGGGGTACAGGGGTATTTTAAGGGTTCAGGGATAGGTTTGGGTTTTGGGGTACAGGGGTATTTTAGGGTTCAGAGGTAGGTTTGGGTTTTGGGGTACAGTGGTATTTTTAGGGTTCAGGGCTAGGTTTGGGATTTGGGGTACAGGGGTATTTTTAGGGTTCAGGGGTAGGTTTGGGTTTTGAGGTACATGGGGTATTTATAGGGTTCAGGGCTAGGTTTGGGTTTTGGGGTACAGGGGTATTTTTATTGGTTAGGGATAGGTTTGGGTTTTGGAGTACAGGGTATATTTATAGGGTTAAGATGGGTTAGTGTTTAAGGGTGTTGGGGTATTTTAAGGAGTAAGGGTGGGTTATGATCATGGGGTGCAGGGGTATTTAAAGGGAGCAGGGAGGGATTAGCACACAATATGAGATTTGGCATGAAGGGTGGAGCGTACCACTCGCCCCCAGTGTTTGTCACGCCCCCAGCACACGCCCACAGCACAAAGCAGACACGCCCACTAGGGACTACTTTGCTGGCACGGTTCTTTTACCTTTTAAATGTGTATGGTGGGCGTCTGCATAGCCTATGTGCTTCTGCTGCAACTGCCCTTTCCAACGCTGTATTGGGTGTTGTGATTGGTGCTGTGGATCCTGAGATTACCCGCCTCAAAGGTTTGTGCTCTCTCTTTATAATATTAGTATGGATATATTATATATATATATATATATATATATATATATATATATATATATATTACCTACTGGCGGTCGCCAGTAGGTAGTTATAGTTAGGATTGTTTTCCATAGGGAAATCGTAACATTCTATTGGGAATAACTTTGGCGCCGGTTGAGGAATCTGCCTGAAATGTTCCTCAAATTTGCCTCGTGGCTCTCCGCTCCTTCCCTGAAAGTTTGGGGGGGGATTCGTCAATCGGGGGCTGAGATAAAAGGGGGGTCCCAAAACGTGTTTTCCCCATGTTAATTTCCATAGGGCCGTCAAACTCACTTTTAGCTCGAACGGCTGAATGGATTTTCACCAAACTTGGCAAAATTGTAGGGACTGGTAGCCCAATGTGCCTTTGCTATGTCTCAAGATATGTGCTCCAGAGGATTTTGAGTAATTTGAGTTAAAAAAAATATATATATCTATAAGAGCGCACCGGGCCCGCTACGCGACTTGAGCACGGAAAGCTGATTGGCTCTCGGGTGTCTGTAAACATTCGAAACAGTCCGCAGAGGCCGCCATCTTGTGTGTCGGTAGGATCGAGACACTAGAGGTGGCAAAAAACAAAGGGGGAAATGACCAAAAGGGGTCAGGGTACACCCCCCTGACCCCCTAGGTTTGATGTGGGGGCCATAAAAGGGTCCAGCGGGACAAATTTTTTTAAAAAAATTTTTCGATTTTCGCGGGGGAGCGCCCAGTACGCGCACCGGGGAGCGTACCGGGGTGCGTACCCTAAGGAAAAAAAATTGACAGAGATTCTTCAAAAATATAGGTTTATTTTTATAAAGTAAAGGTAGTTCTAAAAAGAACTGTTTTTTTTCTTCATTTTGTTGTTTTATATTTTTTTATGTTTTTTGAACATTTTGTACTTTTTTTGGCTTTTCTGAACACTTTTATATTTTTTTTGTATTTTTTATGGGGAGAAACAAAAAACAGGAAATTGTAAATGGCTCAACTGGAGCAAAAAAAATCAGGAAAAATTAGGGTTTTCTTGGACACTTATGGTTATCACCAGCAACCATGATAAGTTCGATACTTTGCTCACCATAGCAAAGTGTCTTGTTACAATATTTGCACACGATTTTGTAATCGGCAAACTTAGGTTGAATAGTAGCCAATGTGTCTCTTGCCCCCGGACCCGATGGAGTGGGTTGTTTTGATGTTGAGGGTCTAGACGTTGATGGGGGTAGCTTACTGCAGAGGTCCCTTAACTCTGCATTAGAATAATTGTTTGGATGCAAACGCATCATGTGGCGAATCATGGTATGATTCCCGAAGGAATACTTTTTGTTAGGGTTCCCCCTGGACAGCTCAGCACCACAAATTAAACAAGTCACCTTTGCAGCGTTGACTTTTTTAAAACCCCTTGGGATTTTGTAGAACTCCCATATAAAGTGCTCTTTTGGTTTGTAGGGCTGTTTATCTTCACGCAGGAACTGCCTTGTCTGTGCCTCCTCTTCCTCTTGACCAATGTAATCTTCTGGTGGTCTTTTAGATGGTGGTGGTGGTGGGGCAGATGCTCCAGCTGTTGCTGCTACTGTAGCCATTTTATACTAGTAAAGAGTAGAGATAGAACTCCAAACAGGTCTACCTCAGTCAAAGGACAAAGTCAGAATAAGGAAAAAAGGTGGGGGCTTTCATCATTTGGAAAACAAAACTGTTCTGGACCAATGAAAAGTGTTATTTTCAAGTCACATGATCCAGGCTTTCATCATTTGGAAACCAAAACTGATCTGCACCAATGAAAAGTGTTATTTTCAGATCACATGACCCGACGCGCTTACGCTAAGCGCCCCGGGGCGCGCCCGTAGGCGCGTGGCGTAAGCGCGTCGAGACGTTGCGCGATCGTATGCGATCGCGTGCTTCCGGGTGCGCTTATGCAGTGCGTCATATGACGCATCACGCGGCTGCGCGATACGTCACGATGTTGTTTTCGTTCGCGTTATTGCGCTATCGGGACGCTCACCGGTACGCGCCCCGGGGCGCGCCGTAACATTGCGCTTACCCGTGCGTTCACCGGTACACGCCCCGGGAGCGCTCCGGGCAAAAAATATAAAAAAATAAAATAAAAACTATTACATAATTATACAATATAAAATTCGTTAGAAAAAAAATATTACTTTTCATACCTATAAAGATTTGCTATTAAAAAACCATTGAAATTCACAAAAAAAAACATAGGTTTCCCACCAGTTATAGTTAGGAATTAGCATTTAAAAAACCTATTAAATTCACTGAAAAAACCATAGGTTTCACACCAGTTATAGTTAGCTGGAAGTTGTACTCGCATAAAACCATTGAAATTCCCACGTTATAGTTAGTTGGACTCACTATAACTTGCGCGTGCAATGCACTGCTGATGACGTCACATATTACATCACTCATGACATGGTCAGTGACATCACTCATGACATCACTGATGACACCATCCTTGTGACAGAGTGACCGACCTCCTTTCACTGTAATGTAACCCTTGAAACACATATTCAAAAATAGAAACTAAACTTTTCAAAAAAATGCAGATACCCATATCAGTTACAACAACCAATTCAGTAATTCCACCATCTATATACACATCCACTCATTCACAAACAGTTCTATACAGTCACTCATACATATACTCACTCATCATATGTAGTGATACACCTATACATCCTGTTACTCACCGACAGTCATCCAAAAGTTACTCACATACATACTCACACATGCAAATAAACTATTGAGCATCCATTTATTTGCATATACAGCTATACACACCCTACCACCTCACTACTAGGGAAACTTACACATACTTACTCTCTTAAACAATCACTTATAGAAACACATACTTATTTAAACAGGAACTCTGAAAAATCTCTTACTCTCACATATACTCACTTATATACATCAATATTCACATATACTAGATTAAAACATATGTAGTTACTGATCAATACACTAGTGAGACAGTCATTCACTCACTAACATACACATATACACACTCATCCACCCATACAGTCCTGCACAGTTCAAAACACATACAAACAGAGAGTCAGTCACTTATGCATCTATGTGCTAAGTAATACCCCCACCAAACTATATAGACACTCATACTGATATTAAAAAAAACATCTAATAACCCATATACATACACATGTAGCTACTCACCAACCCATGCAGCCACTTATACACAAAGTGAAACACTAATCCATATATTTAAATATTTAAACATTACTCACTAATATATGTATTCACTAAGATACACTTAATAAGCCAGTTAACCAATCAATTTAAAAGAAAATCCATGTAAACACGTATTTAAACATTTATTATTTCATCAACTTTTACATATACATATATAACACATATTTATTTTTCGGAAAGACACACATTCACTGGATGGTGTCATCAGTGATGTCATGAGTGATGTCACTGATCATGTCATGAGTGATGTAATATGTGACGTCATCAGCAGTGCATTGCACGCGCAAGTTATAGTGAGTCCAACTAACTATAACGTGGGAATTTCAATGGTTTTATGCGAGTAAAACTTCCAGCTAACTATAACTGGTGTGAAACCTATGTTTTTTTCAGTGAATTTAATAGGTTTTTTAAATGGTAATTCCTAACTATAACTGGTGTGAAACCTATGGTTTTTTCAGTGAATATATATATATATATATATATATATATATATATATATATATATATATATATATATATATATATATTACCTACTGGCGGTCGCCAGTAGGTATATATAGTTAGGATTTTTTCTCTATGGGTTTTTTGAAAATTCTATGTCTAATAACTTTGGCGTTTGTGGACGGAATTGGCTGAAATTTTCAGGAAAATGGCACATTTTGTTTCTGAGCAGCCCTTGAAAATTTGGGGGGGGTTCGTCAAGGGGGGGCCGAGAAAAAAGGGGGGTCCCAAAACGTGTTTTTAACATTGAGTTTTCCATAGGGCGGTTGGCCTCACTTTTAGCCCGAACGGCTGAATGGATTTGCACGAAACTTGGCAAAATTGTAGGGACTGGTAGCCCGATGTGCCTTTTGTAGGTCTCAATATATGTGCTCCAGTGGATTTTGAGAAATTAACGTTTAAAAAAAGATATATATCTGTAACAGCGGACCGGGCAGCGCTCTGGTTCGCGGACTTTTCGCGCAACGGAGCTTTGTGAAGCGAAGCTGATTGGTTCTCCGGCGTCTGTCAACATTCCAAACAGTCCGTAGCGGCCGCCATCTTGTCTCTCGGTAGGATCGAGAGACAAGAGGAGGTCAAAACAAAGGGGGAAATAACTATAAGGGGGCATAGTAGATCCTCGCTGACCCCCTAGGTTTGATGTGGAGGTTTTAAAAGGGCCCCGCAGGGCAAAAAAAAAACAAAATAATAATAATCGAACGGCTGAATGGATTTGCACGAAACTTGGCAAAATATTAGGGACTGGTAGCCCGATGTGCCTTTGCTAGGTCTCAATATATGTGCTCCAGTGGATTTTGAGAAATTAACGTTGAAAAAAAGATATATATCTGTAACAGCGCTCCGCTTCGCGTACTTTTCGCGTTACGGAGCTTTGCGATGCTGATTGGTTCTCCGGCGTCTGTCAACATTCCAAACAGTCCGTAGCGGCCGCCATCTTGTCCCTCGGTAGGATTGAGAGACAAGAGGAGGCCAAAGCGAAGGGGGAAATGACCATAAGGGGGCATAGTAGATCCTTCCTGACCTCTTAGGTTTGATGTACCATTTTGCCAAGTTTGGTGTAATTCCGTTCAGCCATTCAGGCTGTAGACGTATGTAAATGTCCTATGGAAAATTGCATGGGGAAAACACATTTGAAAGTGTTGAAATTTAGAACCAATTAAAATGTTACTTTGGTTTTGTATTTGTGTGTGATGAAAGTTAATTGGTTATGTATATATGTCAAATGAGAGGAAACCACAGCCATTTTGTGATACTACTGTCTGAGGTACATTTGTGAGGAATTTTTGGTGGTGAATTTCTGGTGTTTGATTTACACAGTACTAACACTTCTGCTACTTTTAAAAAGGTGAGTTGTTAATTTGTATGGGGAACTATGTTGTACACTTGAAGATAATTTGAAAAATGTTTTCTGTTATTTATTTGCAGTCCTTCTGTTATACTAAATACTTGATAAAGTTAGTTTTATATTATGTATTACTAAAGACGATAAATGAAAGTGATTATTTTTTTCTGCAATTTACAGCAAGCAATTTCAAAATAAAATGGCTCACAATGAAGAGACCGTGGCAATTTCTTTTGAATTGTCCAACACATTGATTGAAATTGAGAGCACCAATAATGAAATATTGTCACAAGGAGGACATGACTTGTATGATTCCATTAGATTGATTGAAATGGACAGCACCAAGAATGAAATATTGTCACAAGGAGATGACTTGAATGATTCCACTACATTGATTGAAATTGAGAGCACCAATAATGAAATATTGTCACAAGGAGGAGATGGCTTGTATGATTCCATTAGATTGATTGAAATGGACAGCACCAATAATGAAATATTGTCACAAGGAGGAGATGACTTGAATGATTCCACTACATTGATTGAAATTGAGAGCATCAATAATGAAATATTGTCACGAGGAGATGACTTGAATGATTCCACTACATTGATTGAAATTGACAGCACCAATAATGAAATATTGTCAGAAGGAGGAGATGACTTGAATGATTTTTTTGATCAATCTCTTGATGGCGAATTTATCGAGTGTTTGGAGACCATAGAGTTACAAGAATCATCATTGGAGACTTTTAATGAGGACATTGCTGATGAGGACATGTTACTAGTTCTTTCAAATTTAGAAAATTCTGAAGAATAAATTTATATTTAGAAATCAAAAATTGTTTGAGACATTATTCATTTTTATTTTTAATTTATGAGGTTGTAGCGAAGTGATTGTAGTATAAAATGAGACTTATAGTATAGAGTGCAACATTTTTATGTTACATGGTAAGTTTACTCATATTTACTTCCCTTCTGCCACTATATTATCTCCAATGTGTATTTGACATGTCTTCTTCATCTCCGGCCTCCTTTCTCTCACTGTGTGTCTCCGATGCATCTTATCGCTGCTATTTTGTGTAATTACAGAAGAGAGTAAAATAAAATAGTTCGGAACGTGAAAAGGGGGCAAAGTAGAGTACTCCTCACCCCCTAGGCCTTTTTAGGCGGTCCCAAAAGGATCAGTTTCTGCTTTCCTGAGAGATTATGGTATGAGTTCCATATACCACAATAACTTGCATTACAACATGCAAGATATCTATCTCCTATTACCAACTTTTGGAGATATTCGCGCTAAGCGCGAATATCTCCAAAAAGTAACACCTGCCCTGAGCAGTTCTTAGCCATGTTATCCAATGGGAGGTGGATAACATGGCTAAGAGTATTAGCTCGGTAATGCATGAATATCGCTGAGTTTTTAGCGATATTCATGCATTGCGGCCGTTTATTATCGCATTTGCGATAAACCTTGATAATAGTAAGGTTTATCTTCGATAATTTCTGACGATGCTTAGTGGTAAAAAATTGGTTGGTAAGCATCGTTAGCGATAAATATCGCTTAACTTTGGTAATATGCCCCAACGTCTGTTAACGTTCGATTCGAAGGAAATGAGGAAGTGTTGAAAAACATTGTCTGCGCCATCTTGCCTTTTTTGAAATGCCACACTTTTGTCGTGCACGGCAGCCATTTTAGATGTCTTGACCAGACCCACTCTCTGCACGCTGTCGATTCGTAGCATGGCTCCTCACCCTCGTAAGCATCTCCCCCAGGCACTGGTCACCACCGCTCTCTGTCTTATGCATGGGCAATAAACCTCCCCCCATCTGCGCTGCTCTTCCCTGAGAATCACACTCTGTGCCCGCCCGACACCTCCCTTTCGCCCTATTCACTACCGCACCCTCTGACACTCCTCTTTCTCTGTGTCCGATTGTCCAGGCTATCAGCTAGCCCTGCAGATGTAGTTTATGGCCCCAGCTGTAAAGAATCACCCCTCTTCAAAGGAGTTATAGTAGATCAAGGCCCACACTCGATGAGATCCGTCACACCACACTTGTTCCTACTATCTGAAAACCATCCTGTATTGTGATTGGGGAGGGGACCGAGCCTGAAGCGGAAGATTCCAGGAATGACTCTTTGTACATCAAAGTTTTTACAATTATGTGTCACATTAAAAATATATAGCACTCCAACAAAGTAGTAGGAATATAAAACTTTAATAACATATAAATATATACAACAAAACAAAAACAGTAAAAACATTTAAACAACGAAGAGACCGTGGCAATTTCTTTTTAATTATCCAATAGATTTATTGAAATTGACAGCACCAATAATGAAATATTCTTGTCAGTAGCGGTCTGTTGTGCGAATAGTTCCAAGGCAGCAGAACGCGCTGAAATCTAGATGGCACGAAAGTGATGTCTAGTAAGTTGCCGCCCAGCAAAAAACGGCGTGGGGCGCCGCGGGGGTGAGTGAGTCCAGTAGGCACCACAGCTATTCTTACCGGCATTGCAGAATTACTGCTGGGGACAATGCCTGTGCTGTAGCAGGGTCACAGCAGAAACAAAAAGGATTCTGTTGAAGATGTTGTTGGTTTTCAATTTGAAAACAGTTCTGGTGTCAACTGCTATGCTAATGTAGTGGTTAATGTTTTGTTTTCTCTAGAAAATGTAAAAGAGGGGGAGGCAGTCCAAAGTTCCGTTAAAAGGGCAAAGGAAAGGATCGGTGGTTTGAACTATCAGTCAAAAAGGGGAGGGGGTGCAATAATTTTTCCTACCGGGTCACACTGTGCTTTCACCGGAAGTGAGGTCTGCAGGATTGTAGTAATTCAAAGTGAGGCTGGCGCCAGCATGGGAGCGCCGACGTCCCGCGGATACAGTTTCGTCACTCCACGGGCGATCATGGCAGTCATTCCCCATCGGGGGTCGGAGACTCCCGCGGCTCCTCTAGAATCTTCAAGGTCGTGGAGGACTACGGTGGTGGAGTCAACCAGTGACCGGGCCATTTCTTTATGTTGGGCCCGCTCTTGCCAGGTCGACCGCCATTTTGAGAGTTCGGCAGCTACCGGCGATCGCGGGGTCACATGAGCGGACGGGCTCCACCCTGCCGGGCGAGACGTTGCAGCATGGCCACAGTGGAAGAACCGTTATCTAGGTCGTTCCGAAACTGTGCAGCACTGTAGTTGTTAGGATGCCACCGCCTGGAGCGCTGAGGGTGCAGCTGGGAAGTCTCCACCTGGGGAGGCGGGAGAGGCCTGTTCGCACCGTCTCTCCCTCCCAGTGCACCCCACGGCGTCTCGCTTGAGATTTGTTATGGCCGGACCAGGCGATGAGGACGAGGGGGGGGTCGGAGGCATGTGCAAGACATCCCCCCCCAGTGTTGTCGCAGCCATTATAAAAGAAAGAAGTGTCCCGTCCGTCTTCGGGCCGGGCTTCCGGTGGATGTCGGCCGGACGCCCCTGGCTCTGGCCCCATGAACGGGTTTCTTGGTTTATCGGCTGCAGCCGGATCCCGTCGGCCTCGGCCCCCCGACCGTTGGTGGTCGGACCGGAAGAGCATGTGGCGGGACTACCTGCAACTCTCAAGGGCCACCGCGGCCGGACTGGGAGAGAGAGGGGAGGGTCGAGGAGACATTCCCCCCCCCTGCAACTGTTCAGCGTTGTAAAGGCAATCCCCTGGCCGGGTCCCGCTGGTCTCGGCCTCTCCTCCGGCTACACCCTACGTTAGGATCTCCTGGCCGAGGCGTGGCAGCAGGACCTGCCTTATATGGGCTGCTCCCGGCTGGGCGTAGCCGGAACCCTGCCCCACCTTGGAAGTTTCCAGAGTGGGGGTGGATGTTCTACTGACTTGCATTTTCCCTAGTCTATCGATTTTTTTGGCGTGGCAGGCGGTGGGACAGGGAGGGGTGATTTGGTTTCTCTTACTGTTTTTCTGGTCTCTCACCACTGGCATATTTTAACGTTTTCTTGTTTCTAGGACATTAATAGGTTTTATCATTACGTTATGTTATCGTTTCTTTGTTCGTTGTTTAATAAAAGTTCATGTTCATCAGTGGCCTACTGATTTTCGTTTTCCTATTTTTTTCTTTCCAGGTTGTTTCATGGTAAAGTTTCTGTTAACAGGATACAGTGATCACTTCGTTATTATTGCATATGTCCTTTTCACTAGGGGTGCTCTCTGGTCGGGCCAGATGACGTATCTCTAGTAAATGGTCCGGGTGAAAAAGGTGCATCAATCAGTGGGGAGTAGATAGGCATGACAGATTACAACGGGGGAGAACGGTCCGCATTACGTACCCTTTCACTACTTGCAAAGATTTTCCTACGTTTATTTGCAAACAGGGAATACCTCCAAAAAGAACTAATTCCCAAACAGTCAATGTTCGGACAATCAATCAATCAATGAGGAATGAAATAGGTACGACGTGTTAAAGGCTTGCGTTACCTACCCTTCACTATCTGCAAAGGGAGATAGAATATTCCTATTCTTCCTCGTTTGCAGGTAGAGAAGATCGTTAAGAGAATTAACTTCGAACAATTCAATGCTCGATTGAAACAATCAACAAGGGGTACTGTGAACACAAATGAACGCCGCTTATATACATACGCATTGCTATTTTCAACAGGTTGTTCCTAATGTTTCTATTTTAGCGAGGTCAAAAGAGATCCCATTAGTGGCCTACTGATTTTGCTCGATTCCTTTTGTTTTTTTACACGATTTTTCGCTATCTGCAAAGACTAAACAGAGTATTGCGACTCAATCAAATGGAGAGAGAAGCAGGCACGACGGATTACAAAGGGGGAAAGGGCTGCGTTAACTACCCTTCACTATCTGCAAAGAGAGAGTACTCCTAATAGAAATGAGGGGTGGGGGGCAGCAATCAAAGCAGATCAGTGTGCATAAACACGAAAAAAAAAATTCTTACCACGTACTTGACATTCGACAGCTTATGATATTTGCTATTAAAAAACCATTGAAATTCACTGAAAAAACCATAGGTTATAGACCATATATAGTTAGGAATTAGCATTTACAAAACCTTGAAAATTCACTGAAAAAACCATAGGTTATAGACCATATATAGTTAGGAATTAGCATTTACAAAACCTTGAAAATTCACTGAAAAAACCATAGGTTATAGACCATATATAGTTAGGAATTAGCATTTAAAAAACCTTATTTTACTCACACAAAACCATTGAAATTCCATATATAGTTAGTTGCACTAACTATATATCGCGCACCCGCAATCCACTGCTGATGATGTCACATATTACATCATTCATGACATGGTCAGTGACATCACTGATGACATCACTGATGACATCTCAAATGACATCACTGATGACATCACTGATGACATCTCATTTGACATCAATGACCACATCACTGATGATATCATTCATGTGACAATACAATGCATCTCTTCACACTTTAATATAACCTCTGTTACACCCAGTGTTAAATACAGAGTATAATTTTTGAAACCATTGACACACCAATACTAGTTACTACATACGCACTCAGTGATTCCTATGTTTACACACACATTCACTCATTTACCCATACAATCATTCATACATACAATCACTCATCTTTACAACACTATCATATGCACTCATACACCTATACAGACTCTCACACTCTGTCACTCATCCATGGAGTTACTCACACACCTAGTCAGTCCTGTAAAGAATCAATCACACTTCCATTTTCTAATCTATACAGTTAAACATAGAGCACCTTACATTTTGAAACATATACTAACACATAATTACTCTCTTATACAATCATTGATACAAGTACACATTGATCTGCACAGAGTCACACACCTCCCAGCCAGCCACACACACACTCAGTCTCCCATACAAATATTTGGGCAATCAATCAATAACCCATATAGTTACTCATATAGCTACTGATCAACACATGCAGCAGTTTACAGAACAACAGACATAATGATGCACAAATTAAGACAGTTTAGTCACTAACCCATGCACTCAGTGAGACACATTTAATCACTCACTCATACAGTCAGTCACGCACCTACTAAATCCTTCATCCAGACACTTCTACATCTACTCATTCTTCAATATGTAAAACATATTTAAACTTTACAGAAACACACAGTCACTGGATGATGTCATCAGTGATGTCATCAGTGATGTCATTTGAGATGTCATCAGTGATGTCATCAGTGATGTCACTGACCATGTCATGAATGATGTAATATGTGACATCACCAGCAGTGGATTGCGGGTGCGCGATATATAGTTAGTGCAACTAACTATATATGGAATTTCAATGGTTTTGTGTGAGTAAAATAAGGTTTTTTAAATGCTAATTCCTAACTATATATGGTCTATAACCTATGGTTTTTTCACTGAATTTTCAAGGTTTTGTAAATGCTAATTCCTAACTATATATGGTCTATAACCTATGGTTTTTTCAGTGAATTTTCAAGGTTTTGTAAATGCTAATTCCTAACTATATATGGTCTATAACCTATGGTTTTTTCAGTGAATATATATATATATATATAATTTGATATAGATATATATAGATATATTGATATAGAGATATATAGATAGATATATATATATATATTGATATATGGATATTCCTTCATGATCTGATCCGCAATAGAAAACAGGGCCGACACAGCTCGGATATCCCATTGTGCATCTTTTTTTAAATGCAGGTTGCCATACTTAACGTGTTTCTGCCACAAAACTGGCCTTTTTCAACATGACAGACGCCATATTCACTGCACTGCTCATACCACATTGCTCCCACGTGTTCAATAGACTTAGAAGATTGCTTCAGATGTTTCTGCCCTTTACCCTCCATTTAATTTGTCAGGGAGCCCCACTGCTAAAATTTGATTAGCATTACATTTAGCATTTACATTAAACTCCGTACATAGCCCAATGGGGATACTCAAGATCGGGAACCTCCAGTAAAATACTATAGACAAGTGTTGGATCCCCTTATTAGACCGCAAAGGTGAAAAATAACAGAACAATGCTAATGCATAATAGCAAAATTGCAACCCCCTGTTGGATAGTGCACAGTTCTCATGTGTCCACCCTAAATGAACATCGCCAGTGGAAGGGCAAGTATTTCATCAGCAACATGTAGTGCAAATGGCAATTAAAATCCATATACTGATCACAGTATTAAGGTCCTCGTTAGCAAACAGCAGTCGCAGACATGGGAAAAGGGAACTGAACCGCTGAGAAATTTCATACTCGAATTTTTTAAAATAATTATAGTACATATATTTATTCCCTCCCCATTCTGTGAAGTGCTCCAGGGTCCAGCTCTGGTGGGCCTGGTCTTGACCTATGGGCCCAGCAGCCCTGATTCACACCTCATTATTCCTGCTGTGCTGCTTGAATGAGACGAAGCAGCACAGTAGGAGAGTTGAAGTGAACTTTTGTCCTCAGTTCTAAGAGGGTTGGTTGAAATGTGAACCTGCACAACACTATGATTAATGTGCAGATGCACCCGACCCGCCCTTAAAAACTGGGACATTTCTTTTTGTGTTTTAGACAAAAGTGTTGGGACGCCAGGACAGTCCTGCAAAAACTGGGACTGTCTGGGCAAAACCGGGAATGAGAGAATTTGTTACAGACAGAGTTGCCGCTGTGGAACCAGGTTTGAGTCTCAGTGTCGCCTCAACATCCAGCGATTCAGGGAAAATCACGCAATCTCCCCATAATATGAGCTTGCGCTTCTGTAATGTAACTGCTGCTCATGTAAAGCGCTTCCATACCCTCAGGATGAGTTTGTGCTATATAAAACTAAAACAAATAACACAAATATAAAACAAGCAAAGTCAATTGGTTCTGCTTATGTGGGACCTATTTGGTGTTGTCAGTGTCTTTTTCTAAAGATGTTGCACAGCAGCGTGGGCTTCTGTGCAACATGGCTTAAAATAAACAAAAAAGCACTATGATGCTGTCAGCGCTGGCCATGCCATAGCACTTTGTTTCTATTTAGTTTAGGCCATGTTGCACAGTAATTCCCGCTGCTGTGTGACATCTTTAAAAAAAAACATTTGCAACACCAATAGGTCCGGCATTGGTGCAACCAATTGGTTTTGCCAATGCTTGTATTCCTTGCTCATTTGAACTTTTAGTCTAGAAAAGGCCTTCCCGCTACACTGGGGTGCAAAGAAACATGTTAAGACTTGTGGTGCGCAGACCCAGGTAGCAAGTTAAAGAACAGTGAAGCAAGAAACAAAAACACAAGCTAAGGGGAGACAGTTTCTTTAATTTGTGGCCACTTAGTTGTTTAGTGCAGGAATGTGCTCAGTCAATTTCACACTGACTTCACAATTGTGAAATTGCAATAAGGTGTGAGGTTCAGTGAGGGAGGAAGCAGCGCCTACAGGGAGAGAGCAAGAAAATATATGCACTTCACTGGTGACCAGTCAGATGGACGGTGAAGAAACTATGCTCAATGGGGAGACAAACACAAGAATAGGAAGGAAGGCCATTGAACAAGAAGACAGCCCACAAGACTGACAAGAATGCCAATAATAAGAAATAGACTGGCCTGAACCCTTTTCTAAATGTTGGTGTTGTACACAATGAGTCGTTTGACAGCCGAAAAGCTAATAGCTGCCCTTAAGTGAGACCTAAAAATCTATATAAATAAAAATGTAAATGTTCGTTTGTTCAAAATCATAAATCTCCGAAAGTTCTTCACCGATTGCTTTGAAATTTTGACACAACGTTGGATTTGAATACACAAGTGTTTTTTATATACACAACATTGGATTTGAATACGCGCGTGTCGAATACACGTGTGTTTTTAATCGAAAGCCCAAACAGACACATGAAAATGTCAATGTACGTTTGTTCAAAATATTAAATTTCCAAAAGTACTTCAACGATTGCTTTGAAATTTTGACACAACGTTGGATTCGATTAAGCGCGTGTTTATATATACACAACGTTGGATTCGAAAACGTGCATGTCCAATACGCGCATGTTTTTGATCTAAAGGCCAAACAGACCCTATTGTATTGCTTGCTGCGCAAAAACTACAAGGGACGCATACAGACAATAGTCTTCATATATTAGGATGGACAGTTGGTGGCAGGATGACAGACCGGGAAGTGGGTGGAGGGAGGGGGGAGGAGTTGGTTCACTTTGCAACATTAATTAAGGACGCATAGAGACAATAGTCTACATACATTAGGATGGACAGTTGGTGTCAGGAAGGCAGACCGGGAAGTGAGTGGAGGGAGGAGTTGGTACACTTTGCAATATTAGCACGTGTTTATATATACACAACGTATGATTCGAATACGTGCTTGCTGAGCAACAACTACAAGGGATGTATACACACAATAGTCACAAAAACATATTGTATACCCACAAGCATTGTGAAATTAAACATATCACAACCATGAGCTTACTCTTTTCTTTCTCTTCCATTTAACCAGACCGAGCCACAGCAACGAGTGGCCGTGTACAGCTAGTATATAAATAAAAAGATGCAGCATGAGAGCCGGACCTCCTACAAATTGGGGCATGCAGAGTAATGAACCCTCTGCCCCCCTTCCAAATGGGCCAGGTATCTACTTTATATCTTGTGCATCAATAAATCAATTAAGTGGAGTCATATTACCCCTGTCCCCACCTCCATGCCCTTCCTCTCATCATGCTTCAACTTCCACCGGATATAATTATCTATCTGCATTGTCCCAAAGGGAGGATAAAAGGCACGAAGAGCAGCATGGTGGGGACCACATAAGTTAGTTTAGCTGGTGGTCCATGTCGCTAAACAAATTGTATTTATCTATGTATCGATATATCTGGATGGAGTTGGATTCTTTTAAGTTGTGTATTCTTACGGGGTGTACAGCAGCCTTGTATGCACATCACAATCAACCACCCTAAACTAACCTAACTGCAACATGGATTAAAATATCTATCTTGTGGGGTGGATGTAACTCTTACATTATCCCACACGCATACCAGCAGCCAAGCACAATCACAGCTAACCATTCATAGGTGTTGTGGGAGTGTAGGTTTATATATCACTATCAATTATAGTGTCACGTATAGCAGGACTTGTGATTTGGCTGGCCTTGTCCCTTTTTCTAACTTCAACAGTCCATTGGTAGTTGTTTTTGTTAGGAAAGAGAAGAAAGTAACTGTTGGAACAAAGTGGACCATGGATACATTTATGAGATGAGGAGTGTGAGCACAGGTCACCAAACGCTGGTGCAGCTCCTTCTTGTTTTTTTCAATTTTTTTCTAGACTATAAAAACTCAACCTGATCAGCTACTGTTTCCTCTTGAATTTATGTGTTCTTTTGATTCCTTCATTTCTATTTATATTTGACTTCCATGAAATATTCATTAATCAAAACAAACATTTGACCCCACGATAAAGCAAAAAGGATGAAACGATAATGATCTGTGTTTTACCTGGTGTGGTAGATAATTGTGGGAGAGAGGAAACATCTGATGTGTAGGCTGTTGATGGGAAAGATGAAATAGAGAAAAATAGACATTTTCAGCAAGTATATTTCTGCTTCAAATAAAACAGTTAACGGTTATCTCACAGCTACACCCAATTTCCTTTGCATATTAGTATTGTATCTTTGTCTACAAGGAGATCTTTTCTTGTCTAATCCTCAACATGATTTTCCTGCTATTAACTGCAGTCTTTAAGTGGTTAGAGAACTCCCTTGAATGCTTAATCATGAAAATCTCTTACAGTCCCCAAATCAATTTTAACCAAAATCTTTCTTCTCTATTTTTCACACAAGACGATGTTTCATTTTTGAAGACATTGGCTATATTTCTGATCGTTATTATTCTTCAATACTCAGACCATTTCACTGATGCTCATTTAGATTTACAGATCTTTCTCAAATACGTTTGAGATCTCTGATCCTCATCTTTATTTTGTCTCTGAATGGATAATCTGCCCAGCAAGCTAATACTCAGTCTAATTGATTTGTTGTTATTGAAAGGTATCGCTTGCTCTGTGCTCCAGAGCCCTACATGCTCACATTTCCAAAAGCTATTTGTCTGCTTCACAGAATTGATTCCATCATCTGTGTGATGCACAACTTCTTGGTCTTGATTATTGACTTTGTTTAATATTGCATATCTTGCTGTTCCTATCTCTTTGCTGACCTAACTTTATGAAGGCTATCAATCTTTCTCCTCAGTGTTGCTTACCCACATTTAATGAAGAATTGTATTCTCTCTCAACAGCTCCCTTGTCTATTAATGTGCTCATGCAAAGTCAATCTCTCTTCTCATTGGATTTGTCTCACCATCTCTTTTGAAGAGTTTCCTACCTCACTGTCAGAACCTCTTTTAGAGGGTCATGGGGTGCTCAGGGGTTACTGGGACCAACCGTGGTGGTTGAGGCCTTTTACTACTGATGTCCCGGGCCCGACCTTCTATTGATCCTTAATAACTGGGTCAAGTAACTCTTCTACACTTGCCTCACAGTGGTAGCTGTGGATGAGCGGTCAAAGGCTCCCTCATGGGGGGAGTACACATAGGCTAGTGAACACTACTCATAAATCATAAAGTGCGCTCAGCAATGTCAAGAAATCAATGTTCAGTCAAATACATGTTTTTCTATGAAAAGGAAATATGTTATGTCTAGCTCTATGCATTCAAAGAAACGACAGCATTCGTAAGCAATAACACAATCAGCTTGAGGTCAGGACTCTAGTGTTTGCCTGGCAAATCCATGTCCTATACTCTTCCTTACATTGTCAGTGGGATTATTGCTCATTCACTGGTGGCCCCATCCTGGGAATGCTCACTAGCAGGCCTTACTCAAGAGCCCTCTTTTGTCTCTTGGGAAGTAGTCAAAAGTGTCCATGGTGCCGCAGCACCTTCATCAGTGAGTCCCATGGGGGATTCAAGTGTTACCCGCATCTGCAGTATGGAAGCATTCAGCTTTTCCACAGTTTCTTGCAAGTTCTGGTTCTGTTCAGAAAAGTCAGCCTGCTTGCAGTTCAAGTGGCAGCACCTGGAAGGAGCAAGCTCCTTCCCGAGCAGCGCTGCTGGCTTCCTCAGTGATCAGAGGTGCTCCCAGCTTCCACAGCCAGAGTAAGTCTGTTTTCCTCACACAGGGAGGAAGGTTGATCTTAGGCTCCCAACCGGATCCCAGTGATGGTGCAATATCCTTCTCAGTGTGGTCCAAAGTATTCGGAGTTGGTTAGGGTTAGATCTGATTGCATGGGCTTGACCCACAGGCTGCAGCTTTCGCTTTCCCGAACAATGGCAAAAACTCCTGGCAAAACTCAGTACCCACAGCTCATGCTGGCGTACAGGTCTGCTGTGGTACTTGCTGGCAAAATACAGACTCCTCTAGTGAAATCACTCACACCACGTTGGCCCCTCTTGGCATACAAGGTCTCCACTGAGGCATACATGAGTCTTGGCATGCTTTTCAGCACAATCCCTTCAATGGTGGCCCCCTGACATATGGCTGTGGTGCTCCCTGTACGACACCCAATGCAAGGCTCAGTCCATGGTAACCGTCTCCTAGCATGTGAGGTTCGCTGAATAACTCTTGTACATGAGCAAGGACCTGATCAGTGCACAGCTATCTCCTCACACCTTGCACTACCTCTCAGTTGAGCTCCCCACAGGACCTTGCTCCCTCCAATGCTCTCCTCTTCCTTAAGGGCACATTGGTCTTGGTAAGCAGCAGGTGCTGGAGCTCCAGGTTCCAGGGCAGGTGGTCTTGGTTTCCCTGGGTAAGGTCCCCTCACCCAGCAGGAAGCCTAGCAGGCCTTGACCCCCATTTCTGGTCACAGGCAGAAGTCTTGCAGAGATTACCCTTCTCTCTCAGTCCATCTGTCTACTTAGCAGATGGTCAGTTTTGGGCTCTCAACCTCCCCTTCTTATAGTCCATTTCCAGACACCGAATGTGATTTAGGGATTGGATCTTTGAAAATTTTAATTGGGGTCCTGCTTCTATTGAAATGTACAACACTGGCCACAGGAGTGAGTAGAGTTCCCACCAGGATGTCAGCCTTAATGATATGTACATCTAAAGATTAATCCTGGGCTTCCAGCACTACTCTTCAACTGACCACCGACTCAACTAATACCCTTTTGAATTGTATGGGGGAGTCTCTCTCCTTTCCTCCAGTGTCCCATGGTGTTTAGTCA
The DNA here is from genome assembly GCF_964261635.1 of Lissotriton helveticus. Classification (NCBI taxonomy): domain Eukaryota; kingdom Metazoa; phylum Chordata; class Amphibia; order Caudata; family Salamandridae; genus Lissotriton; species Lissotriton helveticus. The sequence continues at coordinate 1,231,801,155 of NC_136065.1, read as the reverse complement.
AAATACCAGAGAAAAAAGATTGTATTGACAAAAGATGGTCAAGAAAATCGAGAACATGAAGGTAAGTTTCTATAGGCAAGCAACGTTTTACTATATATAACTCCACATATATGTACCTTGACGATATATATCTTCAAGGTACATAGATGTGGAGTTAAGGATAGTAAATCTATATTTACCTATTTGCAATTGGCTAGTCATCTATATTTTTCACACAATATTCTGTCTACATGGTATTTCTGTCAGTGATACCACAGGGAGGCCTGAGCTTCTCAAAATGGAAACCAGGGTCCTCCATGTAATGTACCATTGAAGGCACACTTGCACTTACTGTCCATACACAGCACACATACTGTCCAGTACTATCACCTCCATTTAGTGTCCATGTAGTGTGCCACCCGGGCGCACATACATCTAGCACTCACAATTACTCTCTGCGCACTGCTTAGTACTGTATCCTTTCTCTATTGTGCCTCACAGTCCCCTCCCATTTTGTGTTAGAATTGGCCCTGGGGGCCGGAGTACCCGAAGCCTATAAAGGCTCTGTAAGGAGAGGGTGCCCCCTTCCTTTTTTTTTGGTTTGACCCTGGGGGGTGAGGTCCCTGGGACTTAATAGGTTTTGGTACGGGGCCTCAGGGCCCCCTTCAACATTGATATTGTATTTGGCCCTTTTTATAGTATTTGTGGACCCAAAGAGCACCAGGGCCTGTTAATGCCTGAGGATGGGGGCAGCATACGCTCCTACCCTGTTTAATTGTATTTAGACCAGAGGGATGGGTTCCCGTGGCCTTTTAAGGCTTGGCGCCACACGAGGTGTTGTCTTTACATATGAAAATAAAATATTGCTTGAGGCAATGTCCCCTTGCATCTGGGCAACTGACTAACATGCAGACCTCAACCCTGGTAGCACAATAGTCCTTCAACTATTCTGCGGAGCACTCCTTTCCTTGTCATGACAACCTTGGAATTTTACAAAGTAGGATGGTTTGGATTCCACTTTCAAATACATTTCCAGGTAGGGGGTGTTGATACACTGTCTAAGGTTTCAGAACTCGTTTGCGTTGGTTCTTTTTGAAATGGAATTTTCTGGCTGTTCCTCAGACATAGCCCTATATGAGAGCAATGGCTCTCATAATATGTAGCAATGATGCTGGCTCCAAGAATGAATATCCAAATGAAGGTCACAAATGAAGTCTCAAATACCTACAGCTGGTTATCATAAACCTTCCAGAAGCAATTATAGAGAATAGACAAAAGAACAGGCCCTGCCTACAAAGTTCCTCACTTTCAACAATTGAAACTGCATGCCCACTTCTCATCTCTACCATCTGGCAGTGCTCAGGAAGGACTAATTATCACCCCATTGCTAACAATGCCCGCAGAGAATTTTGAAAGGTAGCCCTGTATCAAGCCTCTTACAAATAAATGTATGGGTCTCCCTGTGTTAGCAGGAATCACAATCCTTGTCAGGGTAAGTCACCATACATCCCACATTATCCTGTGCTCAACCTCTGGTAGCTTGGCACAGAGCAGTCAGGTTTAACTTAAAATGCAAATTGTAAAGTATTTGTGCAACACTAGAAGTAGCTCAGTGAAAACACCACCAAAAGACTCCACACCAGGTTAATAAAATAGAGAATCATTTTATAAATAAAACAAAACAAAACAACAAAAATCCAATAAGTTAACCTTGAGATATGTTTTTTCAAAGAGTAAAATAGCGCTGAGAAGCAAAAAGCTGGGATGTCTGCTAGGCTGGACCTAGGCAAAGTCAAAGGTTCTGGCCGACCATGGTGGAGCACAATTCGGATACAGGGACACACTTGGGTCCACTGAACAAAAGTACCTTGATACGAGTTCTACGACTTAAATGTCCTGGCTTTTCAATTACACATTGGACACAGGTACATACAAAATGTTTATGTCCCGTAGAAGATTACATGATAGTTTCCAAACATTTACACATACATCTGAACACAACAAACCTGGTGATCTTCATTATTGCAGGGACATAAGGATTTACATATGTCATGTTCAATGGAGGTGACACTGTACTGATTGTATATAAATCCCATCTATCACCAATGCCGAAATGAGTTTTACACCTACTGAAAAGATACTGACAGCAGTACAGACTGCTGTAGTGAGAGAGAGAGAGAGCCCTCGCTCAGGGTGAACGCATAATTGTCATGATCCCGGTGCCCACCTTAGAGCCTGTCACCATAAGCAAACTTTCCAAACACTAGGGGCTCCATTAGGATGGCAGCCAGATGGCCCCCGCCGGGCCGGTGGTAGTCACCGTCGGCCCGGCGGAGGCGATATGCCCGCCAACCATGCAGCAAAGACCCCCCGCCATATTACGATGGCTGGGTGGTCCGCGGTGGACGGAAAGACCGTCCGCTGCTTTTCCGCCCGGTTGGCAAGTCGACCAGGCGGAAAAGGGTTCAATATGGTGGCAGTGGCTGTTAGACGCCACCAGCCATATTACAATGGGGGCAGAAATATGCCTTTTCGTGGTGGCATTGCCGCAATGGAAAGGCATGCGGAGTCTGCATGTGGAGTCTGCTTGCGGGGGCCTGTTGAAGGCCCCCAGGGACTCTGGGGGGTAAGGGGTGCACATGGGGGGTATGTATGGTACCCCCTTCATTTCAATGTACAATGTGGCAGGCACCGCGCGGTCCCTGTAATGTTGTGCATTGAAAAGCACAACTTGCCTTTGTGGCATTGCAGTAGGCGGTGCTTTTAGCTCCGCCCGCCGCAATGTTACAAATGCGCCATGCGCTAGAGGGTGCGGGACCACCACAAGCATTGCAGACGGTCCCGATTCCCGGGGTTATGGCAGGCCAACAAAGTCCGTCCGCCATACTAATGACCTCCTAAGACTTTACATCCATGTTGGATACAATGGACACTGAACAATGGGACTTTCTCACTGCAAAAGACATAGGTTACAGATTTGATTTAAACACAAGCGTGTTTACAGTATGAACAAGAATATCCTCTGCCCAATGAAATAATGCCTCTAGATCGCTGTGACTACATCTTATATACTGACGGATCTGCCCAGCCTGCTATAAGGACAGAGCATCAATACTTAGCTGCGTGAGCGATCATAAAGGGGTGCATGCATGAAGGAGAATTCCATCCTGAGAAAACCTATACGCAGTCAATAGGTGACTTTACTCCACAACTGGTGGAACTAAAGGCTGTAATGCTGGCATTGGAAAATGAAGATCATGGATTCCTTCCACTCATTGTGTGTGTAGACCGTGGGTTTCTGTAGCAGTAACCCCCCCCCGCTTTTTGCCAGGTTTCTGATGCACTTTAACTTGATGGGCCCTGGGTCCCTGCCAATCAGGTACCCAGGGCCTGTGTTCTTTCCTAAACTGTACATTTGTACCAACTGGTGGCACCTCTCTGGCCACATGAAAGTCCCTTGTAAAAGGTACCATGGGTACTAAGGGCACTGTGACCAGGGAAGGCCTCTAAGAGCTGCAGCACACATTGTGCCCCCCTTAGAGGTCCTGCACCTTAACACAAACACGCTGCCACTGCAGGCTGCATTCTAAGTGCAGTAAATCCATAAAGACTGTATGGTCTGGGAGTTAGCCATTACGAACTCCATAGCACCATAATGGCTTTACTGAATTCTGGGAAGTTTGGTAGCAAACTTATCAGCATAATAAACCTACACTGATGCAAGTGTGGGGTTTATTATAAAATGGACTCAGAGGGCATCTTAGAGCTGCCCCTTGAAAAACAGCAAGCCTCTGGTGTGTCCCTTACTCGTAAACACCAGCCTGCCACAACGAGACAAGTGTCTGCACCCCTGGGGTGGGAGCCTTCACTCCCTGGGCCCAGAAACAAAGCCTTTACTGGGTGGAGGTCTTCACACCTCCCCTAGATCAGGAAGAGCCATCTGTGGCAGGGGCACTTCAAAGGGAAGAGGAGTTAGCCTAACGGCTAAGGCGCTCGACCTCGGACCTGGGGCTCTGGGTTCGAGTCTCGGTAACGACGCCAAACCTCCTGTGATTCTGGGCAAATCACTTAATCTCCCCGTGCCTAAAAATGAAAGTGTGTGTCCTCATTTAAAAATGTTTTTTTAAAAAAAGTAACTTGTGCTATGTAAAGCGCTCTGATACCTGATTCGGTTCGGGTCTAGTTCGCGCTATATAAAACTCTAAAAAAAAAAAAAAAAAGGCCTTGTTGACTTTGCAGCACGACTCACAGCCTCTCCTGCTATCAGGAGCAGGTCCTCTTCCTGGCTCACCCCCTTTTTGACGGGAAGACAGACGGGAAAAATTAGAACAGCCCAGAAGTTGTGTCCACGTCTGCCAACCCCACCCCTCAGGTGGGGGAGGCGAGGAGAAGCTCACATTTCAGTGCCCGCCATCTTGCAGATGGTAGGGACTCTCCAATCAGGATTAGGGGTTGTGCCCACTCCCCCATGTGGCATGAGCACAACAAGGGTGTAGTCACCCTAAGGTCAGTATCCCATTGGCTACTGCCTCAAGACCCTTAAAACGCCCCCCTGAATACAGTATTCAGGGGGCAGCCCAGAACACAGAAGGAAGATTCCTGCAACCTACGAAGAAGAAGGAAAAAGTCGCACAGCAGATGAGACTACAGAGAAGAACTGACTTGGCCCCAGCCCTTCCGGCCCATCTGCAGTTTACGGAGATCTTGTGCTAAAAGTTGACTTGTCCTGCAGTCAGTGACCTTCAAAACCCCTGTGAGGACTGACTGCCTTCAACAAAGACCAGATCTCATGCGAGCAGCAGCTCTGGTCAAAAGAAACTCCAAAGACAGATTCTAAGCTTACTGAGGACGAAGAAATTCGCCGCCTGGAATCACCACTACATCCGTCGCCTACTGCCCGAGTCCATGTGGCTCACCATCCCCAACGAGGTCCCCCATTTCTAGAGAGTCTGGGTCCACTATCGGTTGACCCCTCCAGGACTCCCCGACGTCACCTGCAGAGACTCCTGACTACGACTGTCCTGGTAAGGTGAAATTTAACCGCAAAAGGCACCCTGCAATCCGGCCGCCCTGCTCCCTGGAGAAGAGGACCTGAGGTGTACCTACATCCCCAAGTCCTCCATCTTACCTGCCCTGCTGTTGGTTCCTCCCGGAAGACTTCCTGAACCGAGCATGCAGCCAAAATCCAAAACCTGCAACCTCATTAGGATTGCATTGGGTCCCGACCTCTCTTATGCACCCTGCATCCAGCCGCTCCAGTGCTGCTGGTGGTGTGGATCTTGTACTAACTGGGGACCCCCTTTACCCTGACTTTCACTGTAGGAGCCTGGCTCCAGAGACTGAGTGGCTTGACCCTGAGCAGCCCCCAACCCAGCCGCCCCAGGCGTTTGGCTAACATTGGCATCATGCACTCTCGACCCGGCTGCCCTAGTGCAGCTGGTGGTTCATTTTGAGTGCCTACCTGGAGCTTGGGGAATCTTGGTCCTAACCACCAAAACTCCCACTTGTAAGATGTTTACTTACCTGTAAAACCTAAAAACCTTTTTCTTCCATAGGTACCCATGTTAAGAGCTTTTGGGCCTAAATTGTTTTTTTGTGTTGAATTAATGTTTATATGGAGAAAGGAGAAATAAACTGCAAAGTATAAAAAGGCTTACTTACCTTGTATTGTGAGATCCAAAGGTGTGGTATCTAGGCATACCACCCCAGTACTAGTAGTAATAAAAAAGTAATGAAAAGTAATCAGAAAATGACTGTGTAATTCAAACTGCATTTTAAAGTGATACAAACCTGTAATATTTGCAAATCCATCTCAATTGCATTTCTGTGTAAAGGTCTACAATTGGAAGTATATTTTAGCTACCTGTACAGAGTCCTGCTTGGTTCTAGAAATAAAATACAAGTATACCTTTTTTTATACTTACACAATTGGTCTGGATTCTGTCTCTGAGCGTGTGTAATCAGTCCTTGATTGAGTGAATACAATAAAGGCTTAACACACCCTCTGGATAAGCCTAACTGCTTGCCCACATAACCACAAAAAGAACTGTTAGTACTTACTTAATTTAGCCTCTGCTATACCTCTGGGGACTCCCTGGACTCTGTGCACACTATACCTTACTTTGGTATAGCATATACAGAGCCAGCTTCCTACATTGGTGGATCAGCGGTGGGATGTAAAGACTCGCATTTATTGGACTAACTTAGTCAACCTCTGATCACATGACAAGAATCAAAAAATTGTGTTTAGTACGTCAAATTTATTTTAATTGACTATTTTTTCCACATTTCTTAAAGTCTTGGTAGGGACTTGTGTTTGGTCCCTGTAGCCTTTTGTTAGAAAACATAAACATCAGTAAAGTCAGGGGGAGATATCCAGAACTTTGAGTGTAGGTCTTCTAAAAAGAACCACACTTTAGAAATATAATGAGCAAGCCGGGGAATATGGTTGAGGAGCTCGACCTCACCCCTTACTCCAACCTACAGGTTAGAGAGTTAAGGCGTCTCTGTAAGGCTAAGCAAATAAGAATTAGGTCTCACCCTACCACAATACAACTCCTGGAGTTTATGGCAGAGTTTGATAATGACAACCCATCCCCTGAGGAGGAAGTCTCACAAAGAGATAGGGAAGGTAGTGAGGTGGATGAGGTATTTGACCCTCTTCCTCAACTACTTAGGGTGGGAGGAAAGTTTGAGCTCCTCGCCTCCAAGCCTAGGAGTAGAGGATCTTGAACCTGCAGAGGTAGGCTAGACTCTGTACAAAACAGAGATGACAACTTCACTGAAGAGGACAACCTTTTAGCAAGGTTGTCCAAAAGACTGGAGCTAGATACTTGGCCCCTGGCGATAGAAAATGAGAGAGCAGAGATGGGCCTAGGACCCATCCTCCTTTATTATACAGTTAATTAAAACCATAATATACTAACATATCAATACATATTGAAATATAAAATTTAAAATATAAAGTCCTAATCAGTTTCTTAATGCTAAGCATTATACAGTGCAGTTAAAATAATGTTAACAAACTTCCCTGCTCTTGCTAGAGCCTGGGCTGAGTTATTGCTAAAACACAAATCCGATGCTTCCCTGCAGTGTCTCAATGTCTTTTCCCGAAAAACTGGAGGCAGTAGGCGGCGATGATCTATGGCAAAGTGTGGACAGCAACATAGCAGGTGAAGCCAGGACTCGTGTAGATAATTGCAGAGCCTGCATGTAAGCTGCTCATTCCGCCGAGCCCACAGCGGATTAAAATAAAAAATTGGTAGAGCTAACAGCCTCATGTACAGTATTTTATTACAAGTCTGAGAGTGAAGAGAATAGTTGAAATACGGTTGAGATTTCCCCTTGATATACGAATCATTCAGAGCTGTGAAGAGTGCGTTTTTAGAAAGCCCGGCATCGTCTGTCTGGAATGAAGCTAGAGTGATTTGGATTTTTTTTTATTTTTTATTTTTTTATTTTTCCAAAACCTTTATTGCTCTTTGTATATTACACAGCGGAACGCCTACAACCCTGCGGGCCGGCCGCTAATACGTGCTCGTTAGACATGATATAGCTTTGCATTGTGTCCAATAAATCAACAGTGCCTGCGATTGTCCAGTAAAGCATACTGCAAAGTAAAAGTGCATTTGAGATAGCATTGTCAACATTCGAGATGGTTTTGATGGTATTTTATCTTTTTTTGAAAAACAACAAACTCTAAAACTAAAACATTAGGAATGATAGTACGGTCAGACTTGGGTCAATCCAGCTTGAATTATAAGTGCCTCTCGGGAGAGGCCTACTCCCAGCTCATGCCCCAGCGTTCTAGCGCCCCCGCCCACTTCATGCACACATCTACCCTCGTCCCACATTCAGCGGTACAAAAGAAGAACTCGCTTAGCGGCCTCGGTCGACCCCCTGCTCAACCACGTCGTACAGGCTCACCCCTCCTCCCCCTCCTCGTCCGAGTCCTCCTGCTCGTCCTCCAATAAGGGATCACAAATGTCCCCCCTGTACCCATTCCATTGCAACCACACTTTGTTCCATTTCCCGGGGCAGGCTCGGCTGGAGTACACCGCCCTCTCGGTCACCATCACTGTATCCATATGTAGACACCAATGGGACTTGGACGGGAGGTCTGCCACACCCCACCGCTGCGCTATGTCTCTCTTTGCCACCATCAACCCCACCGTGACCCAGAGTTGTTCATACCTGGAAAGGTCAGTAGGCTCCCAAATGTTAAGTAGGCACCTCCGCGGGTCGGGCAACAGGGACCGGTTTAGTGTCTGTGAAATTGTGCGGAGTATTTGCTTCCAATAGTCCTGTATCTTGGGACACTCCCATATGGTATGAAAAAACGTGCCCTCCTCCCCACACCCACGAAGGCAATACGGATGGGGTGTCCGGTGAATGCGGTGTAGCATGGTCCTTGTGTAATAAACTCTGTGTAGGATCTTAAACTGCACTAAACGCATGCGCGCTGAGATGCCCACTTCCTTAGGGGACCCAAGTGCTTCAAACCATTCATGTTCGTCCATGTCGCCTACGTCCCCCTCCCACTTCCCCTTTAATTGGAGTGTCGGATCCGGGGAGTTATTAAGCAATTTGCGGTACGTGAGTGATGTCGCCTTCTCCAACATGTATTCAGTAAGGAGGCGATCCTCCAAGGGCGAGGATTCGGGCAGAGGTGTGTCGGGGGATAGGGCCGTGAGCAATGCGTGCTGTATTTGGATGTACCTATAAAGCTCCCTGTCACTCAAACCATATAGTTCTTTTAGTCGGACAAAGGGTATCACAGCATTCCTCTCCCACAAATCACCCACTGTGGAAATACCTATCGTATCCCAGTGCGCAAAACCCTTAGTATTCCTCATATTACCCAGTGCCCGCGAATCCCACAGCGGAGTCATCCCAGTGATCTTCCCCTTCCAGCCCAGTGCCGCCGTCGCCGTGTGCCACAACTGAACAGTCAATTTAGTGGGGCCCACCAAGACCCGCACCTTGCGGTGGTCATACAATGGACCCAACAAAGTATCTGTGCCCAGTTGAGCCCTATCCGACTGGAAGGCCGGTTCGGTTTGTGGGGCGTGAATCCAGAGGTTTATTGGCTTTAGGTGTGCTGCCCAGTAATATAGCTTAAGGTTCGGCAGCGCAATACCCCCGTCATACCAATCTCTGTGCAGCTTAGATTGCGCCACACGCGCAGGGAGGTTCCCCCATAGAAGGTTTGAAACTAGAGCAGCCACTCTCTGGAAGAACCGCGGTGCCACGGGATAGGGTGTATTTTTGAGGACGTACAGGAAACGCGGTAGCGCCATCATCTTATAAAGCGCCGCCCTGCCCAAGAGCGTCAGCGGCAGGCCAGACCAGAACATGACATCCCGTTTCAGCCTGTCTAGGTGAGGTTTCAAATTTTTATCAACAAATTCAGTCGGGTCTTTGGTGATATGAATACCCAGGTATTTAAATGAAGAGCCCGCCAGCTTCAGTGGGCACGTGTCGGCCAGATTCGGGGCCGGACCCTGCAAAACGTACAGTTCCGATTTAGTCCAGTTCAACGCGTAGCCAGAAACTCTGCCATACGTATCGCAAATGTGGAGCAAAGCCGGCACCCCACCCTCAGGGTCTGTTAAATAAAGCAACATATCGTCCGCGTATAACGACAGACGGTCCTCCCAACCCCCCTTCCACGTTATACCCTTGAGGAGGGGTGAAGTCCTCAAAAGAGTCGCAAGAGGCTCCAACAAGATCGCAAACAGCAGGGGCGACAAAGGGCACCCCTGCCGCGTGCCCCTGCCCAACGGGAATGCGTGCGAAATGTGGCCGTTAGCCACCACATGCGACACCGGGTCGGTGTACAGTAGTTTGACCCATGCTATAAAACGAGGTCCAAATCCCAAGCGGTTCAGCGTTTCAAAAAGGTACTCCCATTCCACCAAGTCAAAAGCCATCTTGGCGTCCAATGCCAAAATTACTGCTGGTGTGCCGATGGTGTCCGCTCTAGCCAGTACCCCGTGTAGCCGCCGCAGATTCAACGATGTATTTCTGTGTGGCATGAACCCGGACTGGTCCGGGTGTATAATCGACGACAGATGGGGCAGGACCCTTTGCGCCAGGAGTTTAGCCAATATCTTCACTTCGGCATTTAACAAGGAAATGGGCCGATAAGAGGAACACTCCTCCGGCGGTTTGCCTGGCTTGGGGATGGTCACGATGGTCGCTGCCCGCTGGTCCGGCGGGAGGCAACCTTTCTCCAAACAATCCTTATACATCCCTAACAGGTGCACACTAAGGGTCTCAGGCATCGCCTGGTACCATTCAATGGGTATGCCGTTCGGGCCCATCGCCTTACCCGGGTTTAGAGCCTTAATCGCCAACTGGATTTCGTAGGCAGTAATGTCCGCCTCCAACTCACTGGAGTACTCCGGTGATAACATTTGGACCTCGATTGGGGCTAAGAGGGTCCTGGCCCTCTCCGCTGTGATCGTACAATCCGGAGTGTACACTCGCTCAAAATGGGCCGCCAGTATCTCCGTGATACGCCGTGGATCAGTATGTGTCTCCCCTCTCTCATCTTTCAGATGTTGGATCCCCCTAGAATTACCCTCCCGCTTATCAAGCCACGCCAACATTTTCCCTGCTTTGTCTCCCACCTCATAAATTCTATTTTGAGTATCGGCTATGTGTCCCTTCACCAGCTGGCGCAAGTGAGCAGTATATAGCTGTTGTTGGAGGGTGAGTGTGTGAAGGCCGGAGGGAGAGGGGTGTCGCTCATGAGCCTCAGTTTGTTCCTGCAGTGCCACCTCCAGATCAGCCAGTTCTCGGGACAGCTGCCTCCTATGCCCCGTAATGGAATTAATGGCTTGCCCCTGTAGGACCGTTTTATAGGCTTCCCAGAGAGTCACCGGGGAGCGCACTGAACGCACGTTTTCAATGAAATATTGCTTCGTTGTGTTTTTAAGAGCCTTACGAACCTGCGGGACCTTGAAGTAGGCAGCACTAATGGGGTAGATGCGTTTGCGCGCACTGGCCTGCGAGGAAAGTGTCAGTGTGAGTGGGGAGTGGTCAGAAATCCCTCGAGGGAGAATTACCATTGCATCAACATGTCGGAGGCCCTCACCCAGCGACAGGAAGTAGTCAATGCGCGAAAGGCTGCCATGTACTGCAGAGTGGAAAGTGTATTGCTGCGCGCTGGGGTGCAAGTGTCTCCAGATGTCAGTCAAGCCCATAGCTGCTGCGAAGCCCTGGAGGTAGGAGCCCCCCCCTGTGGAGCCGGCGCGGGGTGTTTGTCCAGTTGCGTGTCCATGACCGCATTAAAATCCCCCCCCAGAATGGTCTCGCCCTCGGGGAGAGTCAAGAGGAATTCTCCCAGCCTTGGGAGGTGGACCGAATGTAATGCTGGTGGGATATACACGGACACCACATTAAAGAGCTTTCCCTCCCACTGTCCATGTAAGGCTGCAAAGCATCCCTGGTCATCCGCCTTAGGCGATAAAGGCAGGAATCGTGAGTTTTTTTGTACCAGTATGCCGGACCCCCTGGAGCCAGACGAAAACTCGGAGTGGACCCACATTTTATAACCACGCCTGTCCAAGGCTTTCGCAGCCCCCCCTACCAAATGAGTCTCTTGCAACAGGGCCACAGTAGGCCGCTGGCGCTTGATTGCAGTCAATACCAACCCCCGCTTAACCTTATCTCCCAGGCCCCTCACATTCCAGGACATTAAACGCAAGGGAGGGCAGTGTGAGTCAGCAGACCCCACATCCACTGTCGGGCCAGAGTTCTCAGCCATCGGTGGTTATTGGGCGCATAATGTACCGGCTGAAAAGCAGGCCTAATCTAGCGGCCGTGCCATTGCACAGCAAAGAACAAAGGGACATCACGGGGGCCTAGTATCACTGTCCTTCCCCATCAACATGCACTGGCACCCACATGAATTAAAACAGTGACCCCGAGCGTTTGCATACATTCCCAACAAAAACAAGAACAGTTCAAGACAAACCCCCCTCCTTGCCCCCCTGCCTAACGGACTTCGAACTGCCCGCCACCCCAACTGAGCAGAGTGCTGTACCCATCCCACAACCAGAGTACTTGCGTGTAGGGGGGAGAGCGTCTCCCCGGGCAGGCGGCCTCCCTGTAGGCTGTCGGGGCGGCCATGCCAGAATCTACGTGCAGCATTTTAAGCAAACAGTAACCTTCGGGAACCAGCGATCCTCAGCAATGCAGAGTTCGGGGTAGGAGTCACTCGTCCCCACCTCCCCCTTCAAATCCGTGGGACGGAGATTGTTCCGCTCCCTCCACTCGACCAGACGTTTGGGAGCCCGTTCTGCTGCCACCTCTACGGTCTTGATCCGGCCTATGCGTCCTGCGTTGTCGCCCAACAGTGTGCCAGCCCTCCAGCCAGTCCCGGGCCGATTCGGGGGTATCGAAAAACCACACTTTTTTGTCCGCAACCACTCGAAGCTTAGCCGGGAATAACATGGAGTATGGCAGTTCCTTTTCTCTCAGAGTCTTTTTCACTTCTAGGAACGTCCTCCTCTTTCTGGACACTTCCGCTGTGTAGTCCGGGAAGAAGGCGATCTTCGAGTTCTGGATTTGGATGGCCGGCGCCACTCTCGCAGCCTGTAGAATGGCGTCACGATCGCGGAAATTGAACAGTCTGGCCAATATCGGTCGCGGCGCGCCCCCCGTCTTGGGCTTTCCTCCCGGAACACGGTGAGCCCTTTCGACCGAGAAGAAGTTCGAGAGCCCCTTGGGTTGTAGCCGAGTCTTGACCAAGTCCTCCACGTAGAGGTCTAGGGCCCCCGTGTCCTCTGATTCTGGCACACCTATAATGCGGACATTGTTGCGCCTGGAACGACCTTCCTGGTCATCCAGTTTGTCCCTGAGCAGCTTGTTATCAGTCTGCAGCCTTTCCATCGCCGTTTGCAGTTCGGACACATCCTCGACCAGCGATTTAGTAACCACTTCGACCTGTTTGACCCTCTCATTCATTTTTTGGAGATCCGCCCATATTAAAGTGACTTCAGTTGCCGTGGCACCCACCGTAGCCTGCAACTGGGCCAACGCCGCTAGGACATCATCGAGCGTGGCCTTCTTCGCCCCATCGGTCTCCGTCACCCTACCAGCATTTTTGCGTTGTTCCTGGGGCGATGACTGCCTGTCATATGCAAACTTGTCCAGCTTGGCTTGAGTTAAGGTGTTTTTAGGGCCCCTGTGCGACATGGCGCAGGCTGTGGTGAAGCTGCCAAAAAGGGTGCAGTCGGGCACGACTGAAAGCCGGGTCGTCTCCACGCCCTTCGGTGGTAGGTCGTGGCAATGCGTGCAGGCGAGCACTCAGCGAGGGCGGAGGACGTCTTCTGCAAGTCCGTAGCAGGAGGAGGGGGGGGGTTCGCCCCTTCAGACGCTGTGCCCCGGCCGTCTGCCGAGTCTGTGCCGAATCCGCACCCCAGTAGCGGGCCAGATGGGGCCTGATGGGGAACCTGGCGGTCACCACAAAGTACCCTCAACACCAGGCTATGTCCCCGTGGTATGCCCCGTGGATCGCCTCACTGCAGTGCCCCCGCAGTGTGACGCTGTCCGGGCCCCCGCCCTCACCAAGGTCCAGCCGGCAAGCGCCACCCGGTGCCCCAAGGAAGCGGTCCGCACGCTGTAGTTACCTCACAGACCGTGGGTACCGCGTTATGAATATGGCCGTCGCTCGGTCCTGGTGTGCCTCGTGGGTGCTGCGGGAGAATGGCGGCGCCGAGCCCAGGGTGCGCGGCGTCTTCCACTCCCCCGGCCGGATCACGCAGGCCGGTAGATGTACAAGGGCCACTCTCGACCAAGCGCACAAGTAGCCACGGTACTGGACGGGGCTCCGTGGATGTTCGGAGCGATGCGCTCGGCGCACCGGCACTTCTGGTCACTCCACCTCCGATACCCGGTCGCTTCCCGCCGGCTGTAGACGTTCTGTGGCTCCGCGGCTTCACTGCGGCAGATAGGCCCAGCTCCTCCTCTGCGTAGAACGGGGACTCCGCACCTCAGCAAGCCTCCGTCGCTCCCAAAATTTCGGCAAAGACAGCCGCACGGACTCCGGGTCTGGTCCGCCCCACCCAGCTAGTGAGGGAAGGATATTTAGAGTCGGATTGTTGCGGGAAGCCGCTTCTTCCCGGGAGCCTCCCTAAGCAGCGGCCGCCATCATCGGCTGCTAGCCACGCCCCCGTGATTTGGATTTTTATTGTTTTTTTCCACATTGACAGGGAGATGGTTGGATTAGTGAGGGTGGTGGCTTCGATCTTTAATGTGGAAATAGCGAGATGCAACTGTTTGTGCCAAGGAGAAACTTTGTCCGTGAACACAGCTTGCAATTGTTCTTTCATAGATTGTGCTGGAGCTCGTAGAGTGTGAATATAGAATTTAATTAAGTCTCCCAGACAGTGGAGGTCTGCGCTTGCCAGGCCCAGCGCAAGTCTCAGCCTCGACCTCCTTGCGTGCTGCAGAACAGAAAATATTTTCTTGTAGGCTTTTATTTGTAGATTTGCTAAGCATGTATCCATTTTTCAAGGGAAGGCCAAATGGCCATAAGACACTGCTGGGAGTAGTTTGGCCCGTAGCACCCTTAGAATTGGCTCGGCTGAGGGGCTGTGCAAATGACGGTTCAGGCGCCTCAGGCTATGTTTAATCCCCATGCCCTTAAGCCTTAGATGTCTACGGTGAGATGCTTGGTTTGCCTTTTCGTTGAACCAAACTCCTAGTTAGTTATAGCTGCTACAGGTCGCAATATGTAGTCCCCCTGCTCGCCAAGAGAGATTTTTCTTTTTTTTATATTTCCCAAAGGTCATAACTTTGGTTTTTGATTCGTTCATCAGAACATGGTTCTTTATGGGTTTTTTTTGTCTGTTTGTTTTTTTGTCCTCATACGCCAAAAAAGATATTTTTCAGAGTAAGTTGTTCCAGCCACCCCCTGCATTATAGCAGGGGGGCCCCTTCTTAAGCTCTGAAGATCTTTATGGCTGCTCTTTTTGCAGACACCCAATGCGTACCTCACGGTACTGCAATATATAAGTTCAACTCAGTTCTTCCACTTTCCAGGCCCTTGATCTGATCTAAGGGTGACCCATTCTGCAAAAAGGCATAATCATTGGACAAAGTCGTTCATAGCCTATCCAGCCAGTTAAAACATGGAATCCAAAAATGCTTCCTTCTCTTCCAAGCTACCTTATCCAATCTGAGTGTATGTCTGATTGCTCTAATCCAGTCTAAATATAGTGGTGCGGTAGCACTCACCCACAGTTTGCATATTTCTCTACGAGCAAGAATATTTAAATAAAGAGATGATTTTTAATGTCTTGAGGAAATTCCTCATAGTTAGAAACAATTCCAAAGAAAACTAATGATACACTAACCTGTATATCATAATTGAAGAGCACTTTCATACCTCCTTCTATTTCAGACCAAAAATTCATTAGCGCAGGGCAAGTCAAAAACATGTGAAGGTCGTCTGCCTTTTCCTGGTTACACTTTGGACACCATGGAATCGGCCCCTTAGAAAATTTAGCCAACCTGGCCGGAGACCAATATACTCTATGGAGAGAAAACAAGTGATTTCGCTTTAAATTGGCAGGTGATACTGTAACATGAAGTAAATCAAAAGATACTTGCCATAGGTTTTGCAAGTCGACATCCGAAACTTGATCCCTCCAAAGTTGTACCGGGAGACCAAACTCTCCATCTTCTCCTTCCAGAATCGTCCAGTAAAGCATGGATGTTCTTATTTTTCTTGTTTTCTTCAGTAAGAGTTCCTCCAGAGCTGAAGTAGCGCCGATATCCACTGCCATAGCCTGGGCCCAACTTCTAATTTGTAGATATTTGAATTTAGATAAATTATTCTCCGTAAGATTAGAAATCTCCTCCCACATCAAGAGGACCCCTTCCGGCATTATTTGGCCCCAGGATTTAATATTTGCTATCCGAAGTGGAATGGACAATGAGTCTTTAGTCCATTCTGGAGACCCTGATGGGTCCCAAATTGGAGCCATCGCAGAATAATATGAGATATTTAGCACCCTTCTTACTCTGGCCCACACATATGCCATGTCTCTAAGAACCTTTAAACGCACCTTCTTAAAAAAACGCGAATCACCAAACTTAAACAAAAAACCCTGTGTGCCTCCCTGGATCTCAGATAACATAGTCTGAAACATGAAGTCTGTTTCGGACCCTGATGGGGAATCAAATAACCTTATTCCCGCCTTAATTAATAAAGTCCAGGCATATATTCTCAGATCTGGAGCACATAGCCCTCCTTTTCCTTTCCTTCTTCGGAGCTTCTTCCATGCAATCCTTATGCCCTTTGAAGCCCAAATGAATGAGTTCCATTTAGCTTGAATCTTACTTAATCTGGATTCCTTAAAAGCAAGTGGGATGTTTTGAAATATAAAGATTAATTTAGGTAAGAACATCATTTTAACAATGTTGACTCTTCTAATGAAAGTCAGAGGAAGTGACCAACTTTTTAAAGATTCTGTGATTTCCCTCTCAATTTTTACTAGATTTTTATCAGCCAGTTAATGTTTGTCCTGCGTGATTTGTATTCCCAAATATCTGATTTCATGTTTTAGAAATGGGATTGGAGTTAGAGATGTTATGTTCCAGCACATGCATTCTGATTTAGATTGGTTAATCTGACAACCTGAGATTTGACCGAACTGCTCTGCTGCACTATAAATAAGAGGAATTGCCTTAATGGGGTCTGATGTATATAACATCAAATCATCCGCATATAGAGACACTTTTTTCTCCCAGTTATTATGTTTAAATGATAAGATATTCTGGTCTTGTCTGATATTTTCAGCGAATGATTCGATGTAGAGAGGGTGAAAGCGGACACCCCTGTCTTGTGCCTCTTGTAATTTTTATGGGTGATGAGAGACTACCATTTATTAATATTCTAGCTGTTGGAGCCTGGTAAAATGCAGCTACAGAACCACAGAAGTTCCTACCCAAATTAGACCTTTCTAATACTTTGGTAAGAAATTCGCAATTAACGCGGTCAAAAGCCTTAGTGGCATCTAATGTGATAACCACCAGTGGAATTTTGTGGAGAGAGGCAACATCGATTGCACCTACTAAAGCTTGTGTAGGGTCTTGTATAGAGTGCCCTCTGACAAATCCCTTTTGATCTACATGTAGTAGACTACCAGCTACCCCATTCAATCTCTCTGCCAATATTTTTGCCATAAGCTTATAATCTTAATTGAGCAGAGAGATTGGTCTGTATGAATCACACTGCGTTAGCAGCTTCAGTGGCTTGGGGATAAGAACAACTATAGCATTGTTCCAAGAAGCAGGGATTTTACCGCCTTCCTCAAATATAAATGTAAAGAGCTTCTGAAGAACTGGTGTAATTACCGGTGCTAAGCATTTGTAGATCTCAGAAGGCAGCCCGTCCAGACCCGGGGCCTTACTTCTTTTAGCCGAGTCTATTGCCCTAGCTATTTCAGTCAAACTAATCTCTCTGTTTAGATTCTCAGATGTCTGATCATCTAGACTGCGAACCTGATATTGATTAAGCCATGTCTGCATTAATGCTTGGTGCGGGACTAAATCCTCTTTATATACCTCCTCAAAATTATGGAAAAAAGCCTGTTCAATATCAGCACTGTTCTCTGAAATCACATCAGTATTACTCAACTGTACCCCTTTAATATTATTCCTCTTCTGTTCTTTTTTTGTCTTCCAGGCTAAGAGCTTTCCGCTAGCTTCGCCATATTCAAAGTGCGCCAGGGAGCTAGCCTGCCATCGTTTCCTCAGTCTTTCATCTAATACCTCCTCCAATTGCAAGTTATATACTATCAAGTCTTCTTTAATATTGGCTCCTACTGCTGAAATAGGATCGAACAAAGCCCGTTCTAGGATCTTGACTTTTGACTCAATCTGTGAAATCTGCACCCTGTATGCTTTATGTTTCGCAAATTGAACTGCCAGTAGCCGCCCTCTCAAAAAAGCTTTATATGTGTCCCAAACAACCGGAAGTGTAGCTGTACCTAAATTAATTTTTAAAAACTCATTTGATTCAACAAGCAGCTTCTCTGTTACCTCTTCTTCCAGAAAAATACTCCTATCTATAGTCTATCTTTTGGTGCGCTGTGGGCCGGACAACTTAAGAACTAAAGAGACAGCAGAGTGATCTGAGATATGCGCTTCAAGATGTTTTACCTCCTCCACTTTCTCACATAACTGTTCTGCGATTAAAAAAAAATCTAATCTGGATTTATGACGCAGTTTCTTGTTATGAAAAGTAAAATCTCTTTTTATGCCTGATTTCTTCCTCCATATATCAATCCAACCAAACTGGTTGATTGCATTTAGTAATAGAGATCTAGTGTTAGGATTATGAGAGAGCTTAAATTTATATGATTTATCCAATTGTGAATCAAGTACTAAATTTAAATCCCCTGCAAAAATCACAGGGTCCTCAAAATCCAGAAGCTCAACCAAAAGTTCTTTAAGAGGGAGTGTATCATCTAAATTCGGACCGTAAATTCCTACGATTGTAAATTTATGTGAGTAATGTTTTATTTTTGCTATGACCCATCTCCCTTTTTTATCAGTTCTTGAGTCTAACAACATAAACTCAGGTTTAGATTTTATCAATATAGCCACCCCTTTATTTGAGGTTTGCTGCGAAGTGGTTATCATGTGCTAAATCCATTTTTTCTTTATACATATGTCTCTTAACTCTTGTTCCGTGGAATGCGTCTCTTGTAAAATGAAAATATGCTCAGGCGCATCTTTTAAATATTGAAATATCCTCTCTTCTGTGTTTAACCCTTAAACCATTTACATTCCATGACATAAACTTAATATATGCCGAGAAAGCTATCCTATCCTGCGGCATTTTGTGTTTACTAAGTATGAACAACTAAGTATCATATTTGGCGATTATGACTTTTTTTTGTTTTTTTTTCCCACATCCTCCCCACCCAGTGCCCTGACCTCCCCCCCCCTGTAGAAACCCTCCCGTGCTCCCCTGGAGAACCCCCCTCCTTTCTCTTGGCCTACCTCAGGGGCCATTGAGGCTCCATGCCCCGATGTCCGGATGGTTTAAATGTTGATATAGCTAATAATCTAATGATACATCTGTGAAATGTAGTATTATTTGCCTTGCTCCCTTTTATTATCATCAGTGAGTAATTGAAGATACTCTTCCGCCTCATCCAGCCTTTTAAAGACTCTCATTTTATTTTTGTACATCACTTTTAAGGATGCGGGGAACTTGAGTTGAGCAGTGGCGCCAAGTTGGTTAAAGGGATCAAGTAGTTTGCCAAGCTCCCACTGCCTGGATGCTGTGATTGATGATATATCCGATCTGTTCTGAAATGTAATCCCATCCACCGATAATGAGCTACTTTTTAGAGCCCTATTAAGTATCTCCTCTGTTAGAGTGTAAGTCAAAAAGTGAACTAAAATCTTCTTAGGTCTACTTTTGTTTGTATTTAGTCTGAAGGGATCCCTATGAACTCGTTGGATGTCTCTCATTATTTCTTCTTCTGAAAACTCAACCTGGGTCGTTTGTTTTATTAGTTTAGCCACAAACTCTTTAATATTTCCCCCCTCGGCCCCTTCCGGGACTTTCAGGAGGCGCAAATTATTCCTCCTTTGCACGTTTTCTAGGGACTCCATTTTTTCTTGATACCCCTGCTCACGCTATCTGAAATCTTCAAGTTTCCTAGAATGTTGAACAGCGAGCGCTTTAAGATCTGTTACTGTGGACTCTAGTGCAGTAGTTCTGGCAGCGAGTAAATCAAATTTTTCTTCCAGCTTCTCGCAGTACAGTTTTATCTCTTGCTGATTGCTCTGAGAAGCTAGGAACCCACTTTTGACCTCATGGCTAAGGGCTTGTAACATTAATATAACGGACTGATCCGAGGTCAATATAGCTGAGGGATTGGATAGTAAGTCATCCTCGCTGTTGCTTGTTGGGGTACTAACCAGCCCTTTCGGCTCTTTAGCCTTAGTTTCAGAACTTTGCATTGTGCTATGTCTTAAAGCCACTATCTGCTCCAAACCTTGATCTAATTCTAGATCTTCCAAAAGCTGATATCTATTAGATGTTTGGACCCCCCCTTGAAGACTCTAATGTTGAAATCCCGCCGGAGTGTTTAAGCTCCAATATCGCAGGCACAGATTTGAAATAAGCCTTCAACGACGGTGGTGGTTTAACCTTTATATCAGGCTTCTGTGATTTATATGTATTCTTTTTCCCAGCCTTTTTTAGAGATTTTGCCTTAGATTTAGTCACCGCCGAAGGTGGAGTGGCTGTAAGCCCGGTTACAGTAGCCTGCTTCCCTCCTCTGCTTCTGAGCGAATACCCGGAAGCCTGGCTTCCTTGAGTCTCTCTTCCTGACAAACGCGACATAGAAAAAATGATGACACTCTCTCTCCATCAACAATATGGCTGTTGTTTTCCCCTTTAAGAAAAGAGTTTCGTGGCCCAATGCATTGTAGATTAGGTAGTCTTATTTGCGTAGTTCCAAATTCCCCCCCAATGTGCGAAAGTCTGTATCCATCCCTTCTCCCTTTCCAGAGTTCGGAGGCTGCCTTAATCCATCGGATAAGCCCCCCTCCCGGAGTATTTTGCAGTCTTACCTTTGGGTTAATGATGGAAATATGTGTAGTGAGGGTAGTGATGGCTGAGAACATGGCGGCTAGCAGACGTGGCTAGTCGGGAGGCTCCAGAGGCTTGGTTGTCCGGGCGGCTTTTCGCGATGTCATTTCTTCGAAGTAGCTTATTTTAGTTTGCTTTTCAGCCGCTGAGCATCGAGGACATTGTTTTGCACTAAAATAAACTCTTTTTAGCGAATTACCGTCCCGTACTTACACTTTGGAAAGACTCGGTATTCGCGGCTGGAGCCGCGGCAACAAACGCTTAGAGGAAGGCGGGGCTGGGCGGTCCGGAGTGCAGGGCGGCTGACTGAGCTCTCGAGCCTGTGCCCTTGAGAGCAGACGCGCTGCAGTGCAGCGTGATTTTTTCCAGCGAGAACAAAAACAGAAGCGGTATTCAGCTTTTCTCTACATTTCCGTGTGCCTTGCAGTCGAGTCAGTCTGGTGTCAGTCTGGAGGAGGAATCTGGCTCAGATGGTTCTTTATGTTGTACATATTAAGGGCAATGAGCGATCTTTGTAATCCAATTTTTGTATGGTCCATAATAATGATATCGTCAGTGTATTGCATTATCTGTAGACATATCCCACCCAATTTTGGGGCGACCAAGGCTGCACCTGCCAGTTCTTTAGGTAAATTGGCGGTGTAAAGGTTAAATAATAGTGGAGCTAATACGCAGCCTTGTTTTAGACCGTTTTTAGTAGCAATTTTTGTGGATAGTGTTTTTGCACTGGTTTTGATCCTCACCCAAGTTTTATGGTGCAAAGATATCAGAGCTGAAAGAAGTGTAGATGGTATCCCCCAAGAATTTAATTTGTACCATAGCGTCCCTCGGTTGACTCTGTCGAATGCTGCGCTGTAGTCCACAAAGCAGCAGAATAGAGGTAGCTGGTTAGCCAAAGTGGCTCTCCACGACAGATAGGACAACGCTATTATGTTGTCCGTCGTGGAGCAGCCTGTTCTGAAGCCTGACTGGGTGCGGGGCAAGATATTATTTTCTGTAACCCAGTTTTCAAGTTCCACCAGTAAAACACGGGCGAAGGCTTTAGCTTCAATGTCCAACAAAGCTATTAGTCTGTAATTAGCCCGGTTTGAGCGATTGCCCTTTTTATAAATTGGGTGTAGTATTGAGCCCTGCCAGGTAGAAGGAATTGTGGCTGTAAGAAAAGCTTGTCCAAAAGAGAGGTGTGAGGAGCTCTGCCCAAAACTGTCGAGATGATTTAAAAACTGCTGCATGTATTCCATTTGGCCCTGGCGCCCCGTCGTTCTTCATACGACTAATGATCTTGGTTACTACGGCTACAGAAATATCCGGACCCTGGGTGTTTTCATAAGATAGTGCTTGAGGCAAGGAGGGAGTTGACAGCTCCCCTGCCCCACTGCTGTAGAGCTGATTGATGTGATCCGCCCATACATTCTCGGGAACCCAGTTCTCTTTAGTCTGGAACTGTTGCTAAGTTGATTGATGTATCTCCAGAATGGGGCCGGATTTTTTTCTTTTAAGAGAGAGGAAATTTTAAGCCAGGCTTCCTCTGTTCTTTTTATCCGTTGGGCCCATGCACACTTCATGCAAGCAGCTCGAAGTGGCAGTTTTGTGGCATGTTGAAAAGCTCTTGCCCCTTTTTTTCTTCCCTTTTGCTTTCCGGTATTTTCTTACTTGAGTCTCGATTTAAAGCCTTTGACGCCTGATTTTCTTGAGCGTCAACGGTGGCAGCAATTTAAAAATTCAATAGAAGGAAAGATCTGATGATCCTAAAATCTCCAAAGGGATTGTCCCTAAATTTGAGGATGGTGATAATATCACCAAACTGTTCACATCCTTTGAGAAGGCTTGTGAGGCCAGGAATGTGAGGGAAACTAACTGGGGGGCACTCCTTTTGGAACTGTCGTCTGGTAAGTGCAGCGACAGACTTCTGTCCCTTATTGGGGCATAGGCTGAGTCCTTTGGGCTCATGAAGGGCACCCTGATTGAGGGATTTGGACTTACAATTGAGGATTATATAATTAAATTCAGGGAGGCTCAGAGGCAGCGAATTTGTAGACTGCTCAATAAAAACACTGGGTGGCTAGTTTATGAAAAAAAAATATTAAGTAATTACATTGATAAAACGTTGCATCAGTAGATACTGATGCAACTTTTCATCAATATAACTACTTTTATTTCTCCCCAAGAATTGGGAAAGAAGGCGGCCCACTGTGTCAAGACATGGGTGAACAAGACATTCACTGGGTGGACCAAAAGAAAGGGGTTCTAAAACCTCCCCAGGGGAAAGAGGGTGATCACCCTAAAGATAAAAGTGAGGAGTCCCATGTAGCCCCCAAAAACCTATGCAGGAGGGTGGACCCAAAAACACCTCACAACCTAAAACTGGGTACCAAGGTAAGAGTTGGGATCCCAAAAAGGTATGGTATCACAACTGTCAAAAGACAGGACACCACACAAGGACCTTAGCTGTCCTTAAAATAAAGCCCCTTGTGTAGACCCAATGTTTGCCATTGTAGCATATGTTGGTAGTCCCTCAGATGAGGAAGTGCATATATCTTTTAACTGGGAAGTGTGCCAAAAGGTGAGCTGGAGTTTCCAGAGGGGAGTAGACACTTTCACCACCTACTGGTGAATAGAATCCCAACCACTGCCCGAGAGAAACCTCTGCAAATCACACTGTGGTGCATGACAGGTTGGTACTCTCCAGCCAGTATGTCCCAGAAAAGACAGCAAGAGTAAGGGCTATCCCAGAGGAGGTCACTGTTAGTCAGGTGGCTGTAGTGGCCTTAGAAATAGCTGGGTCCCTTAGTTGGAGAAAGATGGTAGTCACCTTTGATCATCTCTGTGTGAATGATCACCCAGAAGTTGGTCTAAACCAAAGTAGAGTACTGGTCCAAGGCCAATCCCCAGCCAAAGAAACTGTGAGGGCTAAACCTGTGTTTAGTGCAGATAAGCCCCAAAAGAAAAAGAAGAGGCAGTGTGGAAAGGTGGACAACTGTTAGCCACAGTTCCAGTGAGCCAGGGAGATTCTATTCCAATATGGGCGAACTCCAAAGCTGACACGGCTAAAGTCCTCCATAGCCCACAAAAAGACCTGACTAGTCAGGCAACTGTCAAACCTGAGCTGTTGGCTCCTCAGCTGGCAGGTCAGAGTGTGGAAGAAGGGTGTTCACTATAGAGTGTAGTGGCCCCTACCCTAAAACAGCAGATGGGCCACCAGAACTCAAGAAAGCCTTCCAGTGAAGAGCTAAAGGTGTGATTCTGGGCACTGACAGCTATAAGTGGCTTTTGCTGGGTGTTAGCCTTCATGATAGCACTGTCCTTGGCATGGTGCTTTAGCCCCATGTCAAACAGCAAGTTTCGCACCCTGCCCTGTTGGTCATGGTGGGGTTACTGAAGCTGTGGGTGACCTCTGTGGCTAAGCTGGGACTTGCCCTAGCTAAGTTAGAATTTGCTGAGGTAGGCACCTCTGAACCCAAACTAAAAGGATGGTTAAAGTCCCTAAAGAGCTAGGAAAGGAACATTGGGATTCGGTCCTGCAACTGTTGAGGTAAGCCAGCTCCCCAAAGGGACTGACCTGGATACAAGGATGTAAGGCAGAGTAGGCCCTGCAACTTTCAAACCACTTCCTCTACTCTTCCTCGCCTGAAAGACTAGGAAGACTCTCCCATGTTTGGTTGAGTCTCCTGGCCTTTGGACTATGGGGGGCTTGTGCAGGAAAGTGGGTTTCTGTTGCAGTAACCCCGCCCCCCACACTTTTGCCAGATTTCTGATGCATTTCGACTTGATATGCCTAGGGTCCCTGCCAATCAGGTTCCCAAGTCCTGTGTTCTTTCCCAAAACTGCACATTTTTACCAACATTTGGCAACTCTCTGGCCACAAGCAATTCCCTTGTAAAAGGTACCATGGGTACCAAGGACACTGTGACCAGGGAAGGCCTCTAAGGGCTGTAGCACATATTGTGCCACCATTAGAGGTCCTGTAATTTAACACACACACACTTCCATTGCAGGCTGCATGTTTTGGAGCAGGGAACAGTGAAGAGTCGACATGGCACACATACCTGTGTGCCATGCCTGCAACCCACTGCCTATGGTATAGGTAAATCACGCCTCTAGCTGGGTTCACTACACCACTGGTGAGGGTATAGTTGAATGAGCACTGTACCCCTACAGTGTCTAAGTCCATTCTTAGACATTGTAAGTACAGCAAAGCCATGAAGAGTAAATGGTCTGGGAGTTTGTCGTTACGAACTCAACAGCACCATAATGGCTTTACTGACTTCTGGGAAGTTTGGTAGCAAACCTCTCATCATAATAAACCCACACTGATGCCAGGGTGGGATTTATTTTACAATGCACTCAGAGTGGATCTTAGAGATGCCCCCTGAAAAACAATCAGCCTCTGGTGGGTTCCCTTACTGGTAAACATCAGCCTGCCACCACAAGTTTATGAATCCCTGAGGTGGGACCCTTTGCTCCCTGGGCCAAGAAACAATGCCTTTTCTGGGCGGAGGTGTTGAGACATCCCCAAGATCAGGAAGAGCCATCTGTGGCAAGGTAGCTTCAAAGGCCTTGCCGCCTTTGCAATGTGACCCCCAATGCTATCAGGAGCAGGCCCCCTTTCTGTTTCGTCCCCTTTTCGGTGAGAAAACAGGTGGAAAAAATTAGAACAGCCAAGAAGGTGTGCCCATCTCTGCCTACCCCACCATTAGGTGGGGAGGCAAGGCGGAGCTCACTCTTCTGTGCCCTCCATCTTGCATATGGCAGGCACTCTCCAATCGGCATTAGGAATTGTGCCCAATCCTCCACGCGTAGTGAGAACGCCAAGGGTGTAGTCACCCTAAGGTCAGTAGCCCATTGGCTGATACCTCAAGACCCCTAAAACACCCCCTAAATACAATATTTAGAGGGCAGCCCTGAACCCAGAAGGCAGATTCCTGCATCCTACAAAGAAGAAGGACGAAAGAAGTAGTACAGCAGAAGAGACTACAGAGAAAAACTGACTTGACGCCAGCCCTACTATGCCGTCTGCAGTTTCCGGAGGTCCTGCGTCAAAGATCGACTTGTTTTTCAGCCAGAGACCTCCAAAACGCCTGGGAGGACCGACGGCCTTCAACAAAGACCAGATCTCCTGCGATCAGCAGCTCCGTTCAAAATAACTCTATAGATAGACTTTGAGCCTGCTGAGGATGAAGAAACTTGTTGCCTGGAACCACCACTGCACCCGTCATCTACTGCCTGAGTCCAAGTTGCCCACCGGTCCCAACGAGAAACGCCAGCTCTCTAGAGTCCGGGTCCATAATGGGTTGACCCCTCCAGGACTCCCTGACGTCACCTGCTGCCTCTGCACGACAACCCCCCCCCCCCCCCCCGAGTGCGAGTGGCCAGGTAAAGTGAAATCCGACCTTAAAAGGCATCCAGCTGCCCTGTGCCCTGGAGAAGAGGCCCTGAGGTGCACCTACGTCCCCAAGCCCTCCAACCTACCGGCCCTGCTGTTGGCTCCTCCCAGAAGACTTCCTGAACCGAGCTTGCAGCCTAAATCCAAAACAAGCAACTTCCATAGAATTGTATTGGGCTCCCGGCCCCTCCTAAGCACCCTGTACCTGTGACTGGGAACCCCTTTTGCAATTTGAGTGCCTACCTGGACCTTGAGGAACCTTGGTCCTAACTCCCAAAACTCCCACATATAAGACGTTTACTTACCTGTAAAACCAATACCCATTTTTCTCCTATGCAAAGCCATGTTAAGAGATATTGGGCCTAAAATGGTTTGTGTTGAACTGATGTTTGTATGGAGATAGGAGAACTAAACTGCAAAGTATAAAAAGTTTTACTTACTGTGAGATCCAAAGGTGTGGTATCTAGGCATACCACCCCAGCACTCTAAGTAATGCAAAAGTAACAAAAAAGTAATTTGAAGGTTATTACTGTGTAATTCAAACTGCATTTTAAAGTGATACAAACCTGTAATACTTGCAAATCCATCCTCTATTGTATTTCTGTGTAAAGGTCTAAAATTGAAAATATATTTTACCTACCTGTACCAAGTCGTGCTTGATTCTAGAAACAAAATACAAGTATACCTTTTTTATCCTTACCCAATTGGTCTGGATTCTGTCTCTGAGTGTGTATAATCAGTCCGTGATTGAGTGAATACAATTAATGCTTAACACACCCTTTGGATAACCCTAACTGTGAGCCCACACTACCAAAAATAGAGCTGTTAGTAGTTACCTAATTTTGCCCCTGCCAGACCTCTGGGGACAACCTGGACTCCGTGCACACTATACCTTACTTTGGTATAGTATATACAGAACCAGCTTCCTACAGTGTGTGATTCGTATTACTATATCCAGTCCTATAATGAATACTTACATCACTGGAGCCAGAATTGGTTCAGAGACTAAAAGGGGTACACACGTAAGCTCAAGCTGCTTTGGGACAAGGTGGCAAAGCGAAAGATTGGTTGCCATGTTCTCATGTCATTCATACATTGAGTCATCAACTTGTTGGCGTTCACGCTGCAGGGAATTCCATGGATGATGAAGCCGCAAAAGCAGCAGTTTGCACTGCTGTAGTTTCTACAATCGCTTTTTCTACTACGAGGATAGACAGAGACATCATGGTGGCTGTCAACACCGAACACCATGGCACCCACCTGCTGAAAGGTTTTCCACTCAAGTACTCCGACAAGTTAGATGCACAAAACATTCCATATGCTAACACTCCTGGAGTGGAGGATAAAGTAATACCAAACACTGATCACGGACTGGGGTTGATACTAGCTGCACAGAAGAGTCTGGCTTCTGCACACGCGGGGGTTGCAGCTACAATTTCCTCCGCAAGGCTATGGGTGGCCCGGTCTCTACAAACGGACCAAGGACTTTGTCCTTAAATGTGACATCTACCAGCAGATGAAGGGCTCTACCATAACACGTCATCTTGGTAGTAGTGGATTATTACTCTAGATTCCTGTGGGTATTTCCACAGCAGTTGCTTGATGCATTAACTGTTATAAAGGATCTGCAAGTCTTTATGGGGACATACGCAATTGCCACATTACACTCCGTCCAGCGTTTAGCTCTCTGGCTTATTAAGAGGCCATGGGAAGTTTGGGTGTGACCATGCACTATTCCTCAACCTATCATCCCAAGGGGAATTCTGTAGTGGAGAGGAACAACGATGACGTAAGCAGTCCTTGACAGCAAGGGTCCTAGGCTCGAGTCGCAGTTGGGTTCATCACCCATATGGAGTCCAGAGGGCCTCAAATAACATACCAAGAAAATTCTTGGGTGGTCCGACTAACTATGAGATCCTGTTTGAGAACTAAGATGCAGGTCCCAGACCTTAACAATCCCAGCACAGTGGCGGTGGAAACACCATTTGAAATCAATGAACGTTTGGCTATTTTTTACAGGAACTGAACAATTTGCGGGACGAACAAGTAAGGTCCAAGTAAAATGCACTGCCACTGGAGAAGTGAAGGTTGTGCTGGCAAAACTTGGCTCAGTTCCAGATTTTGGGGATCTGGTCACAGACAAAATTGTGGACAAAAAAGGAGTGTGGGCAATCTTACAGAGCAATTGCCTGTCTTGTCTTTTTTAAATTACCAAAACTGTGCTTCTTCTGCCAGTCAAAAAGACATTCGATATGTCTCCATTCATCTGATCAAACCACACTATGTGGCTGATTCTCAACAATAAGCCACATGGGCTCCTGGGTAGCTACCTGGCTCCTCTCACTACTGTTCAGGAAGTTCAGATGGAAGCCTTGATATCTCAAGATGCACCTTCTCATGCACAGGAGACACCAACAAACAACAACAAAGTTTATCTACTATGTGTTGCATCTATAAAAACTGTACAGTCAACTAGTACCGAAACACAGATTTCAATCCGCAAACCTTACAAGAATAAAGTCTACATAAATGAATCACACATCAAGTCATTTCCCTCATAAACAATTGGCTATTCCATTTGGTCTGAAAATTTAAATTTGGCCTGTCTGTGACAGACTGAATTTCAAGTTTCCATAATTTGTATGTGTTTTAAGTGAATGGCTTTCTGTGTGCTCTGAGTGTCAAACTTAAACAACTACCTTTTTTATCTGCATCGCCGCTAGCGGTTTTCCCGCTGTGCACTGCGTTTTTAAAAAAGACGCGTTACATGACGAGCTCACGAGTTCAGCTCGTCATGAGCGTGCGAGCGTCGCAACTCATGACGAGCTGAGCTCGTCATGAGCGGGGAAGGGGTTAAGATTGTTTTGAAAGCATTTTAATAAAATGGACCTTTCTATATGCCTTGGGCTTTTTATAGCGCTTAGCCTTTTGGACAGCTTTTGGGTCTTCCCTTTGTCCGAGGAGCGGGTGTTATGTGTCTGAGGTAGGCCCACGTGGATCCGACACCATCTTATATCATGGGCACCTTTCCTTAAGTTGCCTTCTCATTTACACAAAAACCTTTAACACACATTTGAGTGTGTGACAATGTTGGATTAGTTTCTCTGAAACTGCTTTGATTACCAATTCTGCTTCACCTAACATTATCACAATTCCTTGAACACCACGCACAAGGTCTCAAGTCACATTGTGCAAGTGTCGTTCTATTTTTCACTCAAGGGGTGACATGGCTATCTATTGTCCAAAACAATGATGTTTTACACAGGACTCACAAGGATGCTTTTCTCTATAAAACAAGCATTTCTAAGTTGAGGCGGAGGAGCTCTTTGCTTATTTTGGTGACGTCTCTACATGCTGATGCTTTTGCAAAGCAGCTTGCTGACTTCTGCTTGTGAGAGTGCCCAGCTCGTGACCAAGACTAGGACTTACATTCTTTCCCATCAGGTAACCGGGGTTGGTTCATCCAGTACGGTGATTATTGTCTAGACACAAATAGTCACTCTAGGCACTTAGGTTAGGGATTGTGACCAATTTTATATATTGTATTTTATGCCTGCATATATACATTAATTTACCAACAAGGTGGAGCTTTTTATTCTGTTCACCATTCTGGTGCTCTTACTAACTTTCATTTGCCTCTGTCTATTGGTCATTGCAGCAAATATATTTTGTACAAGAATCACGTTGGTTCAATAAAATATTGAAAATGTCCCTCTGTGTATTTCTTGTATATTCCTCTTGAGAGTACCAGAGCACCAGTGACTGAGCGAAAAGGTTCTAACTCTGTTACCACACTTCCGGGTAACAATGGTTGTCATGTTCATAGGTTGCTGGAAATAATTTGCTACCAGACTAGGTTTAGGGAAGCTTATGGTGGCACTGTAAACTAGCTGACCTATAGGACAACATATCCTGGGAGGGTGAATAGAATCACAGGTACCATCAAAGAACTTGAAGCCTACCCCCTCCCATTCAAAGGAAACCTGAGCCACCAGACATTGGTGCTAACTGTTGCCTACAGCAACTACTTGTCGGACCATATAAGGGACTACCTGCTTTGAAGACACCGCATGGCACCAGATGGTTGTTACGCTGACCACTGTCTCTCTCGGAGCCTCCACCCTTTGCCTCCACCCTTTGCCTATTAATGGCAACCCACTGCCTATCCTTATTAGTATTATCTGGCATGAGAGTTCTCTGCACCATTTCACTGTCAGCCAGGGACAACAGAGTAACCTCAGATGTATCCCCACTACTATCTGGGACCAACTCCTCCCCAATTGCTACAAAAACCATCCCCTGTGGCTACCCACCTGTGGGGGGCTGTGCCCACTTGGGACACTTGGGATCCCCCTTGAAGTGTCCTTCCCAATTATTACAAAATACTTCAGGGGTCCCTTCCCTGCAGGCTTGCCTGTAGGTAACCACTTCTTTTTCTCAACAGGGTGTTGGGAATCATTACCCTGGAAACTAGTTTGGGGTCCTTTGGAGAACCCCTTACTTGTATTTGTGTCCCCCCGCCTTCTTCTGTCGGGGACCCTCCCCACCCTTGGTAGGATCTCCCACATACGACTTCTTGTGGACCCTGGTGCTGATCCAGCAGTTCGTCTTCTAGCAAACTTCCTGGGGTGAGAAAGCTTAGTGTCAATCAAGTACAGGCACAGCTCTTGTAAACAAAGACTAAACATGTGTCCAGCCCCTGATAATCTGTTACCTCACTGCCCTTCGCCCAACCATCCCGTGCCCTGCAGAAAGAATCAACAAACTCTACCGATATCTGAGGGACAAGTTTTACACTTTCCCTGAACTTCTGCCTGTATCACTCTGGGGTCAGATCATATGTCCTGACTAGGGACTCCTCATGGTGAGGTACCTTGTCTTGTCCTCCTTTCCTAGAGCCAGCAAATTTCCCCTCCCATCCACAGAGAAATGCTTCCACAAATCTCTCTCAGGGATCCCGAGCATTTGCAAAGCTGTCTCGTATGCCTCAAACCATCAATGTATATCATCTCCCACTCCATAATCAGGCACCAAACATTTGGGTATGTGTACCACCCCCTATGAGTATACTGAAGATATGCTGCCACCATCTGTGCTGATCTCAGCCCTCTTGGCTTTCAACTCCAGCTCTTTCAAGCTCAGCTCCTGCACTAAAAGCATTCTCTTCTCCTCCATGGCCAATTTATCATTCTTCATTGCCAACTTATCTTTCCCCAAATCCAGTTTGAGCTTGGCAAGCTCCATCTGTAGCTTACTTTCTTCCCTCCTGTCCTCTAATTCTGCAGGGGATAGGCTTTTAGAGGAGCAACTGCTCCCAGTTCTGGAAGGAACTCTTCCACCATTCACGCTGACCTCTGTCCCACAGGCAATGCCGGCTCCTCCAGCCATCCCAGATGCAGGCCTTGTTCCTCATTCTCCACAATAACATTCCCATCTTCTGGGTGCAGACAAGGCCCTCAGCGCCTTTTGCAACAGGAAGTCAGAAGGCTAAATAATGGGGAAATCATGCCAAAAGATGCCAGGCTTAACAACAACATTTTGATGAATAGGAAATCGGCAATAATTCAATATTTTGTTTTTCAGTTCAAAAACAGGTTTCGACTAATATTTAGTTAAGGAAGCCGAATTTCTACAGAAGAATATAGAAGCTCTTTGCAGGGAAAGGAATGGCAATTATGCCAACAGAAAATCATTCCACAAATCCTACAATTGACAGATGACATCAAAATAACTATAATGAGTCCTTCATAGACGAGAATATAGAATTCCTTTAAAGAGGCAATTTGAAAAAAAATATGCTGTTCATAACACTTCAAATCATCATTGTAAATTGAAACAGCTTTGCTGAAACCTAGAAAACTAAAGGAAACAAAGCACACAAAATATTGTTGTAAATATAAGTAGTCTGATATGAAATATCCTAGTCTGCATAGCACATTCTAAGTGAACCTTAAATAGGCTAAGTGCTGTTATTGATGTCTAGATTAAAGGTGTCTCCCTTATATGAAAAAATGTACTTGGAGATATTGCTACAACATATGACCGCATATAACACCTTGTTATAAAACAGCTACGAAACACACGTAACAGATACCCACCACTTGATGTTTGTGGCTCTTCTGTTGATGAATGCTCTGTAATAAAAGAAACAAGAGAGAAGTGAAGTTAGACATCTTTCTTGGGCCCATTCACTTGCTGCAACAATGTTATTACAAATGAATAATATCTGAGTATAAGTGTTGTGCCATTTCTCCTTCCCTGAATAGAGAAATATTGTTGTGTGTCACCGCCCTTTTCTTTGTCGCTTTTCTGTGATGGACAGAAATATGTCAGAGGGATCAGCAGTTTATGCAAACTGAAAGCATATATGCCAGAGGTAATTACTTTTCCCTGATTAGGTCGTGGAAAGGAGGAAAATAATTTGCTTCTAGTTTAAGCACATGTTACATGACAAAATATTACATGCCTTCCACATAAAGGAAGGCTGTATCAGTCAGACCCCCAACATATGTATGAAGAAAGCGGTGAGAACGTGCTGAAACTGTTGCTGTTAGTGAGTCTGCAGTTTTTGCTTGTCTTGTCCCTCTGTTCCCTAAACCCACTAATCCCTAATCCACTATTACTTCTCCATAGACTAAAATTGTCCATAGGCCCCCATGTTAAGGTAAATTTTACTCAACTGTATAAACATCAGGAAAATATTTGTGATCACACCTCAGCCACAGAAACTGCAGGGAGTGTACCAAATGCAATAGAATGGAAACAATCATTGTGTCCTTTCATTACAAGTATGTTTCAATGCATTAATCTCTTTTCATAGAAATAAGTAGTTTAATTCATGCATCATGTATATAGCCTAGTTTAGGATTATGGTGTGCAGACAGAATATTGAGCTCAAAATATCGAGTTGCACAAATATCGAGTCAGAAATATTGTGGTTCAGAAATATCAACAGAAATAATACCACGGTCAAGAATATTGACTTAAGGTAAGTAATATCGATTTTAAAAATATCAAAGTGTTTAATATTGTTCGCAAAAACATAGTTGTTAAAAATATAGATTTTTTAATTAGTGTTATGTATTTTAGTATATGTTTTAAATGTATGTGATGTATTTTTTTTGTATAAGCATTGTTTGTATTTTTAATGAACGTGTTAAATTTCTAGTAGCTATTAATTTAATTTGTATTTGAATGTTGCGGTTTTTGTCCTGTAGCAGGTTGTAGGTTATAGGGGAATAGGGTGGGAAGACATTTACTTATATTAAATTAATTAATTATTTTTTATTTATTAATATTTGTTTAATTGAAATGGTGTATTGTTAAATGTGTAAAGTAATGTATTATTCATTAATTAATAATGTGTTGTAAATGAATAATAATTATTTAATTTGTAATTAATTGTGGTAATTGTGTAATTGATTTAGGTGCGTGTTTTGGTGTTGATAGGTGTTAACGGTTGGAAGTAATTTATTTTTAATTGATGAATTATAGTTGGTTGTTAATTAATTATAATTATTTATTTGGTAATTAATTTTAATTAATGTTAGGTGTACGTTTTGGGATTTATAGGGATAAAGGGTGTTAAATAATTTTATTTGTATTAATAATTATTTGTTTATTTCATATTAATTTAATTAATAAAAAATATATTATGGTAATTGTGTAATTAATTTTAGGTGTGTGTTGTGGTGTTTATAAGGGTAATGGATGGGAAGTAATATGTGTTTAATTAATTAATGTATAGTTATTAATTAATGTTATTTATTTTTTATTTTTGGGGGGTAATTGTAATTTTTTGGGGGTGTTGTTTTTATTTTTAAATGGGTAAAGGGTGGGTATTAAATACATTTTAATTACTTTATAATTGCTTGTTAATAGTAATAGTTTTTAATTAAAAAATTATTTTTAATTGTGTTTTATTATTTTATCGTTTCATTTTGGTGTGGACATTATAGTGTTAAAGTGTGTGTAGTTAATTAATGTTCATTAGTTTATTTTATAATATTTTTTTAATTATGTTCATTATGGAAGTAAATTTAATTTAAAATGTTGAAGTGCATTGTTGTTGGTGTGGTGTTATAGGGTAGGAAATAAAATAAATACATTTTTGCAATAATGAATGTTTTTTGTGTGTAAATATTTACTAGTTTAAAGTAATATTTTTTTACATTTATTTATTATTTTATTTTATATATTATTCGTAGGTATTTGTTATATGTAGTTAATATTATAATATGTTTTCTTTCTATATATTTAAAATATTTTTCTAATTTTTTAATAATATTTATTTATTTTTATAATTGTTCTTAATTTTTTATATATATATGTTTTAAACTGATGGAGTGTGAATAGTAATTTTTGCCTCTCTGCTATCCAACACTTTCCCTACTGTTGCACTCAATGGAGTGGGAGTAGTAATTTTTACCCCTCCACTATCCAACACTTTCCCTACTGTCTCACTCATTGGAGTGGGAATAGTAAATTTTACCCCTCCGCTATCCAACACTTTCCCCACTGTTGCACTCACTGGAGTAGGAATAATAAATGTTACCCCTTTGCTATCCAACACTTTCCCTACTGTTTCACCCATAGGATTGTGAAATTTAAGTGTAAATATTTTTTAATAGTTTAAGTTTTCATTTATTTTAGATTTTAGTTTTTTATATTTTATATAGGAGTTGATATTTTTGTTGACTATATTTTTTGCTCAATATTTTTTATATTGATATTTATTATATCAATGTTGTGTCAGTGAACCTAGGATTATATCCCCAAGAAGTGGACACTATGATCCAGTCTGTCTATATCCCCAGGTATTCAATCCCATGCACCTGAGCTCAGTCTTCCAAGAGTTAATCCCAGACGTTCACAAAAAAGATTCCCCATTCACAACTTAGAGCTGTATATAATAGACTAGAGGGCCGAATACGATGGAGGATGGACTGGGGTCCGTCCGCCATCGTGGGGGGGACCGGGACCGTCCGCATTACATGCGGCAGTCCGGCACACCAAATCAGGATGCAACCGCCACCATGGTGGTCGCATTCTGCGTTTTCAACATTGCGGCGGGTGTGCAGCACCCGCTGTGAAGTTAAAATGGCATGTTGTACATTTCACTGCACTACGTGGCAGTGCACCCACACCTCTCCCCAGCACAAGAAGGGCCCGCAATGGGCCCCTGAAACCAATCTCCACCAGCCTTTCAATGGCGGTGTACCCACCACGGAAAGGCTGGCTGGAGACAGCATCGTGATCTGGCGGACGGTGCCTGCTAGGCACCGCCACCATTTCATTGATGCAGACTGCTCCACCAGGCAATCGCAACGATTGCCTGCGGTGGTTCGTGACGGACGGTCTTTGCGTCCGCCGCGGTCAGAGATCGATTCCCTCCGCCATTGTAATGTGGCGGGGGAAAAGCGTGGTCCAATTGCGGAAGGACCGCCACCGCATGACTGGCGGTGATGGGCCTTCCACAATCGTAACAGGCCCCTAGGTTCGGTCCTTAAAACGAGGCCTTCCAAAAAGAGCTGTACAGTGAAAAATAAAATCCCTTTTCTGTTGAGTCTTTCCACATAAATCTGGATAAGTCTTTTGTTCTCTTGTGGCCACATGACCCTTTTAATTTATTTTGAGACCCGTTATAATCGTCCACTAATCTCGCCTTTCATCACTTCCTGCTCCTCGGTGCTCAAAATGTATGTGTTTGCTCTTCTAATTGAACCAAAGCTGCTACTACTAGATGGAGGAGTGTGGCTCAATGGTTAGAGCGGCAGACCCTGATGCAGAGTTCTGGCCAGGGACCAGGGTTCGATTCCCACCTCGGTGGGATACCGGGCTCAATTTCCTCGGACCTGTTAATTCTCGCCTTGGTGCCTATTCTAATCACGGGCCCCACGCTGCAACTCTGGCCAATAGCTTGCTTAGCCTCCACACCGGCCCCAAGAGCGCTAAGGAAGCCTGGCTTCACCCTGGGGGTGCCCAGGAGTGGACACTTCACAGGGAAAGCCAGGAGGGGTTCCACAGCGGTATGAGTATCAGCGCCAGGAAGCCGCATAGGCGACAGTGCAAGGTGACCGTCTGGTGACAGTGCGCTCTATAAGTACCATGACATTTACATTTATATTTACAGATCACTCTATCAAGTTTCTTAACTTGCCACTCCTCTTTTTTCTATCACTACAAATAAGCACACCTTACCTACCAGGTCCACTACACAGCTGCCTGTGAATGTATCATGAAGCACCGTGCCAATAACATACCTGTGGCACCTCTGGTGTCCTCTGCTTTCCCTACAATGGGTCCACTTAGAAACATTTCCGACCATCACTTATGGAGTTTCTAACTTAAGCTATGGGAACCCCCTGATATCACAAGATTACTCAACATGTGCACAAGTCTGTGTAAAACGGCATAGAGGCCTTTAGTGGAAGCTATAAAGATCACACAAGTCATTTCTCGGGACATTAAGTCAAAAAATCCAATTGTGGGTGATGCTGCTGACTTCTCCTCTTGAGAATCCATGCTGCTGCAGATTTCTTTAAAATAATATTTTGAAGCAATTACAAGAACACTCCATATTTTAGGATTTAGGGCCTATTTTAATCAAGGGGTTCTAACCATTTGTTGTCTTTGGGGAAATGTATTGATCGATAAGGGCTAGAGTACCCTATTTCAGCTTTGCACAAGTAAGTTGAAGTTGAAAGGGATTTATTGAGCGCTCTATCACCGAACGGTTTCTTGGCGCTGTGG
Source organism: Lissotriton helveticus (assembly GCF_964261635.1). Classification (NCBI taxonomy): domain Eukaryota; kingdom Metazoa; phylum Chordata; class Amphibia; order Caudata; family Salamandridae; genus Lissotriton; species Lissotriton helveticus. The sequence continues at coordinate 1,231,764,409 of NC_136065.1, read as the reverse complement.
ACAGAAACTGAGACTGAGAGAGAAAGAGAGGAGAGATTAGGAGGGGTAGGCTAGAGAGAACAAGTGGGTTTTAAGATTGGCGCGAAAGTTTGAATAGGATGGGGTGGATCTAATCACGAAAGGGAGTGAATTCCTGAAACGAGGAGCAAGGGTAGAGAATGTGGAGTCACCAGATTTCTTCTTACGAAAGCGAGGAACTTTGAGTAGAAACTGGGTGGAAGAGCGAAGGGTCCTGCTGGGGACATATGTGTTTATTTTAGATCTGATGAATGCGGGGGCAGTGCCAGCCAAGAACATGAAGGTCAAGCAGCCCATCTTGAAGATCGAGCGTTCCCTGATGGGGAGCCAATGCAGAGTCTTTAGCAAAGGTGATGTGATTCGATTTGGGCAGCCTGTAAATGAGGCGAGCCGCTTGATTCTGGATGAGCTGCAGACGGTGACATTCATATGCAGGAATGCCGACATAAAGGGCATTGCCATAATCCAGGCAGGACGAGATGAGTGCTAAAATGATGAGTTTGAGGTGTTGCTTCGAGTTATTTCTAATCTCAGCTTTATCAGCAGGTTTGCTCATGTCATTAACAATCTCCACATAGCACACCTTACATTCCAGCACCACTCTTCAAACCTTGTAGACTTTCCGTCTAGAGCCCCCCTTCTACACCGCTCACTGACACCAAGACATCCATTCCCAGCTGTAGCTTCATATAAGTGCTACTCTCTGAGGCCCACAGGTCTCTCTACACAGACCCATTCCGCTTCCCTAAGCATACACAATCTGTTGACATTTACCTGAGCAGATGACGCTGGCATCCTGCCAGTGCCCACAGTTGTGGTTGTACCACCCTCTGTGACTGCAGTGCCACAAGTAGTCTTCGTAGCCACCACACTGTACGTCATCCAGGAGAATGCTCCCCGCACCCTGTCCAAAGTAGGCATGTGTTGGGGCAGACAAGACCCGGCCGCATCCCAGTTGTCTACACACCACCTGTGCATCGGAGAAGTCCCAGTAGTCATGACACACGGTCCCCCATTGATGGCTGTACAGAACCTCAACGCGGCCCTCACATCTGTGATATCCACCCACGAGCCGAAGATGTAAATGACCTGTTTAAAAAGACAATCCCACATCATAAAAAGACCTTCAATTGAATACATCAAGTACAAACCCTTGCAGAGACCAGGTAAGCTACAACAAAGAGTGCCAAAAAGCAAGATTTGATTAGTCTGAACATGAATCCAAGGCCTTTGACAGTTTGATGAGACCTCTGCGGGACATTTTAGCCTCAGGGTTTTCAACCATCTCAGCATAAAACAAGCATTTGCAATGCAATCGGTCTCGCATTTACGTCAGTTTCGTAAAGGCGACACCTATTGCATTACTAATGCTAGTTTGTACAAACACCCATGCCACGCTTTAACTTTAATATCGGCCGCACCCCTTTCTTTACACGAGCCATGTCTAAAGAAAGAGGCGTGGCTGCCATTGAAGTGAAAGTGCAGTGTGTGGGTTTTTACAAAACAAACGCATTTGTTTTTCAAGTTGACAAACAAATGCTTTTTTTGGTAAAAGCAACCAATGCTATGTTTTTACTTTAATGGCGGCCTCGCCTCTTTCCCGAGACTCGGCTCGTTTAAGGAAAGGGACGCGGCCTACAATAAAGTGTAAGCGCTGCTTAGGACAAATCAATCGGATTACTCCCCTGCCTTCCGCGGGAGCTACAGACAAGCCTGATATTTTAAAAAATCATTTACTTAGCACAGCGCTCGCTCGCGCTTTTTTTAACTTCCCTACCTGTATTCAGGGACCTCTCCCTTGACTTAGCCTTTCCCGCGCAGCCGCGGTGGACGCTGCAGCGGCCTTAGAACCACCCGCCCGCCGCCTTCAGCGGACGCTCCCCGGCCACGCCCACTCTTCTTGGCCACGCCCACCTGGGGTCCTTAAAATAGGAGCTGAATACGAGCTCGCATCAATCGGATTACTCCCCTGCCTTCCGCGGGAGCTACAGACAAGCCTGATATTTTAAAAAATCATTTACTTAGCACAGCGCTCGCTCGCGCTTTTTTTAACTTCCCTACCTGTATTCAGGGACCTCTCCCTTGACTTAGCCTTTCCCGCGCAGCCGAGGTGGACGCTGCAGCGGCCTTAGAACCACCCTCCCGCCGCCTTCAGCGGACGCTCCCCCGGCCACGCCCACTCTTCTTGGCCACGCCCACCTGGGGTCCTTAAAATAGGAGCTGAATACGAGCTCGCATCAATCGGATTACTCCCCTGCCTTCCGCGGGAGCTACAGACAAGCCTGATATTTTAAAAAATCATTTACTTAGCACAGCGCTCGCTCGCGCTTTTTTTAACTTCCCTACCTGTATTCAGGGACCTCTCCCTTGACTTAACCTTTCCCGCGCAGCCGAGGTGGACGCTGCAGCGGCCTTAGAACCACCCGCCCGCCGCCTTCAGCGGACGCTCCCCCGGCCACGCCCACTCTTCTTGGCCACACCCCTAAGCGGCCCTATTAATCATGTGCCTCCACCGTACGCGCAGCGGACGGGCGCAGCGGGCGCGCCTAAGGCAAGCCCGTCTGCGCCCGTCCGCGACCAGACGGGCCCAGGGCCCCTAGATGCTGCCCGTTTCATGTCATACTCGCCTGCCTCACTCAGAAACCTCCAGAAGTCTTCCTGCGCTTTCCTATCCACAACCTGGGACCGCTTGGTGTCTCTCGGCATCGCAGCCGAATTGTCTTCTCCCACACTCACTCACGCACCTGTGCCGCCCCCTGCTCTGCCTGAAACCCGCATCCGCATACTGTACCTTAACACACGCTCTCTCCCCCAACACCACACTGACATCTTCCTCCTGCTAACCGCCGATAACCCAGATATTCTGCTGCTCACCGAGACCTGGCTGTCTGATCTGTCCCTCCCTGACATTCTGGCTGCTCTACCCCCTAACTACTATCTGCTGAACGCCAACCGGCCTCACGGTCGCCGTGGCGGTGGGGTGGCAGCAATCATCCGCAAAGATCTACCCCTTATTAAGTCTTCATCATTATGCCTCCCTGATGTCGAAAATCTCGTAATCAGCCTGCCAACCGAAGCCGGTGCCTTAACTCTTATCATCCTATACCGCCCCCCCACTCCCATGCCTCTGTTCCCTGCCGCTCTTTGTGAGCAGCTTTCTGCCCTAATGACTTCCTCAGCTCGCGTTGCCATATATGGCGACTTCAATTACTGGTTCAACCATGCTGACGCCGGTCCCCATGCTACCGAATTGTTCGAGGCACTTTCCGGCCTCAACTTGACGCAGCATGTTACCTCCTCCACCCACATTGGGGGTAACATTCTAGACCACATCTGGACACAAGGGGTGTCGCTTTCTGGCCCGACCATTTCCCCTTGCGTCTGGTCAGATCACTCACTGATTGAGTCATCTATTCTTATAAAGGGCCTGGTCAGGCCCCCCCCTCGGCACAGAGGGTTCGCTCGGAATTGGAAGACTCTCGACTCATCCGTCTTCCTCTCCTTACTCGCTAAGACTCAGCCCCTACTTCCCGACACCCTAGATGTCAACACCATGGACGCCAACATCTCAGATTGGCTCACGACGGCTAGCGACGTATGTGCACCTCTCTCCCGCTTTTCTCGCACACACCCCAACAAGTCCCACAAATGGTATAACTCCACCCTAAAACTTCAACATCTGGAGCTGCGCCGACTGGAGCGTAGATGGCGGCGCAATTATCTCAGCTCCGACAGGGAAGCATACGTTTCCGCGAGCAAAGCCTACAAAGCTACAATCATCTCTACCAAGACCACTTTCATCTCTAACAGAATTTTAACAGCTCCTAACAGATCCAAGGAGATCTTTAAAGTCCTTGGCGAATTGACATCGGACGCCAGGACACTCCCGAGCTCGCCTCCTTCTTTAGAATCATGCACTGCTTTAAATTATTCTTCATTGACAAAATTATTGCCATCAAAAATTCCATTCCCCACTCTCTTCCCCCGATAACAGCAGCACCATCTCCTGCCAACACCTCCACTCTTTTTCAGTTCCCCGCGCTCGACTTGGAATCCCTTGCTAAACTGTCCACTCGCGTGAAATCTGGATCCCCCAAGGACTGTTGCCCCCCCTCTGTGTTCCGCGATATCTGTCACACCCTCCCACACTGCATCCTTCCTTTACTCAACTCTTCCCTTAATTCGGGCATAGTCCCCAGCTCATTTAAAGAGGCCGTACTGGTGCCCCTCTTAAAAAAGCCAGGCGCTGATCCAGCGACCCTGGCCAATTATCGTCCCATATCCCTCCTGCCCTTCCTATCTAAAATCCTGGAGGCTCACGTTACGACCTGCCTCTCGCATTTTATTGAGGAGTCCAACTTCCTGGCGCCCAACCAGGCTGGGTTCAGACCAGCCCATTCCACCGAGGCTGTGATTCTCGCCGTGTTGGACAACCTCAGACGCAATGACGACAGAGGGCAACCCCAGGCATTAGTTCTACTTGATCTATCGGCGGCATTCGACACGGTGGACCATAACATCTTAATCCACCGTGTCGAGACCGCCAGAGTCCGTGGGGTTGCTCTGTCCTGGATCAAATCCTTTCTAGAGGAGAGATCCCAGGCAGTCAGTATGGGCCCTTTCCGCGCCACCAGTGTTTCGTCATCCTGTGGGGTCCCTCAAGGATCTTCCCTGTCCCCTCTCCTTTTTAATTTGTACCTCCAACCCCTCCTTCACTCTTTAGGTAAGTGGGATATCACCGTGTTTAATTACGCGGATGATTTACAGATTATTTTTCCCCTCACCTCCCCTGACGCTGTCAATAATTTTCAGACAGCCTTGACACACATCCAGCAGTGGATGAATCAAAACCAACTCAAGCTCAATCCGGGCAAGACTGAGCTCCTCCTCCCTGGGAGAAGCGCCCCTTTTTGGGGCCCTCAGTACTGGCCTATTGAGCTCGGAACACCTCCTTCTCCTGCTGAATGTGTAAAAAGCCTCGGGGTCCTGATCGATTCCGGGCTCTCTCTCAAGGCACAAGTGAGCGCAGTAACATCTGCCTGTATGTTCCAGCTTTACGGGATACGGAAAGTCGCTCACTTCCTGTCGCCTGAAGCTTTGCTGCAAGTCCTAATAGCCCTGGTGATGTCCCGGCTGGACTTTTCCAACTCAATTTATTACGGTCTCCCTAAATCTCAGCTGTCCAGGTTACAGATCGTCCAAAACCAGGCTGCTCGGCTTGTCTTCAAGATTCCTAAATGGCAGTCTGCTCAACCTTTACTACGTCAGCTCCACTGGCTACCAGTCAGCGAAAGAATCACTTTCAAGGTTCACTGCCTGGTTTTCAAAGCCCTCACTGGCCCCTCCCCTGCTTTCCTTAAGTCCCTAATCACCCCCTACTGTCCTTCTCGCACTCTGAGGTCCACCCACCTCCAGCTCCTAGTCGTCCCTCGCTTCAAACTCTCTAGATCGGGTGGCCGCAGCTTCTCTTGTCTGGCCCCCAAGCTGTGGAACTCCCTCCCACTCTCACTCAAGTCTTCCTGCTCCCTCTTCTCCTTTAGGAAATCCCTAAAAACACTACTCTTCCCTCTCCCTCACTAATTCTCCTCCTGTTGTTTCTTCCTTTCCCTCCTCCAAATCCGACCAGCGCCAGGAAACTCATGGTGACAGTGCGCTCAAGAAATTCGTTATAACATAACATAACATAACAAAAAAATAGTTTCGAAAAACTGCGGCCCTGTTTGGCGCTGCAAGTAAAGCAAAGGCACGATCGCTACTATCTGCGTGGCATGAAAATACATAATAATAAAGCTGTTGCGAGAGAAAGCGTGTCCTGCTGTTCAGGCATGCGAAAACCCTTAAACAAAAGAAATAGTTCTTGAAGGATGTAATTGAAGCCTACTGAGCAACAGCACAGATATGAAAGGGGATGTCCTCATGGGAGGTTACAATTGAAGACAAGTCAGTACTAAGGAGGTATTAGCAAGCCTATTTAAAAACGACCAGCCAGCATTTATGAAGGACAATAACACAATGTGGGAAGAGAGTGAGCGGGGCTTCAAGCGCATACTCCAATACAGCAGGCTCGCAGAGCAGCGCTTGCGCTGCCCAGGCTCGACTTAAAAACTGTCGTATGACATAGTGTACTGAAGGAAATCAGCAGAAAATGATCATTTCTTCAAGAGGTTCTCACTTGTGTCTCTTGTTCTAATGATGGGAACTCTTGTATGGAGGCGCTGTTATCAACAGCGGGTCTATAGATTAAAGCAGGATCCACGGATCACTGAATTCACCCACTACTGTAATGCAAGATCATCACTATATTAATGCATGTCATGTGTACAAAAGCAGAAGAGAGAAATTAAGAAAGTGGGAATGAGAAGCATGGAAAACAATGAGCAAGGGAAATGAAAAGAACCTGCACAGGTCACATAAACAGTTGGGGAATGTGAGTTGTACACGGAAGAGGCTGAATGAAAAGTAGGCCGGCTCATACGAATGCGTGGGCACCTGAAGGAAAACAAATATAATAGTAGACGAGTCACCCTTTTCTCACACTGTTGATCGGTCCTGGCTGCATATTAATTAATATAAAACTTTATGCAAACAATACAGTCGTTTTAAATGTTAAAGTTAATTATACTTTTGTCAGCAAACAATCCCTTCTTGTGCACAACTACTAAATAACATTGGTACATTCGAACTATTGAGGCGAACAGACTCTCAAGCCGTAGCTATGAATAGTACATCAAGTGTAGTATCACCGGGGCTGAAGGGTGCGGTCTGTCTTCAATTATGACTTTATTTCAATATATAAATGGTCAGTCGAGGGTCCATTTGTGTTGCTTTCATTAGTTCCAGTGGTACCCTTGTAATATCGCAGATTTGCTCCATAGGTGAACATGCTGTTTATCACTTTTAGAGGGAGAAAACTAATGTTACATAGTGAAACATTCACATTTTAAAGTAAAAAACAAAGCCAAACTTTTCCGTTTGTTATTCAATGCGGTAAATTTAAATAGCGTTCATATTACATGACAGCTATTGAGGCATTTATAAAAGAATGAATTCTGGCCATGCTGGCAGACCAAGGATCATCTCCAGCCTTGGATTTGCTAGTTCTGCCCATCAGCTTCTTTTACAGCGAATAGCAAATGTAACTTTACAGGTCTCGCTCTAAAATAGACCAGGTCCTACCTTGACAATAGGTCACAAGCTAGGTTATGGTTCCATATCAATTCTCGCTGAATGCGGTTCCTCAGGGCTCTTCCTGTAGTCCAAACCTATTTAACGCATGTATCCTTTCACTGGCTCTCCTAAGCCACACATATGGTCATACTTTTATGGGAAACTGTCAGAACAATGCAGGCAGAGCCACTTGTGTTCCGACTACACAAGCGCTACCACATAAACAATACAGTTGTTTTAAATGTTGAAGTGTATTGCCTTAACCACGCATATGTTTGGTTAAGGCAGTGCATGGTCTAGCGGATAGCTCGTGAAGGCAGCCAATCAGCAGGAAGGGTCAGGAAAGGATGTGACGTGGTGAGGTAAGTGAGACTGGGTTTTGGGGGCAGTAGTTTGTATTGTTGGGGGGGCTCTGGGTAGTTTTCAGGGGTGTGGTAGGGGTTCTGGGTAGTTTTCCTGAGTGGGGGGATATGGGGTAGTTTAGAGGGGTTTAGAGGGGTAGAGGGTTCTGGGTAGTTTTCAGGGATGGGGGTTTGGGAGCTTTCAGGGCGGGGGGATCTGGGTAGTTTTCAGGGCTGAGGGTTTGCATTAGTTTTCAGGGCTGGGGGTTTCGGGGGAGTTTTCAAGGCTGGTGGGTGGTTCAGGGTAGTTTTTAGGGCTGGGGGGTTTGGGGTAGTTTTCAGGGCTGGGGAGGGGGTTGTTTTTTAGGAGGGAGGGGGTAGTTTTAGGTGTCAGGGCAGGGGCTTTGGGGGCTGTTTTAGGGCTCAGCGCGGGGGCAGGGATCGTAATACTTTTTAGGGCTTGGGGCAGGGTAGTTTTTAGGGCTCAAGGGGGGTCAGGGTAGTTTTATAGGGATATGGGGAGGGCAGGGTAGTTTTTAGGGCTCTGGGGGAGGTTCGGGTACTTTTTAGGGTTTAGGGGAGGGCGGGATAGTTTTTAGGACTGGCATTCGATATGCTGAATTAGAAAAAGTAATACATTAATACATCCATAAGTATATGGAAGGTATATAGATGCATAAAATAAATTAGTATTTGTTTATTAAAGATGCATTAACTAAACTCCGGCTTTCAAGTGATGTTGTAAATAAAATTAATGACTTATATATATATATTTTTTTTTATATATATTTTTTATGAACAACACTGAGCACTTTGATTTAAAGCACTTTATGTAAATAACCTGCTTTAAGATGGCCGCCATGATTTTTAAAACGAATGTAGCGTAAGTCCTGTTTACATGTTCAAGAAAAAATCACATGTTGTATGACGATTTTAAGTACATGCGTAAAAATTTGAGAACTGACATTGAGTAAGCTGAAAGGTGAAACACGTTTGTCAGATGGGGGGGGGGGGGTTACAATAAACACCAGCAAGGAATTAATCCGTTTGTGCTCTCCGTTTTTTCGGTTTCAGAAAGGCTGCTGAGTTGCAGAATATATATATATATATATATATATATATATATATATATATATATATATATATATATATATATATATATATATATATATATATATATATATATATACACAATTATTTTTGTAATTCAATAGTGAAGCAATTGTACATAAAAATGTATGACAAAAGATTTACTTAGTTATGCAGTCACTTATATGCATGTTAAAACATAGAATAATGTAACTATCAGTAATATGTACATTTTCTTCGCAGAACTCATGAATATCTATATTTTTTTTGGTCCAGGGAAGACCTGGCCTGCAGTTCGGGCTGGACTGTTCCCATGGGAACAGGGTCAAGACTGATTTGCATAAGGCTGGATCTAAACTGAAATGGCATTGCATGCACAAAGACAATGGATTTAACCTAGATCTTCGACTGGAGGTGAATGTTTGATTAATTCAGCATTCCGTCCATCATCTATTCTTTTAGCATCTGCATAGTTATTGTGCGTGAAATTGACAAATCCGAGCTGGTAATGACTTCATGTTGATGATGAAAAGCATGGGTGAGATGATAGAGCCTTAAGGAACCCCTGCTTTTGTGAAAAACGGTTTGGATGAGAAAGGTGGAGTATGGATGACATTTGTTCTGTTGCGAAGGTAGGATGCGATCCAGTCTAGAGCAGTCCCCTCTACGCGAGCTTCTTAAAAGTCTTGAAGGTCTTCAAGAGTTGCTGTGTCGCTGTATATGTGTTAGGTGTTGTGGAAGAGAGAAAGCTTGGCATTGGAGTTTGTTCATTTGTGTCATCTGAAAGTTGGGTGAATGTTTGTATTTTGTGATTGCAAGTATTATGAGCTGTTGCACTTGAGAGATTTTGTGCTGATATGCGTGATATGTTTTGTTTTGGAGAAGTAGTAAAACGAGGTGCTGATGTATTTGTTTTATGAGATGGATTTGTTTGTATAGTATTGTTTGTGAGTGAAGTTTGTAAGGTAAAGGGGGTGAGTAGAGTGTATGTTGCGTGTATGAGGAGATGAATTAGAGTTAAGAATGTCTTAGACTTGTTTGCTGCAAGATGTAATATGTGTTGTGCAGTGGAGTGTAAGTGTTGTGCTGTTGTGTTATTATGGTAGAAAGAATAGGAGGGTGTTGGTTGGAAAAAATGATAGTGGGCTGAGTATAGATTTGAGGTGACAAAAAGGGGTCCGTTAGGAGTAATTAGAGCAGGGAGTGTGTGTCTGGATGGGATATAGTTAAATATGTTGTGGATTTGGGTTGTGTTAGTGATGAGTGGATTGGTTAGTGGTACAGGATAGAGTTGTGTACTGTTTGTAGGTGGTGGTGCAAATGTGTGGTAGTGGGACAGAAGGTTGTATAGGTGTGGTTTGTGTGGTTTAATAGTGGGTGCTGAGACATTACATTTTGATAGGGTTCGTTTGGAGTAAATGAGTAGAGTACATGTGCTGTAAGTGTGTTACTCTGGTTGTGGATGGGGTAGGGTGTGTACTGGTGTATGTAACATTGGGAGGCATTTCTGGCCCTAGTCCCAGCCATTCTCTAACAAGCTCAAACAGGCAACTTCCCTTGTCCTCTCCATCCTTCACCTCAAAACCAGATTGAGACGCCCTGACCCCTGGCCATACATACCCCTAGTAATCAGGTGACCCATTCGGCCAGTGGGAACCCTAGCCCTAACCCAAACCAATCACAACACTAGCCATAAGCCCTAGGACCAATAGGAAACCAGTCTCTTACAGCCAAAAAAAGCCCTAGCCCCAGCATCCAATCAGACATGAAACCCTAAGTCCTAAATCTAGTAGAAAGCCTAACCCCAGCACTAGTCCCAACGCTAGCCCCAGCAGCCAATCATACAGGAAACCTTAAACCCTACGTTCAATAGAAAGTCTAATCTCAGCCCTAGCTCCAACTCTAGTCTCTGCAGCCAATCATACAGGAAATCTTACATCCTACGCCCAATCCATAGCCCAGACACAGGAATAAATCCGAAAACCTACACCTTTCCACCAATCAGATCACTAGCCCTAAACCCTACATCAATAGAACCACTTACCCAGGAGCCAATCAGTACCCTCAAACACCAAACCTATGAAAACACCAAAACTAATCCAACAGAAACATCAGATGCAATCACCAATCATTGCGCACATGTAGCATTCAATAGCAGACTATATAAGGTACCTGCGATCTCAGGCAATGTTTGCTAGCCAGAGAGTTGGAAGCTGCTCCTCAATTCAGAATCTCTTAGGAGACAGACAGGCTCAATCCACACTTTGGAGTTCTGCAGGTAAGGGCCTAACAAACTTTGCCCTCTAACAATATAGTTTGTACAAAACTTTACTCACTCTCCTAGCCAAAAAACGAGTGTACAATCCCTAAAAGACACAGCTTAAACAGCAGATTTCTGCTGTCTCAGAGCACCCTCGGTTCACTCTCTGATGTATAATATCTCTGTTGCTAAGGGGGAAGGGGCGGGTAATCTGATTTCACTAACTTGTTAACACAAAATGGGAGCTGGGGTGGATTGCTTAACACACAGGTTTGAACACAGAGCAAGGGAGAAACTAGGTGGAAAAAACAGGTAGTCATGGGCTATGTGAAAAAACTGATTTTGGACTGCAAAGCCCACAATCCAATAGGTAAATTGAAACAGTGATTAGCAAGGAAAAACCACACATTTCTAAACAAAACAGGTGAAAAATTATGAAATCGCGGGCAGGTAAACAACTTCAATTTTTAAACTGTAATAACCACAAGCAAAACAGGTGTAGGGAACATTGCTTTTTACATTTCTGGAAAGAGACAGCACTAGTCTGCCTTCTTACCACCTCCTGGTCCTTGGTTCACTGCAATCTTCAATATGTGGTTTGCATGAATATATGTTAGATTTGTTTTGTGTAATGCAAACCTAATCAAAAAGCAAGAGAGCGCTGTACTGTGTCAAAGCAAAAGTCAATGAGTGTTTGGCAATATAGCTGAGTTCTCAGTAGCTGAGTTATGAGAGTGTAACTGGACTATTACTTTATTGTGATAGAGTGTTAGAAGAGGCTTGACTTGAGCTCTTAATTTGGAAGAGCGGTAGATGTGGGGTTCATAAGATATTCAATTCTTTATCTCATGCATTCATTTACATACATACATACATACAGTAACCATCTTTTCACTGTGCCAGTAGCCCTTCCCTTACAATGGACAGACACTAATGTGGCAGCATCATTGCATCACAGGAAAATCAATCAGCCAGCCTACCTCTTCTTTAACCCCTATTGGCAGGCAGCTCTCCTGCTGCTAGACACTCATGTTTAATTTCTCACTTGAGACCCCAGATCCTCCTATGCCTACTGCGACGTGGCTCTTCTACTACTGGGCAAGCACACCCAGATACTCTGAAAGTAAGCAGTGGCCCAGTGTTTTTTTTACCACTAGTGCCACAAACCTTTCCTACTGTGCCTTCTCACTAAAAACAAAAAGAACAATTGATGGACAGAATGCAGAACAATGTCAAACATTCACCTCAGTACAGAGATCTGGCCCTAAATCCATCGTTTTTTGCTCACCACGCCATTCCAGTTTGGACCCAGCCATATGCAAATCAGTCAACCCTGCACCCAATGAGAACAGTCCAGTCCGTACTGCTAGGTCAGGCCCTCCTTGGACTGGAAACAAGCATCCTAGGACCGGTTTCAGGCTTTCAGCCCTCATCAGCCAGGATAGCTTGACTCCAGTGGCATGGAGAGCACGGGACCCACGTCTGGGCATACCCATCCTACTCGGGATGAAAAATGCAAACAGAGCAATTGATGGACAGAATGCAGAACAATGTCATACATTCACCCCAATACAGAGATCTGGGACTAAATCCATCATTTTTTACTCACCATGTCATTCCAGTTTGGACCCAGCCATATGCAAATCAGTCTTGACCCTGCCCCAAATGGGAACAGCCCAGCCGAACAGCCAGGCCAGGTCCTCCCTGGACTGGAAACAAGCATCATAGGACCGGTTTCCCTCATGACCCAGGATAGCTTGACTCCAGTGGCATGGAGAGCACGGCACCCACATCTGGGCATAACCGTCCCACTTGGGGTGACAAATGCACAAAGAACAATTGATGGACAGAATGCAGAACAATGTCATACATTCACCCCAGTACAGAGATCTGGGTCTAAATCCATAATTCTTTTGCTCACCATGCCAATTCCAGTTTGGACACAGCCATAAGCAAATCAGTCTTGACCCTGCGTCCAATGGGAACAGTCCAGCCAAAATGCCAGGCCAGGTCCTCCCTGGACTGGAAACAAGCATCTTGGGACCGGTTTTGGGCTTTCAGCCCTCATCAGCTAGGATAGCTTGAATCTAGTGGCATGGAGAGCACAGAACCCACTTCTGGGCATACCCATCCCACTCGGGGTGACAAATGCAAAAAGAACAATTGATGGACAGAATGCCAAACAATGTCATACATTCACACCAGTACAGAGATCTGGGCCTAAATCCATCGTTTTTGTGCTTACCATGCCATTCCAGTTTGGACCCAGCCATATGCAAATCAGTCTTGACCCTGCGACCAATGGGAACAGTCCAGCCAAACTGCAAGGCCTGGTCCTCCCTGGGCTGGAAACAAGAATCCTAATACCGGTTTCGGGTTTTCAGCCCTCATCAGCCAGGATAGCTTGACTCCAGTGGCATGGAGAGCACGGGACCCACGTCTGGGCATACCCGTCCCACTCGGGGTGACAAATGCAAAAAGAACAATTGATGGACAGAAAGCAATAAAAACAGCAATCTTTTCCATACCTCTCTGCCACTAAGACCAAATACCCCTACCTTCAACCCCACTAACATTATCACTATTACCACCACTAACATTACCATTTCTAGGAACACCACTTTCACCATCACATTTATCACCCAGATTACCAATACTACTAATACAAACAACACCAACTTATTATCACAATCACCACCATCACCAATACCATTTAAATAGATATCACCGTCTCTAGAATTACCATCACCTTTACCCTCACCATTACAAGCATCATTATGACTACCACCACTTCCTTTGCCACCCTTATGTTTACTACCACCATCACCACCATTAATAACACCACTTTCACTACAACTAGCATTACCACCTCCACTACTACAACTACAACCACTATCATAACTACCGTTACAACCATTACCATAAATACTACTTGTGAGAGACTGGGTTGTTGATTGACTGGGGCGTGAACCCTGGTCAGCAACAACCATAATCCATTGCAGCGTGAATCACAAAAGTCACTACATTAACCTGGGCTTAACCCTGGGTGGCTAAGCACCAAAAGCAGTCAGGCGTCACTTAGAGGCAATGTGTAAAGTATTTATGCAGCACACAAACAGTAATAAAGTGAAAACACAGCAAATAAAAATCCTACACTAATATTAGTAAAATAGAATACATTTTACTACACTATTTGACACAAAAACAACAAAAATCCAATCAGTAGAACCAGAGCTAGGAATTTTTAAAGTCAGTGAGGGGCCTCGGGTTGGATCCGCAGGGAAGATTTCTATGTTGGAACTTTGGGCCTGTTTTAGTTTTCAGTGGATGGGTTACTCCATCACAATGGTCCCATCCGCAGAAATATTAATCCCATTATATGCTATGGGATTTATATTTCGGCAGATGGGATGTCTATCGCCGTTCTGATGGAGCAACCGATCCACTGAGATCCTAATCCAGCCCTTAGTCTCCTTATTGGAAGTCAAAAATCTTTAGTGGGATGAAGCAAAATGCTGTAGCTGAAGACGGTTCCAGGGACTCAGATACTCCAAGGGCAAAGGACTGCTGAGAAGAAGAACGTAGCGGGAGGAGCCTCAAAATCCAGCCAACAGGCGATGCACTTCAGGCAGATAGGCTCGCAGGTGTAAACTTTAAATTGATTTCTCTATTACTAGATAATTTAAATGCTAGAAACCCATGTAGTTTATCACTTTACCTTTGTCACAGGGACTGTAATATGGTTCTCTAGGAAAATGTATTATTTTCACACAATATGTCCTTGAGTAAATTCCCAGTTCTGGAAATGCCATTTAGTGGAAACAAACCTGTATCTCTCATAGTTTGGTTTTAACTGTCCATACAATTTGAGTGGAGACGTTTTTTCCCCCAATTCCAGTTTGTCTCTGAACTCATTCTTTGCCTTCAGGCAATCTGTTTTATCACCTTTATGCCTCTGTGGGCGTAGCTTAGAGACATTGCAATGTGTCACACCTACCTCATATAATAAAAAAATCATAAAATATACATACATGGGTACATTCAAAGATGCGATTTCGAATACTATTCTTCATTCGTTGATCTGTTAAACGTGAATTCACATTTTGCTTCTACCCGCTGAAGCATTCTAAACTATGAAGCATGTAATTAGGGAAACTAATACTTTAGTCCATGAGATGCTATTCAATTAAATGAAAAAAACTCTATTTCGTTAAAAAAGTAACATTGTAATTGGACATAAGGATGGATTAACTACTTTTCTCTATATCTTCTGTCTACTGCAATAGGATGTGGTACTAGAAGCAATGTTACCTATTAGAAAATAAATCCGTTTTTAAAGGCAATAATGTTCACAATTGTGCGGAATCAATAATTTTGCTAAGAAACATTGATGATTCCCATTCTTCTCAAAGCGAATATGTGTGATGTTGTGAGAAGACTGGTTTGTAGAAGGAGACAGTGTTTAGGTTATCAAAGCAGTGCTTCATATCTGGAAAAACTAACAATCCATCAGGAGATTTGAACCTTGTATAGATTGCTATTGAAGAAAAAAGAAGAATTAATTATTCCAGACGATCATGTTTAATCAGCGGAGATCTGTGACTTTTAAAGGTATCAGGAAATCCATTCTTTATTTGTAGGGGGGTAATAGAGCTTTAATCAAGTAAATAAGGAACTACTTAACAATACAGGGTTCAAGTAGATATGGTACTACTTGACAAACAGGGTTGATAAAGAAACATACTATGTCTTTATGATAGATGGGGCCAATTTGATGGTGAACAAAAATATGTGAATAGAGGCAAGATTGAACAAAACATGTATATATACACAAAGGAAGTAACAGTAAATAAGTACATACTTAAACAAAAGTCTTGTATAAAATAGCAGCTTGCCTTGTTACATAAAACAATTAAACGCTTATAAAATATTTCAATTGGAACGTGTACCTACCATCAATTGTTTCTGTATTTTCAATCATTGTGACATTGCCAACAGCTAGAGTAGAAATAAGGAATTAGTAGCCTGTCTGAGAAAGCATGTGGATTTCTGTGTAACTTGTATCAAAACAAACAACATATACAGTGGGCAAAGTATTCTAATTTCAGTTTATGAAGTAATTAAAAAAGACCATTTATTACAGAAAACAAATGTCATCAGTCCAATGAGACACAATTACCATTTTCATATTCATTGTCTGTTATATAAATATGAACTGCAACGTCCATACGCCTACTTTTAGCCCTTGAGTCTCTTACCTAAAGGTCTTGACTATTTTTTCAATGTAATCTAACATTAGCATCTACTCCATCCCGGCTGTTAAATGTTGCTCATGTTCAAATAGCAATAATGGCAATAATGTTCACAATTATACGTTCATACGTTGTCCGTAATAAATCATGTACTCTGAATGTCATTCTTACTCTCCAGGGCTTTGTGACACAAATACATCCCTTCTCCTGTAGTAAGATATGGAACAAAACTGTCCTACATATTGCGTTTATTACAATAGTTTTTTTACAAGTTGCTTTTCTCTTAAGATAAAATGTACAAAATAAAAAAGTGCATGCCAGTTTCTAGAGAGATCTTAGCACTGCTTCTTTTACTAAAGAGATTTATAGGGTGTCGTGTGTACACAGTCATTGCTAGGCAGACCCAGTAGACATTCTGATAAAGTACATCAAATACTGGCAACACCTTAATGAGTCTGGGGTTGCCTAGTCACTGGTAGGGAGGTGTTATCAGAGCAGTTCTTCATTTCTGAAAAACTTAATAATTCGTCAGAAGATTTAAACTTTGTATAGATTGCCATTAAAAAAAATAGTGTATTATTCCAGAGGATGATGGTTAATCAGCTCGGATCTCTCCCTTTTGAACATATCATGAAATCCATTCTTTGTTTCCGGGTGCCTGCATAGAATCTCGTGTGCAACCTATAGGGAGATGGTGTTTTAATCAAGTAAACTTGGCAACTTATCCTATGGTACTCCTTGACAAACAGGGTTGATAAAGAATCATACACTGCCTTTATGGTAGATGGGGCTACCTTTGAATGTGAAAAACAAGATATGAATAAAAGGCATGATTGAACATAACATGTAGATTACTCTGTGGCGCCGCGGCCAGGGCGACTGACGCTGGAATCTGGGGACCACGGTTCGATCCCCGGCTCCGGCGGCAGGTCAGCCCAGCACCATGTGACTCTGGGCAATAGCTCGCTTAATCTTCCCGACGGCCCCCAGCGCCTAGAGACCCTTACGGGTGATTGTGCGCTTTACAAATGTGGACTTTTTTTTTTTTTTTTTGTGGACTGGAAGTAACAGTAAATACATCTATACTACTATTATAAAGGAAGAACTTTGAACCTTTGAGGCGGGTAAACTCGGGAACCACAGCGCCAATCCACACACCCGATACATCATTGTAATTGTCAGGGTGTGCAGATGGACATAGGCTATATAAAGTAAAAAAATATAAGTTATTTAAAAAATTTACGAGAAAAAAAAAAGTAGTCCCATGGAAGTAGCGCCGGCCGCGACATGCGTGCCGACATCAGGAGCGCGGGGAGGAGCGGCGTTCAGGAGCGCGAGGAGGAGCGGCGGACATGAGCGTGGGGAGGAGCGGCGGACAGGCGGGGAGGAGCGGTGAGGAGCTGCGGACAGGCTGGGAGGAGCGGAGAGGAGCGGCGGACAGGCGGGGAGGAGCGGCGAGGAGAGGCGGACCGGTGAACTCAGGAGCGCGGGGAGATGCGGCGGATGAGGTAAGGCTCCGGGGGACCCACGGACAATGTCGGGGCGGGCGGGGGCCGGGGCAGGCGGGGGCCCCGAAGCCTGATTGCTCCCGGACAAGGTCGGGACGGGCTGCTAGTACATACATAAACAAACGTCTCATCGTATTAAATAGCAGCTTGACTTGTTTCATAAAGTAGTTAAATGCCTATAAAATATTTCAATTGGAACGTATACCTACTATAAATTGAATCTTCTTTTGAAGTCGCTGTGACATCTTTTGTAACTAGAGTAGACAAAAGGATTTAGGAGCCTGTCTGAGAAAACACGTGGATTTTTGTGTAACTTTTATCAAAACAGACAAAATATGCATTGGGCAAAGTTTTTCAATTTCAATTTATGAAGTTATTAAAAAAGACCATTTGTTACAGAAAACAAATGTCATTAGTTCAATGAGAGACAATTACCATTTTCATGCTGATTTTCCGCTGTACAAATATGGCCTGCAACGTCCATACACTTACTTTCAGCGCTTACGTCCCTGATCCAAAGGTAATGACTATTTTGCCGGTGTAAACTAACATTAGCTTGTACTCCATCTCAGTTGTTAAATGTTGCTCATGTTCAAATAGCCCCCTTGTCCCAGTACATCTACATTTTTCTGAGCTCAAACGTTGTCTGTAATAAGTCATGTATTCTTAATGACATTCTTACTCTCTAGGGCTTTGCAACACCAGTGCTATTTTAACCCCTTTGGTGCTGATGACGGCTCCCGGTCGTCATCATTTACTGCGGGCGTGTGCTGATGACGGCCGTCATGACCTCGCCCGTGATCGGAATGTGCCACACAGGTGCAGAATTCCGGCCGCGGCGGAGGGGTTAAACACAAACACATACATTGAGGTACATTTATGATTGGCATGACCTACCCTATAAGTCCCTAGTAGATAGTAGGGCCAGGGGATGAAAACGACCTATAAGCCCCTAATATATAGTAAGGCATGGCAGTTTAGAGGCCAGCAGCCTTCGTTGCAATAGCATGTGTGCACTGCTAAGAGCCTGCGGTCATTTTAAATGTATCTCTGTTTTGCAACACTGCTTTTAAAAGTAAAATTCACTGAAAACTCGAATTTGGTGGTATGGGCACTTTGAAAGTGATAATCTACCTTATTTTTAAATTGTGAATACCCCCAATGTCTCCCCTAGGAGTTCCAGGGGTGGGGGGGTCCTGTAACTATAAGCAGGGCCCTTATAAAGGAGGTTTTATAAACCCTGGTGAGTGAAAGCTGCCCATTCTATTTTTACCTAGTGTCGGAAATTCACCAAAAATTCGACTTTGATGCTATGGCTACTGTGAAATAAAAACAAATCGTTTTTGCATAGTAGGAACCCCCCATGTTTCCCCTAAGTGTTCCACGGTTAGGGGTCCTGTATTTATGAGTAGGGGCTTTATAAAAGCGGTTTTAAAAACCCTTGTGAGAAAGAAATTGCACATTTAATTTTTTTCTTCTGGAAGATAGTTGGCCTCATAGTGCGATCAGTGGAGTTTTAAGGGGTTGACCAAGTGCACTGTGGGAAGCAAAGTCCAAGATTGCCAAGGACCATTTAAGAGATTCCAGACCCTTGGATTCGTGTATTAGACAATTGGAACCCACCAGGAAACCTTGCAGAAGAACCTCCAGAGGTTTGGGAACGTTTGGGAAACTTTTTGAAAAAAGCCCAAGGAGGTGACTGACCCGACCGCCAGAGCCCAGCCGGCCACCATCAACTGTGACCCGGCCCGGATTCTAGGTTTGTCCCGCTGAAGAGCTCCAGCAGTTCGACTTTCAGAGTTTCGGAGCTCCCTGAAAGTTAAGCTGACGAACACTCACCAAATGCAGACAGGTAGAGAGCAGTCAGGGCGTTGGTGGAAAAAACTGTCTAAGTCTGAAGGTAAAATTTTGACCGAGGGGATGTTTAGTGTGTGTTGTGTCTAACTTATTCAATGCATTGGTGTTTTAAATGCTTTACATGCCTGTCTTCTAAGCTTTATTGCTCGGTGTCAGCTACCAAGGGTTGAGCAAGAGACTAATTAATAGAGTCCCTATTTAGGGCCCAGTACCATGTTGGCGGCCTTGTTTCTGGTGTTAGGCACCTACCTACCATTCCCTATAACCCACCTTCCAAGATAAAACTTACAAAATAAAAAAAGTTCATGCTGTTTCTAGAGAGATCTCAACATTGCTTCCTCTACCAAACAGAGTTTGAGGGAGCCATTTTGTTCATGCAGTCATTGCTAGGCAGACCCAGTTGACATTCTGATAAATTTCAACGAAGACTCCCAACACCTTGATGGGTCCTGTGTTGCCTTGTCAATGGTAGGGGGCGAGAAAACTCGTCTGTAAAATGAGACGGTGTTTATGTTAGGAGGCAAAAAAAATACACCTTTAATTTTTCCTGGATTTCACACAATCCATCCAGGATGCCTGGAGGAAATTTCTACCTGTCATGAAGGAACTACAAGAACTCCGCTTACCATAAGCCATGCTGAACCCAGCACAACTTTGATTCACCTGGAAGGGCAAGACTCTATTATTTTCTGACCCTGTGGGCACTCTTACCTTCCTCCAGAAACAGGCGCCAACACGTGACACCACATCACCTCAGGACAGGGCCATCTCTATGTTGTCGATTGACAAGATTGCGTAATACTTCCACTGAGTGGACTGTCTAACCCGGAGAGCCGATGCCTTCCATGTGCCTCATAGCAATCCCTTGTTTTAATTTGGACTTGATGCGAATGATTAAGAGCTGGGGTTTTAGCGGGCGCTTTACGTTCGCCCCATTAAGTCTGGGAAGTATATTAAGATGCTGTGATGTATTGATGTTTACATGTTCACTCAGAATAATCGGTACAGTGTCCCATAAGCTGCCACTCTGAGTGCCCCGGGCTTTAAGCCCCAGTGGGAACAAGATTTGCTATCAATTACTTTTTCTTTCTTAGAAAACTCTAGTTGCATGGGTTCAACTGTTCTGGGTTTTCACAAGGAGCACGAGTCCTGGTGTGAGTGGGGGATTGAACAGGAATTTGTTCTAAAAAAAGGTAATGATACATGATGCACAGTTTGCTTGGCACTCAAATTTATGGCTCCTAATCCTTCAGCCACTATTGCCCCTCAATGTTTATGGCCAGCAGGCATGACATCATCCCACGCCCAATTAAAAATAGTCATGTTAAATGTGCGAGGCTTAGCAATCCCCGTAATTGCAGGCAAGTCCTTGACTATTTGGCCTGACATGCGGTGGGCATGATACGGTTGCAGAAAGGACATATCCCCTTCGGCTGTGTGACTAACCCGGCTCTAATTTGGGCACTCACAGATACTTCACCTTCTACCCCAGAGGAGTTGCAATCCTTATTAAAACGTGTGTACATTTTCAACACATTAATACAATAGCAGAGTGAGAGGGCATATTTCTTAATCAGGAGGGAATGGTCAACTACATACACCTCACCCTTCTAGATATATATGGACAAATACAGACAGCACCAATTTTTTCCATTCAGTATTGAAATATTGTATGGAGACTGACCCATTCATTTTTATATGAGTGGACCGACCACAATCTTATCCTTAACATGGAACTTGACTGCTCCAACTGTAGTGAGAGATGGCAAAGGAGAGCTCGGGATGTGTTCTTGCATGCTATGAAGCACTTTAACTTGGTAGACTTCTGGAGATCAAAAAACCCAACAACAAGAGAATACATATTTCATTCATCAGTGCATGACTCCTCCTGCATTGATTTCTGGCTGGACGAGAGAGATCATTCGCCTCTCCAGGACGCTATTGGACCACTCCCCAGTGGCGCCCTACCTGGAAATGCCAAGTCGATGGCACCAGACATATATGAGGCGCATCAAAACTAAGAACCTTCTGGATGTAGCAGGAGGAAATACAGCAGGCCATTAGGGACTATCTATACAGTTTTATAGATACACAAAGGCAAAGTTATGTTTGTTGTCACCCTGTAGGAAACTCTCAAGTCTGTTATTTGCAGGGAATATAATGCAAAGGGAAATGGTATCCTAAAATTTAATAGAACAAGACTTTCTATACTGGAACATGGATTGCATACTCCGGAGCAACACTATGAATCAGCTCAAGCTAGGAAAACCCTGGACCACATGCACACTAAACTATTGGAATTTGAACAGGAGGCAGACAGTGAGCAGAAATGTTTGAGCAAATACGGGCTAGTCTGGAGAGGGTGACAGATAAGGGGACACGCTGGTGGCTCTACTTACATCTATTTGGGTAGCAACTTACATTCCCCACATATGCACATCTGAAGGGCATATTGAGCATTATCCCACCAGCCTTATAGACACATTTGCTGCCTTCTATAAAGAATTGTATACTTCCAAATAATAGGTGGCACCTTCTGGCATCCACAAACACCTCGACAAGTCGACCCTGGCATGGATGGAGCTCGACCCCTGACCCTCCTGGTAGGTCGCTATCCCCTCCACGCAGCTCTGCCTGGGTGCCCCAGCTACCGCTGCCGAGATCCCCTGGTAAGTGTGCTCAGCCTCCATCTTCTGTGCCACTCGTCTTCCCTCTCCTTGTGCCCCATTTTTGTTTTCTGTACCACTCGTTCTGCCCTCATTGTGACCAGTTTTTCTGCTCTGTGCCACTCGTTTTCCCCCTCCTAGTGACCCATTTTGTTTTCTGTACTACTCGTTTCTGCCCTCATTGTGACCCGTTTTTCTGCTCTGTGCCACTCGTTTTCCCCCTCTCTGTGCCCCATTTTGCTTCTGTGCCACTAGCTCTCAGCCCCCCTGCGCACTCGCCGCTCCCGCCTCCCAGTTGCTCCTCCCTCCCACCTCCCCATATATGCCGGATGCTGCGCGGCCGCGCACAGCGGGCGCACGCTGGCACGCTGAAGGCGCACCTACGGCAAGCCCGTCTGCGCCCGTCCGCGCCTGAACCGTGCCCAGCGGGAGAAACCCTGGCCCCTGCGATCACCAGGACACCAGACTCCGATACGACGCCAGCACCCTCCACGCACTCAACGTCGGCCGACACCACAGCTGCTTCCAGGCCACCCCAAAACGCACCCACGGACCTTTCTCATGCCACATCTGCAGCTTCACCTGCGACCGAGCTGCCATACCTCCAAGGACTGGACCCAAACACCTCCGCTGCATACTCCTCAACACCCGCTCTACATGCAAATACGCCGTCGAGCTCTGGGATCTGCTCGACACCTCCGCCCCAGACGTGGCCTTCCTTAACAAGACCTGGTGGAACGACTCCTCGGTGCCCGACATCGCCATAGCCATCCCGGACGGCTACAAGATCACCCGCAGGTATCGTGCCAGCAGAATCGGAGGAGGAATAGCCATCATCCACAAGTCCACCCTCAAGGTCGCCACCCATGCGGACGACACCGTCAACACCGCCGAACACCTGCAATTCCGGATCCACACTGACCCCAACACCACCCTCAGAGGAACACTCGTCTACCGACCCCCCGGACCCCAGGCCCAGTTCAGCGACTCCATTGCCGACCTCGCCAGCATCCACGCACTCGCCTCCACGGAATACATCCTATTCGGGGACCTGAACTTCCACCTCGAGAACAACACGCCGCCAACTCCGCCACCCTGATCGGCAACCTCGCCAACCTCGGCCTCAGACAATTCATGACCGCACCCACCCACGCCGCCGGCCACACGCTGGACCCCGTCTTCTCCACAAGCACCCACGTCACCTTCAACCACACCACCAAACTCCACTGGACTGACCGACGCTGCATCCATTTCACCTTCAAGAAACCAACCACGCACCACCGCACTGACGGCACCCAACAACTGCCTCGCCAATGCTGGAGCAAAGTCACAGACGACCAGCTAATCACCACCCTCGCCAAGAATCCACCCACCGACCCAGACGCCGCAGCCCGCAACCTCAGACAGTAGATCGACGACTGCGCCAATACCCTTGCCACGCTCAAGAAACGCAAAGCCAGCAAGAGAGCCACCTGGTTCACCGACGATCTCTAGACCTCCAAACGAGCATGCCGGAAACTGGAGAAGAAATGGCTCCACGAACGCACACCAGACACAAGGACACCACCCGCAGACAAAACCACCTCATCAGATTAGCCAAGAGATCCTCCTTCAAGGACCACCTGGATAACAATGCACACGACAGCAAAGAACTCTTCAGCATCGTAAAGGAACTCTCCAACCCCAGCACCAACGCCATAGACATCCCGCCCTCACAAGAACTGTGCGACTCACTAGCCATCTTCTTCCACCGCAAGATCGCTGACAGCCACGACAGCTTCATCACCTCGACCGCCCAGACTACGCCAGACTTCACCTCCCCTGGGAACAGCACCAACCGCCTGACCACCTGGTCCAACGTCAACAACGACGAGACACGCAAAGTCATGAACAACATCCACTCAGGATCTCCGTCAGACCCATGCCCACACCGCGTATTCAACAAAGCAGACACAGCCATCGCACCCCAACTACGGAAAGCTGGTAACACGCTGAAATCAATGCTCTCCTCAAGAACCCAAAGGCGGACCACAAGGACCTCAAGAACTTCCGACCCATCTCCCTGCTCCCATTCCCGGCGAAGGTCATCGAGAAATTCGTCAACATGCAATTGGCCCGCCACCTCGAAGACAACAACATCCTGGACCCATCCCTGTCAGACGAAACCACAGCACCGAGACAGCCCTCATCGCCGCCACAGACGACACCAGGTGCCAACTAGACAACGGCGAAACCTCAGCCCTCATCCTCCTGGACCTATTAGCCGCCTTGGACACGGTCTGCCATCGCACTCTAAAGACACGCCTCCAAGAAGCCGGAATCCAAGAGAAGGCCCTTGACTGGACCACATCCTTCCTCTCCGGCAGAACCCAGAGCGTCCGCCTCCCACCCTTCCGATCCGAAGCCACCGACATCATCTGCGGCATCCCCCAGGGCTCATCCCTCAGCCCGTCGCTGTTCAACGTCTACATGGCCCCCCTCGCACAAGTGGCCCGCCGTCACAATCTCAACATCATCTCCTACGCCGACGACACCCAGCTCATCCTCTCCCTCACCAAGGACCCACACACCACCAGGACCAACCTCCACGAGGGAATGAAGGCTGTCGCCGACTGGATGAGGAGCAGCCATCTGAAGCTGAACTCGGACAAGATGGAGGTCCTCATTCTCGGACCCACCCCCTCAGCCTGGGACGGCTCCTGGTGGCCGACCACACTGGGAACAGCACCGACACCCACCGACAATGCACGCAACCTAGGATTCATCCTCGACTCCTCCCTCTCCATGTTGAAGCAGGTCAACGCCTTCTCCTTCTCCTGCTACAACACCCTCTGCATGCTCCAAAGGACCTACAAGTGGATACCAACCAAAAAAAGAAGAACGGTGACACAGGCCCTCGTCAGCAGCAGACTGGACTACGGCAACGCACTCTATGCAGGAATCCCAGCCAAACACTTACGACGACTACAACGCATCCAAAACGCCTCCGCCCGACTGATCGTCAATGTCCCCCGCCGCAGCCACATGAGAGACCTACACTGGCTCCCCGTCGTCAAGAGGATCACCTTCAGGCTCCTAACTCACGAACACAAAGCACTTCACAACGGCGGACCAGCCTACCTGAACAGCAGACTCAGCTTCTACACCCCCACCCGCCAGCCCCGCTCCGCCAGCCTTGCCCTCGCCGCTGTCCCTCGCTTCCAACGAACGATCTCCGGCGGCAGATCCTTCTCCTACCTAGCCTCGAAGACCTGGAAAACCCTTCCTACCCACCTACGGCAGACCCAAGACCTACTTACCTTCAGAAGACTCCTCAAGACCTGGCTCTTCGAACAGTAGCGGCACCCCCCTCCCCTCAGCACCTTGAGTAAGTAGCGTGCTTTACAAATACTCTGATTGATTGATTGATTGAGGACCGCAATACTTTATATCAACCTACTGTTGAAGAGATTACATCAGTGATTAAACAGCATATAATGGTATTGCTCCTGGCAATGATGGCCTTTCCAATGAATTATAAGGAATACACAGAGGAACTATCCCCATTGCTATTGGAGGTCTATAAGGAAGTGTACAGAGCAGGAAACTCCCACAACCACGAGAAAAGCCATAGTAATAACTCTCCTAAAACCAGGCAAGCCCCCAGACTGGTGTGGCTCTTATCGACCTCTTTCACTTATTAATATGGATAGTAAGATCCTGGCCAAGATTCTAGCAAACAAGCTGCTTGACTGGTCAGGCTAGATCAATCTGGTTTCATACCAGGTTGCTCCACCATTGACAACCTTAGATTATGATTTGCTCTCACCAATTTAACCACGATTTAAAAGCTGTGGCCACATTTATGGATGCTGCAAAAGCATTCACCACCATTGAAGGGTCATTTCTGATGGGGTTATTGGACAAAATAGGATTCAGCAGGGCTATAGTGAAATGGGTCAAGCTCATCTACACAGACCCCATGGCTTGGGTAAAGGTTAACTTATGGGGTTCCCCCTCCATTCCAGGTCAGCAGAGGAATTTGACAGAGTTGTGCCTTATCCCCAATCGTGTTTGCTCTTGTGGTGGAGCCTCTGGCCGGTGTCCCTTTGGGCGTTTCATTGCCAACAGGGAATCAATATGGGAAATCATTACACTCTGTTATCAATGTATGCAGACGATACCCTGCTAGTGGTGAGGGGCCCAGAAGTGAATTTATGCCCCATTATTAATGTATTTATACAATTTGGATTCTGACTTGGTTTGCAGATCCATCAGTAAAAATCCATTAATGTTAAATCCCACCCTAACATAGATTACCAGCTGCAATGGGAGATGGTACTTGCTCGCTATCGGGGCATACTTTATCATACAGATACCCTGACTATCCTTCAGGATAATTATGGGAAATACATGGAGGTGCTCAGTGCATGGTTGGATCATTTGATAACCCTCCCATTTTCCTTGGTAGGCAAGATAGTCCTGGTGAAGATAGTAGTGCTACCAAAACTATTATACATGTTCCAAAACTAACCCATTCCATTAAATAAGCCATTCTTTACTCAGCTGAACACACTCATGATCAATTTAACTTGGGCAGGCAGAAAATCTAGACTCAGCTGACATAGTTTGTAGCTCACGTATGACAGAGTTGGTTTTGCAGTGTCTCATTTTGAAATGAGTTGTACTACCGGGTGGCACAGGTACAGTTCATGCACCATTGGATACATAAAGCTGGCACTCACCACATGCCTGCTCTTGAGAAGGGGTAGATACATGCACTCCCACATACTCAGTTTACCAGACTCATATGTAAATACATACAGTGAGATGCACAGTGTGGACGCTGTCTATATTGACTTCTCTGTCTGATATCCATGTCCCCAACTCGCCCCTCGTACCCATAACACATTACTGCCTGCTCCAGATGGACCACACCTCCGTGCTGTTGACCCTTCTTAGTAGTATACATATTAACAAATTGGGTGATCTATTCATAGAGCATATATTTAAAACATATCAGGAATATTTAAGCGAAAGGGTGGACACCCTAATCGTTAATATCACATATAGTAAGCTCTCTCATGAAGCCCGCTGACTCTATACCACATTCCCTAAGGGACCACTGGAATGGCCTGTGCTGTCCAACTTACTATCCACTCTCTACCAAATTAAGCTCACTACGAAATTGTAGATCACAGTAATGTAGTGAATTGAGGGAGCAGATCCCTGGTGGCAGTTGCAATGGTGAGTGGACCTGGGCGTGGATATTACACACAGAATGTGGAAATATTGTTGTCAGCAAACCACAGAAGTCTCCCTTAATGGCAGATATCGATTAATACGTTATAAATTCTTGTACTGGGCATGCCTAACCCCGATGGTTCTAGCCAAGTACAATCATATGGAAGATACTAGATGAAAATTATGTAGAGCTTTTCACCTGGCATGGACCTGCCTGGGAGTTGTTACATTTTGGGGACAAGTTATACAGGCTGTGGCTGATATGACAATGCACAAATTCCAGATTACCCCAGAGATTCTTCTCCTTGCCTACATTAAAAACAACCCGAAGGTCTGTTGCAAACTTACTTCCACAGCATCAATACTTAATAAACACAGTGTCCCTTTGGTATGGGGAGGTTAGTGGGTCCCCTTTTTTCAGGACTGGGTCAAAGAGCTGACCCTATGTGAAGAATGGTCTCATGGTCAACAGACATTTGGGAGACACTACAGACTTACCACTGGCTACAGATGGTATTGCTGCACTTATAATTACATGATGCTATGATGGCCTCTATCCCCGGACAATCAGTTATTTTCTCGTGTGAGAGAATCTACCGCGATGGCTGTTATTCAATGTTGCATATATTTAGACGTATCCTAGACAAGCCTGTGATTGGTATGTGGACTCTAGGTACATCTCTTTGCTTATTATATTGCCTGTAACTGTCAGTGACCATGCATGCTCATATTTTACAGCCAGGTTTTGTTCTTCTCTGAATGAAGATTAAATAAAATAATAATTTCAAAAAAGGCTGAGGAGGTAAAGGCACTATCAAAATAAGTTGCCATAACCAGCCATCAGGGCTACAAGCCAATCGATGCCTCTAAAGAAATGAGAATCCACATGCCATCACTGAAAACCAACCCCCCCAAAAGAAGTGCAATAGGGAGGCTCAGGACTGCATTCTGTAACATGCATCACACTTTCTTCAGTCAATACCTGAACTGTTGAATGAATTACACCAATGTTGGCAAAAAGGTGCTCTTGGTCCATAAAGCACCCTTTTTGTTGAATGGTGCAAATCCGTTCAGTAGTTCCTAAGATATTTAAAGATGTCTCAGATATACAATTGTGCCCGTGGTGGACCCGCAAACCATCCCGGTCTCGTGCCTGAGATCTGATTGGTTGCCATTTCTTCAAACTAGGAAGTGTTGGTAGCCATTTTGTGACTCGGTTGAACTGTGTCACAAGAAAAAAACGTAAAAAAGAAATAATCTGGCAGGGTAGAAACACCCTTTCCCCCTAAGCCTCTTGGGGGGCTCCAAGAGGGACCCCCAGGGCCAAAAAAGCATTTAAAAAATGTTTGATGAGCGTCACGTTGGATTCATGACTCCCGTCAAAAATGAAAAAAAAAATGCACCCTCTTGTGTTTCGTTTAATTTGGCCCCTGGGTGGGACAGGTCCCGGGGGCATTTGTCAATATTGGAAGGACGCACACGGGCCCCCCTCCTAGAATAAACATATCATAGTAATGCAGTGGCCACATGCCCCCCCCCATAGCCCCAGGACCGGTCACCTCACAAGGGAACATAAATATTTTATTTTTTTAAAAGGGGAAGGCTCTACGGCCTTCCCCGCTACTACAGGGAACATCACCTCCCTGGGATAAAATAAATAATGATGTGTGAGGGGGTTCAGGCTCCCTCAACCCACCCCCAGGACCGCCATCTTCCCGGGGCATAAACACATGAATGAAGGGGGTCCGTTGCAGCCCCGGGGACCACCACCTCCTGTGGGCAAATTTTAATATGGGAGAGGGACTGCGTGCCTCCCCTCCTGGAGCCCTAGATGGCTCTGGAGACCGCTACCCCCCTTGGCCAGCTCCTGCAATATCATCGGGTGCCCACCCCGGGACATTGCAGTTTGCTATGGCATGGCAGAAACACTGCTCCCGCCATGCAAGTGGTCCTCTTTGAAGAAGCAAGAGCATTCTTCTCTCACTTGCTCAAGGTGCAGCACTTTGCTTTTAACACCCAGGGAGCTGCAAGTCAGCAGCTCCCTGTATGTAAAAAGCAATGCCAGGTTCAGCAGGAGGCGGGGAGCCGTCCAGGACCCTGGAGGCCTTCAGGCTCCCCCACGGTCCCCAGTGTGGACATTGTGGCCGCACAGCCCTCCTTCCATTTGTTTATTTTTTTTAATATTGAAAAGGGCAAGCCCCATGGAATGGGGTCCCCGGGGCCAAAATCGGCACACAGGAAGGGTCATGCCCTCTCCTTCTGTCAATAATAAGAATATTTTTTTCCCCAGGTGGTCAGTTTTCGACATTGCAGCACTCAGCGCGGCCCGTGTGACGTTGCGGTGGGGTCATCGATCTACCTAAAGTAACTGTACTCACAGACAAATTCACAGACTTATGTACCCATTCACAGAGCCAATGAGTTTCAAGTTTTAATGTATTTGATTTAGTTCTCTACTGAGAACAACAAATATTTATACAAAACAATAAAAATACATTAAGTATTAAAAATTGCTTAATTACTAGGTAATTGTTCCAATACCATTTAAAAAACGTTAAAAAAAATTAAAAAAGATTATAACACAAATTCATTGGGAGGTGACTTAAAAAGCGAGCTCAAGCTCTGAACAGTTGTGCTATTACATTTTGTTTGAATTGGTTTTAAGAACCACTTTCTAGCATCTACAGCTGTTGAGTTAGGGCAAACAAACAATACATGTTTCAAGTCTTGCACACTTCCATTGCAGAGGTCACATGAACTGCTGGCATTTTCATTAAAAGTCCATTTAATGAAATGACTGCTAAACTGTGGAACTGCCTCCCACTTGACCTTAGGTTCTGCCCATCTGAATCCCTCTTCCGTAGTAAATTAAAAACTTGGCTGTTTTCCAGATCATGAATCTAGTCCTACAATTATCCGGTTCTTCTCCTTTGTTCCTGGGTTTCTGTTTTAGCGCCGGGACACCCCTCCGGGGGTAGCTGCGCGCTGTATAAGCTACTTAAATAAATAAATTTAGAAGTAAAAGATTTAAGAGGGAGAATCCCGAGCCGAAGTAATATTATGCAACGTGTGACTCCATGCTTTAAGTTAAACCAAATAAACTTTTGCAATTTCTCATATTCTATTGTCTCAGCATAAAGTTTGTAATGATGCAATTTAGTACAATGTTGAATATCAAATTCATAACTTATCCTTGGTGTTAAATGTTTTAGGAAGAGCCTCAGATGTGCAGGAGTTCAGGATTGCAACAGATCAATTGTAACCTTCGATACTTTGAATGCAATGGATAGGTTTTGACTAAAAATGTACTTCGATGATCCTTGGTCAAAAGTCTCTGCTTTTAATAAAGATCTTAAGGTGCCTTGTTATGCATGTACAAGGTTATATGCCCATTTTAAGATGTTAGTGATACCTCTGGCATATGAGCTGACTAAGGAGAGCTCTAGTCGTAGAGCTTGTACAGGAACTGCATGATGTTTTTTAATTAGTTTCCAGAGGATTTGCCATTCTTTAAGTTGTGTTTGTTGTCGTTGCCTTATTGGGATATATTCGAGAGCATACAATAAGATTGGTGGGATCTTGAAACTAAAAACACAGAGAAGAGAAGAACAGTGCATGTGGCCGGTGGAGGAATATAATCGTTGAAGTGCCCCAATATGAACATCTGCTTTGCTGCCCAAGTGCTGCAGATGAGGGGAGTTTTGTAAAGATTGTGTAAAAATTTGCCCTAAGTAGGTATATTCCTTTACGACTTCTAGTGATTTCCCCCCTAATATCCAGTTATATTTTGTGTATCGTTTCCTTCCTCTAAACGGAACGCTTTTCGTTTTCATTATGTTTGGCACTAGATAGTTTTTTTCTGTATATTCGGTAAGTGCTTTTAAGTTCCTTTAAAAGCCGAATGGTGTAAGGTCTAAGATGTAGAACAGCGTACCCCTTTGTTGGGGGATGTCCCCTGGTCACAGCCTGTGTCCCTGCTATAGGGGTTCTTCAATTCTTCTTACATTGATACTAATATTTCATATTAATTCAAGATCCAATCCAATGATTTTTGTTATTCTATTGTATTTATTTACATTTGTTCCAATTCTTAGGCTTTCACAAATACTCCATTCCAATGCATTTCGGCTTGTACTCAAGCCTTCGTCAGGGAATGTATCTACAAACAAAAGTTAACCTTTAATACACGAGGTTCACCTTTAATGAAAGTACATGGACATGGAATAACATATAGGTGACTATGGTGCAATTACACTGGTAAGAGACTGTATTCAAGTTAGTGCTCAGTGCTTCTTGCTAGCATGCAATAAGGGTTTGTGGATGATAACGGTGTGTTGGAAAGCAGCGTGGTGATCTAGCTAGAGTCAAAGGTAATGCTGGTGTGTTCATGATCTCATGTGGCCTCAGGGAATGCCGAGTTCGAGCGAATGATAAAAGGTTAAGAAGTAAATGAATAAAGTGACTGCGTGTTGATTTAAGCGCGCTCGTGGTGCTTGTGTAGTCAACCGATTGTTGATAGTGCTGGGTTCGCGCAATCCACGTATTTGTTGGTTCAGTGCATACTTAGTGTTCGTGATTGGTGCCGATAGCTTAGCGAGCTACTTAAGTTAAGTAGGGCCAGGTCGCTAGTTCATGCCGCTACCTTTCACCCCATTCTCTTACTTGTGTCGGTAGTAAGTATTTACGCCAATACCATCTACGTGGTCTTCCTGCAGCCGGGTGCAAGCTTGGAAAATCCTTGCGGTGTGGATAAACCAAGGTGTTTCCCATGGGCATTTGAATGCAGAAGTAACCCGTGTCTACATAATAGATAATGTAAACGGACTACTGTGGCCGTGTTGCGGGGGCCATCTTGAAGTGTCGGGATGTACCCAAGGGCTCATGTGTGCGGTTTAGGAGACTAGAGCGCGTATGTGTCTGGGATGTTGCAAACGCCGAAAAAGTTAATGGGGGAAACTACGGCTACGGTTAAGAGGCCGAATAAGGACGTCAGACACATTCATTTTTAGGGGGGTTTTCTTTTTCCCTCCTGCAGCGGTTTTTTAGAATGTTGATTTTGTGTTGTCTTATTTCTGAGAATTGAAGGAATTTCACCTGTATTCGTTTATTTAATTCAATTGCTCTTTTATCTAAGTACCTTCATTTATGTTTTCCTGAATGTGAACTTCGGTGTTTTAAGTACTGTGTCGACATGTTTCGAGCTTTCCCCTAAAGCTCTTCTTCAGGACCACATGAGGGTCAGCCACATGTGTACCACTCCTAAAGAATCCTGTGAATAGGAAACAATAGGGTGCACACCTAATGTGTGTTCACCTGACACTTCATACATACGGTTGTACACTGACACACTGTATTTTTATTTAGGCAGAAATATGCCTCATGATCTGCAGGGGTAGAGGGGCTTGTGGTCACACCTTCATTAAAGCACTCCTCTTGGAAAATGACCTGATGGCACCCCTGGAGACCGCATCTCGAAAGCGAGAAAACGGTGAACATGTTGACCCAGTACTAGGGACACCATACTCATTACACTTAGGTCTTTACCTAGTATTACCCCATGATTTTAAAACATACCGACTAGGAGCAGGAATAAAATATTAGCTCACTAGCTAGGTATTTTTAACCTATTTTTCCCACTACACATCACTGCACCACACATATTTTCCAAAAACGAAGTACTCCTACATAGTTTGCAAGTCGCAGCATGCCTCAATCCACAGCAGATTGAGAGGACCCCGATGATGAAGCATGCCACCTAGGGGCAACCCTGGTGGGTGAGGGGACACTAGAAAATTTCTGGAAGCAGGATTTTTCACACATATTTACTGGAATCCCTATTCTTCCTATGGTTTGGTTTCTAATTCTGGTATTCCGGATGTTGTGAACCAAATATATTTTTCTAAACCTGTGTAGAGCCTTTTGTTGTGGCGTTTTTGTTGTGTTGCTGGGCTGTGTGGTACACAACTACTTTACACATTGCTTCTTGGTATAAGCCTCTCTGCTCTGCGTCAAGCTACCAAAGGGCACGTACAGGGTCCCCGAGGGTGGTCTGAGCCTCACACTGAATAGAAAGGTGGTCCCTATTTGATCAAGGGTGCATACACCTGACAATCAGAGACCCCATTTCTAACAACTTCTATTTCTGTTTTTGGCATATATTGTAGTTAACAAAGATAGTGTAAGGGAAAAGTGACATTAGTTGCGCAAAGGTATCCTTCATTAGGATTTCCAATCCTAACCCGCTCAGTGTGCCTAGGTCATTGCCACCAGAGTGCACAATCATGAGGTCAGGGGGTTGGAAATTCAAAATGCTTTTAAACCAAAGGCAGTAGTTGGTGCCACTTTAATCCTCTCTGTGTAAACCATTTAATATCCACATTATGCAAACCCAAGTCTTTGTTAATACCTCTGTCTCCAACATACTTTTTGCCCCCGAATACATAGCTGTGACCTACAAACCATACTGTAAGTATTTTGAAGGCAGGTGTGTTAGGAATCAGTGACGTCTGTAGCTGACTATGACAGTTAGCATAATGAAAGGCATCTAAAATGGTGGACAGAATGTAGCTTAAAAGAAAAGGAGATGTCATTGGTTGTTCACAGACATTGGCTACTTAAAATTAGGTGGCATCGTGCTTTGTAAAATAACAGTTTTTCTGATTGGTAGTGAAGAAAATATTGAAAGGCACAATATGCTGGATAAGCTAATGTTTTGCTGTAGTGTACCACACCTGCTACTGTAGATTTGGAAGTTAGTGTGCTGCACTTAAAAATATGGTGAATTTTTGACATACAGATACAGTTGAGTCAACTTGAGTGCTTCAGAAAGTGTTGCTATGGAAACTGAGGTGAAGCAGTATGGGGAAGGGTTTAAAGAACAGTCTTGTTTTAAAATATGAAATGGATTATTATATATATTGTACATGTTAGAAACGTGAATAATCAAAATGTCTGTTAATCATACCGCTATGTCTTGTATATGATGAAGGAAACAACAAAAAGATAAAATGCCATATGTACTACATTGAGCACATCGCAATGATATTTTGGCAATCAATAAAGTATGTTTAAAAATTTTTTTTAGAAACTTGAATTTTTATAATCCAGTAGTATATTTAATAGTGATATGCTGTTTGAAAAATATTATTAGTATTATTGGAAATGTTTTTTTTAACCCCCATACAGGTTCGCGACTGTATCGTGACATTACACTGGGGGTCGCGCTGGGTGCCGTGGCGGAGTTGAGACTCCAGTGAGTTACAAATTAGAGGTTGGGCTTCTTTAGAACAGACCAGTAATGGGTTAATGTAACTACCCTATAGGATGTGGTTTTAAATGTTAAAAAAATTAAAGGAATATTTTGATTTGTTACTAGCATTCATTGCTGTGGAAATTGAGAAGGAAAATTTGACATTACTGGTTCTTTCTTATTGACAGTGGTACATTATGTTAACTGTGTGAAAAAGAAAAATATCTAATAATTTATGGTAATTTCAGAAACTACAGCAGAATTTCACAGGTAAGTAACAATTGTGTAAGGAGTGCGATGTATGGCATAGGAGTCCTTAAGTGATTGTAATTCATTTTTTAACAATAAGATGAATTGTTTTAAAAAGTTGAGAACTAATTTGTCAGAAAAAATATATTTTATTAATTGTGTGTTGAGTTAGTGTAAATAATGCTATAGGTATGTTTTTTGATATCTCTAGGGTAATTTTGACTGTTTAACTGCTACAATGTCTTAGGTATGTCTCTACTTGTACGTGTAGTATAACATGTGTGGTGCAGCTGATGAACCTAACTTAAAAACTATGCAGTCTATCATACTCCTACACACATTTTGTCAGAGCTACTTAAGCATTCAGTCCCAGAAGCACAGATCTGTTAGCTAGGCAGGGGCCAAGGAAGCACTTGAACATAGAGCTTAATACCTGGTTGCCCTGTATATTGAGCAGAAAGTGACTCATGCATCTTCTTCTATACACATTTAGAGAGTATGTGGGTGAAACCCCCAAATTGCAGTAAGAGTATGTTTGGGATGAATGAATGTCTCTGTTAACCCTTGATACTCAACTTGTACTGACATGGAGCTGGAATCTGAAACTTCCAGGATTTACTTGTAGTAGATCTCTGACCACCCTGGTTTTCTACTTTTCTCTCCTCATTTCTAGTGCGTGACCAAAGGGGTCTCTCCTCCTTACTCTCCTATGGGGCTAGTAGGTCCCATCAGTTAGGGTAAGCATTGGGTACTAGGTTTCTCCTTCGCCTTTTCTCTTCCTAGTGCACAGATGAATGTCAATATGAGTTGCACTCATAGCCACGCACTTATTACTGTATGACTTTGTGGCGTTTGAGATGACCTTCACTTAAAGTGCATTTTTCATCACATGAGCAGGTACTTCACTTTTTGTTGTTTTCTTCCTCAACAGGCGTTAACTTTAACTGCACACATGGTGGAGAGTGAAAGTGTTCTCCCCACCCAGTGGAACCCTCACCAGCATAACACGGTAAGGGTGGAGCCCTTTTTCAGCATAGTTCCTGATGAATGCCACGGACCCCTAGGGGCCAGCAGGCAGAAACATGTTGACCTTCTTCTAACACGGTGGGGGGACAACAGAATCCCCAACACACCGACCACTGATTTTAATTACTGAATAGACACCAGTTACATTAAAACAAATATGGTATCTATATTGGCCTTTTAACCTCACTTTTTGTTAAGGGCCCCACTTAGCTTTAGAAGTGCATCCCTGTCTCCAGGTGTATGCCCGCCCTCTATCAAACCAAGTTTTTAGCGGGCGAGGACTGGTCAATGATGAAGCATGACAGCGGGTGGTGTGTGAGACCAGTCCTTTACTTTTTGTGAGATGCCTACACTCACGATTTGATTGTTTCACACCCCAGCACAGCATTTAGCACCCAGGTCATCACACTAGGAGCGGCTCTTTTTATGGTAAACTGGGTACCTTAGTACCATATACTAGGGACTGATAAGGGCACCACAGTATCCAATCTGGAGGATACCTAAGTACTTACCATAACAATTTAGGGGAGAAAGCAGAGAGACTGGGGTCCTGATTAGCAGGACCCCAGTCAGACTAGTCACAAAGAACATTACATCAAGCAAAAAGTGGGGGTAACCGTAGAAGTAGATCCTGCTTCCCTACACAACCAAATGTAAGGAGATGAGACTAACATTGTCCAGTTGAGTCTTCATTTTCTAAGTGGAAATATCTGGAGAGTCCATCTGCATTGGCATGGTTACTCCCAGGTCTATGTTCCATTGTATAGTCCTCCTGTAGGGAAATGGACCACCTCAAAAGTTTGGGTTTTTCACCCTTCATCTTCATCTGTCTGCCATAAGAGATGCTTGTGGTCTATCTGAACAATGAAGTGAGTGCCAAACAGGTATGGCCTCAATTTCTTCAAGGCCCAGACAAGGCAAAGGCTTCCCTCTCAATGGCTGACCAACGTTTCTCCCTGGGTGTCAACCTTCTGCTGATAAAAGCTACTGGTTGATCCTGGCCCTCTGCATTAAGTTGTGATAACACAGCCCTTATCCATTTCTCAGATGCATCTGTCTGGACAATGAAAGTTATGGAGTAGTCAGGTCTTTGCAGGATGGGAGCAATGCACATGGCGTGCTTTAGGTCATCAAATGCCTTTTGACAGCTAACTGTCTAATGAACTTTCTTGGGCATTCTTTTTGATGCCAGATAATACAAGGAAGTCCCTATGGACCCATTCCTCTTCACAAATCTTCCGTGGTACCCAGTCAGGCCCAAGAAAGCATTGACCTGAGTCTGGGTAGTGGGAGCAACTCATTCACAATGGTCTGGATTTTGCTGTCCAATGTGCAAAACCTTGCTTTGGCCTATCTGGCACTTAGTGGCCTTGACAGTTAGGCCTACCTTTTGCAGGTCCTCTAGAACATTTCTGAGGTGGACCAGGTGATTTTCCCCGGTGGAGCTAAAAACATCTATATCATCTAGATATGCTGCACCATATGCTTCCAGACCTGACAAGACTTTATTCACCAGCCTCTGGAATGTGGCAGGTGCATTCTTCAGACCAAAGAGCATCACAATACATTGATATTGCCCACTAGGGGTTGAGAATGCTGTTTTTGGCTTGGCATCGTCAGCTAGTCTGATTTGCCAGTTGCCCGCTGTCAGGTCAAATGTACTCAGAAACTTGGCTAAGGCCAAAGTATCTATGAGTTAATCTGCCCATGGAATCAAATAAGCATCAGTCCTAGTGACTGCATTGAGGGATCTCTAGTCTACACAAAACGTCATCTCTCTTTTTCCACCCTTGGTATGAGGTTTTGGCACAAAGTCTACTCGACTAGCCCAGGGGCTATCTGAAGGCTCACTGAACTCCAATTCTAGCATCTGTTGGACCTCTGTCCTGATGCCGTCCGTGACATGGTCTGGCTGGCTGTAGATTTTACTCTTCACAGGCAGACTGAGACCTGTGTCCACTTCATGGGTACACCAGGTGGTTTGGTTTGGTTTGGGAGAACATTCCTCTGTACTGATTGAGGACTTGCCTGTAACCAGTCTGATAGTGATCAGTAAGGATGCCTGCCAAGGCTACTCAATTACTGATCAATCATCATGGTTCTGAGAAAGGAGATTAGGGAGAGGGTCACTCCCTTCCTCCTGTCCATGAGCAAGCCCATGTCAGCCCTGTCAACAAAAGGTTTTAGGTGATTCATATGAAGTACCCTATGTAGTACCTAGGTCCACCAAGTAGGTGACCTTACCGTTTTGTTCAAGTATAGTGTGGGGTCCACTCCACTTCCCTTGGAGAGCTGCTGGGGCCACAGACTCCAACACCCATACTGACTTGGCTGGTAAACAGTCAAGACAGCCTTGTGGTCATGCCAAATCTTTTTAAGTTCTTGGCTGGCCTCCAGATTTTTGCTGGCCTTCTTCATGTACTCAGCCATGCGTGAACGCAGGCCAAGGTCATAGTCCACGATGTCCTGTTTAGGAGGTTTGAGATGTAGCGCCCAACCTTCCTTCACTAGTAACAAGGGACCCCTAACTGGATGTCCAAACAGAAGCTCAAATGAGGTGTAGCCAACCCCCTTCTGAGCAACCTCTCTTTAGGCAAAGAGAAGGCAGGGTAGAAAGACATCCCGTTTTTGCCTAAGCTTTGCTGGGAGTCCCATGGACATACCCTTGAGGGTCTTGTTGAACCTTTCAACAAGCCCATTGCATTGTGGATGGTAGAGTGTTATAAACTTATAGTTTACTCCACACTCTTTCCACATTGCAGTGAGGTAACTTGACATGAAGTTCATACCTCTGTCAATTAACACCTCCTTATGAAAGCCGACCCTGGAAAAAATTGCCATGAGGGCCCTAGCCACCACAGAAGCTGTGTTGGTCCTAAGGGGAATAGCTTCTGGGTACCTAGTGGCATGGTCCACCACCACTAGTATGTAACTGTGCCCAGATGCAGTTAGAGGGTCCAAGGGACTAACCATGTCAAGCCCTACCCTCTCAAAGAGAACCCCAACCACTGGAAGTGAAATTAAGGGGGGCTTTGTGGTGCCACGTGACTTACCACTGGCTTGGCAAGTAGCACAGGAGTGACAAAATTCCTTTGTGTCCTCAGACACATGGGCCAGTGAAAGTGAGGGACAAGCTTGTCCCAAGGCTTGCTTTTCCCTAAGTGTCCTGCAAGAGGAATTTAATGTGCTATGGAGAATAGGAAACCTCTGAACGTCTGGGGTATTACCAACCTCCTGGTGTTACCAGGCTTGGGGTCTCTACCCTCAGAGTATTGAAGTCCATCCTCCCAATAGATCCTATGAGACCCACTGACATTCCTTGCTTCCTCTGCAGCTGCTTGCTGCTCGAGGGGTTCACAAGAGGGGCAGGCCTGGAGCTCCAAAATCAAATCTGCCCTGGAAGGGCCCCCTGCCCCCAACAATTCTGTGTGATGAGGCCCAAGCTCCTCTGGGACAGGTGCTTCACAGGGACTAAGATCATCCCCCTCAGGAGACTGCTCTTTACAGAGAGTTTGTGAGGAGGGCAATTCCTTATCCTTCCTGCTTTTCTTCTTGGGAAGTACCTGGCCCATTTTTCCAGGATCCAGTGCTTTTTCAGTGGTGAGCGTTTTGGCCTGAGCCCTGGTGACAGCAAACACACTGGCCGAGATGCCCATCATCTCTGCATGAGTCCTGTACTCCACTTCAGACAAGACTGAAGTTTCCAGATCATTGCCCAACAGACAATCTACAGGTAGGTCTCGAGATACCATAACCCTTTTAGGTCCAGTTACCCCTCCCCAGCTGAGGTTCACAACTGCCAAGGAAAGGTCAATCCTGGCATTGCTAGCGTTGGTGACTTGGTACACTTGTCGAAGTATAGCCTGTGCAGAGGATACAAGTTTCTCTGTCACCATAGTGACACTGGCCCCTATATCCCTGTAAGCCATTGCTTCCTTTCAATTGATTAAAGGCTGTTGTCTGTCCTTTCCCAAGTTAGTAGAGCTGACTAGTAAGGTGGCAGTATCCATGCCACCATCACAGACTAACACAGCCTGAGCTGGTGTTCTGACTAAGTCAGAACCCATCTCAGTGCCCAAGGTAAACCTCACTAATCCCTTGTTTGCTGTACTACCACTTGCACTTGTGCTAGGGGGGACAGGTGCCTTTAGGGCAGTGGTAGTTGGAGTACTTTCCTTGGCCTTTTGGACACTCAGCATCTTTTGTCCAATGGGTCTCCAACATACAGAAGTAACACCAAGGTTTATTTTTGCCTTTCTTGGAATTTTGGGACTCACACCCAGATGCAGTTTTTTGGGGCCCTTGAGAAGACTCTTTCTTATCTTTGGCTTTATCTCCACCCTTATCCTGAGATTTAGAAGAATATTGCTTCTTCTGGTCACCCCCATTACCATGTTTGTTCTGCTTAACCCTGGTGCGAAGCCATTTGTCTGCCTTCTTACCCAATTTTTGGGGGGAGGTCAGATCAGAGTCCACCAGGTACTGATGCAAAAGCTGGTTCTGACAATTATTAAGGATCCGCTCCCTCCTAATCAAACTGTACAGTACTTGGTAGTCCTGTACCTTGCTTGCATGAAGCCAGCCTTCCAGAACCTCAATAGCACTATCTACAAAATCAACCAAGTCCTGGGGTGTGCCTTATCGGTGTCTCTGAACTTAATCCTATACTGTTCAGTCGTTAAGCCAAACCAATCTATGAGAGCACTCTTCAGTACTGTGTAATTGTCAGCATCCTCCTCTCTAACAGTGAGGAGCTCAACTCTAACTTTGTTAGCAAAGGACAGCCACAAGAGCGCTGCCCACTGTTCTTGAGGGATCTTCTGATCTTTACAGGCCCTCTCCAAAGCAGTGATTTATTTATGGATGTCATCCCCCTCCTGGTAAGGAGGGACTATCTTGTTCAGGTTCTTAGGCCCAAAGGACGTTTCTCTGATTCTAGAGACACTGTTGCTGCCACCATGGGACTCTGGTCCCACTTTCTTCATAGCTTTCCGGATTTCTATGGACTCTTTGTCAAGGGCCAACTGATCTTGCCTGAGCCTAAGTCTTGCTTTCTCAAGTTCAAGCAGCTGGTACTCCCTGTCAAAAGAGTTGTCCCTCTTACTAGATATAGAGGTACCTAGTAATGTCCTGAAGTATTGGATTCTCTAGAGGAGGATGTAGACCACCTTGGTCTACTTTGAACCTTCCAGGAGTGAAAAAGGGAGACCGACTTCTAGGGGCACCCTCTGTGCTATCGGCTCTATCCTCTGAGGAATCTGAGTTCTCCAGGTGGGAGTCATGAAACCCCTACTGGTCCGGGTCGAAATTACGGTCAACAAGGGGATTCCTTCCTGACCCACCTTCTGTCCCTTGCCCACCCACTCTGTCCTCTTCATCTGACCCACTAGCTTTCTGAAGGTCATCCAACAGCAACACCTCTAGGAGGTGTTGAGTATTAGGGCCTTTTCCTGTCTTAAGCTTCCTAGAGGAACACAGGGCCTTCAATTCCTGGAAGTATCTAGACGGCAGAGAGCCACTGGCATCTCCTCTAGAAGTCATACTAGGTGTAGTGAGGTGTTGCACCTATCTAACCTATTGGGAACTAAACTCTCCGAGGTTGGAGAATGGGTTGTGCTAGACCCTTCACTACCCAACCCTAAGTTCAGTAGAATTTACTTATTCTAAGCTTGTATTATATGTGCCTAATATTAGTGATGTTTTTCAATTAATCCACACCAAGATCTAGTAAAACAATGCAGGCTTGAATCCCAACTGCTGCACACCAATGTGAGAGGCTGGCTCACTATATGATGTAAGCTTATGTACGTGGACTCCTTGCACTGATCCAGACAACCCTTATGGTGATTTTATTGGTCTTAGACAACCTTAGAAAGCTCTCTAAGTGGTAGCTGTGGAGAGCAGCCTTAAGGCTTAGTCCAGAAGGAGCGTAAATCAGCTTGTTTCACCAGTATATCATCTTATAGTTCTAGCTTAAATGAATAAGAACCACACTGTGTATTTATAAAAATATGTATTTATTATGAGACACTCACTAACATATTACGATATATCCAAGCCTGAGATATACACAATTCCTATAATACTTTGCAATAGAAACAGGTACGTAGTACAGAATACACAGTGGTCACCAGAGGGGGACCAAACCATATACTAAAATAGTGGTATGCCAACCACGAATTCAGTCAAGACAATACACAGAGGATGTAGAAATGCTGGGAACCCAAAGAACCACCCAGGATGAGTATCTAGGAGCCCACAGAGGTTATGTGTAGTGTAGGAGCACAACTGCGTTCTCCGTACAAATAAATGTGTATGTTGCAGTTGCAATTTTCAAGAAAGAGGACCCTTCCCAGTGGACCCTGAAGAAACCCCATAGAGGACAAAAGGTGGGAGAGCCACCCAACCCATCGATAACCTAGGAACCAGGTTACCTGCACCAGGGAAGCCGGGTACATAGGTGTGAAGTGGCATCAGAAACCGCCATTAAACCCAATGGAGGACTTCGGAAAGATGCAGCTGCTGGAGAAGGGGAAAGTGTCCAGTAGAACCCAAAGGTGGATTCAAGATGTGAAGAACCTGCTAGCAGAGGGGACAGAGTCTAAGCCACTCAGGAGTGACCAGGAGGCACTGCAGACGAATACCCACCAATGTCAGTGTTGCAGGAGAGCTGAGGATGACCTTGGAACTGCAGCTGTGTGGACCAGACATTGCCGTGGAAGACTGGGAGCTGTTCACAGGTTGTCCCCTGTTGGATGTCGAGAGTTCAGGGGTCGGTGTCCAGCGGAAGCACCAACAAGCCTTGGCAACTGCAACCAATGTGGAAGTTGAAGAATGTGCAATGTTGGGACCACTTACAACCCGGGAGAATGGACTCCAAAGGCTATAGGGGTATCCTGCTCATGCAGGGCCACCCTGACACTTCGAACCAAAACACCCTGCCTTCAGGATGGAAAAGGCCTGCTGTAGGCGTGCCTTATAGGTTTTAAGTGCAGTGATCCTATATATAGGGAAATCTATATCTTTTGTAAGCGGTGCTAGCACCAGCTTACACAGGCTGCAATGG
This sequence comes from Lissotriton helveticus, assembly GCF_964261635.1. Taxonomy (NCBI): domain Eukaryota; kingdom Metazoa; phylum Chordata; class Amphibia; order Caudata; family Salamandridae; genus Lissotriton; species Lissotriton helveticus. The sequence goes on along the minus strand of NC_136065.1, from coordinate 1,231,721,438 downwards.
CAGGCCTGTAGTGATAGTTTGAATGGTCCCTCCCATGGGTGGCATAAGACCTCTAAGGTACCTATGCCCTGGGTACCTTAGTGCCATATACTAGGGTCTGATACGGGCAGCACAGTATCCAATCTGGGATGTACCTAAGTACTTACCATAACAATTTAGGGGAGAAAGCAGAGAGACTGGGGTCCTGATTAGCAGGATCCCAGTCAGACTAGTCAGAGACAGCATTAAATCAAGCAAAAAGTGGGGATAACCATGGAAGCAGATCCTACTTTCCTACAGGCAGGCCCTGTAAAAGTACTTGAACACAGCTGCCTTGAATAATAAATAGAAAGTGATCTATGCAGCTTCTTTTACACACAGTTACAGAGCATATAGTGTTAAATGGAGGTACACTACTACATATAGTCTACTTTACAAGTGTCATCTCATCATCTCTAAAAGGCACTGACACACTCATGAGGTCTGTTGTAAGATGTTGATATTAATGAGAGTGCATGAGAGAAGACAACCTTTCGTTTTGGGTGAGGCTTGGCTTCTGAGAGCTCTGTCTCTCTAATGAAATTGGTAGACAAATGGGAGATTTAGAACATGTTGCCAAGTGTATTAACTTCTATCCTAGTGCATATAAGTTTACACTAAGGTATAATGCAAGTTGGTCGTAGATAGTGATGTATATGTTTGAAACTGAAAGCGTACTCTGTCAAGTTTGAGTGTCAGACTAAAGTCATGTCTGAGATATGTCTTTACTTCTATATGTAGTCTGATATGTGTGGTGTAGCTGATGACTCGAACTTAAAAACTATATGTTCTATCATACCCTTAGACTCATATTGTCAGGGCTACTTTAACTTTGTCGCAGAAGCACAGATCTGTTTGCTAGGCGGGCCTCATGGAAGCACTTGAACACACAGCTTCATCCCTGGATGCCCTGTATAATAAACAGAAAGTGACCCATACAGATTACCCTGCACACATTTACAGACCATGTGGTGTGAAACAGAGTGAGAGTACTACCTATAGGCTACTTTGCATGTCTCATCTCACCCTTAAAAGGCATTGACAAACTTATTGAGGTGTCTAGAATAAGGCAGGCACTAATAAGACTGGCATGAATGGAGACGGCCTTTCATTTTGGGTCAGGTCTGGCACTGTGTGCTCCATCTTTCTAATTAAACTGGTAGAGAAATCTGAGGTTTCAAATATGTTACCAAGTGAATTAACACATATCCTAGTTCATATAAGTGTCCTCAAAATGTACCCTGCAAGTAATCTATAGATATCGATGTCTCTTCTTGAAAGTGAAAGCGTGCTCTGTCAAGTTTGAATCTCTGACTGCTACCATGTCTCAGGTATGTCTGTACTTCTACATGTAGTCTGACACGTGTAGTGCATCTGATGACTCCTCAACTTTCAGTCCCATAGGCACAGATCTGTTTGCTATGGAGGCTTTATGGAAGTATTTGAACAGACAGCTTCATTCCTGGCTGCCCGGTATATTAAGTAGAATGTGATCCAAGTAGCAGCTTCTACACACATTTACAGAGCATGCTGTGTGAAACAGAGATAGTGTAGTACCTCTAGACTTGTTTATATGTATTGTCTTGCCCCTAAGAGGGCCACTGGCACACTAATTATGGTCTCTAGAAAGATGCTTCTGCTCAGAAGAATAACATGACAAAAGTAGCCCTTTGATTATGGCTTAGTGCTGGCATTGTAAGCTGTGTCTCGTCAATGAAACTGGTAGAGCAAACAGATATATGTTACTGGGACTGAATTCTGAAGTAGCTCTGACAATATATGTGCAAGGAAATAATAGGCTGTGTAGAATTTAAGTTAGGGTCATCAGCTGTAGGAATACACAGTCTATCATACCCCTGCACACACATTTTCAGAGTTACTTCAGCATTCAGTTGCTGAAGCACAGATCTGTTTGCTAGGCAGACCTCATGAAAGCAGTTGATCACACAGCTTTATACCCGGCTGCCCTGTATAATGAGCAGAAAGTGACCTATGCAGCTTCTAGTACAAAAATGTAGAGAGCATGTGATGTGAAACAGAGGTAGTTGTATACCTCTAGGCTTCTTCTTTACATGTTGTTCCCAAAAAAAGACCTGGCACGCTCCTTGAGGTTTCTAGAAACATGGTGAGGCTCACAAGTGTGCCATGACAGGAGTCAGACTTCTATTATGGCTTAGCCCTGGCAATGCGATCTATGGCTCTAATGAAACTGGTAGAGAAAATTGAAGTTTAAAAGATGTTGCCACATGTTTTAACCTGTATCCTAGTCCATATAAGTGTCTGCAACAGTACACTGCATGTAAGCTATGGGTAGTAAGGTGTGTCCCTTAAACTGAAAGTGTACTCTGTCAAGTTTGAAAGTCTGACTGCCACCATGTCTCAGGTATGTATGTACTTCTACATGTAGTGTGACATGTGTGGTGCAGCTGATGACTCTAACTTATAAACAATATGTTCTATTGTACCCCATGACAAATATTGTGAGAGATACTTCACCCTTCAGCCCCACAAGCGCAACTCTGTTTGCTAGGTAGGTATTATGGAAGCATTTGAACAGACAGCTTGCTCTGCATATTGAGTAGTAAGTGGGCCATGCAGCTTTTTCTGCACACATTTAGAGAGCATGCTTTATAAAACAGAGGTATTCTAGTACCTTTAGGCTTCTTTTCATGTGTTATCGTGCCCCTAAGAAGGCACCAACACACTCATTGAGTTATTTAGAAAGATGCAGGCATTCAGAAGAGTGGCATGATGGACGTAACCCTTTGATTATGGCTTAGGCCTGGCATTGTGAGCTCCACTTCTTCAATGAAACTGGTGCAGCAAACAGATATATGCTTGTGGGACTGAATGCTGAAGTAACTCTGACAATATTTGTGCAAGAGAATGATAGACTATATATTTTTTAAGTCAGGGTCATCAGCTGCAGCACATCTCAGATATACATACAAGTAGAGACCTACCTAAGACATGGCAGCAGTGAGACATTCAAACTTGACAGAGTACGCTTTCAGTTTAAGGCACACACCTCACTATCTACTACCTTCTTGCAGTGTGCCTTTTTAGAGACTTTTATGGAGTCAGATACAGCTTAATATATTTGGCAACATGTTTTAAAGTCACCTTTCTCTTCCAGTTCCATTAGAGAGATAGACCTCCCAATGCCAGGGCCAAGCCAAAATGAAAGCCTGACTTTTCATGTCATGTTTCTGAGTGTCAACTGCAAACACAACAATGATGGACAGAATGTGGATCAATGTCACACATTCACCCCAGTCCAAAGATCTGGGCCCAAATCCATCGTTTTTCCACTCCACACCACCCTGGGTTAGACAATGGCGATATGCAAATCAGCGCTGACCCTGTGCCCCATGGGAACAGTCCAGTCCGAACTACAAAAGCCATGTCCTTCCCAGAACGGACACAAGCATCCGAGGACCGGCCCGGTTTCGAGGTAACACCTCTCTTCAGCCCGGCTAGCTTGATTCCAGTGGTGTGGAGTGCCTGGGACTCACGTCTGAGCATCCCCAGTACACTTAGAGCGGTAACTGCAAACACAACAATGATGGACAGAATGTGGATCAATGTCACACATTCACCCCAGTCCAAAGATCTGGGCCCAAATCCATCGTTTTTCCACTCCACACCACCCTGGGTTAGACAATGGCGATATGCAAATCAGCGCTGACCCTGTGCCCCATGGGAACAGTCCAGTCCGAACTACAAAAGCCATGTCCTTCCCAGAACGGAAACAAGCATCCGAGGACCGGCCCGGTTTCGAGGTAACACCTCTCTTCAGCCTGGCTAGCTTGATTCCAGTGGTGTGGAGTGCCTGGGACTCACGTCTGAGCATCCCCAGTACACTTAGAGCGGTAACTGCAAACACAACAATGATGGACAGAATGTGGATCAATGTCACACATTCACCTGACAATATTTGTGCAAGAGAGTGATAGACTATATATTTTTTAAGTCAGGGTCATCAGCTGCAGCACATCTCAGATATACATACAAGTAGAGACCTACCTAAGACATGGCAGCAGTGAGACATTCAAACTTGACAGAGTACGCTTTCAGTTTAAGGCACACACCTCACTATCTACTACCTTCTTGCAGTGTGCCTTTTTAGAGACTTTTATGGAGTCAGATACAGCTTAATATATTTGGCAACATGTTTTAAAGTCACCTTTCTCTTCCAGTTCCATTAGAGAGATAGACCTCCCAATGCCAGGCCCAAGCCAAAATGAAAGCCTGACTTTTCATGTCATGTTTCTGAGTGTCAGCATCTTTCTAGGGACCTCAATGAGTGTGTCAGTGCCTTTTTAGGGGAAAGATGCTACATGGTAAGTAGCCTATAGGTACGAGACTACCTCTGTTTCACAGTGCATGCTCTCTAAATGTGTGTAGAAGAAGCTTCATGGGTCACTTTCTCCTCAATATGCAAGAATGAAAACTGTAGAAAATGTTGAAGACAGAAAGAAAACTTTAACAACAAGTTACAAATGAAAAGGGATTACAGATGTTCAAAGAACAACAAGTTATAAAACAACAACTCTTCTAACAAGAAGGCAGAACATCAATATCCTAATAAAAATGTTAAACAAAAGATTATGATATTGCAAGGATTAGATCAATGTAAAATATGAAAATATACTGAGTCACAGGGTCATTTTCTGGCTTGTCTTTCAAGACAAGTGTGCCAAAGCACTTTTCATCATTTAGAAATGTTAGCTGTCCATCATTCTGAAATGCGGAAGTTAGTAAGGAGACAATACAATGCAAAAACTCCTGCATTATGTTTAAGTGAAATGAATACAGCTCTTTTGCATGGTTTTGTAGCAGATGTACAGAATGGTTGTGATGATGTACAGTTTCATTATTTTTGGTTCTGAAGAGGAGTGTAGACAAAGTGAAGACTTGATATCTTTATGTGTAGTGGAACAGGACAAAGAGATTAGTATTGATGATTTTGCAGGAGAAATTACAAAGTTTAACACTGTTTCCTCTGAAAAAGCAAACTATGTTTTTATTTGTTGTTGACGTACTCACTATAAACGTCAAACTAGGAAAAAAAGTAAAAGATAAAATATTAAGTGGCAACAATTCACTGTTTATTTATTTGTAGAATAACGATTTGGGTTGTCCACTTATCAAGTTATATTAAAGTACTGTTACAACTAATTAGAAGAAAACAAAAATGCCAGGTAGAGTGGTATATAAAAACTTAAAGTTGGTACCTATTCCTCAGGAACTGGCAGATTTAAATGTATATGAGTATATTCGTATTAAATCTGTACACCCATTCCAGGCCATAGTTCATATGGAGCCTAAGATAGGTAAGCTGCCAACAACAGATTTACAAAAAGGTCTTGGGGGAGGCAAGATGGCATCCACAAGCTTGGACGTGTGAGCTGACCACTCCCTGGTGCTCACGGCCATAAACTATGGCAATGTAACTGCGGCAATACTATACTCATGTAATCCAGGAGGAGAACGGGAAAGAAGGGATGTGCTACATACCAACTTTCTGATGAAATCCGTGGATTCCGTGGAATGCTGAGCATTTTGGCAATGGCAATAGTGGCGAGACTCATTTGTCTGTGGCTGAGCTACTGGGCGGTCCCGCCACACCGGCACTGGGCTGCTTGTCCGCCCCGAGGCGATACGGAGACTCGAGAGGGGAGGATCCTTAGTCAGCAACAATGCCTCTCAAAGGTGCGTGAGGGAGAGCGCGTCCACACGAAGACTCTCTCGGTGAAGGTAATGTTGCTGGAGGATTGAAGACGCCGGGTAATCTCCCGGTCAGCGCTGCCAAAAATGCTAAAGTGATGGCGGCTGAAAGTCTCGGTAAGAGAATTATTCTGGAGCTTTTCATCACTGGCAAAGATAAGAAAAAGGGTAAGAATGTGCATATGGCTCATGCGGACGAAGAGGACGTGACAGGAGAGCAAGGTAGGAGTAATAAAAACTTGGATGCCTATGTAACAGGGGTTGTAACAAAGGATAAAAATGAAGGCTCTATCTCCCCCTCTTTAACTTCTCCATCTCTGCAAAATAATGAAGGCAATTTTGATAGGAGGGTTGGTCACGACAAGCAATCTTTGTTGGAGGATTTGAACTGTGTCTCTGCTTCTGGTGCTATTGCGGAGACCCCCAATGTTGACACGGCTGCCTTTATTACCCCAGACTCAAGTTCTAATGTAAGATCAACAACGGTTAATAGTGTAGGATACTCTGATTCTGGGGTAATAACAGATAAAAGCTCTAATCCCCAAATACAGGAAACAGAATCTGGAGATATTTTCTCTTTGTCTGACCAGTCAACGTCATCTTGTGAGGATTTAGCAGCAATTTTTAAGGCTCAAGCTAATGGTGTCGATGGCAGCGACCATAGCAGTGCTTATCTAGAAGATTCTGGCGAGTTTCTGGAAGGTAGTCCTCATACTGTCCGTAAAAAATTAGAGCAGAAAACCAGTAAAATGAAATTTGAGAAGGATCAGTGCGATGGACTACAGAAAAAATGTAATTCGACTAATCCTCCTGAAGATATATTGCTAGCCTTAAGGTAGCGATCAATAATGCCTCACAGAAAGGAAACAAGAGTGGCAAGTCAGAGAGTGCAGAATCTATGTCAGAAGCTTCAAAGTCCAGTACGACGCATCGCTAAAACCTGCTCAGATTTCACATCAAGATTTAACAAAGCAGAGGCTCGTATTTCAAGTCTTGAAGATGAACATGTGGCACAGAAAGCCCTGGATGAAACTTCAAACTATGAAAGAGGACACACAGTGGAAGCTGGCCGATTTAGAGAACCGCTCACGCAGAAAAAATCTCAGAGTTTTACAGATTTCAGAGAGTCGGGAAGGACAAGATCCTCGCAAGTTTATTGTTGACTTGTTTAAAGATGCATTCCCTGAGCTAACTAAGTGGGATTGGAATAGAGAAATAGAAAGAGCTTATCGTTTTCCGTTTGCTCTTTGCACTAGAGCTGGTCAAGAATCTGATAGGCCCAGAGCATTCTTGATTTCTTTTAATAGCTTTTTAGTCAGGGAAGCTGGATGTCAGCTGGCTCGCCCAGATAAAAAGAGGGCAGGGAAGGATTTTGAGTTTTTTCTCAGACCAGATTTCTGTCACTTCACTGTCGAGAACCGTTGGCAGCTACGACAGCTTATTCTGCTATTTCAGGCTAAAGGGGCGCAAGTATTTTTATTAAACTCAGTAAAACTTAAGTTATTTTTCAGGATCATACTCGATTCTTTACTACAGAGGTTTCAGCGAAAGAATTCATAAAATCTTTGTAAGTCCTGTTACAGATAGCTCCGGTCTAAGGGGGGCACTTTGTTAGCTCTCTCCTTGCTTTATTACCTGTAGAGTCTGGGGCTGGGATAATATCAACCAATATATATGTTGTTTCCCTTTTTGTTTGGGTTGAAATGGATTATCCCTTCCCCCACGTTATGATGCTCTTTTGAAAATAATAATAATAATAATTTTCTTGTTTCTCCTTCAACCCATGTGGAATTCCTTGGCTACATAGCTATGAAAGGGAATTTGAGCAAAGATGTAGTATATGCAACATAGATATTTGCCGTTTTTGGCAGTTTTTTTATTTTTTACCACATGGGTTGGGATTGGGTTGGCGGGGGACTGCAATAGGTGATCGGGAGCTTGTCATCACAAGGATCATGGGTCCTAAAGCCTCGTTGAGGTGGGGTAGGTGTCACTGGCTCAGGTGTGTGGGGTTCTGGGTAGGCAGGGGTGTCAGGTGGGGCAGTGTAGGGGGGGCTAGGTGGGGTAATATCAGAAAAATAATCCACAGTATCGTTAAGGAAAAGGTTTTGATTTTTGAGGATTTGATGTATTGTTTAAAAGTTCGAGTAAGGGGTTGCTCATTTTTCTTCTTTTTCTCTAATGGCTAGAATGGGAATTAGAATATGTTCTTTAAATGCATGCGACCTCAACAACTATAATAAGATGCAAAGAGTTGCTGACCAGCCTGATTTTTTCTGTATTCAAGAAACTCATATACCTTGGGGGAAACGTAAAATGTTGTTAGATCTAGGCTTTGTACTCTTGGTCGCTTCACAGCAAGCTTCAATGACGCGGGGGTCGCAATACTAGCTAAACCTGCCATTTGGACCTCGGGCTGATTGTTAGTAGAGAAATTGGGACGCTGGGCAATTGTGGAATGCTGCCTAGGGAGTACAAAATGTACATTATGTACTATCTATGGTTCTAATCTTGATGAATCTATAGTTTTGTAATAATTGAATCTAGAACTTGCACTGTGGCCAATACCTTTGGTACTATGTGGAGACTTTAATATAAATTTGTTTAGGAATTACGTGGTGGGGTACAAGGGTACAAGGGGAGGAAACCCAGGGTGTTCAAGGCATTGTACAATTTATTAAAGCATCATGGATTAGTGGATGCTTGGGACTCTCTTCGAGTCCCGGCACCTAAGTTTACATTTTATCTATCTCCCATCAGAAGTTAGTATGTCTCCATTTTTTTTTATATATCTTCCGCATTACTCACTGGGGCACAAATGCATATATTCCCTGGGGTTACCTCTGATCACGCACCAATAGTCATAGAAATTCCCACATTTTTTGTAGTTAGAACCCAAAAAACATTTTCATTTGATAGGAAGCTTTTGGTTGATAGTGTTTTTAGAGAGCATATGTAGATATGGATTAAAGACCTTTTTGATAATAATAGGCACTCTGTAACAGTAGCGGTTCTCTGGGACACTTTTAAAGCTTGCTTTAGAGGGGAAGTACTGCGTTTCGGGCTGTATTACCAAAAGAAAGCAAAACTGGTACTACAAGAACTATATTCTAAATTGAGAATAGCGGAGGTAAAACTTACTCAAGGGATCTCGTAGCATTTATTTATTTATACCATTTGTAGAGCGCACTAATACCAACTGGTGTCCTGGCGCTAAGATGGTAGCTCCCTAAGTTTCCGGCCGCTGATCTAGGTCGAAAAGAGCCAAGATTTCAGTTTATTTCGGAAGGCCAAAAGGTTAGCACTTTGCTTTAGGGCCAAAGGAAGGGCATTCCAGGCCACCACTGCCCCTCTGGCAAAGCTTCGGCCCCCCCCCCAGCGCACCTTCCTGATACAAGCAGTCTTGATCAGCCCCAGGTTAGCCGACCGTAGATGTCTATCTGGCTTGTACCATTGGAACAGCTGCTGGAGAAACTTTGAGCCTATTCCATGGACTGCTTTGTAAACAATGCAGAGGGACTTGAACCTGATCCGTTTCCGCACGGGGAGCCAGTGCAGTTTATCCAGCTCCCTGGAGACGGATGCAAATTTCAGCAGGCCGACGATAAGACGCGCAGCCGCGTTTTGTAAAACCTGCAGCTTGTTAAGCAGCCCCTGTTGAGCCTCCAGAAGCAGGCTGTTACAATAATCAAGGCGGGAAAGCACAAGGGCTGACACTACCGTCTTTCGGATGTATGACGTTACAACGCATACTTTTACAACGCCTACATTTACATCGCATTTTTTACAACGCATACCATTACAACGCATAATGCTTTTGGGCGCTGGATAGTGAATAGTTTAATTTACTATTCCAACTCCAGTCCCCGTGAATAGTAGGGAAGGTGTTGGATAGTACATTAAACCTATTCCCTATCCTAGAGCGCCCCCAAGCGCTATGCGTTGTAATAGTTTGCGTTGTAAAAGTTGCGTCGTAATGGTAGTGCGTTGTAAAAGTTTCGTTGTAAAGGCTGTTCACCCCGTCTTTCTACTCCCAACTGGTAGAAAAGGGAGGATCTTCCTAATAATTTTCAAGGTCCAATGGATGGATGAGGAAAGCGCCTTTACTAGGGGTTTATAGGAGAGTTGGTCGTCTATAATCACTCCTAAGTTCTTCACCTTCGTGGCTGGGGAAGGAGGGGATCCCATGTCTTCCGGCTACCACTCTGGACCCCAAAGGTTGGAGTTAGACCCAAAGAGTAGCACCTCCGTTTTAGAGGAGTTCAGCTTTAGACAGCTTTTCTCCATCCAGATGCTGACTGCCTCCATGCAATCCTGAAACCTGGCGGCCACGCCTGGATTATTCCCGGGAAGCAATGAAACCACAATCTGTGTATCATCGGCATACGATGTTAACTCAAACCCGTAGGATCGGATCACCGGGGCAAGAGAGGAAACATAAAGGTTAAATAGTGTGGGGCTTAGGGAGGATCCCTGAGGGACCCCTCCTGGGAGTTCAAAAGGTTTGGACTCGAAATCTCCCATTGCCACCACCTGAACCCTGTTTCTCAGAAAGGCTTTCAGGATATTCAGTGCACTCCCCTGAATCCCACAGTCCTCTAAACGGTCCACCAACACTTTGTGGTGGACCGTATCGAAGGCTGCAGATAAATCGAGGAGGACCAGCACCGCTTGGCCTCCTGCATCCAGAGCCTTCCTGACCTCCTCTGTGGATTTATTCAGGGCGGTCTCAGTACTGTGGCCTTCCCTGAACCCATGCTGAGCAGAGTCCAGGCCCTGTGATGAACGCAGAAAGGCACACAGCTGGAGGTTCATGGCTTTTTTGACTAATTTAGCAGGGAGCGGCAGCCTAGCAATGGGCCTGTAACTATTTGGTTTAGTGATATCCAATGAGGGTTTCTTGAGCAGGGGAAAAATGGAGGCCCGTTTCCAACATGTGGGAAAGTCCCCCACGTCAAACATCAGGTTAAACAGCATAGCCAGGGAATCAGCGATTGGAAGGGCTGCTAACTTAGCTACTGATGCTGGGCAGGGGTCATGGGGGGAACCTGATTTGTTTGCGTGCAGCAGGCTAAGAACGTCTGCCGAGCAAACTGGCTCAAACGCCACAAATTTCTTTTCCTGCGGGATACTCGCTAGGGTCCTGTGAGAGCCATCAAGTAGGCTAGATGTTACTTGCGGCTCAAGAGAGGTGAAGATAGCTTGCACCTTGTTGAGGAAAAACTCTGCTAGAGACTGACATAGCTCCAGACTTGGAGGAACGATCACTGGCTTAGGAGTAACTGTGTCAAAGAGCTCCCTAGATGAATTCTTTGCCTTCTCAATCCGATCAGTGAAATAAACACTCTTCGCCTGCCTAATGAGGTCTTTGTACACCCTTTGAGAAGCTTTTAGTTTGGCCTTGTCTATATCATTGTAATTGGAGCGCCAGATGCCTTCCAATTTCTTGCAGACAATTTTGGCATCTCTCTCTAAGTTCATCCGTAAACCATGGGGCTGACGGGGCCGCTCTCATCGGGCGACACACTTTCGGCGGGGCTAAGGAACAGCATGCCTGATCGATCCATTCCGTGTACCAAGCAGCTGCTCTGTTCACATCAGTTGGCAGCACTGTCCTGGAAGACACCAAAAGCTTAATGATATTGCGGATCTTCAAACTAATGCGGCTAGATGTCGGGCATATATTAATCTTCTATGGAATAAGGAAAACGCTCTGAAATATTTAATCTATAAAAAGGAATGTCACGAGTATGGTAGGTCGATGTTTAGCTTTACGGCTACGGTCGAAGAAAACCTCCCACAGAATTGTGGGTCTTAAAAACGATTTAGTTATTACGACTCATGATTCTCAAGAGATCCTTACGATTTTTCATAAGTTCTATACATATTTATACACGGAACAGAAACTATGGGATTCAGCGAGCAATCTGTGTATTCAAGATGATTTGGCGCAGGTAGATCAGGAGGAGGTAGAGATATTGGAGAGCCCTGTTACAATGGAGGAGCTAGAGATGGCTATTAATAATTTGGCGACTAGTAAGGCTGCAGGGCCAGATAAGCTCTCTGGTGAGGTCTACAGGTTTTTTTCATGATATTAAATTCGATATGCTGACAACCTTTCATGGAGCACAAACTGGGCAAGCAACTCAGTCTTGGGATGAAGCCAGTATTGTGGTATTTAGGAAGAAGGGAAAACCGCCTGAGCTCCCGGGGTCCTAACAACCTATTTCACGTGTTAACTGTGACAGGAAAATTAATGCCAAAATATTGGCAAACGGGTTGGCAAAGGATATTTCTCCACTGGTTTCCCTACACCAACATGGCTTCATTCCCGGCCGAGGGACGGTATCTCATATTAATAAAGTAGTGGCTTTATTTGATATAGCCCAGGTGGAATGTAGGGACTTAGGGCTAATATTATTGGACGCGGAAAAAGCTTTTGATCGTGTTGCCTGGGACTATTTATGGAGCATTTTGTATTGGATGGGTTTTGGACAAGGGTTCATTCAGGCTATACAAGTATTATATCAAACACCGGTAGCTAGGATATGCTCTATGAGGCTTGTATTGGATCCGGTAAAAATAACTATAGGGACACGACAGGGGTGTCATTGTTCGCCCTTGTTGTTTGCCCTGTATATCAACCCTTTTGTAAATATGCTGGAAAAAAGTACTTTGGTGAAACATTTTATTGTTCAGGGGATTCATTATTCTGTTTTCGCGTATGCGGACGATATAGCCATCACTACGTCGGATCCGGGCACCGCTATACCGGAGGAGTAACGTTTAGCTCAAGAATTTGGTGAGATATCTGGTTATAAGTTGAATACAATGAAATCACAAATTCTCTGCACAAATAATAGTATGCCTGATGATCCAAGAGTGGTAAGGGACGTTACATGTTTAGGGATAAAAATTCGGGCATCTATTAAGGAGTTGGTGGAGGCTAACTGGGGGGCTATTATTAGTAGTGTAAAAGAATCTTTAGAAAGATGGGAGTGTCTCTACTTCACGCTGGTGGGCAAAAGCAACGTTTTAAAAATAAATATACGCCCTAGGGTCTTATACTTTTTTAGATCAGGTCCCTTAGAAGTCTCGCGCGCCCAACTTTAACATCTGCAGGCACTTTGTGCTAAATTCCTGTGGGCTCCGGGGAAACCCAGACGAGCCGCACACTTTATGACTCTCCCAAGAGAGAGGGGTCGTTGGTCGGTCCCTGATTTTACATTTTATTATTATGCTTGTTTCTTATCGAATATGCGGATACTATTGACCGGAGAGGAGGTCAGCAATCTAGCAGAAGCCCCGTCAATTCATCATATGCTATTAGTAACAGAGGTTAAGAACTGCTTGTTTAAAGAATTAGATGGCAGCTACTACAAAAAAACGTGTTGCAAAGTCTTAGAGGCTCTTTTTAAGGTGTGGAAAGCTATTCGGATAAAATTCTGTTTGGAGGGGATAACATATTACACACCTACTAATGCCATAAGGATACTTCCAGCGATTTTTTTGGGACTATGTGGCAATAAGTTGGAGAAGTAAGGGTATCTTACAAATTGGAGATTTTTATGAAGTTGGAGGGGGTATCCTTTCTTCTCGGACTTTGCAAGAAAATATAATCTACCTGGGATGCAGTTTTTTAACTTTCTTCAGACTCTGGATTTTTTGGGCAGACAGAATTTAGTGTCAGCACCGCTCAAACTCATAGAGGCCATCAGGCATCAGGAGAAAATAGAGGTTCTTTATCAAATCATTTTAACCTCTAGAGTAGATGACTTGGAGAAGCATAACATTAAATGGGCCAATGTTTTGGGAGAACACACAGTCTCTTGGGAGAAAACTATCGCAATAGTGGGTGAAGACTTCTTATCCGTGAACCTTTAAGCCCAATTTTTTAAAACTATCTTTAACCTGTATCTTACGCCAGCAAAGCTGATGAAATGGGGTGAGGAATGATGGTAAATGCTTTTGTTGTGGTGCTGACAATGCCGATAGTCTACATATGTTTTATTCTTGTGGTAAACTGGCTCTATATATCAGTCATAGTGAAATGTTTTTGTCAGGTGTTACAAGTGTGACTATCAAAATCTCAGCACCCATGATGTTATTAGGGACGGGTGAAGATGTAGAGCGAGGAACACCTATGTATAAACATCGTTACTTACTGTTGTGGCTTGTCTGTGTGTTGCTTCCTCATGGTTACAGCCTGAAGCCCCAGCTTTTGAAATGTGGCGAGCCCGGATGTATAGTATATTTAATTTAGAGTTTAGTCTATATTCAGCTAAAGGTTCAAGGAAATGGAAAATGGGCATTTATGTTTGGGAGGCGCTCTTTGATCATATGAATTTCTGAATTTGAGTCATGTAAGATAAATTGTAGTAAGGGTCTTCTTTCATTTATCTTCCCTTTTTCGTGGTCTTGTACCTTGTGAAGAAATTGTTTGTTTTTGTGATACTGTGGATTAATAAAAGAAAAGGTCTCACAGGAAGAGTTGTGCACTTACCTTTAGATTTTAAGAAAAATAATAAACTGTTGGTGTAGACAGAGAGGAAAATGAGCCAGTAGTTATTCTAGTAAATGGTGTACCAAAGAGTAAAACAATCTGGCAATATTTTTTTTAGATATTAATAATCTTTGAAATGCAACATTATACCTGGTACAGAATAATATTTATTATAAGAATGTAAATGTTGAAGAAGTAAGATTCCTACATGATGAAACAGTAATGTCAACTGGCCTAATTGAAAAAGTGGACAAATCCAAAAGTGAGGAGATTCGTGAACATTATGTCATACATGCTCGACAGTTCAAAGAAATCTTAGGAAACAGTATTGATTTATTTCAAATGAAAGAAGCTAAAGGAGCGCCCATAAATATATTTGAAAAAAGGAGAAGGTAGACAATTCGATGACCAGCATCAGATTACCAATCAACACGATTGTACTCAATGGATGGCACCCACGGAAATGCACCATCCGTTGGCAAATACAAAATGAACAGAACACACACCTTGACTCACAACATTGGAAATGCACAAGCTACAAGTTCATATACAACATGTCAAACAATGTGCATAATCACCAGACACGACAGCAAAACTCACTGTAGGAACCTGGGTTAGCCATGTACATCAGCCGTCAACGGCATGGCACCTCAGCCACACAGTAGCAGAATGTAGGAAGAGGTGGCGACCAGGCATGTGCGAAGGAGGCAAGTGACAGTTGAAGAAGAATGTACACAATGCCAAGTGTGGCAAGGTTGTAAGGGCCAGACTGCAGTATGCAGACCACAGACAGATCCATGTCGACATACACTGCTGGTGTTTGGTGTGTACTGGACAGTGGACACAACCATGTCACCCCAGCCAGTGGGGAAGCATGCGGAAATGTAGCTTGTTACATTCCCCGTAAGCGTGAGCAGAGTGGGCTGGCCCAGCATACGTTGCACCACCGCAGGAGGGACATGCCACCACCACCAGGTCCACCTCCAACCGCCATCTGCCAGAGTTGGAACAGTGGTCCTGACAGACTAACAGAGTTGCTCACACCTGTCTTGGATGCCATCTTCGGCCAGAAAACCTGCTCAGCACTCCAGGTGCCACCAGCTCAGTGCACCACTAGCCATCTTCCGTTATTGATTGAGTTTTGTGCTGTTACGCAGCAAAGTCACCTCAGTCAGTGTGGAAGACCTGGGACGATGATGAAGAAGATGATGCAGGTGTAACCCACCCTACTGCAGCTGCATCAGGACTATCCCGAAGGGAAGCAAAACCTAGATAATCCATTCACATGTGCACGCTCAGCTTTAGTGCCCCAACCTCAGTGCACTGCAAATCTCGGACACTGATGTTTGCATGTTGGGTGTCCTCTGTACTTGCTCCGGCTACCACCATGATGCTTCGCAGTTGTTCATGTCATGCTGGTGTTTTCTGTTTCCGTTGTAATGGTGATCACTGTACAAGTTGTTGCCAGCATCCAAAGACTCCATGTGTGCTGGCTTCCACACACCCCACACCCATCCAGCACAGGCATCACTGCACATGTGACCCTGCCAATAAAGGGGCTGGGCGCACATGCCCGTAGCCAGTTCCACATACTATCTGCGTTTGTCCATGATGTATGCATGTGGGCCCCGGGCCCTTCCACATTACTATTTGCTGTGTACAGCGATGCAACTATGTCACCGAAAGCAGCGGGTAGACCTTAGACATGTAGCTTTGTTGTCCCCCTCTCAATACGTAACAGTAGTGGGCTGGGCCGCCGTAAGCAGATCCAGTGTGGGTGTGTGGCTGATCATAGCAGGGCTCAGGTCGTGGTTCAGTACAGGAGATGTGCAAATGCATGTGTCTCTGTAGCAATGTGGGTCTCCTTTGTAGTGTGTAGGTGGTCCCTGAAGAGAATTAGACAGCCACATATGTGATCTCAATCGTCTTCCATGTGTGCGGACCCCACCGCACCTGTTTGACCACCTCCTTTTGGCATTCTGACATCTGGCATTGGTATGCCATCTGTGGCTTGGTGAAGTGTTGGGAGCCAGCCGTGGTGGTGGGTGTTTCCTGCTGTGTGGTCTGTTAAGGGGGTTGACTCTCCTCTTTGTAGTTTGGCTGCCCTGCTCCTGGGAGTGGGTTGCCTAGGATGTCCATGAGCTGTTGCAGGGCACCAGTGTCGAAGGTGTGGTGGTCCTCTCCAGCATCACTGATGAGTTGTGTGGTCTGCTCTGCTGGTGTTGTTGTGTGTCCCTCTGCAATGTGAAGGGGAGACACATGTGTGCCATTGTGCTCATCTCCCCCTTCCCCCCGAGTCCCTGGTCATTCCTCGCCCTGTTGATGTTGTGTCAGGTCCTCTGGAGCTGTGTCCGGACTCCCTGGCTCCTTGCACCATCTCCACAATGATGACTGTGGTCTCGGTTTCCTCCAGCTCCTCCTGTGGCGCAAGACTACCACCTCCTGTCGCCGTTGCTGCCTTCCAGTTGGCAGCGGCTTTATGCCTGGTTTAGATTTTACATCATGCCAGCGCCGCTTGACCTCCTCCATTGGCGTCCTTGACAATCCAACTGCATTCAGGGTAGTGTAATTGTGGGTCAGTTGCTGGGGGTGTTCTGGCACCTCTGTTACGCTGGTCTGGTTTGCCTGTGGACTGCATCCAGTCTTCCTCTCCCTCTTCTCCTTGGCCTTGCCTGACCCCGTTGTTCCTTGCTGGTGGTCTGTGGGGCTTGTGGGATTTGAGTTGGCCTCTGCATTCGGTCAGGGTGCATCAATTTTGCTGCGCACTTTGCATTGTTTTTGGTGTGTTGATTTTGGAGCTTTTCTAGTGCATTTTCCCACCAGACACGTGGGGTTTGCAGGCCTGCCGCTGGTTTACACTGCTTTTCGTATCACGATTGGCCTCATCGCAAGTTTTCTTGCGTTCGTGTTTTGCATTTTTGCGGCTTGCCATTGATTTTAACGCGGTCATTTGGCGAGTTATCTGGAGACTATCGCATGGTACCGCCATGTTGTGAATAGTTAGTTAACACGGCTTACTTTTCCAGCGATAGTCTGTGATGTTGGGAGTTGCGTTAAGTTACTTTTGCAATGGTTATCACCCATTCTTGAGAATATGGCCCTTAGTTGTGCTGAATATGCATAGGATGATTTACTGGAATTCTTACGAGAAGAAAATTCAAGTATAAAAAACATTGAACTGAAGACAGCTGGAGAACTCTGTTTCTTGAATTTTAACCATAGGTTTCAAGCTATAATGTCATTTATCTGCAATAAAAGCATTCTACCTCTTGGAGAGGTAACTGATTTCTTTTGACGAAAAAAGTACCAAACCAGGAGGTTGTCCTCATATACACATGCTAATATGAATAAAGGATGCACCAACATTTGGAACAGATAGTGATGAGGCTGCTTTGCCTTTCATTGAATAGAATGTTACATGTGCCATTCCATGAGAAGGAGGAGAAAACGGCTTGGACAACAAGTTCTATGGTTTCAAAGTCATAGCTGTGGAAAATACTGTAGACAAAATTACAAATGTAAAGGAAAATTTTATACAAATTGTCGTTTTGGATTCTCAAGACCCATAATTTAAATAGTTTTTTGTCAGCTGTAAGACATACAATAACTCCAAAATGTCCCAAGAATACATACAACTTAAGAAGAATGGAAGCTTCAAAGTATATTAATGACTATAATCCAGTCATTTTGAAAATGTGGAATGCAAACATGGATATTCAGTTTATTGAAGGCATCTTAATTGCTATTGCTTGTTACGCCACATCATATATTACAAAATCTGAGAAGTCAGAGATAATATAAATGTGGGAAGACATTGTTTTTTAATCCTGGCAACGGGGCAGAACCAATAAAGACTTCCTTTTCGCTCCCTTTAGTCAGTTTTAAATATCACTACCCTCATAGTTTGGTATTTTTTGTTGCGCTTTGCCCTCATCATAACGCATCCTTGCCATTATTTGCTGGATTTAGTATATCCGAGAGAACATAGGATTTAAAACATTCCTGAGCTCCTTCCTCTCAGAGAGGGAGTTGTAGCCCTTGGCGGGACTAGGCATTCCCGCTAAGAGGAGAATCCCAAATGATGAAGCATGCCACCTTTGGTGGGTGAGGGATTTTGTCCTAAAAGGGAATACCTCACAGGTTTTTTTGGGTTAACTATTAGTGCCTCTGTTTGCTTGCTTAGACACACCAGACCCAAGGATTTATTTTGTAATAATATATTGGGGACTGAATCCTTGCAAGTCTTTAAAAGTTTTTTCTTGGACCCCCCCTCTAATCTTTTTTTGTGAAGTTTAAAAGACGTTGCCACATGTATTAACCTGTATCCTAGGCCATATAAATCTCTTCAAACATACATTGCAAGTACACCATAGTGATGTGCATTCTAGAAACTGAAAATGTATTCTGGCAAATTTTAATTTCTGACCTGTTTTCTGTTAGGCATGTCTGTAGTTCTACGTATAGTTTATACATATGGTGCAGGCGATTAGCCTAATTAGAAAACTATAGAGTCTATTACAAGCCTTGATAAGTATTGTCAGAGCTACATCATCATTCAGTCCCAGAACCACACATCTCTTTCCTAAGTAGCCTACTTGGAACCAGTTGAACATATGTGTTCATACCCCACTGTCTTTTATAATAACCAGAAAGTCATCCTTGGTGCTTATTGTACACACATTTATGAAGCATGCACTCTTAAACACAGGTAGTCTAGTGGCTATAAGCTACTTTACATGTGTTATATCACTCCTTAAAAGGACTGACACACTTATTGAGATCTGTAGAGAGATGCTGACACTAATAACAGCTGCCTTTCATTTTGGGTTACACCTGCCTCTCCCAGCTCTGTCTCACTAATCAAACTGGCCGACAAATGTGAAGTTTGAAACATGTTCCCAAGTGCATTCGCCAGTATCCTGGTCCATAAAACTCTGCAATCGTATATTGCAAGTAGGCCATACATAGTGAAAAGTGTGCCTTAAACTAAAAGCTTACTCTGTCAAGTTTCAATGTGTGACAACTACCATGTCTTAGTCCTGTCTGTACTTGTACATGTAGTTTCGGATGTGTGGTGCAGTTGATGATTCTAACTTAGAAACTGAACCGTCTATCATACTTATAGGCAAACATTGACAGAGCTATTTTACCTTTCAGTCCAAGCACCACACATCTGTTTCCTAAGCAAGCCTAGTGAAATCACTTAAACTCAAAGCTTCATACCCCACTATCCTCCTTAATAAGCAAAAAAAATAAATGCAGTTTCTTATACACGCATTTACAGAGCATATGGTTTGAAAGAGATGTTGTCTAGTGTCTACAGGCTACTCTCCATATGTCATCTCACTGCTAAAAGGCACGGACGCACTCATAGAGATCGCTGAAGAGAAACTGATACTAAGAAGAGTGGCATGACAGGAGTCAGGCTTTCATTTTGTTCAATTCCTGGCATTGTGAAATTTGTTACAGTAATGAATTTATTTTCAGTCGACAAATGTGAGGTTTAAAACATGTTCCCTATTGAATTAAGCACTATCTTAACCCATATAAGTCTCTGGAAAGGTAGACTGCAAGTAGTTTGTGCAGACTGATGTATGTACTTTAAACTGAAAACATATTCTGTCAAGTTTCAATCTCTAACCTCTTCCATGTCTCAACCATCATTGCATCTTTGTACTTCTACATGTAGTGTTAGACGTATGGTCTCCCTGATGATAATAACTTGAAAATTAAACAATATATCATACCCTCACCAAATTTCGAAAGAGGTACTTCACCTTTGAGTCCCAGAACCACACATCTCTTTTGTAAGCAGATCTCGGAAAAACAGTTAAACACAAAGCTTCAAACTATACTGCCTTGTATATTAAGCAGAAATACATCAATGCATGTTCCTCTACCACATCATTTACAGAGCATGCAGTGTAAAACAGAGGTAGTCTAGTGTTTATAGGTAGATTTTATGTGTCATCACACCCCTAAAAGTCACTGACACAGAGATTGAAATATCTAGAGAGATGCTGACACTAATAACAGTGGCATGAAAGGAGATGGCTTTTTATTTTGGTTTAGGACTGGCATTGCAAGCTTTACCTCTCTAATGAAACGTGTAGAGACATGTGAGGTTTAAAACATGTTGCCAATGCATAAACTTCTATCCTGCTCTAAATAACTGTCTGCAAAGGTTCATCTAAAGTAGGGTAATGATACTGATGTCTGTGCTTGAAACATGAAAACATATTCTGTC
Source organism: Lissotriton helveticus (assembly GCF_964261635.1). Lineage (NCBI taxonomy): Eukaryota > Metazoa > Chordata > Amphibia > Caudata > Salamandridae > Lissotriton > Lissotriton helveticus. Next base: position 1,231,700,940 of record NC_136065.1, on the reverse strand, counting down.
AAGGTTCAATGTATGACCGCTGCCACTTTTCAGGTATGTCTGAACTTGTACATGTACCCTGATCTTGAGGTGCAGTTGATGATCCTAATTTGAAAACTATACTTTCTATCATAACCATTGTCATATATTGACACAGTTATTTCACCTTTCAGTCTCAGTACTGCACACCTCCTTTCTAAGCAGGCCTCATGAAAGCACTTGAACCCATATGTTCATACCCAGCTGTGTTCTATGATACCCAGAAAGTGATCAATGCAGCTTAATCTACACACATTTTTGGAGCATGCACCATAAAACAGAGTTACTCTAGTGCATACAAGCTACTTTACATGTGTCATGCCACCCATAAAAGGTACTGACACACTCATTGAGATCTCCGGAGAGATGTTGACACTAATAAGAGGCCTGGTACTGCCAGCTCTGTCTATCTAATGCAACCGGTACAGAAATGGAAAATTTAAAACATGTTCCCGAGTGTATTAAGCTCTATTCATTACATATAACTCTCCACAAATGTACACTTCAAGTGGGCCCTAGACAGGGATGTGTGTCCTTGAAACTGAAAGCATATTCTGTCAAGTTTGAATATCTAAACACTTCCGTGTCTCAGCCATGTCTGTACGTGTGCATGTAGGCTGAGACGTGTGGTGCAGCTGTCGATCTTAACTTGAAAACTAAATAGTCTATTGTATCTCTGAGCAAAGATTGACAGAGGTACTTCACCTTTCAGTCGAAGAACAACACATCTCTCTTTTAAGGAAGCCTCATGAAAGCATTTGAACACAAAGCTTAATAGCCTGCTACCCTACCCTGTATAATAACCAGAAAGTCAACCAAGCAGCTTAGTCGACACTCATTTACAGAGCATACGGTCTGAAACAGTGGTAGTCTAGTGCTTATAGGTTACTTTACATGTGCCATCTCACCTCTAAAAGGTACTTACACACTGAGGTCTCTGGAGAAATGCTAAAATTAATAAGAGTAGTATGACAGTAGTCAGCCTTTCATTTTGGGTCAGACCCAGCACTGTCCGGTCTGTTTCTCTTATGCAACTCTTCAACAACCAGGCACTACCCACGCACTCATCCAATTGCCCAGGCATTACCCATTCACTCATCCAGTCACCCAGATACTACTCATGCACTCATCCAATCAATGAGACACTATGCATACACACATCCAATCGCTCAAGCACTACATGTGCACTCATCCAATCACCCTGGCACTACCCATGTACTCACCCATTGACCCAGACACTGCCCATGCAGTCATCCATTGACTTAGGCACTACCCATGCACTCATCCATTCACCCAGGCACTACTGATGCACACATTCAATCACCCATGCATGGTCCTTGCACTCATCCATTCGCCCACGCCCTACCCATGCACTTATCCAATAACCCAAGTACTATCCTTGCACTCATCCATTCACTCAGGCACTACTCATGCACTCATCCTTTCACTCAGGCACTATTCATGCAATCATCCATTCCCCCGGTACTACCCGTGTACAAATCCAATCACCAAGGCACTACCCTTGACTCATCCATTCACTGAGGCACTATCTATGCACTCATGCAATCACCCAAGCACTGTCCATGCACTTATCCAATCACCCATGCACTACCCATGCACTCATCCAATCACTCAGGCACTACCCTTGCACTCATTCAATCATACAACACTACTTTTGCATTCATCCATTCACCCAGGCTCTACACATGCACTCATTCAATGACACAGGCACTATTCTTGCACTTATCCAATCACCTAGGCAGACCCATGCACTCATACAATCACTCAGACTCTGCCCATACACTCATCCATTTACTTAGGCATTACCTATGCACCCATCCAATCACTCAGACACTGCCCATGCACTCATCCAATCACCCACGCACTACCCTTTGAGAAATCCTCATGTACACTTATCCATAAATATACTGTTACACCCAATCATTTACCTATCAATGCATTCTTCGAATCATTAACTGATCTATGCTGATACAAACAGTGATATACCCATTCACCTGTACATACTAGCACTATTGCACAAATTGCTTACCCATACATCCAGTAATTAATTTATTCGCATACACAACATATATTTTGTTCTATTTTGAAGTTTTTGGGTGTTTTTTTTTGTTTTCCTTCACAAATAAAACAAAAACAAGCACAAAAAGTGTGCTTTATAGTGCAAAAAAAATCAACACTGGTGACTATTAATGGTCTCCATCATTGTAGCTACAACTTGTTCTCCCACACTTAAAACAGTCTGACACTTTGGAAAAAACAATCCAGCCTTTGCAAAACCAGGTAAGGTTACAGGCATGGTCTGAAGTCTTTCTCCTTGACTAGATGTTCCAGGCTGTGCGTCCAGAAATGTGTGCACCTTTTTGCTCCTTCATCCTTATAAGCTCTGCTCTTGCAAGCTGGGCAATGTGCATGGCCTTCAGGTGTTTGTACATTGAGGATGATCTGCACAAGTATTTTGTCTCTGACCCACATGACAGCACTTTCTTGCGCAGCACACAAGTTACTTTTTGGTCATTAACTTTCTTTTGCCCCTCAGGAATCGTAAAAACCTGCCATACTAAGCTTTCTTTCTTTTTTTCGGTGGCTCGTCATTCTCCTGAAGCAAATTCTCTTCCTTCTGCTCCTCAAAGTCTGTAGAAGTTGCCATCTTTTTAAAAAAACACCAAAACTCCTTCAAATAACTTCTGCCCCAATAAATGAGACTGTTGCCAGCCACACCCTGACGTAGAAGAAAGTGGCTGGGATCTATCTTGGTTTATGATAGAAAAGATCAATCAAATCCCTTTTTTTGTGTCACACAGGGTGCGCGACTCCTATGTGGTACTATCACGTATCCAACGCAATTCCGCAACATATTTTTATTCTACATTTAAATTAAAGTTGGTTACATTTGGTCATAAATTTGGTTACATTTGGCAATACTATTTCCTTCACCAATAACAGTACCTCTTCATTCAAACTAAACTAAATAAACCTTTATGTACATATATTAATAATGTAAAAAAATATTTTGCATCACGTCCCATGCGCGAACCCGGAAATACATGTAGCCGCTGGATGCAGACGTATTGCGACTCCTTAAAATATTATAAAATGGCCATTTTAATATTTTCTATTAATTAATATATAACTTTCTTTACTATCTTAGTGAAACTCTAACCTTAAACTTAACCATACAAGTCTACATATGTATGTTTTAATACCACAAAAAAGTACATCGGTTCGGACCGCAACTCTGCAGTTACATTCTGCAAACAAACCCGGAGGTGGCACATATTTTTAACAAAACTGTTAAAGTAAAACACAAATTTTAATTATGCACAACCATAAATTGTACTTGGGGCCACGATTCCTATGCGGAGCCATAAATATGTACCGGTAGTGTGTGCAACAGCGTCGCGACCCCATAAAATACTTACATTCAGTTTTTAAATTACCTTTACCATAACTACATATTAATTTCACTACTCTCGTTGTACACTACTACCCTTACAATTTACTTTAAAAAACTTAAAAAACTAATTTTACACTTCTAAACATATAAACGGTTCTGCGCATGTAATACGGAGGGCTGGGTCTGGTACACGAGTTCATCTTTATATAAAAAAAATAATACAAACAAATAACATTACCAACACTGCTTCAATCAGTTAGGTTCACATTTAACTCGTAGAAAGCCAAAGAAATTCAGCAATTACAGTAATCTGAGCTAACTAGAACTTGCATCCCCCGCAATGCACTGCTTATGACCTCATATATTATATGACTCATGACAATAAAAAACAAAGGATACAAAGACGTTATACTTTGGAAATAGATTTTGAAAAACCTTAGCAATTCACTGAAAAAACCAAAGGTTCAAGGGACTTTATAGTTAGGGTCAGATTTCAGTCATACAAAACCAGTGAAATTCTGCAGTTATAGTTAGCTGAGCTAACTATAACTCGCGCCCCGCAATGCACTGCTTATGAACGCACATATTACATCACTCATGACAACATCAGTGACATCACTGATGACATTGATGACATCATTGAGTGACTAAATGTTTTGAAAAAGTTTAAGAGTGTTAAATATATATGCCAAGATGTATTGGTGGATCAGTGGGTGTATAAGTATGTGTGAGTGACTAGGTTATACAAATGTCTGTATCAGTCTGTCAGTTGGTGTCTAAGTGACTGCATGGGTTGATGAGTGGGTTCGTGAGTGGCTGAATGGGAGATTTATTGGCTGTCTGAGGACCTGCATGAGTATCTGTGAGGTTGGGTGAGATAGTGTGTGACTGCCTGAATGGATGAGTGAGTCAGTGGCTGTATGAGGTAGTGAGTGTGTAAGTGAAGGGCTGTATAGATGACTGAGTGTATGTATAGGTGGGTTGGTGAGTGAATGGATGTGTCTGTGGTAACCGTATATATAAAAGGCAGTATAGGTGAGTGTTGGAGTATATGAATGACTGTGTGTGAGTAAGGGATTGTGATACTGACTGTAAGAGTTAGTGTTTGCTGTGTGAATGACTGCAATGGTGAGTAAGTATGTGTTAGTATCTGTATGAATAGGTGAGTGTGGGTGTATAACTGTATAGGTGAGTAAGTGGTGATTGACTCTATGAGTAACTGAGTAGGTATGTTAGGAGCTCTATGGGTTACTGACAGTGTGTGAGTGACTGTATGGGTGTATGAGTGGATATATCATTGCCTGTATTAGTGAGTGAGTTGGTGTATGAGTGACTGGATGAGCAACTGAGTGGATATGTGTGTGTAGACCTATGAATCAGTGACTAAATGTATAAGTACTGATATGGGTGTGTCAATGGTTTTGAGAATGCTACTGTGGAAGTTGGAGTGGGTCTATGAAAGGTTATGTTGGGATGTTAGAGGAATTGTTAGAGATTCTGGTGATGATGTCATTAGTGATGTCATTTGAGATATCATCAGTGATGTCACTGACCATGGCATGAGTGATGTAATATGTGAGGTAATAAGCAGTGCAATGCAGAGGATGAGGTATAGTTAGCTCAGCTAACAATAACTGCTGAACTTCACGGCTTTTATATGAGTGAAATCTGACCATAAATATAATGTTCCTGATAAACTGATTTCAACTAGATCAAGCATAGTTGCATCTACATGGCTCCACAACCCTGTACTATACGAAGCTGACCCCAGAGCCTGCGATTGGTAAACTTGCAAGGCCGGGCTTGCTGGTCGCAACTACGATCAATATGCTATCTTAGAAATGCCCCCCACAATTTGCTGTAGGTTAAGCCTACGCTGGGTGATTTAAGCCTGCCATCCCATGTGTTCAGTGACTGTAATGCCTAAGTATGCGAAAATGTGTACTCTTTCAAGGGGAGACCCTGCAAGAACTGGATTGGTCCTGGTTGAGTGTCCTGGGTTTATAATCATGTACTTTGTCTTCTTTAGTTTGATTTTCAGGCCCTGGTCCTTACAGGAGTGTTAAAAGTGATCCAGGAGCTTTTGTAAGCCAATGGGGGATTTGGACAGCAAGAGGGTGTCGTCAGTAAAAATGAGGGCAGGAGTCCTCATATTCGCCAATTTGGGAGCATCATGGACGATCAGTCCCAGGTAATGTATAGGGCGCCATTAATATAAAGGAAAAAAGTGTTGGGGCAAGTACACAGCCCTGTCTTACCCCTCTACAGACGGGGAACGGCTGAGTCAACTCACCAGCCTGGCCCCACCTCACCTGCACATAGTTGTTCATGTCCAGCCTCACAACAATGTGAAGTAAACACCGGGAACTCCCATATCTAACCGCCACAAAGACTATATCAAAGGCGGAACGAAGGTCGACAAACCCGACATTTGGGCGTCCACCCCCCAAGATGACTGCCTTCCATTACATCATCAGGGGCCAGAATGCCTTTTCTATCATGCTTGGGGCCTCTCTAAAGCCCACCTGCAGGGGCGACAGTATGTAATTTCCAGCCACCCATTGAGTATGATCCTACAAAACAGATTTTGCAGGCTGTCAATAAGACTTATTGGTCTTTGTTTGATGATTCATAGCCGTGCCCTTTCTTATAAGTGGGTATGATTTCGACCCCAGCCCAGCTGGGGGCTATTAAACAATTTCATGGGTTTAAAGGTGCTATATGGTAGGACACTATTTTCAGCAGTGTCCTTGCGATATACCAGGCTTTGAATCTTACCCTACAGCACTTTCAAACTGACATCTTAAAAATAAATTTCTGTGATGCTCATCGTGGTAGTAAAACCTAGATTGTAGGTGTATTTGTTATACTAAATCCAACTTACTTCACTAATATCTGCATCATTCCTTTTGCTATGAAGTCTGGCCATTCTTCCAAAAGCCCTGGGTACGTTGATTCATAGGTTGGGACTGTAAATATGCAAATACCTCGTGGAACTCTATGTACCTCTATGTACCTCATTAGAGAGGTCAGCTCCACCATTTACTAATTTCTTTTTCAAGTAATTTTTCTAAAACCATACATTTTTCTTAAGCGTCACAGTACCTGTGTGAGTGTTCGTGGCGCCGGCCTGACTTGAGCCTCACAGTTCCTCAGTCTCACTGAAGATCTGTTTAGCTGCATCCAACCTTGCTGAATCACAGTTAGACAAGTCTGCTGCCATACTTTTGGTTCTCTGTGAATCCTGAAATTTGTCTCTCCGGAGGTAGGCACTGCCGCCAATACCTCAGTTTCTTGGGGAGCCTCATTCAAGTTGTATGCACAATGCACTTTTAGTGGGCAGGTGGAGGAGCCTCACAGGGGTTGTTACCTCGCATTGCACGAAGCACTTTGTGGCCGCGAGGGGGGACTGACTACAATCCCCATTTTTACATGTAGAGGGGGTCCCAGTTCGCAAACACACAATTATTAAACGCAGTCTCAAAAAATGAAAATCAGAGTGTAAAGACGTTCTCAAAGAGGAATGTTATATATTCACACCCGCTATATAGATTGGTTATGCATACAATTTCAAATTTTTTATCACAATTTTTTTTGCCCAAGAAGGGGGGGCGTGGGGGAAAGGAAGGACAGGGAGAGGGGTAAGTGGATTGTGAGGTTTAAGGATAGTGTAAGAAAAAGCTTTAACGTGAATCACATGTGGTCACCAAGGTACTTTAAAGTTGGATAACACATGAGCATAATAACAGATAATAATTCTAAACAAATGATCTCCGATCCCAATGAATAAGTACACAGTCACGAATGTTCTGTTGAGCTTGGGTAGGATGTACAAAGGAGAGTAAGTCGACGTTTTGACCCCTTGTGGTGTAGGCCCACTTGAACCTTACTGTGGGGTCTTCCTCAGGACTGGTGATGGGGGTGGGTGGGGGTCAGGGTAGGGCATCAGAGTTACCACTACACTGGGTGTGGCAACGAGTGATAGAAGAATGTAAAAACGGGGAGGGCCAGTGGGCTCAAGTCAGGTGAGCGAGCAGCAACCTGTATGTATATTCAAAACTCCCCGGTCGTGGCTGGAAAACGGTGATGCCTGGCGTCTTGTGCTTGGGTCTACGGACGCGGCAAACAAATGCGACTATCTTCGTCTTCAATCCCCAGCAGCCCTTGCGCCTGGAGGCACCAGCACACCAGCACGCCCTTTGTGCGCCAGCTACAGCTCTTAAGCGGCCGGGGGCTCCCGCAGGGCGGGAGCCTCATTCAAATTATGTGCACATTGCACTTTTAGTGGGCAGGTTGAGGAGCCTCACAGGGGCTGTTACCCCACATCGCACGAAGCACTTTGTGACCGCAAGGGGGGGATAGACTACAATCCCCAGAAGCCCTTGCGCCTGGCGGCGCCAGCACACCAGCACGCCCTTTGTGCGCCAGCTACCGCTCTTAAGCAGCCGGGGGCTCCCGCAGCGTGGGACGTGCACGGGCGTGCCCGTGCAAAGCCCCAGCAAAGCCCGGGCCAAGGGTGGGCCCATCTGTGCCCGTCATAGACCAACAGAGGCCGGGCTGGGCCATAGCTCTTTCATCTACGTCCTAAGGTACTGTGACTCTAAGCTTATCTTGAAAAAGAAGGAATAACTTCTGTAGGAAGGAACCGTGAAGTCATTCACTATTAACTAAGATTGAAATTGGACTTATGCATTGCTGTAACATATCCCTAAAGGAACGTTTTTTGAAGTGCTTTATACCCTCCATGTTAATCGACAATTAACCTTTGGCAGGTGTCAGTGATTTGTATGTGACAAACTCAGTATGGGGAAAAGAAAAACAATGTCTTCTCAGAATAAGAAGCCAGTCAAATAGGGGAGCATTCCGGCCAGTCATTACTTAATTATCTTACTGGTGCTGTCGGTGCCATAGAACGGCAGATTAATCCGGTCGAAGATGGCTTAAAACCAGGGGTGGATGAGAGTACCACAGTGAAAGCAAGTTCTGAGCTTTTTGAGGGAGAGAGCAGTAAATCAGGTATAAATGGCTGTGTGGTCAATATCTCTGATCACTTGTCAGGCAGTGAGCAGGAACATGAAGCGCAGTACCAACCACCAAAGAAGCGCACCAGGGACCCAAGTGATTGTCCGAGCACTCCTGGGGAGGAGATTCCAGACCCTCTAACAACAGAGAGGCTCTCTCCCAGAACTCGTAAAAGGGTCCCTAAAAGGACAAAGTCCACTCCAGCTACTAAACCTGAAAAGTGGGATAAACCATTAATTAGCATCAACATGCGTACACAGAGCGAGGTAGGAAAGTTAAAAGCAAAGCTGGATGCTTTAGATACTCTGATTAGACAGCTTAGGTAGCCTGACAAGCAGATTAGGTACTATCGAGGCGTCCTTCGCTAAATGCTTAGATATTCTGCAGTTATCAGTAACAGGCAGAATGTGTCCGCTCAAGCACACTATTAAAGATGACCATCAAGGTAATGATGCATATAGAAATCATACTGGCCTTGTTACAATTAGCTCTAATACCCCTATATATGTGCCCTCTGCCATAATTCATAAACCCCCCGTAAATACTAATGTCCATCTATCTACTATTGCACCAGTTGTGAATAAGCCTGTATCAATTCCACCTTCATTGAACCCAAGTTATGCGAGCCGGACTCAGGGGATAGACCATGCCACACGCTTTGATCTAACGCCAGCAGCCTCACCGTATGTAGTGGTCTTAGTTAATGTCCCTACACTGACGGATGACATAAGAGAAACATGGGAGAATCTAAGGAACAAGTCCTTGCAATGGCTGAGTTCTAGGTCTGGCTTAACTGAAAAATTGTTTGATGAGTTTAAGATGGCAAGGAGAGTGGGATGGCTAGGAAGAGGGCCAAAAAATCATCAAGGGTACTGTGTTGTGCTGTCATTCAAAAAAACACATTTTGTGAGCTTGATCTTGATTAGAGTGAGAGATAATTTCATAGGAAACTCACATATTAGTGTAGTTCTCTTAGGATATTTCTATCAGCCTTCACATTGGAATCCCCCTATGTCAAACTGGAAAAATCCTACTCCGCTTTATAGGAGACAGTTTAATATTCCTACCCAGAACCGCTTTGATAGACTTAATGATCTCGAAGAAGAGGACTGACTAAGTCTTGTAGACTTCACTTAAGCAGTTATAATTATTACTTAGCCCCGGTTGTACTACAGTAGAACAACCTCTTCAAGAGATATCAGCTAGCATAGATGCTAATTATATAGAGAAGCTGGATGTTATTGCGTATACCCCCATGCCCCACAATTAATTTATACCCGTGCTTGATGAGGGCTCTGGAGGTATATCTAGTAGTAATGTGAAGGATATTAAATGCCAGGTTATGTTTTGGAATGTGGCTGGATTGAAAACAAAAGTTACTAATAAGGTGTGGGTTCATTTTGTGAACAAATATGAGATATTTAGTTTACAAGAAACCTGGGTTGAGAAGCCAATTCATATGTGAGTCTACAAAACATTCCATACCCCAGCAACGAGATTGACTCATAGTAGAGCAAAAGGGGGTCTTTGTACTTAACCAGGAAAGTCGAGTTAGTTGTTAGTAATAGCTACTATCATATTGTTATTATGCACGTGGACCATACATCCTGTGTGATTATATTGAATGTTTATAATAATGCCTCTTCTGCAATGGTGGAGGAAGTGGTTGGGAATTTAAGCAGAGATGTGAATAATTTGCAAAATCGGATTACTAAAAATGCTTTTGTTATTTGGGGAGGGGATTTTAATTGTTTCCTATGTCATAAGAGGGATAAGGGGGTCTGTGGGATTAATTATGGAAAAGATACTAGTTTTCCGCATTTTTCTCATTCTCCGCACGGAGACCTCCTGAATGACATAGTATTCTCCTGTGACATGGGGTTTGCAAATAGTCTATGTTTACCCGAGGTCCCATTTAGTCCAACTTTTAATGGTCGAGGTGTTTTTTCAACAATTGACTATATTTTGATATCCAGTAGGCACTCCCCCCGTGTCAGGAGTTTTATTACGCATGATATCGCTTTAAGCGACCACTTTCCGTTAAGCATTGATATTATGGTGTTTAATCAAGACTTTAACAGAAAAGGTAGATCTACGCAGTTCCTAAATAATATCACCCTGAGCGGGCAAAATGGGTATTCACTGAAGTGGATAAAGGTGATTCTAGAGGAATTTCTCTCCAAATTAATGAAGAAGTGTAAACATAGTTTGTATGCCTGCCTTGGTGAAAATTCCTCTCACCCAGTAATTGTAGAGAATTTTATAGCTATTTTAGCTCAAATTAAGGAAATTCTCTGGGTAAATGCTAAAAGGCGTGATAATCATAGCGACGGGTGGTTTGACTCCACCTGTACTAAGGCCCGCTCTAGACTTAAACACGCTCTAAAAGCTAAAGTTAAGGATCAGGACCTTATCAGGGAAGCCAGAAGGAACTACAAGAGGGCATTAGCAGTAAGGAAGGATGAGCTAAAAGAGGAAGCTTGGAATGCCCTGCACAAAGCATCATCTAATTGTGACCCTGCTGCCTACTGGAAGGTGGTTAATGTGCCCTTCTTCACTGATAAATCCATAGCAACTATAGAGATTGCCATTACTGAGGATGAGTGGGTACTACACTTTCCTAAGCTCTTCATTAATCAAATATTAGACGATCAGCTATTTGTGGAGACTGAGTTTGATTTGGAGTCTCTACCCACCTTTAATAACTCAAGATTGGACTTCACTCTGAGCGAAGTGACTTTGGCCATACAAGATAGCATGGGTGGTAAGGCACCGGGCCTGGATGGTGTCCCGGTTGACCTTTTAAAAAATAACGTGGCACTATGGGGACCTCTCCTAACGCAACGTTCTAACTCCTGCTGCTCTATGGGGCTTTTAACGTCATGATATGAATCCATTATCGTCCCTATTTATAAAAAGGGCGATGGGGCAAATCCAGCTTGCTATCACCCGATTTCAATATTGGATTCCACAGTCAAGATAATAGGGTGTGTGGTTTTAGATAGACTTCAAATGTGGGCGGAGGAGAATTCTATTATAAGTAATCTCTAATACGGCTTTCGTAAGGGCCTAGGCCCTATAGATCAGGGTCTAAGCCTCCACATTCTTTTAGATAAATATTCGAAGGCCAAAAGGGAGAGGTTGTTTTTAATGTTTGTTGATTTAACATCAGCATTCAATTGTGTTGTTCATGAAAAGCTCTGGGTGATCCTGGAAGGGTTGGGGGTGGACAACTCCATAGTCTCCTGTTTAAGAGAGCTTTATTCGGGGCAAAGGCGAGGGTCCATTTTGGACAGGGTGGGGACTGCACTAGGAACTTTCAAATCTCGAGAGGAGTAGGGCAGGGCAGCGTCCTTGCCCCATTCCTATTTACGGTATATGTCAATGATCTTGAAAGCACAGTGATCAAGGAGAGCAGGGACTTGCCAATGGCAGTTACTCGCCCTATCCCTGCACTCCTTTATGCAGATGATGCGGTCGTGATGGCCCATACACCCATTGGTCTGCAAAGGGTTGTAATCTCGTTTACACAATTTATGACAAATTTGGGCCTAACCATTAACTGCTCTAAAACATTCTCGAGGAAATGTGGGCCTGGGGCAAATAAAAAGAAAAATTCTATTTTTATCAACTCCAAGGCACTAGAGAACACTAATACATTTTCTTATTTAGGGATCTTATTTGACCAGTCAGGTTCCTGGTGTAGTCCAATTAAAGCTAGAAGGCTCCTATTTTGTAAATCATTATTGGCACTAACGAACTTCAGCAGGAAAATGGGTAGACGTTCCCCAGGAGAACTGTTGAGTATTTATAGGGCAAAATGTGTAGCGATTGCCACATATGGGGCAGGTATCTGGGGGTACGCCAGTGTTAACTCACTCCAAGTGGCAGAAAACATCTTCCTCAGATATCTCTTGGCAGTACCGGACAGTACGTCCACACTTATCTGCCACACTGAAATAGGTTTGCCTTATCTTGAGGATGTGATCAAGATACAACCTGATCTTTTCTGGCACAGGGTTTGGACCACTGAAGAGTCTGCATTTAATCATCATATTTTAAAGGACGCACTGAGAATTGATGGGGCCAAAAAGATAAGATGGCTAGACTATGTTAAGACGTTTTTAACTTAATTAGGCCATAAAGAATATTTTTATGACCCCTCTTCCATGTGTCGGTTATCGAGAAAGGACCTTAAAAATATATATATGTCATACTTGAGCGAGTATAGAATTACTAATGAAATGACCAAACCTACGGTGATGGCATATCAACTTACTTTGAATACTGTCAAAATACAGCCTCATATTTTGCTTACCATTAAGGATTTTGAAATTTTTGTTAATGCGCCTCAGACTTAACATCTTGCATAGAACTTTAAGTTTTCCTGAGGTAAATGATTGGTCAAGATCACTTTGTAATTGTCCGTGTGGTGACATATCAGCTCAGTCATCCATACATATCTTTTTTTTCTGCACATTTTATTCTATACCCAGAAACAGGTGGATTGTCCCATTGTTAAAGAGATTGGAACTGAGAAGATGTCGCCCCGCATTTTGAGCAATACAGAACCTAGATAATGTATTTACTATTGCCTCTGTTATTGCTTTTTTCAAAAAACATTTTTAAATTAAATCAATTGTGATATGAACTTTTATATATATGCTGCAGTTTTATTTATTATCTCCATTTTTTTATCATGGAATGTCAGTGTCTTTTACAAACTGTGCTTTTATGGTTATTTTTTGTATAATAACCGAATAAAGTTCTTTGAATTCAGTCAGTCTCTGGGATATCTCCCTCTCTGTATGTGTGCATATATACTGTTTGTATGGTCACTCCTACCCCCACCTTTTTCTCCAATGTTGATTTTTATGACTCTGAAAGTGGACTGGAACCTACTGTCCAGGCCCTAGTGCCAGTGCTCTCACCCTAACACTAATATATATGAATTGGTAACCCCAATTGGCAAATACTTTAACCACCTTCTAAGTCCCGAGTCCCAAGTTGTACCCAGGGCATGGGTGTTAAAGGGGTCATCAGGGACTGAAGCACTGTCTGTGTCACCCTGAGTGGCACAGGAATACTACTGTTAGCAGGCCTGGCGTTACAGACTGCAGGAGCTGTGCAAACCACTGGAACTCAACTTTGCCCTCACCATGTGCGCACTATTTTTAGCCAGTCTCCCCTAAGGAAGGCCTCCTAAGCCCAGGATGAAGGGTGCATTATATTAAAGGTGTGGACATGTAGTGCAAGCCTTTACCATTAAAAGACATTATAAGTGATAGACGATCCATAGTATAATTTGGGCTGGCACCCGGACAAACCTGAGGTTGGCAGCTCTATTATAGTACCACCTAAATGCCATGTTTGCTATCAAGCAATGTGCCTCTCCAACCCTAACACAAATTCCATGTCGAGGACGACGTGGCATGCACCCAGGTAGATACCTTAGAGGTTGCCCACATTGTTGCTCCAGCCTTTCCTGTGCTCTGACTGGCAGGCGCAGCCCCCACTTGCTGCCACCAAGACAGGATTCTGACCCCTGTAAGGAGGTGTGCACTCTCCCAGGAGTCTGAAACAAATGCCTGGACAAGAAAGAGGTCACACCTCCCTCCCTCACAGGATGGCTAACTAAGTGGCACATCAAGACGGTAAGCTCCAAAGGCTTAACCATCTGTATGATGCAACCAGACTGCCTCTCAAAGAAGAAAATACCCACCCCCTGCCCCAGGCACATTTTCACCTGGGCAGGTGTAAGAATTAGGAAGTCGGGAGTTGTACACCCCCAGAAGGCTAGCCACACCTCTAGGGTGTGTTGACTGGTCCGTACAGCTGAGGAAGGCTTCTGCCATTTTTAAAAGTGGTAGAATTGAGAGTTCTGGGAAGAAGAAGTGACCTACACCCCACCCCAAGATGTGGTCACTTCGGGGGCAGATTAGCCACTGGGGCTAGTGTCCCATTGGTCACTAGCACCCACACCCCTAAAGCTAGGATTTGAGTGCTACCCGTAACACCAGACACGAGAAGAGAACCAAGTCTGGTATGGCAGGAGATGCACAAACCCAAGGCTTGATACTCTGCACCTGTGACAACCTTCCTGGAACTGCATGATCATGACTCGTCCTGGACCAAAGGTCAGTTCCCCAGGCAAAGGCCTCCCCAGACTCCCCTGAACTAGTGGCCCAAGTTCCCTGCAACCACAGGTAAAAACAATGTACTGGGACCAAAGATTCGCTGACCATCGGGCAAAAGTTGATGGTCCAGTGCATTGGGGGAAACATAGTCCTGCCTCCAAGAAGTTTGAGGAAGCTACCATGTTCCCCTTCTACCTTGGGATGTTGAAATAACTTTTTACTGTGCTTATCGCTGCAAAGGCTTGCTGGTAGCCATTTCAGCAACCACCCTTTTTACTCGAGCACACAGCAAACTTTCATTCCACATCAGCAGTGGATTCCTTGTCAAATTATTGCACTGTATTCCCCACCAGCACGGTGTAAGCGGTAAAACCTGCTCTTCTGCGGCTCCCGCTTCAGCACCATGGATAGCCAGAGCAACTCTGCACCCAGGCTTCTCAAGTCAGGTAAAATCGAACTGACTCTCATGGCTTGGTCCTGGGAACTGCATGTCTTTTACCCTCCTTGGGTTCCACGCACGTCGAACTGCAAGTGACCGATTATCACTAGTGGTTTTTACCATTGACCCCAGTGATAAACGTTTGCAGTACTATTTTGCACTGATTTTATATTGTTTCTAAAATCTATAATTGGTTATACTTGTCTGATTTACTTCTGTTTGGTGTCTAAATTGATACAGAAATCTGCTTTACTTTTATAAATTAAATTGCCGTTGGTTTTCTTTCGAGTCGTGCCAATTTCTTATCGTCCATGCTGGTACTCTGGAAATGCTATGATACATGTTCCTCTAGGAAAGCCTGACTGATGTTAGCCAGTCTACCAGGACTAAGCTAAGGATTTATTATTGTGAGCCCAAGGACCATCTTTGGGGCATTGTGATAGTATTGCATGGTGAAGCCTAACCAGCATCACACATAATAGAGGTGTATTGGTGTTACAGCGGTGGGATCCTGAACTTGTGTTTTGCAGTACCACTTGGTCATAAGTGTTTTTTTGCACAATAAACCCACTATTGACTTTAGATTAAAACATTGTTTTTTCAGAATGTTTTCAATGTTTTCAATTGGAATTCTAGGTACTGTGTAGACCTCCATTCCAATGGTACAATAAAATGGCTTAGGAAAGTTAGGAAAAGGTTTACACATTTTTCTCAACTTTAAAAAGATCCTAACTTCCAAATAAAATGTAACATACAATGAAGGTTGGTAAGGCGCACAACCTGGCAGTCATACCTGTCCTAAAGATCAGTGATCTGAGGGTTTTGTGCAAAACAAGGGGCATTAGCTAAAGAGTTACAGGTAAAAAGGAGGAATTTAAAAGCCCCTAGCGCCTATGAAAAGTAAAGACTAGAGAGGGAGGGGCATTCCTCAGAAGAAGACCCTGAAGAGGGTGGGAATGATGCCCGAGCTGAAATTGATGATGATGGGGAAGAAGGTAAAGATGTAAACTCTCCACCCTTTCCCAGAACCCCTTCACCAGTGGTAAGTGGCAGGAGTCATTCTAGCAGACTCCCTACTCGACAGATGGTAGTAAGCCTTGAGGAAGAGTTTGATCTCCTCTCACTAGAGGAGAAAAAGATTGAACTTGAGGAAAGGAGCATAGCCCTTGAAGAAAGAATGGTCTAGAGGGGCTTGAAGCCAAAAGATAATTGTGGCAGCAGTTTTAGTAAGGCGAATGAGGAATATTTTAAACCCTAAGATCCCCAAAGAGACCATCCCTAAGTTTAGTGATGGTGATGACATTGTCAAATGGTTTGACAGGGCCTACAAAATGAGGAGGATAGGTCACCATCACTAGGCTTCTCTACTGTGGGAGTTATTCTCCGTGAAGGGCAGAGATAGACTTCTGGATCTTAATAAGGATGTGGCTGAGTCCTATCAGCATATGTAGAAGACCTTGATAGAAGGGTTTGGACTCACTATAGACGATTGCAGATTTAAGTTTAGGGACACCCATAAAGGTCTAAACTAGACATAGGGACATAGGTGGATTTTGTGAGCTCGTCAGTCAAAGCACTACAAGGCATGTTAAAAAGGCAATAAGATGAACAAGTATGATGGGCTTTATAATTCAATTATGAAGGAGCACAATTTGACTAATTATACAACAGAGAGATTGCATCAGCATTTGGTTGATTCCAAGTTGCCTTCTCCTTGCAAACTGGGGAAGGTAGCTGACATATGGGTCAGAATCAGGGTTTCCAGAAAGACCCATGATGAGTGACTAGAAATAGGTTGCTCAGACTTCTCAGCAGGGGAAGGAGGTGAGCAACAACAAAGATAAGAAGGCATTCCCTAAAGGCCCCCAAAGTTCTTCTCAGAAGGGTGGGCCCAAGACTTCTCCCGGACCAAAATCAAAGGGTATTCGGGTAAGAACTAGGATCCAGCAAAGGCTTCTTGGTTGTTTCGTGACTATCATCAGGCAGGACATAGGAAAGGAGATGCAGCAAGCTCCAATACATATCACAGTAGTAGAGAAGGCAAGAAATTGGCTAACAGCAGAGTGGGCGTGTACTTTGGAGAGGCCAGAGGATACCCTGAGGCTACTTTGGTTTACCTGGGTGGGGTGAATATTTAATGTTATGTTATGTTACCTGAGTTTATATAACCCACAGCTGCCTCAGAAAAGAGTTTATATAATGCACAGCTGCCTCAGCAAAGAGACGTCCGGCGCTGCCAGCAGCATAAAAAACTAAGGGGCTAAGAAACAAAACAGGTAAGCTCAAGGAACATACAAAGGGACGGGAAAAGGCTAGGCAGAGAGGAAGAGAAAAGTTTAATAGCTATCCTGAAGTCCAACAGGTGGTCCAGGCTACAGATCTGAAAAGGCAGACAGTTCCATAGATTGGCTGCTAAACAGCAGAAGGATCATCCCCCGGCCCGATGACGCTTCACTCGGGGGACTCTAGCCAGGTGCTATCCGAAGGAGCGCAGCTGGTGAGTCGGGACATAAGGAACTAGCAAATTAGATAGAAGGCCGGGAGACGCAAGCTTCAGGATTTAAAAGACAAACAAAGGCTCTTAAATTAGATCCGCTTGGCCATGGGTAGCCAATGTAGCCGCCGGATAGCACCAGTAGAAGGGCAACTACATGGCAGCCCCAACAGGGTTCTGGCGGCAGCAGCAACACCTCCATTTTATTGGCGTTCAGCTGGAGGCAGTTGGTGGTCATCCACTTCGCAATGGCGGCCAGGCTACTCCTAAACCTAGAAGCATCCAGCATGGAGCCATCAGACAGGGCCATCACCAACTGTATATCGTCTGCATACGAGACAATGTTGAGGCCCTGGTTTTTGGCCACCGTCGCGAGAGTTTGAATGTATAGATTAAACAATACGGGGCTCAGCGAATAGCCCTGAGGCATGCCTTGACCGATGGAATGAGCCTGGGAAAGAAACGGGGGGGGTCGACAATCGGAATGAACTCCCTGTCAAAAATGATCTAAACCATTCCAGAGCTAGGCCCACAACACCAGCTTCCTCCAGGCTGTCTGTCTTACATCCAAGCAAGGAGAAGTATAAACAAAGGCCTAAAATCAATGGCACTGAGGTAGAGGCTCTGGGGCATATACGTTCCAGTGTCACTATGGTCGCTGCAAGACTGATTTCCCA
Organism: Lissotriton helveticus; assembly: GCF_964261635.1. Taxonomy (NCBI): domain Eukaryota; kingdom Metazoa; phylum Chordata; class Amphibia; order Caudata; family Salamandridae; genus Lissotriton; species Lissotriton helveticus. Next base: position 1,231,682,738 of record NC_136065.1, on the reverse strand, counting down.
AGACCAAATGATACCTGGTATTAGTTCAACACTCTGTCTATCTTCCCCTTTGGTTTGGTTTTGTTCACCCTAAGTTGGCAGGGTATGCCCAGACTTTGGTCCCTTGCTCACTTTGCCACTGGATTCAAGCTTGCCTGGCTGATGATGGCTGATTAGCCAGAAACCAGTCCCAGGATGCTTGTTTCCGGTCCAGGGAAGACATGGCTTGGCAGTTCGGGCTGGACTGTTCCCATGAGGCACTGGGTCAGACTGATTTGCATATGGCTATGTCTGAACTGAGGTGGCGGAGTGAGCTAAAGAATGATGATGGATTAAACCCAGATCAGTGACTGGGGGTGAGTGCTTGCCTTGTTCAACACTCAGTCCATCATCCCCTTTGGTTTTGCTTTGTTGGACCTAAGTTGGCAGGGTATGCCCAGACGTTGGTCCCTTGCTCACTTTGACACTGAATTCAAGCTAGCCTGGCTGATGACGGATGATTAGCCAGAAACCGGTCCCAGGATGCTTGTTTCTGGTCCAGGGAAGACATGGCTTGGCAGTTCGGGCAGGACTGTTCCCATGAGGCACAGGGTCAGACTGATTTGCATATGGCCATGTCTGAACTGGGGTGGCGGAGTGAGCTAAAGAGTGATGATGGATTAAACGCAGATCAGTTGACTGGGGGTGAGTGCTTTCATTGTTCAACACTCCGTCCATCAACCCCTTTGGTTTTACCTGGTATTAGTCACCAGGTATCCAATGCTGATAATGAGACTAAACTCCATCCAACAGCCTTGGTAGCTTAGCATGGGGAGGGGTTACGGTCCCAAAATAGGTGGAAGTGTCCCCCATCATCCCAGTGGAATGTCTGTTGGGAAATAATCTGGAGACTTCTGCCTGGGCAGGAGTTGAAAGGGAGGCCCATGCAGAAATGCTGGGTCTCCCCAAGAGGATGTTTGTTACTACTAGGGGGTGGGCAGAGCTCACAGAGTTTCTCTCAATGGAATTTCATAAAAACTCTGCAAGATTCCCAGAGTGAGCGGAATTCAGCAAAGCACGCTGTTAGCACTGATTTTTAGTACCGGCTGCCTGTTCTGCACTTTAAAATCAGCACAAACAGCACCATGGGGTGCGTTAGAGGGTGCTATATTTTTCAGCCATTTGAGTAGATTTTCTACTTAAGCGGCAGCTTTCTCAATGCGAACAGTTGCGAACTGCCAAAACCGCCTGCATTGAGAAAATCTCGCCAGGTAACATTCTAGCTCTTGAAAAATACACTAGGGGACGCAAACTCTCATTTAAGTTCAACAACTGAACATTGGCGAGCCGCTTGTGAGAAAAAACAGGTGTTTTGCCAGAACTTTGCAATATTCAAATAGTGCGGAGGGGACAAAACTCTGCAAACTTCGCGAACAAAGCATAATTTTCCACCCACCCCTAGTTACCACAAGAGCACAAGCAGCAAATCAGGAAGTCATGGGAGCTTGGATCCTGAAATAGTGGGCCAAATAACACAAAGCAAGAGAAAGGGCAAGAAGTCTGCTAAGGCAGCTTCAGAGAGGTCACAGGGCCAAGGGGAAAGTTATCCTGAGGGAGATGATCCGGTGCCTGGGAAGTGTAGCTGAAGGAGTCTGCCCAGACCTGGCAGAGCTCCCAAGTCTAGGTGGACCTTCCAGAGCAGACTCATGCCAAGGGCACAGGACACTCCTATCTCTTGAAGGCCTTAGACAGCAAGCTCAAAGGCAAGAAGACGGAGATGTCAGTGGCACTCATAGGGTCTACTGGGAAGATGGGCTTCTGTACACTGAGGCCAGGGGCCCTAAACCAGGGGTAGCCAGGAGAGTGGTGGTCCCCTAGGTGTACAGAGAATTTATTCTGACCATGGCACATGACACCCCCTTAGCTGGACAGACGGGACAAACCAAACCCTGGTTGGTTACCCATTTCTATTGGCCCCAGATGTCTGAAAAGTAAAAGAATTGTGTTGCTCCTATGTCACCTGTGAAAATCAGTGGCAAAATAGGGATACAACCAAAGTAGAACCGAGTCCAGTGCACACGTTTTCAAAATGTAGGTTTCAGTGTGAAAACCATTCTTCAAAGTACTTTACGTTCAGAAATTATGATGGTCGACATAAGGAATTCATTAAAGACTTTTTTTACATTAAGTCATGTGGGTCAATACAGAAAGAAAGCCAGCCGACACGCGTTTCGTCATACAGCAATTATCTCGTGACTCTTCAGGGCTGGGAAGGACACAAGGAAAAAACTGTAGAATACACAGAGAACATGAAAACAAAATATGGGTGACATTGACAAAAAGGGCACCCTGTTAAAGTGGAAACCTTAAGCGAGTGATGAGGAAAAACATAAACAGTGACTTCACTGTAGAAACAAAAGAAAAAAAGTACAGGGACAAGTGATTTGGGCAGTCATAATTATTAATAAGAACAATCATAATTATTTGCCAAAACGGATCACCTAAGGAAGTCAAACGAGCGTAATTCTCAAATATTAAAGACTAACTAAACAAGTTTACCTACTAACTAGAAGAAAATAATAAGGATATAACCAAGGCAAGTGGCCTAGATTACCTTCAAAAAGTATTGCCAGCGTATCATATTACCAAAGAGAAAGAACCGTTTACAGACATGTTACTCAGAACGCTAACATCGGTTGGTACATGTTTCAGCGAACAGGACTGCTCATGGAGCACCGAAGAAAATCGGTAATAGTCAATCAAAATTACAACTAGTTGAGTCAATATCATACGGTAATATCAGTGATGCAAGGTCTTAAAGAGGGGTCAATGGTGTACACACAACCTGAGCGCAAAACATAGTGACAATTGTGTGAGTGAGGGTGGGTGCAGCATAAGTGACTTGTAAACAATCGGTAGCACAATGAACAAAATGGCGTATTTTGGAAAAATCGGACAGGTTAGAAGGACAAGAAAGTCAAGAAATGCCTAGGGCCAACCGTAATGTAAGCCTGCTGGGAGCCTGTCTATAACAATCATGCGGTGAAATGCGGAGAAAACGTAACGGAAGTGTGAGAAGGTATCTACCTGTAGGGGTGTATCACAAGGCTGCGCGAAAATCTGAGGAGAAAGGCAACCCGGGTTAACTCACAACGTCGACACACTGTAAGGGTCAAGTCGGAAAATAGAAAAAGTTGCACGCAAAATGCAGAGAGAACACTCACCGCTCGACCGGAGATATTTCCGACCCGGTCGATAACGGGCTACAAATTCAATAAAGTTGAACATGGAAATGCCACAAGGGTTGCAAGGGAAGGACAGATCTGTCTCTCTTCACAAGTGCTCCGTATTGATAGAAACGTAAGTGGACGTGTAAGTCCGTCCTACCGGTAAACCTGAAAACGGGAAAGTCAAAAAGCTTAACCACAAGAACTAAGGGTCTCAGGGTTTAAAAAGTGAAGGTGCAGGGTATGGGAGGACACGCTTACTATAAGTACCGGTCTCTAGTGAGAGCGCTCCGTCTCAAATTCCGAATAATGGAGGGAGACGTCATAACAGGAAGTGCTGAAATAGCCGTGCATAAACGACTAGAATGCTAACCACCTAGACTGACTGTGGCCGTAAGGAAGTGAGGGCTGAGATGACTCCGCATTAAAAACCTGGAAATGTGATCGATACATCACAAAAAATTATGTGCTCAATAAAAGTGCTCCAAATGAAGAAAACAAGAAACAGCTAATAGAAAAAGAGAGAAAGTGGAGAAATAATGCAATGTTAATGCAATTAGTTTCATATCAATGTGAAAAATCTGGGATAGCTCTAATTTAATGTTTAAAAAGAGGGACATTTCTCAAATGTGAATGGATACAGGTTGTGGACAACACTAGTAGGACAAAAACAAGAAAAATTCCACAGGCCTGTAATAAGTAGAAAAACAAAATCTCGTTTAAATGGATACAATAGATTATAGATATGGGTACTGACCAAATAAGCGTATGTTAAAACATGAAGAACAGTAATAGTCTAAACATATCACTTGGCTACATCTCATGGTAGATCCTGTTCTAATGAGTCATAATAAACAGGAAATGTCTACTCATATTAGAAGGGACACATCTCGTAATTGACTCTGCTACGTTCTGGTTGTTTGGAGAACAATGTGAGAATTTAAAAGGTGGTGGCTACGTGTAGATCTTCCACCATCACTGATAAAGTGAAGTATAAGCAAATTTCTAACTGAAAACAGACATCCAAAATTATTTTTCTTCACAGATCTTACAAAATGTTCAACGTTTTCAGGAGCCCAGAAAGTATTGGAGTTCATGGTTGATGTTCAGACAAAGTTTGACTGTGTGTAGAAGCATAATCAGGTTGCCTCAAGCCGTCTCAATCTTAGTTCACAATTGCCACCCCTGATGCTAGGTTCTGTAACGTCGATTCCCAAAAATGTCAGTCTTTTGTGTGGACCTTGTGTGGCACATGACGCAATGTGCAAAGCCATAGGGTATCTGGCATCTTCATTGTGTATAGCCCTGACATGTTCGATGATTCGTTCTTTCAAGGGCCTTCTTGTGCTCCCTACGTATTGTTTCTTGCATGTGCATTCAAGAACTTATACACCATATTTGGTGTTGCAGTTAATGTTGCGATTAGTGTTGTATTTGTGCTTGTTACATCCTGTGAATTCCTTTGTGCCATTCAGAGCCCATTTGCAGACTCCACAGCAACCACATTTGAAAAAACCCTTTGTGTGTAGAGTAAGCCAGGAAGAGATAGCAGCCATGTGCAGAACAGTGGGACTGAGTCTATTTCTTAAGGATCTTCCACGCCTGAAGGTGATCTGTGGTCTAGTGGTTATGAATTCCCCTAAAGTTTTGTCAGCACAAAGGCTTCTTGCAGTGGCTGGGACTCCCTTTGTAAGGGTATGGATTAACATTGTTGGTCCCCTTGACCCTTAAACTGCATCTTGGAATAGATGTATTCTTGTAGAAGTGGGCCCAGCCACTAAGTACCCATAGGCACTTCCCCTAAGGACTGCCACTGCTCCTGTAGTGGCAAAGGCCCTCCTTGCTATCTTCACTAGGGTAGGGTTTCCTAAAGAGGTGGTCTCTGATAAAGAGCCAAACTTCATGTCTCCATACCTATAAGCTAAGTGGGATTAATGTGGCGTGAGCTACAAGTTCATTGGCCCTATCACCCTCAGACAAATGGTTTAGTTGAAAGGTTCAACAAAACCATCAAAGACAAGATAATGGGCCTCCATGAACACCTAAGAAGGAAATGGGATGTTCTGTTACCTTGTCTCTTGCTTGTGTATAGAGAGGTGCCACAAAGTGGGTTGTATTCAGCCTTTTGAAATTTTTTTGGCCATCCTGTAATGGGTCATCTAAGTCTGGTGAAGGAAGTATAGGATGAACCTCTCAAAGTGCCCAAACAAAACATAGTGGACTATGTACTGGGCCTGCGTTGACACTTAGCTAAATGCATGAAGAGAGTAAACAAATAATTGGAAGCCTATCAAGTACTGGTATGACCAGAAGTCAGCACTGGTTCAGTACCAACCACGTCAGCTGGTATTGGTGTTAGAGCCAGGAGCTCCAAGGGCCATCGAGCAGAAGTGTACTGAGCCCTGTCCCATTATGGAGAAGAACAGGCAGATCACCTACTTGGTAGACTTAGGCACCCCTGGGAGTCCTCACAGAGTTCTATAAACCGTCTAAAGCCACACCAGTACAGAGCTGACATGAGCATGCTTGGTCACTGATGGAGGCCAGCAAGAGGAAAGTGAACCCCTCCTTGACCTACTGTTAAACAACCCACAAGAGGGTTCAGTAGAGGGTATTGTCTTATAAGACGCTTTGAGTGACCAACAGCCAGCTGAGTGCAGGCAAGTCCTAGGTCAGTTTGTTGAACTCTTCTCTTTGACCCCTGGTCAGACATCATGATGTACCCATGATGTGGACACTAAAGACAGCCTCCCTTTCGAAAAACAAAGACTGTCTAATTATGTGAAAGAATACATCGAAGCTGAGGTAAGCAAGATGCTAGAGCTAGGGGTGATTAACCTTCTGACAGTCCCTGGGGGCCAGCTCAGTGTTACTGGTCCCTGAGCCTCATTCAAAAGGTGGGAAACCAGAGATGAGATTATGTGTGGATTACACAGGTTTAAATGCAGTTACTAAAACCAATGCACATCCAATTCCAAAAGCAGATGAGTTTATTGACAAGCTGGGTGCAGCCTGCTTCTTAAGTTCTTCTGATTTAACATTAGGATGCTGACAGATTGGAATCATCCAGGGAGTAAAGGGGAGGTCAGCATTTTAATCCCCAGGAGGCCACTTTCAGTTTTGGTCTGGGAAATGTACCTGCCACTTTTCAAAGGCTGGTGAATAGAATTCTCTCATGCTTAGACAAATTTAGTGCAGCATATCTAGATTATATAGCTGACTTTAGTTTCATTTGTGAGGATCACCTTGTCCATCTGAGGGAAGTTTTAGAGGCCCTGCATCAGGTAGGCCTGACTATTAAGTCCAGCAAGTGCCAGATAGGGCAGAGTTCTCTTTTGTTTGGGCCACCTTCTAGGTGGAGGCCAAGTACAACCTCTCCAGCCCAAGATCCAGAAAATTCTGCAGTGGGCGGCTCCCAAAACCTAGACCCAAGTCAGGGTTTCCTTGGCTTGACTGGTACTACAGGAGGTTTGTGAAGGGGTATGGGTTCATTGTGAGACCACTCAATAAGATTACCTCCAAAAAGCAGCCTAGGAAGTCATATGGACCACAAGATGCCAAAAGGCTTGAAGGAGCCTATGTGTTTAACACCATTCTGAAGGCACCTGGCTATGGAAAGGAGTTCATTGTCCATACAGATTCTTCTGAATATGAGATTGGGGCAGTGTTTTAAATAAAGAATGACGGCTAGAATCAAACGTTTGCCTATATTAGCATGCAACTCCTTCCCTAGAGAGCAGCTTTGGAGTGCAATTGAGTGACAAGCCTTTACTGTGGTTTGGTCCCAGAAGGTGGGGAGACCCTACATGTAAGGGACTCAATTCAACCATATGCCTCTCTGATGGCTGATGCAGGTGAGAGAAGAGAAACTCAAATTGTTGAGGTGGTCCATTTCCCTATTGGGACTAGTGACTAACCATGTCAATGCAGATGACCTTTCCAGGTTTTCCAATTTACTCGATGAGACCTACCAGTTAGTTGCTCATCACCTTTTGTCTGGGTGGAGTCATGTGCGAAAATATCCTTTTTGTATGGTCACCCCCCATGAGAGGGATGCTCATGTACATCTCAAATGTCACTTACAAATGTATTTTTCTGTCATGAAAATATTACTGCATTTGTCTTAATTTTTCACCAAATTCTGGAGACTTCAATATGTATTTAATCCTCAGATATTGTTTGTACATAATTTGCAGTGTACTTATCATGGGATATAAGTGGCTCCCTGGTTTCTCCAGTACAGCCTTCTGTAAATAACACATGATAATTTACCTTCTTTTTATTCTTACCATTTTTGTAAATCTACTTCACAAAACACTTTAATTTTTATATCTTCTCTTTTTAATACTGCTCACTTTTATTAATTGTTACCATTACTTGATGTACACTAGTGAGGAATTAATGTCCCTTTTTTTTGCTTGCCTGTAAAGCACAATGAATCACACTTTTTTAATTACACCGTAAAGAGCTTAAGACACCTCTGTCATAAATCACCATACTAGACAATTGTTTCAGTTTGACTAGGCGCCAGCAGATTCTATCGTGATAGACCCCTAAGCATAAAACTTCCGCAGCTTGCATCAGGGCGGCCGCCCTCACTAGTTTATGTAATCAAGATGCGGTCTAGTTGGTCTCGTCGTCTTTCTCCACATGTCCGTTCTGCCATGTGCATCAGCGTCTGATGCAATATGAAATATAGGTACCTCCGTGTTCATAACAGAGCAAGGCACTGCGGAAAGGTTGTGGATAGCGGCTGCGACACAATTCTGCTTCCAGAAAATGTCTATGCCATAATGAACCACCATCAACAAGTGAGTATTCTTGCCACTTGTTGCTTGACCATGACTGTGGGCACTCGTTCATGTTTACTATCGTTCATTCCTAATACTGCCACTATTTAATCCAGGAGCTAGTTGCCACTACATCTACCACATACAACTTGAAAGGAGGTACATTTCCTGTGCTGCTTGGGTTTTTCGCATATACCGTTGCTGATAGTTGGCCCTGGAATCCGTATTGGACCTTGTAATTTCCACACCGGAAATCTCCTTATAAGTCATGTCCAGTTCAGTTTATTGTTTTTGCTGTAGTTTTTTGTCAGTAAACCATTATTTTCTGTTTTATTCAATCTTTATTCATATTCTAGCTACAACCAATTGTAGGTAAGCAGAGCTTCCTCTACCTTTAAGAGCTAATCTTTGCCTTATGGTCCCTATATGTGGCTATCCCCCGTTAGCTCTGTCTACATTAAGAGTAGATGTGGATGAGGGCCCATTCTTACGTGGAAGATATTGCACCACCTTCACAACGGTGTACTACTCTCCTCTGCATGGTATTTCAGCAATCCAAGTTTCTGCAATATTTGTTCTCTGGCTGCCTTGTTGATGGACTCTTCCACACATTTTGATATGATTTACTCTTAACTTGCTCATATTGGTGCACTTTTGCATGATACACAATAGCACCAGTCTTGAATGGCATGTACCACATACCGTAGGGTAGCCTTAACAAGATTTACAATTTAGTCCTACTATCTATTATATTTCTATTGTATTCAATTATGAGGCCTAATTAAAAATTACTCTATGCTGAAAATTCATTTATTGTATTTCCCTGTAAGCTTGGGCGATTTCGTTCACGCATTGTCCTGAGGAGGCCATAGTTGTAGTCTTAAGCGCGTCTTCTCTCACTATCTAGGGCCAACACCATTCATCTTAAAGGAAGATAGATAAGAAAACCCATTGGGGCTTACACCACAAAAGCATCGTTGGATTCAATAAATGTACAAGTTGGTACAATATGAATTAGTGTTAGTACCTAAAGAAGGTTTTTCTACTGCTGCCCATAGAAGGGCCGATTATCCGTCACTTGCGGACACCTTATTCACCTAATTTTAGTTATCACTTTGTGTCTTAATTTAGATATAAATCTGTATAATGAATTGACAGATTGTAACACTAATTAATGTGTTGTGACTCACCAGTTGTTGCTTTGAAATAGTATTTCATTAAGTAAATGCTTTGAATAAGAAAGTTATCTTGAAGTCAGTGCCCTCGTTGATTTTGGTACAGCAGTACTTTTAGAAATTCAATTGATAAATTTCATACCTTCTTTTGAAAAAAATTACGGAATTTTATTCAGCAATTAGTTCTGCCAAAGGTTACAAATAAAAAGTGGGCCTTTTTTCAAGGGCTGTGTAAATCCATTGGCTAGACAAATTTTCTTAATTCACATATTTGTGGTGTAGCCCATGCACCCCCCTCCTTTCCTTATTATCCTTGCCTGCAGCAGCGCAGGCAGGGAAGGTAAGTCTGCTCCCACCGGGCAGGAGATTTAAAAACCCTGCAGGCAGGTAAATAAATATTGCTCCTGCCCAGCGGGTGCAAGCATAAGCTGCTGCTCCTTCACTATGCAGGGAGCTGGCTGGGGCCGTTGGTAGCTCTAGGGCTCCCCCCGCAGCCCCCAACTAGTAGTGTGTGGGTGCCTTGGGTGGACACCATAGCACCTTTCTCTTGACCCAGATAATGGGGTCCCTGGGCCTGAAAAAGCCTCAGGGAGGGGGAGGGTGAGCGTATGCCCTTTCCCCCTCAATTATGGAATTTTGCCCCAGGGATGGGGTCCCAGAGGCCTAATAAGGCTCAGAGAGTTGCGTTGTGCAGCCCCATCTCTTTTTTATTAGTTTTAGCTTCGGGAGATAGGGTTCACCAGATAATAAGGCTCATGGATGGAGGTCGTATGGCCACCTCTCCTTTTTTATTGTTTTTGCCCTGAGGAATGGGGTCCCTGGGCCAAAGAAGTATCAAGGACGGAGGAGCTGCATTACCCCTTCCGCTCTAATAATTGCATTTGGTCCTAATGGGGTATGGGAGGGGGGTATACCTCCTTTACAACGCAACTTTTACCACGCAGTGCCTTTACGACGCAACTTTTACAACGCAAACCATTACAACGCATTGCGCTGGGGGGCGGTGTAGGATAGGGAATAGGTTTAATTTACTATCCAACACCTTCCCTACTATCCACGGGGACTGGAGTTGGAATAGTAAATTAAACTATTCACTATCCAGCGCCCAAAAGCACTATGCTTTGTAAAGGCATGCATTGTAAAAACAGCGTTGTAAAGGCATGCGATGTAAAAGCATGCGTTGTAATGTCATACATCCTGGGAGGGGTGCCGCATTCCCTCCTACCCCTAATAATTGCTTTTGGCCATTGGTGATGGAAAGCTAAGACCCTATGGGCACTCGGGATTGAAGCCTTGTGGCCACTTCCCATTTTTAATTGCACTGAGTCCTTGGGTATAGGGTCCCCAGGGCCAAAGAAGGCTTGGAAAGGGGACTGCATGCACACTCCTCCTAATAATTGCATTTTGCCCCAGGGGATGGCGTCCTCTGACCTATTGAGACTCAGGAAGGGGGCCTGCCTGGCCACTCTCTTCTGGCAATGATGAATGGGACAGCAGAGCCTCATGAAGCTCGGGACAGGCGGTGCATGCCCTTCCCCTAATAATTGCATATGTCCCAAGAAAATAGGGTACCTGGGGCCTATTTAAGCTCGAGGAGGAGGGCCTCGCTCCCCCTCTGTTTGATTTAAAGTATAGCCCTGGGGATGTGGTCCCTGGGCCCTATTAAGGGTCGGGGAGGATGGCCACGTGCCCCATCCCCTAATTGTAATGTATTTGGCCCTGGGGAATTTTCCCTGGAGCCTTTTAAGGTTTGGGATTGGGAGGACGTGTCCCCCTCCCCTAATTATATACCTTTTGACCCCAGTGCCAATAGCGGTTTGGGGGCTGTATGCACTCCCTACCCTTTTAAAAAAACAAAGGCCCTCTGGGTCCCCAGAGCCAGTAGTGCCTTGGGGAGGGGGCTGCCCAACTCCCTCCTCCAGCCCAGGTTGGGTTCTTGTGAAGGCCGCCAATTTTGTAATTTGAGATTTTATCAGTGATGCCATAAATGAGGTCATATTGATGAAGCAAAGCTTCGCATATTTTGCGGCTTGCTGAAATCAAGAACCTCGTTTATGTGTAATAAGGTAACAAAAATGTATGTTTTACTAACATTTATTTTGTTTAAGCAAAGTTCCCGAAGCTTGCCTATGTGTATTTCTAATGAATTAATCCATGTCCCTAAAAAATGGCCGCCGCTTGTATTTTAGTTACTGCGCATGCGTCAGCCACACTCACGTGTCCTGACGCGTCTGCAGAAGTGGAGGGAAAGTTATGCGCATGCGTAATCCATAGCTGTGCTTATCATGTGGTACTGCTCGTGCCACTGCTCTTGTGTCCGTATCAATGTAGCTAACATTTAAATGCAATAAGTTTATTTCTTGATGATGAGTTAAAAGTACAAACCCTGTGATGTGTTTTCATAATGACATTATTATGTATTAATTTGTTTTCGCTTACTTTTCATGTACCGCGGGAAATGGGGGTCTGAGTGAGAGGAGAGCCATATTGGAGGTCCCTTCTGCGCCTGTGCGACATTCGGCAGCACGAGGGACCTTGGCTGATGGAACATAGCCAGTTGGCAGTGATGGGCGAGATGCTCCTGAGAAAGTCACCTCTGCCCTGCGAGAACAGCGAATGTGGCTCCTTATATGATACATTGTAATATTGCGCTACTGTTTGCCGTGTAACTTCTCATGGGAACCCCAAACCTGCTAGGCGGTACCCAAATATGTAAATGAAGGCTTCAAATCGTGTATTGTGATTGGTGTGTTACCCAAACCCTACCTTAGGACCAATCGAAATTGAGGGATTCTGACACTTTGCAACATTGGGGGGTGGTACACTGTCCCCAAACTGTATATCTACCCTGGGTTCACCTAGTGAACCGTCCGACTTGTCTGGTTTAGCTGACCTGTCACTGACCCAACGCACTCAATAGGTGACTGAAGATACAGAGCGCTGCGGAGCACTCTGTCCGAATTTGACCATAGACTAAGGTTCTACTGAACCTTAAAGTGCTGGCAAAGCACTTAGCTGGGAGTTCGCTGACCCAATCGGGGTCTTGATCGATAGCTGCAGAGCGGGTGGAGCGCAGGCGTTGCTACCGAACTGTGGGTTCCGGTCCTGTCCTGAAGAGGGTCCTGTCCTGAAGAGGGTCCTGTCCTGAGGTTTTGCTGTCCTGTCCTGAGGGTCCTGTCCTGATTCCTATTCCGAGGGTATCCTGTCCTATCCTGGGTGTCCATTCTGCACCTGCCGTCCTTTGAGGGGTATCCTTCCTTGAGGGTTTCCTGTCCTTAACTGACCCGTGGCCAGGGTTTGGTTTCCACACTTTTCTAGGTAAATATTGCTCTAAACCTCTTGAAATTCTTGCACCTTCTGAATTTCTAACTTTTGCTTTAATAAAGTTCAACATTGCATATGTTATATCTTCCATGCCTTTCCGCAACTATTGAAAGTCATTTATATTTTTCCATAAAGTTTATTCCTATGTCTTCTCATTTGTTAGAAATTATATTTTGCATAGCAGTGTGTCATTTCCTGATATGGTCTAGAACTTTGTTGCCTAGGTTGTTCAAAGGCCCCTTTACCTTAAGTGAAGCGTGTTATTCATTATAATCTCTCCTATAGTCACTCACACTTAGGTATCCCTGTCTAGATAATACTGACTTGCATAGTATTTTCTCGTTACATTTTATTTAGTACCTTGATGATTACTCTGTCATTATTTCTTCATGCTTATGTGATTTACGTTATCTTGGTTATTGATTGCCTTATTTTACTGTACCTCATGCAAGAAATTATTGAACTTTAGATAAACATTTTAAAACTTCCAGTTGTCCGTGGTCATTTAAACAGTATTTGAATGTTATTGGTTGAGTTTGTATTTTGCTGCCTTTCTTTTACAGCTAGCTCCCTGATTCATTGTGGTCATTAGGCACCCGCATCGGTGGATGGTAAGTCGGGTGCACCGAAATTTGGTAGCAGGGAACACACACACACCAACTTGATAGAGCTCGTGAAGTCACCTGATCGATGTATATGGTGATTTGAAAAGTATATGGGCCCTGAAGCCGGAAACGGCGAAAACTGTTGGTCGGGTGGCCTCGCGCGCTCTATCAGTTTTCTGGTAGCTAGAGGATGGTTAGGGACTAGTTGAGAGTAAGGCAGGGATTAGTTGGACTAGTTAAGTCGGAAGCTGCTATTATATTAATGCTGCTATAAGAGCGGCTGTTCTGAGGGAACTGATCACTCTCTTGTGAATACGCTGCTGAAATTCATGAATTACTGTATTGCCATTATTCTTGTTCTTATATTGTTATATGTACTAATCCATGCAATTGTCAATCGTTTAGTTAAGTGTTGTCCGAACTCCCCGGGGAATTGAAAGGGCAAGTGGTGAATAGAATCCATTGTCCTGAGGTCACAGGTTCGAGGAAAGTTAGGTGCAGGTTAGGATAACCGGGAAGCACTAACTAGGGTTTTCTGAATACATGTGTGAATAAATGACAGTAACGGGGTTCATTGGCAAAATTCCCATAGTGGCGTAACCTAGTAAGGGTCACATCGGAAGAGTAGCAGGTTCCTCGGAGCTAGCGTGAAAGCAGAGGGGTCCGCTGAGAAACCTTAAACTCGGAATATATCCCGGAAAGAAGTGGATGAGTTTAGGGGAATAACAGGTTCACCGATGCTAGAGTGAAGGGTAGGCAGAAGAGATCTGCCCGCAGCGCGTGAAAAGTAAATGGAAGTAGTTTACTTGCAGTAAAAGAATTCTTTCTCTGTCTAGACACTTGAGCACTGTGGCGAATGTGTATTTGTTGTAAAATAACCAAGCACTGAGCACTTTAAAAGAAAGAAAGTTTCCGTTACCTTGTGAAGGGAGGGAGTCAGTCGCGAAGCGTCTCTGACGTCACTCTGTGCCGCGCTGGGATTGGTAGAAGCAGCGGGCGGGTAGCGGAGCTGAAATTGTAAAGGAGGGGTGAGCGCCGGAGCGTGGGAACTGTCTCACGAAGGGGCCGCGCACCCATTGGCGGAGCTTATTTTGTGTCGCGCACCCATTGGTTGCACGAATTTCTGAAGCGCGTTCTGATTGGAGGTAGTTTGTAAACAAAGTTAGCGCAGAAGTCGTATGTGGCACTCGCAGACTACAGGAACTCGACCTGATCCAAGGCACCTAGGGTTTGAAAGGGATCAGTGGAAGACTAATAGATACGATATTATGTACGGAACCAAGAGAAAAATGTCCCTTGTAAGTAAGGTGAAAAATTATTTTAAAACGGACAAACCGATTAAATCTAGAGAAGGTGTTCTTGTCCCAGCACCCAATACTCCCGCCTCATTCATGATGTTTGACCGAGGGTACAATACCTGTGTGTGGCTGGAGAATTGGGTGAAGTACACAAAAGATGACGGAGTATTGGCTTTTCCGTTAGATGGTACTTTCAATGGTAGGATCTTATTTAATTTAAGAACCCGAATGAATGAACTGCATCCCAGACCGAGACTAACGCAGTATGAGGCATTAGAGGAATGGGAGATTGAGGCTTTTGAAAGAGAAAGACCCCGAATGGACAAGGGTTTGACCAAGTGGTACCCCAGGCAGAAACAGGAATCCAGGGATAAAAGGATGAAACAGTGGAGGCAGAGCATGATTGTTGAGGGTCTGTTTCCCATGATGCCTGCATGTCATAACATTGGAGCGGGTGAGAAAAGTACTGAAAAATGTAAGCATTGGGGGGCCCTGGGGGATTCAGATGATGAACTAATAGATGACATCTGTACCAGAAGTCCGCCACCTTACAATGAGGGAACCCGACCTTCCAGTGTAGGAGATGTTCCCCGACGCCACTTCCTAAAAGAAGAAGACAGGTCCCTGGGACTGGGAGGGGGTGGTCAAGTATTGCCCTATCCTGAAAAACCCGAACTGACGGAAACAAGGGATATATATCCCAAAGTGCCCGCAAGTCAGGAAGAAAAATATTCACGTACGAAAACCTTTTTTCCCAGACCCTTGTATGAAAGCGAAGAGAAACCCACGAATTCAGGACTGCCTTTTGTTCAACCTCCATATGGGGAAGAGCGCAGGTCCTTTAATACTGGAACTTTATTCCCGAAACCAAATTATGGGGGAGGACCAAGTGAAACGCATCCTACTGCCCCGAGTTTTACTCCTCCATTGACCCCCCAGATATTACATGACACAACTCTAAGAAGGGTACTAGTGGAAAAGGAGCAAGAGGCTCTAGCTAGACAAAGAACAGAAATAATTCAGAAAATTTCTCAGTTAAATACCAGTCCTGAGGCATTGACTATTCCAGTAACTATTGGACCGGTGGTCCCGTTATATGGAAATGGTCAGGGAAATCCGATTACTCCAGTTATGACCCCAGTCATGGCAACCCCGAGACAGGAACCGATCATTATAGATGATCAGTCCAGTGAGTGCGAGTCTGAAGTTGCGTTTTTGGAATTGCCAAACAAACAGACTGGAAAAGGAACACAGCAGAGGTATAACCCTTTTAATACAAAAGAAATTAAATTAGAGACAGCAACAGGTACTAGGAATGTCTCTCTGGTAACTCCGGATGAAATTGAGAGTTGGAGTCGTGAATTAGAGAAGCAGACTCCGCAAACAAAGCCTTTAGATCTCTACAAGCTGAGGGTCAAAATAGAAGAATTAATGGCAGGAAATGTGGGGTTGGATCGATTGAATACCTACTCTGAAGAAGAATTGTCGTTCATATGTAAAAGCTTTACAAGGAACACCAGAGTGCTCCATGAAAAACTGACCGAAACAGCAGTTAGTATGGGGGTAGATATCTCAAAATCCAAGCCCTTACAGAAACCGTACAGAGCAGACTTCTCAGACAAAGATATAGAACACCTGAATGTGGCAGGGAAGAAGTTGCAGATTAAAGAATTAATGGGGGTACTGCAGAAATGGGGAGATGTGGAAAAATGGAGAAGCAGGTGGGCGAAAAAGAGGGAAGAGGTTCGCTCCCGACAAGTGACTCCCGAGTTTGCTTTAAGAGAGGTAGAAAAACCTGAGCAGTTATGCCCCATGCGCGAAGTTCCAGGGGGAAAATATGTGCATGTCCCCTGGTCTAGGCAGGATATTGTGTCCTTCACGAACGATTTTCCAAAATTACGAGAGAAACCAGTTGACTGGTACAGGCAGGTGGAGAGGTTCGTGAAGGTACAGAAATGTCTGTGGAAAGACCTGGATGGGTTTTTCGACATTGTGGTTCCAGTAGATTTATGGACCCAGTGTAAAATAAACATAGACTGGCCGAGTGAGGAGTACCCCAGAAACAAGGAAACTGGAGAGCCATCAAAGGATGTCATGCGAAAATATGAGCAGGTAATTCAGCATTTGAAAGAAAAGGTGCCCGCAAAGGAAACTGATTGGACAAAAATAGATAGAACAACACAGGAAAGGGACGAGACAGTGCACTCCTTCTATGAGAGGTTATTGCAGGTATTTAAGACATACAGTGGTATTGACAACATCGACCTGAAGGATATGACGCACTTTATTTACAGGTTTGTAAATGGTTTAAGACCTGAAATTTGTCAGTGGATAAAAGATAATAAAATCTGTTGGCATACTAAGAAAATGGATGAGGTCCTGCGGTACGCTAAGTACTGCGAGGACGAGATGGCAGAAAAGAAAAAGGCCCTTAAGGAGAAGGTTATGTGGGCTCAGGTGAAGCTCGCAGAACAACAGGAAAAACAATTGAGTAACATGGTTAAAAATGCTGAGAACAAAGGTCCTGGGGGAGGGGGTGGAGGAAAGCCCCGGCCCAAATTTAGCAGGGAAGAGGCTATGAAAAAATTTCCCTGCCATCAGTGCGGCGAAATTGGACACTGGCGAAACGAGTGTCCCCAATTAGTCGATGTTAATGAGAAAACTCCTGATTTAACTCCACAGACGCAGAAAGAAAGACCAAGAAAGACTCAACCCCAGGTAAAAACAGTTCAGGTGCCTCGAGCACCCAAGCAGGTATACAGGGGAAGACAGGCAGAAAATGAAGAGATAGAGGTTTGGGAAAGCGGGGAGAACAGAAATACAGCAACTTCGCAGTATCTGCTGAATGATACCTTCCTTTGTAATGATCAGGACTGACGGGGCCTGAGAGGGGAGGACGAGGAGTGCGTACTTGGCGCTTCCTTGCCGGTAGACCAGTCTGGACCATATATTGAAGGAAAGGTTGACGGAAATGATGTCACCTTTCTGTTGGACACTGGAGCTACCCGTTCTACTGTAAGAACAGTGGACGTTCCAAACCTACCCCTCTCGGGAGAAAATATCCAAGTAGTGGGTGTATCTAATCAATTGATTAGTACTCCTGTTACCGAACCAATGGAGATTTCAATTGGAAATTTTAAACAGATGCATAGATTTGTCGTCTGTGACACCAGTCCAGTGAATCTACTGGGTCGTGATTTGCTGTGCAAAATGAACTGTACCATCTTTTGCACACCAAAGGGTGTTGAAATACAGACCCCAGATGAAGACGGCATTTATAAATTATTGTTGCTTAGACCTGACTCAGAAATTAAAGGATTGACCCTGCAGGACTTGCCCCAAGAACTCCAGGAAGCCGTAAAGCCAGAAGTGTGGGATTTCACTGGAAAAGATGTGGGTTTGATGAAAGATGTGGACCCCATACAAATAGCCATCAAGGACAATGCAGTATATCCTAACACTAGGCCCTACCGAATGAATGCTGAGGTGAAAGCAGGTGTCACTCTGGAAATACAAAAATTATTGGAAGGAAACATCATACAGGAAGTGATGAGCAGCCCATGCAACTCACCGATTATGGGCATCAAAAAGCCTAGTGGCAAGTATAGGGTAGTGCAGGACCTGAGAAAGGTTAACAAAATTGTAGTTCCTTGCTGCCCTATTGTCCCAAACCCTGCAGTGATATTATACCAGATTCCTTGGGATGCTGAATGGTTCACTGTGATTGATTTGTGTCATGCATTCTTTTCGATACCCCTGCACCCCGACAGCAAATTTCTTTTCTCATTTGCTTTTGAGGGTCACGTGTATTGTTGGAACAGGGTCCCTCAGGGGTATACAGAGAGCCCCTCTATCTTTAATCAGATCTTGAAAAAATGTCTAGAGACTTTGATCTTACCTGGGAACTCTGTGTTAGTGCAGTACATAGACGACCTTCTAGTGGCGTCTAAAAGTCACCGGGACTGTGTGGTTGACACCATTGCCCTCCTAAATCATCTGTGTGAGAAAGGGCATAAAGTAGCCCCTGACAAACTACAGTTCTGTGCGAAATCTGTAAAATATCTGGGACACCAAATAGAAAAGGGTGTCAGAAAAGTCACATCAGAAAGAGTGAGAATAATTCAAAAAATGCAGTTGCCCCGTACTCAAAAAGATGTCAGAATGTTCCTGGGTGTATTAGGGTACTGCAGGCAGTGGATTCTGGGATTTGCAGCCTTAGCCAGGCCCTTGATAAAAATGACCACGAGAGGGATGCCAGATGTTGTACAGTGGGACGATGAAAGTCTAATGGCTTTCACAAGATTGAAGAACTGTCTGTGTACAGCCCCTGCGTTGGGAATGCCAGATTATTCCAAAGAGTTTGCTCTTTTCTGTGACACTCGCGATAATTGCGCATTGTCTGTCCTGACTCAAGAACATGGCACGACCAGAAGGCCTGTGGCTTATTTCTCTGCCACACTGGACCCAGTAGCTGCTGGGTTACCAGGCTGTCTGAAAGCAGTAGCTGCTACCTGTGCAAGTTTGGAACAGAGTGAGTCCATTGTCATGGGACATCCTGTGACCGTGTATGTTTCACATGGAGTGGTAATTCTATTGACCAGAACTAAAACACAGTATCTCACCCCTAGTCGGCTGACTAAATACGAGAGGATTCTTGTGGGTGCAGCAAATGTAAGCATTGTTAGGTGCGGTATTTTGAACCCTGCCACCTTACTCCCTGACCCCTTGGAAATAGAAGGTGGGGATGATGATGAACATGATTGTATTGACCTGACAGAGTTCAGTACTAAGCCACGCCCAGACATAAAAGAAGTACCATTGCCTGAGCATGATAAAGAACTATTTGTGGATGGTTCCTGTCTAAGACATGAATTAGGAGGCTTGAGTGCTGCTTATGCAGTAGTGTCTTTCACAAAAATTGAACAAGCAGGTTACCTATATAACATCAAGTCTGCACAAGTAGCCGAATTGATAGCCATGATAAAGGCTTGCAAAATTGGGAAGGACTTACGCATAACAGTGTATACTGACAGTCAGTACTGTTATGGCGTTGTGCATGACTTTGGCCAATTATGGCTACAGAGGGAATTCATGACTTCCTCAGGTACTCCCATTCGGAATGCAAAGGTTGTTCATGACCTTTTAGAGGCCATCCAGTTGCCCAAAGAACTGGCAGTGGTAAAATGTACTGCTCATCAAAGGAGCATGGACAGAGTATCACTGGGGAACGATTATGCTGATCGAGTGGCTCAATGGTGTGCCAAAGATCGGTATATTGTAAATCCAAAACGAGGGGGGCCAGGAACCAGCTGCCAGCTTCAGGTGTTTGAGGAAGTGCCTACATGGGATGAGGTGAGAGAGTGGCAGGAGTCGGCTCCTTGGCAAGAAAGAGAGAAATGGAAGGAGGATGGGTGTAGACCGAGACGTGTGGATGGTGTGATTTTGGGCCCAACTGGTATGCCTGTGTTACCCCGACACTTGCTTGGCACAATGGCAAGATTAATACATGAAGGATCACACATTGGTAGGGATGCCATGATTCTGGTATTTCAACAGACTTGGTACAGTAAAAAGTTCAGGAAGGTAGCAGAGTCCCTCTGCCAGAGGTGCCTGTCATGTCAACAGATGAACCCAGGCAAGAGGACAATGGTTGAACTGAGCAAGATTGGGAGATCAGGGGGTCCCTTTATAAGGATACAGGTTGATTTTATCACCATGCCCCGTTGTGAAGGGAAACGATATGTCCTTGTCATTGTTTGCGTATTTTCAAAATGGGTAGAAGCTTACCCTACTCCTCAAAGTGACGCACTGACAGTAGCGAAGTGTTTACTAAAAGAACTGATACCTAGGTTCGGAATACCATGCATTATTGAATCAGATAAGGGTGGACATTTCCAGAATGACATACTGGCTGAACTCTGTAAGGCCTTCGGAATAAGGCAGAAACTCCATTGTGCATACCACCCAGAGGCTTCTGGAATAGTGGAACAAGTAAATGGAACTATCAAAAACAGACTAGCAAAGCTGACAGATGCTACTGGCATGACCTGGGTGAAGGCCCTGCCCCTGGTCCTGATGGGACTAAGAAGTGTTCCAGACCGCAAGACAGGCCTAAGTCCCCATGAAATCATTATGGGAAGAGTGATGAGACAAGCATGGGTGCCAGGAAGCAAACTGTTAAGTATTACTGATGATTTGGTGCTTGAATACTGCAGAAGATTGGGTGACCAAGTGCGTTCTATCTCTCGCCAGATTGGAGACGACGGCATCCTCAATCCAACGACTCCTCTCCACAGCTTGGTTCCAGGAGATTGGGTCAAAATAAAGAAGCACACTCGATCAAGCTGTCTGGCACCAAGGTGGGGAAAGAAACGCCAAGTAATCCTGGTGACAACCACTGCAGTGAAAGTCGCAGGTGTTCCTCAGTGGATCCACGCTGGACACACCCAGAAGGTATTGCCAGACAGAGGATTTGAAGAAGAAGGGCAACCAGCAGAGGACCCTGAGGGAACCAGACCAGAAGCAACTGACAACGAGCAGCCCAGCACCAGTCAGGTTGCAGGAACAGCAGACGTTGGCCCAGGAGTAGTTGACTACGAACTGCCAAGAATCCAGCCTGCTGAAGAGGTCCAGGAAACTGAGCCAGGAGTAGCTGAAGACGAGCTGCCAAGCATATGGCCAGAAGAATGGATACCGATGATTGATCTGACCGAAGATCCTATCAGAACAAGAGAACGACTTAGTGAAGGTAGAGAGTGGACTAGTCAGGAAAAGCAAGGCACAGGCGAAGAACCTCAGCCGCTTGAGATTCAAATCAAAACTGAGGAAGGAGAAGGTCAGACAGGGACAGAGCAGGTATTCGATACACCACCGCGAACACCTGATGCAGATAAGGGAGAGACTAGAAACAGAGTGGTAGTTCGAGCAGAAGAAAATCAAGAGATCGAAGTGCTTGAACAGGATCAGAAAGGGTTAAAAGAACGGGTTCAGGAAACAGAAACAGAAATAAAGACAATCGAAAGCCAAAAACAAAATATTCCTGAACAAGGCCAGATTAGCAACCAGGCAGAAGAATTTGATGCTAGCCCTGGAACTAGCCAGATAAGGGAAGTAGGAGAAGAAAGTGGAGAAGAATTACCACAAGATAGAGAGAACAAGAAAATAAGAAAAGAAAGTGAAGTCCAAGTACCAACTAAGAGATTAAAGAAAAGAAACAACCTTGAGCCTAGGTTTGTAAAAAGATTGAGACTTAGGATAAAGACAGTGGAAGAAAAATGTGCAGAGGCAAGAAGAAGTGCTCGAATAGCAGAGCAAGAAGAAGACTCTTCCAAAAGAAGGAGTGAGCGAATAAAAAGACAAAACAAAAAGTACAAGTCTCCTGAATGGACACTGGTTTTGGAAGAACTTGAAGATCTTGATATAACTGACGTGAGCGACGGAGAACCTGTCCCAGAGTACTCAGCTGAAGAGGAAGACGAACCACCGTGAATTTGCACAAAGTAAGCTAGTTGTGTAAAAAGCTAAAAAGAGGGGTGAGAACACTCCTTCTGAGCTAAAATGTCTGATTCAACAGTGAATGGTAGACCTAGTTGCAGCCGTTTTAAGACGTGTTGCAAGGTGTGTATATGTAGTGTAGTAGTACTGATAGTTATCTGGATAGGATTAACAATTTTCATTCCCTTTGCTGTAAGTAAAGATACTAACATTGTCCCTACTGAAGCTGTAAATACTGACAGTGAGGAGCTAACAACACAGAGTGTAGCACGACATGAAAGAGCCCTGAGACAAACAAAACAGAATTTAGAAGCATCAGATGAGGGAGGACTACATTATCATGGAATGAAGAACAGGACACACTTAAATGTTTTCGCAAACTTGTTAATACACTATGTAGAGACTATGGAAATTGAAGATTGCTATGTCTGCATGAAGCTACCTACTTCGGTGGCTGAAGGCGTGACATACCATCATCTGCCATTGACATATGGAATTTCCTGTAGCATTTTAGCTAGTTTATTTTACAAAAGGGGACCGTTACAGTATTATTACTCTAACAATGACGTGATCTTTTCTGAACTTCCTATACGTGGGAACTTGAATCCTGTACATACCAAAACTGACACCATAAGATATATGGGAGACTACTTTCTGACTATAGGGAACATTGACATAGCAGACGCACACAGAGATAACTTGACTTGTTCTTTGCGTGAGCAGGAAAAGATGTTCCTGAACATGGCAGAGAAAAGGAGAATTAAAATTCAGAAGAAGGCTAATGACGAAAGTCAGAAAAAGCCAAAGTGGGCAGAAAACATGGAAGGCACATCATCTGGTGGAGCGGGTCCTGCTCTGTTGCTGGATTTTGAAAAGAAAGGCAAGCTATGTCTTCACCGCGAGAAGACTAGCTATTATAATAATGTTTTCATTGGTTCCAGTGAATGCGAACATAATTACAAGGTAATTGGAGGTTGGGGTTTCAAAAATGGGTCAGAGCCTGTGTTTCCTGGAATTTATTATATTTGTGGGGACAAGGCTTATTTCAAATTGCCGGATCACTGGTATGGAAGCTGCTACTTTGGCATTGTTTTCCCGAAAATATACCATGTGAATGGAAAAGCTGGAAGCAATGAAGATACTAATGGCTTAGTGCGTAGTAAAAGAGAGAGTATAGGTGAAATTATGGGTAGTATTTTCAGTGCACTGATACCTGGAGTGGGAGTGGTTCTGAACACTCACAGAATTTGCAAATTGTCTACTATAGTAGATGTGCTGTCTACTGAAACAGCTCATGGATTTCTGCTGGTCAATACCGAAATGGTTGCGATCAGATCAATGGTTTTACAGAATCGACTTGCTCTTGACACCTTATTAGCGAAAGAGGGCGGAGTCTGCCGGATGTTGAAGGCGCAACATTGTTGCACTTATATTCCGGATAAAAGTGTACAGATCAAAAGATATGTGAAAAACATTACTAATTTGGCAAAGGAACTCAAACCACTCGAGGTTGATAGTGCCTGGAAGAGACTGGTAGATGGTCTCTCAAATGTAGGTCATTGGCTTGCTAGCATAGGTAAAAGCTTATTATTCAAAATTCTGATGCCAATTGGTATTATAGGTCTTATTATACTTTCCATTGTCTTATGCTGTAAATATCGCAAGCGTACCAAAAAGCACGAGGTAAATGCAAGAGGAGTGAAACGAAGTGTGGATGAGATTGAATTAGAGGAAGTGAATGATCAGATATACAAAAAGGTGAAGACTTCTCACCCGGCTAAAACTGAAAGAGAAAAGTTAGAACGGCTGCTGGAAGAAATAGAACTTTATAAAGTGTGAAAGAAAGTTGGCATCTGGTTCCATTATAATTTGTGATGATAGTAGATATCATCAAAGAGGGGATTGATGAAGCAAAGCTTCGCATATTTTGCGGCTTGCCGAAATCAAGAACCTCGTTTATGTGTAATAAGGTAACAAAAATGTATGTTTTACTAACATTTATTTTGTTTAAGCAAAGTTCCCGAAGCTTGCCTATGTGTATTTCTAATGAATTAATCCATGTCCCTAAAAAATGGCCGCCGCTTGTATTTTAGTTACTGCGCATGCGTCAGCCACACTCACGTGTCCTGACGCGTCTGCAGAAGTGGAGGGAAAGTTATGCGCATGCGTAATCCATAGCTGTGCTTATCATGTGGTACTGCTCGTGCCACTGCTCTTGTGTCCGTATCAATGTAGCTAACATTTAAATGCAATAAGTTTATTTCTTGATGATGAGTTAAAAGTACAAACCCTGTGATGTGTTTTCATAATGACATTATTATGTATTAATTTGTTTTCGCTTACTTTTCATGTACCGCGGGAAATGGGGGTCTGAGTGAGAGGAGAGCCATATTGGAGGTCCCTTCTGCGCCTGTGCGACATTCGGCAGCACGAGGGACCTTGGCTGATGGAACATAGCCAGTTGGCAGTGATGGGCGAGATGCTCCTGAGAAAGTCACCTCTGCCCTGCGAGAACAGCGAATGTGGCTCCTTATATGATACATTGTAATATTGCGCTACTGTTTGCCGTGTAACTTCTCATGGGAACCCCAAACCTGCTAGGCGGTACCCAAATATGTAAATGAAGGCTTCAAATCGTGTATTGTGATTGGTGTGTTACCCAAACCCTACCTTAGGACCAATCGAAATTGAGGGATTCTGACACTTTGCAACATTGGGGGGTGGTACACTGTCCCCAAACTGTATATCTACCCTGGGTTCACCTAGTGAACCGTCCGACTTGTCTGGTTTAGCTGACCTGTCACTGACCCAACGCACTCAATAGGTGACTGAAGATACAGAGCGCTGCGGAGCACTCTGTCCGAATTTGACCATAGACTAAGGTTCTACTGAACCTTAAAGTGCTGGCAAAGCACTTAGCTGGGAGTTCGCTGACCCAATCGGGGTCTTGATCGATAGCTGCAGAGCGGGTGGAGCGCAGGCGTTGCTACCGAACTGTGGGTTCCGGTCCTGTCCTGAAGAGGGTCCTGTCCTGAAGAGGGTCCTGTCCTGAGGTTTTGCTGTCCTGTCCTGAGGGTCCTGTCCTGATTCCTATTCCGAGGGTATCCTGTCCTATCCTGGGTGTCCATTCTGCACCTGCCGTCCTTTGAGGGGTATCCTTCCTTGAGGGTTTCCTGTCCTTAACTGACCCGTGGCCAGGGTTTGGTTTCCACACTTTTCTAGGTAAATATTGCTCTAAACCTCTTGAAATTCTTGCACCTTCTGAATTTCTAACTTTTGCTTTAATAAAGTTCAACATTGCATATGTTATATCTTCCATGCCTTTCCGCAACTATTGAAAGTCATTTATATTTTTCCATAAAGTTTATTCCTATGTCTTCTCATTTGTTAGAAATTATATTTTGCATAGCAGTGTGTCATTTCCTGATATGGTCTAGAACTTTGTTGCCTAGGTTGTTCAAAGGCCCCTTTACCTTAAGTGAAGCGTGTTATTCATTATAATCTCTCCTATAGTCACTCACACTTAGGTATCCCTGTCTAGATAATACTGACTTGCATAGTATTTTCTCGTTACATTTTATTTAGTACCTTGATGATTACTCTGTCATTATTTCTTCATGCTTATGTGATTTACGTTATCTTGGTTATTGATTGCCTTATTTTACTGTACCTCATGCAAGAAATTATTGAACTTTAGATAAACATTTTAAAACTTCCAGTTGTCCGTGGTCATTTAAACAGTATTTGAATGTTATTGGTTGAGTTTGTATTTTGCTGCCTTTCTTTTACAGCTAGCTCCCTGATTCATTGTGGTCATTAGGCACCCGCATCGGTGGATGGTAAGTCGGGTGCACCGAAATTTGGTAGCAGGGAACACACACACACCAACTTGATAGAGCTCGTGAAGTCACCTGATCGATGTATATGGTGATTTGAAAAGTATATGGGCCCTGAAGCCGGAAACGGCGAAAACTGTTGGTCGGGTGGCCTCGCGCGCTCTATCAATAGAACATCATGAGTGATTTATTATGTGAGGTCATAAGCAGTGTATGGGGGGTGCAAGTTATAGTTAGCTCTGCTAACTGTGACTGGTGAATTTCTGTGTTTTTACTTTTTAGTGCAAAATCTTATGTTGACACTGATATATTCACCTAACTATAATGTAACTTTAACCTTTAGTATTTTTCAGTGAATGTCACATTTTTATTGAAATAAAATCAGATCTTTTTATAAGACCTAACTATTACGTCATTTTTCAGTGAATATACATATGTGTGTGTGCATGTATTTGTGTGTGTGTGTGCACACAACACTGGTTAACACTGGTCAGTGTGTAGTTATAATTAGGTTTCAGTTTCCATTAAAAAAACATAATTTGTTTTCTTAATAACTTTCAGGAGTTCCTCAAATCAGCGAGAAATATTCCAATAAAAAACTTTTTTTGATGTGGGTTTGGCATGGCATATTTTGTGCAGATCTAATTACACCAAACCAGGTTTGAATGGTGTAATCCACTCAGTAGTCTTGTAATTAGTTTTACAAAAAAGTGTTAGGTTGGCTGAAAAAGGCAATAAAGATACACATGTATGGACTGTTCATTCACACATACTAAATGGACTCACAATCTCACATAGCATTCATGAATACAACAAAAAATGTAAATACACACTAATGGATGAGGGAAATGTTTTGTCTATGGTCCATGGCAGATTCACTAATCTAGCAACAAATTCACAAATCTGCCATGATCTGATTGACGGGCCATCATAGAGAAATTTCTGTTGTGGAGGCCATTACCCAACAGTGCGAACCAATCACCTCATGGGGAAAAATTAAAATCTAAAAGGCATATTAGAGCAGGGTGAGCCTATCCAGGACCAACATGTCTGTGTGAGAGAAGCCAGAGGCGACCCTTCTGCATTAAAATAATTATTTATAGAAGTATTTTAATTGTATGATTCTTGAACCCCAGACCCTGTCTTCTGCCTTATATCCAGCACAAGAAGCACAAAAACAGAAATACTTTTTATTAAAATAATTTGTTGCACTACTGCTGTTCTTCTTTGAACCCCGCTGCATGGGTAGTGCAAAGAGCCTAGGATAGGCTAGGATCTGTGCTAACAAGTGCACAGCCTGAGCGCGTGCACAGGGGTGATTGGAGGAGTTGGTGCACAATCTTGAATTTGGCCAGGTTCTGCAGCCACTCCCGGCTGAGCACAGCCAAAAGCTATATCCATCAGGGGTTGGCCATAAGCATGGTTTGTAATTCAGAAGGAGCTGATCATCAAAAAAAAAGAAATTCACTGAAAAAATAAAGTATAGTTAAAGCTATAGCAAGGATTGTTTTTAAGACTTTGACACGTATAAAAAATCCTCTTAAATTCATAGCATTACTTTTGGTTTGCAAGTTGTCGTTTACATGGTTGTTGTCTGAGTTATGGATTGTGGTGAACCAGTGTTTTGTTAATTAAAATTCATTACTATAACTATAATTTAACTGAACTCTTGTGGATGTATTCTTCTTTTTTCACTTTTTACCATTGTGAGTAAGTCTAACAGATTTTATTCAATACTGTTTTCAGGGAGCTACTGCCTCCAATAAAGTCTAGGGGTGTGCTAGCAGAGGCACTTGAGAAGTTGCTGCAAAAACGAAAGTGTGGGAATGTGCAGAGTCTGCAGTTATGTCTCATCAGCATAACAGTCCCGCAACCTAATGTCACCATATAGAGGAGAAATGTAGTCACCTAATAAGAAATACAGTACTTACGACTTTCGGTGGTGTATCCCCATCTCATGACTTTCATCCGATCTGTTAATGAAAAAAAACATAGTTATATTGTTATGACTAGATACATAGGTGGGGGCAGTGCAGGAGAAACAAGATTTATTTCTAAACAGGAGAGGGAATACGATGGATTAACATGTAAAGGAACCCACACAGCTTTCTAGAGAGGAGGAGATGGAGCTATCGAGAAACCTTTGAGGACAGCAGAGTTTAAAGAGAAGTGGTAGAACTATGGAGCTCGGACCAATTTAAAATGGGACATTACATCAATGACATGATCCCTGTTTCTTATCTCTCCACCTAGCATGTGACTACAGGGAGATGCTCCTGTTTTAACCCTGGCTTAAGAAAACTTTCTCTGACCACTTGTTAAAAGTGTCTGTGGCTTTTTTCAGGCTTAACAGTGTCTATCATCACTGTGTTCCCCACTTCTGTGTGAAGTGCTTCATGTTTTGCTGTGTTTCACTATTATGTTTTACCTAACACAATTTATGTATATTTTATTCTTCACTTGCATGTACATTTCTGGTGTTTTTCCCCAATACAACCATACATTTTGTTTTTTAACTACTGTGTGTAATTAACACACCTCAACTATTGTCTAGTGACTGGCATAATCGAAATGGTTGAGTTAGAGATCTAACAGTCCTGAAGAAGGCAGTTGAATGAGTTTAGGGGAATGTGGCTGAAACATGTAGGATCACTTGAGAAGGTGAAAAAAATATGTGCTTCATCAATCTTGATGTGTAGTGTGTATTCTGGGTTTAGCCTCTGAAATGAGGAATACTGTTGAAACTGATGTTTGTATAGCAGTTTCTGTAGGGTTTTCCCTGCACTCGTCGACAGATATAATCCACCGGATTTTCACTGGTGAAATGTAGCTGGGAAATAAATCAAAAACGTTATTTTTCATTCACACCTCATAATTCTGATTTAAGAGGAAATGCCCTTTGAAGCCAAATAGCAATTATTCTATATTGGAAGAGAGTGAGTATCTTTTACTGTGGGCTCTGTCTCCCTGACCCTTACATAATGTACTTCTAGAATAGATGTGCTGTGTTGTCAATTCCTGCATGAGGCGAATAGATGCTTTGGTGTTACATTTTAATTTTTGACCTGAGCATCTACCCACTGCCAAAGTAACATGTTATTTCAGAATTTTAACAAGCCTGTAAAGGGAAATAGTCATAAACTCTGGGAGTCAAAAGAACTGGATGTGTATTGGTTGAGATGTAATGGGTTGGGTGCTGACGCGATTGGCCGCCCAACATTGATCTGCAATCTGTTGGCAGACTAGAAAAAGAAATAGATCACTAAGAAATTTAGTAGTAAAAATGCTATCCATTGCTAGTTGACTAGATGGCTCATGACGTCAAAATTTGACCCCAGCCAGATGAATTGCCGTACGTCCCCATTGGGAAACATCCTTTACAACACAACTTTTACCACGCAGTGCCTTTACGACGCAACTTTTACAACGCAAACCATTACAATGCATTGCGCTGGGAGGCGCTCTAGGATAGGGAATAGGTTTAATTTACTATCCAACACCTTCCCTACTATCCACGGGGACTGGAGTTGGAATAGTAAATTAAACTATTCACTATCCAGCGCCCCAAAGCACTATGCGTTGTAAAGGCATGCATTGTAAAAACAGCGTTGTAAAGGCATGCGATGTAAAAGCATGCGTTGTAATGTCATACATCCGTCCCCATTGCAAAGCACTATAAAACTGTATCATCCTATACACCGAAACATGGTTTTGCCCAGGTAATAGCCTAGAACTGTCATTTCCGGGCATGGAGCACATTGCCCTACTGCACGTGCAGTAACTCGCCTCCGACATCTGGGGCGTCGGCCCCCTTGAGTGTCCGATCGCTGCCCTACATTAATTTGGGGATTGCTCTGCAAGGTGTGGTGACCCTTAGCTTCATGCCAGTCCCAGACATCCTCCAGATTGTTGAAAAAGTGCGCAGAGTCGTCCGCCACATCCCACAACCAGGCCAGGAAAATGAGGGAGTACTTCAGGTTCAAGTCTCCCAACTTGTGTTTGACTGTGAGGAAGGCGCTTCGATGCCGCTGCACTCCTAGGGCATAGTCTGGGAAGAAGAAGACCTGCGAGTTGTCCACTTTGACCGATCCCAATGTTCTGACTTCCCGGAGTAGTGTGTCCCTGTCCTTAAAGCTCATGAGCCGAAACAGGAAGGGTTGTGGTCCAGCTGCTGGCGGCAGGTGACTCGATGGCACTCTATGTGCCCTTTCCACTGCAAAGAAATTAGAAAGCACACCCGCGGGCAACAGAGCTTGCAAGCAGTTTTCGGTATAGGCCACTGCTTCACTGCCTTCTGTGCCTTCTGGCAGACCCACTATGTGTACATTGTTCCGACGTGAGCGGCCTTCTGCCTCATCCATCCTGCACTCTAATGAATGAAGCCGCGTCGTGAGGGCGCGAATTTCCGAAGTCGTCTCGCTGGTTACTGGGGCAATCTCTTTCACTTCTTTTTCTAGATCACTGACCCTCCCTGTCAGTTTTCGGTGATCAGCATGCAGGAGCGTGAAGTCTGACGTGACCTTAACGATGCGGCCTTCCAAAGAGGTGTGGGTTTGCATCAGCGCTTCCCCAATTTGCCTCACCACCTGTAAGACAGAGTCTATTTTGGATTCCAGGCTGGAGTGCTTATGCAAATCTGATGTTCCAGACTCCTGATCGGATTGGCTTGGGCCTGACATCGATCTCATAGCTGGAATGCCCACACCTGTACATGGTTTGCCCATCTCGCCAGTGCGCAACAGATGATCTTTGTGAGGGTGATATGGGGCTCTGTGCTTCTGTGTCTCCAGGGGGCTCTGCAATATGGTGGCACAGGCAGGTGTGCGCCAGACCAAGTGCAACCAGGGTGTCGCAATTCACTTCCCGGGCCTAGCCGGCCAGACACAGCACCCAGGGCCATATTTGTTGTCCTCCCGGCTCAGGTAGTAGCACAAGTGTGGCAGAGTGGCCTGCACTATGGGTCAGATGTGGCACTCTTCACTTGCAGGTGATGCGCCATCACCTCAAAGCGCTTATTAGTAGGAATCAGTTCCGCCACATGGAGGTGGCATCTGCGCTTTCAGCTCACCAGTCTTTTGTGGCCCGCGGGGCACCGCGCCGCGGCAGGCAGGAGTCCTGTATCACTCACCGCATCCAGGCAGCAGCTGGTTGAAGCTTCCAGGAGCCCCTGGGGGAGGGAGGGGCAATGGAGTTAGGATCGCTGCACCGCTCGTTCCTCCTTTGCGGCAGCAACGTCACACGCAGAGGTACAGTCAGGTGTTTAGTTCTTCCCCCGCCACTCCTGGGCGTCGCAAGCCTCCTTAGCTGGTTCAGCCACACAGCGCGGGGTCAATCCCAGCCTCGTCGATCAGGGATAAGTCACCGCGTCCGCAGCTCACTCGGCTCTCCTCGACTGCAGCGCCAACGGTCACGTGCCTCTACGACGTGGGCTCCCCACAGACGCACTGCGTAGATGGCTGCTTCTCAGGCGGGGCATCATCCTGATTTGGCAAACTCACTATGTATGGTCACACCGGCACCGCAAACCCGGCGGGCCGGGCTCAGCACACAGATGATGCTTCTGTGCGCAGGATACATGCCGGATTCTCGGGCTGAGTGGCGGAGCCTAGCTAGAGTGCGTCCGCCATCCTGGCTAGCTAGCCACGCCCCCCTGATTATGAGGGCCTCATGACAAAGAGGGTGCTAGATCAAGGTTATCAAAGCCAAGCTCCTAAAGGTATATTTTGGGGTGATCAAAACAATGGGGTGTAAAAAAAATAGGGGGGTTCAGTTCCCACAATATGTGAGTGAATGCTGTACACCATGCAAATGAGTGCACTCAAGGTCTTGAGTGAGGGATTTCTGAACAGATCAACTATGTGAGAAAGTTCTGGTAGTTACTGGTGTTCTTCTCTTTGACATTGCAGGATTTATACTTTCTGATGCATAAATCTTCTTTTTACACATATGGAGGAGAAAGGTCCACTTAGTCATTCTTAGGCTACCATTCGTGAAAGGTGACATATACGTACTTCCTGAATATCAAGGAAGAACTACCGATTTGCTTAGGCGCACGGGATCGACACGCCAAGACTATACGGAATACCAGGCCCTGGATGACAGGTGACGCTATGTAATATATGCGGCTGTCTGGAACTGAAGCCTCCAGGAATAGCATCTGAATTCACCAACTAAAGCTACCATCTCCCGTGCACCTCAACGAGACGTATACGATATCTGAAATTGAAAGTCGTTGTTTGGATTACATCGGATGTACCTTTTCGAATCGTTCTTTTACCTACGGTCAAACAGTATGTCTTTGATCATTTTCGGTGGACATTACTAGCCTGAATCTCAGAGCTAGGGACCGGTGATACATCATCATCCCGCGTATTTGCCATCTTCATGAGCTTCTGGACAGAATTGGATACTGTAGATTTGCAGGAGTACATGGATGACTGCAGGCTGTGTTAATATTACTTTGTTTACTATTGAAGTAACAGCATCTTCGTACTGACCAATATACTTGGGAATTGTGACTGTACCGACTGTTATTTATTTCGCCCTGAGGAAGCTCCCAATGTGGGAGCGAAACAAGTTGGCTGATATCTTGATTGGAATGGTCTTAAATACAAAATAATTTTTCAATAAAGAAGTGACTTTTTTCATATAACTTTGGCTTCCTGGACTTTGTGAGCTGTGCACCCCCAACTTAGTTTAATTATCGATTGCCTTAGGCAGTCAGCATGCAGTTGTGATGATAAAACAGGACCTTTCAGAAACATTTGACACTAACAACCAAGGCATACTGATGAAAGCCTTAGCAAATAGTTATGTTATGCTAATGCTATTTGTAAAGCACACGTATACCGAAAAGATGTCTTGGTGCTATCTGCTTCTGAGACTGACAGGCCTACTTATTGAAAAGCCAGGTTTGTAGCTGTTTTTGTCTGAAAGAGATTAGAGTGGGGAGGGCTCTGATATGAGGAGGTTGTTTATTCCAGAGATTGATAGTACCCATCACAAAGCTTCTGCCTCCCCAATTTGTTCAGTAAATTCTAGGAGTGGTTAACAGGTTCGCCCCTAGGGAACGCAAATGTCTGCTGGCTGTGTATATCTGCAGTGTTTCAGAAAACCAGGGTCTATATTGTGTATTGCCTTATAGGCTATACACAGCGCTTTAAATTTTATGCGGCTTCTGAGAGGCAGCCAATGCAATTGTATTATAGCCTTGGACACATAATTATATTTGGGAGTCCCAAAGAGAATCCTTGCGGCTGCATTCTGTACCATTTGAAGCTTATTGAGAATAGATTCCTGAGCATTGGTCAATAGACTATTGCAATAGTCCAGTTTAAACATGACTAAAGCAGTGATTATTGTCCTTCTTGCTTCTGCCGGAATAAATGGAAAGAGTTTTTTCACTATTCTGTAAGGAATGTACAGTATGTAAAAGCAGAAAGAGATCAGAGAGTTGACTTGGGGCTTATAGTTCAGCTTGTTATCTAAAATGACACCTAGAGATTTTGCCTTTGCCACTGGGATGAGCGGAGAGCCCAGTTCTTCAGGCCAACAACTAGAGGACCAGACAGGGAGTACATTTACAAACACAATCACATCAGTCTTCGTGGAATTCAGTTTGAGGCAGTGTCTGGACATCCATGAGCTAATTGCTCTGCTAGAACTCATGATATTTAACTGCATGTGGAACCCACGATTCCTTTTAGTTTTGTTAGTTCACCCGATCTCACACCTACCGATTATTTGTAATTGCACGCGTGAACCTTCTTATTCATTTTGCACTTACCTTGCGCTTATTTATTCGTTTTTCTTTAGAGCACAGCCCTTAAC
Organism: Lissotriton helveticus; assembly: GCF_964261635.1. Lineage (NCBI taxonomy): Eukaryota > Metazoa > Chordata > Amphibia > Caudata > Salamandridae > Lissotriton > Lissotriton helveticus. Next base: position 1,231,649,201 of record NC_136065.1, on the reverse strand, counting down.
ACACTGTGACATTCTTTTCGTGCTACATACATCGCATGATTTTAACCACATGTTACTTGGTTCTTATTTATTGATCACGCACGTTCTGGGATCTGCAACTCGGGTTAGGGTTCTGTTTAGGCTGTCCATTTTTCTCCGTCACTCTTTTTTTGGTTACATAGGAGCACCATGTACATTTTGTTTGCCTGTTATCAGATAGACATGTGATTGAATAGTTTCATTTGGATTTTTTGTAGAGTAATCCCCTGAAGAAGGGCGTGGCCCGAAATGCATCGGGATGTGTGATCATTTGTTTAAAAAACTCTTCCAATGATGGAGACATGTTACTGAATACCTTTTTTCTCATTGAATTATGAATCAGCAACTTTAACATCAGTTTAATAAATTTTGAACATTGGATGAACAGTTTGGTGCTTTCTACCATTAACCTTTGACTAACCGTTTGTGTTATGGAATAAGACCTGTTGGTCCCCACCGTTGTGCTCAGAGGCGCTCTCTCCCTGTTGAGAGAGCACAGTATTAGTTCCTAATTGCTAGCCTGCCATCATGGACGGTGGTCGATAACTCTGTCAGGAGGTAAGCGCCTGGTAAAATGATCTGCCTAAGAGTTCAAGTTCTGTGACATAGATATTAAACAGCGTGTGGCTGATATATGAGCCCTGTGGCACCCCACATGGAAGAGAAAAGGTGGCTGATTCAAAATTGCCCAGGCTTACTGATGGTATGCACTCAGACAGAAAGGATATCAGCAAAGATTTAGCCCTATTCCTGATGCCTAGAGTGGTGATCGTTTTAACAACAGCCCTTGGTCAACTGTAACAAAGGCCGCTGATAAATCCAGAAGAATGAGACCTGTTGCCCCACCTCTGTTTAGAGCGACCCTTATCATTTCAGTGGCTTTAATCAGCGCTGTCTCAGTGCTATGGCCAGATCTGAAACTGAATTGCATATCATCCAGCAACTGGTTATCTTGAATGTATTGTGTAAGCTGAAAATTCATTACTCTTTCTACTAGTTTAGCAGGCAAAGGAAGACGTGAGATGGGTCAGTAGTTGTTGGGATCAAAGGTACTGGACAGTAGTTGTGCTCTGTCAACAGAAATGGTCTGTTACTGCATATTCGTAGAAGAGGTGCAAAGTTAGCTCTCTATTAAATTAGAGCAGGTATTTTTTTGCATTACTTTCTATCCAGTCTACTGGAGTTCTGGCTGAAGTTATGTCAGGAGCCCCCAGAGATATTGACTTTGTTAGCCCGATAGATGGGGGTGTCAGTCATGATGGCTTTGTAGATTATGCAATTGCTTTTGAAGATGGTGCAGGCCGATCAGGAAAGACACTGGAGTTCCCTCAGGGTGTGGGTGATGTACTCATGCTTCTTTTAGACCTTTATTGAGGCGTGGTGTGTAGCATGGCCTTCAGTGCCAGTGAGGAATCTGGCAGGTCATGGTGCACCATCCAGATGCAAAAGTACAGGTATGAACACCAGTTCTGTAGTCTCTTTCCTGAAGAAACAATTTCACTTTCTTTCATAGAAAGAGCTGGTTCCCTGCTGCCTGGCTTTTCTTGGCAATATGCTTCTTGTGGCTGAAGTCATAAGCCATAGTAAATCTGAGTGTGATTTGGTATCGGATTAAAGTTAGTGTTCGAATCCAGCCAGGCTCATGTGATTGAGCCTGATTGTACTAGTTGTGGCCTGTCATTCCTGGTGAATAGTGGGAATTCTGTTTTAATGGTTGAGCTTCAGGTAGGCAGATGCTGAACATCTAGGTCAAGATGTGTTGCATGCAGTATTTGAGGCGCTGAACGTCTGCAGAGAATGAGACTTTCAAGCAGAGTTGTGTGTCATCATCGCAGTGTTGAATGTTGATGCTCGTATCAATAAGAAGAGTCCACAAAAGGGTTCATGTAGATATTTGACACGACAGGGGACAATGTGCCCACCTCATCAAACAAGTATTGGTTGAATAGCTAGATAGAAGAAGAACCAGTGAAGGATAGTGCTAGTAAATTCCACTTGAGTCTTGAGAGTGGGATGGTCAATGGTGCTGAATATGGTAGAGAGATCCTGAAATACTAGGAAACGGGTGTCATCTATTGTTTTCAATGCTCAGAAGCTACACAGATAATTGTGTTGTGCAGGAGATAGTTGTTGATGTGATCTTTCAATTGTGAATAGACTGCTTTTTTGATGATCTTGCTGATGAGGGGTAGGTCAGTGATTGGCCAGTAGTTGGTGAGTTAATCAGGCTCTAGTATGACTTTTTTAGGAGGGATTAATGTGGCTTGTTTTATTGGAAGATGCATTGAGTGAGGTATTCATGATGGTTTGGAGAGGAGAGAGAATGTCTCAGAAGTGGGCTTTAATGAAGATAAACTGACTTTAGGAGAGTTGAGAATGTCGGTGATAGAGATTTGAAGGATGGCCATTGTGGAATGCACTCTAGATTGGTGGCTGTCAGAAATGAAGCAAGCTTGGTGCTTTTATGTACTTTCTAATTGTGTCTATTTTTTCACTGAATATGAGTTCTGGGGCATCACCCTTATCGGTGGAATGAGGAATATGAGGGTCAGATAGAGGGTTGGTGTAGTATTTGCTTGTCTTGAGAGTGTTCTGCTTCAGTTGGCAGCTACATTGATGATCTTGGTATTGTATGTGGCTAATATAATAGATCAAGACAAGGTGGGATCATGTAGCAACCAAATGAAATGACACAGGGCTGAGAAACTCCCATCAGCCTACCCTTATGGCGGAATATCATCATGTGGGATACAGATAGTAAATCCAAACCTCGCCCAACCCATCAATCGATGGTGCAGAGATGGATTCCTGAGGTGGAACTCTAGCCACAGTGTAATTCAAATGATGCTGATGGTGTGCAGTGCTGTGAAGATGTGTATATAACTATATGCTGGCGCTGTGCAGACCGCCAGCATATAGTTATATTTTCAGACTATTAGGCGTTATTTTAATTTTGACACTAGGACAATCCTTATTAAACTTCACTTTGTGCCCTAGTAGCCAATTTTAACATTTCACACACAACTTCACAGCACTGCACACCATCAGCATCATTTGAATTACACTGTGGCTAGAGTTCCACCTCAGGAATCCATCTCTGCACCATCGATTGATGGGTTGGGCGAGGTTTGGATTTACTATCTGTATCCCACATGATGATATTCCGCCATAAGGGTGGGCTGATGGGAGTTTCTCAGCCCTGTGTCATTTCATTTGGTTGCTACATGATCCCACCTTGTCTTTAGCTTCTAGAACAGCACACACATATATTTTTGACCGGACATCTCTCCTTTTGTTATTACATTTGAGTTGGGGTTTTGAGATGTCAAGGTCGGTAAACTGACCCCTTTAGACCCTCCTTACCTCTTTTTTTCAGAAATTTAATAGATCACCTGTGTGCTGCTCTGAGAAAGTTCAGCAGCATAAGGTTGTCAGACTTTGTTTTTCTTCCATTCTGCTCTCCGGTCTTGCGAAGGAGTATTTGCTGTCAGCAAAGCCTTTGAAATACCAAAATGCTGAAGGATTTCACTTTTTTTCCTATGGCTTGCCATGACCTGAACTGAAGTATGACAGTGACAGAGATGAATTTGAGCTTTAGGTTGTTGATTGGGAAGTCTTTTAAGGATCTGAGCTTTTTTGCTTTTGCCTTTAGGTATAGCCTCAGAGTATTGGTTGGATACTAAGCAAGGTGATAAGAATGACAAGGTGATCAGGTCAATTCATGAGAGGTTTTTATAAGACGGTAGGTGACTTCAAGACTTCCGGGTGGAGAATTCTGCCTTTGCAGCACAACCTCTTTGTCTCCCCATTTTATAGAGCTCCTGTTTGAAGTGGAATTATAAACACTGATCACTCTCACTCTGAGACATGTGATGAGTATGGTACTAATCTGGGTGCACCAAATGACATACTGCAAGGACGCTGGACCACAACCCACCCACTCTAACCAGAGTATAGGAGATATATATATACACACTGGTAAGACCTATATCATGAACTCCATTAACCTTCAGGCATATCCAGTTTATCAGAGATGCTTCAAGGACCATGCAACACAAAGGTGATTCTTGCACTGTCACCTCTGCCACAAATTCCATAAAATTAAATAGATCAATAACCCTGGACTCACCTTTGTCAATTTCATTATTAGAGTCATTGGCAGAGCTCTGGACTGCAGGGAAAAATAACAAACTATTAGAACACAATGGTACTGCTTGTGTGATTCACATATTGTGAATGAGTCCCTGATGCAGTGTTGGTGATGTATAAGCTGCTCTTAACTGGCAGTATTTGCGAGTTGGTGTACTTACAGGTTTGACAGTGAGTATTTCATGTGAAATGATTATATTAAACTATGATAAACAATGGATATTTCAAACAGCAAAAATAATACATGAATCAATATTAATAACTTTCTTGTCAACATTTGCAGTTTTACATTGGGTAGCTCTGTACAATCACAGATATAACTTGACAGAGTCTCCCTACTAACCAAGAAGCTGTGAACCCAGACTGCAATAAAAAAATATTTCTGGTCCTCCATGTATCTGTGGGGCAGTTAGGTTGAGTTGTCAAGGACTTCTTTGGTTTTCTATTTATACATTTGTCTTTCATTTCCAGGCTATGTAGATGAAGTTTAGTATCGCCTAATTGCGTTGGGCTATCAAACAGTCTCATTAGTGTTTACTTGCACTCACAATAGAGAATCACATTCAATACATCTTCAGAATTGCACAAAAGAGAAGGAAGAAGGTTTTTGAATTGCATGACTCGTTAAGACGGTAAGGAAAGCGAAATGATATGCTACACCATCATTTTCTGGCAGATGCATCAACGTAGCCTTTTGCTATTCCTAAACAGCGATTTTTTAAGGAATCGCTATTTAGGAATAGCAAAAGCCTATGCGTGTAGGAATCGATATTAAAATAGCGATTCCTTAACATTCCTTAATTGCTACTCGCAAATTAAGGAATGCTGTCCCATTCATTCCTATGGGCCTACAGGCCCATAGTAATGTATTGGAGATTGCATGAGCAATTTGCGAGTACCAGTAGGTACTGGCATGCAAGGGTGTCAAAATGACACCCTGTTGCACCCCTGAAATTGATCTATGCACATATGTTGCACACACACATGCCCTAAGGGCATGTGTGTGCACAACAGGAAACTTTGAAAAATGCACAAAACTGCTTTTTTCAAAGTTTTATCAAATTACCATGAAGTCCAACTTCATGGTAATTTGCTCCCCCTATTAGCAAATTCGCTATTTTTTTTACTTTAATGCATTGCATTTAAGGAATCTCAGTTTGGGATTCCTTAAATGCAATCGCAATTTAAGGAATCTCAATTTAGAGATTCCTTAAATTGCGATTTTGGCATTTGGGATGATGCATCCCAAATGCAAAAATACCGGGAGCAAAGGGGCAGATTCTGAGAATCTGCCCATTTGCTCCCGGTATTTACTTTGATGCATATGCCTGTAAGTTTTTAAACAGAACACCTCAAAAGTTCGGATTATGTACTAAGAATACTATGAGGAGGTGAAACTCTATTCCTAATATGTCACCAGCTCACTAACCCAGTTCCAAAAAGCCAGCAATTCAACACACCGAAGATCACTGACAAAAAATGATGTTTAAAATATTGACTTTCAAAAATATTAAGTCAAATAAAACGTCAAAAAATCTCACAGTCCTATAATTATAATGCAAATTAGAAAAATATTGTCAAAGTATTGTTCATATAAATATCAAGCAAGAACAGGCAAACCTATTATATTTCAATTAAATATCTACTTTAGAGTAGTGTAATTGAAGCAGTTCATTTTTAAAGTGTAATATAATGTTTATTTAATAATTTTCTGTATATTTTTAATTATATGCATATACATTACCTACTGGTGGTCGCCAGTAGGTAGTTATAGTTAGGACCTAGTTTCCATAGGAAAATCGCAACGTTCTATTCCCAATAACTTTCACGCTGATTGACAAATCTTCGTGAAATGTTTAAAACTTATGGCCCGCTTCGGTCCGCTCCTAACTTGAAAGTTTCGGGGTGATTCGGCAAGCGGGGCCGAGAAAAAAGGGGGTCCCAAAACGTGTTTTCTATGCAATTTGTTAAATGGTGTAAATCCGTTCAGTAGTTCATGAGAAATCAGAAAAAGAAAAAGTTTCTATATGTGGGAGGAGCCTAACCACACATCTCATTGTGAGATCTGATTGGCTGTCAGCACTTCATCCAAGAGGTGTTGGCAGCCATCTTGGGACCAATATATACGATAGCACCTCATTGAAAAGCATTGCAGGTAATAGAAGGTTTTAAGACTTTAATTACATTATAAATCTTTTGTTGATGGTACCATACTCATTTTAGGAATTGTGGTGTGTTCTAAGGTGATTTTACCATGTGAAAAAGCCTTCTGCTGGGATATCATGAATTATGTTTGAGAGTAAACTATTTTCTCATGCTTTTCCCACAGAGGTTTGGAAGGTGATCTATAAGCTAAACTGAGAGCATATTTTCTGTATATTCACATTATCTTTCTCAGTCAGGTGAGAATGAAGTCTGACATTCTCAGTAAAACATGTACATCCAACAAGGGCAGACACTGTCAGTTGATTCCTTTGTGTTCTACTGCAGCTTCCCAGAGTGTTCTAAAGAACTAGAGCGCTAACAGCCTAACTTATGACAAAAGTATGGCACATCTGAAGCTATCTTGCTTGGAATAAACTGATAACACTTAAAACATTAAATTTAAAAAGGAACAAAATGAGGGAGTTCATTTTGCGAGAGAAAGTATGGTTAATGCTGCAGAAAGAAAAATTAGGGCACATTTTGAGTGACTTCTCAAATCCTCTTCTATTTCATTAAAAAATTCTGACATGCAGGCTGAAATATGTACCATCAATACCAGCAGCAGACCTCCCTCGTGGGCAGTAGTTTTACTACAGTGATCTAATAAGCAACTAGAGTGCTAACATTCAGAATTTATGGCAAATGTGTGACACATCTGAATGCCTTCTTGATGGAATTAAAGTATAAAACCGAAAGTATTTCCTACTGAGGAGATTGTAATAAATGAGGAAATTAGGAAACTTCATAACAAATAAGTCTCTCAAGATGGCCACCAAAGACTAAAGAGCCCAAATCTAGCACAAATATTACCCAGATGTAGCCCAAGTATAGCCCAATGACAGAATATCCCAGAGTGTTCTAAAGAATAACTAGAGCGCTAACAGTCTTACTTATGAGAAAAGCATGGCACACCTGAAGCCATCTTGATTGGAATAAAGTGGTTACACGTAAAACATTTAATTTGCAAAGGAACAAAATGAGGGGGTTAATTTTGCCATAGAAATTATTGTTAGTGCTACAGAAAGAAAAATTAGGGCACATTTTGACTTCTCAAATCCTCTTCTATTTCATTAAAAAATATCTGACATGCACTTTTAATACCAGCAGCAGACTTCCGTGGCGAGCAGTAGCTTTACTACAGTGATCTAATGAGCAACTAGAGTGCTAACATTCAGAATTGATGGCAAATGTGTGACATATCTGAATACCTTCTTGATGGAATCAAAGTAAAAAACTGAAAGCATTTCCTACTGAGGAGACGGCAGTAAATGAGGAAATTAGGAAACTTCATAACAAATAAATCTCCCAAGATGGCCACCAGAGACAAAAGAGCCCAAATGTAGCACAAATATCATCCAGATGTAGCCCACATGTAGCCCATTGACAGAAGTGTGCAAAACACTTTTCTATTTTGTGTTTTTGCAGTTTTATATAGTGCAGACTTGTCAGGTATTGGCGTGCTTTACATGAGCATTGGTTCCATCACACAAGAACAAATTCATTTTGGTTTTAGACATGGGGAGTGAAAAATGATTTGACTAGAATCACAGAATGTCGAGCTGAAGCAGAAACGCCAACATGGTTCCCCAGTGCCAAAGTCTGCAGCTCTGGAAGTAACTCCCCTAAGTGCAACATTTAATCAAGTGGTCAACTGGATACAAAAAATATAAAGATAACAAATAATTGAAAAGTGCTTTGTCGCTATTTGAAAACTCAGAAAATATGTCCTCATTTTAGTTTTTTAGAGCACTAACCATAATTTGATGCAAATAAGACCCTCTCATATATACAATTTCTAAAGGAAATGCTCTAGGTATTACAGTTTTGATTACATCAAGATGACATCAGGCATTCCACAGTTTTGTAATAAATATAGAAAGTTAGCAATCTAGTTGTTCATTAGGATACTATTGAGAGGCAGAGACCAGGGGCACGGACTCCGAAAATTGGAGGCAGGTAGAAGGGTGCAGAGGCAACAATTTGACCACACTGGGCAGGCAGGATGGGCAGTGGCAGCACAACAGACTATGGAGGGCAGTGGAAAGGGGGAGGGGCAACAAACTAACAATAGGGGACTGGCAAGAGAGGCTGTGGCAATATTATAGACCATTGTGGGCAGAAGGAAGAGGGAAGAGGCAGTGGGAGTACAACCATACATGCAAACAGACCCGATTCAGCCAGGAAACGTCCAATGTTTTTAAGACAAAAAGGGCTTTATTTGATATGTCTCCTGTCTACAATCTCCTCTTTTTCAATGTAAGTCAAAGGGAAAATCAATACCCTATTTTTATTCAAAATCTCCCTCTTACTAAGTTCAAAATGTTAGCAAGTATGGTACATTGGATCATGGAAGGCAGGAGGAATTGGGTTAGGGACATGGACTCGCATAACAGAGGGCAGGAAGGACATGGAGAGGTGCACAAAACTGCAGCAGCACAATACGCCATACATGGCATCCGGGACGGGAGTGCAGCACAACAATCCATAGCAATAGCAATAGGGAGGAGACAGGACCATGCACATGGACAACAGAGAACAGAGGGGAAAGAGGCAATGCTAGCTCACCGACCATAATGGACAGACAGGATAGAAAGCTGCAGCATAACGGACCATAAAGGGCAGGAGGGACGGATCAGGGGTATTACAATGGAACAGACAAGCCAGGAAGGATGGAATAGGGGTCTGCACATGAAAACAGAGGGCTGGGGGCAAGGGGGCAGGGCAGGAGCAGCAAGATGACCATGGAGGTTAGGAAGGATGGGCACTAGAAGCTAGACACACCATGGAGAGCAATAGTTAGACTATAATGGCATACACACAGACCATGGAGGGAAGGTGGGAGGGGGTCAGGGGCAGCTAGCTGACCACACAGGGAAGGTGGGAGTGGCCGTGGCAGCACGGGAGGGTTAGTGGCAGCACAATGGCTATGATGGACAAGAAGAAGGGTGCAGGGGCATGCACAAAGGACCATGGAGGATAGAAGGGAGGGTCAGGACCTGGGCACAGACAAGAGAGTTTAGGGGAAGGGGCCTCACAACAGACCACGCGGGACAGGTAGGAGGATTAGTTGCAGCACAAAAGACCAGGGAGGGCAGAAGGGTGTGGCAGTAAAATGGACCATGGGGGACAGGAGGAAGGGGATAGGGGCATGGAATGTGGCAGGGACAGGTTAAAGTCATCTGACAATGCTAGGCAGGTGGGAGGGGAGTGGCAGCTGAACAGAACGCTCATAGTAGATGGGAGTGGCAGGTCCATGGTACATGGTGGGCAAAAAGGATGGAGCAGGGGCATGCACACAGACATCGGAGGGCAGGGGGGAATGAGAATAGGGGCAGCGAGCTAAGTACAGAGCCTAAACAGGAGGTCAATGATGGGGCATAGAATTGGGCAATGGAGGGCAGGAGGAGTGGATTGGTACATCATGCTAAACGGGGAGCAGTGGCAGCACATCAGACCATGCCTGGCAGGAGGGAGGAGGATAGTCCATGGATTCAGACAACAGAGGATAGGAAGGAGGTGGATGGGGCAGCAAGTTAACTCTTCAGAGAAGGCAGGAAGGGCAGTGGCAGAACAACAGCCACACAGGGCTGTAATAAGGGAGTTGAGACATGGACTTGGACAATGGATGGCTAGGAGGAGGGAAGGCAGGAGCAGCAAGCTTGGGTGGGGGCAGCACAATGCAAGGCCCTGCTTCCAACCCCCCACCATCCATTGTGATATGCATCCTACTTAACGAAAAAAAATGTGCTGAAAAAAACAAAGATTACAGGGACGGTATAGTTAGACTCGGATTTCACTCCTACACAACCAGTGAAATTCAGCAGTTATAGTTACCTGAGCTAACTATAACTTACACCCCTGCAATGTACTGCTAATGACCTCAAACATTACATCATTCATGACATGGTCAGTAACATCACTCATGAAATCACTCATGACATCTCAAATGAGCTGTGAATGGAATGGAACTATAATCGCTAGAACTTTATTTAGGGATAGTGTGTGTATATTACCACCCCTTTTTTTCTTTTCATTCGTGTAAGAACCATTATAATACGCAACGTGCCTAGATTAATATGGGCGATAGACTTTCACTTTAAAGTAATGTGTAGTCCATTGTTTATTTTGATGTTTGCAATCCTAAGTATGTTTATTATGAATAAGTCACGTTGACAAACATACAGGTATGGCGGTCACGGGGCAAGATATGCTGAAATGAGATTGTATGCTTATTAACACTTGTTTTATTTTCTTCATTGTATCAATTCCTGAATTTTCACATCGGGACCAGGCCATTATGACCGCCAGCTTTTTGAATTAAAGTAATATGTATTCCTTTGTTAATGTTGGCAACTTTAGGCATTTGTACATTTAAATAAGGATGCTACAATGACTCCTTGTATCGTTATCAAGGTTTGGACGAGCCGAAACACGTGGATCACGTCCTTTGCAGATGAAATACTTCCAAACTACAACCTGAGTTTTGATTCCTTCCTTGTAAGAGTGAGAGGAGATTAAATACATGTACATAAAATTCAATGAAAAAAACCCACAAGTTTCAGGGACATTGTAGTTAAAAATTAGCATTTAAAAAACCTCAGAAATTCACTGGAAAAAACACAGGTTTCATGGACGTCATAGTTAGTTTGTCATTTCACTCGTACTCGAAATTCGGCCATTATAGTTAGTTGTGTTAACTATAACTCCCGCCCCCGCAATGCACTGCTGATGACGTCACATATTACATCACTCATGACATGGTCAGTGACATCACTGATGACATCTCAAATGACATCACTGATGGCATCATCCACGTGATCATCTGGTGCACCTCCTCACACCCTAAAATACAGAGTACCATTCTCGAAATCATAGACACACCAATACTAGTACAGCTACAATATTCTGTGCACTATGCATGCAGACCTCTAACCAGCTACATACTATTGATATGCTCTTCTAAATACCCAGTTAGTACTTATGCAGTCTAGGAATCCTTCTGTCTGTCCCATGCACTTCTTCATTCACCCATTCAGCACTAACGTATCCTATCACTCCACCAATACCTAAGCACTTATAAATTCACTATACACTCTGTTTGTAATACTGTAATTATTCTAGCTACTAGTCATGAACTTATGGAATGGCCTAGCTACTAACACAAGAACTGCTATAATATTTTGTGTACTATCCAAGCAGACCCCTAACAAACTACATACTATTTATACACTCTTCTAAATACCCAGTTAGTACTCATACAGTGTAGGAATCGTCCAGTCTGTCCCATGCACATCTTTAATCACGTATCTACCACTATCTACTCATCCTATCACTCCACCACTACGTAAGCACTTATAAATTAAGTGTTCACTCTGTTTGCAGCACTGTCATCCTTCCAGATTCTAGTGGCATTCTTATAAAATGACCTAGGCACCAACACAAGTACACATAAAATATTCTGTGCATAATCCCTACAAATCTCTAAGCAGATACATACTATTGTTCCACTCCATTAAATACTGAAGTAGTACCCATGCAGTGTAGGATACCTCCTGTCAGTCTCATGCAATTCTTCAATCACCCGTCCAGCACTATGTTCTATTGTATCACTCTGTCAATATCACTTATGGGGCAGATTTACAAGCACCCTGCGCCACAAGTACGTCACTTTTTGTAACGTAGTGATGGCGCCAGGCACTCCTCATATTTACAAGGAGAGAAAAAGCCACCCTGCATGGTTTTTCCTCTCCTAGTAAATACGACCCCTTCATACACAGAACTTGGCATTGAATCAGTCAATCAATCATATAACTTGTAAAGCGCATTACATGCCGTGAGGGTTTGAGGGTTCCAAGGCGCGGGGGGGGGTGTTGCTGCTATTGGTCGAAGAGCCAGGTCTTGAGTTGTCTCCTGAAGGTCAGCAGGTCTTCGGTTTGTTGCAGGTAGAGGGGGAGGGCATTCCAGGTCCTAGCGGCGCGATGGGAGAAGGACCTGGCCCGGAAGTGGTTCTCCGGATTTGTGGGACGTGGCCAGGGCGTGGTTGGAGAAGCTGAGTTTCCTGTTGGGTACGTAGAAGGAGAGTCGACTGTTGAGATAGGCTGGGCCGGTTTTGTGGAGTGCCTTGTGTGTGTAGATCAGGAGCTTGAAGGAGATTCTCTTGTTGACGGAGAGCCAGTGCAGGTTCCTCAGGTGGGGGGTGATGTGGTCGTGGCGTGGGATGTCGAGGATCAGGTGTGCCGAGGCATTCTGGATTCTCTGTAGTCTGCTGATGAGCTTGGACAAGGCCCCGGCGTAGAGGGCGTTTCCGTAGTAGAGTCTGCTGCTGACTAGGGCCTGGGTGACTTTTTTCCTCGTGTTTGTCAGGATCCATCTGTAGACCTTGCGGAGCATGCGGAGGGTGTTGAAACAGGTGGAGGAGACCGCGTTGACTTGTTTGGTCATGGAGAGTTTCGAGTCGAGGATGACTCCCAGGTTGCGTGCGTAGTCGGTAGGGGCTGGGGGGACCACAGTGAAGTGGGCCACCAAGAGTCGTCCCATGCGGAGGGGTTCGACCCGAGGATGGGGATTTCCGTTTTGTCTGTGTTCAATTTGAGGCAGCTGTCCTCCATCCAGTCTGCGACGGCCTTCATTTCCTGGTGGAGGTTTATTTATTTATTTATGTACTTGTAGAGCGCCTGAATAAACTCCCGAAGGGGTATCTCCGCGCTTTTGCTGATGATGAGAACACACTTTATGCTGATCTGAATTCAAAGTGATAAATTGAGTTTAGAATGGCATTTAACTGTTTATGAAAAGATGGGTTTTAAGGGTTTTGCGAAAGGTCAGGTGATGAGTGATCTGTTTTAATGACTGGGGCAGGGAATTCCAGAGAACTGGTCCAGTGTAGGCTAAGGCACGGCCTCCCTGCCTAGATTTTTTAATTCTAGGAACCTGTAATAACTGGAGGTTGCTGGATCATAGGGAACGCCCTGGAATATAAGACGAGAAGATTTTTGTAAGATACTTTGGACCAGTACCTAATAGGCATTTGTGGATGACACATAAGATTTTAAACTTGATGCGTTGCCGCACTGGGAGCCAGTGTAATTTAGCCAGTAGAGGGCGGGAGGGGGTCCTAGGTGGAACATTTAGGACTAATCTTGCCGCAGTATTCTGGACTATTTGCAGTTTATTGAGCTGTTCTTCATTAGTTGATTGAAGAAGGCCATTGCAATAGTCCAGTCTACTAGTGACTAATGCCTGGACCAAGGTCTTCCTATGTGTGTCAGGTAGATATGGAAACACCCTTCTCAGCAGCCCTATGGTCCTAAAACAGGTACCGGCAACTTGGTTTGCATGATCTTTAAATGTGTGGGCTTGATCCAATAGTACTCCCAAGTTCTTCACGGTCTGTTTCTGGTTAGGAACAGGTCCAAGTTCCAGGGGCCACCATTCGGGGGACCACAGTGTCACTGCTTCCCCAAATAACAAAACTTCCGTTTTGCCTATGTTGCACTGTAGGCAATTTTTGGCCATCCACTCTGATACTGCCCTCATTCCGTCTGCAAATGATTTAATTAGAGCAGGTGTGAAGGTTTTGAAAGGGAACAGAAGTTGGGTGTCATCGGCATAAGATACCGGGGTGAACCCAAAGGATCTCACTAAGTCAGCCAGGGGGGCCACATACACATTAAATAATGTGGGGCTTAGGCATGAGCCCTGTGGCACTCCCCTGGTGAGCTCTCTAGAGATGGATTTATGAGAGCCCAACCTGACTTCTTGAGAGCGGCCGGAGAGAAAACTCTCCATCCAGGACAGTGCTACGCCCCCTAATCCAACATCCCTCAGACGACCGAGAAGCACTTCATGTGACACCGTATCAAAGGCAGCGGATAAATCCAACAGCACCAGAATCATCGATCCTCCTCCATCAAGTGTCATCCTGATGTTATTGGTCACTGCTAGGAGGGCCGATTCGGTGCTGTGGTTGGGCCTGGTTGGATTTGACAGTGCGGGGTCCTTGGTGAGGGAGAGGATCAGCTGAGTGTCGTCAGCGTAGGAGATTATGTTGAGGTCGTGCTGTCGGGCGATATGTGCTAGTGGAGCCATGTAGATGTTGAACAATTTTGGGCTGAGGGAAGATCCTTGAGGGACGCCGCAGATGATCTCGGAGGCATCGGATCGGAACGGGGGGAGGCGGACTCTCTGAGTTCTGCCGGAGAGGAAGGAGGTGGTCCAGTCCAGGGCCTTGTCTCGGATCCCTGCGTCATGGAGGCCTGTGCGTAGTGTGTGATGGCAGACTGTGTCGAAGGCGGTGGAGAGGTCCAGGAGGATGCGGGCCGCCGTCTCGCAGTTGTCTAGTAGGATCCTGATGTCGTCTGTGGCGGCGATGAGGGCGGTCTCGGTGCTGTGGTTGCTGCGGAAACCTGATTGGGACGGGTCCAGGATTCGAGGTGACGGGTGAGCTGACCTTTTCTGGGAACGGAAGCAGGGAGATGGGACGGAAGTTTTTGAGGTCGCTCGGATCTGCCTTGGGTTTCTTCAGTAGGGCATTGATCTCTGCGTGCTTCCAGTTCTCAGGGAAGGTGGCAGTCTCAAAGGAGAGGTTGATGATTTTGTGCAGGTGGGGTGCGATGGAATTGCTGGCTTTGTTGAAGATGTGGTCCGCGAGAGGTTCAGATGGGGAACCAGAGTGGATTGTTCCCATGTTCTTGATTGTGTCCTCGATGCTCACATTGGCCCAGGTTGTCAGGGTGTCGTGAGCAGTGGGGTGCAGGGGGGTTCGGTGCGGTGTGGTCGGCAGGGGTCATCCGGGGTCTGAAGCTGTCATGGATGTTGGTGATCTTTCGATTAAAGAAGGTGGCGAGGGAGTCGCACAGGGCTTGCGATGGTGGGCTGTCGTTGGCATTTGAGCGTGGGTTGGAGAGTTCCTTCACGATGGTGGAGAGCTCCTTGCTGTTGTGTTTGTTGTTGTCAAGGCGGTTTGTGAAGGAGGTTCTATTGGCGGTCCTGGTAAGGTGGTGGTGGTTGCGGACTGAGTCTTTGTGGGCAGTGCAGCTCTCTGGCGTCTTGTTGCTGTGCCATTAGTTTTCCAGTTTCTGGCAGGTGCGTTTAGAGTCAAGGAGTTCCGGGGTGAACCAGCTGACTCTTGTGCTGGTGTTTCTGCTGGTGGGGTTTTTCAGCGGGGCGACGGTGTTGGCGCAGTCGTTCATCCAGCGTTCGAGGGTGAAGGGGCGTTCGAGAGGTGTTGCTGTGGGTGTTCCCACGCAACACCCATAGAACAAGACACATCTCCAGATTTATGAGAAATCGTAAATCTGGAGATGTGTGTGAATGCTACGCCATCCTAGAGTTGGTGTAGCAAGGCGCAACAAGGAGAATTGTTTTAATTTCTCCTCATTATTTCCTCTTTCAATGCATGCTGCATTCCACAGCATACATTGAAAGAGGAAAATGCCTTTACTGATTGTTTTTGTGCAGGAAGGTGTACCTTCCTGCACAAAAACAATCCCCACACGACACAGACATCCGTGTACCATGGTGCAAGGGTGCCTGTATCACCGCATGGCTGCAGTTTGTGCAGCAGTGCAGAGGGAAGCACAGAGTTGCAAAATATTCATGTACATATATCCCATCCCTGTGCTTCGGAAGTGCCATAGTGCATTGCAGCTAAAGACCTTGCAGTGTCACGCTGCAGTACTTCCTCATAAATCTTCACCTATAAATACACCATACACTACTAATGCATTCTTTCAGTCGATCATGCTGTATACATATATTCAACCACACTTTCACACACTACCTTGCAATTATAGTTCTTTCTTTAACCAGATAAGGTAGTTCTGATCAGAACTTTTTTTTCTTCTTTTTTCTTTTGTAATTTTTTGAAGAATTTTGTATTTTATTGGGTGTTTTTTTTTTTTAAATTAACAAAAAGAAGAACGAATAAAACAGGAAACTTTTGGAAGTACTTATCATTACAAAAACAAACAAAGAATATTAATAACGATGGTTGCATTGCGCAGCACAAACTGCATCCACTGACTGTTCACCGTAGCATCTAAGTTTCTTACACTTCACGCAGTGTTGCTCGAGAAAGGCGAATTCTGGCCTAATGTCCATTGCAGGTGTTCCTGAGGATGCTCCAGACGTACTAGCCACAGCAGGTGTGGGGTTCAAAGCAGCTCGCCTCATTTCCTCCCGAGCAAGATTGAGAGGATGTGTGGTCCGGAGATGCTTGCACATAGAAGCAGTGCCATAAGAGTATTTTTTTCACTGCCTCTTGACAGGACTCAGTCACAAATTTTGCACGTCACCTTTCTCGCATTTACTTTCTTCTCTCCAGGTGGAAAAGTGAAGAATTTCCACACAACAGATTCCGGCCTCTGTGGATGTGGTGCCTTCTGCAAGAATTTGTCTTCAGAAGATACTTCCTCCTGCTGCTGTCCAGATGCCATTTTGCTTGATATTTTTTGAAAAACACAAAAAAAAACAAGCAAAAAGGGTTCTTGTAGGAAAAGAAATGTCTCTCTAAAGATGCTTCAACAAGAATGATTAAAATGGGTGGGGTCCTTCAATAGTTACAGTGGGAAATGTTATGAACCAATGAAATCTTTTTATTTAGGTCACATGAGATCCGCGCACTCTGCGCTCACGAAGCATGCACCCGACGCAACTTCGCGAAAATATATTTAAAAATAATATACAATTATTATAAGTACAAATATATTATTTTTATGAATATCTTAGATAATCTCTTGCCTTAAAATGTATATTAAAGACACATACATATAATTTTAGAACATACATTTTTTTTTACGGGAGTCGCGCACCCAGCACGCCCCAGCACGTATATGACATCACGCGGGACCCACCAATGCACAAGCGCCGCGTACCATAATGTGCATGTGTCACGAATTCGCGGGAGCAGGAGTCGCGGACTGGTCGCATACCAATCCCGCGCATCAAGTAATATTAAATGTATGTGATTTAACTGAAAAACATGCAGCCGTCGCACACCGTACGTGGATCCTTCACGACTTTTCTAAAATGGCAGCTAGAATCCGCGCACCCACCGTGATGGGTACGCGACTCCGAAAATAATATAAATATAATAAAATAAAAAAATTAAAATGAACCAATATTTCAGTTTCAATTTTTTGACATTCTTTTTGCAATTTTAAGAAAAATATATAATGTTATTTAATTAATACAATATTTATGAATAAACAGTTAAAAAACTGTAGAAAATCAGTACAAAAAATAGGTATAACTACTATTACACTTAAAAAAACAGCATTTAAAAAACCTTTGAAATTCACTGAAAAACCATAGGTTTCAGAGATGTTATAGTTAGAAATTGGCATTTAAAAAACCTTAAAAATTCACAGAAAAAAACATAGGTTTCAGGGGTGTTATACTTAGCTGGACATTTCCCTCGTACACAACCAGAGAAATTCCTCCGTTATAGTTAGTTCTGCTACTATAACTTGCGCACCCGCAATGCACTGCTGATGATGTCACTTATTACATTATTCATGACATGGTCAGTGACATCACTGATGACATCACAGTGTGTAAAATTATCAAAACATTAGTAATATATGTTAAAAAAATAGGACAAGAATTTATAAAAATGAGAGAAGTAAAATTAAACATAATCAGCTATCAATCACAAAAAAAATTATTTAATATATCATAACTTTAACATCTTCCCAGCCTATACCTCCTAAATAAAAACTTTAAAAAAAATACGTATTAAATATATTTAAAATTAAAATATATATAAAAAAATTAAAACCATAAATGTATGAAAAAAATGAAAAAACGTAATTTCAATAATGAATACTCAATTAGATATTTTATGAAAATAAAAAAGAATATTAATGTTACTTACATTTTAATTTAATTTTCACTCCACCTTATTCCTTTCAAACCCAATAACCCAATATTATAATGTAACATAAAATTAATAATATTAAAATAAAAATATACAATAGAGTTAACAAAATACATTAACATTTTTAACAAAAACAATTAACTCAACAATTAACATAATTAAATAAATAATTCACAATTAAAACATGCTTATCATTAAACTGAAATTAATTATAATTTAGATAACTTCACAACCTATTCTCCTACAAACCTAACAACCCGCAGCTAAACTACCATATTATTATTAATAGAAATACCTATATGAATATAACATTCACAAAATAAATAAAAAAATAAAATGCAACAATTTAACAATTAACATTATCAATAATCAATTAAATATTTCATAAAAAATAACATATCGTTTTATTATATTTTGGTTTAATGATATTTTAAACTCACTCTTTTGTGTAAGTATCACATATCAAGCAGGCCACGTCCAGAAAGCTAAAGGTATCCTTAAATGGTGAATCTCATAAGCTCAATACATATTTCCTTCTTACTGAAAAGCAAAGCAAATGCACTACACTGAAATTCATATATTGCATACATCTAGCCCAATTTCAGACACAGGTAATCAATAATATTAGTACAGTAAATTGTGGGAGACACTTATTTTTATTCAATGTAATGAAGCTTTCAATGTGTCACTTGGGGGTTGATTATTTGTTTGGTGGGCAGGCTTCTAGTTTTCCAGTGCACTATACAAATATACTCAATCACAAATGAAGAGGATTGTCCACTCTGTTTGTCCGCATTTGCAGATGACTCCAGCTTGCAAGGTAGGAGCTACCATGGGTACAGATCTAAGCAATGACTTTTAAGTAGATTCATAGTCGCTCCCCTGCATCCTAACTCAAAGTTTCACCTCTGCTCCACCCTTCCACACCTCTGCACTCTCCTCAATGAGAATGGATCTTACTGACCCTGAGACACTGTTCCCTCTTGTGCCATCCATGGGAAATTGGCCCTGCTGCAGTGTCAGTTTTCTAGCAAAACAAGCCATGGACACACTTTGTTGCAGTTGTTTTAAAGACAATCTTGCGCATTGAGACATCTGTGACATAGAAAACAACACTGACAACAGGCATGTACCAACAGGCGTACAGTATGCTGTTGATCCACCACCATCTTTGGTGGTTCGTCACCCTCAAACCGTGTTTTCCTGATTGAGGGAATGTGGTGGACAGGTTGGTTTTCTGCTGTGTCTGCTGTACCAACAGCCATACATTATGCTGTTGATCCACTCATTCTCAAACTATGTTTTTCTGATTAAGGGAAAGTGGCGGGCAGATTGGTTTTCTGCTGTTTTTGCCTGGCATTCCAATATTGTTGGTCAATGAAATTGATGATGTGGCTTGAGCCCAATGCTATTTTAATAAATAATTTACTGTATGGGAAAATCTACTGTGGTCCACAGATATTGAAACCTGTAAAAACAAAGGTACCTTACAAGGGCATATCTTAAGGAGGAGGTTGAAAGAGGTGTAACTTCAAAGGGGAATTTGGGGTGTCCCCTAATATATGCATTTTCATATTGTGAGTAGAGTCCTGGGAGGACTATCAAGTCTGGTAGTGTCTGTTGGGTTTTACATGGGATGAGCAGCAGGGCTGTGGGTGCCAAATAAATTCCTGGAGTCACTAACAAATGAAACCACCTACTTGCCCTGGGTTTTTGGCACTCCTTAATATATTTATTTTTGCACATTCTCACTCATTTGTGAAGGTCTGCAAATCTTTAAACATTAAGGGGCCCTTTATGCAGTGGAGACAAATAAATATGACAAACCGTATGAGCTCTGAACTCTGTGAGAGGAGGGATGCCAAAAGAGTTCAACTTTGGGGAAGACAAAAAGATAAGACGGTCAGATAAACAATTTGCAAAATAAAGAGGGTCTCTGGGTTCCAAAGATGCCACTTTGCCAGAGTAATGTTGATTCTTGTTGTTAATTATGGTTAATTAATTTCTTAAATCATTCAATTTGATTGTTTGATATACACCAAATTATTGGCGACTAATGTATTATTGAAAGTAAAACGGTAATATAAAGTCAGACATTTTTTTTTGTAGAGTTTTATATAGCACGAACTAGACCCGAAGATATCGTGTATCAGAGCGCTTTACATAGCACCAGTTTCGTTACACAAGGACACATTTCTTTTTGTTAGGCACGGGGTGATTAAGTGATTTGCCCAGAATCACAGGATGTTGAGCGTCTTTGCCGAGACTCGAACCGGTTTGCCAGTTTCGACATCGACCCCTCTAACCATAAGTCTACATCC
Organism: Lissotriton helveticus; assembly: GCF_964261635.1. NCBI lineage: Eukaryota > Metazoa > Chordata > Amphibia > Caudata > Salamandridae > Lissotriton > Lissotriton helveticus. The sequence continues at coordinate 1,231,628,630 of NC_136065.1, read as the reverse complement.
TCTCCCCATTGTAGACATTGTAGATGGTCTCTTTGAGATACTGTTCAGTCCGCTTGATTGAATGAAAAGACTACTTCTTTCAATTTTAATTATAACGAGTGTTTTCTTTACTATTGTGATTCTTAGTATTAGTCAATTCATTTATATCATTAGACAAAAAATAAAGGAGAAATGGGCCAGCCAACAAGTGTTCACCCCCTATGGCACTTCAAGGCAGTGTTCATTTATTAAACAATGGAGGGAGATACATCAGAAAATGACAGACAAAATTAAAGAGAACAACAAAAATTCTTCTGAACAATTGTTTTAAAAAGCCAAATGAAGAAAACAACAATTTTCTCAAAATCGTGTGGGCACTACAAACTGTTCACAAACTGTGGGACTTGGCACACTGTGAGCAAGTCTAGTTTATTATTTTTGTAATTTGGTAGTTAGGTGCAGGTGTAGAGTGGAAAGTGAAGGAAGAAGTTTAACATTCGGCTAGGAAAATATCACTAGCCATGCATTTGACGTGCAGCAAATCAGCATTTAGACTGGACAAAGAGGAAGGTATTTAAGTGGTACATTAATCACGCAAGAAATATTGAGTTAAATTTGCTCACCAATAACGGTATTCAGTAGAGCAAGGAAGAGAGGGCCGTTGTCGATATTGAAATGATCATAACATAGATACCGTGTGGTAAATATCCATCCAAGGTCTGAGAGGAGGGGGACGGACTGGTCAGGTAATTGAAACAAACAGTGAGGCCAAAACACTGGGAAATGCTAAGATAATTGATTACTCAACCGCGAGCAGTAGTGGCTTAAGGAGTTGAAGACGAAAGTTATGACAGACTCCCCAGGATATTGCGTTATAGATTAGCAAATTTTGAAGCACAAACATTTAAATTTTGTGGCACAAAAATGAACATTTTGACACATTATTGCGGCACTTTTTACTCATAAGCATTTCTTTTCAGCCTTAAATCAATGGAGTCTGTTTTAGCAGAGTATTCCACTTTGAAATAAACATGTCTAAAGTTTCTACACCTCCATGGGGTCTCAGCTCCAATCCTAACCTTGTGGGAAGGGGCTGTATTTCTCCCTTGGATAGTCTAGTGCCCATGTATGCACCTCTGTTAGGGCACCACTTTCACCAGTCCCTGGTTTCGCTCACACATCCTCTTCCACACTCTGGTTTAAGTCGCACAACTGCTTTCATTCTCTGGTTTTAGTCAGACAGCACCCTTCACACTCTTTGTAGAAAAGTGGGTTTCTCTTGCAGTAACCCCCAATTTTTTGACTGACTTTTTATGCAACTTTGACTGTAGAGGGCTGGGTCCCTGCTAGCCAGGTTCCCACTACCAGTGTTCTTCCCCTAAAAATGCATCCTGATTTGCAACTTCAGTTACCCCTATCACTCCTTAGGAAACGGTCCCCGCTCGAACCTAGAACAAGGGTACTGAAGGGGCCTCTGGGGCTGAAGCACTGGCTGTGCTCACTAGTCAGTTGATTCAACAATTATTTCGCACATCGCAAAATCATGGAGGGTCTGTTGAAATGCTGTCTCTTTGTGACAAATTAAGTAAACTAAAACAAATTCACTCTACAATTTGTCTCTATTGCCAATTTCATTGTGGTAGATTAAAAAAAAAAATCAACTCCACCCACTTTATGCTGCCACACTTTAACCCCCAATGTATGTTTTTTTTTTAAGAAGTTTTATATAGCGCTAGCCTGACCGGAGAGTATCGGAGAGCTTCACATCGGTTACATAGCAGAGTAAAAGATAGCAGCCCAAAATACAGTAAGTCAAGACAGTTCAGCAATAAAAATCACAATGACAATGCGGTGAAGGGTTCATATCAAGATCTTGATTAACATCGAATCCGGGAAGGGAATTGTGAATCTCAAGGCTCCAGCTGCTCCTATCTGTTCGTTAGGAATCGGACAAGGAAAAGGATTTTGAGCTGACTTTTGAATTTAGCGAAGGACGGAATAGTTCTGATGAGAGGTGGAATAGAGGTCCAGATTTTAGGCGCATTGCCGGCAAAGGACCTGGTGGCGGTTTTCTGTTTTCGTGATTTTTGCGGGATGAGAAGTAAGGTGTTGGAGCTTCTGAGAGTTCTGTTCTGGCCAGCTTTATGGAGTTTGGCTGCCAGATATTCGGGTTTGCCTGTGTGAAGGGCTTTGTGGGTGAGGCAGGCTGTTCTGAACTTCGCCCGCAGTTCTATAGGAAGCCACTTGAGTTCTTTGAGAGCAGGAGAGATATGATCAAATTTCTTTACTTCAGTGACCATTCTGGCAGCCCCATTGAGAGATGTTTTCAGGGGAGCAAGATGTGTTTTAGCTATACCGGATAATACTGCGTTTCCATAGTCTAGTCTTGATAGCACCAATGCTTGGGTGGCTTGCTTAAGATCTTTGGGCGGGATAAAAGGTTTTATTTTGTTTAGAAGCTTCAGGTTGAGGAAGGCACTCTTCGCTGAGATCTTAATGTGCTTGGTCATGTCCAGTTTTGAGTCTAGTGTAATGCCTAAAGATTTAACAGAATCAGCCAGGGTGAGGTTTCCGTTGAGGGCATCAATGGCTTTTATCCACTCGACCATTTGTGAATTTTCTTCTTTGTTTGAAATGAGGTGGAGTTTGGTTTTGTCCAGGTTCAGTTTTAAGTGATTATTGGACAGCCACAGTTGCACTTCTCTTAGTGACTCATTGAGTCTTTGAATGTCTTTGGCCGACGAGATTTCCAAGTAAATTTGAGTATCGTCTGCATATAAGTGGAAAGGGAGGCTAGCTTTTCTGAGGAGGGTGGTGAGGGGTTGCATGTAGATGTTGAAGAGTTGTGGGGAGAGCACTGATCCTTGGGGAACTCCGCTGTTGACGGGATGGAGGTCGGACTCAAAGCTTTTGATTTTGATTCTCTGGAAGCGGTTAGGGAGGAATGAGGAGAACCATTTGAGGACCACCTCGTCTAGACCAGCCCTTTCTTCGAGAGCCTTGAGAAGTTTGTGATCTACTGTGTCGAATGCTGCCGATAGGTCTAGGAGAATAAGTAGGCAGCATTGGTCAGAGTCCAATGATTTGTGAATTTCATCTATTATGTTAAGGATTGCGGTTTCAGTTCTGCAACCTTTCCTGCATCCCGACTGATGGGAGTCGAGAAGCTTGGTGTTGTCCAGTGATGGGTTAGTTGTTGGAGTACACATGTTTTTAAGATTTTGGAGAGAAGAGGAAGGTTGGAGACGGGTCTGAAGTTGTTTAAGTCTTTAATGTCTAGGCCAGGTTTTTTTAGCAGTGGGGTGACTTGTCCCACTTTCCGACAATCCGGAACGATACCAGTTTTAAGGGAGCTATTAATAATCCTGCACCAGAGAGGGGCTAGGGAGAGTTTCAGCTTTTTAGTGAGTTGAGCAGGTAGGGGGTCTAGGGCGTGTGAAGAGGGTTTGGAGGTGGAGATGATTTTAATATCTCTTCTTCTGTGATGGACTGGAAGAGAGACCAGGGTTTAGAGGTAAGAGAGGGGGCGCTCCCCAACACCTCACCTTGGCTGCTATAGGGAATTGAAGCATGATTGGTGTCGAGGGATCATTCGATCTTGGAGATCTTATCATTGAAAAAGTTGGCGAAGTTATCGCACCGTTCTTTGGAAGCCAGCCCTAGGGACGTATCAGGTTTGGAGATTTGACGCCTGAGGATATTAAAGATCTCCTTGGGTCTGTTTTTTGCGTTATCAAGAGCGGCGCGGAAATACACAGATTTTTTATTCTTGATATGTCTGTTGTAATTCTTCAGGACTGTTCTAAGTTGATCGGGATGAGTCGTGCTGAGCATGGTCCTCCAGCGTCTTTCTGTAGCTCTTAGTTGTCTCCTTTCATCATTGCTGTCTGAGTCGAACCATGCTCTGGATGGAATAGGACGACTTTTTTATTTTATTTCAGGGAAGCAAGTTGGTCAAGCAAGGTTACCATGTTCGTTTTGTAGAGCGAGATGAGCTCAGTTGTGGGGAGCTCCGAGTCACTAGGTAGGAGCAGATTTAGCCTCTCTTCCATGGCATCCAGGGGAATTTGGGAGAGATTTCTGGACCATTTGCGGGGGGTCAAGGACCGGAGGCAGGGATAAATGTCTTTGGTTGATGTGGAATAGGATCATGTGGTGATCCAACCAGTCCACTGGAAGAATATTGTCGATCGTAATTGCATCCTGGTGGGCGATGATGGCATCCAGGGTTGCACCTTTGTTTTGCCTTTTTTCTGAACAGTGTTGGGAAAGATTATTGTCACAGAGGAGGTTGTTGAGAGATTGAATTAGAGAGTTGTTGGTTTCATTCCAATTTAGGTTGAGATCACCCGGGATTAGGACATTGGTGTCTTTGAGTGCACACTGGACAATTAGGTCGGATAAGTGTTCTCAAAATGTGGGGATGTTGCCTGGGGGTTGATAGAATAGATGACAGGCTATGGGGCTGATGTCTTTAGTCTTAATGTTCACAGAAAGACATTCAAATGAGCTGTACTTGCAGGAGTCGGTTACAGTGATGTCTACGTCGTCTCTGTGGATGATGGCTATACCTCCCCCTCGTTGATCTATCGTATCTTTGTTGATGATGGAGTAGCCAGGAGGCACACGCATATCTAAACATGGGGTGGAGGTCTCTTTTAGCCATGTCTCTGTGATGAACGCAATGTCTAGGTCATGGGAGAGGATGGATTCTGCTAATTCCGTTGCGTGTTTGGGAGCTGATCTACAATTAATGAGTAGACAGCTAGAGGATAGACTCTTTTTGCTAGGGTACTTTCCTGGTTGGGCCTTAGGTATGGACGAGAGGGAGGGTGGGGGTCTTTTAGCTTTAGAGGGGGGTGTTCTCTTCTGAAGCCTGTGATCACTTGTATTTTGGATTCAAGTGAGACTGTGGGAGGAGAGTCGTAGGTGGCAGCTAGGATAGCTGCTTCTTCCTCGGACATTGCTGCTTTGGTCCTGGAGAGTCTATGCGTCTGGGACCTTGCAACCATACTTGTGGGACTCGGTAACCTGGACATGGGAGATTTGGTTCTGGTGCGGGTCTGTACCGTGGTCTCCACGACGGTTTTATTGAGCCTCGGTAGCTGGATATCGAGGATGGGAAAGGGCTCAGACTCGGAATTTAGAAGGCTAGAGTTGGTTGGAGGAGAGGCTCGGGCATTCGAGAGAGGGTCTGTAACGGGGTCTCCACGACAGTTTTATTTGGCCTTGGGGGCCGGAGATCGAAGGCGGGACAGGGCTCAGACTCGGAATTTAGAAGGCTAGAGTTGGTTGGAGGAGAGGCCCTAGTAGGGGATTGTTCAAGCCTTGTCTAGGTTGGTTATAATTTCGCCAAGGCCTCTAAATGTTATTTGTAACTGATTCTCTAATAAGATCAGTCGGTGCAACATGTTTTCCGGGGGAGGAGGCATGCCATTGTGGGTCGCGACGGCCCTTAAGGTGGTGGGCAAGATCGAATTGTGGGGTCTAATGCTGGTTGGGTTGCCTAGATAGCCGCTGTTCATGACCCTCGGAGGGGGGTCGGGTTGCGAGCTCTTCCTCAGAGGTTCTGTGGGAGGGGGTCGGGGGTCGGAAGGCCGAGTTCGAGTGATGGTGAAGGGATGTAGGGGCGGCTGAGTCTGAGGGGTTGTAGGGATAAGAAGAACCTCTGGAGATTGACAGTCGCCGTTCGTAGGAATGAGGAAGTGAGAGGGGCTCCTAGCTGGGAGGTATTGCATGGATCCAGCCCTCTTGGAGATGCTCTGGACACCCCTGTACTAAGCGAAAGTATTGTAGTGTAGTTCCTATATTCCCAATAGGCTCTGCGCATTGGAATAATATATCCTGTAGCTTAGACGTAGGACTGAGGTCGACTAGGTCTCTACCGAATATATTAGACTTAATTGTGAGTGCCAGCTAGCTCAGAGGTCACTAGAAACTTTCTTGAATTCACAAGAAGAGATTAGTTTCTGACAACCGCATAAACATGACAACTTTGTTTCCCAAGAATAAGAAATCAATCTCTAGAGTCGCGGAAACAATAGATAGCTATTTTACTCAGTCAATATGCTTCGCTTCACCAGAGCTGAGAAATAGAGAGACAGGTGTTTTCAATGAAAAGTATTTATTGAACAGTCTTCTTTCTCAAGCATAAGAAATGTACTGCTACAATCGTAATACTGGTTATAAAGTACAAGGCATATAATACGAAAAGTATTATAAAGTAGTACTGTAAAAGCATGGTATGGTTTCTAAGCCATATAAAATAACATATAATACATAAAATACACACAGTGATAAATATTGACTAAAGTACTCAACTGGTGCTTCTAAAATACGCCTACCCCGGTGTACCTAACCTAAGTCTAGTACAAGGGAAGAAGTAAGTGAGGTGTAGCTTAAGTTTTAGTATTCTTTGCCAAGAATCTATTCCAAGAATTCTCTAAGGGTCTAATCAGCTCCGTACCTTGGTTTTTAGAATGAAGGAGGCCTTGTATCTCTCTCTTAGGACTCGATTTCCCAGCAACCCGCAAGGGTAGCCTGGAAACTCTGGAGCTGGATTTATCGGCAGGAAAAAAGACAGCGTCTCTCACTGCATCAGCTGGAGGGTCGGCTTCCTTCGGCACTTGCTGCTGCAGGGCGCGTCGGGCAAGTAGTGTGTTTGTCTGGGCTAAATGTAGGCATATTTATACCTTGAAGGTGCCGAGTTTGATGTATGATTGGACATAATAACGTCATCAAAGACTCAGTTCTTTGAAAACTCCATGATTTCCTAGATAAATTAGTATTCGGGCAAGGGAAAGTCCCTAGCTGCTGAAGGCGGGTTTTTCTAAGAAATCGTTGTTGATTCTCAGAACTTAGTGGTAGTAGCCATGCCGTATTTGGGCTGCATAGGCTCAGGCTAAATATGGTAATGATGTCTATGCCTATATAAGAATCGGGTAATTTATACCTATATATGGACATGAATCGGGAAAATTACACTAGGGTCCTAGATTCCTACACAACAGTATGATGCCTCAAACCCATCAGCAGCAGATTGCAGAAACCTCAGTACAGTATTATCTCCTGTGCCTTGCTGGATGTACATACATTTCTGCAGCATGCAAATTTTACAGAGTGGTGGAGAAAGGGGTTGTGGCCACCAAAAACCTCACAGCAAACCCACTGTGTGGGACTTGCTGGAGGTAACAAGAGGGATAGTTGGCCCTCAAGTACACTCAGCCAAGGGGACTTCATCCCCTTACTAGTAGTGCACCAGGAGGCGTGTTTTCAGGGCGGTGGAGAAAGGGGATGTGGCTTTCTATATGTTCTCACCAATCCCGCTGTGTGGGACTTACTGGTAATAGGAGGGGTTGTTGGTCCCCAAGGACATCCTTGGTGGCAAACTACCCCTGCTTTTATCTCCAATAAATCCCATACAGCAAGATTGTTAAGAAGTATTTGGAGGTCACACCCCCTATCTCCGCTACTATGTAAACATGGCTCGTGGTGCACTACTGGTTGGGGGTTGAAGCCTCCTTTACTCCTGAGGGACCTTGGAGGCCAAGAAGCCCTTCTGGTACCTCCTGTAAGTCCTCCACAGCGAGATTCCTGAGAGCTGGTGGAGGCCCAGCCCCCTGTCTCCGCCACTCTGTAAACACGACTCCTAGTAAAAAACCATAGAAATTCACAGGAAAAAAACTAAGCTCATAGGGACATTATAGTTAGGAATTAGCAATTCACCGAAGAAAAACAAAGGTTACAGGGATGTTATAGTTAGGAAATGAAATTAAAAAAACATTAAAAAATTCACTGAAATAACCAAATGGTACAAAGACATTATAGTTATGCTCAGGTTTCACTCATACAAAACCAGAGAAATTCAGCAGTTATAGTTTTCTGAGCTACCTATAACTCGCACCCCCACAATGCACTGCTTATGACCTCATATATTACATCGCTGATGACATGGTCAGTGACATCACTGATGACATCTGAAATGACATCACCGATGACATCATTGATAACATCATTGTTAAAATAGAAAAATGTGCGTTCGCATTGTTTTATGTAAGTTACCATTATTGGCACCATTTTGTATATGGGCGCCATTTTGAATCATGATCGAAACAAATCCTTTGCTATTTCTGAGAAAAGGTCTCTCTTAGATTTTGTTTAATCGAGGCTAAGTTCTGCTTTGCTAATGAATACACTGTTCTTATTAGTGCATACATTTCATTGTAGATATAGGCCTTCTCCCACTTGTCTACTCGTGGGCACAGGCAGAGTGACCTTGAATAGTAGATAATGAGTGCCCGGTCTCAGAATCGAAACTTACTCCTTTGTAATTTACTTTCCATTTGCATCTGCTTGGAAAATTCCAGAGTGGGAGTGCTTTTATTGCTTTCAAAATGTACATAATGGTCGCTATGCTTGCTGATGTCAGTCCCTCCGCAGCACTCCTAGCGACTGGGCAAACTAGGTTCCATTCTGAGTGTACTTTTGAAAAAACAGTTATTGGTTTGTATTCTCTACTGTCTGACCGACTCTTTATTTGGTATGGAAGGCTGAGAGGTGGTTGTGAGTGACCCAAACGACCTTATTTGGGCTACTTCCGTCATCATCCACAGAATCTCTGAATTACCCACTCACACCCCAATATAAACTTTCATACACCCACTCCAACTTTCCACACTACCATTCTCAAAACCATTGACACAACTATACCAGTACTTACACACCGACTCACTGATTCATAGGTCTTCACAAACATCCACTTAGTCACCCATACAGCTACTCATACGCCCACACACTCACTAATACAACCACTGACATATCCACTCATATAGCCATACAGCCACTCACACTCTGTCAGTCACTCATAGAGCTACAAACACACCTACTCACTCACCCATAGAGTCAATCACACGGCCACTTACTCACCTATACAGTTATACACACACAAACTCACCTATTCATACAGATACTAACACATACTTACTCACCTATACAGTCACTGAAACAAGCACACACTCACCCATACAGCCAGTTTCACAATCACTCACTCACACATACATTCATTCATTTACTCCAACACTCACATATACTGCCTTTTGCATAATGCAGATTCTCAGCAATATACTACTGACACATCCATTCACTCACTGACGCAGCCGTACATATACTCAGTCACCCATATAGGCCCTCACAGATGCACTCACTAACCCATACAGACACTGACTCACCCACTCATCCATGCAGGCTGTCACCCACACCCTCACCCACCCACACAGACACTCATACAGCCATACATGTACTCAGACAACCAATCAATCACCCATTAAGCCACTCACACATACACTCACCAACCCATACAGACACTTAGACACCAACTGACAGACTGATATAGATATTTGCACAACCTAGTCACTCACCCATGCATTCGCTGAGACACCTAATCACTCACTTATAGAGTCAGTCATACATCCACTGAATCATCCATACAGGCACTGATTCATCAAAACCCTTTGGTATATATTTGACACTCACTTGATGATGTAATCAGTGATTTCATTTGATATGTCATCAGTGATGTCACTCACCATGTAATGAGTGGTGTAATATGTGAGGTCATAAGCAGTGCATTGTGGGGGCATGAGTTATAGTTAGCTCAATCAACTAAAACTGTTGAATTTCTCTAGTTTTGTATGAGTGATACCTGAGCCTAACTGTACCGTTTTTTTAAATGCTAATTCTAACTATAACAATCCTGTAACCTTTTTTTTGTGAATATATATATTCACATACATATATTTGTGTGTATATATAAATTACCTACTGGCGGTCGCCAGTAGGTAGTCATAGTTAGGACCATGTTTCCGTAGGAAAAGCATTTTTATTTTTTGCCAATAACTTTGGCGCCACTTGATCAATCTTAACGAAAGTTCCGAAACATTTGCTACAGTCGGTTCAGCAGCTGTGTGGAAAGTTTCAGGGTGATCAGTCAAGCTGGGGCTGAAAAACAGGGGAGTCCCAAAGCATATTTTCCCCATGCATATTCGCAAATGGATTTTGAACGCGACTACAGCCCGAATCACTGAACGGAATTATACTTGTTTGTCAGATATCTCCTTTTTGTGATTTGGTGTATATCCTTTCCCTAGTTTTAGAGATATTTAAGTTTAAAAAATATAGATCTCTGTGGACACAGTTCCTTGCAGTGGACTCGTGCATCCATAGCCACTGTGTCAAAATGTGATTGGATGCCAACACTTCAACCAGGAAGTGTTGGCAGCCATCTTGGAGTTCGGCTTGAAGCTGGTTCCAGCAAAAACAAATTAAAATAAAGAAAGGGGGGCAGTGTTGGAATACCCCAAACCCCAGATATGGTGGGGCTGTCCCACAGGGACACTGACACACATTAAATGTATTTTTTAAATTACATTTTTGCCAAAAATCCATGGCTGGATCCACAGTTCTAAAGCAAAAGTGAAAAAAGAAAGACTGCATGACTTTTTATAAGAAGCCCCCGGGAGGGCAAAATCCCAGGCTCAAGTAAACAATTAAGGAGGGGGCACATGGGGGTCCCCCTGCTTGGGTTTATTAAAACCTGGGTGCCACCACCGCCCACGGGTAGCACTTATAACTTATGTGGGGGGGCCACACGGATCTCCGCAGCCCCAGAGACCACCACCTCCAGAGGGCTACTTCTAAAATTAGTGCGAGGAGGCCTGTATGACCTTCCACTTGCCTTCCACTTTCCCCAGGGATCACCACCTCCCCGGGGCTGTTTTTTTGTAATTGGAGTCATCAGGGATTCCCCTGGACCTCGGGGACTGCTACTTCCCATGGGCCAGAATCATTCAAAGAAAGGAAAGGGGAACGTGGCCCCTTCTCCTTGAGACATAGATGGCCCTGGAGAGCACCAGCCCCTCAGGGCTATGCTATGCTATGTCCCAGGATGCCCACCTCCGAGACATCGCTGTTTTCTATGGCTTGGCGAGAGCTTTAATGCTCTTTCTTGGTCAAAGCGGAGCACAGTTTGCTATGACTTGGTGGGAGCTGTAAAGATCCCATCAAGCGATAGCAAACAGCTATGTCCCGGGTAAGCAGGAACTGGCCCTGGGGGATAGTGATCCCCAGGGACAACTAGGGTTCCAGGAGGGGGCCTCCTCACTTCTTTAATTGTGCCCCGGGAAGGTGGTGGTCCCCAGCACCACGGGGGGCCTGTGGGCCCCCGCATTATATTTTAGAAAAGCCCCCCGCATTCTTTAAACTTAAAGCCCCAGGGATGTGGCAGTCTCCAGGGCTGGGGGTCCAAGAGGTCCCCCTTTATTAAAGAAATAACCCAGGGTAGGTGGTGGACCCCAGGGCAGAAGGGGAGGCCATAGAGGCCTCCCATGCATTTCTTGTTCACAAAGGAGGTGGTGGTCCCCAGGGCATCAACGAACCCAGGAGGGGGAAAGCCAGGCACACCCTTCATTTATTAAAATGCCCCTGAAACCTGACCCACCCGGGGACCGATTAGAAACAAAGCGCGGGCTGCTGACATTTAAAAAAAATGCTTTTTCTGGCCCTGCAGGGTCCCGTTGAACCCCCAAGAGGCTTAGAGGGTCAGGGTATTTCTACCCTGCCCCCGTTTCTTTTTTTTCTTTTTTTGGGGCTCGACTTCAAGCCGAGTCCCAAGATGGCTGCCAACTCTTCCTAGTTGAAGTATCGACAACCAATCGAATTTCAGTAGGATTTCAGTAGGCCTTTTGGCTCCCAGATATCTATAATTTTTAAACTTAAATATCTCTGAAACTTCTGAATGGATTTACACTTTCTGGACCAACATCTAGCTTTCTGACAAATTTGGTGTAATTCTGTTTGGTGGTTTGGGCTGTTAAAGAAATGAAAAACCCCAATAGACATAACTTGGGAAAACGCGTTTTTTCACAGCTCCCGCCTGATGGATCACTCTGAATCTTTAAACACAGGAGCTGAGCCAAAAAGGGGACTTTTTTAAGATTTTGTGAAGATTCATCAAGCAGCGCCAAAGTTAATGGCAAATTAAAAAAATGCTTTTCCGATAGAAACTTTGGTCCTAAGTATAACTATATATATATATATACATACAGGATTCTAGCGATTTTCTAAGGAAGATCAGGGAAATTGAGTGGAATCCGGAATATTGGTTGATAACATTAGACGTTACATCCCTGTATACTAGTATAGTACATGCGGATGGGGTACGGGCAGTCCAATTCTATTTGGGGCAGAGACCGATAGAACTGCTAGAACACAATAAAATGCTGATTTCTATGATTAGCTTCTGTCTACATAATAACTACTTTATGTTCCACAATCAACATTACCAGCAGGTGAGGGGTGTCGCCATGGGGGCCTGTTTTTCTCCCAGTTATGCCTGTATGCATATGGGCTACTGGGAGAGACAGGTCCTCTATGGTGAACATCACGACATCTGTAAGAGAAACATCATACGATGGTATAGATACATCGATGATGTATTCCTAATTTGGCTGGGGACACAGGCGGAAGCTATCCAGTTCATCGAGAAGCTAAACTGTAACTACTATAATTTGGCCTTTACCTCAGATATTAGTCAGAGCCAAGCTCATTTTTTGGATGTTACGTTCGAGATTATTGAGGGCCATCTGGAAACAACTTTGTATAGGAAACCTACAGCTGGCAATACGGTGCTTCATGCCATGAGCCATCATCCACCGCACCTGATAAGGAGCATCCCCTACGGGGAGAAGCTCAGGATCAGGCGCCTTTGTAGCACGGAGACCCAGTGTAAACTTGCTCAGGAGGCCAGTAAACAAAGGTTCCTAGCGAGAGGATATAGGGAAAGCATTTTAGATGCAGCAATGATGAAAGCAAATACCCTATCCCGGGATGTCGCCCTTGTTCACAAAAAGACGCTGAAACCCACTATGGATGTGCACAAGCAACCTACCAGATTGATCTGGACCTTTAACAGGCAGTATGGGGCCTTGAGAAAAATTGTGAATAAACACTGGGATCTAGTAAGATTCGATCCGGTGATTGGAGAACATATGCCAAAGAAACCTGCAATCATATACAGGAAGGCATACTCTTTGCAGGATGCATTAGTAAAATTTAGTCCTGAAGTGATTGCGCCTACCAATTGGCTTACAGGCAGTAAAGGTTTCAGGAAGTGCTCCAGTTGCAAGGCTTGCTTGCATGGAGTCAGTAAGACCGAATACATTACTCCATTTTCTCCCATGCCCCGTAAAATCACAAAGCAGCTAACCTGTAAGAGTGAGTACGTAGTATATGTGCTGGAGTACCCGTGTGGCCTGCGTTATGTTGGGAGTACCAAACTGCAGGTCCACAAGAGGGTACTCCAGCACATAAGAGCCATCAACACCAATGATACCACGTACCCAGTTGCTAGGCACTTTAGGGAGTGTCATGGTAACAACAGTGCACTCCTTAGATATTATGCGATCGACACAGTGGGTCCCCTGAGAAGAGGTGGAGACAGGGAAGGCATCCTCAGAGCATTAGAGACGAAGTACATATTAGAATTGAATAGCAAGACCCCTTGGGGTCTGAATTCCACTGAAGATCTTTACACTTGTCTTTGAAAATTCTATTTATGTAGTCCTACTGGCCCACAACGTATAGTGTATCTGTTTGCCGCATGTTTCTAATATGTCATATGCAGGTCTTGATGTAGCTTTGAACTTACGTCTTACCCCCCCCAAAAAAAGTAATTTCAGCAGGTTGGGTCGTAGCATGTTCACATACAATCAGGTTCTTGGTATATTGTTGGATATTAACATCAAATGTGTAGGTTGGGAGCAGCCTACAATAGTAACATAAATCATTTGGATGTTTTTTAACGTTTTGTATATTAATTTTTCTCAATTTATTATTCATCACGCATGAAATTGGACATAGCAAATGTGGTTATTTGAAAATGTATAAATTTTTTTTTTTTAGCAATTAAGGCACTTTGACTAGTAATGCATATGCTTTGTCGTATTTATACAGTGATTGGAAAGCATACTATATACGTGCCATTAGGCGAGAATTATTTGGTGGCCACTGATTTCTCAAGTTTGGTAAATTGGATTATCCTTTTATCATGTTTGCATTGTTCTGGAAAATATTATTCGGAAATGATGTTTTAAACTGTAATTTTTCATGTCTTAAATTATTAATGATATGAACCATAATGGGGTTTAATACGATATGCATGCGTCACTTTAATTTGAATAAAATGTGCTTAGTGATTGGGATTATCCCAAGAGGTGTCATGGTAAGTCTGTCTTCCATGGTGTTCTTTTAACACTAGCTATTGTCCAATCAAATGCTTTATAATTTGAGCACTTGCACTTTAAATTTTGATCACGCTCCCCTTGCGTCATGTGACCAAGGCCTCTGTGCAGGCCGAAACGTTATGCTGGCGAAGGTGCTAATAAAATAAGAAGCTCACCTGATTTTGGGTCTTGTGTTCTTTGCTACAGTGGCGTCCAGGAGATTGTGGACCGGTCCTCTGGTTTTGAACTTTTGGAACACACACATATATATATATATATATATATATATATATATATATATATATATATATATATATATATATATATATATATATATATATATATATATATATATATATATATATGTGTGTGTGTATGTATGTATATATGTATATGTATATAATATTAATTTTTTTCAGACATATAAATATATATGTGTGTGTGTGTGTTTGTGTGTGTGTGTGAGTATGTGTTACAGGGACATTATAGCTAGAAAATAGGATTTAAAAAAAACTAGAAATTCACCAAAAAAACACCAAAGTCTGAAGGATGGTTATAGTTAGGTTAACATTTTACACACACAAATCCATAGAAATTCTGAAGTTATAATTATAGTTATCTCCACTAGCTATAACTTGTGTGCCCTAAGGTAACTATGACTCACCCCTAGCAGATTTGTGTCAAAACTAAAAAAAAAAAATCTAGTCCCCGGGTGTGGTCTCAGTGGGACCCCACCAACAGGCCTAGGGGTCAGAGTATTCCTTACGACTCCAGTGTATTTAGCATAACACATTTCTATCTTGCATTGCTCTTTTAATGCATCATTTAATTCTTATGACACAATACATAAATATGCACCATTCACATTACTAATTCACCACAAATGTTCAGTTTACAGTGCAAATTTACCACGAACGTACAGGAAGCAGTGCGAACGAGAACATGAGAAAATGTTGTTTGTGGTGCTGTTGTTTGTTTGCACTATTGTTTTGCATGAAATGCATCTTTACAGCCAACATGGATTGGAGAACACACTTCGAGCCAAAATTCAGCAACAATTTAGCATTTTGTGTAATTAAGCAAAAGCAAATAACACATATTTCACATATTATTTATTAGACAAATCGCATCCAGCAAGACTGTTCCAAACCATAAATGTGCAAATTATTTGCACTTTCTTGTGTGCTAACTGTTCTGCACAAAGAAGGTGCCATATCTCCTAAAATCCTTTTTTCAATGGAGATCTCATAAATTTCGCAACAACCTGCTCTTGTCACTGATCTACCAAAGGGATAGATACATGGCTCAGTGCACACTCTCAAGTTCAAGGATATTTTTATGTATAACTGTTAGATTTTAGGCACCAGATTAAGCAGAAAGTCAGTGACATTTCCCCATCAACACCTCATGGAACCTAGAACGAAATTACACTTTATTGAGAATAGCCCTTGTTTGAGTAAATTGTTTATTTGCCTAATGCATTGTGTCAAACTATGCCTGATTTTCCAAAGTAAGTAAGCTCCCTTTACCTTGGGAGATGCTCAGTTCCATTACCTCTATTCTCTTATCATTGTCAATCTACCATTTGTTCATTTCAATATTTGTCTGTTAGTGAGTGTCATTATCAGCTTCGATGTATTATGAGTAACATACCCTTATGAAATTATCGCCTATATTACCCCCAAATCCCTTTCAGATTTTTGGGTTTAAGGTAGATGTTATCTGTGTAAGACAAGTCCCTGACATTCGCTCAGTTAACCAGCGGTTTTTTTTTAATATTATGTACTTTTGCAAAATCCCTCTAAATGTACTTATCTCATCGGGTTGTTCCCCCTGCTTGCTAGTTCCAGACTGTTATGTTGTTTTGACTTGTCAAACTAGTATTGTGAAAATGTTTCTTTTATAGAAAGATTTCAGTTTTTTAGATTGACAATATGTATGCTTCCTAGTATGGGTGTCTGCCCTTTTTTTCATTTTAGTGGATTTGTTTTGGTTGACTCGCTGGTCTTGCGCTGTTGTGTTTATGGCCTGCTTGTGTACCCTAACACGTGCAGACATTAGAGGGGGCTCCTGTGCCAGTCTGATCAGCTTTGTTATATGGTCTTTGTGTGAGTGAGTATAATGACAATTTAGGTTTTGTTTACGGGATTTTATTGTATTTATTTATTGTATTGTATTATATTTATGTTGGTCAAGATGG
Source organism: Lissotriton helveticus (assembly GCF_964261635.1). Taxonomy (NCBI): domain Eukaryota; kingdom Metazoa; phylum Chordata; class Amphibia; order Caudata; family Salamandridae; genus Lissotriton; species Lissotriton helveticus. The sequence continues at coordinate 1,231,612,175 of NC_136065.1, read as the reverse complement.
GGGGGAGCAGGTTACTTTTATAACTTGCATTAATAAAAGGCTGAAGATTTGAGGATTGGGATATTGCCCTTTTCCATTTTTTATTTGTATTTAGTTAATAATATCATATAATACTCAATCTCGGTAAAAAAAACCTGTCTCCAATCTCTGTTATGTTTGGCTCTCATAGAGTTTGGCTGCATGAGTTTCTAAATCTCATAAGCCACTGCTATTACAAAGCAACAGTTGATACCAAAACTGGTTACCCACTGTTGTGATGTAATAAAGACCTTCCAAGCCAGTCTGACAAACCCCATGAGAACGTGCGAGTGCAGCACTGCTTGCCTGATGTGACCGAAAGCAGAGCTGTAGGAGGAGGAAGGAAGGCAGAGAATGTTGTGAGGGTTGGCCAAGGATGGCAGGTAAGATGTTTTCTTGTTTTTAACCTTTGGAACAGGGATACATACATGTAGCCATGTTATGTATGGCTCCCCCATTATTCCTCTGCCACTGCATAGTAGACGAAAGCAGGGGCAGATGATTTTGGGGGGCATACATAACGTTTCAGATTGGTACAAAAACAACTTGATATTGACAGGAGATCAGCAAGAGAGTTCCATACACCTACTTTCTGGATGGAAATTAGCACTCCTAAATCCTAGCAGTCACTCCTAGGACAATAACTAGACTGTAGAGACTAAGAAATGATGTAGATTTAAGCATATCAGTTCAAATACAAAAATGGAAAATACACAGATGTAACATGTCCGTGGGACCCATCTTACTACCAGAGAGCCTTGAGCTAAAGGTTTATTAGTAAGGCCACATCCCTAGCCCCGCTACCTCAAACTGACTTCTCCACTGTCGACCATCCCTTCCAAATCAAAAAATTCCAGTGGATTAGTACGTTTTGTCTCACCTGATCTAATTTTGTTACTGGCAACATCTGGGGCCTTTAGTGCTGTAAAAAATAGTAACAAAAGTTTAGACAGTATGAATTTAGTTGCTCATGTACACAGAAAAATAATGACTTAGTCCAGCATAGTAGCATAACACAAAAGGAAACGACGCACATGCACAAAAAGTGAGGAATACTGGAATTACTGACACTGTTGGCTCAACCATGTATCTGTATATTAATTCCTTTGCCTCCTCCTTGGACTGTGTTTGGACCCCAACTCACATGAACCCATTCTTGTCTGCCCTCCTGCCAATACTGGCCAAAACTAATGATGCAAATGTGTTGACTCCACATATATATTGTTTTCCTGTAAATAGTGCTCCTTTATAATGTCCTCCATGAATGTTACCACTTGAATTATTACTCCTCTCTGTTGAATTGTGGTCTTGTCTTGTGATTTTAACTCTTGTGCAGTCTCTTTCTTACTCGCTAAACCACATTTCTTTGTAGAGTGTTAATGTCCTACCCTGGTGGACTTAAGTGCTCCTCAGTTGGTCTCTCCCTAAAATACATTTAGGTAACTGCATGTAACATTTGGTTACTTCAACACTTCCCCTCGGTGGGCATTATACATTGATATCGTAACTGATATATGCTTTGGGGAGCTGTACCTTCTTTGGTAAAACATGCACCAATGCAGTGTGGCCCCATTGAGTAACTATATTGCAAACTTTTGAAAGCTTCCCATCTTATCAATGCTGCTACACCGCTCCTGGATGGATACCAGATACTGATTTGGTAATTTATGTGTATTTTTTAAGGAGCTGCTGCTACACTGCTCCAGGTGAACCTCATAAGTAATTGGAAAACTCTTTAACTTTTGCGAGCAGAGACTGCCCTGGCCATACATATGACACTCCAGGATGGATTTAATATACTGATTGGTCAACTCCCCTAGCCTTTGAGAACAGAGCCTCGACTGACAGCACCTATGCCTCTCCTAGATGGATTCTATAGATTGTTTAGTTTGGGTATTGCTGCATGTCCTTGGCCGGACCTCACATACTAACTGGGCAACCATGTTGACCTTGCTAAAGTAGGTCATTGATAGCTTCAACCTACCCTATCGCACAGATACATTTTACCAACCTAGACTAATATGCATCTTTAGACCCGGTGGTGATCCAATCTTAAATTCTGCAGCATATTTTGAGAATTTCACACTTGTGAAGCTTTTTCAAATTTTCCCAAAGCTGACACCCTTAAATCCACCCATACCCACAGATGAACATCTTTCCCAACATGCATGAACATCAGGCTGCAGGGGTTTATGGTGCTACAGTGTTACACCTGAAACAAATTAATGGCTACTGCTTGAATGCATCACCTCCTTTTCCTATTACTGCATGTTCCAAAGATGTTGCCACTCCTTGCCATACATGGCAGCAGGAAAGTTCAGATATTTTGAAAAGTCCTTACTAGTCATTAGCTGTGTATTTTTAAAGAACAGAAAATGTATGTCATAGCCAGCCATTCTCAAGCTTGGTTAAAAGCAAGAAATCACAAACAAAGGCACAATTAACATGCTCTCCCTCTTTTTTAGATAAGATTCTTATTCCAGTTCCTTACTTTCCTTCTGCACATCCTAGTACTGTTAAATCAATGGGGTTTCACCCACAGAGTCAAAGGACCTGGGTATAAATGATATAAAGAAAGGTGGTCCTTGACGTCGATTCAAACAGAACTTACATGAATATCATTTGTGTTTTAAAGATGCATTTAACTCTGCATACATAGAATCAAGCAGGATGTGGGAGATGTATTGGAATTTAGCATTAGTTGTCTACACATTAGTTGCAGATGAAAATGGCAAACAAAGAAAATGTACCCAAAATTAGCAGTTTTAGCCTAAGGAATAAACAATAAATTGTAACCACACTCTGGGTTTTTGTTATATCAAAATTTACATATTTATTTACATCTTCATAGAACAATTATACTTATAAAACGGCGCAAAAGAACTATCAAAGTATAGTCAGTGAGAAGAAAGGGGTGCTCTTGTGATTTAGAGAAGGAAAAAGGAAGGATAACAAATTATAATATACAATTGTAATATTTACATAGAACAGAGCGGGAAACCTCCGCTATCATATGGGCCTGTCCAAAACAAATTAAAGGGGAAGGGGGATTGGACTAGGGAAGGTACAGGCTCTTGAATGGAAAACCGTCGACGTTTCGACCCTGGTGCTCCTGGGGTTTTTTAGGACCTCGGCTGCGGGTCTTCTTCAGGACGAGGGGTTGGAGGGGGAGGGGGGAGAGAAAATAGCCGTGATCCAGCCGATGGTCTGGGTCAGACACTAATAATGCTGTTCAGGTTGAGCCTCCGTCCGAGTGTACGAGAGGTGGATCACCTATAAAATGGTGCAGGTCTGGAGTCTGTTATTTCAGGTTTGGTACTCAGACTAATCATTTCAGTAAAGCCACTAATATGGACAGTTGGAAAATCCTACCGGTGCCCCCACGGGCAGACCGGTGGTGATAACCCTGTTGGACGTCTACTATTGATGCTGTGGGTAATACCGATTATACCTCTAAAGGGTTGTTTATAGGTCTGATCCTGTTCCAATCGGGATAGCTCCGGTCTCGCTCACTGTTAAAATCGTTATAACTAGGACGGGTCACCTCTGAGGGGTTACACCGGGTGGTGTACCGCAAAGGACTTCAATCAGCATATAGTGGGTTCGGGAAACTGCGCACGGTCTGGAAAATGACTTCCGTGTTTAAGAGTAACATGCTACTCTTAAACACGGAAGTCATTTTCCAGACCGTGCACGGTTTCCCGAACCCACTATATGCTGATTGAAGTCCTTGTGGAAGAGCCAGCGTTGCGAAAGTAAAAAATGACTTTGAACGTTTTTTACGGTCAGTGCTGTAAAACATTAAATATACATGTTGTGCCCTTGAAGTACCATACACCCTACCTTAGGTCATTTAAGGCCTACTTTACATGTGACTTACAAGTATTAAAAAGGAAGGTTTATGCCTGGCAAAAGGTTTAATTTGCTTGTCGAAATAGCAATTTACACTGCACAACTATTTCATTTCACTGCAAAATAACTTTGTTCAGGCGACATTTCGCCCATAAAGGGATAAAAAATATTAATGAAAACATTGCCTTAAACAGTTAAAAAGTTCATACAGAGCTAGCAGCACAAGTTAAAACAACATAGTGTCTCGTGCTCTTACAGCATGTCTCAGAAAAGAACCTACATGTAAACCAACTTCTTCATCCGATAATTGCAGAGTAAATGTAAATGCAATTCTAGATTGCCTGATATTATTGCATTTCTTTTTACATAATGGGATTAAAAACAACCTTGTATACATTTCATAAAATTACAAAAAAACATAAAGTGCATCATCGTTTGGCCTGTTCTTCCATCACATGGACATGGAATAGCACCCAGGTTTAACTGATAACCGAGAGGAAAGCATAGCACATATTTAGCAGAGTCAGCTCTAAGACGAAATAATAAAGAGCTCTCGCAGCGCCCTCTTGGATATCAAAGGTATGTAAGTGGGCCGCTAGGAGCTCTCATAGATAGATAAAACATAACAGGAGTTTTCCCTTCCATTTCGTCTTTTTAGTTACAGGACTCCTTTACTGGGTGCTGCATCCACGAGTAGAATTTAATTTACTGACCCGTGGTACATGTGGAACCGTAACCTAGGGACTTATAGGTTAATTAGGTGTATACAAAAATGACAATATTTATCCCTGGTTAGCAGGAGTAAAATATGATTTGGGAAGAAAGGGGACCCCTACAATAAACAATTGGACTTGCTAGCTGTAGGGAAAAATTACAATTGGGGTAAAGATAACGGCTAAATGCAAGTTAAATAATCATATAAAGCATATCAGGCCATACATTTCTAATTATTAATTATCAAAAACTCGATGATCGTGCATATGACTGAGAGAATTGCTTCACAGCCGAGACCAGATGCTGATGTGCAGAAATTCTTTAATGTTCCTTGGAATCATGAACTTGAACCGTGCTGAATTCATACCTTGCTAAACAAGCTATACATCCTCTTTAAATATTTGTTGATTTTACATACCCTTAAATTCTTCAAGTTGGACGTAAGACTGCTAGCATACACCACGACACACATACAGAAAAAAGTACTGACCTGACTAAATATTGAAATCACTAGATGAAGCAGCATCAATATAAACATAGAGATTGCTGTTTCTGAACGACTATACAGCACCAACGCGCATATACAAGCACCAACTCTTAGTCTTGGGCTTGAAGGAGCAAGAATTGTTATTTTCAAACTTAAAGATTACTTTAGATTACATTAATAGAAGAAAAAGTTGAGCTGGGTTTTCCTGACGAAGGCACACACGCCGAAACGTGGGTAGTTTTCATCTACCGCCAGCCTTTGAACTGTCCTATAGCCTATCACTTTTTCCTGTTTTTTAATTCTAAGTACAGTGTTGTTCTTCATATTTGTGTCATTTATATGTGTGTATATATCTGTGTTCTCATAGACATGTAATCATGAATATGAATTCTGCAGAATTGAAAATGATAATATAAATATATGTATACAAAATACGATCATTTAAAAAAAAAAAAAACTATCTTGAAAAATAAGAGTATTTCCATCATTGAAATATCTTAAATAAATGATAAAAATATTTTGTAAGATAAAAAATGCATTAATAGCTTCTGTCATATGTATATGCCTACCTAAATGTACTACATTTTGTTTTTTGATAATTAAGAAATAGAAATATATGGCCTGATATCCTTTATATGATTATTTAACTTGCATTTAGCCATTATCTATACCCCAATAGCAGGAGTAAAATATGCGGAGCCCTCTTGCCAACAAAAATGGGTTTAGCAAAAGAAAGAAAAAATCTGGGGAACTACCACACAAAAGATGATCATTTTCAACAATTGTCATACTCAGTGAACCTTAACACGTGGGTGCTCATTAGGATGGCGGACGGACCTGCGTCCGTCCGCCACTCAGAGGAGGAGGGACCATCCGCAGGGGCAGCGGCGGCCTCTCCAGTGCAATTAGGATGTGACCGCCACCCTGGCGGTCACATCCTCAATATTTAACATTGCGGCGGGTGCTGCTTGAAGCAGCACCAGCCGCAAGGTTAAATATGCATGCTTAGCATTTGCATGCACAAAGCGGCAGGCACCGCGGGGTGCCTGCCGCTTCGTGCACGCAAATGCAGGGGGTTAACATAGGTACCCCCCATGGGCACCCCCCACCCCCCCCACTCACCCTGGGGGCCCAAATAAATGACCGTATGCCTTTCCACGGCGGACAATCCGCCGCCGAAAGGCATCTGTTAACCCCCATCCTAATATGGCTGGCGGTGTCTGTTAGACACCGCCTCCATAGTAGAGCTTTTCCACCGCAGTCGTAAGGCGACCGCGGCGGAAAAGTGGCGGACGGTCTTCCTGACCCCCCAGCCATGCTAATCTGACAGGGGGTCTTTGAAGGCTCCGCAGCGGTTTTTCCGCATCCTCCGGGCCGGCGGACACTTCCGCCAGCCCGGAGGATACGGAAAAACCGCAATCCTAATGAGGCCCTGGGTTCAGCAAATCTGAAAAGACTCATTAAAAATCAATTATTTCAAACCTAGAAATTCAAAACCGGCCCCTGTTCATAACCAGATTATGTCACACCACATCACAAATTAAGTTACCATCTTTGCTTCAAGCAAGATGACATCAATCAAAAAAAAGTTAAGAGGTCACTTGGAGTGATGTCCATTCCATCACTTTTGGACTATAAATGTGTTTGAGTAATTACCAGTGGCCAAGAGGGATTTAGAATTTCAAGTCTTTTCTCCTAAGTGAGACACCATAAGTGTGATAGGTGCGTCAAATCTGGGATTTCATAGTCAAAGTTCCATTGGATTAAGGCTGCACTTCACTGATCCACGCCCTCCTCGACCAAGGCCACAAGGCAGCCCTCATCCTCCTGGACCTTTTAGCAGCCTTCAACACAGTCTCCCACCGCACACTAGCCACCAGGCTCCACGACCATGGCACCCAAGGAACAGCCTTAGACTAGATATGAACTTTCCTCTCTGGCCGAACACAAATATTAAAACTTCAGCCCAGACAGAGATCAGATGCGGAGTGCCCCAAGGATCCTCCTTCAGCCCCACACTCTTCAACATCTACAGGGCCACCTTCGCAACCATCATAAGAAACCACAGACTCAACATTGTCTCCTATGCCAATGATACCCAGCTCATCCTGTCCCTCACCAAGAAGCCCGACATCAACAGGCCCAATTTCCAAGAAGGGATGAAAGACTTCACAACCTGGATGAGCAACAGCTGTCTGAAGCTCAACTCAGAGAAAACAGAAGTCCTCAACCTGGGCTCCACCCCTTCTGCATGGGACAACAACTGGTGCCCCCCGCCCTTGGTAACCCACCCACCCCAACGGGCAATGCCCGCAAGCTTTGTATTATACCCGACTCTTCACTCACCATGAACCACCAGTCAACGCCATGTCCTTCACATGTTTCAACACCCTCCACATACTTCGCAAGACTTTCAAGTGGATTCCCCGACTCCAGGAAGACCATCACCGACAGACTCATCACAAGCAGACTGGATTACAGAAACGCTCTCTATGCGGAAACCAACAAAAAACTCCTCCGCAAACTCTAGACCGTCCAGAACACCGCAGCCAGACTTATCCTCGTCATCCCATATCATGACCAGATCACCCAATACCTCTGCAACCTCCACTGGCTCCCCATTGAAAGAAGAATAACCTTCAAACTGCTCACACATGCCTACAAAGCCCTCCACAACACTGAACCCCAATACCTCAACAAACAAATCTCCTTCCATGCCCCCAAGAGAAACCTCTTCTCTGCTGACCTCGCCTTACCCACTGTCCCTCATGTCCACAGGGCCAGAGCAGGTGGTAGTTCTTCTTCTACCTCGCAGCCAAGACCTGGATCGAACTCCCCCTTCACATCCGACAAAGCCCGACACTGCATCAGTTCAGAAAAGACCTCAAAACCTGGCTCTTCGAATGACCCACAAAGCTGCTCACATCCCCTCTTCCAGTGCCTTGAGACCCTCACGGGTGAGTAGTGTGCTCTACAGACCTTGATTGATTGATTGACTGATACAGTGCTGAGGGCCAAAAGCCCACAATGATATGGGGTTGCTTGTTTTCCTGTCTATAGGGCTCCTGGACTAGCTCTTGGGCTGAATTATTCCCATTCAAGCAGGAGCAACTTTGCATATTGCTGGTCTAGGATATAGATTCCTAAAGTAGTCAAAGATACAATAGACTGAAATGTGACCCAAGTTGTTCCTGTTGGATGAGATTAATTCAATCTTTCCAGCCATCTAATATTTGCTTTTCTAAGTGAATTGTCCCAGTCTTTAACATTTCCTTCCCCTCTGGAAAATTCTCGGCTGTTTCAAATCTGAAGTCCTCATACACTTGCTGTTAAATAGGCTGGTGGCAGCTATGCTCATCTAATTACTGACATCCAACCGAGTTCCCATTCTTCTTCAATATCCCTAAATGATGTGTGTTCCCTAGTCTCATCTTCCACATCTTACGAGTGTGGAGACTCTGCACTTGTAACTTTACTGCATGTAAGTATTCTCATGAATTGGGACCACTGAATCAACTGCAATTTGGTTCCATTAATGGCACTTCACAGACAGCCACAGCACAAATTTCCTGTTTTCTCATTTTTACTCACAACAAATGCTCCCGATAGTCTTCTTGATATTTCTACTGCTCTTAATACTTTGGCCAACATATCATGCTCTCGACCCATGGTACTCAGTGCTTCTCCAGATGATCCCTAAAGCTCTTGTACTCGCACTTTTCCTACCGCTCCTCAATGATATAATTGTTGGTTCTCATTCTTACTGTTGCTTGTGGCCTACCAGTGTGTATTCTGAAAAGCTCTGTCCTGTAAATACTACTGATATATAAAATGCAGAGAGAGGGGCCCCAGACACCCAAGGGACAGGGCTCCGTACTGGACTTAACAGTCACAAATAATTCCCCTTGGAGGTCACTAATCATTCAACTCAACTTCCAAACCTCAAATCACCTCACATTCATTCACCCAGTCTTGAAAGAGCTAAATACTATGTAAAGGATTTTATATCTCTCTGAATTTAATGCAAAATTTTTTCTTCTTTCATATATCAGAGAAAATTCAACATAAATATGTATTTAAAACAGGTGCATAAAGCTCACATAGGTACATTATTTAAAAAAGGAGAGCTAACACTTAAGACATTCACATATGTCATAATATTACGTTAATTTGTAGGAATCCATAAAAGCAACACATTATAGAAAACAATTTATTTTCAAAAATGTCACACTATGTCCATAAATTGAACAGACTCAAAGCCACAACGCGTTTTAGTGGATAGTTCAGAATAAAACCACCTTCTTCAGGACAACAAGAATATTCCCCTCCTAAAAATGTTATGCAGTAAAATAACCGGTGCAAGCATTCAGGTATAAAGAAATAGCTCCACTTGGACCGTTATTCATTATGTGAAGAAGAAACGAAGACCTCTTTTATGTGTGGAATAGTTTATCCAATTATAATTTAAATGTTCGATAATGTCAAATATTACTGAAAATCGTTATATGTTCCTCAAATCAATACTGAGGGACCTCGAAATAAAACCTCCCTGGTTCTCACTTCGGCATAAGATCAGTCTCCCTTAGAATGTCAAAGGTAAATCAAGAAGCTAAAAAGCCTTCTTGTAATATTTGTGCTGGGCAGAGAGCAAAGCCGTTCAGTCCGTCTCAGTGCCTAGAGGCAAAAAAAGCTCTCTAATGTTTGGTTTTCCTCCTGTGGTCAGCATCTTGTGCAATGCAAAATGTATTGTAAAAGACGGTGACCACGAAGAGAAAACCAAACATTAGAGTGCTTTTTTTTGTCTGAATGTTTAGTGACCTCCAAGGGAAATTATTTGTGACTATTAACACTACTGGTATCCCTGGAATTATAATACCATCATTCAGCTTCTCCTATGACCTTTATGCTGGCGACCCTCACTTGTACCTCTTAACTCTTGTATGCTGAACTTCTTAAAGACAGAAGTCTTTTATTTTACTGGCTCTTCTGTCTTACCGCCGTGTTCTTCCCATCACTGTTCTCCAAGACACCCTGACACGATCATATCCATCCAGGAATTTATGATTGCAGTTAAACTTTTTTTGTTTTTAGTATTCAACGTACATGCCACACTCTACCAGTTAAAGCGGGCAAATCCTTGATTAATGCACTATTTCTCACCCTACTTTTGGGTCTGCCTAAGCATGCATTGGCTTGTTACAACCAAACTAATAATCGTGCCACAAAGACAGTCTTTAACATGCCAAAAGGATCAACCGTCTCCACAAACAACTACCAAACTGGGTGGATAATGACTATGAATAAGTAATACTACAATATACAAACTAATTCCTAAAGTCATTCTCAAGCAAATTCTGAGAAGCCACGGATTGAGTTGTCTCCTAAAATCTTCAATCATTAAAGCCTTCATTACAAGTTATTTCGGAAGTGGATGGGTGTGGTATTCCTCCTAGTGGAAAGTTAGTATGTCAAATGTAGAATGTTATTATGTCATGTACAGAATGTTAAGGATGTAATAGTTTGATGTCATTGCATTCATTTGTTGGGGATTTGGACGTAAACCAGATCAGTATTCTAGTCAACTGCTACAGTCTGCCTGCTTATGGTTGGATGGGATTCTTAAGGAATTAACATCTGAAGATATCAGCTTCCTGTGTCCAGTCATCTTTACAGGAATCTTACACTGGCATAGTCGGCAGCCCTTACGAATCTCAACAGGAAACTATTGGTGAGAGATTTCTTATTTAAAGAAATTTGGACTTTCTTCAATCAAGCAATCCTATCATTTAAAAGATATTGGAAAAGAGATTGACTGTTTAGATATTAATGATCACAATATAGATGCATGCTGGCACTTTTCTATCATTAAGAATTTTATTTTTTTGTGCCGTCTAGTGAATTCTATATGATTGGGAGCTTCGCTGTATAATAGACACATCAGACTGTTTTAAATTTAACTTAGGTGTATCGATGCAGGCTCATCCTGTAATATTGTGATCTATATTAGCTTGATTACTGAGTCATTCAACGTTACATTTTCGAAGAAAGTGGTGATAACGATAAGTTTAACTTCATAATTTTTACGTGAATGGCATTCTCTTTTTTTTTTTTTTATAATTTTTATTAAGAGTTTTTTCCCCCATTTTCTTTATAACATGAGCAGGGCACAGTGATTACAAAACATTGAGACGCAAAATTATACATACAAATTCGAACATAAATCTAGACAGATTCTTAGTCTTTTAAGAGTCTATACCGAGCTTCCATTGGATGAAAGGTTCCCAAATTTGCATACCCAACTTCTTACCCTTTTTTCCCTTTCTAGCATATATGGCTGTTTCCAATTTTTGTATTGACATTACTTTGCCTAACCATTGGTGATATGATGGGGGATTAGGATCTAGCCAAGCAGAAGCCACTAACAATCTCAGGATCGCCATTGCCACAAATATAAAATTTTTACAGTTCGACTGCTCGTCAACACTTAACCCCAATAACATAATGGCTGGTGTTAACTCTATTGTTGTTGACATTGCGATCCGAAAGAAATTCACGATATCCTGTTTCAATTTATCCAGGTGGGGACAGACTGCAAAAATATATATCAAGTCAGCATCTGTGCTTCCACATCTAAAACAGGTAATACCAGATGTACCACCCCACTGAGCAATCTTCGCGTGTGTATAATATAGATGGTATAATATCTTATAGTGTTGGGCCTGGAGGGACGATGAACACAGCATTTTTCTCCCCATTTCCAGGGACTCAGTAAAGATATCCCTCCCCATATCTAAATCCATAGACCATCTATCTACCCATTTCTCTAAATCATCTTTCTTTAGATTCGTCATTTCTAAGTAGAACCTTTTAATAGTGCAGTCAGAACCACTTTCTATAAGATCCAACAATGTATTTCTTTCAAAACCCAGTGCACCCCCTTGTTTATTTAAAAGGCAACTTCTTATTTGGTGATATTTAAAGAAATGTTTTGTATCCAAAGTAAAACTGTTTTGCAATTCCGTAAATTGTAATATACCATGAAGGCCCATCATATCTCCAACTTTTCTTATCCCCCGCCTATCCCACTCTTGAAAAACAGTTCCCGAGAAAACCTCGCTAGGTAAGGAAGGGTTATCTTTTAGTCTGGTATATATGTTATACTTCCCAATTCCCACCTTCTTAGAAAACCCTTTCCATATGTTATATGCAGCCATTACTGTCTTGAAACGTGTTCTTTTGAAGTAGCTACCCTCCGTGAATCTTAAGAATACATTTTCAGCATTCGTGCCAAGGACCAAGCCATAGATAGCAAGCGACCCAAAATTATCCCAACCCTCCACTTCGGCACCACCAATCAAGCCCACCATACATTGCAATGCTGCTGCCCAATAATAAAGGTTTAAATCTGGTAGTGACCAACCTCCTCTTTCCCGCGGGAGCGACATGAATCTCAATGCCCTCCGCGTCTTACCTTTTGCCCAAACAAAACGGTTGACCATTTGTTCACAAATTTTAAACCACTTATTGTCGACTGAGAGTGGAATTGCTCTAAAAACATACCAAAATTTTGGCAAAACCAGCATTTTAATAATGTTGACTCGTCCTACTAGTGATAAGTGAAGATTCTCATATCGATCAAGATCTTTCTTTACTTTGTCTATTATTGGAACGATGTTTTTTTCCACCAGATTATCAAGGTCAGCTGAAATATTAATACCTAGATAAAGCCCTTCCTGTACCACTCGGTTATCATCACAAATAGTCATGGAATTTTTAATAATCTGAGTCTTTGAGGTGTACAGGGCATAACCCGATACATGCCCAAATTTGCGAGCCTCTGCCTCTAGCAGCCCAATCGCCTCCGTGGGGTTTGGTGTTATCACCGCCACATCGTCAGCGTAAGCAAGTATCTTACAGGGACCCAATAGTGTATTTAGTGGGGTAATATCTGGACATGACTCTATCCTGCGAATTAGTGGGTCCATGTACATAGCAAATAAAAGCGGCGAGCAAGGGCACCCCTGCCGTGTGCCTCTCTTAATCTGGAATTGTCCCGTGATGCCCCCATTAACTCTTAAAGCTGCAACCGGTTCCCTATACAGAGTCTGTAGGGCTTTCACAAAACCCCCCTTTATCCCAGCTCTTGTTAGGATGTGCCACAGATAGTCCCAGGAGACCCGATCAAACGCCTTCTCAGCATCCAACAACATTACGGCCATCGGGTCTCCTGTGACTTCGGTGGCATCAAACATGGTTATGACTTTCCGGGTGTGATGTGTCGTCCCTCTACCGGGAATGAAGCCATGCTGGTTACTGCTAACCAGGGCACCTATTATTCCTGCAAATCTCGTTGCGAGTGCTTTCGAATATATTTTGGTGTCATTGTTCATCAACGTAATTGGTCTATAAGACCCTGGCTCAGTCGCCATCTTCCCTTTTTTTAATATTAGAACAATATCTGCACCACTCCAAGATTTGGGGATAGACTCCCCAGACTGTGCAGTTTGAATCGTTCTAATTAAATCCTGCCCTAACCTCCCCCAGAAAGTTTTATAAAACTCTAAAGGCAGTTGATCCGGGCCAGCGGCCTTTCCAGAGGGGAGGTTGCCCATAGCTTCTTTAACTTCAGTGTAATCCAACGGTTTCTCCAGTCCTTCTGCATCTTCGATAGAGACCCTCTCGACCGGGATATTCCAAAGATATTCCCTTGTCTCTTCAGCATTACTGGAATATTGTTCATCGTATAGTGTCTGATAAAATTTCCTGAAAACTTCCCTTATTTCCTCCGAATCTGAATGTAACCTTCCATATTCATCCCTAATCTCCCTAACAGTCCCAGTTGCTGCTATCTGTCTAGTCCGCATGGCAAGTACATGTCCAACTTTTTCGCTAAACTCGTAGCATCTCTCCCTTTTAATAGTGTAGTATTGAGCTGCCTTATTCGCCATATCATCCTCAGCTTCACTTTTTACTTTCATCAATTCTATAATTGATTCTTCAATCGGTTCGCCCCTTATTACGCAATTATGGAGCTGCTGCTCCGCCTCTGAGACGGCCCTCTCTATATCGCTATCCATAAGTCGTGCTACTTTCCGTTTATATGCGCTAAAGCTGCATGTCTCTCCACGAACACCAGCCTTGAAGGCATCCCATACAACTCCCACTGGAGCACTCCCTCTGTTATTCTCGAACAACTCACTGATCCATTTGGACATATGTTGTGTGTAATTATTATCCAAAAGGAGCCCTCTTTCAAAGGTCCAGATCCTGCTTAATCTAGTTCTCCCTTCTGCCTTCATTGTTAATACTAAGGGGTTGTGATCACTAAAAATTCGTGGGAGCCTATCGATTTCTACTCTGGTCATTAGGTCATTAGATATCAAGAAATAATCTAAACGAACACAGATACGATGTGGTGCGGAGTAATATGTAAAACCTGTTTGGTCCGATCTAATGCTACCCCAGACGTCTTGCAAGATATTGTTCTCTAAAAGGTTGACCAGTGCCTTATGTACTCTCTTCTTCCTGCCTTTATAGGTTCCAGTCAACCCTGCCCCCAGCCCGTCCGCCCCATTATTATTTAAATCACCTCCTATAATAACCTGAGATGGCCATCCTGCTAACTCTGCATCCAGAAATTGCAAGATTTCTGGATCATCCTGGGTTGAACCATATACTGCCACCAAAGTTTTCCATACACCCTCTATTAAGATCTCAACCATAGCCCATCTACCCCATATATCCTCTAGTTTTTTTCCAATTACCACATTTTTACTTCTTGAGAGAATAGCTACCCCTCTATTTTTCGCCCCCCAACTTAGATCTTGCTATTAAATGGAACCCCAACTGATTAAGACAGAACTCCTGGGTGCTCATTACGTGTGTCTCTTGTAAGAATATATAGTCTACATTCATCTGCCGCAATCGGACTGCTATCTTCTGTCTTTTTTGGGGGTCATTCAACCCACAGACATTCCATGTTACAAATCTAAGTAACATATCTAAATGTAAAGGGGCTACCGGCTGACAGCTCACTACTAGTAACCAACTTAACCAGTTTGCTCTTCCCTACTTCGATTTCAAAAACTGTCTTGACACTCTTGTACCTTTCAATCCAGCACCTATACTCATAATTCCAGTCTAAATCAAATTCTTCATCTCCAATACTCACGTGCCCTGCCCCATTTCCCCCCTTCCCCACCCCTGACAACCCTCCCACAGATACCCACCCCCCTACAGGCAATTAGGTCAGAAGGACCTATGTCTGACCGACGATGCCAACAGGATGTCCCACCCTCCCTCCCCCTGATACTCGTATACCATAAATTACTCACATGGTGCTCCCCCCTATAATGCCAATAAACCTCATCTCATCTACCCCCAGTGTCACCTAGACCAGTCAACACACACCGATACACACCAATTCACATCGATAAAGAAAAAAGAGAAATAAGTCATAATCTTAGCTCATAAGGCAGAGAAGGCTAATAAGACAGATAGGATAAACATTTCACCAGACAATGAGCTTCTGCTACAGCATAATATTATTGTCATCGTTATCTCTTCACTTTCTACTTCTTCCGGGGAATGTCTCTAGTAGCTACTACTTGAGCGTCATGCTCTACAAGCTCTTTATGTTGTGCCTTGTGTTTACCTCTGGTTTCACGCAAGAAGCTAAGATACTCTTGTGCCACAATTTCAGAATGAAAGACCCTAAAGTTTCCATTTAATCCAACCTTCAATCGTGCTGGAAACAAAGGTAAGCCTCGCAGCCAATATTCTGAAAGGGAGTAATCATCTGCCGCATCCGCCATCGCCTTTCCACGGTGGCGTGGCAGAAGTCAGGGCGGGCAAAGAAAACAACATCCTTATAAGTACGCCTAGCCTGTGGTTTTGCCTTACTAACTATCTCTTCACGTAGTAGAAAGTTCCCTACATAAATCAATATTGCACGAGGCTTGCCCTGTGTCTCTTTCCGCGTCATCGGGAACCGATGTGCCCGTTGTACCTCGTGTTCCCAATCCCACGAGGCCATCTCCGGAAAAGCACCCTTTAGTAACTCGACCACAAACCCTCGTACATCCCCCCCTCCTTTCCTTCCTGTACACCAAGTAGTCTAACATTATTGCGCCTCTGTCTATTTTCGGATTCCTCCAATTTCCAAAGCATATCAGTTGTGGTCTTGTCCTGGTCTCTCCTAGTGTCCTGCAATTTCACCACATCGTCCTCCAATTTGCCCGTTCTGTCCTCCACCTCGGATACTCTCCCAACCACTTCTTCATACATTTTATTGATCTTATGCAATGAGGATTGAATTTTTTTATTAGCATGTCTAGCTCTTCTACTTGCCCTTTGGCTCTCAGTACGAGCCTCGTCCTGTATTTGCTTTAAGGTAGATAGTAGAACTTCAAAGTTAGAGGCATTTCCCTCAGGTCCCTGAGGGTTAACATCTAAAGTGCCCGCGTTCGTGTTGTCGGGGCCCCCCGTAGACAGTACGTGGCTTTCCAGTGTATTGTCCCACTCAAGTTTCTTTGCAACTGATTTCACCGGGATCCCACGATGTGCTCTGACCAGGTTCTTTTGCCTAGAGTTATTTCTTTTAGTTTTGCTCTTGCACTTGGTTCTACTTTTCAGTACAGGTTTATTCATTTCTGTGGGAGCGGGTTTTTGTATCACCTTAGGACCTTTTTGAACTGTGTCATGCTCCAGATCGATAGACTCCGTATCGCTATCCAAAGAGGTTGAGGCACTATCTGATTCTACTTCTTTATCAATGTCTGAGACAGTACCAACTTCAGAGCCCACAGATGTTTCCAGGTCTGAGTCTGACACAAAATCCGAGTTACTGTTCTCGCTCTCGTCCTCGTCATCTGCCTCATCATTGCCGGTAAAGAAAACGTCCTCGCTAGGAGAGGCCAGAGCTGACCCCAGTATAGTTGGTATTTTTTTGCCAACCTTATAGATTTCATTCGCATTTATATTTGTGTTTGTGGTTTTCTTAGCCCCTAAATTCGCCAGGTCAGGGACTGCTTCTTTGTCTCCATCTCCCCAGATCAGCTCTGATGTTGATGTTGATGTTACATCTATATGCCCATTCTTACCAACTAGGTGTACATCAGTGCGAGCATCATCATTAGCTGGTTCAGTAACAGATACAATAGCTGACTCTGTGTCTTTAACTGCAGCTTCATTCTCAATGCTTTCCGCCTTTGAATACTCGGCCCCGCCCCCTACCGGGTCCATAGAAAAGTCTGGCGATCTCGAAGGCTCTGTAATTTCACTGCCGCTGACAGGCTCCGCCGAGCAGGTCACTTCTTTGGTTGCTCCCGCGAGGCTATTCAGCTGTTTCTCTGTGGTCATACCGCACAACGATACCAACGACGGGACCACGAACACTCGGTGCAGAGCAGGCTGCAGAACAGGTTGGACACTCGGTAAGGGTGAGAATGTTTCCACAATCGTGGTTTGTCGGAGCAGAGTCTCTCTCCCTACTACCTCACCAACGGACGCCTGCACCTCATTGCTTTTTTTAGATAAAGCCGTCATTTTTTTCTTCTCCATTTCCTTTTCTCGAATCTTGCGCATTTTACTCTCCTTAGCTGCCTCTCGTCTCTGTTGCGCTTTTGTTCTCGCTTTTCCTCTCAAGTTAGAGGCTGGGGCTCCGGGGCCATCTGTGGGCGCTTCCTCGTCGTCTTCATTGCCCCATCTATCTTGAGGATCGCGGGTTTTCTTGGGTGACCGCAGGAGTTTAGGAGCCATTATTCTGAGTAGCTCCTTCCAGTCAATCCGCCCAAACTGCACTGTCTGCGTTGCAAGGAGAGAGCTAACCTTAGAGAGGGTCCTTTCCTTAAACTGAGCGATAAGATCCGATCGTAAAGGCCAAAGAGCAAAAACTCCCAACATCGCCACCAGCAACTGCTCTCTTATGTATTCCTCAGTTTTCACTTCAGCATCGCCTACTTTTCTCCCCACCTCATATCAATCCGGTCGGGTGACAATCCAACACAGAGAGGTTACTCCAATTGGTATCCCATTAAGGCATCGGTTCTGTGGGGGTAACCGTCTGAAAAGAGAAGCACCAAATGCACCGCATACAACACCATCAGGAGGGAGGTCAGATGCGACTCTCCTCTACGGCGTCTCGGCGGCCATCTTGCCCCAGCTCCGTGAATGGCATTCTCATCAAGATTTCATTTTACATAAGTTATGGCAGTAAACAATTATTATTTTTAAAATACCCAAAACTACATCTGAGCAGTTAACTGTAACCGTAACGGCAGTTCTCTTTGGCATACGGTAACGATACCTCTTTGTGTTATTTTTTAAAAAGCTTTGCCATCGGATTGTGGAATCCGGCTTCTTGGAATTCTTCCATTTGTCTTGGTCAGCGTTGAATTTGTCACTGCAAGCGTTCTATGAATGTGCGTCAGCTTCTCACAACGTAATAGATGCAATCTGTCATAATGCTGTCAAACGTAATTCCGTTACGTGACATGACGTACGTGGTGTCCATATTTAAAGGAAAGAAACTTACGAGTAATCACAGACAATCTGGTATAGAGCCTCACAGGTTGGCCATTAATTCCTTGATAAAGTTTTTTTTCTTTTTTTCTTAAAACATAGAAAGAGGTAACGGAACGATTAACGCTCTAAGCCGTTGGTTTCTTCGTGTCAAGTCTACACATTTTCAAGACATTTTTCTCCATTTTCTCTTTGCGTCAAGCCACCTCATTTCCTACATTGTGTGCACAGATACTCTGATGTGCACAGCATTTAGTTCCTTCTTTTATTTGGGTGCAACATCTTCAACATCTACTGTTGTGAACGGTAAACATCATCACATTTTGTTTGTGTGTAGGTGTGTAACAGTTCACTTATCTGCGCTGATACACACAGCTTTTGCGAAACAGTACTTTTATTTGCGCTCCAAGATTATTAATTGTTACATAACGAGGTTCTCAAAAAGTATATACATTTGTGAAGAGATAAAGGGTGTTGACTTGGGTTTTGAGACTTTGCAAAACATATTTCTACGACTGGAGTCAATTTTGATCTGAAGTTTTGTGGACATTTTACTCTTCCTACTCCTTCCTCTCTTCCTGGTAATTATTTTAGGTCTTCAAAAAGAGTTTTATTATGCAAAATGTTACAGCTGCCCCGTTTTTCCTCTCTAATCCTGGGGATCCCCCTATTCAATGGAAAAAATGGAAGGTGATATTTGAAAGATATGCAAGGGTGTGTGGACCATCATTAAGTGCAGAAAGGAAATCATCATTGTTGTTGCACAATCTTGGTTCTGAAAGTCAGGATGTATTTGACAACTTACCAGAGTTATCTGGGGAAGATGCTAATGGTCTTAATGACTATGAGATTTGTATCAAGAAACTTGACAAGCATTACCTACCCAAGGTTAGCACTATATTAGAGAGGTATAATTTTGCAAAAAGGATGCAAGGTGAGGATGAAACAGTAGAAAGTTATGTTACTTATTTAAGAAAACTGGTATCATTGTGTAAATTTGGTACCTTAACAGACGAACGTATTTGTGACCAATTCATGTTTGGATGTAACATGGAAAAGGTAAGGTATGAATTGTGGTTTCGCGATGATCCAACTTTAGATGAAGTCCTCAACGTAGCCAAGAGAATTGATCATTCACTAAAATGTGTAGCAATTCCAAAGAAAGATTCTGATAAAGATTGTAAGGTGCAAGAGGTCAAAAGTAAGAATAAAGTAAATGTAAAGGTAAATGTAAAGGATGAGAACTTTAAGAGTTCCGCTTTCAACAAGGAAATGTCAAATGAAAAATGGGTAGATGCTAAATGTTTCAGGTGTGGTAGAACTGGACATTTGGCTAACTACAATAAGTGTCCTGCTCTGAACCAAACATGTACTAAATGTAAAAAGAAAGGCCTTTTGACTGCATTGTGTAACAGCAAACCTATGTCTAAAGTGAAAGAGGTTGAAGTGTATGACAGCGATAATCGTGAGTCAGGCACTGATGTTTACGAGTGTGGTCAAATCGTAGTGCAAGCTGTAAGTGGTAATAGAAAGAAAAATTGTCCTTGGGACAACATCTTAGTTGAAGGAGCAATGACCAAGGTACTATTTGATTCAGGTGCGAAAATTACAATTGTTTCTAGTGAATTTTACATGAATGATTTAAAAGGAAGGGTGGAACTGTGGTATATAAATAAATAATACCGGATCTAGGTTTTACTGGACATAGTAATAACAGATAGCTCAATAAATAAGAGTCAAGATTCGAGGTAGTAGGAGTTTGCAGGTTTAATACAGCATAAAGGACAGGAACAGGACAACCTGCACAGGAATGGGATGGCAGCGCTGCCGGGGGCAAGATCAGGATCGGCGTAACATTTAATAACAGTGCACAAATATATATACTAAAACAGTTACATTACAATGAATTACAGTAGGCGGAGCAGTAGGTGTGGTCAATAGCAGTCGCGAAAGATAAGGGTGAAAATGGGTGTAACAGGGGCGTATACATAGACATGTGATGCAAACGTAACAGAATATGTCATAAATGGGGCGGAAACATGGAGGGGGCTACCTAAGGAGCCGGGACCTCTAACCTAATGGTGCGCGCAAGCTGACAATGACGTGTTACTAGGAGAAGCTGGGGGCTATGAACTCTGTGCTAGGAGTAGAGACTGAAGTCTGGAGAGTCAGGGCGACATGTACCTAAACCCTATCTAGTATCTGATGTTTAGAGAACATGTTGATATAAACTAAGAGTCAGGAGGGGAGAGGCTAACGGACTCTAAGACTGGAGCATGCATTATTCTACATGTAGTGTGTGTTGAGGAATATTAAATGACCATTAAATGCAGTATTTCTCTTACATGGAGACGTAAAGGCTAGACAATGACGGAAACTATTGATGCGATTCAGTAGCTTAGGAATGCAGAGAAGGAGGGCTGGACTGATAACTAGAATCATAACATACTCTTGGCAGACTCGTAGGCAGAGCCAGGCTGAGCCGGGCACTGTGAGGCAGGAAGTAAGTGAAGGGTCGAGGATACAGGTGGGGGCTGTATCGCTCCTCAGCGAGGGTTCAGGAGACAGGAGCTGAATCTGGTGTCCGGGCCCTTTTGAGGCCTAGAAACGGGGACTTTTCAATGAAATAACGTGCACACTGGGAAACGTGGCAACATAACTTTACATAGGCCTGATATTCATAGTATTCACGAGAACTGGAAACTGGCATACTAGAGATGGACACAACTGTAATTGCGTCTTTAATCAAACATGGGGGATACATATGCATATTTAATCATGCACACATAACATAAGATGGAGGACACGTAGGGACACAGAACATGGCAAAATGTACTTTTCCACATTCCCTCCTTGTCACTACGTTTCCATCAGGAAACATCAATATTCATGATACCATCTATCATTTCATACAGTATCATTTGCTCGTCTCGAATTTTCTTGGAACGGGATTTAGAACGGGACTTGGGACTAGGAATACAAGATGTAGCACAAATGCCGCAAATCGCAGGGCCACATTGTAAACAGAGGCAGCAACTGAATATGATCGCTACTGCAATACCCAGAAATGACAATACTTTCCATCCCCAGGCGGAAATTATATTCCAGAACCAACCGGACCATGTCCAGGTGCCTGGATCTTGGTGTAACATATGGGCAATTTTATGGAGTCTGGTAATAGCTGAATAAACAGACGGTGCGTTATTAGGAATGAAAATGCAGCAACTAGATCCGATGACTCTACATGCCCCGCCCCTATCGGCCAGTATGACGTCAAGGACGAGACGATTCTGGAGCACGACAATTCTCATAAAGGATTGTTCTTCGGTTAAGTTACCTAGAGCAGAAGTAGTCTCAATCACTACTGCTTCAAGGGTTCTCGTTAATCTACGTATCAGTTTACTATTCACGACAGTACCTAAATAAGGGAAGACACCTTTATTGATATCTATGTATTGTTCTAGAGCAGTTTCAGTATAATCGACAATCGGGAGGTCTCTCTTGTGTCTAGTATGTACTAGGTGGGAATTCCTATGATAGTCAGGTGGGGCTAGAAAAACTGGTGGCAGTAGGAAGGCAATGTAACAGGTTCCCTCCCAATCGAGGGGCAGACGAACATATGCGGTCTGACCACAAACAAAATAAGAATGACGTGAAGCTTTGAAAATAGATTTCCTATTGTCACTATACTTGACAATAGTAGTACAATCACTATGGCCTACATGTACGGAACCATTATTTCGGACACATAATTCACCTTTGACTGGTAGTACTGAAATAGCAGGTAAGTCTGGAGTAGAATCAGACTGAACGTTCAGGACCATGAAATTCGAAGAATAATTACCTAAATTATAAACTTCATTTTCTAGATCTAACCCTGTTCTGTGGGGAAGACCTTGCTTGTCTGGAAAACATGTACTGTTAAGAAAGGACATATCTGTTGAGGATGACGTTAACGTGGACCATGCTCCACACGAACCATTATGTGAAAATGGATAAGGAAAGAGTGGCAGAACTCCCTTCGGTGTCTGGAATGGGGGGAGTCGACCACACACCCAACAATTTGTGGCATTGCTGGTCTGGTGTGAATAATGTAACATGCGGATGAAGGAGTTATTACGCATAGCAAGACGATAAGAAAGTTCATGAGGAGGCAGATCACTAAACGTGTGCTCTACTGTAACATTAGCAGACTTATTTACATGAGAAACTGGAAAATACAAATAAAATGCATAACTGGTGCAGGAAATCATAATGCTGAAATATAGCAGAAAACATAAAATAATAGTGCAACTTCTAGAGTTCTCACTAACTCTCTAGAGTTCTCACTAACTCTCTCTCTGTGGGGGTCTATTATATACATGTCAGAAACCGGTCTAACCGTTTCACCTAGGGGAGGACTTAGACAATCAAACTGGCTGACTTATTTTACTAGACCTTAGTTTAAGCTTATACTCCTGTTGCGGAGTTTTCTCTAACAGGGAAGGGTTCGTAGCAATGTCTTTTGCGGGACAGTCCTTAAGAATAGTACTTTGGCAGTTTTTAAGATCCTCGGAAATGTTCTTTGAAACAGGCTTTAGTCCAAAAAATCTTTTCACATGTGACAGGTGGACCCAGCCCTTCCTGCCTTCCAGCTTGACGGCAGTACGGGTGGCCAGGAGGACCTGTCGGGGTTCCTTCCAGCGAGGCTCCAGCGGACTTGAACGATCAAAATTCCGGACAAGAACCATAGATCCGGGAACGATTTCATGCGGTGCCACCTCGGTATTGTCTGGAAATGCGGCGGCAACCTGTGAACGACAAGAGTTGAGGGCAGACATCAAGGAAGCTAGGTAATCTGTCAGCATATTACTTGAAACATCGGTAATACTTCGGGGTCTAGGTGTACCCCACATGTTAGGGGGGCGGCCGAATACGACCTCGTACGGGGACAGACCTGATCTGGAATGTGCGACCATGCGCATATAAAACAAGGCAACTGGCAGAGCTACTAGCCAGTCCACACCTTTCTCTTTACATACTTTTGCAATTCGGATTTTCAGGGTCTGATTATGTCTCTCTACGAGACCGGCTGCTTCTGGATGGCGTACACAATGGAACTTCCACTGGTACCCTAACAAAAGGGAAACATGTTTCATCAACTCAGATGAGAATGGCTGGCCGTTGTCAGAATATACGACTCTAGGGAGTCCATAACGGGGGAAGAATTCACGAACCAACTGCTTGGCAGTGGTCGCGGCTGTGTAATCTGGGACTGGATATGCTTCTGTCCACCTGGACAAAGCGCATACAACTACAAGGACATACTTGAAACCTCGACATCGCTCCATCTGAATATAATCCATCTGGAGGACTTCAAAAGGGTGGTCAGGGGGCTGGAATCCACCTTGTTCCACCGGAACACTTTTACCTGGATTAAACTGGCAACATATCATACAGGTACGGACTTTCTGCTTGGCTGCAGCTCGTAAATGCTTGTTGAACCAAATGTTCTGGATACTATCTAACATAGCTTTTTCTCCTAAATGTGCTGGACTATGTGCGGTATTGATAATGACTTGAACCATGGAGTCGGGGAGAAACCATGTGGCTTTACCCTTCGTTACCCATCCCTGATCTGTCTGGACCCCTCCTTGTTCGGACCATTTCTTGATTTCATCGGGAGTAGCATGTAACTGGATATCTATGACATCTTGAGTAGGGTCCTTAACTGTCATACATGTAGTCTGTTCTAGAGTGGATGTCGGTGTCTTGTTAACTGGAATGTCCTGTGTCTGTGCTGTAAGCTTGGCTGTGCGATCTGCTAGATCATTACCTTGAGAAATAGTGTCAGTAACTTTCGTATGTGCTTTGCACTTCATGATAGCAATAGATGTCGGTAAATGTATGGCATCTAACAGAGCCTGAATAAGGAGACCATGCTGAATCTTGGTTCCATGAGAACTCATGAAACCTCTCTCCTGCCAGAGCACTCCAAAGTCGTGTACGACTCCGAATGCATAACGTGAATCTGTGTAAACGTTAACTTTCAGGTTCTTAGCGTGTATGCAGGCTTGTGTCAGAGCAACTAGCTCTGCTGCTTGAGCAGACAGGGTGTCAATACGGTGTGTTTCTATAACTTCAGTGTCAGTAGTCACTGCATACGCGGCTACTAGTTCTCCTGTACTTGTTCTCATACATGAACCATCCACATAAAGTGTCAGGTCTGGATATGGTAATGGAATATCTGTCAGATCTTGTCTTGGCTTAGTCATAATATTAACTACTTCCACACAGTCGTGTGTGGCAGGATTCGAATTAACTGATGGTAACAGTGTAGCAGGATTTAGAACATTGCAGCGTCTGATTTCTATGTGTGGCTGGAACAGTGTCAATTCATAACCTGTTAAACGTGCAATTGTCAAGTGCTGAGTCTGTGTTCGGTTTAAAAGAACTTCCACGGAGTGTGGGACTTGTACTGTCAAGGAATGTCCTAATACTATGGAATCACTTTGTCTGATAGCTAGTGCTGTGGCTGCAACTGACTTGAGGCACGCAGGCAGAGCCTGGGCTACAGGATCTAATGTGCTCGAAAAATAAGCACAGGGCTTGTATTGTCCTGCTTGATCTTGTGTGAGAACAGATAATGCTGTACCTTCGCGTTCAGTGACAAAAAGTGTAAAAGGCTTACTGTAGTTCGGTGTTGCTAGAACTGGAGCTTGGCATAAGGCTTTCTTTAACTCATTGAAACTAAGTGTATGTACAGATGTCCAAGGGAGGACAGTCGATACGGCTGCCTCCTGTGTCGTTAACTGTATCAGTGGTTTAGCTAGAAATGCATACTGAGGAATCCATTGTCTGCAGTAAGAAGTGAGGCCGATAAAAGCACGTACCTCCTTCTGGGTCTTGGGCTGAGGAAGACTCGCTATTAGCTGGATACGGTCAGGTGTCAACTGCCTACCCCTCTTGGACAGTAAGTGGCCTAAGTAGATCACTTGCTGGACACAGAATTGAAGCTTCGAAGGGGACACCTTGTGCCCCATCTCGGCAAGGAAATACAAGACTGTAAGGGATGCTCGCTCGCAAGTACGTTCAGAACGGGCTGTGATCAGTAGATCATCGACATACTGGAGCAGGGCAGTGTCAGTTGGCATGTGAATATTGTCTAGTTGTCTTTTAAGTGCTTGACTGTAAATACTAGGACTTTCTGTGAAACCTTGAGGAGCTCGTGTGAACATATAGCTCCTTCCATTTAAACAAAATCCGAAAAGAAACTGGCTGTCTGGATGAATGGGGACACTGAAAAACGCGTTCTTGAGGTCTATGACTGTGAAAAATGAGGCTTCGGAATCAATGGCTGTCAATAGGGAAGAGATATCTGGGACAACTGGGTACTGGGGAATAATACATTTATTAAGTTCTCGAAGATCAATCACTAATCGATATACTGGGGGTGCATTTGGATCAGTACGTTTCATGACTGGAATGATCGGAGAATTACATACATTGGAGTCAGTTTCTACAACTACTCCTTGAGCGATGAGCTCGTCAATAATTTTGGATAAGGCTGCTACAGCCTCAGGTGGCAATCTGTACTGTCTGATTCGTGGTAACACTACACCTGGCTTGAGAGTCACACGATGGGGTGTGATTTGCATATAACCAACATCAGTTGGACCTTGCGCCCATAGATGCTGCGGAACATTGGACAATCTCGGATCAAAATCTCGTAATACATAGTGACCCTTGAAGTCACGTAGAAACAGGCGTATTCCCTCTGGGGAACAGCAAATAACTGCACCTAATTCTTTCAGTGTTTTAATGCCTAACAGATTTTCTGGACACGACTTTGTAAGTAACAGATCAGTAGTGCGGGACAATGGACCTACTTCTAGAGTAACTGGCTTAGATATCTCGTTTACAATAGGCTTTCCTGAAAATCCAAGGGAAACATTTCTTGAGCCTGAGAGCGGAGCCCCTGGAACTTCGGCATGGCTGATGGTGGTCCTACTTGCCCCTGTATCAATCAAAAACTTTCTGTCTTTCCCTAATACTTGACTATGAACATAGGGACCCTCTTGATCTACAGGTATCTCGATGAGAGGCAAGCCTACCTCCCTCTCTAGGCTGTTTCATGAATATGGCTGATACTCTGGATACTCGGATTGTGCATACTGGTACATCTGCTGTGTAACATGTTGTGTTGCAGCAATAGGCTGCGGTGCTGGAACTGTCTGTTGTGCATTCTGTGGCTGAGAAGTCTGTGAAACTTGTTCTTGTCTAGGCGGACGTGGTCTTTCTTTAGTCTTACCAGTAGCTATATTGTGTTTCAGAACTGCACACTCGTTTATAAAATGACCTGGCTGTTTACAATAATTGCATGTCCCTTTAACGGGAACTGCAGGATGACTGGCTTGATTCGTACCCCTCTTCTGACTGTCTTGAGGAACAGATTGTGCAACTAGTACTTTCATTTTCGTGTCTTTCATACGTTTTCTTTCATGATCTTGCTCTTCTCTGATTCTATTCTGGTGGTACTGAAGCATCTGTAACATCTGGGACGGGGTATTAGCTTGCCATGTACTTTCGACTTTCAAAACTCGATTCTTAACTTGTGGACTTGAATTCTCGACTAATTTAATAACAAAAAGATGAGGGTATGACTCGCTACTCGTCTTGAGGCCACTGTTTATGATAAAACATTTCTCAAATCTAGAATAAAAATCACTAGTGTCTTCGTCTTGTTTCTGTTTACATGCTGAGATTGCATCCCAGTCTTCCTTTTTAGTGGCTAATAATCTTGGCAAAACTTGTATTAACAATTCTGGTAATTCTTTACATTTCTCTCCAAGACCGGTACCTGGTACTCGTATCTTATCTTCAGCTTCTAGAACTGCCCAATCGATCTTTTTCTCTCCCACCTCCCAATCTTTTTCCTTGAGTTTTTCATATACCCCTGCGGGCAACAAGACTTTTAGCATTTTAATTATATCTGGATACGTGTATTCTCCCATACGGAGCATGTCCTTTAATTCTCGGTGGAACCCTGCTGGATCTTTGTCATGGCAGGGAATTAATTTCTTCATCTCTAAGAGTTCCATCTTTGTAATCGGGGTGTAAACAAACACTCGTTGCATTTCACCATCTGTTGTCCTGACTGGGTGTACTTCTCGTAACGGGTTCTGTCTGTCTATGTAAAAGGGTTTACTTTCTGGGGGTGAGACATGAACAAAATGCGGGTTCAAAAACATTCTATATTTGTGGCGCTGTTCTAGAATGACACTAATTAAATCGGTACCTAAACCTTTCCATCTATACTGGAGTAACTCGTTCAGGACATCATGTAACGGACCTGGATCAGAATGTTGACCCTCATACAAAGTAATGAGGTGTTGGATCATATACATACCCACCAGTCGCTGCTCGGCTGGGGGCAATTTCAGAAACATTTGTGCCACTATTTCATCTGGAAAAGTGGTAGAATCAGTAATCCATCGGACTGCTGATCGGACTAGTTCTTGTTCATGCATAGTACTTAACTCACTATAACCGATTCGTGATTTCAGAATATGATCGGTAGCTTGAAATACTTGTTCTAGAGAACCTTGTTCTGGTGCTGGATGATGAACAGTTTTCTTGTAGTCTAGACGTGAATATCGGTCTGGAAATCTAGATTTTCCTACATACGCTATTCTGACGGGATTCTCGTCGTCCACCTCTTCAGTAGAAGAGTCATTCTCTTTCTCGCTTACTTGTGCTGCTTTACGTTGTTCATCTAACTTTATTATTTCTTTACGAATTCTCTTGTACATACTCTCTATACTACTGATAGTCTTGTGCTTACCCTCGGCTATATTATCACTCCACCTTGTCAGGATTCTCATTTCGGCCGGATCTTTGGTCGGGTAGTCTTGTTCTCTTATTAGACAATTAATCAGAAACTTTAATATCATGAGCTGGATCTCAGCTTTCCTTTGAGACATGGCTTCACCAATACTTTCTGGATCATCCCCTGTACGGATGAAACGATATATTCTGTCTAGATCTCCTTTCATATCTGGTAGGGTGTCTAAATACCCGGTCACCCGTCTTACACGGATGGAATATATTACTGTACTATCATCACCTGCAACCGGATCATAGCGGCATTCAGTAAGAGCTCGTCGGATATCTGCAACGGACTTAAATTTGGGCGTACGTTGTAACGCACATTCATGTAACTTGGCCAACGTTCTACGTTGGTGTGGTGGCGGGGTACCAGGAGGACCTCCTCCTGCGGCCCCTATGCTGGAATCGTCGACTGATACTCTTCGTGCTGGCAGAGTGGGAAATTGTAATGTGGGCTGAACCGGGGGTACCGTGGCAGGTACTCCGGTGACTGGAGGAGCAGGATTTACATTATTTACAGGAGCTGGCGGAACAGGATTTGCATATTCTGGGACTGTGTCGTCCAAATAGGACGAGATGAAAATATCAGCTGCGGTCGGTTTGTGACGTAGCTTAGTCGGAACTAGTGGTGGCGGAAAATTACTGGATGCCTCCGGGGTCGCTTGTGGCAAGCCCTCGGCAAGAAGAGGATACATACCCTTAATGAGGGCATGTCTCTGTCTATCTGACTGTTCAGTTTTGACTCGTTCACCTATCTCGATTAGTTCCCTTTCTTGGGCTCGTTCTAAAGATTCTCTACTTAATTCTGACTTTCTGATTTCTTTTTCGGTTCTTTTATGAGATTCTTTGCGCCATAACTCGATGGCATCTTTCTGTGACTGTCTGGCTTTCTTTTTCCATAATGCTTCTTCTACTCGCATGATGCACTCGGCATCCCATGTACCCGATACGGGCCATCTATACTTTTCTTCTAACTGTTTGGTATACTCTACCCATAAATCTAGATATAATATGGCACTTATGCCATGCTTCTGATACATAAAATGACCTGGACTGTCCCTAGGCGGGACAGGAACTGCTGCTTCTAACAGACCTTTTCTGGTTTTTAACTGACGTAGTTTAGAAAATAGCGGCATGACTGGACTGTAATCTAGACACAATACAATACACAATGAACACGATAATTACTCCACATTCATACCACGACATTAAAATACATGAAGAACATTTAAAATAACAGTTCGAACAGAATACTACCTGGAATACTGAAAACAGAATACATGAATTTCTCGAGAACAGAACTGACTAGAACAGAAACTAGATGTACTGCTAAAACAGTACGAAACTTACCGGTCTCATAAAGAGACACGTCAGGACCCGCATCCACCGAAGTGGACACTTCATTTTGGGTCTGTGTACCACCAACCCACGGACCAGAGTCAATTAGATTGACCCTGTCTAGATACTACCCCAGCAATGGTACTCACCGGGCAGCAAGAACGGAAGGCCTCGGACTGGACTGGACTGCTTCGACGCCGGACGGACGAACTTCGGACTTCTGTTACGGGTGGGCCTCCGGATACCTCGGACCTTGGACTCTCGGCTTGGGCTCTGGTCGGGACTCGCCGCGTTCCTCCACCGCCTCGTCTGGATGCTGGACCGCCACCTCCGTCTCCTCCGTGGGCCTGAGGGATACTTGAAGCAGAAATATCTGCACGTGCACGGTATGGTTCCGTCACGGCTGCAGAGGGTCAGGGGGCCGGCGTGGCTTCACCGGCGCGTGGGGAAAGGGCAAGTCCCTATTCGGGCGCCATTATGTGGTATATAAATAAATAATACCGGATCTAGGTTTTACTGGACATAGTAATAACAGATAGCTCAATAAATAAGAGTCAAGATTCGAGGTAGTAGGAGTTTGCAGGTTTAATACAGCATAAAGGACAGGAACAGGACAACCTGCACAGGAATGGGATGGCAGTGCTGCCGGGGGCAAGATCAGGATCGGCGTAACATTTAATAACAGTGCACAAATATATATACTAAAACAGTTACATTACAATGAATTACAGTAGGCGGAGCAGTAGGTGTGGTCAATAGCAGTCGCGAAAGATAAGGGTGAAAATGGGTGTAACAGGGGCGTATACATAGACATGTGATGCAAACGTAACAGAATATGTCATAAATGGGGCGGAAACATGGAGGGGGCTACCTAAGGAGCCGGGACCTCTAACCTAATGGTGCGCGCAAGCTGACAATGACGTGTTACTAGGAGAAGCTGGGGGCTATGAACTCTGTGCTAGGAGTAGAGACTGAAGTCTGGAGAGTCAGGGCGACATGTACCTAAACCCTATCTAGTATCTGATGTTTAGAGAACATGTTGATATAAACTAAGAGTCAGGAGGGGAGAGGCTAACGGACTCTAAGACTGGAGCATGCATTATTCTACATGTAGTGCGTGTTGAGGAATATTAAATGACCATTAAATGCAGTATTTCTCTTACATGGAGACGTAAAGGCTAGACAATGACGGAAACTATTGATGCGATTCAGTAGCTTAGGAATGCAGAGAAGGAGGGCTGGACTGATAACTAGAATCATAACATACTCTTGGCAGACTCGTAGGCAGAGCCAGGCTGAGCCGGGCACTGTGAGGCAGGAAGTAAGTGAAGGGTCGAGGATACAGGTGGGGGCTGTATCGCTCCTCAGCGAGGGTTCAGGAGACAGGAGCTGAATCTGGTGTCCGGGCCCTTTTGAGGCCTAGAAACGGGGACTTTTCAATGAAATAACGTGCACACTGGGAAACGTGGCAACATAACTTTACATAGGCCTGATATTCATAGTATTCACGAGAACTGGAAACTGGCATACTAGAGATGGACGCAACTGTAATTGCGTCTTTAATCAAACATGGGGGATACATATGCATATTTAATCATGCACACATAACATAAGATGGAGGACACGTAGGGACACAGAACATGGCAAAATTTACTTTTCCACAGAACTGTTGAAACCTGACATAAGACCGCTAGCATATGGTGGTGAACCCATCAAACTTCATGTGTACTTTTTAGGTCTGCTGGAGTATAAAGGGAGGTTCTTTTCAGGAAAGATTTATGTTTCAAAGAAGGGAGACAGCATTATTAGTTGAATCCATCAAGGTGAATTAGGAGTTTTTCTTGATCCTAATGCTGATCCTCCTATTCAACTGAAAAGCTCAGTAAATTCTACAGCAGTTAGCAATAATGGTAGTTTTGTCTATAATCTCATGAGGTGTTATCCAAATGTTTTCAAGAAAGATTTGGGTTGTTTGAAAGGTTACAAGCATAAGATTGTGCTGAAACAGGATTCTATACCGGTGTGTTCCAAGGTGAGGCATGTCCCAATATCGGTGAGAGAAGACATGAAAAAGGAAATTGACAAGTTGAGAGATGGGGCGGTCATAGAAAAGGTTGAAGGCACCGAAGGGTTGGCTCCAGTTGTAGCAGCACGCAAATCGAATGGCGATTTGAGGCTTTGCATTGACTGGAGGCAGTGAATAAGTGTGTGGTCATTGACAAACATCCCCTGCCAAACATAAATGAGTTGTTAGTTTTATTAAGTGGGGCCAAAGTCTTCAGTACGATCGATCTTACCTCAGCATACCATCAAATTGAGTTAGAGGAATCTTGCAGGGATTTAACTTCATTCATTACTCCCTTTGGAACTTATAGATTTGTGTGCATGCCTTTCGGATTAGTTTCAGCATCATCCATATTCCAAAGAGTCATGGAGAATGTTCTTCAAGGTCTCACAGGTATCTATGTGTACCAGGATTATATTCTGGTGTTTGGAGATGATGAGAGACAGCATGATGCATGCTTGGGTCTAGCTTTAAGAAGATTATCAAATCATAATTTGACTATTAAGCCTGAAAATTGCAAATTTAAAACCAGCTCTATAGATTATACAGGTCATGACATCACTAGTGATGGGGTGAACCCTAAAGCTGACTTAATTAATACTATTCAAGAAATGAGTTCTCCTTCAAACAAATGTAAATTATTGAAGTTTTTAGGAGTAGTTGAATATTTTGCAAAATTTGTAAAGAATTTTGCGGAATGTGCAGTTAACATGAGGCACTTGCTAAAGAAGGGTGTTGACTTTAATTGGTCAGATTCTTGTGAAAGAGAATTTAAATCTGCACCTTCTCGTAAAAGTTTTAACCCAAAAATCAGACCCATTTTAATCACAGATGCGAGTGAAAAGGGTTTGGGTGCAGTTTTACAAGAGCAAAGTTCTGAGGGTCTGCAGACAATAATGTTCTTGTCACGTAGTCTCAGAGATCCTGAGACTAGATATTCAGTGGTGGATAGAGAATCTCTGGAAGTGTTTTGGGCAGTGAAGAAGTTGAAGTAGTCCCTTTGGGGAATTGATTTGAGATAAAGACTGATCATAAACCCTTCGTTGAAATATTCAGCAAAAAAGGTTTGAACTTGATTTCTAGCAGGACAACTAAGTGGGTGATAGGATTGCAGGAGTATCATTTTGTGATAAAGTACATTCCTGGCATAGAGAATACAGTGGCTGATGCATTGTCCAGGCTTACCCCTAAAATATCATTTGTAGAGGATGATTTAGAAGACTGTGATGAGTGGGTTCGTGCAGTTGATGATGAAATGATTTCTGAAAAGCAGTGGTGTTATGAATTGGCGTGAGATTATGTTTTGAACGAGATGATTGGTTTAATAAGGGGTGGAATAACAACAAAATGGGTTCAGATGATACAAAACAATATTGGACAGTACGGAATGAACTGTCTACAGTTAAGGGACTACTATTTCATGGGACAAGATTGGTTGCTCCTGTCAGCCTTAGAAAAGTTCTTATAGATTTAGTTAATTTCTCACACTCTGGTTTCTCTAACTGTAAAGAAAGATTACGCATATCCTATTGGTGGCCAGGGATGGACAAAGTGGTTGAGCGGGTCATACGAGATTGCATTCAATGCAATTTAAGTGATAAGTCCAAATGCACACGCGTTCAACCTATGGTCTTGAGAAAGTGTCCCTTGAATCCTTGGAAGGATATTGCCTTGGATATTCTTGGTCCAATACATTCTAATGGGTCACAAACTTTTGTTTCAGTGGTGATAGATATCTTTTCAAGATGGCTGGAAGTTTTTTTCTTCCGGCCATTGACTCTAGCCATATAATTAGCTGTTTGAAGAAGTTGTTCTCAAGAGAAGGTATTCCTGAGTCTGTGTTAACAGATAGTGGTGTTCAACTAGTTTCAGTTGAGATGGAAAATGTTCTCTCTTCCAAAGGGATTGTGCACAGAACCTGTTCTCTCTATCATCCCGAGGCCAATGGAATGGTTGAGACATTCAACAGGGTAATTAAAGAGACTATTTCTTTGGCCAAATCTCAAGCATTAAATTGGAAATGTGTAGTGTTAGACAAAATTGAAGAGTATAGGTTGACGCCTCATTGTACAACGGGAAAGACTCCTTTCTTATTGTTCAGGGGTAGAATACCTAATACTAAGGTTGAGCCTGCATGGGTAAATAGATATGAATTGGTTAAAGGAAAGGAAAAAACTTGTGATAATGAGCTTATAAAGGAGAAAGATGAAGAGATGGCTAAGCAAAGGAAACAGTATTTTGATGTGAAGAAAGGGGTGAAAAGGACAAAAGTAGTGGTTGGTGATGTGGTGATGATCAAACGTCCAGGTTTGCTAGGAAGTTCTGTTCCTAAATTCATAAAACCTGTTAAAGTCATCAAGGTGTTCAACAATGCCGTAAAGACGCAAGATCATCGCATTTGGAACCTCAATAGAGTAGTTGTGGTAAAAAGAAAGAGAGCAGAAGGTAACGTGGATGGTGTTCCTTTACAGGAAATGCAGAAAAATAGGTGTTCATCGAAAGTTTGTAAACGTCCATCTTATCTTGCTGATTATGTTTAGTTACTTTATTCTTTTTTTTTAGTTAACAAGGGGAGGTGTGTGGTATTCCTCCTAGTGGAAAGTTAGTATGTCAAATGTAGAATGTTATTATGTCATGTACAGAATGTTAAGGATGTAATAGTTTGATGTAATTGCATTCATTTGTTGGGGATTTAGATGTAAACCAGATCAGTATTCTGGTCAACTGCTACAGTCTACCTGATTATGGTTGGATGGGATTCTTAAGGAATAAACATCTGAAGATATCAGCTTCCTGTGTCCAGTCATCTTTACAGGAATCTTACAATGGGGTATTTATCACACGTGGTAAATACCATTACCCCAAGGTAAGGTATATATTACCAGTGATAAATACCTCCTATTCCATGTTTTAAGTAAGGTATAAGAGACATAGCATGCTGAATCAGTTATGAATTCTGCATGTTTTAGGATTTTTTCAAAAGCCTTTTCCTCACTAAATTTCGACAGGTTTGGCCTGCTGGAATCTATTGGAGGAAAATGAGAGGGTGAACTAATCATCACACAACTCATAATTCCGATCCTTGTGCAAATACAAGTTTGTCCCAGGATTGAGATTCAGCCCTTAACTTGTGATGAGGACCTTAATGTTTTCTCGGGGTCCACACTTTGTTATGTTTCATGGCCTTGTGCACATTGTACTTGCCTTGTGCCTGTTCCTGGCCGCGAGCGCTTGCCCAAGGTTCTATGACGTCCATTGGTTCTGGAATAGAACCTTGGGCATGGGCGGTGGTTGGAGGACAGTTGAAGCGGAATTCTTGTACCGAGAGGACACGCATCCCATGTCAGGGCATTAATCAATGAAGACTATTTTCCTTAACTGCCACGCCTCATTAGTCTTTACAATTTTGGCGATGACCTGCCCTGACACCACTGTGGACCCACTGGTACCCCTTGTGCACTACTACCTGCCTCATTGTTGCTCCAGTGAGAGCATGCATCCTCTCAGCGTTTCATGCGCATTGACCAGATCGCTGTCCTGCTGGTGCGCTGATTGCCTCCAGGTCTCCAGAGTCTCTTGCTTCTTCTTTTCACATGTGATTTGTGCAATCCACTATTAGCTGCCTTGCCTCAGTGCGACCTGCTCCACTGCTACTCTACTTTAGTGCAGTTGGTCACACTGCTACTGTTCCTGCGCCCTGCTTGGTTGACCCCTGCCACTACGCTCACACGCATAGGTGACTTCCCTCATCGTGTGTTCACTTCATGCTACGCTCTGTCAGCATCTCCCCTCAGACTCCTTTCAGAGGCCTGACTGCGCATTTAGAAAAAAGTGTGACGTCATTGGATCGCACGTACGTGTCAGCCATTTTAGATTAGGCTACGCGTCCAAAACGCGGCGGCAATTTAAAGTAACACTTTGTGTTACCAAAGAGCATATTTCTCTTCATCTGTGACACGCACACTTTAAAACGCATCCAGTTATTCCCGGTCATTTAAAAAAATGTATTGTAACACGCTGTGTTATCTACAATTAACCCATTACTTTTTCTCACAGTGCACGTAACACGCTATATTACTTACTATTGTGGTTTTACTTCAGTGATGCAAACACTGCCAAGTGCTATTCAGCATTATTCCTTCCTACAAATTTGAGTGTGACTATTTTTCATCCAGAGTTACATTTTTAATGCCCTTCAGTGCACCATTAAGGTTATCATCCAACTTTACGCAACCTGTTGCTCTCCACTAAGCGTACTGCTCCAATCCGATCCGCGGATACGCGCAGCTTTGTTTATATGGTTATCTCATCTTCATTTGTACCTGTTTGGTGCATCATCACTCGCTGATGCACACAGCTTATCTATGTGTATTTTTGTTATTTTTTAGCTTAAAGCCCTACACATACTTCTGAAGTTTTCTTTCTCTTCCTTCTTACTTACCTTCTCTCTCTCCACTATGGCTTCTAGTAACATTTGGAACCTCTCTCCTCCACAACCTTTGATTCCCACCAGGTGATTCCTCTCTCAAATGGGAAGAATGGCGTGAATATTTTGAGAACTACATTTCTACATTTGACAACGACAAAGATCTTATTCCGGAGAAAAAAAAGAAGAAAATATTACTACACTGTCTGGTTGGACAAGGAATGAAAAATGATAATCGTATCAACAAGAAACCCAGACCAGTGGACGAAAATGATATATACACCAACTCACTTGAAGATTTGTCTAACTACTTTAAACCCACAGTTTGTGTATCTGTTGATAGATTCAAATTATTTCATCCCAAACAAGGTGCTGAAGGATCAGTTGAGGAATTTTGTTGCCGCACTCAAACATTTTGCATTATCCTGCCACTTCGGCAAACTACATGATGAATGTATCCGCAATCAAATTGTGATGCGTGCTGCTAATCGCAACATCCAAGAGAAATTGTGGACTAAAAGAGAGTAATCTCTTCAAGAAGTCATTGACATTGTCAAAAGTGTGGAGTTGTAGAGTTGACAGGAAGATGTGCCAAAGCGGTTTTGTCAGTAGAAAAAAACAAAACGTGTGGAAGAACAGCTGACAGTCGCTAGAGTCAGGAACTTTAAAAGCATGGTTCAAAATCTAATTTGTCTACTAATTCCTAGAAGAAGGATTTTAGTCCCAAAAATAAATTAGCAGGAGACAGGAAATGTTTTAGGTGTGGTAGCATGTTTCACCTAGCAAATGACATGAACTGCCCGCACTCAAACAAAAATGTTATAAATGTGATATTATAGGACATTTTTACAAAATGTTTTGAAGTTAACATAAAAGAAATACAAATGTAAAATTGGTTGTACCAGAAGACCATGCTGTTATATATTCTTCTGATGATGATGAAAAGAATGTGTTTGTCTTACAAGTTGATGAATATATGCTAAATGTGAATTGTAAAAGAAAACAACGTGTGATTTAAATATCGGGGGTGTTGAAAGCTCCATAGTAGCATACTCTGGTTCACTGTATACCAATATTAACAAAAGTATTTGGGTAGGAAAATTTGTACCTGTCATAGGAAAACATTTAGTCAATTCTGAGATTCCTCCCAAGACGTTCACTGGTGAACCTATCGATGTATCAGGATACAGAGAACTGTGTTTTCAATTCAAGGACAGAAAAATGTTGGGTACATTGTATGTCTCTGCTGTTGGTCCTTCAGTACTTGGTTGGATGGACTAAGGAAAATTGGACATAATTCTAGATCCTAATAGCCCATATTCTGTGCTTTTCTTACAATCTGAGTATGAGAACATCATTGCTAAAAGGTATCCAAGAAATTTCTCTGATGACATTGGAAAATTAAAAGCCTTCCATTGTAAAATGAAACTAAAAATAAATTTGGTCCCATGTGTTCACAAATACAGGAATATTCCTTTCTCCATCAAAAGTGAAGTTGAACTGAGCTTTGCAAATTACAGAAATGTGGCATAATCGAACCTGATGATTCAGCAGAATGGGTCGCACCCTAAGTCTTTGTTAAAAAATCCAATGGTATACTCCGCTTATGTGTGGACCTCCGCGACCTCAATAAAAACATCTTCATTGATCAGTTCCCCTTACCTAAGATCAGCGAGATGTTGTCACACACCAATGGCATCAAGTGGTGTTCCAAAATCGACCTCACTGCAGCATACCATTAGGACACACTACACTCTGACAGTAGGTGCCTCACCACCTTTGTGACCCCCTTTGGTTGCTTTAGATTTAAAAGAGTACCTTTTGGGTTGGCATCCGTGGTTGCCATGTTCCAAAGATTGATGCTGATACTTTTTAAAGATGAACCTAATCTTTTAATTTTTCAGGATGACATAATGGTCATGGCCGATAGCAGAGATGAACATGATGCTAAACTAGCTAAAGTTTTAGGAATCCTTGAAAACTCTGGCCTCACAGTTGATATTCGTAAATGTTAATTTGCTGGTACCAGTTTCACATATTTAGGACACGAAATTTGTGGGAAGGGCATCAATTCAAAAAAAGAACTACTGTCCACCATAAGAGATGGGGTTAGAGCCTTCCTGGGTCTCTCGGAATTTTATGCTAAATTTGTGCAAGAATTTGCCACTAAAACTTTCATTCTAAGACAACTTATAAAACAAAAGAATATGTTTGAATGGTCTAGTGCTTGTGAAGAAGCATTTACTAGAATTAAGAATGCCATTTGTGATGCTCCAGCTTTACAGGGGTTTAAACGTTTCTTACAAAGCATTGTTACCACAGATGCTAGTGGTAGAGGTCTTGGAGCGTTTTTAAGTCAAACCGATGACATTAGCAATGAAAGAACCATTGCATTTGCCTCACGCTCTATTTCACCTACTGAGAAAGGTACTCAGTGATAGAGAGTGAGGCTCTGGCATGCGCATGGGGCTTGGAACATTTTAGGCAATACATATGGGGGTATCACATTACTCTTAGAAGTGATCATAAGCCCCTTGTCAAGGTCCTCACTAGCAAGGGACCACAAAGTGCCTCACCTCGCCTTGCACGCACATCTGTCAGAATGATGGACTTCAATTATGAAGTGCAATATGTTCCAGGTGTCAAAAACACCGTTGCTGACTGTCTGAGTCTTTTACCGTTACCTGATGTGGGTGAGTCTACCTCAGATATTGAATTTATCTGTGTACCAAACATACTAGAAGACATACCTTGCATTTCTCATGCGAGGTGATTGGGCAAAAAAGTTTTCCCACTCATTTATGCACATTCTGGGAGTTGAGACATGACTTGTCATGTGAAGGAGGCCTTATCCTAAAGAATGGAAAATGTAAATCCAGAATTTGTAAAGTCAAACCCCGTGCTTGCCTTCAGTCCAAACTCCTTGACATCTGACATGAAGAACATTTAGGCATTGGTAAAAATAAAAGTAGAGTAAAAAATTCCTACTGGTGGCCAGGGTTAGACCATGAAATTCAAAGGAAAGTAAGAAGCTGCTCAGCTTGTGAGAATTCTGACAAATCCCAACGCACTTTTAGAGCACCTTTACAACCCCTTTCTAGCCCCAGTATGCCTTGGACCAGATTAGGTATGGACTTTTGTGGCATCATTTGGGAAAACTGTGAACAAATATATCTTATAGTTCTGGTTGATCACTTTTCAAAATTGCCTGAAGTAGAGGCTGTACATAAAACTGATACCATCATTAATTTCTTGCAGAAGTTATTTTTAAGAGAAGGTCTTCCCAAGTGCATTGTGACCAACAATGGCCCCCAATTTCCCTCTGATAATTTCAAACGATTCATAATGGACAATGGTATCACCTTCCTGCACCACCCGGCTGGTAATGCTGCAGTTGAGAGATTCAACTGAGTCATAAAAGGCATTATCCAACTGGCTAACCACAATGACCCTTCTTGGAGTAAAGAATTGGCGCACAACGTTATGTTATGTTATTTATTTTTGTATAGCGCTCGACTCGCTCGGGGGCATCTCGGCGCTGACTAGCAGTGTTGCTGCGACTGAAAGGGAGCAAATGAAACTAGAAAAGGAAGGCTTTAAGCTATTTCCTGAATGTGCTGTAAATGTCCATTTTGCGAAGGAAATCTGGTAACTCATTCCAGTACCTGACCTCGGGTCACTCCCCACGCCGCACGGCTCCCCCTGGGTGCCCGTGTCTCGTGTCCCTCTCCTGCTGCTGCCGAGGGTTCGCCGCCCCTGGTGACTGCTTGGCTGTACTGCTATTCTTGTTTGTATTCTCTCCCAACTTGTCTGTTTAACCTGCCTTTTGTTTTTTGTTTTTTGTATTTACCTTTTGTTGTTTGCTGCTTTTAGTCTCTCTGAATAGGCGCTCCTTTTGCGCCACTGCCCTCTGAGCCCCCCTGCCCCTCGCTTCCCGCCGCTGCTCCCTTGTGGCCCGCCCCTTTTTGCCTTTTTGGCTCCCTGCCCTCGCCCATTGGCCGCCCCGCTCCCGCCTCCCAGCTGCTCCTCCCTCCCACTTGGCCTCTCATGGAGAGCGGCGCACAGCAGTGAGTGTGACCTGACCTCGGGTCACTCCCCATGCCGCACGGCTCCCCCTGGGTGCCCGTGTCTCGTGTCCCTCTCCCGCTGCTGCCGAGGGTTCGCCGCCCCTGGTGACTGCTTGGCTGTACTGCTATTCTTGTTTGTATTCTCTCCCAACTTGTCTTTTTAACCTGCCTTTTGTTTTTCGTTTTTTGTATATTGCATTTTGTTTTTTGCTGCTTTTAGTCTCTGCATAGGCGCTCCTTTTGCACCACTGCCCTCTGAGCCCCCCCCCGCCCCCTGCTTCCCGCCGCTGCTCCCCTGCGGCCCCGCCCCCATGTGCCTTTTTGTCTCCATGTCCTCGCCCTTTGGCTGCCCCGCTCCCGCCTTCCAGCTGCTCCTCCCTCTCACTTCGCCTCTTATGGAGGGCACCGCGCGGAAGCGCAACAGACGCATGCAGCAGACGCGCGCAGCAGAGGCGCGCCAAAGGCAAGCCCGTCTGCGCTCATCCGTGCCCGTCCGTGCCCAGCGCCGTAACCCTTGGACCCTGCGCCCCCCGCAACACCAGACTGCACTATGACTCCAGCACCCTCCACACACTCAACACCGGACGAGACCACCCCTGCTACCGGGCCACCCCGAAGCGCACCCAAGGGCCCTTCACCTGCCGGAACTGCAGATTCACCAGCATTCAACCTACCAAACCACCAGCCAGAGACCCCAACCACCTCCGCTGCATCCTCCTCAACACTCGCTCCGCTCGCAAGCACACCATCGAACTCTGGGACCTCCTAGACTCCACCGCTCCCGACGTCGCCTTCCTGATGGAGACCTGGCTGAACGCCACCTCAGCACCAGACATCGCCATAGCCATCCCACAGGGCTACAAGATCTACAGCAGAGACCGCAC
Source organism: Lissotriton helveticus (assembly GCF_964261635.1). NCBI lineage: Eukaryota > Metazoa > Chordata > Amphibia > Caudata > Salamandridae > Lissotriton > Lissotriton helveticus. Next base: position 1,231,570,936 of record NC_136065.1, on the reverse strand, counting down.
CAATGGAGTGGGAGGGAGAATCGCCATCATCCACAAGGACACCCTCAGAGTCACGACCAACACCGACGACACCCTCACCACCGCTGAGCACATGCACTTCCAGATCCGCACCTACCCCAACACCACCCTCAGAGGAACACTCATCTACAGACCACCCGGACCACGAACACAGTTCAGCGACGCCATCGCCGACCTCGTTAGCACCCATGCCCTCGCCTCCACGGACTACGTCCTCATCGGGGACTTGAACTTCCACCTCGAAAACAACAACAACGCCAACTCCACCACCCTGATCGACAACCTCGCCAACCTCGGACTCAAACAGCTCGTGAAGACAACCACCCACGCCGCCGGACACACACTGGACCCCATCTTCCCCGCAAACCCCCAAGTCTCCATCAACCACACCACCAAACCCCACTGGACCGACCACAGATGTGTCCACTTCACCTTCAGGAAACCCAACACACACCACCGCACCCAACAGCTACCACGCCGCTGCTGGGGCAAGGTCACCAAGACCAACTCACTACCGCCCTCGCCCTGAGACCACCCGCCAACCCCACCAACCCAAACACCGCCGCGACCAACCTCAAACAGTGGATCAACGGCTGCGCCAACACCCTCGTCCCCCTCAAGACCTCCACAACCAACCACTCCAACAAAAAAGCCACCTGGTTCACTGAAAACCTCCGGATCTCCAAGCGCACCTGCCGGAAGTTGGAGAAGAAATGGCTCCACTACCAGACAGCCACACAGCCCACAAGAGCACCACCCGCAGACACCACCAACTCATCAAGACCGCCAAGAGGACCACCTTCAAAGACCGCCTAGACAACAACGCACACAACACCAAAGAGCTCTTCAGCATCGTGAAAGAACTCTCCAACCCCAGCTCCAACACCAACGACATCCCACCATCACAAGACCTGTGCGACTCCCTGGCCACCTTCTTTTACCGCAAGATCACCGTCATCCACGACAGCTTCAACTCGGACACCCCCGCACCCACCACCGAGTCCACCACCCCGTGACCACCACCTGCACCATCCGCCTGACCGCCTGGTCCCATGTCAAGGACGAAGACACCATCAAAACCATGAACTCCATCCACTCCGGTTCCCCATCTGACCCCTGCCATCAACACGTCTTCCACAAGGCCAGCACAACCATCACGCCGCACCCTCGGAAAACTATCAACAGTTCCTTCGAGACAGCAACCTTCCCGGAAAGCTGAAAGCATGCAGAGATCAAAGCCCTTCTGAAGAAGCCCAAGGCGGACCCCAAAGACCTCAAGAACCTCTGGTCCATCTCCCTGCTCCCGTTCCCGGCAAAAGTGACAGAGAAGATTGTCAAAAAACAGCTAACCCGCTACCTTGAGGACAACAACATCCTGGACCCTTCCCAATCCGGTTTTCACAGCAACCACAGCACCGAGACCGCCCTCATCGCCACCACTGACGACATCAGGATCCTGATGGACAAAGGAGAGACAGCCGCCCTCATCCTCCTGGACCTATCAGCAGCCTTTGACACAGTCTGCCACCGCACCCTAACAGCACGTCTCCATGACGCCGGAATTCAAGAGAAGGCCCTGGCCTGGACCACATCCCTACTCTCCGGCAGAACCCACAGCGTTCGCCTCCCACCTTTCCGCTCAAAAACCACCGAGATCATCTGCGGCGTCCCACAGGGATCCTCCCTCAGCCTGACGCTGTTCAATATCTACATGGCACTGCTCGCCCACGTAGCACGACAACATAACCTCAACATCATCTCCTTCGCCGACGACACCCAGCTGATCATATCCCTCACAGAAGACCCCCACACCGCCAAAGCCAACCTCCACAGAGGAATGAAGGCCGTAGCCGACTGGATGTAGGACAGCAGACTGAAGCTGAACTCAGACAAGATGGAGGTCCTCATTCTCGGACCCACCCCATCAGCCTGGGACGACTATTGGTGGCCCACATCACTAGGCACAGCCCTGGAACCCATAGACCACGCACGCAACCTGGGGGTCATCCTCGACTCCACCCTCTCTATGACCAGGCGAGTCAACGCCGTCTCCGCTTCCTGCTTCAACACCCTCAGAATGCTCCACAGGATCTTCAAATGGATCCCCCCCGACACAAGAAAAACCGTCACCCATGCCCTCATCACCAGCAGACTCGACTACGGGAACGCCCTCTACTCAGGAACAACAACCAAGCTCCTGAGACGACTACAACGAATCCAGAATGCCTTGGCACGACTGATCCTCGACGTCCCTGACACAGCCACATAACACCCCACCTGAGAGGCCTGCACTGGCTCCCGTCAACAAGAGGATCACCTTCAAACTCCTCATCCACGCACACAAAGCACTTCACAACACCGGACCCACATACCTCAACAGCCGACTCAGCTTCCACACCCCCACCGGAAGCCTTCACTCAGCCAAGCTCAGCCAACCTCGCCCTCGCCACAGTTCCTCCTATCCGGAAAGCCACCGCCGGCGGCAGATCCTTTTCCTACCTTGCCGCCAAGACCTGGAACACTCTCCCTCACAGCCTACGACAAACCCAGGACCTGCTGGCCTTCAGAAGACTACTCAAGACCTGGTCTTCGATCAGTAGCGCCCCCCCCCCAGCGCCTTGAGACCCTCACGGGTATGTAGCGCGCTTTAGAAATGGATTGATTGATTGATTGATTGACCTTGGAGCTAGGTATGAGAAGGTTTTTCCTCCAGAGCGACACAGCCTTATGCGTGGAATTTGTAGGAGATCTTGCGCCCCCGACCTAAGGTTTCTATGGAGTACATATTTGTTGAATCTCTTTTGGAGTTATTTGGGGCCTCTTCCTTTAAGTGCTGTATAGGTTTGATAGCAGATCTTTAAGTATGATCTTTTTCTCACTGGGAGCCAGTGGAGTTTGCGCAGTAATGGAACCGATGCGGTGCCCGCTGGGTGATTCAATACCATTCTAGCTGCAGTGTTTTGAATCACCTGCAGGTTATTCAGCAGGGTCTCTCCAACCCCTGCCAACAGAGCATTGCCATAATCCAATCGGCTGATGACCATAGCCTGGACCAAGGTTTTTAGGTGGGTTGTTGGCATAAAGGGGAGGATTTTGCGTAGCAGACGCAGGCTATAGTAGCATGAGCTGGTTGTTGCAACAATGTGGTCTTTCATAGATAGAGGCTGATCTAGTTTCAACCCTAGGTTTAAAACACATTGGGTCCGGACTGGGGCTGCTCCCAATTGGGTAGGCCACCAGTCATCCGACCAACTAGCTGTGGCTTTGCCCATTAGCATTATCTCGGTCTTGCCAGGATTCAGCTGGAGACAATTCTGCGTCATCCAGTTGGAGATTACAAGCATATCTTTGGCAAACCGTGCTTTCTCAGCTACTGTATCCGTACCGATCGGGAACATGAGCTGAGTATCATCTGCATAAGAGATGATCTCGAAGCCCTGTTGTTCTGCAATCCCTGCCAGAGGAGACATATAAACGTTAAACAAAGTAGTTCTTAGGCAGGAGCCCTGAGGGACACCTCTATCCAAGCTAATTGGGTTTGAAAGATGAGAACCAAGTGTTCTGCCGGACATGAAGTTTCGTATCCATTTTAGGGCTGTCCCTGGATTCCACAAGAAGCTAGTCTCTCCGCTAGCATTTTATGTGAGATGGTGTCAAATGCTGCGGAGAGATCTAGAAGCAACGGTATTGCCGAACCACCTTTTTCTGTTTCTAATCTAAGCGAGTCAGTGACTGCTAGTATGGTGGTTTCTGTGCTAAAACCCTGTCGAAATCATGATTGTGAGGGGTCTAAAACTTCGTTTTGCTCCAGGTATTGACTCAGTTGCTTATTAATCATGCTCTTCAACACCTTAGCCAGTAAAGGTAGGAGGGAGATCGGGCGGTATTTGCCGAGTTCTCGTAGTTCTGCCGTGGGTTTCTTCAGGATAGGACACACAAAAGCTTCCTTCCAAGTACTAGGGATAACCCCGGATGAAATGGATGAATTGTACAGTTGGAGAATAGCTGGCGCATAACTGGTGGCTAGAAGAGCCATAATCTTAGGTGGACAGAGATCGGTTGATGAACCCGATTTCGCTGAGGCCAGTGCTTTTGAAACATCCTCTAGGGTAATTGGGTCAAAACAGCCCAAGGTGTGTCCTAACCTTTTATCCAGCTCCCCATGCCTACTTGGGCTATCCGGTGCATGGACAATTTTCACTGGAAAGTTCTCATATATTCTAATAATTTTTTTCTTGGAAGCAGCTAACAAGCTGATCACAATAGTCTTGCGTTTCCAGAGGGGATTGCCTGCACGCATGAGGAGACACAAAATCCTTTACAATGTTAAAAATGGCTTTGGAGGCATTGGCAGCGCCTTCAATTTGGTTGAGAATGAATTGGCGTCTAGCCATTTTTAGGTTGGAGTGGTAGATGGTCAACCTATGGGCTTTCCGAGTTACACCATGTGAATCTACAGGCACTAGCCCCTTTGTGTTATTAAGAGGTAGAAACCCTATCACCAAAGATAATGTAGGGAGGTTAGCACCCAAGAAGGTAGCTCGGTCCACAGAAAGGGATTCCAGACATAGTTGCAAACCTGTTAGCATTCGCAAGGATGACAAAGTTAGAGGAAAAGAAAGTGGTTTTGTCAAATAGAGACAAAAAGCAAACTGGTTTGGAGTATCACAGGCACTCTACCTCTCTTAAATATGATTGGCTTCTGGAAAATGACACCTGTAGGGATTGCATCCTTGATGATTCTGTAGTGAGATCTTCAAGTAGAATCATTGTCCCGAGTGGTGATGTTGTCCGCAATGAGAAAAGAGGTAATTCTACAAGTGAGGAGACCGATGATGAAACACAACGTGCCCCTATCGCCAGTAAAGAAAATAACGTACAAAACAATGACAAGGTTAACACTGAACAAAGTTGTTCCTTTCACAATGATCCCCACAAAAGGGGATTAGCAGTAAGGGAAACCGTTTTGATTAGGCAACGTAGAGAATTCAGATTACCCGCAAGGTTGCGAGACTTGGTGTATGAATAACTTCCACTTCTTTTTCTGTATCCCTTTTGCATACAGTCATTTTATTACCCTATATGCATATGTATATTTCATTATTCTCCATTTTCTTGCCTTCTTCCCATCCACCCCACACCTCCTCCGTTCCCTCCAGTTTCCATTTCCACTGTTGCATTTCACTTTGTTTTACTGATAAAAAGGAGATGTGTTGTTTCATGGCCTCATACTCATTGTACTTGCCTCGCGCTGCCTACCTGGCCATGAGCGCTTGCTCAAGGTTCTATGACATCCATCGGTTCTGGAATAGAACCTTGGGCATGGGCGGCAGTTGGAGGACAGTTGAGGCGGAATTCTTGTACCAAGAGGACACGCATCCCGGTGTCAGGGCATTAATCAATAAAGACTATTTTCCTTACCTGCTACTCCTCATTAGTATTTACAAATACCTATATGTAATCCCCAAGATTTCAGTCCTTCCATTTACTGGTCCCACTATTTTGGAATGCCCTCCTGTACCCTACTCAAGCCATCCAATCTCACATTGAAGTCAAAAGAATTCACAAGAGCTAACTCCTTGCCCTGGACAACCCATCTGGAGTCTGTCCACAAAGATGAAAATATAGAATTATTTATCTAGCAAATGTTTAATCTAGTCAGCATTGTTGTACTTTAAGCGCACACCATCTATGGTAATATCCTAAAAACTCTGTCACTTCATGTTGCTCACGACTTGATGTGGTAACTGATCTTAGGTACAACTTCACTAAAACGTTTAAGCGAAACTTTGATATAGAGTTTACTCGATCAATGAGCAATTCCAAAAAAACAAATACAACCAATTATTGTGGATATTGAGAGACCTGTGTGGTCACAGAATCAGTGATTGTTACACTGTCTTTGCAGGTCACCATCTTGGGAACAGTTTATTTAATGACATTCACTGTCCTGCATATCTACACATGTACCAAAGACACTCAATTTAGTACAGACCATCAGATTCCAGTTGCTTAGGTCTCTTTTTTTACTATAATAGTATGATTAGGTCAACTTTATCTTTGCAAATTCCTGTCTCAAAGTAGCAGTAGCAAACATATTGTTTTGTCCTTACAGGTTTGCTATTTACAATTATATGTTTGGTTTCTCAACAGTTAAACCATCATACTTAAAAACAACATCGTCGGTACCATTAGTGCCTCATCGTATCAACATTGCGATATCTCATGCATTTCAGTTACATTGAAGTGGCAGTCCTTCCATTCATACTTTGGTCACAAAGCATTGAAAGGTTACCAACTGCCCTTGTCATGGAGTCACCATTTGCAAATTGGAAGCTGTCCACGTGGACAGATTGTGTTCTGTAAACAATATTGGAATGAACAGTGCCCAGACTTCCACATACTATCAGCTGGACAAAGCCTTCTTCGGGTATTTCACTAAAACCTTTTTCCTCTGGGCGCTTTCCCACTGTGATGCAGAGTGAAAGCATGATTGGTTTAGGTGGTGTGCCTGTGAGTGTCCAGTAAATACGTAAGCCACATACCCAGGGCAAGTACTGCACTGGATAATAGTGGGACACAGCACTGATTGTGCCACTCACCAGAAAATCCTTTCAAACATGTCTCAAGCCTGCCAGTATAGGTCTGTGGGTGTGCAGTTGTGCTTATGATCAGGTTGGCATTTATAACAAGTAACCCAACCCTGAGTGGGCCTTCGATTACCCTGAGGGGCAGAGATACTGGTAGCGAAAGGCAGGACAGGTACCCATGGGTGTTTTATGCCTAGATAGTGACGAACCCCCATGTGGGTTTTCTCTACCTAGGAGGCTGGCTTTTTCCATGGGACAACACTGTGGTTGCTGATTCTCTTTTAGTGGCATTAGGGCCCTGGACACTCTACCTCGGTAAATGCAGTGTGAAAGTGCGTGCACCCTTCCTACACATGTTATGAAGTGGTGCTTAACTGCAGGCCGGTGTGGGTGCACTTGCACTTATGATGTTTTTAATCAGCTCTCAAACCTGCCTTTTCAGGCCTGTGTGTGGACACTTGCACCTATGATATTTTCAAACATGTGTCAAGCCTGCCATTGCAGGCATGTGTGTGTGCACTTGAATCTATAATGTTTTTAACCATGTGTCAAGCCTGCCATTGCAGGACTGTGTGTGCGGGATACCACTTATGCTAAAGGTAGCCTTTCGAAACCACTAGCCAATACTGAGGAGACCTTTCACTACCACTAGAGCACCCCTAGGATAAGTCTTGAGGGGTGAAGCAAGTGGTCGGTGAAAGGCAGGGCAGGTACACATGTGTGTTCAATGCCCAGGTAGTGTGGAAGACCCATGTGTGTTTTCACTACCTATGAGGTTTGCTCTTTCCAAATGTTAACATGGGGAATGGTTGAAATTACTTCACGCTGTAATAGTGGCTTGCAGTGGAGCAGCCTAGTAATGTTTCCTATCATTGGATTCACAATGACAACCCATCTCCTGTGGTAAAGGTGGATTTGTTACTAATAGCTTAGAAATGCCACTTCTAGACAGTGGGCATTTCTCTGTCCTAAAACTCTTCGTGTGCCTTTTAGTTTGACTACAGTCCACACTGGAGGCAGGAGGAGCACATCTGTGCATTCCCCAGTGACCACTATAAACATTGACAACCCAAATGACACTTGGTGACAAGGTGATAAAAACAAGTGAGAGTGACGACGCAAGTGAACGGGGTGAACAGCCTGGACGGCGCAGAGTGACAAAAATATATACAGTGTAGGCTAAAGAATAAGTTCAAATTATTTCAAATTGCAAGTAAGACACAGTTGTGAGCCAAAAGTAGTGCGCCAGAGAATTGCGCTGCAATGTCGACGGCGTTTCGATCCACAGTTATTTGGGATCCTCTTCAGGACAGGGTTGACAGATTGTAGAAGTGCTGCAGGGGGACAAAATTAATTTTAACAAATCGGGCAATGGGACTGGAAAGACTTACTGCGGGGGGGTTTTTGTGAGCCGGGTGGGAAAACTCTCAACCACATGTGTATGAGCCAAATTATTAAAGGGCAAACCTATGTAGTAATCGTGATGGTAGTGATTGGAATCATGCATTTATATGGCGCGTGAGCTAAGGACAGGGGGCCTACGATTGAAGGGGAAGGATAGTCCAGGGTTAAGAAATTGCAGACATTTAATGGCGGTGTACCTGAGTAAAAGGTAAACGCTGGTACTAAGTAGTTGCCAGTCGTAACAACCCCCCCCCCTTTCCCCGCTTCTCCTTCCCTGAACCTTGTTCTTCATTTCGTAGGATCGCCTGAAATCATTGCTCCTTCACGACTGGCAACTACTTAGTACCAGCGTTTACCTTTTACTCAGGTACACCGCCATTAAATGTCTGCAATTTCTTAACCCTGGACTATCCTTCCCCTTCAATCGTAGGCCCCCTGTCCTTAGCTCACGCGCCATATAAATGCATGATTCCAATCACTACCATCACGATTACTACATAGGTTTGCCCTTTAATAATTTGGCTCATACACATGTGGTTGAGAGTTTTCCCACCCGGCTCACAAAAAAACCCCCGCAGTAAGTCTTTCCAGTCCCATTGCCCGATTTCTTAAAATTAATTTTGTCCCCCTGCAGCACTTCTACAATCTGTCAACCCTGTCCTGAAGAGGATCCCAAATAACTGTGGATCGAAACGTCATCGACATTGCAGCGCAATTCTCTGGCGCACTACTTTTGGCTCACAACTGTGTCTTACTTGCAATTTGAAATAATTTGAACTTATTCTTGAGCCTACACTGTATATATTTTTGTCACTCTGCGCCGTCCACGCTGTTCACCCCGTTCACTTGCGTCGTCACTCTCACTTGTTTTTATCACCTTGTCACCAAGTGTCATTTGGGTTGTCACATGAATGCTTTCATGTACAGTGCAGCTTTACAACTGTATTCCCATATGAAAAAACAGTGAATAACAAGCCTTACACTAATGAATTGAGCCTCCTTGTTGTCCTTCATCTGTAATGCTTTTTGCATGCTTATTTTAAATTGTCTTATTTACTGATACCTATTGGGACACTGTGTTCTATACATACCATATACCCAGTCCCAGTTTGGTCTATGGGTTTCACTCCTGTTCTTCTTCACAACTATAAACATTGGGCATGCAACTGGAACAACAGACCTCTGCCATTTGAGGGCTTGGCTGGATTGATTGGAGGAAGAGGTTTTGACACTTGGCCTCTGTGAAGCCCCCCTAAAGATTAGGATCTGCATTCCACGGCCTCTTGGCAGACAGGACTGACATTTTGAGGAAACATTTGTGGCTCAAAGGGAAACTCTCTGAACCACCCCCAACTTCAAAGGCACACTGCATATAACTGCTGGTGCCATACTTCAGCATGGAAGAGATACACTTTTGGGGAAGTGGGAGGGACATCCAGGAATGGCATGGTGCACAGTGCCAGAGGAATCTGCTGTGCACAATGAGGATTACTGGCATTTGAAGGGACCGTGCCCCCTTCCTGAATAGTGGCTGGCCTGGACTGACTTTCTGCTGCTGTATGGCACACCAAGTGTGCTCTACAAGGGCTTGTTGGCTTGCCCCTTGTAGTCTTGTGCAGGGACATTAAAGACCTCCCACGAGGGACCCACACCATCTACTTGTGACACCTGGAGAGCGGTGCCCTCTTAAGTGCCCATGTTGTCTGCTGGATCCCAACTGGTAGTTTGGATGGAACTAAGCATTGTGGCTGGTGACTAAATTGCCTTTTGCGGAGCCCCAAAGATATTGCCCAGATCTAAGGAGTGTGGCCTCTACATCGTTGTGGCCTCAACACACATAGGTACATAAGTGTCTTGTTAGTGGGGGGCGGATTCACTGTTTACAGGATCCTGCATGGCCTGCTTCATCTATCGTGCTGTATCTTTCCCGTGGGACACACCAACTGCCTGCCCATTGCCTACAGTGTTCGATTCACAGGCTACCACCCTCGGAGGGAGCGCATACCTGTAGCAGTGCCGTGTTCTACCTCGTGGGGCACTGCTAAACTTGCGCCTATGTGTGTGACTGGAATTGTGTGCTGCGACCCATATCTACACGCACCAGGCATTGTGCTTTATTTCCAGGGAGGTACAGATTTTGCAACTCTGTGTTGTGTTTGACCAGTATTGTCTGGTGCGGCCCGTATCAACGCACACCAGGCATGGTGCCTCATTTCTAGGGAGGTGTGGATGAGCTGATTTCTGTTCTGTTGTGCCCAGATTGCCTGGGTGCTACTTTGATTGACGTGTGTCTGATGGGGTGCCTCCTCCTCCCCGTTCTACCTTGTGCAGCACTGCTAAACATGTGCCTGTAGGTGTGACTTGAATTGTCTGCTGCAACCTGTATCAATGTGCACAAGGCATTGTGCCTTATTTCCACGGTTGTACGAAATTTGCAACTCTTTACTGTGTGTGACCGGGACTGTCTGGTGTGACTTGGATCAATGTGCACCAGATGTTGTGCCTCCTTTCCAGGGAGGTACTGAGTTTGTGAGTCTTTATTATGTGTGAACGGAACTGTTTGGTGTGGCTCATATTAATGCTCACCAGACATTGTGCCTCATTTCCAGAGAGTGCAGAGGAGCAGATTTGTGTTCCGTTCTGCCTAGATTGCCTTGGTGCTACTTTGATCGATGTGTGTGTGACGGACTGCCTCCTTCTTCCGAGAGGCTCCCCTGCTTCATCCCCATTCATCGACTGTTCCTTTTGTGCCCTCAGTGTGGCGGATCAACTGCCCTCTCCTCACCGGGACTGGACTACTTTGTGTTGCAGATTGTTTTGCCCGGTCCAGGCCTGGGTGGTGAGAGTAATTGACAGGGATGAGGAACGCTTCCAAGAGCAATCGCAAGCGGGTCAAGAGACTGCGTGCCGCCATGCTTCGCAGAACAGGGCTGTTGGCAGAAGGACAATTATGGAACCTTTTGATTGCACGACTATCGCCCTCAGCCCACTTCTGCTCCTCATACCATGGGTGAACTTCCCGAGTAGTGGCCAAACCCCCATTTGACGACTGCTGCCTAATTAGCCCTGCTACCTAACGCCACCTTCTTCTCTGGGACCCTGACCAAGTGTGATTCAAGCTGCAATCAGCCTAGTATCAGGGTTGTTTTTCTTTTATCTACAACCCGTGGGTGTAGCATAGATGGAGTTAGTGGAAAGGTGGAGAAGGACTTAGGCCACAAGGTCCACATTTGTGTTATCACCTGACCTGCCTGATATCCGTTGCACAGCATTATTGTGCTGTGTGCATGTGTGTGCGAGTGTGCTCCACAGAAACCAGCCTCATGTCCATTGTACCACGTATTAGTGCTGAGTAAATGTGCTGAAGTGACTGCATGCGGACCGCCTGAAATTAATTACATGACACTACGGTGTTGCTTTACACATTGATTCCTTGCCAGAAAGAATACTATGTTTGAAATTGATTTTTATCTGAATGTCCTTGGTCCTCAGTGCTGTTTAAAAGTGTTGTAATTGTCTAGGTGTACACATTTCTGATATTGTGATCTGTGGTGCACCCTATAACTGTGCAGTATTGAATTGTAATAATTGACAAGGTGGGCCTAGCTCTGACAACGTTTCACACCAAATAAGGGTGCTGTAAGTAAAGTAGGATCTTTCCCAAGTGTGCATACTACTGAGGTTGGGCCTAGTACTGCTAGTAATATTTCCAAATACGATTTATGCCCAGAAATACATGATGTTCATGTTGTGTTAAGTAATGGTGTGTTGAATACAAACCTTATTTACATACACCATGTGTGAAGTCTCTTTTGTGAGGCTCATTGTACTTTTTGTGTGAGTGCTGTGCCAGTGCTTTACACATTGTCACTGTGATAAGCCTGACTGCTCAGTGCCAAGCTGGCCAAGTATGAGCACAGAATATACAGAAAGTCTAATCACCCACCCCTAATAGGAGTGATAGGTTCTGCCTGGCCAGGTAACCACTTCAGCCAACCAGAAAGTGCCAGTTCCAACACCATCTCTGATACCTGTTTGTAAAATGTCACTTTTTTGGCCCTGCAATTCCTATCCCGCTAAGTGCGCTCTGAGAATGTGAATGCAGAGAGGGAGATCCACTGTGCGTTGAAGGTTTCCAGCTCAAAATTCAGATTGCCACTTGGTAAGCTTTTTCTCCAGTCTCAAATTGCCTACGCTCATTGACAGCTCTGCTCCCTGGATCATTCATTATGTACCATATAAAGACACTAAGGGCCATATGTATCATGCAAATTCGCCTTCGCAAAGGCCGAAATTCGCCGATTTTCGGCCTTTGCGAATGCGAATTTGCTAAATGGAATGTATGAAGCAAAACTGGTGCAAAATAAGGAATCGCAAAATTTGCGATTCCTTATTTTGCAATTGCATTTAAGGAATCACAAATTGTGCGATTCCTTAAATGCAATGTATGTAGCAAAAAAAATTAGCAAAATGCCCTTAAGGAATCGCAATTTACCACCAACTTCTAGTTGGTGGTAAGTTGCGAATTCCTTCAAAAAATGCAAATTTTTGCATTTTTCAAAGGGCCATGTGACGCACGGGCATGTATGGGTGCCACATGTGCACCCATGCATATTTCAGGGGTGCAACAGGGTGTCCTTTGGACACCCCTGCACCCTTGAAATTATTCTCAATTTGCGATTAGCAAATTGCGAATCGCAAATTGAGAATAACTTCCCATTCATTCCTATGGGCCTCCTGGCCCATAGAAATGAATGGGAAAGTATTCCTTAATTGCGATTCGCAATTTTCTAATCGCAATTAAGGAATTCTAAGGAATCGCAAAAAAATGCGATTTTGTACATACATACTGTTAGACCTGTCTGGCTTTTTGCGTAGTCCCTCCAATTTATTATTTATTTTGTCCCCTTTTTGCCCCTCATACTTTTATTAATTTTTGCATCCACTAGTTTTTTTCAAGGTGTTGGTCAAGGGGATAGGTGTTCTTTCCCCCTCATAGTTTTTCACCTCAGGCCTAGAGGCCTTTTCTGACAGGAATATAATTGGAGTCACAAAATTGTGGCTACCAACTGTCCCAACTGACAAACCTAGAACCTGTCCCATAGAGTAGAATAGGGCATTCCAGAACCTTCTGGTCCCTTCTGGACCCCTGAGGGTCAGCCTATAAAAGGCGGAATGCTGGACAGCCATTTTGTCTTATCAGAGAGAGTCAGCTGGAGGACAGGCTGTAGCAGAAGGTGGGGGGAGGTTAGACTAAGGGTTGACCTCCTGGACTGGGACGCTGCCCTATTGATCCACCACTCTACCCCCCTAGGGTTACTTGTCTTGTCCCCGCTGTTTAGGGTTACTGGAGACCCTGGGCGCCTGACCAATCCCCAGACTGGAAGAATGGGGATGTAAAGAGGAGAAGGAGACTGCAGCACTGTCGAGTGCAGTCCTCTGCCCAGTGAAAAGACTTTAGTGAGACTGTTGCTAAGAGAATCTCAAATGGAGAGGGGTTAATCTTTGTGGCCCCCTTTCTCCGCTCTTTAATTGAATTCTGCCCCGGTTGCTGGCATCTCCCCCTGATGACAAAATCCCACAGTGTCCCTCTTCCTACCTGTCGTGACGAGTGCTGAGGGAGCGGAGGCAGAGAGAAGTCGAGCTGAACTGCTCCTGAATTGGCGTGGTGAGCGGCGCCGATTTGGAGCCGTGGTTGCCAGTCCTGAAGTGAGGAGTGGTCCTGGAGGAGTCCTTGTGGATTTCCGAGTGGGCGGAGTAGCAGGGAGTCGTCGGCGGAGGAGCGCGGGCTCCAGCGGGAAGACACTTTCCCCTCGCGCATGCCCCGTTGAGCCGCCCGGCTCTGGAAGGCGGAGCCAGCGAGCGAAGGGGATTGGAAGCGGCGCTCGTTAGCGCCCGTCGGACCTACTCGCGCCAGCCCTGGGGTTGTGTGGCCGGTAGCGGAGGAGACCAGCGGTGACTCTGGCTCTCCGGCGAGACATTCCCCGGACCTCCCCGCATCTGCCTTGAGTTTAGCTCGCGGGACGGGTGGAAACCGCCTCAACAGTTACCGGCTGGGACCTCGGTTGAACCGCGTGACAGGGCGGAATTTTGGCACAGTAAGGAGAGTGTGGGGTGAAGGGGGAGGACTGTGTCCTAGATCATTTCCTGAGGGAAGGAGAGTTAACACTAGTGCATGATAAAGTGATCTAGTTTCACCAGTCGTTTTCCCCCTACTGTGACCTTGGAGGTGGGGGTGAAATTGGATGATAAGAACCACGTTGCTAACTGGTCTGAGGAAAGACATCTACTAGACCAGAATCTGGGAGTAGCACCACTGCCAATGCTGTGCTGAGAGTACCTGCTGATTAAGTAGGGGTAAAAGTTCCTCATAGAGGCTGCTGGCACTGATGTAAACGTCTTGTATAACTGAAATCTCTCATTGGATGTGTACCTTTTTGGTGGGTAGTGGTGTTGAGGGGGAAAAGTTTTAGAGTCTCATAGAAATCAAATCTAACCAATCCTGGAATCTAATGTAATGTACTATTGATGCTGATAGTGATGTAAGTTAGCACTTCTGAAAGTATTATTATTAATTTCATGACAACTGTATGTACTAAGCTGTGATTTCTAAAGACATAAGAGCAAAGAATATTTTTATAAACAAGCTCGTATTTTTCCAACATTGGTGTAGTGTAATTTTTGGGTGTTTTTGCGTTGATTTACTGCTGGGTGGTTTGCAACCTTTACGCTTAAGCCTCTAGTGATTGTGTCTTACCCTAGGCCAGGCTACCCTAGGTGACCTGACGTAGTTAGGTTCCAACAAGTTGGTGTCTAGCGGTGGGATCCTGACTGTGGTTGCAGCTACTCAGTAGTAATTGAACGTAATACACTAGCCTACACCAGGAGTTTTCTCCTAGCGGCCCTCCTAATTTGTCCTTTTGTTTTTCCAAATTTGTTCCTGGTGGTGGGGTGGAGGTGGCTTTAGGTTGCCCTTGCAACTCTAATTTCCTGGTGTGTATAACTTGGTATTTCCTGTTGTAAAATGGAGTTTGCACTAGAAAACCTAGATACCTATTCTGTGGCTCAGCTGAAAGATTTCTGCCAGAAAATGGGGGTATTTTTTAAGCATGGTGCCAAGAAGGGGGAACTCCAGACCAGTCTAAGGGCTTGGGTGGAGGCACACAAAGAAGGAAAGGAGGAGGATGAAGGGACAGACCGGGACACGGTTGTGGAGATAGATGGATTATTCCACTCTGAGGGGGAAAACCTACTCCCAGGACCAGTGTCCTACTCCAGGAAGGGCAGTAGTGCCTCTGGGGGAAGCTTAACTGAAGCAGAGCTCACTGACAGGAGGGAAAAGAGGCAATTAAAATGGGAGTTGGCTAAGCTGGAGCAGGAGAAGGAAGAGAAGAGGATGGTTCATGAGTTCAGGTTGAAAGAGTTGGAACTCCAGGCCCTGCAACGGGGGCCCTCTCCTGTAATAAATGGTGGCAGCGAATCCAAAGAAACAGCCAGGGAGTCCAGACCCTATTTGCCAAAAGACCTTATAGCTAGCTTTAGTCAGGGGGACGACATAGCCAAGTGGTTGGCTGCCTATGAGGTCTCCTTAAGAGCCCATGGGGTGCAGGAGAAGCACTGGGGGGGTGGTTTGTATAGGTACATGCCTCCTGCTGGTCGGGACACCTTGCTGGCCCTGGAACCAGAGGAGCAAACCAACTACCCCACCATGAAGCTAGCATTAGTAAGGAAGTTTGGGCTTACCCCAGAAAGGTACCGTCAGAAGTTCCGGGGGAGCCACAAGTTGAGCACCCAGAACTGGGTGGACTTCCTTGATTACGCACGTAAGGCATTGGAGGGCTGGGTCAAGGGCAGTGAGGTGAAGGATTATGAGGGGTTGTATGATCTATTTTTGAAAGAGCACCTCCTCGAGAAATGTTTTCCCGAGCTGCGCCAACACCTGGTGGACAGCAAGCTGACCAATCCCCGGAAGCTTGCAGAGGAGGCGGACATCTGGGCAAGTACCCGGGTGTCCTCAAAGGGGACTGGATGGGATTCCCAAAAGGCCGGACAGGGCGCCCCCCAGAAGAAGGAGGGGGGAGATAAAAAGAGGGAGTTCACTAAAGGTCCCCAAAACAATTTCCAAGGAAAGGGAACAGGTTTCACTCCTAAGGCAAACCCGCCCAGAAACCCTAATCCTGGCCAAAGCCAGCAGCCAAGGGTTCTCCACTGTTTTGAGTGTGGTGGTGTTGGACATTATAAGGCAGATGTCAGATGCCCAAAGAGACCACCCCTTCCCACCGGAGGAAAACCACCGGGAGTAGCTAGTGTAGCGCTCGGGGAGGAGTTGCCCTTAGATAAGGGGGGTGAGTGGGCGGGTGTCACCTTAGTGTCCCTGGGAGAACGGGAGATGGTTCCTAAGATCCAGGTGCCCCCAAATACTGCAAAGTATGGGCAATGGGTCACCATCAACGGCCAGAGAGGGGAGGCTCTGAGAGATACAGGAGCCAGTATGACTATGGTGAGAAGTCAACTGGTATCTCCAGAGCAGGTGGTTCCCCATGTACTCCACCCCGCCGCGATGGCTGACGGCAGAATGGGCCACTATCCAGTGGGTGAGGTTCCCTTTGAGTGGGAAGGGGTTGCAGGTTCACTTCGAGTTGCCGTAAGCCCTGCCGTGCCAGTTGATTGTCTGCTGGGGAATGACATGGAGCACAACACTTGGAGAGAGGTGGAATACCGGACGCACTCTGCGATGCTGGGTACACCTGACTGGGCCTGTGTGAGCACACGGTCTGCGACTGCCCGGAGAGAGAGTTCGCCTGGGTTGGAGCCTGGAACAATGGCCCAACCCGCTGCCAAAAAGGGACAGACCCGAAGTCAGGAAGAGCCTGCTTTGGCTTCCACACCCCATGTGACAGATCGGCCACCTGCGGTGGTGGACCAGGAGTCCGTGGAGGGGGAAGTAGACTCTCTGGAGGATCTACCCATCCCTGCTGAGTGGCATGTGGAGGGAGGGCCTACCAGAGAGGAATTCTGTAAGGCGCAGAGGGAGTGCCCTACCCTTGAGGGACTGAGGCGTCAGGCTGAAGCCCAGGCAGCAGGGGATGTTACGGGACACTACCATATTTACTGGGAGGATGGACTCCTCTACAGTGAACTCAAGGTACCCTTACCTGGCTCATCAAGGGCCTTGGTAGTCCCGCAACAATACCGAGCCTTTCTGCTGGAATTGGCTCATGCTATACCCTTGGCAGGACACTTAGGTCAGGACAAGACCTTTGCTCGGCTTGTCCTCCACTTTTATTGGCCTCAGATGAAAGTGGCGTCCAACACTTACTGTCGGACATGTGTATCCTGCCAGGCCAGTGGGAAAACAGGGGTAAAGCTGAAGGCTCCCCTGGAACCACTTCCAGTCGTTAGCACCCCCTTTGAAAGGGTGGGCATTGACATTGTAGGGCCTTTAGATCCACCAACAACAGCGGGTCACAGGTTCATCCTGGTTCTGGTGGATCATGCCACACGGTACCCAGAGGCAATTCCTCTGAGGACAGTCACTGCACCTGTGGTGGCTAGAGCCCTAATGGGGATCTTTACCCGAGTGGGATTCCCCAAGGAAGTTGTGTCTGACAGGGGGACCAACTTTATGTCAGCTTACATGCGGGCAATGTGGAAGGAGTGTGGAGTGACCTACCGGTTCACCACTCCTTATCACCCCCAGTCAAATGGACTGGTTGAGAGGTTTAATAAAACCTTGAAGGGCATGATCAGAAGTCTGCCCGAAAGCCTGCGGAGGAAATGGGACGTCCTCCTACCCTGTTTGCTATTCTCTTACAGGGAAGTGCCACAGAAGGGAGTGGGCTTCAGCCCCTTTGAACTTCTGTATGGGCACCCTGTACGCGGTCCTCTCAGCCTGGTGAAGGATGGTTGGGAGAAGTCTCCCAGGAAACCCCCCCAGGATGTGGTGAGCTACATGCTGGTATTCAGGAGCCAAATGGCGAAGTTGTGGAAGCAAGCTTCTGACAACTTGGAGGCCAGCCAGGCAGTCATGAAAGAGTGGTATGACCACAATGCTCACCAGGTGGAATTGGAGCCTGGCCAGAAAGTGTGGGTGATGGAACCTGGGGAGCTTAGTGCCCTCCAGGATCGCTGGACAGGCCCATTTGAAGTGTTGGAAAAGAAGGGTAAGGCCACATACCTGGTGGACCTTAAGACCCCTCGACAGCCCCTACGGGTGCTGCATGCCAACCGACTCAAACCCCACCATGAGAGGCCCGAGGTCATTTTAATGATGGTGACTGATGGGGAAGAGGAAGCGGTAAACGAACCTCTCTCAGACTTGTTCTCGTCTCAAAAGAAAGATGGGTCAGTGGAGGGAGTGATTCTCTCTCCCACTCTAACTCCTGAGCAGCGGGAGGACTGCCACTAGATACTGGAGCAGTACTCTACACTGTTCTCCCTTGTCCCGGGAAGGACTCACCTGTGTACCCATGATGTGGACACAGGGGACAGCCCACCAGTGAAGTCGAAGACCTACCGGCTGTCCGACAAGGTGAAGGCTAGCATCCATGGAGAGGTTGCCAAGATGCTAGAGCTGGGAGTTATAGAACCTTCCAACAGCCCTTGGTCCAGTCCAGTGGTGCTAGTGCCAAAAGCCGCTCCACCAGGCACCACACCAGAACTGAGGTTCTGTGTGGATTACCGGGGACTGAACTCAGTTACAAAGACTGATGCTCATCCGATCCCTAGGGCGGATGAATTAATTGACCGGCTAGGAGCTGCCCAATACCTAAGTACCTTTGACCTCACTTCAGGGTACTGGCAGATCTCCTTGACAGATGGAGCAAAGGAAAGGTCAGCCTTCTCCACGCCTGAGGGACACTTCCAATTTTGTGTAATGCCCTTTGGGCTCAAAAATGCCCCTGCCACTTTTCAGCGGCTGGTGAACCAGGTCCTCTCTGGAATGGAGAGTTTCTCTGCTGCTTACCTGGATGACATTGCTGTCTTCAGTAGCAGTTGGGAGGACCATTTGCAACATTTGCAAGCAGTTCTCCAGGCCCTGAAACAAGCTGGATTGACAATCAAGGCCAGCAAATGCCAGATTGGGCAGGGGTCGGTTGTGTACCTAGGACACTTGGTGGGTAGGGGGACAGTGCAACCCCTGCAGGCAAAGATTGAGGCAATCATGGCTTGGGAACCCCCCAAGACACAGACTGAGGTCCGAGCTTTCCTGGGCCTCACAGGCTACTCCGTCGCTTTGTGAAAGGGTATGGCACAATTGTAGCGCCCCTCACAGAGCTCACCTCAAAGAAACAACCTCGACGGGTAGTTTGGACGAAAGCTTGTCAGCAAGCTTTTGAGAAACTGAAGCAGGCAATGTGTGCAGCACCGGTCCTGAGGGCCCCAGACTTCTCCAAGGAGTTCATTGTCTAGACAGATGCATCAGAACATGGCATTGGGGCAGTGTTATCGCAACTAAATGAAGAGGGCCTGGATCAGCCTGTGGTCTTCCTATCCAGGAGACTGCTTCCCCGGGAACAGAAGTGGACTGCAATTGAGAGGGAAGCTTTTGCGGTGGTGTGGGCTCTGAAGAAGCTGCGGCCATACCTGTTTGGCTCGCACTTCCTGGTTCAGACTGACCACCGACCCCTTCGTTGGCTAATGCAGATGAAAGGGGAGAATCCCAAGCTGTTGAGGTGGTCCATCTCCCTACAGGGAATGGACTTCCGGGTGGAACATCGACCTGGAGTTGACCACGCCAACGCAGACGGTCTCTCTAGGTATTTCCGCCTTAGTGATGAGGACTCCCAAGGGGTTGGGTAGTTCTCCCCACTTTCAGCTGGGGGGGACGCGTGTTAGACCTGTCTGGCTTTTTGCGTAGTCCCTCCAATTTATTATTTATTTTGTCCCCTTTTTGCCCCTCATACTTTTATTAATTTTTGCGTCCACTAGTTTTTTTCAAGGT
The DNA here is from genome assembly GCF_964261635.1 of Lissotriton helveticus. Taxonomy (NCBI): domain Eukaryota; kingdom Metazoa; phylum Chordata; class Amphibia; order Caudata; family Salamandridae; genus Lissotriton; species Lissotriton helveticus. The sequence continues at coordinate 1,231,550,980 of NC_136065.1, read as the reverse complement.
GTTGGTCAAGGGGATAGGTGTTCTTTCCCCCTCATAGTTTTTCACCTCAGGCCTAGAGGCCTTTTCTGACAGGAATATAGTTGGAGTCACAAAATGGTGGCTACCAACTGTCCCAACTGACAAACCTAGAACCTGTCCCATAGAGTAGAATAGGGCATTCCAGAACCTTCTGGTCCCTTCTGGACCCCTGAGGGTCAGCCTATAAAAGGCGGAATGCTGGACAGCCATTTTGTCTTATCAGAGAGAGTCAGCTGGAGGACAGGCTGTAGCAGAAGGTGGGGGGAGGTTAGACTAAGGGTTGACCTCCTGGACTGGGACGCTGCCCTATTGATCCACCACTCTACCCCCCTAGGGTTACTTGTCTTGTCCCCGCTGTTTAGGGTTACTGGAGACCCTGGGCACCTGACCAATCCCCAGACTGGAAGAATGGGGATGTGAAGAGGAGAAGGAGACTGCAGCACTGTGGAGTGCAGTCCTCTGCCCAGTGAAAAGACTTTAGTGAGACTGTTGCTAAGAGAATCTCAAATGGAGAGGGGTTAATCTTTGTGGCCCCCTTTCTCCGCTCTTTAATTGAATTCTGCCCCGGTTGCTGGCATCTCCCCCTGATGACAAAATCCCACAGTGTCCCTCTTCCTACCTGTCGTGACGAGTGCTGAGGGAGCGGAGGCAGAGAGAAGTCGAGCTGAACTGCTCCTGAATTGGCATGGTGAGCGGTGCCGATTTGGAGCCGTGGTTGCCAGTCCTGAGGTGAGGAGTGGTCCTGGAGGAGTCCTTGTGGATTTCCGAGTGGGCGGAGTAGCAGGGAGGCGTCGGCGGAGGAGCGCGGGCTCCAGCGGGAAGACACTTTCCCCTCGCGCATGCCCCGTTGAGCCGCCCGGCTCTGGAAGGCGGAGCCAGCGAGCGAAGGGGAAGCAGCGCTCGTTAGCGCCCGTCGGACCTACTCGCGCCAGCCCTGGGGTTGTGTGGCCGGTAGCGGAGGAGACCAGCGGTGACTCCAGCTCTCCGGCGAGACATTCCCCGGACCTCCCCGCATCTGCCTTGAGTTTAGCTCGCGGGACGGGTGGAAACCGCCTCAACAGTTACCGGCTGGGACCTCGGTTGAACCGCGTGACAGGGCGGAATTTTGGCACAGTAAGGAGAGTGTGGGGTGAAGGGGGAGGACTGTGTCCTAGATCATTTCCTGAGGGAAGGAGAGTTAACACTAGTGCATGATAAAGTGATCTAGTTTCACCAGTCGTTTTCCCCCTACTGTGACCTTGGAGGTGGGGGTGAAATTGGATGATACGATGATAAGAACCACGTTGCTAACTGGTCTGAGGAAAGACATCTACTAGACCAGAATCTGGGAGTAGCACCACTGCCAATGCTGTGCTGAGAGTACCTGCTGATTAAGTAGGGGTAAAAGTTCCTCATAGAGGCTGCTGGCACTGAAGTAAACGTCTTGTATAACTGAAATCTCTCATTGGATGTGTACCTTTTTGGTGGGTAGTGGTGTTGAGGGGGAAAAGTTTTAGAGTCTCATAGAAATCAAATCTAACCAATCCTGGAATCTAATGTAATGTACTATTGATGCTGATAGTGATGTAAGTTAGCACTTCTGAAAGTATTATTATTAATTTCATGACAACTGTATGTACTAAGCTGTGATTTCTAAAGACATAAGAGCAAAGAATATTTTTATAAACAAGCTCGTATTTTTCCAACATTGGTGTAGTGTCATTTTTGGGTGTTTTTGCGTTGATTTACTGCTGGGTGGTTTGCAACCTTTACGCTTAAGCCTCTAGTGATTGTGTCTTACCCTAGGCCAGGCTACCCTAGGTGACCTGACGTAGTTAGGTTCCAACACATACCCATTTGCGATTCTCAAATAGCAATTTCTTAAAAATCGCTATTTGATAATCGCAAATGGGTATTTTGATACATATGGCCCTAAGGGACTTACATAGAAGAAAGTTCAATAGTCCAAGTTTCTAGAAAATCGACTATTTATCTATAAATGTAGCCAGTATGTTTTATATGTTTTTTTATTATCTTAATTGAGTGCATATTGTTCTTATAGTAGTTTCTACTATTGCCAACAGCTGTATGCAATGGTTTTAACGAATTATGCAAATAAATAAATAAACTAACTATCTTATTTATTTGTGTATTTATTTATTTATTTAATGCATAAAGAACAAGTAGCCAGCTGAAGTATCCTTAGGGCACTTACTCACAGATAACATTGGTGTCGGAATAATAAGTTCAAGATGTTGGTAGGGACTCCAAAAAAACAATTAACTGGTAAGAGGTGTTAACGTTTAGAAAGAAAGGGAGGGTGCCTACTAGTGTATCTTGTTTTAGGCATCTAACCTGCCATCCCCAAGGACAGAGTGTTCAGGCTAGAACCTGAAGTATACTGAAAATATGAAACATACTGAAAAGGCAGCTGTTTCAAAGTTTTGTAAATTGGAATTGCCTTATTACATCTTATAAGTGTAGTTTCCAATTGGGAAGAGATGGGAATCTCAAGTTTGTTATCTCTGGAATCATAATTTAAAATCACAACTTGTAGTGAAGTTGAATATTAAATTGAAATTCTGAAAAGGCTGCCTTTAGAAAGTTGCCATTTTCTTACTTTATCCATTTAGTACCTTCAGCCTGTCTTTGAATACACATCTGGGGTGGGTGAAAACTGGGTATTGTGCATTCCCTCTAGACAGCCATACACAGAGAGCATAGGTGTGACAGGTGGGCCATTCACATCCTGATGGGCGATTCTGGGCAGGATGGGATGGAGGAGCTGACACCAGGTAAGGCTTTGTCCTGTCTCCACACAAAGGGTCGCATACCCCCCTTTAGTGAATCTGGAGCCAGGGCAGGAAGGGAAGGGACTCTGTGCACTTCAAAGACATCTCTTTGAAGTGTCTCCCACTTCAAAGGCACAACTAGGCATAAGTACTGGACCTCTGACACCACCAAATCAGTACACTTCTGAACCTGTGGATGTTCCGCCAGCAAGGAGGCCTACTATGCTGCTGAAAGGATTGTCACTCTGCTGGGCTCCTGCTCTGCTATGCTGACCTGCTGCCCTCCTTGGCTGGGAGTAAGAAGGACTGGACCTGCATCTTTTCAACCTGGAACCAAGGTGACTCCAAGGCCTTGCTGGCATGCCGCATGTTGTCAAGTCTCTCTACAATCTGAGAGTATTGCCCAGCCAAGTGGTGCCAATCTAGTCCTGAGCCCTTGGAAGTGGGTAGAAAATGCACGTTTTTCCAACCTCTAAACATAGCCATCATTACGCCGCTCAGAACAGGTGCATTTTCTTTGGCAATGGTGCATTGCAGCTGCTGCGAGGATCAAGAACATCACTTTGCCGACAGCGCGGTGCTTCACCTACTTTTCTGACACATCCTCGACTTTGCATGGCTCAGAATCGATGCATCGCCTACAGCCTAAGGATCGTCAATGACGCATCGCCTCTTCTTCTACATGCATCAAATCTTTGTCGACGACGCAAACAAGGTAGAACAAGGTTGGTCCATGAATCCGACCTGCACCCCATCATGGTTGGCCTGAACCTTTGGATTCATCCTAGTCAAGCATGCCCAGATATCCCCAGTTGGTGCTCTATGTTTTTAAGCACAACATTTCAGTTTATTCTTTACAAATTCATATCTCTGGTTATACTTATTGGAATGTTGTTGTTTTGTTTTCTTTTGTTCATTAAATTCAGTTCTATGTTTCTAACCAGGCGTGGTAACTTTTTGTATGGTGTTTTCAATGTTTTACTGTTTGAAGTGGTGCACAAATACTTTACACAGTGCCTCTTAAATTAAGACTGACTGCACTGCGCCAAGTACCAGGGTATGATCACAGTGTAATTTAGGGAGTGTATCTGTCTTACCCTGACTAAGATTGTGATTCCTGCTTAGACAGGGTGCATACCTCTGCCCACCAGAAACCTAATTTCGAACACGGGGTCCCAAAACAAATAATCCACATGCATTTTCCATAGCCTTTTTTGAACAGAGCTACAGCAAAAATTACTGAACAGAATCACACCAACGTTGTCAGGAAGCTAGATCTTGGTACAGAAAGTGGGCTTTTTGTGATTAAGTGTACATGCGTTCAGTAGTAATATTTATTCATGTGGATTGGATGGTTAGGTTCAATGTACTTTTGAGAGTGTGCCTCAAACTTAATTTTAAAAAATAGAGCGTTCTGATTGGCCCTTAGGGCTTTTCCCTTGGGCCACTTTGCTCCCACAGGAGACTTACTCTGATGAGCTACCTGCAACATGAAAAAAAATGTTGCAGGCAGCTATTACAGGACTCAGGGACTTACCCCCAGAAGCATCAGCAACCCATTTTGCGATTCCTTAATAGCGAAAAATACCGATTCGCTATTAAGGAATAGCAAAATGGAATGCATCAAGAAATCACTAAAAAAATAGCGATTTCTTAGAATTCCTTAATTGCGACTCGCAAATTGCGAGTCGCAATTAAGGGAAACCTCCCCATTCATTCCTATGGGCCTAGAGGCCCATAGGAATGAATGGGAAGACAATCTCAATTTGCGAATCGCAATTAGCTATTCGCAAATTGAGATTGCGATTTCATGGCTGCAGGGTTGTCCAAAGGACACCCTGTTGCACCCCTGAAATTGATCTGTGCACATATGTTGCGCACACACATGCCCTTAGGGCATGTGTGTGCGCAACATGAAACTTTGAAAAATGCACTTTAGTGCATTTTTCAAAGTTTTTGCAAATTACCATGAAGTTGTACTTCATGGTAATTTGCATGCCCTATTAGCGAATTCGCTATTTTTAAAACTTTCATGCATTGCATTTAAGGAATCTCAATTTTAGATTCTTTAAATGCAAATAATCATAATTTAGCGATTTCTCATTTTGCGATTTTTGCATTTGGGATGATGCATCCCAAATGCAAAAATACCGGTCGCAAGGGGCAGATTCTGAGAATCTGCCCCTTTGTGAGCTGATTTTTGTTTGATGCATCTAGCTGTAAGTCCCCTCTCCTGAGTTGAATAAAAAAACAAATATATATATAAGGGGGCAGGGTAGGGATAACCTGACGCCCACGGGGGCCAAAATAATAATGTTAAGTGCAATCCGGCTGGATTTCTGCTGAATAATTGTGTTTAAAAAAAAAAAAAAAGGTCATGACAAAAGGGACCACCTTGAAAACCAAATGGTAGGCGGACACAGTCCCACTCCATGAGGCTCAATCGTGCCCCAGGGACCCCACCCCCTGGGGCTGAGGTTTTAACATAAGGGAGGTGGTGAGTGGCCCCCTACCTAGACTGATACATTTAGAGAAAAGGGAGTGAATGAACCCTATCCCCGAGCCACTGTGGGCTCCGGGGATCCCAAGCCCTGGGGCCTCCCCTTTTTATTAAGTGAGGTGGGGTGCACCGACCCCCCTCCACGAGTCGCTATGGGGCACGTGGACTCTACTCCCCTTAATAATAAGAAAACCCCCAGGTAACGGGTTCCCTCAGGAGGGGTGCTGGGCTGGTCATTACACTCCTCTTAATAAAAAAATGCCCCAGGGCCGGATGGACTGGCACTTGCGGGCACCGGGCAATTCCCCGGTGCGCCGCAAGGGTTGGGGATGGTTTTGGGCCCCTGGGGGCCATTTTTGTTACAGGCCCGTTATTGCAGCATAGCTGCAAAATCAGCCCTGTAACAAAATCGGCCAAAAACTGGCCCCGGCAAAGAGCTCGGTTGCACCCCCACCGCGTCGAAATGGATGTTCCCCCCGGGGGTCGGCCTTACACTTTGCAGGGGCCGGTTTTGGTGACCAGTCCGGCCATGCCCAGGGCATGAGGCCTCCGGGGACTGTAGTGGCTCAGGGAAAAAGGGCCTACATGCCCCCTCCCCTCAATTAAAAAAGGTTCAGAGAGATGTGGTACTCAGGGCCTGAAAAGGCTCGAGGAGGGAGCTGCATGCCCCTTGCCACTTATTAAAAAATATTGAGACACTCAAGTTTCCGGAGCCACCTTGGGGTGAGTGGGTGGGAGTTTATGCTAGTCCTTGCCATCATAGCAGGGAAGTCTTTCTTTCTACGTACATTTACAATCACAATGATTGGTCCTGGTACTCATACGTTAATATTCTGGAACTAAAGGGGTTTGGGTGCCTACAGGAAAAGGTATAGAGTACTGTCTTTTCTGAAGATGAATACTATTCATATTGTATGTTTGCAAGAGCCACACCACTCTGATATAGAAGGCAGCAGGTTGGCTATAAAATTGAAGGGGCAGCTTTACTCTGCTACCTACTCAACATTTCTCAGGGAGCAACTTATTTGGAAAGCACCTGGGACCCCCTTTGATTTGACGTACATGGAAGCTGATGTTGGGGGTGGTTACTACTGGTACAGGGTAGACTTGATGGTGTGGAAATGGCTGTTATGAATACTTAAGGATCCAAAATTGACGATGGGCAAGTCTTCCCCAAAATTCTGGAAGTTATATCACTGGCACTAGACAGTTTGGTAGTCTAGGCTAGTGATTTTAATTCTATCTAGACAGTGAGCTGGAGAGTCACCCCTCTCACACAAACATTAAACAGCAGATGACACTTTCGCTACACAAAACGGTCATTAACATGTGGTTCTGTGACAAATGGAGAGCCACTCATCCCTCTGTGTGAAGAATTCACTTGCTTTTCTTAAACTCATACAACATACTCCAGGTTCGATAGCATATTGTTCTCATACTCATTGGGGAGGAGGGTGCCCACATCAACCCACTTATGCCATTATCTTTTCAAGAATGCCCCACTGGTCTGTGAAATTTGCTGGGAGAACACACATCGATTACCAATGGGATGGAGACTTTCTCCCGAGAGTCTTCAAGACATGGTGGGAAGGGAGATAATTGCAGAGGCTCTCTCAGATTACTTCAAGAGTAATAGTGAAACTATTATACACAAACCCTACTGCCAAGGTGAGAGTTATCAAACTATGCTTTGAAAGCAGGTGTACTAGCATAGGGACGGAATAGGGCTGCCCACTTTCTCAGCTCCTTTTTACCCTTGCATTGGAACCCATTCAGGGCCGAACTGGGGACTGAAAGCAGCCCTGGCAAATTTTGGCAGACCAGCCCCCATCCGACATGTGGTGAGCGAGCCCGACCACTACTAGGGGGGTTTGGGTGGGTTCTCCCCCAAGAATTTTATTTGAAAGACAGACCAAAATGGTGCATTTTACAGCATATCTCAGAGCCCAGCTAACCCTCCAATCACTCCATAGATGTACCTGTGACCTTGGCCTTGTACAGGGTTGTGTTACTCAGTTTGTGCTATACAAACACCACATACACAGATACGTGCTAAACATGGTCTTGTTCTTGTCGCTGCAAGAAACAAAGGGGCGGACTGACTGGTGCAGCCGCACCTGATGCTGACTCGAGGGACGCTGTGTAAAGAAATAACTTATGGGTTTATTAGCACCTGCTGCAAAGTATCTTGTGTGTAGTGTGTCCAGCAGTTTTCAGGCAACAATAAAAATGCCAAGTTAACTCTGGTGATTAATGTTCCTGCTGGAGAGAGATTAGAGTTTGGGCTAGTGACAGTTTTGACTCTTCATAAAGTAGCACAAAGGGTTAATATGTCTGCTGCATAGAACATGTACCATACAAATCACATAACTGTATTTTATGTGCATATCTCAGTGGGTTACGCTTTTGCCACAGAGATGTTTTTGTGACAAGTAGTTCCTAAATTACAATCGTAATATAGGGCAATGACCAATAACTTGTCATCAAAGAGCAGCAGGCAAACTGCATGCTATAGGTTAGAACATTCGTTTTTCCCTCGTTTTTCTTTATCCAAATGCTGCTAAAAAAGGTTTGTTTGGTTAGAAATATATTCTTAATAGTAAAGCCAACCCCAACCACTGAGGTACATTTTAAATCCTGAGTTTCTGCTTCTCCAGAACACACATTATTAAAATGTACTGCCTAGCAGTATGGATGATATGTGATTCCTACACCCTGCAATTCACATTGTTGTGTGTATTATTTCCTACTGACTGATTTACACACGTATAATTCATTGTCTCCATATATAATGTGTGTGTGTTGTAAAGTGTTCACACAACCTACACTAGTTTTGAGTAGCGCTATAAAACAAATGAAATGCATGTGAGATTGGCTATGCAGAGAAGAAGGGCACTGAACCTGACACCTCTGTGTGCCTCTGTGGTAGGTGCTCAAGGCCAGAGGCTACGTGCTGAGAGTGGCGCCTTTACACAAAGACAGTGTCTCGACACCAGCCTGGCAAAGACATTTGAATGGAGAACCAACCTGAACCAGTTCTGCCGCACATATCATCTAAAAATATTTATCGCTGGTAATAAAAGATAATAAATGCCTTTAAGTTCAATGTGTGAAGGGTCATTCATGTCACGTTATATTTTTAGCGCATCTGATGCACATTAACGCAACCTCACAACAAGGACAGATAGTGCATTCAGTGGAAATTAAACTGTCACTATTATTCAATGGTAAACATATCTGCAGTTCCACGTCGCCCTAACATTACTAAGTAAAGGTAGTTCTATAAACTATTGCCGTGTATTCTTTTTATTGTTAGACTTCAGACATACTTAAAAACACAGATAATTCCTGTTGAGACAGCAAACTTTACTCAAAGACGTCTAGTGCTTGTACTTCAAATCCGATTGCGTCGTCATCATTCGCACAGAAACAATCACTAAGTGTCTACACACTTCCATGAAAGTTCTGGCAAAGCAAGTGATTTCATTTAAAATTGTCGGATTTTTCGTTTTGTTGCTCCATTCACTGATACTTTACGAGATAATGCATGTAAAGCTATAATTGTCAGCATATTAAAACTAGACAATTGTCATAATCTGCATCCGTTTTTTATTGAATGTTCTCAGCGCTTAAAATAAAACGAACGGTAAAAGACAGTGACTTAGTCCCACAGCTGGTTAAAATACAGACCTTATGTTACAAGTTCTATTGAAGCAACGGGTGTACGTTATGACCCCCGATTAACACACCCTACGAGGCCCTGCACACATTTATTTTGATTAGCAACTAAAATGTATATGGCATTTGGGCCCCGAACTGTTGTCTGCCCCAAAGGTATACATTGCAGGAGACTGACTCTGACTCATGGAAAATCGGCCCAAGCAAAACCGGCTCCCTCTGATAAAACTGGCCCCCACACTATCCGGCCTACCAGGGGATTGCCCGGTGCCCAGAATCACCAGTCCGGGCCTGACAGTGACTTAGTCCCACAGCTGGTTAAAATACAGACCTTATGTTACAAGTTCCCTTGAAGCATCATTGAAGAAATGGGTGTACGTTATGACCCCCGATTAACACACCCTACGAGGCCCTGTACATGTTTATTTTGATTAGCAACTAAAATGTATATGGCATTTGGGCCCCGAACTGTTGTCTGCCCCAAAGGTATACATTGCAGGATACTGACTCTGACTCATGGAAAATCAGCCCAAGCAATATCGGCCCCCTCTGATAAAACTGGCCCCTACACTATCTGGCCTACCAGGGGATTGCCCGGTGCCCAGAATCACCAGTCCGGGCCTGAACCCATTGCTATTTGGATTCGGCAGGAGATGGAGCCCTGGGGGTTTGATGTAGGGGATACTACTCACCTAATGTTTCTTTAAGTAGATGGCTCCCTTTTTTGTACCTATCAGCACTACCTCCCTCTGCTGCTCTTGGATAGGTTTGGGGAATTAACCACAAAAAATTGCTTCACTTCCCACTGGGTCTTTTACAGATGCAGCCCCCTGAGTCTTTGCAGGTCCTCCCCCTCCACTGCTAAATCGATAACTTATGCTATCTGGGCATGATGGTGGTGCACACTACACAGAAATGCTTACACCACAATATTATCAGGGTCGTGGAGGGCCTACGATCCTCCATCCAGTTTTGGAACACTCTCCTGCTCTCCATCAGGGTGCATGTAGCAATCTCCAAAATGGTTCTTTTGCCATGATGCCTTTACTGTATGTGACCGTCCCACTCCAGATATCTTCAGCACACCCTACTTACCTCTTTCATATGGGCAGGGGATGCATGTAACCAGGAAGGAATAGCAGTTCCAAATCTGGAGCAATACTATTGGCTTCACAAATTCAGCGTGCAGCACACTAGCTCATGGAAGGAGATAACGCGGAGAAGAAATTATTGATGGACTTCTCTAGTGTCTTCAGATCCTGATAGGGGGAGGAAGAGGTGAGGACTGCATGCCGTTCCTGGGCTAGCCAAACAGTCATGCGCACTTTGCATGTACCCCACCAGGCTGCATTACGCAGCCTGGTGAGGACCATGCATAGGCTTCCTGTCCCCATCAGAGTGCAGAACCACGGTGCTCAGGCCAATCACAACGCTGCATTGCAGCATCGTGATTGGCCCAGGGTGCTTCCTGCTGGTGCCCGGTGTAGACCGGAAAAAGAAAGAGGACCAGGACACGGACGGAGCCAAGGCAGTGGCCGGCCATTCCAGGTAAGCTCTTTTTCTTTCATTCCCAGCCCCATTGCCCCCTTGCCCCCTTGCCCCCTGTGCCACCGCCGCCCCATTACCCCTGTCTGGTAGCAGCCGCTATTGGTGATTTGCTATATTATCTCTGTATATCTTTAAGATAAATTAGATAATGTACCCCCAGCTGGATCACTGAAATTCTTTGAAGAGTTCTGCAACCATATATTTTTTGGGTTTTCCCTCTACACTTCCAGTGGCAAAGTGAGCAAGGGACTCGTGTCTGAGCATACCCTGCCAACTTATGGTGAACAAAGCGGTACAAAAGGGGGTGGTGATAGGCGGAGCATCTGAACCAATCAAACACTTACACCCAGTCAACAGATCTGGGTTTAATCCATCACCGTTCTTTAGCCCACTCTGCCACCCCAGTTCAGACATGGACATATGCAAATCAGTCCGCCCCTGTGCCTCATGGGAACAGTCCAGCCCGAACTGCCAAGCCATGCTTTTCCTGGACCGGAAACAAGCTTCCTAGGACCGGTTTCTGGCAGTTCAGCCGTCTTCATGTTATGTTATGTTATGTTACGTTGTTTTTGTATAGCGTACGGCTACTCGAAAGGAGTGTCCCGACGCTTTTCCACCAATGGCTCATAAAAGGTAACACAACACAGCTAAAACCGAAAACATGAAAAGAAAAATAGAAAAAAGCAGTTTAATAAAAAGAACAGACTAAGCATTAAAAAGCCAAGTCTTCAGGCTCCTCCTAAACTGAAGCAAATTGGCAGTGCTGCGCAACGCAAGTGGAAGCAAATTCCACATCTGGGGAGCTCGACAGCTAAAGGATCGCCCTCCAGCGCGGGCCTTCTTCACCCGTGGAACCACCGCTTTAAAGAGGGATTCCGAGCAGAGAGAGCGAACTGGATGATAAAAGTGCAGTCTCCGCTGTAGATATCCCGCCCCTGATCCATGCAAAGCTTTGTGCATCAGGGTCAGGGATTTAAACAGGATCCGCTTCCTAATAGGGAGCCAATGAAGCTTCTGAAGCAACCCCGAGGCATGGGCGCGTCTACCAAGGCCAAAAATTGCCCGGGCGGCAGAGTTCTGCACCACCTGGAGTCGCTGAACCAGGTAATCGGGGAGGCCAAGAAAGAGGGCGTTTACATAATCCAGCCTTGAGCCGATAAGAGCCTGAACGGTAATCCTCCTGTGCTCCTCCGACAACAAAGGCAAAAATTTGCGGAGCATCTTCAGGATTCCGTAACAGGTACCGGCCAGGCCGAGAATATGGGTTCGCAGCGCCAGCTGGTTATCTAACTTAACGCCCAAATTTTTGGCAACCCGGGAGGACTGAGCGGGAGGATTCATGTCGGACTTGCTTGAATCCAGTGGCAAAGTGAGCAAGGGACTCACGTCTGAGCATACCCTGCCAACTAATGGCTAACAAAGCGGTACAACAGGGGGTGGTGATGGACGGAGCATTTGAACCAATCAAACACTCACACCCAGTCAACAGATCTGGGTTTAATCCATCACCATTCTTTAGCCCACTCTGCCCCCCCAGTTCAGACATGGCCATATGCAAATCAGTCTGACCCTGTGCCTCATGGGAACAGTCCAGCCCGAACTGCCAAGCCATGCCTTCCCTGGACCAGAAACAAGCTTCCTAGGACTTGTTTCTGGCATTTCAGCCGCCTTCAGCCAGGCTTGCTTGAATCCAGCGGCAAAGTGAGCAAGGGACTCACGTCTGAGCATATCCTGCCAACTTATGGCGAACAAAGCGGTACAAAAGGGGGTGGTGATGGACGGAGCATCTGAACCAATCAAACACTCACGCCCAGTCAAAAGATCTGGGTTTAATCCATCACCCTTTTTTAACCCACTCTGCCACCCCAGTTCAGACATGGCCACATGCAAATCAGTCTAACCCAGTGCCTCATGGGAACAGTCCAGCCCGAAATGCCAAGCCATGGCTTCCCTGGACCGGAAAAAAGCTTCCTAGGACTGGTTTCTGGTATTTCAGCCGTCTTCAGCCAGGCTTGCCTGGATCCAGTGGCAAAGTGAGCAAGGGACTCACGTCTGAGCATACCCTGCCAGCTAATGGCGAACAAAGCGGTACAAAAGGGGGTGGTGATGGACGGAGCATTTGAACCAATCAAACACTCACACCCAGTCAACAGATCTGGGTTTAATCCATCACCATTCTTTAGCCCACTCTGCCCCCCCAGTTCAGAAATGGCCATATGCAAATCAGTCTGACCCTGTGCCTCATGGGAACAGTCCAGCCCGAACTGCCAAGCCATGCCTTCCCTGGACCAGAAACAAGCTTCCTAGGACTTGTTTCTGGCATTTCAGCCGCCTTCAGCCAGGCTTGCTTGAATCCAGTGGCAAAGTGAGCAAGGGACTCACGTCTGAGCATATCCTGCCAACTTATGGCGAACAAAGCGGTACAAAAGGGGGTGGTGATGGACGGAGCATCTGAACCAATCAAACACTCACACCCAGTCAAAAGATCTGGGTTTAATCCATCACCCTTTTTTAACCCACTCTGCCACCCCAGTTCAGACATGGCCAAATGCAAATCAGTCTAACCCAGTGCCTCATGGGAACAGTCCAGCCCGAAATGCCAAGCCATGCCTTCCCTGGACCGGAAACAAGCTTCCTAGGACTGGTTTCTGGCATTTCAGCCGTCTTCAGCCAGGCTTGCCTGGATCCAGTGGCAAAGTGAGCAAGGGACTCACGTCTGAGCATACCCTGCCAACTAATGGCGAACAAAGTTGTACAAAAGGGGGTGGTGATGGGCGGAGCATCTGAACCAATCAAACACTCACACCGCTTTGTTCGCGGTAGGTTGGCAGGGTATGCACAGACGTGAGTAATTGGCCGCAGCAGTATTTCCACTGCCCCTCAGACGACAGGCCAGTCAGCATATATTCGAGAGCAAGCAGTGTGGGCTTGGGGTCGAGGAAGGTGGTGTGCACCCATCGGTACGCCGCACGTATTTGATGATACAGAAACATCTCTGCAAACCGAGGCCCAGCTCCCCCCTCCCCTGTTGGGGGAGGACGAAAGCTGCCCCCGAGGTCATCAAATGTGTTCATGCCTAACTGTCGCACAAGAGCCACACTTCCTGTGTCATCGAGTGGGGGGTATGTGTGGGTTGTATGCCAGTGGCGCAGAGGGGGCGTGCAATATCTCCAGTGTGGCTATCTTTCTCTGGCCCTCCCAGCTCCACCGTAATGTCTCTACTGTGTCATCCTGGGGATGTGTATATGGCTGATAAATTGCTACCGGGAGGGGGGTCAGCGCCTCCCTGTCTATATTCACTGCAACATGAGGCTGTAATGGGATAGGATGAATCCAATAGTGCAAAAACTGGGCCTGTGCACACTAGGCATGCATCTGGACATCCGGAGCACCCAGCCCACCTTGCGTCAATGGAGGGTGAAGAGTTCCCACGATATTCAGGCCTGCTTCCCGGCCCACATCAAGGACAGAATCAGGGAACACGTTGTTTTTAAAAAAACTTGTGTAATTGGGAGAGGTAATAATAATAATAATAATCTTTATTTAGATATTACACAGATATCTTTAAAAGAAACTTACAAAGTTCACATTATATAAAAGCTATTAAAATTGGGAGAAAGCAAGCGAACGCCTCAGTGATTATTATAAAAATGGGAATCTTCCTCTTCCTGGACCTCCTAATTCTGTAACATTTTAAAAAGGAACAAGCAAGAATTAAAAAAGTTATATAAAAAGCTGTTCACCCCTTTTTAGTTACACTGACTGTCAAAATACCGCATGCATATCAAAGACAACTGGAATTCCTAAAGGAGCAATTCGATGTATTAAACTGTCAGGTTGCCAAACATAATATCATTTCGTGTCTCTTCCCTTAAGTTTTATTAGCGGGCCTCTTTTGAGTAAGGGAACGGTATGCTTGTAGGATAAAAGTTGTTAATCCTAAATTTAAAACTGTGTTTTCAGGGTTCAGAGCCACGATAATGGCTTGCCTACATGTCCGCACCCCCAACCTATTCCATTCTGCTTTGAGTTTAAGCTTACGCTGGGAATTAAAGGCTGGGCAGAGGCAAACCACGTGTAACAAAGTTTCAGATGCCTTACTACACCCTCTACAGGTTAGGTCATCCGCCGTTCGTCGCCAAGAAGGCAAATCTTGCAGGAAGCGCCAGTCACCCATTCTAATTGCCATTAGACTTCGTTTTATGTACAATGAATATGTGCAAGGCAGATAGGTGGCCGGTGCTACCCGCTCGTAAGAATTGACAAGGGCCCAAGCATGCCTACGTTTGGAAAAGAGTGCTTTGTCTATTGCGAGGGAACTAATTCTCACACATTTTTAATGACTGTTTTGAATGCAGTCCGACTGGGGTTGAGAGCCCAAAGGTCGCTCACCGACAATTGATTAATGTAGTCCTTGAAAAGTCGACCAAACGTACCTCCTGGATTTTTCTGGGTAATTTCTAGCCAGACTAAGGATTCCAGTGTGCCAATGTCCGCCTGTCTCAGTTTATGACAGAGGTTTAAGTATGAGCCGATGTTAGAGGCCTCATAATTTAATAGCCCTAGCTCTAGTCTTACCTGTGCTGCAGATGCAGAGTTTGGGAGATGGAGTACTTTTTTATAGATTTTTGTTGTGTGTCGATTTAAGGCAGTGTTTAATTTGCCCCTAAATATCTCAATTCCATATGGTAGAGTAGGGCCAATTTTTGCTCTCAAGACTTCTAAGAGTGGCAGGAGAGTTGGGCCAGAAAGGTTTTTTGAGATCTTGGCTAATGAGACCGCAAGGGTCATAGCTTTAACTGCTATCTCATTCCGATGTTTGATGAGGTTACCCCTAGAGTCCAGATGGACACCTAGGTACTTATATGATTGACTTATAGCGAGGCGTATGTTGTTATATGACCATCCTCCGCCCGCATGATATTTCCTACCAAAGGAGACAACTTGGGTTTTCTTTAAATTAACCTCTAGTTGATTTATGGTCGTATAAATGAGCAGTTTATCGAGGAGCCTTTGCAGCCCAACCCTCGTAAGGCTGAAAAGTGCCAGATCATCGGCATATAAAAGATTGCTTAATGCCGTGCCTCCTATTTTTGGGGAATGACTGTTGGTTTCGTCCAGTGTAGTTGACAGATCTGCTATAAACAGATTGAAAAGCATTGGGGCCAGCACGCATCCCTGCTTCACACCTCTAGTTGTCAAGATTTTCCGCGAGAGATGTGTGCCGGACCCCAGCTTCACCCTAACCCAAGTATTCGAATGGAGTTGAATAATTGCGTCCAATAATCTATCAGGAATCCCCCATTTCCTCAACTTTTCCCACAAAGCCGCCCTTGGGACCCTGTCAAACGCGGCTTTAAAGTCGACAAAGCAGCAAAGCACTGGCCTAGATGTTGAGAGTGCTTTGTCGACAATAGTTGACAGTGCTAATAGATTGGTCATTGTCCCAGAGTTGGCAACAAAACCTGTTTGGTTCATTGGGATCAGTTTTTGGTCCTTTGCCCATGTCCTCAGCTCCTCCAGGAGGAGGCCAGCGTAATGCTTCGCCTCTATATCCAAAAGTGCTATAAGTCTATAATTGTTAGGAGAGGCGCGGGGTCCTGATTTATAAATAGGTTGGATGATTGCACCCCGCCATGAGTCTGGGATTGTTGCAGTTCTTAGAGCATAATTGAAGAGGTTTGTCAGCAAGCCAGACCAGAGAGCTATATCAGATATAAACAGTTTCTGTGGCAGGCCATTTGGGCCCGGCGCTCCATCTGATCTGGCTCTTGACACAGCCGTAGCAAGCTTTTCTTGCGACATCTGGAGGTCCTCGTTGACAGCGTGAGAGCACTCAGGGGCTGTGATCTGCATATTACTAGTTTCTGTGTCATTCTCACTTAGAGGGCTGTTCTCTGTAGTTCCTGAGCGTTCTGGAGACCGAAAGTGCTCTGTAAGGAAAGTTACCCAGTCCGATTCCTGGATGTTTGCCGATCCAAAACTTGATGTACTCTGATATGAATGGTTGATAAGGGCCCAGAATTTTTGTGAATTGCGGCTCTTGCTCTCCCAAACTAACTTGCACCAGAATTGGTTTTCGTGCGTCCGTTTGTCATTGGTGATCGCCAGCCTAAATGACTTTTGAGCTGCTTGATATAAGTTTAAACATTCGCTATTCCCCGGTGCCTTTCCGAGTAGCCATAGAGCTTTATTTCTCTCTTTCTTAAGTAGCTTTGACTGTTGTGAGAGTATAAACTGGCGTGAGGAGGTACTCCTTGGGGGACGCGGATTTGCTGGAAATAGGTTAATAAGGTGGGTGCATAGCGTCGTCCATGTCGCAATCGGGGAGACATTCTGATCACTTCCATCACTAATCAGATCCATGCTTGCTTGTAAAATATTTGGACTAATATCCTCACTCCATCTGAGGCGCTTTAAGTTTTCAGAATGTATTCCCCTACAGGTTGGAGGTGCTGGTTTATGCTTCTCTGAGTTAATGTTGAAGGATATAACCTGAGGCCGGTGATCGCTTTCAGATCGTGGATGGATACGGAAACTGACCAAGCAATGGAGCAGAGCTGAATTACAGATGGTGTAATCCAGGTAGGATCGTTTGTTTCCGTTTGTCCAAGACCAGTTGGGGGGGTATCACCCTCCGATCTACCAGCCTGCACTATAGAATCGCATCACACAAAATTCTCCTAGACCGCAGTAGGATTGATTAGGCGGATTTGTTTGGATTACTGCCTCGGTCAAGGAAAATAAGAAAGGCCCCTCGGTTTCGGCTGTTTTTCCTTGGAATAAATTAGTATTAAAGTCCCCTGTGGCAATGCAGTCTGAGTTGGGATGTTCTGCGGCTAAGTCGCTCATAATTACTGTTAGACGTGTGAGATGTTCTCTTTTTGTGCGTGTACTTGGGTTGATGTACACATTTAAGAGGAAGAGTGAACGTTGTTCCCGCCATGCGTTGATTTTGACCCCAATTAGCCAGTCTTCATCCAATTTTAGTTGTGTAGTTGGGCCTTTTAAGTTGTTTGATATATATGTTGACAGGCCGCCTTTTGGGTGACCATAGCGGCTAACCCTGAGTGCTGGTTTCCATAGTTCGGTGAAGCCAATAACCGGGCATTCTTGTGTGGCCCAGGTTTCCTGCAGGGCTATTACTGCATGCTTACAAATGAAGGAATGGACTTCTGAGTTCCTTAATTTCTGCTGAAGACCGCTGATGTTCCACGAACACATTAAAAAGGTGGGATCTACTGCTAGATTGTACGCTGTAGCGGGTGAGGCAACTTGAAGGATTATATTTTCCTGGAATTTGCGGGTTTGATCCGCGGATACTACTCCTTGTGGTCAGTCTGAGTTTTTTGTTGACAGGGTGGCTGGAAGCCAACTCCAACATTGACTTGAGTCGTCATTAAAGGCTGCTGTTGGAAAGGGAGTTTTCAGTACTTCAGATCCTAATGCATTTTTTAAGATCGAAAGCGGTCTAGTGTTAGGGGCAGGCATGCGAGTACCAACTTTTGCGTGTGGTGTTGGTTGGTTTAGTAATGCTGGAGGGTACCCTGGGGTGGAGTATGGATAGACTCTGATGCCCCAGTCCCACAGGGTAGCCTTATGATCTAAAAATACTCCTGCCCAATAGGCCGACTTGAATGACACCAGGGTTACCTCAGAAGGTTGTGTACCTCTAGGTATTGTATTGTATTGTAAGGGGTGCTTATAGAGCGCACTGACACCATGGGTTTCCTGGCGCTGGGTAGACACAGAGAGTACAGAAAGACTAGAAGGATTGGGGGAAAAGCCAGGTTTTTAAAAGCTTACGAAAAAGAATCAGAGAGTTAGAGACTTTAAGAGAAGAGGGAAAAGAATTCCAAAGCTTGGGGGCCAGGTAGGCAAATCTCCGGCCTCCAGATCTACAGAGTTTATAAGAGGGAACAGTGAGCAAGTGAAGATGGGAGGATCTCAGATTCCGGGACGGGCAGTAAGGTGTAATCAGAGATTTCACAAACACGGGACAAGGCCCGGTTTGGGATTTGAAAACAAGACAACCGATCTTGAAGGCAGACCTGGCAGTGATGGGGAGCCAATGGAGTTTGACAAGAAGGGGCCTAGCAGATTGCCACTTCGGGATCCCTAGGGCCAGTCTCGCCGCTTGATTTTGTACCACTTGCAGTCTGGCCACCGATGTTTTGGGCAGACTGTGGTAGATCGCATTAGAAAAATCTAAGCGGGAGAGGACGAGGGCCATGATGACCTGTAGGAGGGCGTCAGGTGTGAAAAGAGATGCCATTTTCCTGATCCTGCGTAGCTGGTAGATGCAGGACGAGACTACCGTCCCCACCTGTGGCCCGAGGGATAGACCGGAGTCAATTGTGACCCCCAAGCTCTTCACCGTGGCCACGGGGGTGGGAGAGGGACCAAGTTCCGCCGGCCAAAATTGTGGCCCCCAGGAAGTGGCGCTCCTACCGGGAAGGAGGAGCTCCGTCTTCCCGGGGTTCAATTTAAGCTGGTTATGGCCCATCCACTGGAGAATGTGGGACATGACTGCCTGGAAATTAGGGATAGCAGAAGGGGAGTTGAGAGAAAAGATGAGTTGCAGGTCGTCCGCGTAGTTAAACACGGTAACGTCCCACTGCCTCAAGGAAAAAAGAAGGGGGCGAAGATAGAGGTTGAAAAGAAGAGGGGATAGCGAAGAGCCCTGGGGGACCCCACAGGGCGAGCACTCCCTGGGGGCCCTGAAAGTGCCAAGGCTAAGGGTCTGAGACCTGCCGGTCAAAAAAGATTTGACCCAGGCCAGCGCCAGGCCCTGGATGCCAGCCTGCTCGACACGGTGGAGAAGGATGTTATGGTCCACCGTGTCGAAGGCGGCCGACAGATCTAGTAGTACCAGGGCCTGGGGTGTACCCTTATCCACCCCGTCTCTCAAGGCATCCAGCACCGCCAAGATCACAGTCTCCGTGGAGTGGCCGGGTCTGAAGCCAGCCTGATTGGCCTCGAGAAAGTTGGAGCTCTCGATAAACTGAGAGAGACAGGTGGTAACGTGGGCCTCCAAGATTTTAGAGAAGAAGGGTAAGAGGGAGATGGGACGGTAATTTGCTGGAACGGCGGGATCCGCCCCTGGCTTCTTCAAGAGAGGCACCAGAACGGCTTCCTTGAAGGGGCCAGGTACCGTACCAGAGGAGAGAGAAGAATTCAACAGAGGGAGGATGCAGTTGGGTAGAGAATGGCAGATGGCCCGAAGTATGGACGGGGGGCAGCAGTCGTCAGGAGATCCGGACTTGACGCGAGTGGCAAGAGTAGCCAGAGAAGTGGGGTCCAAAGGGGGGAATTGTGTGAATGAGACAGGTGGAAGGAATACGATTGATTCAATGTCGTCCGATACCAGACCTTCAAACCCCAGGGTGTCATTCACTAGTTTTATAATATTAGATCTGTTAAGAATGTCTTGCCACCCTTTTGATGTATAATCAGGAGCTAATATAATATGGGAGAGTTGCAAGTCGCTTTTGTTCTCTTTACTGCATAGGCTTGGAACTGTCTTATTTATTTTTGCGATCGGTGGGCCTGCTTCTGGTTCCTCCTTCTGTTGTGTCTGATGTTGAGGAGCCTTCCTCACTATCAGACTGTTTTTGAGCAAGGGTGTTTTAAGATTGTAAATTGTTTTTGTTAAATTCGGTCTGGTCATTAAGTTGTCCGTCCAAGATGGTATTGAATCTGGTGCTGGGTTAGGAACAACTGAAATTGCTGTAGTCCCTGATAAACTTGGTTTGTTAGCTTCCACCCTTTGTTTTTCTTTAACGTTGCTGAGATCTTCTGTCGCTGTTCCCGCAGCTGACTCAATTAGAGCTTGTTTGCGGCCCTGGGTCTGTTGGATGACAGTTGCAGCTGAGTCCCCTTTTTGTTGGGTTGCACTAAGGTTTACTAGGGGTAGTGATGTATCAGTTTCACTTACGGCTTTTTTGTTGGCTGCCATTGCGAAGAGAGGAAAGAAGGTTGTGGGGACAGTTGTAACTTTTGCCCTTGTTTTGTTTCTATGTTTGCGCTGGTGTTTGCGCTCTCTCTTGCTACAAGGTGGTAGGGGGGCTAACTGCCTTTCCGGGTTTGGTGGTGCCAAGGCTGATGAACCGGCCTCTGGCGCTGCCTCGATTTGGGCTATACAAATTGTGTGCCCGCTTGAGGACCGGGCATTTTTGGTTGTTGCTTCAATCAGCTGAGAGTCCGTTAATTCGGTTTGGGGTCGGTCAACTATTAACTGCTCGCTTGGTTGGTTTGTGGCGGGGACTTTCCCTGCACTCTGCTGGGTTCCTTTTTCCGTGATAGTCCAGGGATGAGCTGGTTCTTGATTCATGCATGGCAGTACGTGCGATTGCGGACAGAGAGTTGTAAGTGAGTTACCTCCCTTCGGCAGTTTGACTTCATCCATGACATTTGATAGAAAAGCTGGAAGCGACGAAAGGGAGTCGATGATTCGAGACAGACCGACTGGATGAGCTTTGCAGAGGATTGCGCTCCTACAATAGGTTGTTCAGTTTGTCCAGTTTGTTGTCAATGCCTGCAGTGAACAACTCTAAGGTATTCAGAAGATCGACCTGCACATCCAGTTTGTCAGAGTGATAGTTTAATGCATTAACAGTTTGTTGAAAGGTTTGTAGGAGCTGAGGCCAGACACCTGTTGCTGTGGGCTCCTCTTGGTTAGGCTTTGGATTTGACGTACGTTTAGGTGAGTTTTGAGAGTTTTTAAGAAAAAATTACAAGTCCGCTAAAAACTGGTCATTTGAGTCGGATTTTTTTGATGGTTTTTTCGGTGATGTCATTACTACCGGTGTTGGTGAGAATACAATTTGCTGGGGACTGGACACGGCCCGATGATCCTTTGGAGTACTTATAGTTTGGGACAATTGAGCAGAACCTAACATTTTGTTACAAACGTGGGAGTTTTGCACGTGAATTTGTGGAAAGATTAATTGGCGATGAGGGATCGTTATAGATTCCTTTAATGTGGCTAAATCTTGACATGACGATGATACTGATGTTTCTGGTTTCTGGGCTTGGTCTTTGAGGGGACTTGAGATATGCGAAGGGCTCAACTGAAGGGTTTCCGAAAAGCAGGCTTCTTGCTTAGACATAGAAATAGACATAGAAATAGGTGGAGAGACCTGGCCTGAGTGTAGTTGTTGATGATGATTAGATTGAGGGGTTTCTTTTAGGCTGATCCCCCCAGGCCGGGGTGCGATTGAAACATTAAGAGCGGAGCCAAAAGTTAAAACATCCGAGAGTAGTACCTGATGTAAAGAATGCGGTTGAAATGGGAGCATACTTATTTTGGCCAGTTGGTCCGGTGCTCCGAGCCTGGTAGCCTCCGATGGCTGGAACTGTGGAAGAGTGTTCGACATAGATGGAATTTTTTTATAATAGTCCAACAGATTCGAAGGTTTTGAGGTGTTTGATGTGACCATACTCTTGCCGTTGTGAGTGGTGTGACTGTTGCCATTGCTAATTGGCGACGTTTTTACTGTGTTCCCTGTTTCATTGCTTCCTTGGTGGGGCTCCACACCCGTTATCGACTGTTTTGGTTTCCTCCGTTTTGGAGCGGATGCTGTTTTTCTAATTTTCCCAGATCTCATGGCTTCTGTTAGTTGAAACGGTTCAAGGCGAGCTGCGATGGATGACCTCGTCAAGAAACCGATAAGGTAGCTCTACCGAGCTGTTTCGGAGTTTGAAAACTGGTGGATCTGATGATTCTGGTAACTCTGGTGGGTCAGAAGGTGTTATCTCTGGCTAGCTAATGTTGACCTGAGTTTTGAGTCTGTGCTGTCAGTACTATCCTGAGAGATTAATTTATTCTCGCAAGGCTACCAGAGCAACCAGGTCTGTTAATAACTTGCGTTCTTCGTAAATTGCTTTTGGCGCTTCGGTGGAGTCGCACCAGTGCTTTAATCAATACTTTACTAGTGGCACCCCCGCACTTTTGTATTCCCAGCCCCTGTCCTCCCGCCTGCGCCCGCCCGCTCGCTACACCACTCGTGCCCCAGGCCAGGAGACCAGATCTGACCCTGTAGTCCCTCTCCCCTAACTGAAGCCACACAGGTACTGGGGCAAACGCTCGGGAGGTGGGATGAGACAGGACGGCTCAACCAGCCTGTGGCCCAGGTTGGCAGCGAAACCGGTGAACGCTAGGTGGATTCGAGGGGGAGGGGGCGGGGGGAGCAGCCCCAGAGCTGGGTAAGAGGCCAAGTACCCCGCTCGCCCGAGAAGCCAGACAGGGAGGTGGAAGCTGCGAGGGAGAATGGACAGGCCACGGACACAGGAGACAGGAGCCGGGGGCCGGAAGAGCGCGGTGAGCGAGAAGGGCACCCTGCGGCTTGAAAAGCAGCGCAGGGAGGGGGGTTAGGTAGGCTGCAACAATCGGCACACTGCAACACCATGCGGCAACCGGGGGCGGCGGAGGGGGGCTTAAGGCACGGAGCCAGGGACCGGGGTCTGGGTCTGGCCCGTTTTCACCCAGCCGCCAGCCAGCCAACCAAATGCCCTGCTCACTCCGCCAGCGGTGACAAAGATGACCCTTGCGCCTCACAGCCACACGCCCGCTTCTGCCGACTTACCAATGCGCCACGGAACCACTGCAGCCTCCCCCCCTGTGCTGACAATGCCCGAGAGGAGAAGGGGGCCAACTCTCTCTCAGCTCTCAGCTCTCCCAGCTCGACCCGACTCGGCTCACAGCTCGTGCCGACGTCCAGCTCCACCCACCGCTCCAACAACTCCTCGCCTCACCTGACGGCACGTCCAGAAGCACTGCAACTCCTCCCGTTAGTGGGGCGCGGCCTTAGCAAACATTCACTCTACTCTGGCAAGTGACTGGTGGTGTCATGGGAGAGGTAAATTTATGAACAGAAATAAAAATGTGGGTAGTACAACCATTTTCGCCATTGCCATACATCCCGCCAAAGAAAGCAGCGTTCTAGTCCAGGTCTGCAACTTGTCCTCCAGCTATATCACAGCCCTCCGTTAATTCACATCCCACAGTTCTTGTAGGTTTCTGCCCAGTCAAATGCCCAGGTAGTGGACAAGGCCATCTGAGATTAAATTCCGGCAAGAAGGGCAAGATGTCTTTGGTTAGAGGGGACAGGACTGATTTTGCTCAGTTTATTTGAATACCAGACAACCCCCCAAATTAGAGAAGCTCCCGCAGTACATGGTGTAAGTTGTCTGCTGGGTTGTTACTGTATAAGGTTATATGGTACGGTTACATTGATATGATCAGTCCCCTGATGAAACCTAGACCCCTGGCTGCATGATATTGCCTAAGTCACGCAGCAGTGGCTCCATGGCTATAGCGAACAACAAGGGGGATAGGGGGCATCCCTGCCTTGTGCCTTGGGTGATTTGCAGCGGTGGAGAAACCAGTCCGTTTAAAGTCTGGCAGTGGGGAGAGTATATAACAGTTTTATCTGGTTGTTATATAACGGGCTGAAACTCAATCTTGCCAATATAGTGAACAAATAGAGCCACTCTAGTGAATCGAAGGTCTTAGTTGCGTCTAGAAGCACAGCCAAGGCCAGGGAATGTGGATCGAGGTAATGCAGCACAGTAAAGAAGGTGCAGAAGTTGTCTGCTGTGGATCTTCCCTCATTGACGGGGGATACTGCCTGTCTCTAGGACTTCCCCATAAAGTGTTAGCAGCTGGGGTGCCAGTAGATCCACATAATTCTTATAGAAGGCTGCCGTCAGCCATCTGAACTCGAAGCTTTTTCAGGGAGAAGTCTGTTTATTACTAGTATAATGTCTTCTTTAATAAAGGGTTCCTTTAAATAAACCATATGTGCTCTGCCCAGCCAAAGCAGTTGTAAGGAGTCCAGATAGCCCTGGAGTTCTTCTGGAGTTGTGCATGTCAAACGGTCTGGGACTCATCCAGCTCGGCCGTGATGCCGCCATTGGGAGTCGGAGTTCCGCAGGGTTCTGTGTTGAGCCCGACTCTTTTTAACATCTTTATGACCCCTTTGGCGGCATTGGCTGAGTCCTTTAGGGCCCAGATCGTATCCTATGCCGATGATACCCAGCTCCTCTTTTCGTGTAGGAAAGGAGAAGATTTTGATGGAGAGAGTATCCGTGAGTGCCTTGGGGCTGTTTTTAAATGGTTCCAGCTGAGCAGCCTCAAGTGCAACTCAGATAAATCTGAGGTACTCTTTTTCGGCTGCCCTTCTGACCCAGATTGGCAGGCATGGTGGCCTGAAAACATGTTTCCTGCGTCTTGCTCTTCCCAGCTGGTTAAGAACTTGGGGGTCAAGATAGATAAGGGTCTGACGTTAAGATCTCAGATCCTTGGTCTAACGGGAACATGCTTCGGTCTCCTCAAGATGCTCCGGAAGTTTCTGCCTCTACTTTCAGAGGAGCACAGGAAGACAACAGTGCAGGCTCTGATTGGTTCAAGACTGGACTATTCCAACGTCCTTTATCTGGGCCTGCCGGAATATCTTTTGCAGCAGCTGCAAGTCGTCCAGAACTCGGCTGCGAGGGCGATTTATGGCCTGAACAGGCGAGCTAGTGCTGCTAGCCTTTTGCAGTCGCTCCATTGGCTGCCTATCCGGAAGCGATAGTTTTTAAGGCCTTGACCTTGGCCCATAAGGCTCTTCATGCTGTGGGAGCACAGTATCTCCAAAAGAGACTCGCCTTTTACCACCCGGCCCGATCTTTAAGGTCTGAATCTCTACTTCTTGCGGTGGTCCCGCGAGTCAAAAGGGCTCCTTTGGGTTGCTAGCACCACAGCTTTGGAACACTCTGCCTTTGGCTCTTCGTGGTGCTACTAATCTGTTTACCTTTAGGAAGGGCCTCAAAACTTGGCTTTTTGCCCTTTAGGCTATTTTATTTAGTTCTACTATTCTGTGATCAGTTTTTTTTTTTTTTGCTGTGTTGTGTTACCCTGATTCAGGTTCTCAATAAAAGCGTCGGGACACTCTTTTTGAGTAGCCGTGCGCTATAAAAGACAATATATAACATAACATAACATAACATAACATGAGGATGAGGTGTATAAAGTGGTGTAGAATTTAGTAAATTGATCAAGGATTTCTTGGGGGACCCTTACCGGTATGCTGCTTGTTACATCCATGTATGTTATTGAGGATGTGCCTTTAATTCCCTTAGAATGTTTACATTTCTATCTGTGGAATGTGAAGAGTTGCTGTCTGCAGTTGGAGTGGGCAGTTACATGCAGCTGCATCTCGGGTTTTTTTTCTCTTCAATAAACTTATTAAAAACCCAACTTGTTGCAGTGACTCCACTTTGTAAAAGTGGCGACGAGGGAGAACCTACCTGATGTGACCCCCGAGATTTGGAAATTGGATTTACAGCTATACTTCATTGGATTTTATCGAATTTTAAAAGAAAATGAATTTAAAGACTGAAGAAAATTACCACAAGAACAGTATTTTTGTGTATGTACTGTCTTCTTGCATCAAGAACAGCACTTTGTGTACTATCTTCTTGCTTCAAAAAAAGGATCAAATACTCTTTCCGTGAGTTATTTTGTACGATTATTTGTTGTGTGCATTATTGACTTATAATACTAGATGGCGCAATTTCGTCATTTATATACAATTTTGGTGATATTATCGGCGCTTTTGTGATATTGTCATCGTAAGATTTCGTGATTTTGAAATCGATTCCTTTGGACAATCACCAGAAAGTATTTATGTGATCAAAAGCTACAATCCTTTTTCAACGTTTGGTGTATCTCTGTGGTGAACCTGGTTATTTACGCTTTATTCAGTTTTTTTGGAACCAGTGGCAGATTGGATTGGATGAGTACTGACTGGAAATAAAGCTGTTAAACCAACCTCATTTGAAGATAAACATCAGCATCTCTGCGCAGCGTCTTCGTGCAGCAGAATCTTCGTCATTCCTACGTGTAAAACACCGTGTCGTTGTCTTGGAAGGAATTTCATTACGCGCAATGCATTCTGGGTAGTGCGCAAAGCATTCTGGGGCGCGTTTCCTACCAACTGGATAATAACAATTAAAACATCGTTTTGAAGTGGGATTTCATCTATTTGACATCGTAGTTCGCAGTATTTCGTTTATTACCATTATTACCTTGACTTTCAATCGGATTTCAACAAAATGACAACAGTGGCTACTTTTCTTTTGTTAGTTTATTAATTTTTATTTTAGCACTGTATATATTATAGTTAAAAGCCTTTAGATTTTTATTAATTCATTGTTATTACATTAATTTGTATTGCAAGAGGTAGTATGGAAACTAATACCATTCTAGCTCCTCAAAAGTTTTTACAAGATCCTGGTATTCCTCCTATGGTATGGGAGGATTGGCAAGAGTCCTTTGAGTCATATTTGGAAGCTATTGGTGGAGAAGTTTTTCTGCCTTCACGTAAATTAGCCTTATTAAAATATAGTCTTAGTGTTGGGGGTAGGAAAGTATTAAAAACCTTACCCATATGTTCTAGTGCTACTACTGTGAAGGTTAGTGGGGGTGGAGATGAAGATGCTAGTGATGAGGAAGTTGTATTTGACAGTTCAAAAATTGAGCTGTTTTCATCTGACGAGTATCTTGACGCATTAAAGGCCTTAGAAGAAAATTTTGGTAGAAAAACAAGCATTGTGGTGGAAAGGCATAAGTTCTTTTCAAGAGCACAATTAGTGGGCGAGACAGTAGAACAATATGTTGCTGTGTTAAGGAGACTTTCTGCTACATGTAAATTTAAAGATTTACATGAGGAAATTATTAGGGACCAGTTTATTAACAGAACTAACAATGTTAAAATTCAAGAGAAATTGTTAGATCTGAAAGATCCATCCCTTCAAAAGACTACTAGTATAGCCAGGAGAGTTGAGAACAATTCTTGTTATGTAAAGGAATTAAGTGGTGGGAACAGCAAGGATCGCAAGCTTACTGATGGGAAAGATCTAAGTAATGTGTGTGCTGTGGTTAGTAACAAACCAAAATATTTTGATAACAAGTATAGTATGAAACATGATAATGCCAAGGTTAAACCTCGGACATTTTCTAGTAATAACAAAAATGTTATGCCACAAAACAAATCAGTTCTCAACAAAACACAGGGTTTCAACAAACGTTTCTGTTTCAGGTGTGGGAATAGTAGACATGTGGGTGAAAATTATTGGTGTCCTGCATCACATGTCACATGTTTCAAGTGCAACAAAACTGGGCACTTTGCCAAAATGTGCAGATCTGGTAATCCCAGTGCTTGGAAAAATTCTGTTAATTTAGTTGATCAGTAAGCATGAGCGTCAAATCCGTTCCGCTCGCGGATTTCGCGGATTTTCGGTAAATCCGCAATCCGCGAACTCCCGCGAATTTACTGAAAATCCGCGAATCCGTGAGCGGCGGATTCGGGGGGCAAAAGTTCAAGCCTTCAAGCTTGAAGTTGTAACTATTTTAGGATGGCGCCGGCAAGCTGCCAGCGCCATCCTAAAATAGTTACTAAGTCAGCTAAGTTAGCTTCAACAGGAAGCACTAATAGATAAAATAAAGCAGGTGCTCAAGCACCTGCTTTATTTTATCTATTAGTGCTTCCTGATCGGTCTCTGACCTTTTATACACACAAGAGGCATGAACTTGAATTCGGCGAGATTTAACACACACATGGTCGCTGAAACTAGTTGAAGCTCAAATTCAGTGACTCATTCATCAGCCCAAAAACAATCGTGAGCGTCGTCGAGGCTGGGCAGGTGTGCCTTCTTCCCAAATCTACCGTCGAAAATCAGCTGTGATGCTGGATAGAGGCCTTTGTATCCTTGACTTTCACGAGCGCAATCCCTTTGCTGTTCCTGTGACCAGGAGCTTCTGTCTCTTCATCTACTGCTCTGATCGGTCTCAGACCTTTTATACACACAAGAGGCATGTGCACTCGCATGGAAGCCCCGCACGTTTGGTCCCGCTCACACACTCATGGTGTGCACCGTCTTCCCGCCATTGACCCACTATGATGGACAGCTCACCCAAGGGACCCCTGCGCCCTTCGGCGCGATTGCATAGTAACACACACATGGTCGCTGGAACTAGTTGAAGCTCAAATTCAGTGACTCATTCATCAGCCCAAAAACAATCGTGCGCGTCATCGAGGCTGGGCAGGTGTGCCTTCTTCCCAAATCTACAGTCGAAAATCAGCTGTGATGCTGGATAGAGGCCTTTGTATCCTTGACTTTCACGAGCGCAATCCTCGTGCTGTTCCTGTGACCAGGAGCTTCTGTCTCTTCATCTGCTGCTCTGATGGGTCTCTGAGCTTTTATACACACAAGAGGCATGTGCACTCGCATGGAAGCCCCGCCCACACACTCGCGGTGTGCACCGTCTTCCCGCCATTGACCCACTATAATGGACAGCTCACCCAAGGGACCCCTGCGCCCTTCGGGCGATTGCATAGTAACACACACATGGTCGCTGGAACTAGTTGAAGCTCAAATTCAGTGACTCATTCATCAGCCCAAATCCGCAAATCCGCAAATCTGCAATATCCGCGGATTTTGCGGATCCACGATCCGCAAATCCGCAAAATCCGCGGATCGTGGATCCGCAAAATCCGCCCATGCCTATTGATCAGTCTTCTTATTTAAGTAGTGATAGTGATGTTGAGGTTATGGCGATCAGGAATAATGAGGTGAATGAAATATCCAAGGAAACTCAACCACCTAAATTTGAGATTTTTTTTAACAATTGCAGTTTATACTTATGGGCAGATTCTTGTTCACCATATACCATAATTGACAAAAACATGTGGGAGTTATGCGGTAAGCATGATCTTACACGTCCAAAAAAAACTCCTGTGGGTTGCATGGGCTTCAAGTTACCTGTAATTGGATGTTTTGTTAGTGATATTGTATTTAAAGGCAGAAACACACAAGGGATCATTTTTGTTGTAGAAAAGGGTAGAGGTTTATTAGGATGGAAGGAACAAAAGAATTTAGGAATAATTCTAAATCCAAATCATCCTGATCAAGTTCTTTTATTTCATAGTGATAAAGAATTCAAATGGGACAAGAAAACTTCTGACCAAGTTTTATTAACTCAAGGTGATGCAAGTCTTAAATGGCATAAAAAATTTCCAGAATTATTAAGTTCCAAATTGGGATGTTTTAAAAAATGTGAACATCGTATAATTCTCAAACCTGATTGTATACCTGTTGTCCACAAAGTGCGCAATGTTCCTTTGGTATTAAGATCACACTTGAAAACTGAACTGGACAGGCTGTGTCAACAAAACATCATTGAGCCTATTAAGGCGTCAGATTGGCTTAGTCCAGTAGTTTTAGCGCGCAAAGCCAATGGCAAATTACGCATGTGCATTGATTTAAGGGATTTAAACAAAAACATTTGGATGGATCGTTACCCTTTACCTAGAATTAATGAGATGGTAGCGTCAGTTAAAGATGCTGTGTATTTTTCATCTATTGATCTATCAAATGCATACCATCAGATAAAGCTGCACTCAGAATCCCGTCATTTAACATCCTTTATAACTCCTGAGGGAGCTTACCAATTTTTAAGGATGCCTTTCGGGTTATCTTCTGCGTCAGCTGTTTTTCAGAGAGTAATGTGCAGAGTCCTTGAAGGTGTGCCCAACATGTTGGTATTTCAAGACGATGTGCTTGTGTGGGGAAAAAGTAAGGTTGATCATGACAAGGTTTTAAATGAGGTGTTGTCCAAACTTCAGTGTGCTTGGCTGACTGTTGCTGCAGAGAAATGTAAGTTTGCCACGAATGAAATTGAGTATCTCAGGCATACGTTGTCTGCTGAAGGTGTTAGACCTAAAAAAACTTGTTGAATGCAATTAAGAATGCTCCATCTCAACCTGACAATGATCAACTGCGTTCTTTTTTAGGTCTGGCGGAGTACTACTCCAAATTTGTGTCCAATTTTGCTTCAAAGGTTTTTTGTTTAAGGTTATTGATGAAAAAAGGAGCTAAATTTGTGTGGGATGTTGAGTGCCAATCAGTTTTTGAAAATATTAAGGAGGACATCATGAATGCTGTAGCACTTAAACCCTTTGATCCCAACAAGAAATCTATCATTGTTGTGGATGCGAGTGCATATGGTCTGGGGGCTGTCTTAATGCAAGGGAAAGACAAGTATGAATGGGCAGTAGCATTTGCATCGCGTACTTTAAAGGGTGCTGAACCTTCATATTCTGTCATAGAAAAAGAGGCACTTGCTTGTTTTTGGGGTGTAAATTATTTTAGGAATTATATTTGGGGTACTAATTTTGATTTAAGAACCGATCATAAACCTCTTGTGGATATATTTTCTACTAAAGGGGCTGGCAGGGCTACCCCTAGAATTGCGAAGTGGATTTACAAGTTACAAGAGTATGATATTCAGATGAAATATGTTCCTGGCATTAAGAATGTTAATGCTGATTGTTTATCTCGTCTTCCAGTATGTGAAGATGACATTGCAATGGATCAGGATGAAGATTGGTCAGTAGCTACTGTGAATGAAGCTTGCAATGGTGCTATTGATTTGGAGGAATGGAAACAAGCTGTACTGGAAGATCTGGTATTGAAGCAGGTGATTGCATGGTTAACCACAGCGCGCAATCGTTTTTCATGGAATGATTGTGAGCTATCTGAGTATAAAACAGTATGGTCAGAACTTTCTTTTGATCCTATTGTTGGCATTGTCAGGAGGGCCGACAAACTTGTTGTACCATCTGGTTTGCGTAATAGGTTGTTAAATCTTATTCATGAAGGACCTTCGGGTATGTCTGGTATAAAGAGAAGGTGTAGATGTGATTTCTGGTGGCCTGGTATGCATAAGGATGTAGAAAGGTGTGTCAGGAACTGTACAGCGTGTACTTGTAGTGACAAGTCTCACGTTCCTCAAGAATCTTACATCAATTCTGTTCCATTTCCAGATAAACCGTGGCAAAGATTAGCTATGGATATTTGTGGTCCATTTAATGTTGGCAACATTGCTGGGAAGTTTGCCATTGTTTTAATGGATTATCACAGTAAATGGCCTGAGGTAGCATTTGATAGAGAGATCAAGGCCTCTAATATGATTAATTTTTGTGAAGAGCTGTTCCATAGGGAGGGATTCCCAGAAACAATTACTACTGATAATGGCCCACAATTTGTGGCTGGAGAGTTTCAAAACTATTTGCGGTTGTATGGTATAAAACACGTTACTACTGCACTATATTGTCCAAGGGAAAACGGTATGGTAGAAAGATTTAACCGTGTTTTGAAAGAATGTATACAGTTGGCTGTGGTTGAAGGTGCTGACTAAAAAATTGCTGTCAAAGATATGATTTGGAGTTATTGCAATACTCCACATTCTGCAACATTAGTGACTCCATTCAATCTTCTGAAAGGACGGTCTGCTGGTAATAAAGTAACTCCAGCATGGATGCTCAAAACTTCTTCAGGACATATTTCTAAGGGGTGTCTTAGGGAAAGGATGGATGTATATCAAAGAAAGTATGTTGACAGGCACAACAACAATATTAAGAAATGTGTAAAAGGTATCCGTGTTGGTGATTGGGTGAGATCCTCACGTTTTGGTTTATCAAAGGATGGTTCTTCTAAATGGTCTCAACCAAAAAGGGTTTTGGAAGTGAGAGGGAATTATGTGTTGTTAAGTGATGGACGTAAATGGATTCTTAACAATGTGGTTTTGTGCAATGACTTGGAGCGTAACATTTGGTTGGATAGGAACTGTGATATTGCTGTGCAGTCAAATTCTGGCATTGTTACCTCTGAATCATCTGCAGGGTGTTCTGGTAAAGCACAAGATGGAGAGGTTCAAAATTCACCTGAGTCTTCAGGAAGGGTACAATCTGAAGTGGTTCAGGGTTCACCTGTTCTCATTCATCCCAAGTCAACTGTATCTGTTGGAAGAACTGTTCCTAATGCAAGAAGGTTATCTGGGCGTATTGTAGAGAAACCAGTTAAGTTTAATGATTATATTTTGTATTCATAGATTATACATAGCATACATTTTTATGTTTATCTTTATTTTTATTTTCATTTTTTATTTTTAGATAGGGAGATGTGTTACATCCATGTATGTTATTGAGGATGTGCCTTTAATTCCCTTAGAATGTTTACATTTCTATCTGTGGAATGTGAAGAGTTGCTGTCTGCAGTTGGAGTGGGCAGTTACATGCAGCTGCATCTCGGGTTTTTTTTCTCTTCAATAAACTTATTAAAAAACCAACTTGTTGCAGTGACTCCACTTTGTAAAACTGTTCGCGTCTAGTATCTCTGTAATGAATGTGGCATTGTTAGGCGTTCGCAACATATTAGCTAATGTCTTGCCGGGCCTGTCATCCTCTCTATACCTTCTGGATTGGGCAAATTTTCCCATGAATTTTACCTCTCTCTGCGCCTCCTCTTCATTTTCCACGCCTTTAGACCTGTTTTTGCCAACAGGCTTTCGTATTCAGAGCCGAAATATTTCAGTTCTAGCTCCCTGATGTCTGTCTCCAATTTCCCGATGGAGTGTCTAATGGATTTCAAAACCCCGGCCTGTCTGGAAATACAATTCCTGCGGATCACAGTCTTGAAGGCCTCCCACAGAGTGGCCTGAGAGAGGCGAATAATCAACCAAACGGTGCTTCTCTAAGTGTTGCCATTCTTTTTCTTTTTCTCACATTATTAATGCTTCAAGGGCTCTTGTTCATCAGCCTCTGCCCTTTGTAATGCGGTCTAGAACTGGGGAGCAACTGCCCTACAAAGAGAGTGTTGCTTCTGTTTCTGAGCAGCAGAAACAGAAGCCAGTGACCAGTGAACTCTTTCTGTCTCGTTTGGCCATTTACTTTGAGAACTAAACTGCATACAAAACTATAAGAAAAATTAGCGTAAGAACCGCAATTTCCCACTTCTCTCTTTTGGTTTGTGAGCGAAGATAACATGAACCTGTGTGCTGGTGGTGGCCTGGGGGCTGTTGTGACATCACTAGTTACATGTAATACATTATTACTAGTGATTAGTGATATTTTATTGCATCGATGTGCATGCAAAAGGACATTCAATGGCATGCACAACAAATCTAATCTCATCTTTGAGACCATAAAGCCTAGTCTTAATTTGTGAAAGGCCCTGTGCAAGAGACATTTATAAAACTGGAAAACTTAACAAATTATATTGAAGTAAGCTATAGACAATGTAAGCACCTCATCTGAAATAGGAAAGTGACATATATGGACTGATATACTATTTCAGTGGGACATAATCAACACTCAAAGCAGTCCTGGGTAAAACGTTTTTACGAAATTGCGGTCCAAAGTCCATAAACCTCAAGCTGAACCCTGTAATATTGATCATCGTTATTAAATCAAAACATATGCCAGTGGATTAGTAGGCTCACCTGGTCCAATTTTGTTGTCAGAGTCTTCAGGAGCCTTTGGAGCTGTAGAAAAACAAAATCGAGGAAAAGTTCGATTCAATCGATGCTGCTGCTTAAGGATGCAACTTGTTTGCAAAATATGTTGCGATTTCAACCACCTGTGGCATACCTGCTTAATAATAAGCCTGACACCCCGCCCAAAAAATAGTCTTCAGGTTTAACCCCTACCCTGATTATGACGGAACCGTACCGTCATGAGCCACGAGCGGCGTGTGCTCATGACGGCGTGGTTCCGTCATGATGTGGCCGCTATGCCCACACAGCACTGATTCCCCAACTGTGCAGGCCATTAGTGAGTGGGCGGAGTCTTGACGGAACCACACCATCATGAGTACAGCTCGCCCGTGGCTCTTGACGGCGTGGTTCCGTCACGAGCATGGCAGCGCTTGGCTCATCCCCCACCCCCCCAGCGCTGCGGCGGAATTACCCCCGCGGCCAAGGGGTTAATGAATGTATTGTTCCAGGTGCTTATTTGTGTTCACAGCAGTGCTTAATTTGTCAAAAAATAAAATTAAAAAAAGAAAGTAGGCGCCAGGGCCCTTTGACGAAGGCGACTGCAGCTTGCGCCATCCATTGCTTATGCCAGTGCTGCCAATGACAGTACCACCACAACTGCTAACCATAACACTACTACAATTGTGACAATTTTTTTAATGCGTACTGAATTATTAAAGCTTAGTTGTGTGCATCTCAAATTTAGATAGATGGTCATTAGTGCAGGTGTTCAGAATTAAGTTCTGGTGCCGAACACCATATACCACCAGCTCAAATTGAGCATTGGATCATATTATTACTAGAAATGCGGGCCTGACAGGCAATCCAGTGACCTGAAGTGAAAGTGGATATTAGACCTGCTCTACCTGAAGGGGTGGAGTCCTGCTGTTCAGTACAAGCAGCAAAGCAGGACGATGGCAAGGAGCGGCGATATACAGTACATTGCCATTTTTAAAACACTCAATATATTTTTGGTGTTTAAGATCATTTGTGTTATTTAGTTCTGAAGAAAAATTGGTACATTCTTAACCAATGATAATAAATACTTTATGCAGTAGGGGATTTCAAAATAAATTTACTAGGAATTTGAAGAGTGTTGACTAGGGACCATTACAGTAGTTAGTGCCAAATTTTGTGTTCCACACAAATGATTGTGATAGTGTAAGGTTTTCAAAATCTTGATCCTGCTGAGAACATTGGAAAGGAGGACTTTTGTATGGATATATTGAAGCTGATTCATAATAGCTATGGAAGTGCGTGAATGGGGGCTTTTTACATTTTTGGCAGAATTGTATCATTTGTACCTCAAGATGTTACTGAGGTCGGATGTTCTGAATAAAATGTATTCCAGAAAGAAAAGCTGAGGACATATGGTGAATTTGTTCGGCAAGAATATTTTTGGTGTTCTCACTTATGAGGTTTGTAACCATTTGGTACAATATCATACTAAAAAGATACTAAAACTGTTTTATGTGTTCTTGTTTTTAAGATTTTGATTTACCAGATCTAAAAAGAAATTTTAAAAAGAAGCTCCTTTGGCGTTAAGAGTTAAATTACAAGGAAATTACGGTAGAGTTGAGTCTTCTATGCACTCTGAGGGGTAGGACATTCCTAAAGGTTTGACCAGAATTCATAAGGAATTACGATGTTTTATTTAACTATAAGGGTCTTATTAAGGGCCTAATTACCAGTGGCCTACATTAGATGCATCTGATAAAATTCTACACTGAATTGTTTAGAATTTATCGGATGCAATAATATTGCCTATTCCAGTTTACCGCACCAAAATCTGCATGTCCCTGTAAATAAAAGGCCTGTTACTTTTTCCAAATTCCTGCAGTTATGACCAACCAAAATATACAATAGGGGTCACCTGGACATAACCAGGTTAAATAAACAACCTTTTATGCAGGAAACACAATTTAATGGGCGACCCGTATCAGTCTCTCTGTTTGTACCTGGATGTATGAGATGGAGAGACAATATTTAATTGTTTCTATTTGTTTTAGCAATGTAATGGAGTGTTTTGTAGTTCTAGGTATTGCCAAACATTATATTTAAAAGATTATGACAGGTTTATGTTTGTTAAAAATGTTTCCCTCTAGTATGCTTTTAAGAAGTTTTTTCTCCTCCTTCCCTTCTTCTGTTTGATTTATGTCCTTCTCACAATCTTGAAAAGGTTTGACTGTGAAACTTGTTTCGGTTTTTGAATTATGAGATATAACATCTGTCCGTGAAATTTGTAAAATGAAATAAAGTGCACAGTTATTTTGAAAATGAAAAGGCTGCTGTATTTTAAGCCGTGGATTATTAGCTGTTAACTTTCTTTATTCTTCCTTTTATTTGAAACAAAGCACCAGGCACCAAACGTTTTTCGTTCTATTAGACAAGAACTTCGTCAGGGCGAGTGCAACAGTAGGGAAAGTGTTGGATAGTGTAGGGGTAAAAATTACTAAACCCCATCTACCCCAAAAACCAAAACCCATACCCACCCTAAAACAAAAAAACCTCCATTACATACCTTATAATGCTTTTTAATGGCAAGCGTTGTAATGGCATGCATTGTAGTGACATGCGTTGTAATGGCATGTGTTGTAATGGCATGCGATGTAAAGGCAGTTGCGTTGTAACCATTGTGTTGTAAGAGCAGTGCAATGTAATGACTGCGTTGTAATGGATGTTTCCCACTAGTGGTAGCTTAAAGCACTAAGCATAGGGCTGTTCCAGCTTATGTCCTGCAATACCCAAATCTTTTAACATGTTTAAGTGTGTTTCATGCTAAATCTCTTTCCTTTTGGCTCAAATTCTATTGGAAATATTAGGAAATTGACACAACATGGACCCAGTAGAATTCCCTTGACTAACTAGGAACACTAGCTGGACCGTCAGTCAGAGGAGCTGGCCAGACAGTCATCCCATCCAAGGCTCTCACAGCATGATTGGTTCCATAGGCTGGTTTCACAATCTCACACTCCGCAGGTCACTTGTTCTCTTTCTTTGTTGTTAGCATGGTGATTCACATATGACTCCTAGCAAGGGCTTAGAAAAATAGGAATCGGGTTCTCAACCTCCTGTAACAAGCCCAGTACACAGACCTATCTTGGTGGCACCCTCTAGGAGCCTAGGCTTGCACGGACGGACATGAACAAGTAGGGCCTGATTGGAGCCCTTCTTTCCTGTGTTGTGACTTCACTAAATATAGGACAGTGCTGCATGTACTGGAAGTAGAAATTATTTATGTGCGAGAAAGTGGTGGTGGAATTAGGAGGGATGGTGAAGCTGGTATGAGGCACTTGATAGGCTGACTAGATTAAATGTTTTTTACCAGCAAATGTCTTAGAACTCGGGTATTAGGTAAGGGGGCAAGTACCCACCTCATATAATAACCACAATCCGGGTCAGGGTAAACCCTCAAAATCACTAAATCAACCTGAGGTCAACTCCCTGGTAGCTAGGGCAGACAGTTTAACCTGTAAAGTATTTATACAGTACTCAAACATTTAATATAGTCAAAACACAACTCAAGAAAAATTCCAAATCAATTTAGAGAAATAGAGTAAATTTTATTAAACATAATGCCACAAAACGTACAAAAATGCAATAAGGGGAACCGGAGTTATGAATTTCAAAATAGCACCAAAGAGCCTCAAGCGCCAGCTGCAGTCATCTGGCAGTACCTGGCTGGTACCTTGGAG
This sequence comes from Lissotriton helveticus, assembly GCF_964261635.1. Lineage (NCBI taxonomy): Eukaryota > Metazoa > Chordata > Amphibia > Caudata > Salamandridae > Lissotriton > Lissotriton helveticus. The sequence goes on along the minus strand of NC_136065.1, from coordinate 1,231,513,408 downwards.
CAAGTTAAGACTGGCCATGATGGAGCATGCGTTGGATACAGAAACCAGGTTTGATCCAGTCAAATGTTTTACCTTCTGACTTATCTCTGCAATGGAAGTCAGAAATGCTCAGGGTGTAAAAGCAGCAGGCTGTGGCCACCGAGGTCTCCACGTTATCAGACTGCCACTAGATGAGGTCATGGTAAACTGTTGTCTTTTGGTGGAAAAAGGTCAGAATAGGAGAAATTTGAATTTTGTGCCCACGGAGATGGCCCCTTGCCACCCAGACACTTTTCCCACCGGTGAAGATTTCTACCTTCAGACTTAACCACTTACTTGGAGTTCAGATTCTTCCAGTGGGACAAGGTTGCAGGCTGTATTTGAAGATAGTTCCACAAGGCTGAGTGCCTACTCTGTGACGTGCTGATTCAAATGTGCTGCTATAGAGAGGAATTAGCAGGAGCTACGAGGATCTTTGGCCCAGCAGCGATGCACCTTTGTCAGACCGGCTTGGCAGGTTGGGCTTGCTCCTCCGCCAGTTCTCATGGCAAAAAGTTGGGAAAAGATTTCTAAGACTTAGGTTTTAAAATGTATGAGGCGGAGTACACTTTGACACTAGGCAAGTGTACAGGATCTTGGGGACAGCACTTGGTGGTCTAGACTCACTCCAGCAGAGGCCAGCAGCAGGGTCCAGGACAGGTTCAGTTGGAATTGGCCAATTGGGAATGCAGGGAAAGGGTATTTTGGAACTTGTTGTACCCCAGTAGCACAAACAGGACGTCACACTTTTGACCATTGGAATCCATTTCTTAGTACTAGGTTAAAGAAGGAAAGCAGATCCAGGCTTCAGGGCTTTTCCCAGGACACAGACACCTGGTCCAGTTCTCTTCTGTTCTTCCACAGGTATAGAAAGCGTTCTGAGTAGGATACTATGGGTGCCACATTTATGCCATAATACCAGACTGTGGGTGGGAGTGACTCCAGGCACCTCCCTGACCAATGGACTAAAACGTCCCAGGGACAACCCTACCCACTTTTGCTGCAATTGTGTGGTCACTTAAAACCAGTTCTGGAGACAGCTCTTCTTCCCCATGGGCTTGGTGCATGACTGGCTATGGGACAACAGAAGAGGGCACCTCCTGGTGTTACCTACATTTTCCTGTCACAGGGTAGGCCTCTTTGAAGTTAATTACAATTTTGGGTAGAACCCAGATGGTCAGCCTGCCTGAGAAGCAGAACTCCTCCCCCCACTCAAGGCCTTTGTATCAGCTCTGTAAAGAAGTTCTCACTTCATCAAAGGGGCTATTCAGTTCTTTGGTGACAGTTCATGCAATCTAGAGGATTTAGGTGGATAACAGGTGAGGTTTTAAAAGCATCAGTTCTCAAATATTTATAAAAAATCTGATGTTGCAAATAAATTGGGCTTGCATGAACGTTGTAGTTGTTTCCTAGGCGGAGATCTAAATATTACATTTAATATTGTATCCTATTGCTTTCCTACGGAATAGCCAACACTCCTACAGTGAAAGTAGCCCCTTAGGCAGTTTCACTTTAGGGACATGTTTAACACTAAACTTCTACATATCCTACTTTTAAATACCATGCACCCTGCCTTATGGGCAGTAAGGCAGACTTGGAGGTAACATTAATATTTAAAAAAAAGGGTTTATGCCTGTCAAAAGCGGTCATTTTGACAAGTCAAATTTGCAGTTTAAACCTGCACAACTGTGCTACATATAGTAGGCCTGCAGTCATGCTTGCATTATCGCTGCATTGGGTGTCAAAATGGTGCTGCAGCCAATTGTTGTCATTTACCTTAAGGCCCATGGTACACTCTGGGCACCACATACTAGAAACATATAGGTAAGTTAAAGATACCAATTAGGGGAATGCCAATTTGATCATTTTGAAAGGGAGAGAACAGGCACTTTACCACAGGTTAGCAGGGGTAAAGTGCACAGACTTCTATAGCCAGCAAAAATAGGCAGGGCAAAAATCTGGGGCTACACAAAGCAAACAATGGCAATTTTTAGCACCACCATATTACCATCATAATGGCTGCAGACTTTTCTGCATGCCAAAACGTGATTCTTCAGAGTAACCCAATGAGCAATGTGGGTTAGCAATCGTATTCAGAACTTAAAACTAGGCCTGAGCAAAATGTAAATTACAGTGGTGTAATTTGCATAATTTTGAGAATTGTGCATTACACTTGCTACACAAAATTCTAGAATTTACGTCATTATGTCGCTTTGCGCAATTACACTCTATTCATGATGTAAAATTACTTTAAAAGTGCCATTTACAGTACAACTTGACTTAAGGATGCATTTTACTCTAAAATACTGAAGTTATGCACATCATTTAATGTAATTTTGCTGAAATTTCACATAATTACACAAAAGAAAACTATTTCAATTTTGCACACCCATAATTAATAGGGCATATTTTATTGTTATACAGGACGCATTCATAAAAATCCCTGGGGCCCTCATTTTCGGCCATAGGAACATGATCAATCTCCCTCCCCTTCTAGTTTGGCAAAGAGCCATGGGGTAACATTCAACCAGGATCTCACTATGAAGTCCCAAATCATGTCAGTAATTTCCACTTGTTTCTTCCATCTGAGGAAAATAAAAAAGATCCAGGAAGCTTTGATTCAGGTGGCTCTTGCCATGGTTATGTCCCATACCGATTATGCCAATTCGTTGTATTTTGCCATCCCTTTATACCTATTAAAACGCCTGCAGCTGGTACAGAACCAAGCTGCACATCTGATTTTCAATCAACCCAGGAACTGCCATGTCACTCCGCTTCTGAGGAAACTACACTGGCTCCCGATTACTCAACGCTGCGCCTTCAAGGTCTGTTGCCTCATTTTCAAATCTCTGAATGGAAGAAGTCCCAAATTTTTCAGCAGCCTGATTATAAGGCATGAACCCAGACGCAATCTGTGCTTGGCCCATAAGCAATTCCTGTCCACTGCCTCATTCAAATTGAAGCGTGTAGGCGTTGCAAGGTATGCTATCCTGGCCCCCAAACTTTGGAATTCTCTTCCTTCTGAAATCCGCTTTTGCACCAACATTTTGGGTTTTAGAAACTCCTTAAAACCTTAGAGCACCTTAGACATTTTTTATGCATTGGAGAGAATTCTTTCATCAATTTTGTCTTTGTTAGAAAAAAGTACGGCGAATTCTGATCATATATTGGAAGTCCATTTTCGTGTTTAATTGGAATCCAAGATCTTAGTCAGGTTAATCAAGCAACAAATAAAGTAACAAAGGTCCCTGATGCAGTTTGCCGCTCATTCCAGACATGTAATGGGGTGTCTAAAAGGGGAAGTAAGATAGAAGAGAAGGAAGCGAAGGAGGATTCTATAGATGTACCACCCAGATGTAGTCCCCTGGTAAGTCCATACCCAGTTAAGCATAATAGAGAAAGTTCTCAGGCTTCTAGTCAAGGGGAAAAGCCATATCTAAATTTAAAAGAAACCCCGGTTACTTCCCCATTTTGCGTATATCCTATTATTTTGTTTTAAAGTATCGCAAACAACTCTCGTATGGCAGGTCCTTTGATTAAATTAGAGTTAACTGAAGAGACTGCTAATACTTTACCTACTGCCCCCTTAGTGGAGGTCACCCCACCAAGCGAAAGTAACCCTCAACATAATCGGAGGGGAAAGAAGAAGAATAGGATTCAATGCATCCCTAAACGGAAACAGAAAAAACGGTGGTTCCCTTCCATAATTGAGGAGTTTCATAAAACAAAATCACCATCAAATAGGAAGGATCCAGGGCCCTTGTGGTAATCTATAGTGAATGTTGGTCATAATGCAGGGCAAGATAACGGTAATCAGCCGACTTGCTCAAACTCGGTGCTGATTAAGCTATGGAACCAAGAGGGTCAGTAAGAAAGAGGGACTCCTAAAGTCAATATGGGTGACATTGAGAATCAGAGTTTCTCCCGTAACATCATTTTAGCTAATTCTGAAACAAGTAGAGACCCTACACTAGGAAATGTAGTGAAAAATTCATACAGCTCAGTTTTAGAACAGGTTTTGGTTAGTGGAGGTGCCCCTCTTCCTTCTGGTGGACCGGATACTTTCCCTGTACGGTTAGATCCCGGCCAGTGGAAGATTGGGGAGGGGAACTTAACCTCAGTCTGTAGCAGTAAGAGGGTTAGGTCAGAGAGGGGTTTGCCCTTGGGGCCCATTGGTAAAAGGCCCATAGGGCATAAAGGGCCGGGTGTCAGGCAGATGAACAGGACTTTGCTCTTTGTTTCCTTTATTCGCCACTGACTCAATGTTACTGAATCGAAGCACCATTCTTCAGTTGCTAACAGAAATAGAGGACTTGCGAACGGTAACTAGCAATGACCTTGAATTGGTCTACTTAGATCTGAGGAGTGCCCCTCTAAGTACTAGAGTCACATTCACATCAAGGGTAGTCCTAATGTTTGTATTAACTAATGTTGATTCCTTTAGGAAGAGAGGAATAGATGTGCACTCCTGTGGGAACCTTTGCTCAGTTTTGTCTGAAAGTTCAGGTAAGATTCACCAGGCGCCAGGTAGTGGGCTCCCCACTCCCATGGGTGCTATAATCCCTATAATCCTAAAGACATTGAAATAACAGTAGGGTGAAATCTAGGTAATAGAGAAATTAATATTAAAGGGCCCAAATGTCGAAGACTCAGTAGTCTCTTTGTGGAGGATGAGATGGCCCAGTGGAGCTGGCTGGCTGGTACCCTGAATGGCTCAAAAGAAACTACAAAAATGACCTTATTGCGGGTGTAGGCAATTGGGAAGAATCCTATCCTAGAATTTAGCTGGGATAGAAAAAACTAATTGTAAGCTTAAATAATTATTAGAATATGACCCTAAAATAATTTGCTTCCAGGAAACCTGGAATGTTGGGGACTTTCAGTTTGATAATTTTTAGGCATATTGTTGTGCAGCAAAATCTTCCATCAAAAGGCATACTAGTGGTGTTTTAGCTATTTTACTTAGCTGTACAATGAGATGGGATCCAGTAATTTACATTCATCCCTCACTGTGTTGTATGGGTGTGAATAGGGGAAGACAAATCGGGGAAATCTGCTTTTCTTTTTCTGGTAAACATGTATATTACCCCAGGGAAAGCATCCAATTCACTGGTTGATTCAATTTGTACTTACGTGCAAGGGATAAGTAGCACTGAAGATTGTTTGCGGATTTTGATGATGGGTGATTTTAATGCCAAAATATCCAACTGTGTAGTCACGTCTTTTTCAAACCCCGAATTAGAGGAAGTATGGTCCATTCCAGATTCTTTACTGCCCGATCATTTAAGATGAGATAAACGAGGGCAGTTACTTTTGCATAATTTGAGAATGTTCGATTTAGTAATGTTAAACAGCAGATTTCCAGAAGATTTCCCAGCTTCTAATACTTATCGGGTCCATATGGTCACTCATTAATTGATTACATGGCAGTATCTTACCAACTCTTCGGTGTATGTACACAATTTAGGGTATTTCCAACAAGCATGAGTGGTCACAGAATTTTGGCTGTTAATGTTGATATAGAAATCGAGAAACCTGATCTCTGGAATCAAAGGGATGAAAAGGTCTTATATAATTGCAGTAATGGGCACACTTGTTGGTGAAATAATTTGCTGCCCAGCTTTAAGAGAGTCTTTGAAAATATTGCTTTTATCAGTACGCAAGAAACTCCCATTGACAGGTTTGAGAGAATCTTGGTAGCATAGATCTTTTGGAAAAAATGAAAAAGCAAGCTCACAGTTCTGCACCATCAGTGATTATATTATGGGAAATAAAAAAGTTGAATCGGGAAATTAATGCTTTAATTAGAGAACAATTTAGGCTATCTACGATACCAAGGCAAAGAGAAATTAACAGACTGAAACAGGTACGGAAAAGGAAAATGGTATCGGAACGAAGAAAGGTCGAAGACTCAAATTGGGTCAAACTTCGAGAGGTTGCTTAATCTGGTGACACTAGGAAATATTGGGCGCTGAAAGCTAAATTCTGTGATGGGAGAGAGAAGTCAAAGCCCATTTTGATTCCAGATGCAGAATGGTCTACGTACATTACCCAGCTGTATGCTTTAAATTCCACAGTTGGATGGAATCAAGATGTTGGCTCTGCACGGTCTGTGCGAATATGGAGCATCAACATGCCTTGAAATAGAGGGTTATATTACAGGGGCAAGACACTCTAGTGCGATGGGCCCAGATGATGTTTCATTAGCCATAATAAAGCAGGATGGCGAAGCGTGGGTGACATTTTTATATCCACTGTTTGTCCATTGTTATACCCATGGTGTCATCCCACAATCCTGGAAGGGAAGTATAATGTTTCCACTGTATGAAAAGGGTCCAAAAAATCCCCTGCCAATTTCAGCAAGATCTCTCTCCTGGATGCGACTGGCAAAATATTTGCGAAGAGCATCCTCACCCATCTGCAAGATTGGGCATTTGGAAATGATCTAATTCCCATAGAACAAACAGGGTTTCTCAAAAACAGTGGTACCTTGGATAATATCACCGCCTTGCAAACTTTAACTAAAAAATATCCAGTGAGCCGAGGCATGCCGTTATATGTGGCTTTTATAGATTTCTCTACGGCATTATACCGGGTATATTGGGGGACGTTGTGGAGAAAATTAGTCGCAATGGGGATTCCAGGGAACTTATTGTGATTGGTTATTGCACTTCACTTCTCTACTTGGATGCAGGTTTTATTAGAGGGAACACAGGGTCTTTCGAGGAAAATAGAAACTAATAATGAGTTGAAGCAAGGGTGCCTTTTGGCCCCTCTTCTTTTTTCAATTTATATTAATGATTTGCCAAGAAGAGTGGGGCTCAACAAAGGGGATTCCCCTAAATTAGGAAATTTAGAAGTGAGCTGTCTGCCATATGCAGATGATGCCATATTAATGGATTTAACCCCAATTGGACTTCAAAGACTCCTGGCTGAGTTTATTGGGTATACAGAAGAACACCATTTAAAAATAAATATTCTAAAGAGTAAAGTTATGATTTTTAGTTATCAGGGTTGTAAAGTCAGAAAAAACTTGCATTGGCCTTTAGGAAATGAGAATCTGGAAGTAGTGAAGTTTTATCCGTATTTAGGAAAAATATTTACTAACAGGTGTTCCGGTAGCAATTATATGGATCAATGTAAAGGCAAGGCAATTTCACAAGCCTTTGCAATCAATCGACGGTATACACACTGTGGGAAAAGACACTTCTCACATATTTTATCAGTCTATAAAATAAAGATACCACCAGCATTGAGCTATGCCTGTGAAACAATAGATGCACAAAAGTGGTATAAATTTGAAAAAGTAGAGGGGCGGATCTGGCGCCAAATGTGTACTTTAAATAGCGCTTCTCCTATTGCAGCGATTAGGCTTGAATGCGGGCTACTCTCCACTTATGTGGTAACTATGGCTGCGTGCTTAAGGTGGAGCAGCGCACTAGAAAACAGCTCCAAGAATATGTTACGAGTTGCCCTATGTGAGGAAATCTTCGTCAGCATGAAAGATAAGAGTGCTCTTTGTAGAAATAATTTAAAACCCATAACAATGTTTGGCTTAGACAGGGATAGTGCGGCAGTACTCTGTAAAAGTGCTTTGAAAATTATAATTAAAAAAACAATCTATGAGTTTTCTCGCAAAAGAGATACTAAAATTTGCACAGAGAGTAGAAATAATTAATGTATTGTGGGGAGTAATATTTACGAAAAACCTCAACCATATGTTTTATGGAATCTGAAACATGGAGTACGTAGAGTTATTCTGTTGCTTAGACTGAATTTACTCCCTTTAAGAATCGTAACAGGAGCTTGGTAGAGCATTGCTTGACAGGAAAGACTTTGTCACCTATGTAATTCTTGTATACAAGACCTAAATCATGTTCTTTTTGTTTTCCCGACATTGCAACTAATACGTCGCAGATACCTAAGGAATTGTTTTCTAAAGTATGATATTACCGCAGCAGAAGCAGCATGCAACTGTCTGCTGGCACCCCATCTAAACTTGTTTGTTTTAAAATGTTTTGCTTTTAAAAACAATTTTTAAATATATATTAGAACAGTATTGACTGATTTATTATGTATGTTTCTGAGCACAGGCACTTTTCCATACCCACTTGCTACTAGCTAATGAGTACTGTATGCTGATTATCTATGTAGGTATTTGAGCACTGGGACTTTTCTGAACTTTCTTGCTGCTAGCTAACGAGTATTGTATGCTGATTTCCTCTGTATGTTATAGTGCTAGCTATCGAGTATCGTACGCTGAAAAGGCACTGACACTTTTCCACACTTTCTTGTTGCCTCTTAACAAGTACTGTATGCTGATTTCCTAAGTGTGTATTTGAGCACTTGCACTTTTTCAATCTTTTTTTGCTGCTAGCTATCGAGTACCTTAAGCTGAAAATTTCTCTGAGAAGTTTTAAAATGTTTTTGTATTGTTATGCTGCTGGTTATCTTGTACTGTACTATGAATGGGCAAATTCCCGCTTTCTACGACATGGTTATGCTGCTAGTTATCCTGTACTGTATTGCTAATTGACAAATCCACACATTTAGTTATATGGCTTTAGTTTTTAAAGTTTTTATGGTAGTTTTAGATTATAATCTTTTAAAAATCCCCTAAGTATCCATCGATGGTAATCTGATTTATTACAGATCAATTCTCTTGGCACCTGAAAATGTATTGAATGGTTCCCATGTACATGTTTTTCCTTGTTTTATATGATATGCTATGACGTATTTAGTATTTTTCTCTTTCTCTTTCTATGGAGTGTAATGCTGATTCCTAGATGTGTCTTTTTCTTTTATGTGGAACTCTTCAGAGTCCCAATCATAATAAATACATTGAATTGAATTGAATACAAAGAAAAAGGGCTGGCTAGGCCCAATACCAATGTGACCATATCCTTTCAACTTTTTTGATTGATCAAGGACCCCTTGCTTTTGCAACTGAAATTTCACATGCAGCACCTTCTCCAATGTTAAAAGTACACATTTTGGTTTTCTCTGCACTATGTAGCAGGCACAGCGCAGTGGCTGCCACCTGGTGCAGGGAAAGGTAAAGCACAAAACGAAAGTGTCTCACCACAAGGGGGGCCCGCAACGGGCGCCCAAGTCAATCTCCACCAACCTTTGAATGGCAGAGGAACCGCCAATCAAAGGCTTGTAGATTGCAGCATCCTAATCTGACGGGTGGTGCCTGCTAGGCACCGCTACCAGTTTATGTTATGGATGCTGGCCGTGTCCACCGGGCAATCGGAATAATTGCCTGTGGCAGACCCGTAGCGGGCGGACTTTGCGTCTGCCAGCACACCGCCTGCCAGCAGGCGGAGAAGTGATTGGTGAATGCGGTAAAAACGCCACCGGCAGCCTGCCACTGGCAGCCTGCCACTGGCGGTTTCACCACCATCATAATGAGCCCCTTATTCTCTGATTACCTTGAACTTAAACCTCCTAAAGTAGGATCAAGCAAACTATGCAAAGTATATCTAATGCCCAAAACCTAATGCTAACTGAGACCTGTTGGATATCTTCTATTGCAAAATGATATGAGTACAACTAAGAAATTAGGGCATTTTGGTTTAGAAAAATAAGGAACAATACCTTGGAGAAATGATGATACTCCCCTTCCTGAAAAGTACTGATACCGTTCATCAAAGGTACGACTGCCCCATTTAAATTATAAAAACGCACCTCACGTGCTTGAAATGAATTGGTCAAATTTTATTGCAGCCATTCTGAGAATAGCGTATAGCTTTGCCTATTATCAATCAGTGTGCTTTATTCCTTTCCATAAAGGTTAAGTAGGAAGGCAGGAATGTAGGCGTGCGTTTCTTTGAAAGACAAGCTTCAGGAGGAGCTGAACACAAACAAATGTGTATGTTTATAGGTATTCCATACAAGTATACCCTCAGCCCAAAAGTGCAAACAAATTCACTCCTGCTTGTGAAAGGCAAGAGTAAGTGCTAGTACAGGGTATGAAATGAGAGGGAAGACAGCCTATTCCATTGTAGCGCAAGGAAAGGTATTTTCCCTGAGAAAATTTTATTTTCCAGTGGAGAAAAAAAAGGTTAAAGGAAACAAGGCCAAATACACTTCCCTGCATAATTTAGGCCCGCTTAATTTTCCACCAGGTGAAAATTCCACGAGTAAATTGTGTTCATGTGAGTAGTCCTAGAAATCTAGAAATATCATGGATTGCCTGAAAACCTCCTAGAATTACCTGTAAATCCCATCAAAGTAGAAAAAAATCTCACATTATAGAATTCATTAATTTAAAAATGTTTTACTTGACCTTTGCCAATCTGGCAAAACTGTTTACCGAGGACAAAATAGTGGTGAGGTCAGGGTTACGGCTCAGCTGGTAAAGCTAGCTTCTACAGAAGACTACTACCCTTTTAACACATTCCGTGTTACAAAACTGTACGTGTTATAGATGTTGATGCTCACACATAAAAATAAACCTTATGTAAGGCAACCAGCTGGTGGCATCTGTGCCTGTTACTTTCCCACTTTGCATTTCTCCTTTCTCTCCTTGCTTTCCTTCCTCACATTGGATGCCTGAGCTGTTGCTATGTGGAGCTCGACAATCTTTGCAGCTCCCACGAACAGTTACCAAATGCAGAAAGTTGAGATGCGAAAGAAGCATCGAGAAACAGAAATGTCTATCTTCTAGGCCAAATAAATGAAAAGTTCCTTACACAGGTTGCTGAAAGAACGAAGAACCTTGTGATAAATGAATCGATGTCACACCCTAAAGGCCTGAGCTTCCAGCCTTAACAGATACACCAATGCATGTAGAGAAAATACTTGGTTTGTCATTCGAAGATGAATGCATTTAATTCAGGTAATTCTTCACTATCAAGGTAATTTGAGAAGGGAGGGGCACATTAACGTGGACTGTTTCGCAAGGCGCAACCTTGGCTATAGCCCTGTGTATGGGTGTGTCCAGCACATTCACATCTGAGAGTTGCAGACCAAAATAAAAAAACAAGCATTGGCATAGCCAATAGGTCTCGCCTTTGGTACCTTACAAGTGTTTAGCCGTGCAACGGTTGATGTAGCATCAATGTTATTGTGCTGCATAACTAAATACTTATAAGGTCCCAAAAGCGAGACCTATTGGCTATGCCAATGCTTGTTAATCTATTCTTGGCAGGCCTTTCCTCATCCTTTGCATTGGTTAAGTCTCACGCCCAGAAACTCTGCACTATTCCTCTTTCGAACTTGCTGTGCGCTGATGACTTGGTAATGTTCAGCCATAACAAGTTGGAGATGCAGCGCCTTCTGAACACCACTCACCACTACTTGTTAAAAAAATGGCCTATCAATTAACACCAAGAAAAACAAATTCATGAATTGCTGCAGAAGAACAGGTGGAAATTCAGCTGATTCCTCGACAAAGGTCGAAGTAGTCACCAAATATAAATAGCTTGGTTTAACATTTGACAATAAAGAAACTTCAAACCATACAGGGAGGAAATAAAGAGGAAAGGGCTTGCTCTGACAGCGGACTTAAGGGTACTTTTCAGGAACCTGAATGGGCTATTGTACAGCCCCATTTTGGAAGAAGCTAGGGTGAAGAAAGTTTCAACTCTGGCATATGTATGCAAAGCTGTTTTAGGGAGGGCCTCAATTACCAAGGACAATACTGTCATCAAAATCTACAAATGATAGCCAGAGGCGCAGCATTTGTCGACATGTGCTATAAGATCCAGTCGGCGAAATTGGAACACCATAGATCCACAACATCTGAGAGGAAATCAATAAACCCCACTCAGCCGGAAAATATCTCAAAGATTCTATTGATCAGCTAAGGCTAGCTCAGCTGTGGTCGGCAATGCCCACCACTGAGTTGTTTCGAAGGACAACCAGCAAAATGTCAAAACAAATTTCATCCCTAGAGGATAAGGCTTTTCTGGAGATCCGTGTCCATGCATGGAGGTTACTAAATAGTTACACGCTGCCCAAACCACAACCATATTTGGGCGAAGGCTTCAGTGGCAGGATCAAGGGAACCATCCTAAAACATTGCATTGGCGTCTACCCTACCAAAGCGCATGCAGCACTCTTGCCAGGGACAGCAGGAGAAGCTGCCTGTAGGCTGTGTGGCCTACCAAAGGAAGACACGATCCACAAATTCTGACTCTGCAAATATACACTAAATATGTGCTGCCGCTGGCTCACGGCCACCTGGAAACAGGCTGGGGTCAACCCCTACAGACAAGCAATAATAGCATGTTTAAACTCTGGGGACCCTCGAACAATCTCCCCAACAGTAAAATACCTACAGAGAGTTGAACAGGCCTTAAAGAAAGTACTCTACTAGTCTGCACTGCTCACTCAGCAGTTACCTCTGGTCTCCAATAGGGAGAGGGCTAAAGCACCCAGTTCATTATACTCTGCACTGGACTTGAATCTCCGTCTTACTCACAGCACTCCTACTCCAGTCACCATTGAACAGGTCTTGAACAGGTCTCCCCTTGCACTACTCGCTTTTCCACCTGGATAACATGAATCCTAATTGTCTTAGGTACAGCTAACTGTCAAATGTTCTCTTACGTGTTATGCCACCTTTTGTGGACTTGCATAAAACCGGACTTACTTTTACAGGTGGGATGCTGATTTATGAGCTCTGAGGGCCAATTGCCGCCATACCCCAAGAAGTTCTTAGTTTTTATTGTTTTTATGGACTCCATTCATCACTGTATTTCGTATTGTAATTATTTTAATTAGTCTAACAATAACATTTTTACTTAATTACTTACTGGTTCCTAGTGAAAGTGAAAGTTCAAAGTAAGTTCATAATGTTGATCTCATGTTATCGCATTAGTTGCATCCTTCACAGGAGGTCTCTCCTGCAAACTGGTGTCCAGACCCAACTGTAAGCACCATTGGGCCAAGAGATTTTCCATGCTAGGTCCCACATTGTGGAACTCACACTCTCTTCATCTAGGAACAGTTTCTTACTAATAGTCTGTTGGAAAGAACTGAAATGGTAACACCTACTTGTCAACTACCCCTCTGTAATTTTTTTTGTCTTTTAGTTTCTGAGAAGCATTGGGTCTAGAAATGGTTCAGTTCATGGTGTTACAGTGACAAACAAATAAATATATACTCTCAATAGAGTTCTTCATGCAATTTCAGCAACCAGTAATCTGAAAATTGGCGAAGAACAAATAGGGAACTGCCATTACATCTTGGCACACTTGGTTTACATTTGTGAATCTTGCTTTGTCCAGACAAAAAGTCTAACCCGCAGTTGCCTTGAAGCAGTAATGAGTTTCAAAGATGCGCTTGACGATGTGGGTATATAAGCATTGTCTTGGAGCAAGTAGACAACCTTTTTTGTGGTTATGCAAAAAATGTAAAAGCAATAGAACAGGGGGTCATCCGAGAAGATTATCTGGGAAATATATGGGAATAACATAAGAAACCTCTTACCAATAAGAGTTTGAAATGCATAGGAGATGCTTGCAGCACTGTGTGTATTGAATGAGACAATACTTCTGAATTTATATAGAGAATATAGGTTGGCAAACATCACTGACACTTACTGCCCAAGTGCACCAACAGCAGCAGTATGAGCGTACCCAGCACAATGAGGCACAAATGTGTTAAGAATAGTAAATCTATACTTCCCTATCTATGCTTAACTTGACAGTCTGTTGGTAGTCGATACTGAAGGGTACATGTGCATGCCAATATTGTGGACCTCGATAATGTGACATGCAATTAAGCACAGGTAGCCACAACAGGAGCAGCATTGCAAGCTCCATTACCACTCACAGAACATCATGTACATTCCAGTTTTAAAAATCTATCACGTAAATAGAAGATTTATGGCACAGGGTACTTCACCGAAAGCTTCCGAAATTCAGACCGAAAGGTTACATCAACGGCGGGGTCAGTGTATCCTTTCTATTCCCTTGAGCATCTTTGAATTCTGATTTTGAATGATGTCAAGGTAGGAATGCAATAGAAAGGATTGGCAGTCAGAGTAAAGGGAGCATAGGGGTGCAGGTAGGAAGAACATAACACCTGCAGAAAAGAATGGCTGTGTAACTACTCTCAATGTGTGCACATCACAAGTTAAGTCTGATCTGGAATAGTGTGTACCATTTTGTTGGATTTGTCTTGAATTGTGTTCAATATTAGGTGCTGTGCTGCAGTATTATTACTTCCTATGAAGCACACCTTACGCATTTTATACCAATATCCGGGTGGCCTTATTCGGGGTGTGAAGCCTAGATCTATAGGATTCATCTGGGGTATAATTTCCAGTTCTCAAAACCTCACCTATTGTATGCATCTTACAACCAAAGGTCTCTTCACATTTTATTCTGTCCTAATATACTGGCAACTTTTATCTGCTGAATCTGGTACTGGAGGTCTCACTAGGAGTGTGCTTTATATTGGCGAGACTGCCTTTGGCATAATTTGTCCTGTTCCGGAGCACTCTAAAGAGTTATGTGCACCATTCTAAAGTTCTCCCATATCATATTGTGTTCAGTTCTGAATGGGTTATCAGAAGTATTTTGTCATGTTCCTGAAGCCATGTTTGGGAGTAATGGATTGCTGGTGAATGATGAATGAATGCCGAATGGATGTATTGTCAACGGATGGTGAATTGGTTGATATAGAGAGTACATTTTGATGAATAGTGAGTGAATGGGGAATCTGTGGTGGACTGATGGTAAAATAGGTGGTGGATCGTCAATGGTAGATGTTGAAACTATGGCAAATTAATGCTAAATTCATGGTTAAAGAAAGATAAATAGTTTTGGTGGATGAAAGGTGAACAGATGGTGAATGACTGATCAATGGTGAAAGAATGATCAATTGTGAATGACTGGTTCTTTGTGTCTGGTACAGGAGGCTTTACCTAGAATGTTGTGCCACATTTATGAGACCTCCAGGGATACATTTTGTACAGCTCTGGTGACCACAGCTGGAATGTTGTGCCCATTTCAGTAGGGCACCACATTTGTATTTTAAACAGCTCTGGAGTGTACGTCAAAGGGTTGTCACCTGGAGTACTGGATCACTTTACTGTAGCTGGGGCTGAATTAATGGCAGGACGGATGTTGAATGTTGATGGTGGATCCACGAATAATGGTTTGTGACTGTCAGGTGGATGTTGAATGTAACAACGATTCAGCCTGCATTGTGGATTTGCTTTTTATTTTTAAATAGCAGCTACCATGTTCTAGTGATTTTGTACAACAAAAGCTCTATGGGCACAAGTATGTAAAGTGATGTGCACAGAAGCAGAACATTTGTGTGCAAGGAGGCAGTCATGTCATTTTACGGTTGGGACTGGTAATAAATGCACTGACTCACTGGAGCAGCCCTGCAAGCTCTCTAAGAGGCTGTGCTGGGGTGCAACCTTTGATTCCAGGTCAGATGCTGTAGTTGCAAGCTCTGTAAACAGGACGTAAACCGAGCACTAAATACCACTTCTGCCTCCGCTGGGTCTGACTATTCTAGAGAGACCTTCATGCATACAGGCGTGTCCCTCCAAAAAAGGAAAGACTGAACTGGTCCACAGTCATTGGTTAGTAGACGTGTGTGAACTGGGAGAGGGATCGGCTTATTCTTAAATGGAGGAACACAAATGAAATTCCATCTTTATATATATGAAGTACCAGTTTCTGTGCTTCTGTGACAGGGTTAGTGCGGTGGGGGCGCTGTGGATTTGAAGCAAGCGCTGGTTACCTGGCAGCCGTGGGCTGTAATTAAAAGGCAACTAAGCAGGGACTGGAGTGATAAAGAGCACACCCGTCTGTCCGAGTTGCTTTTCTGCCACTCGATACAATGGATCTGAGACGCTAAGACTGGCCAGTCAAGCAGACCATCCGAGGGGATCACACGCGCGCACACACGCGCACATTGAGCTGCCATGTTGCCTTTGGATGCACGGCTGCGAAAGTGACACGGCCGTGCGGTTGCAAAAGCGAAAGTAATGAGGAAGAGACTTGTAGCAGGGGGAGGGGGCCTGCGCGATTCCCTTGCGGGAGCAAGCAGCAAGGCGCGATAAATGCGACCATATGGCGCCACCATATGGCGCCGCTCGCTCCCGTAAGTTTATCCCCAGACGTGCACGCGTTGCCATTGGAAGCAATGCAACGTGTGCACATTTTTGCCCCCAAAGCTGTGCCGATGGCTAAAGGTTTCTTTCCCATGCAGCGCATGCGCGCTGCATAGGCGAGACCTAATCACACCGTGCGAGGGGGAAGGGTCGCCGGCTGAGAAGCACATAAGAGGTGCTTGTGGCTGCACACTGGCCCCAAACCCTCGCCTGCAAATAAACATAAGCTTGCTGAGGCTGTTGCTGATGTCCTGGGCTGTTTTGTCACCCAATAATGGATGTTGTCAGTTCAAAACCTCCAAAAACGAGCTAAAAACCACTATTTACAGTGGTTTTCAGCTCGTTTTTCCTGCAAACTTGGGATATCGGCTCTTCTTCGGGTGACCATCTGCAGGGACTCAATATTATGTGTCACAGGGTGGCACCTTGTGAGTGGGCAGGTCTGGAGTTGTGGGAGTGAGTGTACTGTTTATGACTGTGTTAGTGATTATCCAGGGTGGAGCGTTGCTGTTGGCAAGCTTCCGGTGGTGCTCCTAGAGAACCCGGAGACCATCCTGGATATAGTGTGGCCTCGGGTATTGTGTATAGTGTGACCACAACTGCATTGCTGCTGTACCCAACAGTGACCCGGGAAATTAAGTTGGAGGCCAAGATGACACTGGAATAGCGACCATGTTCTGCGAGTGGCATATGGAAGGAGGGAGTGGCACTGCTCATGCCCCAGACCATAGCCGGTTTGGTGAAGGTAAGCCTGGAGGAGGAGCTGCTTCTTCTACCCTGAGTCATATACTTTGTCCCTCAGACCCTCACCAGGGCAAGTGGTGGTGGAAACTTCACGGCTGTTGCTGATCAGGGACATAACAGAGTAAGTTTTGGGCAGAGGCACATGACTCATACTTCAGCCCCTCACCAAGTGAAGATGTGGTAGAGTGGCTGCCACCAAAGGAGCAGCTTTGTGCTGTGCCCAGGCACCACGGTACTGAAGATAGACCGATTCAGGCAGGAGACTCCCGGTTTTTGAAGCATAAAATGATTTTATTTTGCTGTCTCCCGTCCGAAGTTGCCCCTCCTTAAATAGAAGTCAATGGGGTAAATACATTCTCCCTAATTTTTTGTAAAGTTGTATAAAGAGAGACCCTTGGCAAAATCAGTGAGGTGCCAAGTGCTACAGCCGCAGAATTGAGCAGTAAGCTTGTGCAAGGTGGTCCGGAGAGGGGATTGCCAGACTACACATGCAGTACAACATACAGTACATGATTGACCGTGGAGAGATGGGAAACATAGCAATGCACTCTTTGACAGATGCCACCCAGGACCCCACTGGTCTTCAGAGATCTGTTTGGTTCTGGTGCAGTTGTGTGAACGATACTCACAACACATTTACCTCCCTTTGCCAGAGCACTTGATTTGGTCTTCGGCTGGTTACTAGTTGGGGGGAGACCTGGCTGTAGTGGCTTCCTAGGCACAGTGACCATCTGAGTACTGAGAGAAAGGTGTGAGATCAAGGGGTGTTGCCCAAACTGGGAACCCAGACAGGTTGAACGGAGGCAAATCCCTCTCCCTGACCCTTTGGGCAGCAGATAGAGGGATCTGCTGAAAGTGATGGTCCTGGAATCAGACGTTTTAGAAGACAGTCTTGTTTTGCTAGCTGGGCATGGAGTTGTTTGTACCAATACGCTTACAGCAATATCTGTTGAGGTCAGAGGTAGACCCCCACCCACCTCACCTTCCATTTACTTGGTCCTACTGGGACCTCAGCTGAGGAAAAAGTGGTTGGACCCCACTGGCTCTTGACTATAGTGATCTCTGGTTCAGAAGGGACACCTCTGATGACCATACTGGCCTCCAAATGCCCAAAGGCAAGGCAGCGTGTAAACGCCTCTTTACAGAGGTTGTGGCCAGACCAAAGACCCATTATGTCATGACATGGCTGAGGTCACTCAGTTGCAGTAGACCAAACAGAAGATGATTGATCTGGAAAACTACATGGGAGAATTAGAAAAAAGTCTGGACCTTGTGGAGGAGCTCAGGAGAATGCAGAATAAGGTGAAGGAAGTGGAGATCACAGTCGGAGGAACAATGACTACTTCAAGGGGGTGCCAGAATGTTTGGAGGCAGGGAACATAAAGGGCTTTCTCACCTCATTCCCAAATTGCTATCAGAATTTATGAGGTTTGTGTTCATCCTCCCATCATATTTGATCTGGGGCTGATGGACATCACTCAACATAATGCCCTATTATAGCCCGTTTCCTCCAGCACCAACTGCCAGGCAGGTTACTTCAGCAGCACAGCACAGCAATGGCACAACGGTCTATGTGTCCGCGTACTTCTCATAGAAAACCAGGTTCTGTAGCAACAATGCTTAGCACTTAGGTCACAACTCCGCAAGTTGAGGATACGCTAGGCCCTCTTGAAACCGTCAACAATGCGCTTTACTCTCAATGGTACACTAGAGAATTTACAGACTCTGAGGAACTGGAATGCTTTCTGGACACATTGGATGCCACCGTCATCTAATCACACTGTTGCTCTCTCCTTGGCATCACAGCAAGAATCTACTATCTCATTGAACCCGGCGGACAAGCATGATGAATCTCTTGTGGAGAGACAAATACTGCAGACAGTGCTGAAAAGTTTTTAAAAAATTATCAATGGGAAAGAAGTGGTGTACCCATTGGGGTCAGAGAGAAGATAACATTTCCAATGAAGGACTGATGGATGGTTTGGGCTGATGGGAGGACCGGGCACAGGTGCCGCTACAACAGTGACATGGGCAGCTACTCCCCAGGGTAAGACCTGATCTTTTGTACTGCCTTATGGTATTTGCCTAAGAGGGGCTTCTTGGGGATGTTATCCATTTTAGGTAAAGAAACAATCCAGGTAGTGTTGGATACTATGGGCAGCCTAATGCTCTATGCTTACCACCTTGGGCAAAGATGTAAGACACTGATGCAGGGTGGAAAGGGGTGCACCGTAATGCAAGAAGAATTGAGTGTCCAGGGAACATAAGTCTAAATCACTGTGGCAGACTGGCACCAGTTGTGTGATGAGTGAAGAAATAGTTCACCCATTCAAAGTTGGCTCTTGAGGATCTGTTTTTTAAAACTCTTATTATTGGGTAAATTACTTGTTAGAATATTACATACAATAAGATCCTGTGTACATAGAATCAATATTTTCCAGTTTACAGTTCAGGCCACAGTTATATATTTCCGTAAGATAAAGATATTCAATAAATTGTTCCGCATGTTTTATCTCTTGTTGTTAGTTATTCTCCAGTGAGGGCTCTGTTAGTGGTAGTGCACAGATATCCCATCTAAATATATTCAATTTTCAGCATTTCCGTTCCCAAATCTAAGGACATCCCAGATATATGTAAACAACTTTTTCAGCCACCATAGCGCTGTCCGTATCACCGCACCATTCTTCCGAAGTCGGAGAGTGTTGTGCCCCCCAGTGCTTAGCTTTCGTTTGGTTATCATCATTCCTAGTTTTGCCCAATCTGGGGCGGTGTGGGTGAGGTCTGTTGCGTCCCATATATATAAAAGGAATTCCCTAGGCTCTGGTGATGCAAGGGCCCTACTCACCTGTGTTATTGTATTCATAATTGTCTCCAAGTACACTGTAATAGCTGGGCAGCTCCATATTGTGTGGTAGAATGTGCCTACAGTGCCGCATTGTTGCAGGCAGAGTTGGTTATTTTTTTATCCATCTGATCAGTTAGGAGTCTATCCTCCAGTGGAGAGGCTTCCAGAAGGATAGTGTCCAGCGGAATGACTGCCTCAAGCGCATGTTTGATTTGCAGGTAACAGACCTGTTCTGTGGGTGCCATCTCATATTGATCCTGTAGTTGAGCGAATGTAATAGCCTTCCCCTTGGTCCAAAGGTCCCCCACCCTTGAGATCCTGATTGCATCCAATAGGCGAAATCCCTTGCTGTTGCCTAGTTTACCCAGTGTTCTTGTTTCCCAGAGTGGGGTGGCCTGTGTTATCTTGTTGTCCCATTCCAATTTTCAGAGCACGTTGTACCATATGTGGTTGTTCTTTGGGTTTTGTTGTAAAGTGCTTGGTTGATTCCTCCCTCTCCTAGGACATGCCTATCCATTCGGAATAATTACAAAAAGGGGGTGGTGATGGACAGAGTATCTGAGTTAATCAGAACACTCCTACCCAGTCAACAGATCAGGGCTTGATCCATCACCGTTTTTTAGCTCACTGCACCATCCCAGTTCAGAACCTGGCTATATGCAAATTAGTCTGTCCCTGGCCCAGTGCATCATGGGAACAGGGCAGACCAAACTACCAAGCCAATTCTTCACTGGAAAGGAAACAAGCTTCCGGGGACCGGTTTCTGGCATTACAGCCGTCTTCGGCCCGGCTTGCTTGAATCCTGATGGTGCAATGAGCAAGGGACTCATGTCTGAGCATACCCTTCCACACTCATGGTGGCCAAAATAATTACAAAAAGGGGGTGGTGATGGACAGAGTATCTGATACTCTGTCCATCACCACCCCCTTTTTGTAATTATTTTGGCCACCATGAGTGTGGAAGGGTATGCTCAGACATGAGTCCCTTGCTCATTGCACCATCAGGATTCAAGCAAGCCGGGCCGTTCCAGTAAAGAATTGGCTTGGTAGTTTGGTCTGTCCTGTTCCCATGATGCACTGGGACAGGGACAGACTAATTTGCATATAGCCGGGTTCTGAACTGGGATGGTGCAGTGAGCTAAAAAACGGTGATGGATCAAGCCCTGATCTGTTGACTGGGTAGGAGTGTTCTGATTAACTCAGATACTCTGTCCATCACCACCCCCCTTTTTGAATTATCCATTCGGAAAGCAGGATCAGTTTGGGGGGAGTAAAGCCACTAATTGATCATGATCAGTCGTGATGCCCAGTAGTATGCCTGTATGTTTGGGAGTGCATTGCTGCCATCGTACCAACTCTTTACTTATTTACTCATGGATATTCAAACTGGTCTTACATCCCAAAGGAGGCTATTTACTTCTGATTCTTTTGCTTGAAAGTATGATGGTGGAACTAAGAATGGGGTGTTTTGTGGGCGTAAAGGAATCTGGGGAGTGCCATCGTTTTGAAAAGTGCCGCCCTCCCCAGTAGTGTCAGTGGCAGTGAGTGTCAGGGCGTGGCATCTCAACGTAATCTTTGTAGGGGCACTAGGAGGTTTTTATTCATAAAGTCATCTGGGTTTGATGTGATGTGGATCCCTAGATATTTAAAGCTGTCTTCCACTACCTCTACTTCCCACCCCTTAGGCAATGCCGGCGGTAGGCCATGCAGAACATATATGATTGACTTATTGTGGTAGTTGACTATATCTTTTATTAGAGTCAATGTAAATGTAATGTCCAATCAAACTGTATTACATGCATATGTCATAGTTAGAATGTAGTGATGTAATTTAGAATGTTAGAGCTTGGTGTATTGTTGGGAGAAGGCGGTTGGTTTCTGGAGAGTCGGGACGTTTGCCCAGCTGCTCCGGTGGGTCTATGGTTTAAGGAATTAATAAACCATTCATTGAACATCTTATCCGCCTCAGCTTCATCTTTACATTGGCGACGAGGGAAATGGTTCAACTAGACCCACTGGATTGATCGGCGAATTTTTACTTTCGGTAATTTTTGCCACCAGTTACCGGAGATTCTAACCCAAGACTCAATTCTTTCATCTGAATTTTTTTATCACTTCAGCTGCATTCTACAATCTTCCAGGTACTGTTACTTCATTTTAATCTAATTTGGAAGTCTCCTACCTGCTTCGTGGGATCAGTTAACATCGTTAACTTCAAATCGAGCCCGGAGTTCCAGCGCGTGAGTAACCGCCACAGCATTTGACAGCGTCATCAATAACCCCGCAGTGCGTTTCAGCGTGCGTCAGTGACTTGATAACGTCACTACGCTGCTTCAGCCATCTTGTGGGGAGTTTGCTGTTTGTCTGCGCTTCAGTGACGTCATCACGTGCTCACGCTTGACGGCCATTTTCTGCAATTCACCGAGGATCAGTCCAGCTGCCTCGCGTATCTATCCAAGGCTATTTACTTATCATTAACGGTGAGACTCTTCTTGTGGCTCCGATCGATTACTACGTCAGCAATAGACATACGCACGCTTCCGTGCTTTTGCCTATTAGCGCATTTTCTGTGATGCGCACACTTTCATCCTAAGTCATTGTGTTACTGCATGGTTCAGGCCATTTTCTTCATTTGCACATTTTCAGTGATGCGCGCACTTTGACATCTTACTTCAAATTTCAAGGTGTTACTTCATGAGCTTTTCCTAACCAGTAATACGCACACTATTAATTTCTTTGAACAGCGCGTTTTCAATGATGCGCACACTTTAACAACTTGATGACTTTCACTCAAATGCATGTTCACTTTTATGCTCAATGTAATTGATATGCTGGTCTTCCTGAGCTATTTCTGAGATTGGTGCATTGTTTACTCCTTCAGAGTTTATTCTGAGTAATTCTGATTTAGTTCCACGGTCTATTTAATTTACAGTTCCTTAGGAGGTGGGTGCCACTACTAACTTTATCTCCTTATTCAGGGTTTCAGAGACTTGTAACATGGCAAATGCTCAAATCTGCAATCAGCCCACAATTTTTCTACAAATTCCAGGTAAGCCTAAATTAGAATGGAAGAAATGGTTTGAAAGTTTCGAAAATTATATTGTGGCTATTGATGGGTCCAAGTTTTCAGCTGAAAGATTAAAAGCCATTTTATTCAGTTATTTGGGTTCTGCAGCTATTGAGATTTTTAAAAACTTGATTCCCATTCCTCCACCCAGTGGAGGTGGTGATGGTTGGAATATTTACAAGGAAGCAGTAGCCAGACTCGAAAAACAATTCCAGGATGAGCCAAATGTTCTTATTGAAAGACATGCATTTCATAAGAGGAAACAATTTCCTGATGAAACAATTGAGGAATATGTGGCTGCTTTAAGAGTGCTAGCTGCTAATTGTGACTATGGGGCAACTGTGGATTATTGTATTAGAGATCAATTGATTTTTGAATGTGAATCAAAAAAGGTCCAAGAAAGACTTCTGGCTTGTCGAAATCCCACATTAAGTGAAGCTGTTGATCTAGCGAAGGGGATTGAAAGATCCATTTTATCTTCTAAAGTCATTTCTGCTGAGAATGCCAAGTCTTTCAATTCTTCATCTTCTGCTTCTTCGGTATGTGCTGTGCAATTGTCCAACAAAGGAAAGTCAAATTCTAAACAGGTTGCTGTCAATAAATCTGCCTGCTATAGGTGTGGTTCCAAAGCACATCTTGCCAACAATGTCAACTGTCCTGCTGTAAAAAAAAGATGTGTTAATTGTGGGAAAGTTGGCCACTTTTCTTCTGTTTGCCATGCACCTAGGAGGAGTGCTAGTTCTTCAAGCTCGGGGGTCAATAATGTTGACGTTGTTGATGAAGATCTGCAGAATATGTTGTTAACCATTTATGACTGTGTTTTTGACTATTCTGTAAACAATGTCAGTTTTCCGTTTAAAGCACCGTTAGGCATGGTTTTAGTTGGTGATATTTCTTTTCAAGCCATGGCTGATTCTGGCTCACCGATCACCATCCTGTCTGATGTGTTTTTTAGGGACAATTGGAAAAATGTTGTTCTCCATAAATCTGACATCAATCCCAAAGCATTTGGGAACTTTGATATCACCATGTTAGGTTACTTTGAAGATTCCCTTCAGTTTGAGTCTAGGAAAATTTTTACCAAAATTTATGTTGCCATTGATGGTAAGAATTTAGTTGGGTGGTTTGACTTAGGAAGGCTGGGAGTAATTTTGTGTCCTGGTTCTGATCGTCCCCTGCAACTCAGAGAATTTGATGTTAATAATATCTACATGGACAAATGTAGTTTAGATATGATTATAAAGAGACATGCCAATGTGTTCAAAAATGTTGTTGGTCAAGTGAAAGGGTATATGCATAAAATTAAGCTAAAGAAGGATGCCATTCCCATTCAACACAAAGTGCGTGTTGTTCCGCTGGGCATTCGTGAGAAACTGAAGGTCCATCTGGACAAGTTATGCTCAGAGGGTATCATTGAGACTACTGATAGTTCTGAATGGGTGTCGGCCATAGTTTTGGCACTTAAAAAGAATCAAGATTTGAGGCTATGTGTTGATTTGAGGTCTCTCAACAAGAACATTGTCGTTGACACGCATCCGTTACCTCGCATTCAGGATATGTTGTCAGCGGTCAATGGTGCCAGGTATTTTTCCATCATAGACCTCAAATCTGCATACCATCAGGTACCCCTGGATGATTCTTCGAAAGATCTGACCACTTTCACTACTCCCTTTGGGTTGTATAGATTTAAAAGAATGCCATTTGGGTTGGCGTCTGCAGCCAGTGTGTTTCAAAAGCTCATTGAGAATTTGTTTCGAGGCATCACTGGTGTTCAGTCATTCCAGGATGACATTTTAATTTTTGCCCAGACTTGTGAACAACACAATGTTATTCTCAACAAAGTTCTCAATATCCTTGGTAGTAAAGGCATGACAGTCAGCAAAGAAAAGTGTAAATTCCTAGTTGAAGAACTTAATTACCTGGGGCACAAAATCACGGCCGATGGCATTTTTCCAAAAGAGGATTTGGTCAACACTTTAGATAACATTAGTACACCCCAGGATAAAGATTCTTTGCGCTCTTTCTTAGGTTTGGGAGAGTATTATTCAAGGTTTGTGAAAGGGTACGCTTTAGTGGTGGAGCCTCTTAGACAGCTTCTTAGAAAGGGGGTTCAGTTTAGTTGGGACAAGAGCCATGAGGAAGCTTTTGTCAATGTAAAGAAGCTTATTTCTAAAGCACCGGGTCTTAAAACCTTTGATCCTCAGGGCAAATCCTTCGTCACCGTGGATGCCAGTACTGTTGGTCTCGGTGCTGTTTTTTCTCAAATGGTTGAGGGCAGAGAGAGAGTAATATCTTTTATTTCAAGAGCTATTCGGGGTGCTGAAAAGCATTACAGCACTATTGAAAAGGAGGCCTTAGCGTGTGTCTGGGCCGTTGAAAAATTCAAGAGTTTTCTGTGGGGCAGGCCTTTTGTACTTGTCACGGATCATAAACCGCTGGTATTTATGATGGATGGTGTAAAGAGCGGCAAAGCATCTTCCAGACTGGTGAGGTTGATTGCCAGACTTCAAGAATACAATTTTGAAACGCAGCACATTCCAGGCGGAAAAAATTTCACCGCTGATTGTTTGTCCAGGCTTCCTCCAAGTGAGGAAGATAACAATGATATTTTGGATGAACATGAATGTGTAGTGGCACTGGTCGATGCTGTGAGCACATTTGAATCAGGCATTTCAGAGGAAAGTTGGATTGAGGCCATGGACAAGGATCTGGTACTCAATAGAGTTAAAAATTTTGTAGGTAATGGTTGGCCTCCTATTAGGAATTTGGAGGAGTGTTTCAGGAGTTTCGCCCAGGTTGCTGATGAGCTTAGCATTGAAGGGAATATTTTGTTGCGTCAACACTTGTTTATTCCTCCTGATGGTTTAAGAAGTAAACTCATCAAGCTTGCTCATGTTGGTCACCCTGGTGTTTCTGGTACCAAGAAGATTCTCAAGAACCACTATTGGTGGCCTGGTATGGATGCTGGTATTGAGAAGGTCATTGACAACTGTTCTGTTTGTGTCAGAGCAGATAAGCACTGGAAGGTTTCAACCCAACCTTTGTCTCTTAAAGAAGGAGCTGTTGGCCCTTGGGATAGAATTTCTATTGATTTTTCTGGCCCCTTTGAATGTTTGGGAAGGGAGAGAAGATTCTCCATTGTATTGATTGATAATTTTTCCAAATGGATTTATTACACCTTTGTGGAACATCCCAATACTGATGCTGTTATTGATTTTTTGAATTTTGTTTTCAGTTTGGAGGGTGCTCCAAATTTCATATTATCTGACAATGGGGTGCAATTTGTATCCAGGAAAATGAAAGAATTTTTGGAAAAGTTTGGAGTAAAGTCTGAAACCACTCCTTTGTATTGTCCCAGGGCCAATGGCCAAGTGGAAAGGGCCAATAGATTTATTAAGGAGGGAATTCAGGCTGCCTTAGAGAGCAAGTTGGATGTTCTGCAATTCTTGAAGGATAAATTATGGAGTTACCACATCACTCCAAATTCCTCCACGGGTTTTTCTCCATATCTATTGATGAGAGGCAGACAAGCTAAATCTGTATTAAGGCCCAACTTTGTTAAAAGCGTGGGGGAGGAAGTTAACATGAAAGTTATCATTGATGAAGTCAAACAAAACATTCTGGAGTCTCGCATCACTGGTAAAAGTTATCATGATGCTTCTCTCAAGTCCAAAGATAAATGCATCAAGGTTGGTGACTGGGTACGTGTGGTGAAACCTACCATGTCTCCCAAAGGTTCTTCCAAGTTTTCCAATCCGTTTCAGGTTGAAGGGGTAACTGAGTCTGCTGTTCTGTTAGCTGAGAAGGGTTGGTGGAGCAAGGGTTCAGTTATTCTTCTCAAACCTGGGCAAGAACATTTTTTTGACAAAGATGAGGATGGTGGTTGCACTTGGAATGACCTTGGTTGTGATGGGAAGTTTCATGCTGCTGATGTGGCTGATGTGTTCTCTGATGACTCTACTCACGATGCTGGCACTGGAACTGTTGTTTCTTCGGAGAGTTCCAGTGTTTGTGAGGGTGGTTCCAATCTTCAGGAGTCTATTGGAACATCTGCTCAGGTTGATCATTTACCCCTCAAGAGGATTCCTAAAGTTCCTAAGAAATTTGACGATTACATCTTAGATGTTTGATTTATTTCATTCTGTTATTTTTGTATAAAAGAGACATGTGGTAGTTGACTATATCTTTTATTAGAGTCAATGTAAATGTAATGTCCAATCAAACTGTATTACATGCATATGTCATAGTTAGAATGTAGTGATGTAATTTAGAATGTTAGAGCTTGGTGTATTGTTGGGAGAAGGCGGTTGGTTTCTGGAGAGTCGGGACGTTTGCCCAGCTGCTCCGGTGGGTCTATGGTTTAAGGAATTAATAAACCATTCATTGAACATCTTATCCGCCTCAGCTTCATCTTTACACTTATTCCACTTAATGGTATACCCAGAGTATTTCTAGAAACACAATAGAGGGTCCCTGGGTTTCAGAATATATGGAGAGGAGGGCAGTGAAAATCAAGGAACAATAACGACAAACCTCTCCCTGTGAATTAACTAATACATTAGTGGTACATCCTACATTAGAAACAACATCATTTAGTATTTCCGATATGTTTTGCAGACATGTAATAGTCTATGTAGCAATTGTTTGGGAGATGCCATATATAATAGGACTATTCAAGAAGACAAAGGTCCTGAACTCATAAAGATAAAATTAAGAGCAATGAGCATAGACTTAAATAGAAACTATGTTTTTTAATCCAATGTCCAGACGGACAGAGGAATTTTATTTTTGGAATAAAGTCAAGGATCAAATAATAAAAAGGACACAAATCAAAAACTGGGCACAAGCCTGTACCAAGTAAGGAAGGGGTGAAGACAATACATGGGGAAAGAATGACAGGCAAACAGAGTGGAGCAAAAGGCTGCTTACAAAACAATGCAATTCTTGTGTAAGCTAAACCTAACAGTAACTGCAATAAATAATACAAAAGGGAAAATGCAGTACTGTTAAAACAGTCGATGTGACGTTTCGATCCCTATCTCCAATAATATACCGGGATCATCTTCAGGACTACATGAATTACTATTGCCTGAGTGGAGGCCTGCAGGAATAAACAGGAAAATTGGAAGGAAGGGGGATGAAGACAATTATATCTCACAAACAGTTCAAGTTTTTCATAAAGCATGTCTCGCATTTTAGAGCATTTTAAATTAGGTGACTTAGTGCTCTGGAACCACCGTTACCAGTGACATATTAACAAACAGTCAATAATGCATAAGGTGCAAGGTGCCGTCAAGGTGACTGGTTACTGAGCATTGTGGCTGGGCCGTCAGCTGAGTGACTGCTGGAAAGGGCATAGGCGTGATTGTGCTCATTTTTCTTGCAGCATTTTCAGTATGTGGAGTGCCTATGTGGACAATTGGCGTGTGTATTCATGCCGATAACCGAAAAAACGGGTGACTAGAGTGCCATGTATGTGAGGCACTGTGCCGGGAAACTACCGTGACCAGAGAGGGGCACCAGGCTATTGGAGAGAGGTGCTGACCTTCTTTCCAAGAAAGTTATGGTCCATCGGCATCAGTTACGAAGCCTCGTGGAAGGTCGGGTGTACCTAGGGGTAGAAGTGATTAGGTTAGGCAGGTCGCGGAACAGTAGCGAATTGGTGAGGTAAACCACGGAGTCAAGTTTACCTGATAAGATACACTGAAAGCCTGTGAGGCTTCTATGAAGGCAAGATTGCGCGGCAGGACGTCAGTGGAGCGTTCCTGTCACGTTGCGATTGACCTGCGGGAGGGGACAAGCTTTTAGTAGGGAATGGCCGTTATAATTGAATAACGGAGAAGCCAACACGAGTGGTGGTATACCTATATTGGTTGCAGAGTGCCCCGTGAAGGTGGAGAATACAAGCCTGGGAGGCGGGCTTCACGGCTCGGCTGCTAGTTGAAGCAGTCCGGGTACTTGTTGGTCCTGTAAGAACAGGGATCAGGGCCATTGGTAACCCTCGCCGGGTTTTTGGCAAATGTGTGGAGGCAGGCTTACCTCAATGGGACGTCGGAGGCGGGCTGCACAGAGTACCGTCCAACATAGCAGGTTAGCTGGTGACGGGTGGCTCTCTGAAGATTAGCATATATGGCGTGCATTGAGAATGGTGAACACAGAAGAAGGACTATCGCCAGGATTCGGTCAGTCACCAAGGCTGTGGGGGCCATATTGGATTTATTGAAGGGGTAGAGCCCAAACGGCAGACATATTGGAGTGGGTGAGGGTGGGTGAAAAGGTGCATGAAGTGACATTTTAACATTTTACCATTGGTTACAACATTTGTCCAAGAACAATTCAATCGAGAAAATCAGAGTTAGGTTCAAGAACAATTCTATCGGGAATCAGAATAAAAGTTCAGGTCCAAAGGAGGACACGGGGGTATCAGTGTCAAAATCCGAGGAACAGGGCTAAAAACCACGGTTTTACAGGAGATTGGTCCAATCCTCTGATCTGTTCAGGCCATCCTGTATGGAGTTAAATTGGATAATGGATTTAAGTTCCTCTTTGTTCAGCAATTGTCCCATGTTACCACCTCTCAGCGGTAGTTTCAGTACTTTCAGAACTGTCCACTTTAACTCATCTTCAGAGTGTTTAGGGGATGAATAGTGATCAACCAGTGGGGCGTTCAAGGTACCGCAACGGATGCGGCTCCGATGTTGTCCAATTCGGATCTTCACCTTTTGCGTTGTTTGCCCTATGTATACTTTCTGACAAGGGCATTGGATCAAATATATGACATTAGATGTATTACAGTTTGAAAATGCATGGCTATGCACAATGATCTTGTTGAATGTGAAACTGTTACCTTCTATTGTCAAATCACAGTTGTTACAGCCCCCACATTTCGAATGACCAATAATGAGGGACAGACCCCATGCAGTATCAAGAGTAGAGGTAGAAGGTAAGCATGGTAGGGCCACCCTCATAAGGTGGTCTTTTAAATTTGTGCTCTTTTTGAAAGCAAAAAGAGGTTTGTCCATGTTTAGGACACCTGAGTTAATGATGGGCCGTTGTTGCAATATGGTTTTCCTCAACTTGTGAGAGATGGGTGAAAAAGTGGTCACGCATGCAATGCGTTTCAATTCCTTTTTGGGTTTGGGGGAGAGCAGAACATCTCTGGGGCAGTACTAAGCTCTCTTGGATGCGGTTTTTACGATTTTTTTAGGATAGCCACGTTCTTTGAGTTTAGATGCCAGAACTGCAGCTTCCTTGAAATGGTCCTGTTTAACCGAGCAATTACGCCTGATCCTTAGAAATTGGGAATAAGGTAAAGAGTCCCTTAAGGCCCTGGGATGATTGCTGTTGTAGGCCAGAAGTGTGTTTTTCTCAGTGGGTTTACAGTAGAGCCGTGTGAGGAGATGCCCTTCACTATGAAAAATAGTGAGATCTAGAAATGCAATGGAATCGTTATTGGTGGTGATGGTAAATGACAGCCCTAGGCTGTTCATCCAATGGAGCAATTGGCGCAGGCAATCAACATCTTGTTTCCAAATAATTAAAATGTCATCAATATACCTGCGCCAAAAACCTATCCCAGTGTAAAAAGGATTGGATGGAGTAAGGATTACATTGGTCTCCAATTGGTCCATGAAAAGTACGGCCAGGTTTGGGGCAAATATGGCCCCCATGGACGTGCCTTTGATTTGTTCAAAGAAGTTATTATTGAACATGAAGAAATTCTTTGTTAAGCAAACTTCAAGAAGTTGCAGGATGAATGTACTCGGGACTGGGTGTGGACGGGGGCGTGATTCTAGAATTCTCTGAATGACTAATAGTGCTGATGTCTGTGGTATGTTTGTGTAGAGAGACTCTACGTCCATGGTGACTAGAGTCTCCAAAGTGGGATCAAAAGGATGGTATTCGATCATGTTTATCATGTTCATGGAGTCTCTAACATAGCACTGGGTTTCTGGGACAAATTCCTTGATGAAGTAGTCAACGTATGAGCCAAGTGGTTCCAGAATTGATCCACACGCTGAAACTATGGGCCTCCCTGGAGGTTTGGTAGTATCTTTGTGCACTTTCGGTAGAGTGTAAATAACCGGGGTTCTGGGGGTCTTCACATTCAGGAAATGGAATTCCTTTTTTGAGAGAAAACCTGCCTCTAATCCTTCTGTAGTAATCTTGAGGATAAGTGCCTGGATCTCTTTAGTGGGGTTATGGGCCAACCGTTTGTAGTGGTCTTTATTGTCAAGTTGGCGCTGGATTTCTGTAATGTAGGCTGTCTTTTCTTGAAGTACTATTCCTCCTCCTTTGTCAGCGCTTTTGATTATTAAAGCGTCATTGGTTTTTAATTTCTCAATTGCCTGTTTCTCTTTTAACAAGATGTTATATGGGATGATTTTTTTCTTATTCTGAAGATTAGAAAGTTCTTTCAGAATTACTTTCTCGAAGGTTAGAATTTCTGTTGGAACCATTCCAGCCTAAGGCAGGAAGGTCGAGGGTTGGCGAAAAGGGGTGTTAGCAATTTTTTCTGGTGTAGGATGTAACTGAAAAAAAGCCTGAAGGCGTATGCGCCTAAAAAATCTCATGATCTCAGTCTGTAGTTCCATAAAGTTTGTTGGAACTGTGGGGACAAAAGAGAGACCCTTTTTGAGCAGTGAAAGCTCATCTTCTGCCAGTATGTGGGTTGATAGGTTAAAGATCGGGATTGAATCAATGTTATGCATGGTACGAGATCCGGGAACTACCACTGGTAGTAATTGTGGCGGGTCTTCCGCTCTCCAGGTGGATTGTACCACCTTTGAGTTTTCTTTACTCGACCACGTTGTGGTGGGTCCTGAGCTCCTCTCGCTAAAAAAGTATTCTGATGTGTTCCTCCTCTTCTAGCTGCACTGCTACCTTCACCTGGGTCTGAACTATCAGATGAGTCAGCAGACTGAAAAACCTACAAGGTTTTGACGTTTATTATAGCGGCCCCACGGGCGACTATTTTGGTATCGTGGGTAAGATTTGTTTGTGTAGAAGTCTTTCTGCAAATACGGGTATGTATTCTCTATGTTATATGAATTGACGTCCTTCTTAATTTTGTTGGATTTCTTGTTTTGTTCTATCCGGTGGAAGTCTGCAACAGTTTTGTCAATCTGTTCCAGCAGTTTTTTGGCATCTGTTGTGGGACTGGAATCAGATATTTGTTTGAGAATATCAGAGATTTCTACTTCTAGGGGTTTCAAAGTTTCTGTCGCGATATCGATGCCAAGGACTAGCCAATGGCGTGAACAGGTGGTCCCTATATAACTGAAATTTTGGATGTATTCGGGATTATCTGTGAAAATCCCTTGGACGTTGCGAACCTGTAGGCCTAATGGAATAACTTCTGCTTTCAGATAGTCAGTCAGCATCAGAATCATAAGCTCTAGGCTCCTAATCGCTACTGTTCCGTCGACCTGCCTAACCAAATCACTTCTACCCCTAGGTACACCCGACCCTCCACGAGGCTTCGTAACTGATGCCGATGGACCATAACTTTCTTGGAAAGAAGGTCAGCACCTCTCTCCAATAGCCTGGCGCCCCTTTCTGGTCACGGTAGTTTCCCCGCACAGTGCCTCACATACACGGCACTCTAGTCACCCGTTTGTTCGGTTATCGGCATGAATACACACGCGCATTGTGCCCATAGGCACTCCACATACTGAAAATGCTGCAAGAAAAATTAGCACAATCACGCCTATGCCCTTTCCAGAAGTCACTCAGCTGACGGCCCAGCCACACTGCTCAGTAACCAGTCACCTTGACGGCACCTTGCACCTTATGCATTATTGACTGTTTGTTAATATGTCACTGGTAACGGTGGTTCCAGAGCACTAAGTCACCTAATTTAAAATGCTCTAAAATACGAGACATGCTTTATGAAAAACTTGAACTGTTCGTGAGATATAATTGTCTTCTTCCCCCCTTCCTTCCAATTTTCCTGTTTATTCCTGCAGGCCTCCACTCAGGCAATAGTAATTCATGTAGTCCTGAAGATGATCCCGGTATATTATTGGAGATAGGGATCGAAACGTCACGTCGACTGTTTTAACAGTACTGCATTTTCCCTTTTGTATTATTTATTGCAGTTACTGTTAGGTTTAGCTTACACAAGAATTGCATTGTTTTGTAAGCAGCCTTTTGCTCCACTCTGTTTGCCTGTCATTCTTTCCCCATGTATTGTCTTCACCCCTTCCTTACTTGGTACAGGCTTGTGCCCAGTTTTTGATTTGTGTCCTTTTATTATTTGATCCTTGACTTTATTCCAAAAATAAAATTCCTCTGTCCGGCTGGACATTGGATTAAAAAACATAGTTTTTATTTAAGTCTATGCTCATTGCTCTTAATTTTATCTTTATGAGTTCAGGACCTTTGTCTTCTTGAATAACCATTAACTACCCGAGGTCCTCAACTACCTAGACGGGTTCCCTTGTTGTTTATATCAATATATAATAGGACATCATTGGCGTACAAGGATATACAGTGTTCCCATCCTCCTGCCCACCGGAGTCTGCGGATTATAGGGTCTCTTCTTATCCAAGATGCCAGAGGCTCCAGAACAAGGGCAAAGAGGAGCAGTGACCAAGGACAGCCCTGTCTTGTTCCACGCCCTAAGGGGAATTCACAGGAGAGATGTCCATGTGCTACTACTTGCAGAAGTGGTTTTGTGTATAATAGTTTTACCCAAGAGCAGAACTTAGATCCAAACCCTATATGTTTAAGTACTGGGAAGAGGCAGGGCCATTCGAACATATCAAAGGCCATACGTGTGTCTAGGGATAGTATGATGGCCTCGTCTTGAATGGTGTGTTTGAGATCAATTTCGCTCTGGAGGCGCCTCAAGTTAAGTACTGTGTTTCTTCCCGGCATGAATCCAGATTGATCCGGGTGTTCTAGTTTGGTGAGGTGTGGTGTCAGTCTATTGGCTAGTGTTTTGGCCAGGATCTTTGCCTCTGCATTAAGCAGTGATATGGGATGATTAGAACTGCATTCTTGGGGTGGTTTGCCAGGCTTATGAAGAGCAACTATTGTCGCCATGCGTTGGTCTTTGGGGAGTTCACCCTGTTCTAAGCTGGTTTCGTACATTCTTAATAAATGCAGGGTGAGTTTCGTAGCTGCTCTTATATATAGTTCGAAGGGGATGCCGTTAGGCCCCAGCGCTTTCCCTGATTGTATATTCCCTATGGCTAATGTTAATTCCTCTGTTGTGAGGTCTGCTGTGAGCGACTCGGTCTCAGCTGTTGTTAGTGCAGGGAGCTGGATGTCTTTGATGAATGCCATGGCCTCCTTCGGTGTCACTATGGCTGGCGGCGGGTAAATTTGTCTGTAGTGGAGTGCGAGTGTATACAATTTTTTGCGGATCTGTTATGGTTTCTCCAGTGTCAACCTGGAGTTCCGCCACCCAACAATCAGCCCCATCTGGTTTATCGAGCCAGGCCAAGAGCTTGCCGGCTTTATCGTCCACCTCATATATCTTGTGTCGGGTGGCAGCTAGTCTAGTTCTCGCGTCTTCCCACAAATGTTCTGTATATTCCTATTTTTGTATTTAATCACGGTGTAGTTATGTCAGAGGGATTTTGGGCGTGAACTGCCTCTAGTTGACTCATTTCTTGCTCCAGGGTCATCGGTCTTCTTACTTTTTCTTTTGTGTGACCCGTGATTAGAGAGTGGGCCTGCCCTCGAAGGACTGGATTATATGCCTCCCATAGAATGAAGGGGGAGGATACTGATGGTTCGTTTTCTCTAAAGTAGTGCTGTGTGGCGGTGATCAGTCCCATCCAGATCTGGGTGTTCCTCAAGTAGCCTGGATATATCGGGAATTTGTGACGGTGGATGGATGGATGGATGGATGGATAGGTTTTTATATAGCGCAATATCACCGCCAGGTCTCAAAGCGCTTTGCATTGGGAACCCGTCCTGGTTTTTCCCTGTGAGATAGCCCCTACTGGGTATCCCCAAGGTGAAAGCCAGGCATCCCGCTGCGGGGGGGCGTAGTGGAGATTAAGCAAGCTATTGCCCAGAGTTGCAGAGTGTGAACCTGTGATTCGAGTAGGCACCGAAGCGAGAATTACCGAGTCCGTGGACATTTTTGGGCTCAAGACCCTGCCGCGTCGGGAATTGAACCCTGGTCCCGGGTCTGATCTCAGCGTCCGGGTCTGCCTCCTCTAACCAGTGAGCCACACTTCTCCACGGTGAGTTGAGGTGTTCAATGCATATTTGACAGATACAGGCAAGTGGTCCGAGATACCTCTGGGTGGATGAGTTAATTCTTTAAACCTCCCAACACAATCTGCCTGTGAAAGTATGTAGTCTATTCTCGAGAGGCTGTTGTGCGCGCCTGAGTGGTATGTATATTGTCTGCCTGTGGAAAGTGGGCACGCCAACTGTC
Organism: Lissotriton helveticus; assembly: GCF_964261635.1. NCBI lineage: Eukaryota > Metazoa > Chordata > Amphibia > Caudata > Salamandridae > Lissotriton > Lissotriton helveticus. The sequence continues at coordinate 1,231,478,247 of NC_136065.1, read as the reverse complement.
CACCAGACCTATTGTCTCCAGGAAGTCTGCGAATTTGGAGTGTGTGTGGTGTTGCTGTTGGGGCGGTGTGGGATCCAGCGAGTCATCTAGGGTGGTGTGGAAATCTCCCACTACTAATAATTCTCCCTCTGGAAGCCTAAGTAAGAATATACTAAGCACTGGAAATGCTAGCGAGTGAAGTGTAGGGGGAATGTATACTGCAACTATATTAATAGTACGTCCTTCCCACTGACACGAACTTGCTGCAAAGCGCCCTTGGTCATCTGCTTGTGTGTGCTTGATAATAAGTGGGAATTGTTTCCTAATTAGGTTCTCTAGGCCCCGTGAGCATGACGTAAATTAGGAATGCACCGCCAACTTAAAGCCCCATCTGTCAAGGGCCTTTCACGTGGTTCCCATCAGATGGGTTTCTTGTATCATAACTATTGCTGGTGCTTTAGGATGTTGTAAAACTAGCCCCCTCTTTACTTTGTCACCTAGACTGTTTACATTCCATCAGAAAAGTGACAATTGCTTTACCTATGAGGGGTGTGCCCTGGGTGTAGAAGCAGTGTACCTTGGTTGTGTGGATGTCTGTGTCATGTGGACTATCTGTGCATCTGGACATGTGCAAGTCATACCTTAAATCGTAGCATCAACGAAAATGAACAAAACAAAAGCTTAGTAACCCTCCCCAACAGTGCAAAGTGCCTAATACCCATTTCCCGTTACCTTCGTAGGGGGAGAAACGTCTCCAGTATTCCCCCCAGAACACCGCCTCTTTTGTAATACCATAAGCTGGCAGTTTCGTAGTAATTTACTATATCAGTTAAAAGTACAAATAATACAAAGTAGGTGGTATGAGGCAACAGTCTTTAGCTTTATTAATTACATTTCAGAAGATGTGTCATAAAGGACTGACCCCCTGATTTTCAGCCGTTGCTCCAAAGACGATTTCCATTTCACCTAGGGTTGGCCTCTTATGTGTGGAGGCTTGCTGTTCTTGTTGATTAGCATCATGAATCTAAGTCTCTGGTGGGGAAAGGCTCCTTCGCTCTCAATGTCCCATGTTTGATTCTCCATTTGTCAATACTTTCTCTTCCAGCTCCGACTCTGATGCTCCCGGCGGCTGTCGATCTTGTTTTTTCCGGGCTTTCGGGGGGTTGAGACTCAGCGCCATCCTTCAAGCTTTTCCATATGCCTCTGTTTAAACAGAGGAGACTGTTGATATATATATATATATATATATATATATATATATATGAAGACAAAGCTCCTCCTCAGCTCGCTCTGCGCTCGCAGACACCGCCTCCACGCCAGCAAAGAATGAGGACCGGACCAGCAGAGTCAGCAAGATGGTAATTTATTTTAAAACAACAGAACCAGCGACGCGTTTCGGGCCAAAAAGCCCTTGGTCACGCTGCAACATGTTTCAAATCATTATGCTATTTTATAGTTTAATGCAGTGATGTTGACACCACCCCCTGGTGGCGTCCACCATAATCACGTGGTAATAAACAGTGAAGACACACTATCGCCAGTCTGCTTTTCCAATTGCTGACATATGTACAAGAAATTATTGCTGGTTGAATCCAGAATATATACTAATTCTTACAGATAATACAATTTATAAATAAAAGATATTAAAAAGCATTAAATAGCAATTTCTGTTATCAATTAGAAGTTCAAATGACATGTAAACCAATCCTGTGCAAATATGCCAATTCTTATATGTAGCAGCGAAAGTTATAAAGTGCATAGTCTGGAAAGTGCATAAGTGATAAAGATAAAATGAAGTGCAAAAGAGCTGCGGGAACATACTACACTACCATTAGACCAGTAATGTGCAAATGTGCAATAACCAATGAAATGCAAGATTAAATTCATCAAACAATCCTGTTTTATGCTAAATTCTTTTGAAGTGTTCCAGGTAGGTTATGACATTGTTGTCGAAGAAGCTAAAAATGACAATATGTATAAATTAGACCATATTTCATATATATACACACACCCCCACCACCTTTACATGCCCACCCCCACAAACTACCAACAACAACATAAGATTATCTTAAAGAAAACCCCACTGTTATAACGATCACATACAGAGAATCACCCCCAATTTAAACCCAATATCTACATCTATGTACATATATACACACACACACATATGGAGATATATGTGCGAACATACATACACACACACATGCGGATACAAGTTGAGATCTACCCTATATATACAAAGACATATGTATCCATTCTATGTATCTCCCCTTAATTATTCCATATATGTAGATGTTCAGCACAATGTCAATATATACAAACTCTCAAATTATATCTTCATATTTCAATCACTATACACTCTAAAAATTGTCATATAACTGATTATCTAAAATTCTTTCAATAAGACCTGGAATAGAATTGTATGAGTATATTTAAAAATTGGATATAGATCATTTTATATAGTAATAAAGTGCATCATATACGTCACCATGAGGGAATATTGATTAAAATATCCCTAGTTGTAAAGGCAGATCATGAGACAAGGAATACCCCCAACGCACGGTGCTTCTAATAGGGAACCTAACTAAAAGCACATATATTTTTGTTAAGGGGAAAAAAAAGAGAGGGAGGAGGGAGGGTGATGGTTTTTAAGGCAACTGATATTAATATGCAATCACAGAAAATGATGCATTTCCTCAATATTGTTAAGCCCGTTAGGCCAACGGCTGTCGAGTTCCAATATGAATCTGGATTCCAATTTTCTGAGTTCTGCCTCACGGTCACCTCCTCTTCTAGATCTTGATACTGCTCCAATCACAAAGTAGCTGAGGCAGTTCAAATCCTTATTGTGAACCCGCTTAAAATGTCGGGCAACCGGGTAAGAGGGATCACTATGGAGGATAGCCCGCAAGTGCTGTAATATTCGGACGTGCACCTGGAGCTTAGTGCTGCCAACATATCTAAGCCCACAGGTGCACGTCAGAACATGCACGGCATGATCAGATTTGCAATTGAAGTTGCCATTAATGGTCTTGGCAACTGTGCTAAACGGGGTAGAATAGTGGGTGGTGGAAACCCCGAACTTGCAGGCCCTACAACTGGAACATTTGAAGAATCCCATATTCGGGCGTAGCCATGGGATTTTGGTTTTAAGTTCAGGCGCAGCTTTATCCAAGTAATTGCCCGTGGTTTTGGCCCGTCTAAAGGTAACAGTGGGTGAGGAGGGTAATCTGGTATTTAGAATATGGTCACTGAGAACAACCGGCCAATGTTTGTTCAGTATAGACCTGATCTTCCTATCTTCCCTACTGAAAGTGGTAATGAGACGTGGGCAATCTATTTGGGATGCTGTGTTCACAGATGGTTCAGTTGTAGAGGTAAACTCTGGAAAAAGACTCTCCCTAGATCTCGAAAGGGATTTAGTAACCGCTGCATTTAATATCCGCTCAGAATACCCTCTGGCTCTCAATCTGCCCAGAAGTTCTGCTAAGCAGGCATCAAAGTCAGAGGGGGAACTGCAAATTCTCTTTAACCTGAGGATTTCCCCATAGGGGATTCCAGAGATTGTATGCCTGGGATGCATACTGGTTGCATGCAATGTAGCATTGCCTGCAGTTTGTTTCCGGTGGAGGGTAGTGTTAAGAATTCCATTGGAGACATATACCTCAACATCCAAAAATTGAATACGATTTTTCTGGATGTGGGCCGTAAAGTTAAGATTCAGCGCATTGTCGTTGATATCATGAATAAACGACAATGCTTCTTCTTTGCTACCCTTCCAGACGATGAAGACATCATCAATGTACCTTAAAAAACACCTAACATGACTCTCCATCCATGCTTTGTGGCGTACTTTGAGGACCTGCTCCTCCCACCAACCAACGTGCAAGCACGCATAGCTGGGAGAGAAGCAGGCCCCCATCGCTACACCCCTTAGTTGCCTGTAGATCTCCTTGCCGAAGGAAAATAAATTATTGTTAAGGCACCATTTTATAAGGCCTACAATCACCTTATTATGTTCATAGTATTGGATGGGTCTGCTAGAAAGGTAGTGTTGTACAGCTGATAAACCATTAGCGTGATCTATGCTGGTGTACAGCGATTCAACATCAAGCGATATAAGCCACATGTCACTTTCCCATACTATTCCAGTTATTTTCGTTAAGAAATCACTGGTATCACGGATAAAACTGGGGAGTTGTTTAACAAAGTCTTGGAGGAAAAAGTCAATGTACTCTCCTACTTTCTCCCCTGCACTGCCAATGGCAGACACAATTGGCCTGCCTGGAAGTGGTTGCACGGCCTTGTGTACCTTCGGAATGAGGTAAAGGGAAGGCAAAATGGGAAAATTGACATTCATAAATTTGTATTCTTCAGATGATATAAGTCCTTCCCTTTTCCATTGGCCTAAAGACTTATACAGCTGAGATGTTGCTTTTTCGTATTCTTTTTGTGTACTTTTGGCATAACAAAGGGGGTCGTCAAGTTGGCGCATGGCTTCTGCGATATAATCTTTTTTAGGCCAAATCACCAGGTTACCCCCCTTGTCCGATTTCTTGATCACTATATCAGGGTTGTTGTCAAGTTTCTTCATTAACTTATCATAGGCAATTTTTCTGTAAGTCTCTTTTTTGCATCGTTTGTTGTTGGTTTGGGTATACAGTTTCTTGATGTCATTTGTGACGCAGTCATGAAAAATGTCAATTGCGTCTTTTGGCATTAACGGTACGAATTTTGATTTGCTGTGGAAAGGACTCAAACCTGCTCCTTTGGGAAGGATGGGGACTTGTCTTAATCGTTTCTGGGTCGTGTCTATAGAGTCAAATTCTGTATCAATATTAGAGCTAAGTAAATCATTGGCATCAAGAAAGACATGTGTGTCAGATGACAATAACGGTACTGGCTCTCCAGATTCATTTGCTCTTGTGTCGTCATTAAGCCCATCGAAATCTTTGGCTGATTGTAAAGCAAAGTGTTTTTTCAATTTTAATTTTCTAATAAAGCAGAAGAGATCAACTCTAGTCATGGTGTAGTTGAAGTTTTGTATTGGTGAATAATTCAGTCCCAATGTAAGTAGTTGCTCCTCCGCTTTATCAAGGACAACATTCGAAAGATTGATGATCGTGTTATCACTTATCGTCGTTTCCCCCATGCTTTTTTCTTTTTCTTTTGTTGTTGCTGTGTTTGCACACCGGCGTTGCTTCCTTCTGCGCCGTTGTTCCTTCCTACGTTTGTTTCTCCTTTGTTTGTTTGTGGATTGTGTTGCCACGATCTCAGGGTTTGGAGCCTCTCCTCCACTACAAAATCCATTTCCTGCTGGAGATTTAATGTTTCCAGTCCAATTGAGTTTAAATCAGAACTAGCTGAACCTGATGACAAAGATTCTAAGCTGGATGCACTCGTGACCGATGAATCAGTTTGATGTGCCATTCCATCTGCACAAGAGGCACTAGATGTCGTTGGATCAGAGTTAGTAGCTGTCATTTCATTATTGGATTTGGATGCAAATGCGTTCTTCTTGTTCGTGTATGCCTGTCTTTTGGCTGTGTTATATTTCCTGGAGAATGTAAAAATCCTGCCCAAGCGATAGTCATCTGCATCACGAGTGAATTTTGATGCTTTGCGAGCCTTTATTTTTTCTTCATGTTTGTGAAGTTGCTCATTCATATTATCCGTGAGTTTTTTTGTTTCCACCGCATTTTGGCAAGCATCAATTTCCAGTTCTAGTATTTTTATCCGTTCCAACAATTTAGCACGATCACTGACAGCAAATTCTATTAATATACATACTAAATTCATCGATGCTGCCAAGTTGCTTTCCCCCCACTTTTGCAACATGGCTGGGTCCGGGTTATCAAAACTGGGGGCCAGTAAGATTCTCAGGCCTCGGGGAACCCGACCCACTTCCTCATATTTGCTGAGGGATTTATGTTCCCACCATTTAGTGCACTCAGCTTTGCGTAGTTTCACTAGCTCTTTAAACAAATGTTTTAGATCTTTCGTTTGTGAATTGCCATGATCGCTTTGCGTCTGTTCTTTGCTGCGATTGGAGGTTGTGTTAGTGGTAACAAAAAGTGACAAGGCAGCTTCTTCCCGCTGTTTGTCAATTTCATTTTCATTCATGTTGCAAACGGTTCCGTCGTTTTCAATAATTAGTGATGACGAGCACACATAAGTCTCGTTTTACTACCGCTGCTCAATTACTTCGTCACCAAATGGCATTGCAATTGAAACACTCTCACCATTGGTAAATGGCAGGAACTGCTCAGCGTCCCGCGTCCTCCGACGCGAATCCTAGGGGCTGCTCAAACCGCCAAAACCAGAGCGGCCGGGTCTCAGTGCATTCGGGGACAGCTGCTGTAATTCCCATGCGAGAGTCAAAAGAGTTGATTTGAAGCAGCTATCGACTTGCGACGAAGGGGTCCGTTACGGAAGCAAATCAACTTCCGTCAGCATATGAAGACAAAGCTCCTCCTCAGCTCGCTCTGCGCTCGCAGACACCGCCTCCACGCCAGCAAAGAATGAGGACCGGACCAGCAGAGTCAGCAAGATGGTAATTTATTTTAAAACAACAGAACCAGCGACGCGTTTCGGGCCAAAAAGCCCTTGGTCACGCTGCAACATGTTTCAAATCATTATGCTATTTTATAGTTTAATGCAGTGATGTTGACACCACCCCCTGGTGGCGTCCACCATAATCACGTGGTAATAAACAGTGAAGACACACTATCGCCAGTCTGCTTTTCCAATTGCTGACATATGTACAAGAAATTATTGCTGGTTGAATCCAGAATATATACTAATTCTTACAGATAATACAATTTATAAATAAAAGATATTAAAAAGCATTAAATAGCAATTTCTGTTATCAATTAGAAGTTCAAATGACATGTAAACCAATCCTGTGCAAATATGCCAATTCTTATATGTAGCAGCGAAAGTTATAAAGTGCATAGTCTGGAAAGTGCATAAGTGATAAAGATAAAATGAAGTGCAAAAGAGCTGCGGGAACATACTACACTACCATTAGACCAGTAATGTGCAAATGTGCAATATATATATACATATATTACCTACTGGCGGTCGCCAGTAGGTATATAGAGTTAGGACCTAGTTTCCATAGGAAATCCGCAACATTCTATTGGGAATAACGTTGGCGCTGGGTGATGAATCTTCGCAAATTTCTCAAAGAAGATGGCCAGCTCTGCTCCTCTCCTTCCCTGAAAGTTTGGGGGGGAATAGTCAAGTGGGGGCTGAGAAAAAAGGGGGGTCCCAAAACGTGTTTTCCCCATGCTAATTTCCATAGGACCTTTAGACATGGCTACAGCTTGAACCGCTGAACGGATTTACACCAAACTTGTCAAAATGGTAGAGTCTGGTACGCAGATCACGCGTTTGGTTAAATAGTGTAAATCCCTCCAGTGGTTCCTGAGAAAATTAAAAGAGAAAAAAATTATATATCTGTAAGCGCGCACCATGTGCACACCCCGCGATTTTTCGTAAAAAAAATTGGGGGGGCCTTGGGGGGCTTCTCTCTTTTATTTTAATCTTTTTATTTTAATATCGAGGGTGCCCACCCCTCGTTTTGCCCCCCGAGATCACCACCGCGGCCCGAGCCGCCTCAAGATGGCCGCCGCCTGGTTGTGGGCGGGGCCGGGAGGACGTGGTTTCCGCTTCCCCCTGCTTGGGGAAGCCTTCGATGTCCAGTCTCCCGTGCCGAGGGGGAGACCGGGTGATGCTGGCCCGAGGAAGAAGTGTGGGCTGGTGTGGGGCTCCCGTGTGCTGAGGGAGCCCCGAGAAAAGATGTGACGCCGCCAGCGGGCCCCTGTGGTGTTGGGAGAGCAGTGGCGTAGGTAGGGTGGTGCGGGGGGACATTTTACTGCCAAAAGACGGTCACGGAGAACGATTTTCTTTGCTTACGTTGGCGCCCATTGCAGAAAGTTTTCCGACAACTCTCGCGTCTGTAAGTAACCATTCGAACCATGGGATCTATCCACGAGAGACCCCACCTGTTCTCCAAATGACAGCTGTGGGTACTGGGAAGCAAGCAGCAATCTTATTGACCACTGCATCTCCTTTAATTTAATTATGTAAAGTACTTTTTGGGGAGGAGAGTTCGTACTGTGTAAAACAGCGTATGGACGTACAATGCTCTGATGTGGAGTCGTCAATAACAATTGAGGCCAAAATGAATCACACAACTCTGGATGAATTATTAAGCAAAGGAGCATTTCTTTATTCAGGGAGTCGATGGAACACCTATACACAACAACATACTGAGTAAGCCTTAGATGAGTAGTGTTTGAACAGTGAACAGGTCAACACACACCAACTTATGTCATCACTTTTTAACTTTTAAAAAACATAGCAGCCAGAAATCGAATAGAGGCAACAATTTTAATCATTTTGGGGGCGGGATTTATGGATTTCGTGGAAGACATCTTACCTATGGGTGTGCAAAATTCATGTAATTTTTTTTTTTTATTATGCACATGTCATGTGAAATTATGCATAATCACACAATATGCAAATCCGGAGTTTTGCGCTTTGTAATTGGACACAAGGACGCATCCCCGGCTAAAAAAACACAAAGCGTTGCAAGCAGCAGCTGCTTGCTTTCAAATCCGCCACGCTGTTCCCTTGCACATAAACAACATTTTTGCAGCAAACAACCCCAATCACATTACGTGGAAGAAATAGCGTAATTTCACGAAACAAGCACAATTCAAAATTACGCAAGGCAATTCTCCCAGGCCTAATCTTCCCTACAGATGGCGATGATATCGTCAGTAGGATAATCAGGAGCCCAGTAATGCTCCAGTGCTGCTTCCTTAAGCTAATCATTTCCAGACATTCGCCCCATCAGCAGTGAGGTGTCATCTCTATGTGATAATTGTTTTGCTATGCAAAAAGTTTGTAAATTGGTTTCAGAAATAGAAATGAGCTAAAGCGACTGAGTGTCAGAATTGCCTCGTCCTTTGGTGCCTGCTAATTTTCGTAGCTGACATTCCACAATGAAACTGTGGTATAAAAAGTGCCCCGCTGCGCGCGGATAATGGGACATGCGCGCGGTGAATCCGTGTCCTCTGATTTGCCGATCATTTCCATTACCCTATTAGTTACCATAAATCACAGTAAATACTCAAAGGAAAAAAATACAACTTAAGCAGCTCGTCTAATTGTAGGTTTTACATATTTCGTTTCCCTTCATGTATAATGAAGGAATGTTTAATGTAATGTTTCTTTATAAACCACTTTAGCACATGGAATATGAAAGCTCTCAGCAATCAATATGAAATTCAGCTCCAGAATAACAAACACAGCAGATATTATGTGCGTGAAACGACATATGTTTTATTTGAGGTCATTGTCAGGCTGTTGTCCTGTGGTTTTGTTCGTTGTGTTTTTATTTCATCCAGAAGGGCAGTAGAGGTTCATATTTTCTGCATGGACAAGCATTGTCAAAGCTCACAAATAAGGCCGTGCCAAGTTGACCAAAGTTTTTATTTTTGTTCAAACGTTCAACATGCAAAACGGCACACTAATTAGATGTAAATGTGTTTATATAGCGCCTTCTACCCATATGTCTCGTAGCGCTGTATTCATACCGCTGTAAAACCCTTCCTGGCTTTCCTGTGAGATGTCCACTCCTGGGCACCCCCAAGGTGAAGCCAGGCATCCAAGCGCTTTCGGGCCGTTGAGGAGACCCATATTTAGAGTAGGCTTGTTACAATATGGGCCGGAAAATAAAACGTACAGGGCCTTTTTTTGAAATGTAACTTAGCATTAAAGATGTGCTGACTTTTCACAATTTAAATGAAAATAGAGCAGTGTTTTAATTAAATACCCCCTCTCCCACTTGTGATGAAGTTACATGGAAAGCTTTGAAGTGCTCACCGTCCTTTTTCCCCAAGGGGCGGCAATCTGAGGGATAGCCCCGGGCGCCACAAGCTCTAGCTACGTCCCTGTGGGAGAGTCCCGCAGCGGCCGGCGGAGAGGAGTAGGCGAGCCACAGGAGAAGAGCCCCGCCGCACCTGAGGAGTGCCTCCTCTGTACCGGTGAGTGCGGGAAAGTACTGTGTGGCCCAGCTGGTCTAGCGGAGTTTCCAGGCACGCTGCAAAGTGAGTGCCCTAGGGCTGAGCCGGTCCAAAAATTGGATCCCGAGGGCTGCTCAGGTGGTCCCACAAGGATATTAACATATTTAAACGTTATCCGCTAATAGAATTAGCATTTTAAAAACCTTGCAAATTCAATGAAAAAACCATAGGTTTCAGGCCTTATATAGTTAGGAATTAGCATTTAAAAAACCTTTGAAATTCACTGAAAAAACCATAGGTTTTAGGCCTTATATAGTTAGGAATTAGCATTTAAAAAACCTTTGAAATTCACTGAAAAACCATAGGTTTTAGGCCTTATATAGTTAGGAATTAGCATTTAAAAAACCTTGAAAATTCACTGAAAAAACCATAGGTTTCAGGCCTTATATAGTTAGGAATTAACATATAAAAAACCATTGAAATTCCTTCTATATAGTTAGTTGGACTAACTATATTTCGGGCACCCGCAATCCACTGCTGATGATGTCACATATTACATCATTCATGACATGGTCAGTGACATCACTGATGCCATCACTGATGACATCTCATTATATATATATATATATATATATATATATATATAAAAGGACACAAACCGCGAGCACCTTGGTGACGATAATGTAGTGGATACTACATTAACCAACATGCATTTGGAGGTAACACAGGAAGTCACCTGTGCTACAGTGTTGAAAGAAGGACTTAGTAATTAGCTCAACATCCCGTGAGCAAGCTTCGTGAGAGGCGAAACGCATTGGGTTAAGGTTGGAAATAAAGCCGTATAACATATCAAGAAGAGTGAGTGCGTTTTCATATCCCCCTCGGGGAACCAGGAACATAATTTAACAACTGACCCAGTCGTAGAAAATACGCACCACGCAATACCTAGAGCGCCGGCACCAAAAGTGGGTCACAACTGCTGCGCATATATATATATATACACATACATATAATAACATATATAATCTGCATATCTATATAAATACAAATATAAATGCATGCATACATATACATATATGCATATATATGCATGTTATTTACATGAAAGTTTTAAAAACACTAATAAAAGCAAAGCTAAAAAGCCACCTCATTACAAACAGAATGGCTTTAACTTAAACGAGGGTGAGATCTATTGCATTTTCAATGCTTGTTTACTTTGGTTCCATCAAGAAGGCATTCAGATGTGTCACACATTTGCCATAAATTCTGAACGTTAGCACTCTAGTTGCTTATTAGAGCACTGTAGTAAAGCTACTGCTCACCAGGGAAGTCTGCTGCTGGTATTCAAAGTGCATGTTTCAGTCTGCATGTCAGAATTTTTTTAATGAAATAGAAGAGGATTTGAGAAGTCACTCAAAATTTGCCCTAATTTTTCTTTCTGAAGCACTAATCATACTTTCTATGGCAAAATGAACCCCCTCATTTTGTTCCTTTTTAAATTAAATGTTTTCAGACTTACCACTTCATTCCAATCAAGATGGCTTCTGGTGTGCCATACTTTTGTCATAAGTAAGACTGTTTGCGCTCTAGTTGTTCTTTAGAACACTCTGGGACATTCTGTCATTGGGCTATACTTGGGTTACATCTGGGTGATATTTGGGCTACATTTGGGCTCTTTTGTCCCTGTTGGCCATCTTGGAAGACTGCATGTCAGAATTTTTTAATGAAATAGAAGAGGATTTGAGAAGTCACTCAAAATGTGCCCTCATTTTTCTTTCTGCAGCACTAATCATACTTTCTATGGCAAAATATACCCCCTCATTTTGTTCCTTTTTGAATTAAATGTTTTAAGAGTTACCACTTTATTCCAATCAAGATGGCTTCAGGTGTGCCATACCTTTGTAATAAGTAGGACTGTTAGCGCTCTAGTTGTTCTTTAGAACACTCTAGGAGGCTGCAGTAGAACACAAAGGAATCAACTGACAGTCTCTGTCCTTGTTATATGTACATGTTTTACTGAGACTGTCAGACTTCATTCTCACATGACTGAGAAAGATAATGTGAATTTACAGAAAATATGCTTTCAGTTTAGCTTATAGAACCCCTTCCAAACCACTGTGGGAAAAGCATGAGATAATAGTTTTCTATCAAACATGATTCATGATATCCCAGCAGAAGGCTTTTTCACATGGTAAAATCACCTAAGAACACACCACAATTCCTAAAATGAGTATGGTACCATCAACAAATGATTTATAATGTAACTAAAGTCCTAAAACCTTCTATTAACTACAATGCTTTTTTATGAGGTGATATCATGTATATTGGTCCCAAGATGGCTACCAACACTTCTTGGATGAAGTGCTGACAGCCAATCAGATCTCACGCGTACCCCGCGATTTTTCAAAAAAAAAATACATTTTGGGACCTGGGGAGTCCTTGTGGGACCCCCTGAGCAGGCCTAGGGGGTCTGGGTGCTTCTACCCTTCCCCCTTTTTGAGTTCTACACGTTTGTTTTTCTGCTTTCCTGTGCCTCAGTCTACCGAGGTACAAGATGGCTGCCAACAATTTCTGTTTTGGAGTGTTGACAGACATTGGCAGCCAATCAGAATGCAGCTCGTACTCGGGAAGGTACAGGGTACAGTAAGCTTACACTAAGCTTATATAGATATATACATTTTTTCAAATTCAATTTTCTCAACAACTCCTGGAGGGATTGACACCATTTAAACAGAAGGCCGTACTGCGTACCAGTCCCTACCATTTTGCCAAGTTTGGTGTAATTCCGATCAGCGGTTCGGGCTGTAGCCGTGTCTAATCGTCCTATGGAAAATAACATGGGGAAAACACGTTTTGGGACCCCCCTTTTTTCTCAGCCCCCACTTGACAAATCCCCCCAAAACTTTCAGGGAAGGAGCAGAGCGGAGCGGGCCATATTCTTTGAGAAATTTGCGGAGATTCATCAACCGGTGCCAAAGGTATTCCCAATAGAATGTTGCGGATTTCCTATGGAAACTAGGTCCTAACTATATATACCTACTGGCGACCGCCAGTAGGCAATATATATATATATATATATATATATATATATATATATATATATATATATATATATATATATATATATATATATATATATATATATATATATATATATATATATATATATATATATATCTGTATATATATATATATATGTATATACATATATGTATGTGTGTCTGTGTGTATGTAGTTTCATTTGTGATATACACCCGAGTGGTTGTTACAAGGTGTGGTCACTATTATGACTGTATCTGCTGTGGTCACTACTCTAACAATCATCAAAGTCATTGGTAGCTCCAGATTATTTTATTTATTTATTTATTTATTTAAATGCTTTTGTAACGCGCTCTATTACTAACAAAATAGTATCCTGGCGCGATGAAGGCACAGCAGTATTGACAGAAAGCAGATATCTGCAGACACTAAATGGGGAAGATTTAAACTATAGTGTTAAAAAGGTGAGTTTTTAGACCTTTCTTAAACGCACTGAGAGTAGATGCAGTTTTCAGATGGAGGGGTAAGGTATTCCAAGATTTAGCCGCTCTCACTGAGATTGATTGCCCGCCAAGTCTACAGTATTTAAATTTAGGAATGGACATTTGACACAGGTTGGCCGATCGCAGTGAGCGGTTAGGAACATACAGGCAAAACCTTTTTCTCAAATAAGCCGGGCCAGTTTGATGAATAGCTCGGTAGGCAAGCACTAGAATTTTGAACAGGATCCTATGAGCAACTGGAAGCCAATGAAGAGCGTGGAGAAGCGGGCGAGCACTGGAACGCCTGGGGACATTAAACAAAAGTCTGGCAGCGGCATTCTGAATAACCTGAAGGCGGTGGATCAGATATGCCGGCAATCCGCAGAACAGCCCATTCGCATAGTCTAGCCTAGACAAAATTAAGGCACGAATAACAGTCTCTTTTGCTTCTTTTGGAAGGAGAGGAAAAAACCTGCGTAAAGTTTTTAGGGTAGAAAAACAGACGCCAGTGAGTTTATTTAGATGGTCCTCAAACTTAAGGTTCTTGCCGAACCAAACCCCCAAGTTTTTCACCGGGCCAGACGTGGCTTTTGGTGGGGGTAGGTCCGTAGGCCAAAAACGTTCACTAAAATCCTCTGGAAAAGAGCCATACAGCAAAATCTCGGATTTACTTTCGTTACATTTTAGCTGGGCCCTTACTAACCATTGAAAAACAGAGGACAAACAGAGTTGGGCCGCCGACGTATCTAAATTATCTTTGGACCAGGTAAACAAGAGTTGTGTATCGTCGGCGTACGCCATAATTTTAGCCCCCAACTGTTCTGCAAGATAGACCAAGGGGGTAAGATAGATATTAAAAAGCAGCGGGCTTAAAGTTGATCCCTGCGGAACACCAGTAGAAAGTAATTTAGGGGTAGAGGCAAAAGGAGGTAGCCAGACTTGTTGAGTACGATGACTCAAAAATGAGGAAAGCCAGTCAAAAGCATGTCCCACAATACCAATATCGGCCAGTCTGGAGAGTAGGAGGGAGTGAGGGACCGTATCGAAGGCAGCAGAGAGGTCTAGTAAAATCAGAGCCGCTCTGCCACCTTCGTCCAAACACTCCCGAATTGCCTCCGATACTTCGACTAAGGCCGTCTCGGTGCTGAAGGAGGCCCTAAAACCGGACTGAGCTGGATGTAGAGCTTCGGTGGATTCAACAAATTTAACCAGCTGATTGAAAACAACCTTTTCGCATATCTTTGCGACTGCAGGAAGCAAAGATATTGGGCGAAAATTAGACGGAGTGGCTGGGTCCAATCCATTTTTTTTTTAATAGTGGGAGCAGTTTTGCTTGCTTCCAACAGGCGGGAACAGTGGCCGTAAGAAGCGAGAGGTTAATAATCTGAGTTACCTCATTTCCCACTGTTTCCGCTAAGCTCGCAAAAACTCTAGCCGGGAATGGGTCAGAAGGAGAACCGGATTTTAAGGCAGCAACAATAGCAATAATGTCAGAGTTTGATTGAGGGGTGAAGGTGGTCAATTTCTCGATGCGTGGGGGCATTAAAGGAAGCAGAATTATTTGGGACGATGAAAGGCCATTACAAACATTTTGCAGATCCGTCTGAATTTTGGCAATTTTATCAATAAAAAATTCAGATAGCTCTTCACACCATTCCTCAGATGCAAGCGGCAACGGTTGTGATGCACAGGGAGATAAAAAACTTTTAACAATCGTAAAAATTTCCTTACTGTTGTTGTTTGCTTTATTAATACGCCCTGCAAAATAGCTACTTTTGGCAGATCTGATGGCTGCATAATACTTTTTTTGCGCAGTCCGCAGATCCTTTTTTGCTTCAGGGAGATAAGCTTGTCTCCACACCCTCTCTAGCTTTTTACAGCCGGATTTGAGGTCACGGAGGGAATGTGAAAACCAGGGTTTAGAGGGGGTAGCACGGAGTCTACAGACTCGGCTGCTTTTAATTGATGCCGTAGTCGCACCTTCCACCCATAGATTAAAAATGCTGGCTGCGGCCTCAATATCAAGAGGAAACAATGGGCGAGAAGCGGCCAGGCCATCTGAGAGAATATCTAAGTTAATCTTCTGCTTATGGGCGGTATGAGGATGGGGCACAGCAGAAATCAGTGAGGGCCAAGAAAATCTAATAAGCTTATGGTCCGACCAGATCACAGGCTCAGGGTGGGCCATAGTAATATCAAAGTTTGAACATACCAAATCTAAGATATGACCTCCTTGATGGGTTGGGGCAACCACCCACTGTTTTAGCTGGGCCATAGAAAGAGCTTCGGCCAGGCGAACCACCTCTGGTAGGTCCGCGCTATCTACATGGATATTAAAGTCCCCCAGTAAAAGATACCGGGAATGACGTAGAATCCGGGGGACTATAGTCTCTTCTAGGACCTGCACAAAGTTGCCAATATAACCTGGGGGACGGTAAACCAGCGTGCCACCTATGGATGAATGAGCGTTGAATATTAGAGAGAAGTGGAGCATCTCAGCTTCAGCCAGCTGTTCTTGGGAATCATATAAAAAGGTCCACTGTTCTCTAAAGACAACCGCAGTTCCACCTCCTCTGCCCGCAGGGCGGTCAGATCTAAATATTTTAAATCCACGGGGGATGGCAAGTTCAACAGAGGGGGCACAGGTTTCATTTAGCCAGGTTTCCGTAATAAAAAGTAAATCCAGTCGATTTTCACTCAGCAATTCAAAGATATCAGCAGCGTGTTTGACCAATGACCTAGCATTAATCAAACCGGCTTTGACTAGTGAGGAATCAGCAGGATGGGAGGGCGGATAGGTGCAAATGGGTTGAAAACGAAATTTACACCCCTGGCAGACCCGGGACGTGCTGTTTACCACATCCCATGCATCATTGCATGTACAGGAATTGGCTCTCAGCGACATGAGGTGTCCACGCGAATACCGCATAGTGTTGCTGTAGGGTCGCCGAGGAGTGATGGCATGGTGGGAGGCCCTGGGCCCGTCCGAGGCACGGATGGGCACAGACGGGCCCTCCTTTGGCGCTCCTTCGGCGCGCAGACGGCGCGCCCGCTGCGCGTGGCCGCTGCGCGTCTTGGAGTGCATTCCTATTTGTAGCCACAGCCCCTCCCTCCGCTGGACCGCTAACTCGGGTTCAGCCGGGTCCGAGCCTGACTCAAGATGGCGCCCGTCTAGCCCTCCACATCAATCGGCACCTGGGAGCCGCGGTGGACCGGGGCACAGGGTGACCAACTCTCAAGCGCTGTATGAGGTAACAGTTTCTTAAAAGTTATTTTAAAAGGCACAAAAAATTATTACACACAAATCTAAAATCGAAATGCAGGTAATTTAAAAAACACTCTGCAATTCAGTGGGAACCAGAAGTGAGCAGAGGAGAGCCCTCGCAATCTGCTCGCCTTCACTGAGCGAAATAACGAGGTGCTGCCACCACCTCCAACAAACGCACAGACCCACCTACTCCGAATCAATTTGTAGCCACAGCCCCTCCCTCCGCTGGACCGCTAACTCGGGTTCAGCCGGGTCCGAGCCTGACTCAAGATGGCGCCCGTCTAGCCCTCCACATCAATCGGCACCTGGGAGCCGCGGTGGACCGGGGCACAGGGTGACCAACTCTCAAGCGCTGTATGAGGTAACAGTTTCTTAAAAGTTATTTTAAAAGGCACAAAAAATTATTACACACAAATCTAAAATCGAAATGCAGGTAATTTAAAAAAGACTCGGCAATTCAGTGGGAACCAGAAGTGAGCAGAGGAGAGCCCTCGCAATCTGCTCGCCTTCACTGAGCGAAATAACGAGGTGCTGCCACCACCTCCAACAAACGCACAGACCCACCTACTCCGAATCAATTTGTAGCCACAGCCCCTCCCTCCGCTGGACCGCTAACTCGGGTTCAGCCGGGTCCGAGCCTGACTCAAGATGGCGCCCGTCTAGCCCTCAACATCAATCGGCACCTGGGAGCCGCGGTGGACCGGGGCACAGGGTGACCAACTCTCAAGCGCTGTATGAGGTAACAGTTTCTTAAAAGTTATTTTAAAAGGCACAAAAAATTATTACACACAAATCTAAAATCGAAATGCAGGTAATTTAAAAAAGACTCGGCAATTCAGTGGGAACCAGAAGTGAGCAGAGGAGAGCCCTCGCAATCTGCTCGCCTTCACTGAGCGAAATAACGAGGTGCTGCCACCACCTCCAACAAACGCCATTTTCAGAATCAGAATCAGTGCAGAAGTAGCTCTCTCTATAGAAAAGGTTGAACACCCCTGATTCACACCATTAAGCCATATCCCATCCCTATTGAACCAGGCCGGATGAGAGACTTTGACTGACTGACCACTTTACAGTATGACCTTATGGTGTTGTGAAAAGCTTGATGCTCTGTTCAGTATTCTGTTGTCGCTTTATTATTGACCTTCCATAAAGAAATGTAAAACAAAGACTCTCTTAGAAGTGCACACTCTGCCCATTGCTGGAGGTGTTTGCAGTGTGTACACTACCGTTGTTAGCACTGGTACACTGCTCTTACCTGGCAGAAAATGTTATATGTTTAAAGACTTGCAGTTGTAAAATCATATTTACATTTTATAATTTGATAAGTATGAGTCTAATTTGCCTTACTTGTCAGCTCTTGACATTTTGTATTACAGAACTGACACATTATGTTGCTACTAGCTCACCTTGATCAATTCCTTCTTTGGAGTTTTCGGGAGCATTCTGAACTATAAAGAAAAAAAACAGGATGTTAGACAGCAATTATCAGTGATTGATTGTTCAAGAGGCATGAATACATGAACGGATTCAATAGTGTACATGCGTGTTGGAAATAGCCCTTTCTTCAGGGTCACTGTAGGAAGTTGGCTCTGTATATGCTATACCAAAGTAAGTTATAGTCTGCACCGAATCCAGTGGATCCCCAAAGGTAGGCAGAGGGTAAAGTAGACCGTACATTATTCTCTATTTGTGGGTGAGCAGTAAGGCCTTATCAGAGGATAGTGCTAAGCATTTATTGTACAACTCAGGCAAGAAATATTTTCACACACTCAAGGACTGAACTCCCACTAATTGGTTTGTGTAAAAAATGATTTAGTTATATTTATTTTCTAGAACCAAGCCAGGCCTAGTACAGGTCAGTATAGAAATACTTTGCAATCATAAGCAGTTTAAATACAGTTTGAATGCTGTGAATTAGTTATAGTAGAATTACTTTGTATTTGCAAATAGTCAGAATTGCTTTGCAATTACTTTTCTTACACAGTCAGATATCTCTAGATACCAGGCTGGTGAATTTCATGAGGGAGAGAAAAATTAGTCAGTGCATTTTGGAAACTTAATACAGGTTTACAGTATTAACCATGAGCAACATTTAGTCCTGAAAAGAAAGAACTGAGTTTATGACTCACAGGTAGGATTCGGTCAAATGGGCATTCGAGTCGCACCACCAACGGCATAGGGGCAGGCGGGGGCAGAGTGCCAGGACCACACGCTAACCAATGGGCTAAGAACAGTTGTGGGCTTGGGGACTGCAGTGAGCAGGCCACCAGATTGGGGAACAAAAAGCTCCTGGGGTCAAGGTCAGCACTGTAGGGCCCAAATGGCCAACACAAGAACAACACAACCAGCAGAACGGACCGGCCAGGTGTAGGATGCGGTCTTGGCTGATGCTGCAGAGTTGGGTGCGGTTCCCTTGGAGTCGGTCAGCCGCAGTTGAGGCGAATGGAGTCTTTGGGAGTCGTCATCCTGTGTCCGCAAGTATGTGGTGACGGAGTCGGTCGGATCGTCACGGTTGCTCTTTCTGGACCACTTTGGTTATGGAGTTGGTCAGGGTGTTACCTTTAGTTGCAGTTGAGTGGACCTTCTAGTTGTTGGCTGCTGGCTTGATTTGGGAACTTGTTGAATTTCAGGGGTCAATGGGATCCAGGCTAGGATCACTGGGTGGACCTCCTTAGGGTGTTGGTTCACTTGGGCTCAGGCTCTGGTGCCAGGAGCGGAGTGGGAGAGACTCAAGGAGCCGGCCGAAGTCAGTCAGTTCCTTTTGAGCACATCCAGTACTCACGGGAGACAAAATCCTTTTTAGTTGCAGGGCAGATTCTCCAGGTTTTCGAGGACTGCTGGCTGCAGGACACACTGAGGCTCTGTTGGAGTAATCTGAGGTCAGGACGGTCCGGTAGGGCTGGGACCAAGTCAGTTGGTGTTCTCCTCTTCTCTCCACACAGCTGTTCGGTCCTTCTTTTTCTTGCTTCTTCTTTTCGGCTCTGGTCTGAGGAGGCAAGGTTCAGGGTTTCCCCTAAATACTGAATTTAGGGGTGTTACAGGTAGGTACAGGTCAGGAGCAATGGGTCATTTCCTTGAGGTGGTTGCACCCCCTAATATGCCACCTCTAGTGGGAGGGGGCATGAGCCACACTTGGGCTGGGTAGATCCCCTCATTTGCAAGATGGCAGAGACTGAGCGTTGTGCTTCACCTCCATCACCCACCTGAGGGGTGGGGTTGGCAAAGGTAGGCACACCTCTCATCCTATCATGGATTTTCCCATAAATTCTCCTGTCCAAAGTGGGGGTCAGAACTGGTAGAGGACAGTTGCTGGGAGTAGCAAATGGCTGGAGTATGTATGTATGTATGTTTGTATGTTTGGATTTATATAGCGCTTATAACCCAGGGGTCTCTAAGCGCTTTGCCTTGGGAACCCGTCCTGGCTTTTCCCTGTGAGATAGCCCCTACAGGGCATCCCCAAGGTGAAAGCCAGGCATCCCGCCGCGGGGGGCCGTTGTGGAGATTAAGCAAGCTTAATGCCCAGAGTTGCAGAGTGTGAACCCATGATTAGGTCAGGCACCGAAGCGAGAATTATCGGGTCCGTGGACATTTGAGCTCGAGACCCTGCCGCGTCGGGAATTGAACCCTGGTCCCGCGTCTGACCTCTGCTTCAGGGTCTGCCTGCTCTAACCAGTGAGCCACACTTCTCCCAAGTAGCTCCCAAAGGCGGCAGGACTCTTAAGCTTCTCCTTCAATGACCCTGCCCATCCTGGGGGAGGAGGCATGGCACCTCAACCCAGGATGTGCTTTGTTTTGGGACCCTGAGAGCGGCAGACTCTCGACCCAGGGTTCCGGAAACATGTCTGGTGGTGGCTGGCCTCTGAGTGCATTTCTCATTAAATCCTACACTGGCATCAGTGTGGGTTTAATGTGCTGAGAGGTTTGATACCAAACTTCACAGTTTTCAGTAAAACCATTATGGTGCTGTGGAGTTCGTAATGATGAACTCCCATACCAAATACTCTGTATGGCATCACTGCACTTACAGTGCCTAAGAATTGGCGTTGACTCTGTAGGAGTACAGGGCTCAGGCACCTGTACCCTAAGGGTAGCACAATAAGTGCTGCAGCCATTAGCGGCCTTCCCTGGTCACAGTGCCCTTTGTACCTGGGGTAACTTTTACAAGGGACTTACATGTGGCCAGAGAGTTGCCAATTGGGTTTTGCAACAGTACAGTTTGGGTAAAGAACATAGGCCCTGGGCACCTGTGTGGCAGGAACCCAGGGCACACTCAGTCAAAGTACAAAAAGTGGGAGCAACCATGCAAAAAGGGGCACTTTCCTACAGTAACCCTGAAGCATTTTTGCTTCCTCTTTTTCTGACTGTTTTGTTGGCTATAGGACTCTGGGCGCTTTACCACTGCTAACCAGTGCTAATGTAACTGTGCTCTCTGCTCCAAACTTGGTAACATTGACTCTTACCCAACTGGCACATTTAATTTACTTTAACGTCCCTAGTGAAGTGCACTACATGTGCCTATGGCCAGTAAATTAAAAGCTAATTGTGAGCCTGCAGCACTGATTATGCCGCCCACCCAAGTATCCCTTTAAACATGCTACAGGACTGCCACTGCTGAGCCTGTATGTGCAGTTTTATTTCCATGTCAACTTGGCAATTAAAAACCCTTGCCAAGCTTTATAGTCCCCTTTTATTACATGAATCACGTCTGAGGTAGGCCCTAGGTAGACCATAGGGCTTGGTACTGTGTAAGTAAAAGGTAGGACATGTGTTGAAATGGGGTTCACAATAGTGATAAGTAGTGACTTACCACTAGTAATAAGGCCACAAACACAATGTAAGGTTCAGTTAGGGTCTCAATAAATTAATATCTTTCTCAATCCTTCATAGCTGGCAACAAGTAGGCAAGCTTGACTTAGGAGACAGGTACGTAAGGCATTTAAAAACACCAGCACATTAAAGATGTAGGACATAACACACAATAAAATCCAACACTAATTTATAAAAATAGGTTATGAACAAATAGACACACAAAATACAAAAAACTAATGTAGGGAGCCAGAGATATGAATTTTTAAATAAGAAACACTTTCTAGTGCTTAAAAACCTATTGCACCAAACTGGGACATCTGGTCGTGCTTGACTTGGACAAAGTCAAAGTTTGAGACTGACCGCGATGGAGCCCTGGTCGGATACACTAAGCGGGAAGCATCAGTCAAAATTTTAGCTTCACAGTCATTAGGTCGAGCATCTGAGACCTCTTGTATATACTTTAGTGTATACTTATTATATACTTATATGTATATGCACTGTGTGGGCTCTGGAGATCAGCCCTAGGACTTGTCTGCTTTCTGCTGAGGAACTTTATTTTTTAATTTTTCTGGCAACTGCCTCTATTTACGTTTCTTGATAGAAAACGACCAGCAGAGGTCAGTAAAATACCAGAATCACTTTAGCATTCTCTAGATTACAGTCCATAGAAATTGGCTTCCATGAACACCTGTAAACAATAAAAAAAAAAATCTTGTATTTTCACTGATATGACCTCCGAAGGCCCTGATTTTATATTAAAAACAGATCTTTGGACTACACTATTTCCCGCTGAAAGGCAATATTACTCTCCATGTGTTCCCATACCTGGCGTGTCACGCAGTTTGGTGCTTACTTTCTCTCCATGTTAAAGAACAGTAGATGTTTCAGCACCCAGGCTAATGTACTGTATGGCTAAATACATATAAGTTCCCAAAGGTGAGACCGCTTGCATTGCAAATGCTTGTTTTTCTGGAGTTCTTTCTTTTGACGTCGAGTAATACTCCTCTTCAGGATGGATTTGCATCAACAACGTTCAATTGATTTTCTCCGAGGCCCCAGTGAAATCTAGGATGTCTGTAGCTCCAGAGCTTTCAGGTGGACAAACCCGAAATCCAGACCGGGTCGCAGTTGAAGGTCACCGGCTTGACTTTCGACGTCAAGTTGGGCACCTTATGGAGCTTTTTACCAAAAGTTCCCAAAATGTACTAAACTTCTGGCTCTTCTTCCATAAGGTCTACTTGAGGGTTCAAAGGGTCCAGAACACCAGTCCAGGGGTCTAAATTCTATGAGATGGTACTTGGGATGTTGGGACTACAATTCCCACAATGCATCTGACGAAATCCTTAAAAAACTAGACGAAAGCCAGGATGGGGACTTCTTGGTGGAGAAGATGCATGTGGGCTCATAATCTGTAGTTTGCAGGAAGTCCACTCCTTAATTCTTTTTGAAGCAAGGCAAAGTCCTTAGGGCCCAGAATGTGCAGCAGGTGCAGTCCTTCAGAGGACAGACATTTTGAGGTACAGATGAGGTTTCCAGGAGGGCATTCCTTCTTCTCCTTATAGCTTCAGGCAGCAGATCTGAGTTGCGATGCATCTCTTCCATATTTATGCAATTTTCCTGGGTGTCAAAAATGAGGGCACCCTTGGCCAATGGGATGCAGGGTGCCATCTAGGTGTATTACCACTTCCTCCCAAGTGTGGCATATTCTTGCCCCAGAAATCATTATTCTTCCAAAATCTAGCATGGAGAAACTGTCTCCTTGGAAGTTAGATAGGGCTAATCCAACCCACTGTGGGGCAAAGATTCCCTAACACTCCTCTTCCAGCCCTCTCCCTAGTCTTATTACAGTGGCTCCTGTGTGGCTGGGAGTGCAGGATGTGAAATCAATGAAATGAATGAAATGAAATGAAAAGATAATTTATATAGCGCGATGGCTACCCTGGGGCGTCCCATCGCTGCAGAGGTTGGGCTAAGGGAGAGTACGCTACGTCTTATATCGGTTTATTAAAAAGGCAGGTTTTAAGGAGCTTTCGGAAGTTCAGTAGTTTAGGCTCTGATCTGATTGAGAGGGGGAGCGTGTTCCAGATCTTGGCTAGGTTGTAGGAGAATGAATGGCCTCCACACCTCGCTTTCTTGATTCGAGGCACTGTGGTGAGAAAGGATGTCCCGGATCTGAGGTGTCGGTTGGGATGATAAGCTTTTACAAGGGGACGATTGATATCAGGGCCTGTTCTCCAAAAGGAACGATGGGCAATACACATGGCCTTAAATTCAATCCTTGATTTTACAGGGAGCCAGTGAAGGTCTTTCAGTCGGGCTTTGACTGAGACTCGGCGGGGAATATTGAGAAGAGTCCTGGCGGCACAGTTTTGGACAATTTGGAGTCTGTTAAGCGTGGACTGTGGGGCCCCAAGGTATAGGGCATTTCCGCAGTCAAGGCGAGATAGAATCAGCCCTTGGACCATAATCCGTCTTGAGTGGAGAGGAAGAAGGGGGAGTATCTTACGTAGTAGCCTCAGGAGCCCGAAGCAAGTGGCGGATAGCTTGGTTGCCTGGTAGTTAAAATTGAGTGTTCTGTCCAGCCAAATGACGAGGCTTTTGATTTGTTCTTTAGGTACGGGGGGACAGCCTAGGCAGGGGGGCCAGATGGAATCGATAGATTTGGTGATGGTGTTTCCCAGGAGCATCATCTCTGTTTTCTCCCCGTTTAGTTTTAAGCAGGAGGTCGTCATCCAGGTGGCGACTGCTTCCAAACATTTGTGTAGGCTGTGGTGGGAATTGAGAGGGGGATCCAGTGCTACCACTAGCTGTGTGTCGTCCGCATAGGTGATAATTTTCACTCCAAAGGGGTGGACGACATCAGCCAGTGGGCTAAGGTAAACGTTAAAAAGGGTGGGGCTCAGGGAGGAGCCCTGGGGCACCCCACAATTTAGGGGTTTGCTAGGAGAAGTGAAATCTTTCTCGAATATCGGAAAAGAACGATCAGTGAGAAAGGATCTCAGCCAAGTGATCGCCGTTCCCGAGATGCCTATCCTACTGAGACGGTGAAGAAGGATGTTGTGATTTACAGTGTCGAAGGCGGCACTAAGGTCGAGGAGAACGATGGCCGATGACCCACCGCTATTCAGGATCCTTCTTGCCTCCTCCGTCACTGCAACCAAGGCTGTCTCTGTTCCGTGGAGAGGCCGAAAGCCCGTCTGAGAGGAATCAAGTATGGCATTTGATTCCAGAAAATGTGTCACGACTGAATTGACATACTTTTCTAATAGTTTGCTGAGCCAGGGTAGCAGAGAAATAGGTCTATAGTTGGAGGGATTGGTTTGCTCAAGACTTGTTTTCTTTAATAGGGCCTTGACCATTGCTCGCTTCCATTGTGGAGGTGAGCTTGTACTGTCCCAAAATATAATTTTCCCTTTGAAGACCAGTTTGGCCCATCCACCCCATCTTGCCTTCTGCTTTTGCAGTTTCAGTTCTATTTCCACAGAAAATCCTTTGTCTCTCTAGTAGGCTACTTTACACGTCATTAAGACAGCTTGGCTCAGCCTGGTAGAGGCTACCAATCAGGAGAGGACAGCTGGAAGTCTGGGTTTTAACTTGCAGAAAATAAAGTTTAATAACTTATCTTCTGTGATAGTCATTATAAATATAACAGTGGCAAGTTGTCTCATTTATCATAACTATAATTTTAACCCCTAAATGACATGTTTAGCTCCTTCCTATCGGTATTTATGCTTAAATAAAATATTCAAATGTTAGCCTATGGAGCTAATAATTATCTACAATGGGGAAAAACAAAATTGCCAGTTTTTCCCTCACCAGAACTTATAAAACCTCTCCCATACCATCCCTGCTTACAGTAAAAAGGGGCTCTGCCCCTGGGACAACTAGGGGAGACCTGAGGGGTGGCAATTATGTAAAGATAAGGTAGTTTACTACTTTGGAAGTACCTTTAATTCCGAAGTCAAATTTTCATGTAATTACAAGGCAGGGCTGGCTTTTAAAATGAGAGCAGGCAACACAGTAGTGAACACTCTAATGCAGGAAATCTACTGGGCCTCCCAACCTCGCTGCCATATAATATATATAATATACTAGGGACATATAGGTAGTTTGAATCCCCATTGCTTTAGTATATACTAGGGTCTTTTATCGCTAATTATAATTATACCTAATCATGTACTTTTAATCAAAACACAGGCCGTGGGTCTGGTTAGCAGAGCCCAAGGCATCATCAGAGCCACTTACTACTAGCACCAAGCAAAAACTGGGGGTGATTAGGGCCAAAATTATTACTTTCTCACAGCATGTACTTTTAAGTTTTCCATGTCCTGGTAGTGAAAAAAACCTACATTTGCTTTTCACCACTGTGAGGCCTACTCCTTTCACAGTTTAAGATTGGACATTCCTTATTACACTTTTAAGTTGTAATTCCTAATTGAGAAGGAGTAGGTCTGTCATGTTTCATATAATTGGAATTGGAATGATAAATCCTCTTTACTGGTAAAGTTGTATTTAACAATATAATTTTAGAATGCCGCTTTTAGAAAGTTGAAAGAGCAAATGATGGACGGAATGCTGAACATGCAAACATTCACCACCAGTCACAAAGATCTAGGTTTAATTCATCATTTTTTGGCTCACCATGCCACTCCAGTTGGGAACAAGCCATATGGAAATCAGTCTTGACCTTGCTTCTCATGGGAACAGTCTGGTCCGAACTGCCAAGCCAGGTCCTCTCTGGACCAGAAAGAAGCATCCTGGGACTCGTTTTGGAGTATCACCCTCCATCGGCCAGTCTATCTTGAATCCAGTGGTGCAGTGAGCTTGGGACTCATCTCAGGGCATACCCTTTCCACTTAGTGTGACAAAAGCAAAAAGAACAAATGTTGGACGGAAGGCTGAATAATGCAAACATTCACCCCCAGGGAGGACCTGGCTTTTGCAGTTTGGGTTGGACTGTTCCCATGAGGAGCAGGATCAAGACTGATTTGCGTATGGCTCTGTTCAAACTGGGGTGGCAGGGTGAGCCAAAGAACAATGGCTTGAACTCAGATCTGTGACTGGGGTGAATCTTTGATTTGTTCAGCATTCCATCCATATTGTTTCTGCAACATGTTTTGCACTAAGCGGGATGGGTATGGCCTTGCTCACTGTGCCACTGTGCCACGGAAAATCACAGTCCATGCCATGGTGACATCCAGGCTGGATTATACCAACAGCATATATTTAGGCCTTCCAAAGTGCTTAATGAGACACCTAAAGATGGTCCACAATGCGGCTGCAAGACTGATTAGGCGGGTCCCTTTCTGACATCATGTCTCTCCGCATTTAAAAGAACTCCACTGGTTACCCGTAGCTAAAAGGATCAAGTTTAAGGCACTGACGCTGGCATTCCGAGCCACCCCTTGGCAAATGCCCCAGCTATTTAAAACAAAGACTATGTAGCTATAAGCAGACGAGATCCCTAAGGTCAAACTCACAAAGGCTGCTCTGCACACCCCGCTTCAGCAAGGTCCACCTAAGAGGTAGATCCTTCATGGTTGGTGCAGCTAAGTTGTGGAACTCCTTGCCTGGTAATGTTCGCAACATAGAGGCGGAGCCTCTTTTCAGGAAGAAAGTCAAGACCTGGCTCTTTACGTCAGATTAATGGGTCCGAGGCCTTCTTTCTTGGTTCTCCATTAAAATACTGTCGATCACTTAGCGCCGGGACACCTCTGTTTGAGGTGGCTGTCGCGCTTTACAAGTGTGTGTACTAATAATATTGAGTGATGATACACTAAAATGGGTCCCAGGATGCTTGGTTCTGGTACAGGGATGGAGGTTTTCAAGGTGAGTTGAAATTGCATAATTAGAAGATTAGGGATGCCTTTTAGTAGTCGCTGTGTTTGAACAAAAAAACACTCGATTCATTTTAAACCATTTCTTTGTAAGGAAAATCAGCACAATTTGGAGGGGAATTTTGGTGGTAGATTTCAACTCACCAGCAACAGAAAACTAAAAAAGCCTGGTCAGAACAGGGGAGAACAAGGGTATTCAGGAATCAGAAGTTCAGAGATCAAAAACAACACAAGATCAAGACCATTATCTTGTAGACTTGTAGTCTAGGCTCACAAGTATCACAAGGATCTACTTTGTATTATCCACTACTATGCATTTCTGAAGAGCAAGCACACAGCTATTTTCTGATATTCTATGCACTAACCCCACTAACCACCAAATGCAAAACTAGCTGCATCCTGTGTACTGAATATACAACTGCACTAATTGTCTCAGCACCCAAACACATCCCTGGAAGCATCTGACCTATGTGCTAGTCCCACATTGCTTCTTTCATCTCCGATGTATTCACCATAAATAAGCCCGTGACCACTTCCCACTTTGCATCTCTGCCCTAACTTTTATTTTGCCATGAGCCTTTTCCCATCAAACTCATAATCACATGAGTTGGCAGCATCACAAAACTGTGCTTACATATACTGACCCCACCACACAAAGAGCTAACAATCCCAACTGGCTCAGTTGCTTCACATAACTAACATTTCTCCACTTAATATCAGACCCAGAGTCCCAATGTCTAACCTCAGCAGTCCTCTGTGTCCCTACAATTTCTCTCCTGACCAATGTCAACATTCTCTTCCTTGTATGAACTCAATTGCTTTACAAGCTGACTGTTAGAACTGGCTATTTCTGGTAGGCTAAGGCTGACGCCAAAGCCAGGCAGAAACCACCATTCTAGTCAGGGCAAGGGAGTCACACGCCAAGATAACCCCTGCTCACCCCCTTGGTAGCTTGGCACGAGCAGTAAGGCTAAACTCGGAGGCAATGTGTAAAGCATTTGCGCAAGCACACAACAGCAACAACATCCTAGGCACACCACAAAAGGAACTCCACACAAGGTTATAATAACATAACTTCTGTATTGTCAAAACACATCAGATAGAAATCACACATGTACATTGTGCCAACTGGCACGGGCAATATTCACAAGGGAATATTTACAAGGCAGCGCCAGATGGACCACTGTCAGAATCAACACTTAGCAGAAATAGCACTTTTAGAACTTAGAATAAGTGTAACACAAAAGAACCATTATAGGTCACAACCAGTAACTACTGGTAACAGGTAAGTACCACCTACGCAACCCTAACCACCTTAGGAGAAGGTCACGCAGGGGACCAGGACCTCACTAGGACCACCTGTACTGGAAAGAATAACCACCTAAGAATAAAATACATTTAGGGGTGTAAGCAAGAACACATTACACTTGATGCATAAAAACATTCAGAGGTGCAACACAGGAAAAACACATGATGCATAAAAACACATTCAGAGGTGCAAGGAAAGAAAACACATGATGCCTAAAAACACATTCAGAGGTGCAAGGAAAGAAAACACATGGTGCCTAAAAACATTCAGAGGTGTAAAATCAAGGGAGACACATGATGCCTAAAAACATTCAGAGGTGCCAGAACATAACTCAATAGCGCAAAAACACATGATGCAATTACCATCACATGGATAATCACATTGCGCCTAAATAAAATCACATACCAGCCCCCATCTAATAAAGGGACTAAGGAGCCCTGTGTCCAGAATGTCATGGCGCGCTGCCATGCAGCGCCAGTCAGGGGTGCGCCACCGGCGCAAAACCTAAACGTTGCAGGTGCCCACTACTTGCTGGGCACCTGAGGACACTCACAAGGGCCTAAACGCTGCAGCTGGCACTAAGTGCTGCGCAGCTGTGACTGGCCGGGCACCTCTGTGCCATCTCTGTCCCTCTCAGGGACTCACTCTCCATCTTGTGCCTAAACGGTGCAGCTGCCCACTAATTGCTGGGCAGCTGGAGACACAAAACTGCGCCAGGACCCTCACTGGCCCTAGAAATAAAACCGCACCTTCTGTTGGACCCACACAGGCTCTGCACCTCACACTGCGGCCAAATGTTGGAGCCACAAAGGCTCTGGGCAAGCCCCTTTAGTCCACTGGCTCTTTAAATAACGATGTCCCCATGGAGCCTCGCTGGGCTCTATAACCACGTAATGCTCCTGAGCCTCTCTGGGGCTCTAAAACAACAATGGGGCCCTGGAGCCTCTCTGGGCTCTAAAATAACGAAATGCCCCCTAGAGCCTCTCTGGACTCTCTGCACGAGTGCGGCCGTCGTTGGAGCCTCGCTGGGCTCAAAAACACGCAATGCCCAATCGTGGAATGGGAGCCTCGAGGCTCTAATTACCGTTGGGGCGACCCGCTGCCAACCGGGGCCGCCCTGACTCTGTGCCTCGCAACTGGCACCACAATAGTCCACTAGCTCCCTCGTGGAGCAGAAACAGCACTGCCCCCCCCGCACTACCCGGCCCAGCCCTAACTCACCGGACCTCGGGCGGGGCTTCTCCCATCACGGGACTCCCCGGGGGCAGCAGGCGGGCTCCTCTTCCCTCGCAGGAGCGTCGCTGGGACATCGCCTCACTGCCTCTTCCTTTCCCGGGGCTCCCTCACAGCTCAAGGGGCCCCGGGCGGCCATTCCACAGCCAGCTGCTTCTCCTCTTGCTGCAGGGCTCCCTCAGCTCACGGGAGCCCTGTAGACCAGCCACCATGCTTCTTCTCCGCCCTCTCCTCTCCCGGGCAGCTTCTTTTCCTCCTCTCGCGGCTCCGGTGGGGCGGGACTTCCGGTCCTTCTCCCGGGGCCACGCTAGGATTGGCCGGCCGGCCCAGCACTTCCGGGTCGCCGCGGGCAGCGCGGCGGCCCGTTTCAGGCACTCAGAGGCTGGGGAGAATTAGCCGAGGGGTAGGCTCCCTCGTTAAATATAATAATAAAAGTAAATATGCGGCGTGGGCAGCCGCGAAAGGGCGTCAAAGCGCTATTAAGCTCTTAGGAGACAATTAAAGCGCACCCAGCGCTATAAGTAAACCCCAGCGCTCCCAAGCGCTAGAAGGAAACACAAAGTCCAGAAAAGTCCTTCAGTGGATGTAGCCAAGTCCTGGGGGATAGGAAGAAGGTCCAATGGATCCCAGGGCAAAGCAAAGTCCCCCAATCAGCCCAGGCAAGGCAGAGGGGTCCCCCAGAAGTCCTCCAGGCATCCATCAGGTATCCAGGGACTGGGCAGGGCTCAGGGAGGCAAGCCTTCCCCTGAGCCCAAGCAGCAGCAAGCCCCTGGCAGGATTCAAGTCAGAAAACAAGAACATTTTGGAAGGGGACACAGCCCCTTTTTATACAGAGGAATCCTTTGTCTAAAGGGTGCAGGCAGTGTGAGAACCAGCTAGAACTGGTTATAGGGAATTCCTTTCAGTATCAGGGACAGAGGTGACAGTCGCCCAGCGGGGAGGTGGAGCCAGCATTGTGGCCAGGCAAGCACAGCCCTGTTCACTCCCAGGTGCTATCTCCTCCCACTTCCCTGGCAGCAGATGCAGCCTTTCATCCACGGGCTGACTCAGACAACCTCCTGGGGGCTCTGCAGCCCCTGTCACCCTCAAACCAGACAGACAATCCACAAGCAGGCCCAGGCACCCTTGGGCCAGGCTCACCAGCCAATCACAAGCCAGGTACAAATTACACAAATATGCCAACTTCTAGAAATGGCCCTTCTCCAATAGACACAATCATGCCGCATATACCATTACGCAGCATTCAATCTCACGAGTTCGTACATGCCAAACTCGACCCTGCACTCCCCACACATCAAGAACTACCATGGGCACACATATTCCCCATTCATTCCTATGGGAGGGCAGGTCACTCACCACACATAATTAATTAATTAATTAATTGTGGGTTTCTAAAGCGCTAGAATCGACTCCGAAGGAGTATCTCTGCGCTATAGACTGCTGGGGAACCCGTCCTGGCTTTCCCTGTGAGATGGTCCCTACTGGGTATCTCCAAGGTGAAACCAGGCATCCCCGGCGTTTGTGGGGGGCCGTTGTGGAGATGAGGCAAGCTAATGCCCAGAGTTGCCGAGTGTGATCCCTGGTTAGAGTAGGCACTGAGGCGAGAATTATCGAGTCCGCTGACCTTGGTCCACGACCCTGCCGCGTCGGGAATTGAACCCTGGTCCCGGGCTGTCCTCTGCTTCCGGGTCTGCCGCCTCTAACCAGTGAGCCACACCACTCCACATACACAGAGAGCTCAAGCACTTTACACTGTGCCACAGTGAAAAAGTGCGCAGAGGCCTAAAATCACCAACCCCAGGTTCCAGAAACAGGCTAGGAAAAAGCAAAAAGTCTCAGGGTGAACCTGCCAAAAGGGCCAGGTCCAACACTGACCATGCAAAAGACCAACATCAGTAATTCTGCGTTGTAGTTAGAAAATCATGGGAGAATCATATGTTGCAGCTGAATAATTATCAAACATTTAGTCAGGTATGATGATCAAGACTGGGAATATAAAACATAACTTTATTAGAGGGGGTTCTAAAGTTGGAGTATTTACTAAACCGAGGGTAACATGATCTTCCATCCTCCACTTTTCCTCTGGAATGCAGTGGACGTAGAGCTTCTGTACTGGCACCCAGGGCTGAGAATCCCTTTAGTGTTCACATCCAAGGAATTGCCTTTTTTGGCTTTCACCTCAGACTTCAAGGAAATAGCTTACCTTGTCGCCAGATATTTTTCTCTTTATTTTCAGTGAAGGTCTGCACTGATGCCACTGAATATGAAACTGGAAGCACTTGAATGCTTTCAGTGTGATCGGTGCTTGGGGCACTGCTCAGCCAATCTCACAGGGAGAGGTGCCATTGGAAAGAGGAGATTATATGTTCCCTTGTGGATTCCTGTTTATGATTTACTCCAAGAGGACAATCCGTGAACAGGTATCCACTCCACTGGACCAACAGGGACATTATCACAAAGGAAGCAGACTTCCAAGCATAATAAATTGCTAGCCCCACTACACCATGGTGATGCCGGAGGGAGTTACTTTTGTATTCAGTGGGGTGTGTGACCGCCCCATCAGGCTGAACACCTAACCTCAGGAGATCAATCAGCCTTTCTACCCACTTGGGTGGGTAAAATGAGGGGTTTACCCTAGTTTGCTATCCAGGGGACAGAATTGCCACTAGGACACCGGGGATTGAATTTTTAACTCAAAGCATAAAAAGTGTCACATCTCACCAAGGAACACATGTAGCCTTTTTGCCCCCTAAGAGACAACGTTAGAGAGTTTACCCCAATCTGTATGTTTCATAGGGTAGGGATTTAAAGTCCACTGGGCACTAGGGGAAAGAAGGTAAAACAAAACAAAAAGAGGAATGGGAGGTGGGGGGTGCCAGACTTTCTGGCATAGGGCTGCCCGAATACCCAGAGGCTCCAGGTAGTCTTTTGCCACCCTGCGGGAGTGGAGCAGATTGGGAGAGTTATTAGAGTTGGAATTTACCCATAATCTGCCCACCCCAGAAGGGACATAAAGCCTACAAGAATAACATGAAAAAAACACACAAAAAAGAAAGCAACAGTGAATGTGTGGTCAGCTTTCCTAGAAATGAGTGCTTCTTGATTTCCTGGCCACAGGCAGTTTTTCTACCATTCTTGGGGCAGATTGGGGTGCGTATTACCAAGGATGGGGGAGAGAACTCACCAGTCCCCCTGGAAAAAGTGATAAAAGGAATGAGGTGAGGCATTTGCCTGTACTGGCATTGGGATGCATCCTCCCACACCACTGGGGTTTCAGAGGGGTGGGTTAAACTGCCTCAATTTGCCCACCCTTGTGGTAAAAACAACCAATAGACACCAGGGATGAAATTTAAAAAAAAAAAGGAATGGGTTTGGCTCATCTTGCATCAGGCCCAGGCATCAAACAGTCTTTAATACAAATCTGTCCACCTAAGTGGGCGAAAAGCCTAGTACACCATCCAGGATTAGTGAAACAAACAAACAGTGTGGGCAACAGGCAGTCTTTGTGCCATCTGGGTGGGCAGATTGGGGGCTTACCCCCAAATCTAACCAACCAGCGAGGGGGGAGAAATCACAAGGAAATGGGGATGCAGACTGGGGTACCACAAGGGGCTAGTGTCAGAAATGTGAAAAGGTTTGGTTGCAATCCCATACTGATCAAACTCCACAGCCTAGGCACCAAAATAGTTTACCCACAATCAATCAACTCAAGTGGACAGGATTTCTAGTAGACTACCGGGTATGATGTCACAAATGGAATGGAATGGGTGGCTAGCCTGTCCTGGCGTCGAACCGAACCCTCAAGCTCCCAGCACCAGTCATTCTGCCCATCAGTGAAGACAGAATGGGAGTTTACCCCCTCTCTCTGCTGGCCCATACATCAAAATAAGATTAACAAAGAAATTCATTATACTCTCATTTAGCACTGAGGAAGGCTCAGGGGTGGCTCCTCCATGTGGGCGAAGGAGCGTTGCTCCACTGCTTTCTCGCACTGCGAGAAGCAGAAACACAAAATGGTATTATAAATACCATTTTATGTGTCTGCTTTTCACACTGCAAAAAAGCAGAAGGGTTTAGTTGGGGGCAGGGGAGGAGTGGCTAGCCCAATGCTGCGGGTCCTGACTGGTTTAGTTGGCCCTCTGGGGCCGACCAAACCAGTCATGTGGACTCTCTCTTTTCTCCATGTAGGCTGCATGCAGCCTACATGGAGAAAATGGCCTCCCCATAGACGCCTGTGTGGTCGGCGTCCCAACCAATCACAGTGCTGCATTGCAGTGTTGCGATTGGCTTTGTGGAGGGAAGGGGAGGAAGCCTGCAAGATTCCTGTTCCTGCGGAGGCACGAAAGCAGGAGCAGACCCAGCAGTGAAGACGTGGGACCCGGGAAAGGTACCTTTCATTTTTTATTTTTTATTATTTAAACCCACCCTCCCCCCACGACCCCCCTTCCCTCGCAACCACTCACTCATCCCCCCACCCTGCATGACCCCGCACCCGCCCCTCTTCCCCCCACCCTCCACCAATGAGCAATGCTGGCCAAAATTGGGAAGGCTGCACTATTCGGGCTTAGGTTAGGCTAAGGTTTGGCGAGCACCTAGCTAGTACACCTCGCCCGTCCCGGGCATTTCTGACGTCTAGAGGCCCAGGCGATCATGTGGAGTGACTTGCATGGATACCGCCATATTTACTTATCCAGAATGCCCTGCGAACAATAAAACTATATTTCTAAACGCCATATTTCTTATCAATTTCAATATGGGATGGCTGTAGTATTCTTGGCAGGGTTGACTCCCACCTAGAAATCCCTACATTGTTTTTTTCCATTAAAACATTAATACATTTCGGCTATTTTGTCAGGCACCTCCAGCGTAAATCACTGTTCCTGGGTATCTTTACAATCTCCAACATGTGACTCAAAGGACAAACTTTCGGCCTGGAAATATTTTCATTGAAAAAATTGTAAAGGTTCAATCGTGAATTACCCCAAATGTCATAAAGGGCTCAGCACATTGGGGGCGAGAGAGTGTTGGGCTTACAGCACCTATCCGATTAATTATCGGTCAATAACTGATCTTTTGTACTAAAGGCTGTGGGCATCTAGGCATATCAGTGACCAAATATGAATCAGTTGTTTGGCGCTACTGTCTATTACAGGGATGTATTAAGGACTACAGTGATATGGCAAAGACACTTTGTGGTATTTACTAATACATTCTTATGTGTTACCATGAGTGCCCATGTTACTTCATTCTGCTTCGGAATGATCAAATATTGTTGTGATGTAAGTTTTGGAATGTTATGTTTTGAATAGGCAAAACTGTTGTAGACCTGCTGTGTGGAGCAGGGGTGCTCCTGACCTGTGTAGCCAGATGGATATACTACAGGACTGAAACTGCCTACAGCCACTGCGTAGTTACTACACACTTCTGTCATCATTTCTATTGGTAGCTCATAACAACAAAGCACTGATGTATAATACACATGTACATCCCCTTAAAGACTAACTTTCCAGGAATTGTTTCAGATTTTTGGCACCTCTTACTTCCTACTTCCATTCGTGCACCATTCACAGAAAACTTATCTTTTTGGATTACATCAGATCTAGTAGTTGGGCACCTGACCCTTTGTTTGTTTAAGAGAAACAGCAACAGGCAAATGTGGATAGAGAGACGCTGCATCACATACTGCTGCCAGCTACACCAATCAAGAAACCTCCCAAGACAAAAGGGATAGTGTGACATAGGGTGATGGTGGAGGACAGGGTCTGTCTCATAAGCATCTTTGCTGTACGTACATAGTGTGTGTCTGTCGATGGCATGATGCTGGAAGAAAAGCTGCAGAAGCTTGTGATTTCTATACAGTGAGTGTGGAAGGCATCAGGCAGTGCCTTAAGTGGCTGCCAAAACAACATTTGAGAGTCATAGATACTAATAAGATGAGGCTACACTCTCGGGCCCATTCATTCTGAAAGCCCTATGATTTTATACTTTCTCCCACATGAATGCACTGCACTGAAATACAGAGCCCCTTTATATACAAACTGCTGCACCTGTTCGGATATCTACCTACAGCCCATCATTGTGCACAAGATGGGATTACTTTGCCACTTAATCTGATGTCCGCTTTCCAGATGGCACTCTGGTCCTATGTTGGTCAAGTTCCACTGGGCCTTTGCTCCTTGCTGGCATATGCAAGAATCTGGAACAGGAGAGCCAGTACACCTGGAAAGCAGGGCCGGACTGGGGACAGAAAGCAGTCCTGGCAAATTTTGGCAGACCAGCCCCCATCCAACATGTGATGAGCGAGCACGACCACTACTAGGGGGTTTGGGTGGGTTCTCCCCCCAATAATTTTATTTGAAAAGACAGACCAAAATGGTGCATTTTAGAGCATATCTCAGAGCCCAGCTAACCCTCCAATCACTCCATAGATGTACCTGTGACCTTGGCCTTGTACAGGGTTGTGTTACTCAGTTTGTGCTATACAAACACCACATACACAGATACGTGCTAAACATGGTCTTGTTCTTGTCGCTGCAAGGAACAAAGGGGCGGACTGACTGGTGCAGCCGCACCTGATGCTGACTCGAGGGGGGCTGTGTAAAGAAATAACTTATGGGTTTAATAGCACCTGCTGCAAAGTACCTTGTGTGTAGTGTGTACAGCAGTTTTCAGGCAACAATAAAAATGTCAAGTTAACTCTGGTGGTTAATGTTCCTGCTGGAGAGAGATTAGAGTTTGGGCTAGCGACAGTTTTGACTCTTCATAAAGTAGCACAAAGGGTTAATATGTCTGCTGCAAAGAACATGTACCATGCAAATCACATAACTGTATTTTATGTGCATAGCTCAGTGGGTTACCGCTTTTGCCACAGAGATGTTTTTGTAACTAGTAGTTCCTAAATTACAATCGTAATATAGGGCAATGACCAATAACCTGCCATCAAAGAGCAGCAGGCAAACTGCATGCTATAGGTTACAACATTCGTTTTCCCCTAGTTTTTCTTTATCCAAATGCTGCTAAAAAAAGGTTTGTTTGGTTAGAAATATATTCTTAATAGTAAAGCCAACCCCAACTACTGAGGTACATTTTAGATTCTGAGTTTCTGCTTCTCCAGAACACATAATCTTAAAATTTACTGCCTACCAGTATGGATGATATGTGATTCCTACACCCTGCAATCCACATTGTTGTGTGTATTATTTCCTACTGACTGATTTACACACGTATAATTCATTGTCTCCATATATAATGTGTGTGTGCTGTAAAGTGTTCACACAACCTACACTAGTTTTGAGTAGCGCTATAAAACAAATGAAATGCATGTGAGATTGGCTATGCAGAGAAGAAGGGCACTGAACCTGACACCTCTGTGTGCCTCTGTGGGAGGTGCTCAAGGCCAGAGGTTACCTGCTGAGAGTGGCGCCTTTACACAAAGACTGTGTCTCGACACCAGCCTGGCAAAGACATTTGGATGGCGAACCAACCTGAACCAGTTCTGCCGCACATATCATTTAAAAATATTTATCGCTGGGAATAAAAGATAATAAATGCCTTTAAGTTCAATGTGTGAAGGGTCATTCATGTCACGTTATATTTTTAGCGCATCTGATGCACATTAACGCAACCTCACAACAAGGACAGATAGTGCATTCAGTGCAAATTAAACTGTCACTATTATTCAATGGCAAACATATCTGCAGTTCCACGTCTCCCTAACATTACTAAGTAAAGGTAGTTCTAGAAACTATTGACGTGTTTTCTTTTTATTGTTAGACTTCAGACATACTTAAAAACACAGATAATTCCTGTTTAGGCGTAGCAAATATTACTCAAAGACGTCTAGTGCTTGTACTTCAAATCCAATTGCGTTGTCATCATTCGCACAGAAACAAGCACGAAGTGTCTACACACTTCCATGAAATTTCTAGGAAAGCAAGTGATTTCATTAAAAATTGTCGTATTTTTTGTTTTGTTGCTCCATTCACTGATACTTTACGAGATAATGCATGTAAAGCTATAATTGTCAGCATATTAAAACTGGACAATTGTCATAATCTGCATCCGTTTTTTATTGAATGTTCTCAGCGCTTAAAATAAAACGAACGGTAAAAGACAGTGACTTAGTCCCACTGCTGGTTAAAATACAGACTTTATGTTACAAGTTTCCTTGAAGCATCATTGAAGAAAAGGGTGTACGTTATGACCCCCGATTAACACACCCTACGAGGCCCTGCACACATTTATTTTGATTAGCAACTAAAATGTATATGGCATTTGGGCCCCGATTTGTTCTCTGCCCCAAAGGTATACATTGCAGGAGACTGACTCTGACTCATGGAAAATCGGCCCAAGCAAAACCGGCCCCCTCTGATAAAACTGGCCCCCACACTATCCGGCCTACCAGGGGATTGCCCAGTGCCCAGAATCACCAGTCCGAGCCTGCTGGAAAGTGACAGCTTCGATTACCATCCATAGAGGATGTAGAGCATTTTTGTGTAGCGTCCTGGGTTGACAAGAGAGCTCACTGCGACTCTAGTCTGCAAGAGGCCCAGATCCATTATAAGCATCACCACAGAGACATAAATAACAAACAAGCAATTGTAAACAAAGGGTTCAGGCAGATCAGGTAGATTACCCCTTTTCAAGGTTTGCCAGGCGTTAGCCGCTTCTCACCCAACTCACGATTATCAAATAAAGAGGCAGGCGCTGGAGACTGGAAGGCAGGAAACAGGAGTTTATTTCCGACGGAGCAGAACACATCAGATCAGACAACGAGGTATCGTTTCGAGGTGCTCTTCCCGCATCTCTGAGGCCTGGCCTCTTATACACAGTTTTATGGCTTTATTACATTTGTGACATCCGTGGTATTGCTTTGAAGTACGGAAAAGGCATCTTTGGAATCCCCGGTTCAGACCCGTTCCCACACATATCTACTGTAAGAGTCCCCACTCCTAATCTCAGCATGATGGTTATCGCGCAGCTGGACATTCCGCTGGGAACAGAAATGCGGGCGATCGGTCGGATCTAGGGGTGTGAGGGCATTGATTAATCCCCGCTCCTTTGATGTGAGGCGAGGTCCTTCTGTAATGCAATAAACTGCATCTGTTGGGCTAAGTGGTGGCCTGGGGTCAGGCCGAACAATCGGGCAAGGAGGAAGAGGTTATCAAAGGGCCTGTTTTATGAATGAGATAAAAGAGTGTGGGGGTTCAGCACGGGATGTGGCTCGGAGGCAGGGTCGCGCTGGAGGTGTGTTTAGGGCTCAAGCAGGAGAGACCGGGGGCTGTCAAAAAAGGGGGGGGGGAGTGCTTGCGAGGCCGGGGAGTGAGGCGGAGAGACGCGCTTGCTATCGGCAGTAGGCAGAGAGGTCATGGCACCTAAAATGGCTGCTGCGCATATTTGTGCGTGAGTCTGAGGGAACGGACAAGATGGCGCAGATGATGTTCAGTTCACAAACTAGATTTCAACACATTTGCAATGCAATCGTGCTCGCATTTGTAAAATTTAGAGCTATTGGTGTTGAAAATGACAATGTTTTCTACTTTTTACTATTTTTATTTGCAGTGGAGGTATCATATTTGCATACCACTTTTACCATTCATATGTCCTTGCAACGCTGGAGAAACAGAAAATCGGAAATAGGTTAAGAGGGAGGGGAGACAAAAGTAATATTCTGCCTGGAAAAAAAATTAACAACATGCCTGAAAAAGCAATCACTCACAGGGAATGCAAAATTTAGTAAAGCATATGAAATGTAAGCAGGAACAACAATGGTTAACTTAATGCTTTTACATTTATTATTCAGAAATAAATTAGTGGGTTTTTTTGCCTAAAAAGTTAAGGACATGACTACAGGACCCGGAAGGGACCCATTTCAATGTCCACTGCCTATATCCTTACAAAAACGTGCTGCGCATGCGCAAGCACTGTAATGTATTCCATCTCTCTCGCTTGTGTGTGTCCATGTTAATATTTGCTTTCAGGTTTACCATCGCATGAGGGGACATGTGCATTAAGGGGCCTATTAGGATGGCGAACGGACCTGCGTCCGTCCGCCACCCCAGAGGTGGAGGGACCGTCCGCAGGGGCAGCGGCGGTCTCTCTGTGCGAATTAGGATGTGACCGCCACCCTGGCGGTCACATCCTGTATTTTTAACATTGCGGCGGGTGCTGCTTGAAGCAGCACCCGCCGCAATGTCAAAACTGCAAGCAGTGCATTTGCATGCACAAAGCGGCAGGCACCGCGCGGTGCCTGCCGCTTCGTGCAAGCAAATGCAGGGGGGTACCATACGTAGCCCCCATGTGCACGCCCACCCCCCCTTCACCCTGGGGGCCCGCAATGGGCCCCCAAAGAAAAGACCGTATGCCTTTTCGTGGCGGCATTGCCGCCGCGGAAAGGCATGTTCCAGAGCAAATCCTAATATGGCTGGCGGTGTCTGATAGACACCGCCACCATTTTGGAGCTTTTCCGCCGCGGTCTCGCACTGGAAAAGCGGCGGACGGTCTCCCCGTCCGCCGATGACCCCCCAGCCATCCTAATCTGGCGGGGGGTCTTCAAACACACCGCAGCGGTGAATCCGCATCCTCCGGAGGATGCGGATTCACCGCAATCATAATCGGGCGCTAGGTTAGGATGTGTCTTTGTTTCTTTTCAAGGGATGTTTGCGGTTCCGGGCTCGTTCCTCCTGGGCGATTATGATAGGATATTCTTTCACATGGAGGCGATTGAATATGTAGGTGTTGAGTGCTGTCGGTTGGTAAACGTGCTTTCCTAACTAGGTGCATGTTCGGCTGGCACCTCCTGGAATAAACAACTAGATTTATAGCTTACCAAAGTTTCTTCTGATCTTTGCTATGACTGAAGGTTTGGTACGACAGAAGATCAACATTTCTGGCCTTTTCTACTTTTCTTACACTTGCGACGAATTGTAGAAGCTACGTGTGTGTTCATTTGAGGATTACCACAGTCTATGCTGATTGGATATTAAGATGTGATGCCTGCTGTTATGCCAATGGATACATTTTGGGGCAGATTTACAAGAAAGTGATCTGTGAAGATGCGTCACTTTCCCTGCTCCTCTTGAGAAACCCTTAACCACTATGGATGCGCCAAATTTACAATACGCTGCACCATAACACAAGGATTTGTCAGAAATTCTGACTCATCTGTTGACGAAAAAGTCACGCATTGCTGGAGTCGTGACACAAGCGCGACGCA
This sequence comes from Lissotriton helveticus, assembly GCF_964261635.1. Classification (NCBI taxonomy): domain Eukaryota; kingdom Metazoa; phylum Chordata; class Amphibia; order Caudata; family Salamandridae; genus Lissotriton; species Lissotriton helveticus. The sequence goes on along the minus strand of NC_136065.1, from coordinate 1,231,437,039 downwards.
ACTCCAGCAATACAGGGGGATGCCTATTCTCATTGTGCTGCGTCACTCCTTAGGCCTGCTTCAAGCAGGCGTAAGAAGTTAATGCAGTGGTGTCCTAGAAGTGGCGCAGTGAAATCTTGTAGATTTCACTGTGTCACTTCTACAAGGCTTTTTTGCGTTGGAACGCCCACCCTGCATACATTATACCTGACGCAGGCATAATGTGACGCATGGCTTTACAATGAGACGCATCTACCTAGATGCGTCACGTTTTAAATGGGACGCATTTTTATGCTGCTGCTGCGTCACAAAAAGTGACGCAACTGCGGCGCAAAAGGGATGCAAAGGGCTGGTAAATCTGCCCCTTTGTTTGCATCTGGATATTGGCTCTCCATGCCATTGGATTCCTGTAATTGACGTATCGGCAAGTAGATGCAGAAGAGTCAATCTCAGGCGACACCTGCTGCATCGTTTGAGGTATACGCTCACCTTTTGTAAAGAGGAGCGTTAACAAGCTTGCACCTCTCTTGGTTTGTGCAGTTTACTTTGTTGTGTCATCTACAACTCAACTCCTTTGGAATCAGGTACTTTGTTTTTTTCTCCATGTGGAGGAAATCTGCACTAGTATCTATTCTTTTGTGCGAGGAAAGCTGTATTATGAGTGATGTACTGCTATACACATCGTAACTTTCTTTGAGGGCATTTCCAAAGGATTATTCGTTCATTCCTTTCATCCATTATGTGTAGCTTTATTACGGTGATGCGCACACCTGTCACTGTTATCTTTTGCACAACTTTCTTGTATTACTGTGTTTGCAAATTATAATATTTATTTTGAGCTTTAAGTGCCATTATTTCACGAGTCGTGCCACAACCTTCTTTTCTCACGGTCCCTGGAGAACCACACATGGCTTGGGAAATTTGGGAACCTAGATTCTTAGCCTATGTTGAGGTATTAGAAGGGGACGATTGTGAAACAGAAAGAAAATTAGCATTGTCAAAACATTGTTTGGGTGGCATGGGATTGAAAGAATTAAAAAATCTTCCAACTTTAGTTAATCCTGGAAACCTTAATGTATATCAGTATGCTTACAAACAATTTAGTTTGAGATATGGTAAGAAACCCAATATTGTCATGGACATTTTAATATTATATTTCAGCAAACAACACACACATGAATCCATTGTGGATTACATTTCTACACTGAGATCTCTTGCGCTCACTGGTGATTTTGAACACATCTCATATGAACAAGTTTTAAGACCAGATATTAATGAGAATGAATAATAAGAAAGTTCAGGAAAGGTTATGGACAACTTCAGATATGTCTCTTTGTGCAGCTATTGACATTGCTATAGCTATTGAACATACTGAGAAAATTGTACAGGATATAAGAGGCACAGAGCAACATGATATACAGGTTATTTTTAGGGAAAGTGAGAGAGCAAAAACAATTGTTCCATCTAAATATGGTGCTATGCAGAGAAGTGATGGCAAGTTCAAGGATATGAGACAAGAGGACAGGAGAGGTGCTAACATGTGTTATCTATGTGGTAGTAGCGGACATTTTGACAATTCTAAGAATTGTCCTGAGATTGAGAGACTGTGCCTAAAATGTGGCATGAGAGGGCATTTCAGCAGGATATGCAGATCAGCTCCCAGGAGGGGGTACTTTGTGGACAATTCTCATGGTTTCGATACTCCTTAGGATTGCAATGAACAAGAGGTTAACACTGTGTTGAACATATGTGGGAGTGATAATCATACCAAGTTTCCTTCGTGCACTTTCACTATTAATGGTGTTGGTACACATGTGATTCATGTGCTTGGTACACTATCTTGTCTCATGACATTGTCAAGAAGAATTGGCCTAACATTATTTTAACCAGTCCAGATATGGCTTCTGGTGGGTACACTGGTCACAAAATTGACCTCATGGGGTATTTATGGGCAAATTTAGAATTTGCAGGTCATCACACATTTGGTAAAGTCTACGTATCTAAGAATGGTCAACCACTTTAAGGTTGGCCACACCAGGAGGAGTTGGGCATACGATTGGATTCCAATGCTAATCCTCCTATGTTTGCCATAAAACCTTGGTAAACCTGTTGCTATGATTCTACCAAATATACTCAAGAGTTAAAGGCACTGTTTCTCAATGTATTTAATGATGATTTGAGGACCTACCAAGGTTTTAAACACTGCACAAACTGGTGGATGGTGCTGTTTCTGTGTGCTATAGAGTCAGGTATATGCCCACAACTTATAGAGGCAAACTTAAAGATATGTTGCATGATCTCTGTAACAAAAACATTATTGAGTTTGTTGAATCTCACCATGGGCATCTCCGGTGGTGATTTTGGCCAAACATTCTGGCGAGTTGAGATTGTGTGTTGAGTTGCGCAGTCTCAATAGTGCCATTTGGGTTGACGCTCATCCCCTTCCCAATCTGCATGAAATAGTCACTAACTTGGCTGGGGCAAGGGTATTCTCAGGTATTGATCTGGCCAGCGCCTTTTACCAGATTGTCCTGGATGATGAGTCTAAAAACCTCACTGCGTTTATAACTCCTGAAGGCTTGGTCAGATCTTGTTGAACGCCTTTTGACCTCGCCAGCACAGCTTCTGTGTTCCAAAGAGTCATGAAGGAAATGCTGGAGGGTCTGTCAGGTGCTGTGGCTTTTCAAGATGATATTTTAGTTTTTGGGAAGAATCATGAAGAGCATTCCCACAATTTGAGAGAGGTTGTTGCAGCATTGTCTTTGAAAAGTCTTCAGCTGCGTGTTGACAAATGCAGTAGCAAAAGGTTGGAGGTGGAAAATTTGGGACACAACCTTACTGGAGAACAGATCAAACCAAAGAAAAGCTATGTTGATAGTATCATCAATGCTACAGTACCTAGTTCTAAGGAGCAATTGGTGGAGTTCCCTGGCCTTACAGAATTCTATGCAGAGTTTGTTTCTAATTATGCATCTAAAGGAAACCCTTCCAGATGCTTATTAAAGAAGAATGTGGTGTTTGTGTGGACAGAGAATATGAGTATAGTCTTTTAGCAGCTGAAAGAGTGTGTGGTGAATGCTCCTTGTTTGAAACCTTTTGTAATTGGCAAGCAATGTGTGGTAATGTTAGATGCCAGCAACAGTGGATTGGAGTGGGGGGTGTTGATGCAGAGAGAGAACAGCAGGGAATGGCTTGTTGCGTACGCTTCCAGAGCACTGAGGGACAAAGTGAAGAACTGATCTTTGATCAAGAAGGAGTTGCTGTGCCTGTGTTTGGGTTGGGGAGCACTTAAGAACGTTCTTATGGGGCACAAAATTCATCATAATAACGGATCATAGGCCCTCAATTTATGGTGGTCGTTCCATGTCAGCAAGATTGGCGGGATTGGCTAATAGAATACAAAGCTTTTCGTATCAGTTGGAGTATGTGAATGGGAAGTGTAATATGCATGCCAATTGTATGTCAAGGTTCTGGGGATCTAGTGGAGAATGACAAGGAGGATTGTGAAGATACGTTCATGTTAAAGGACATCAGTTTGATTGGTAATACTTGTCCTATTGCTAAGAGGAGAAACTGAGCAGAGTGAAAGGGAGATCTACGCAGAATCCGAAGGTATACATCTGCTATCGTGGAACATAGCTGGGGCGAAGAAATTGCTAGAGAACGGACTGCCTCTAAAGGAGTGGGCTAATTGCGACGTAATTGCCCTGCAAGAAACATGGTCGCAAGAAGATCTCCCGATAGCAGGCTTCGTCCACTACACTGTAGCAGCAGAAAAATGTAAGCACTATGGTCGTGCAACAGGCGGCCTGATAGTCTATGTATCTACAGCTCTAATAATTAAAACGGAACAGCTTAAATCTCCTGAACCTACTATACAACTAATCAGATTCTCGGGTCAAAACACAGTTAACAAAAGAACGATAATTTTGATTAATTATTACACACAACCGAAGTTCCGAGTCAAAAAGGAAAAAAATGCCATACTAAGAAAAGTAATTATAGGTCTACGCAGTGCTGAGCCTTCATGGAGTTTAATAGTGACTGGAGACTTTAATTCAAACTTGATATTCTCGCCGGAAGTAGACTAAATCTTGACAGCAGACAATATGCATTGGTGTGTTCGACAACAATATCAAGCTGGGGTAAAGACTCGGAAGGATCGACTGGGCCAGCAATTAGTGACAGAACTTGAGTATCAAGGTATGCGAGTGCTTAATGGAAGGACAGACGAAGAACGTCCGCCAAAAAACGTACTACGCCCCTCGGGCGCAATCAATACTTGATTTTACAATTATAAGTCTTTCGCTAATGCCATTACTAGTCAGTTTTTATACAGACTAAACCTCCTTGAGTGAATTGGGAAACAAACCTATGAACAAGAGTCAAGCCTGGTCTCTCTTCTTTGGCAAACTTAAGACGAAAATGAAAGTCTCGAGTGTGAAGGACAAAAGATACTATCCAATTACTGATCTCCCAAAAGAGGTGCACGATCTAACAAGGGCCTTAAGAAGAACACAAAAGAAGTTACAATCAACCAACACAGAAGGGCCATTATTGGAGACATTCCTCCTGCAAAGAAAACAATACAAAAAGAAGATTTGGGAATTCAAAAAAAGGAAAACTGAGAACTTTTGGACTAAACTGATATTCAGCATTAGGCATCCAAACTCAAATACATTTTGGAATACAATAAATCAATTGACTAGGCATCGAAACATCCTAACGTCAAACGTTCAGGAAACGGAATGGGTCAACTTCCTTTCGCAAAAATGTAAACAAAAGTTACCAAACGTTCCACGGAAACAATTAATATCCGAAAATTCGAATAAACTGAAATCAGAAGAAGAAGGCAGCTGTAAGTCCCTACCAACAGACCTGTTCCAATCATCTATGCCAGTAGTAAATCATGTTATCTATTCAGCAGAGGACATAGTAAATATAATCAAGAAGGGTAAAAGTAATGGGGCTTCAGGGCCGAATGGCATTCCACAAGCGATCTACAAACACGCCTCTGAATACTGGAGCTCACATTTTGAGAAACTCTTCGCTGAAGTAGAGACTTACAATCGAGTACCTGACAGCTGGCAAGGATCGATTATAACCCCCATTTATAAAGGAGGAGAAAGAACAAACCCAATTAATTACAGGCTAATTGCACTGCTGGACGTAGAAGCTAAATATTTTGCATCATTACTCCTGGAAGATCTGGTCAATTGGTCCGGGGAAAGAAACCTGATTCCAATTAATCAAACAGGCTTTAGAAAAGGGATTGGAGCCATCTCCAACATCTTATCTATTACAATGGTTGCTGAAAAATGCAAACGTGAGAAACAGGACTTGCATCTGTGTTTCATAGACTTAAAAGCTGTTTTTGACAGCGTGGCCCGGAATCTGCTGTGGGCAAAGTTGAAAGCATGGGAAATAACACAGAGGATACTGAAGGGTTTGTTTTTATTCTATACTGACACCAGGACTCAAGTAAAACTTGGGGAAGGTGCCAGACTATCAAGAAAAGTGTATACAACTATCGGCTTAAAACAGGGGTGCGTACTGGCCCAGCACCTATTTAATCTTTTCATATCAGATCTCTCCGGAAAACTTGACAATACCATTACACATTCCCCGAAATTAGGCAAGTAAAAACTTTCTCACCTTGCCTATGCAGATGGCATTGTGCTATTGAGCTTAACTAAAGTTGGTTTGACGAGGCTCCTAACTGTACTTTCAGATTTCCTGTCTATAAATAAGTTGGAACTTAACTTATCTAAAACAAAAGCAATGCTTCTTACTAATCGGCAAGCCGCACATCATAACATCTGGCTAGAAGGTAAACAACTGGAAAAAGTACCCTGTTATAAGTACTTGGGATACTACATAGATGACAAGCTATCCCTACAAGATCAGAAAAAGTATATGACTCAGAGAGCGGGGCCTTAATATTTGCATTTAGCTCACTGGCAAAGAAGTTGGAAGGGCCATCTTTGAGGCCGCTCCTGACAATTATCTCAGGCAAAGCATTGTCTCCCTTATGATATGCCAGTGCCTCCATGCACGGTAAAGACTCTGAAATTCTTAACAATTTATTAACAAAAATGTATCAAAAGGTTCTTCAAATTCCCAGTTCTGCCTCACCAGCGCAAATGTGATTAGAATTTGGGTTAATGAACGAATCACTGGGCAGACTTTATACATATATAAAGGTGTGGTACCAAATCAAGCAATGCGCTAGTGAAAACAACCTCAACCAATTTTTATGACAGGAATTGGAAAAGCAAAAAAAACCCGAAGGCCAACAAATTCTTGACCAGTGCACTGGAGGCAACATTTTCTTCTAACCTTTGGAATAAAAATTTGCCTTTTTTATCATTTAAGCAGGCGTTAAACAGGGCTGCAAAACTTCATTCGCTGCTAACAGATAAAGGTATTTTCTCACATCGCTCCCACTCTTGGACTGTGATTAATAATTATAAAACTCTTAAACCGGCGGCTTATCTAGACACAACGCTCTCTATTTATATTAAAAAACGACTTATGGCTTTGCGCTTTGGCAAATTTCCAACCTTAGCCGACGAACCATCTTGGAGGCATATTGAGTCAAAAGAATGCCGTGTCTGTGGTTATGAAAAGGAAGACTTAATTCATCTAATATGCCATTGCAAGAAGCTGCAATCTGAGCGTGTAACCTTTTTGAAGAAAGTCTTCCTGGCCAGGAGAATACGTTCATGTAGAACTGCCATTATTGGAGGCCTGGGTCCAACTGACCCCCAAATGAACTGTAGAACGATAAAGTTTTTGCAAGCTCATGAAAAACTTTTGAAAGCAAGTGAGTCCTTAACGAAATAATTTTATCTGGACACTTCAGTCTTGTGGTTAAAAGACAGATTGACGTCTCTTATTAATACGTAAATACTGATACTGACTTAAGAATTGCTTTTTTATGTTTAATGTAAGTTCACAAACATGAAGGGAATTTTACGGAAATTTTATTTTCTATTGTTTTTGTTGCTTTTGTTGTTTTAAGCTAATATTTGCGGTATGCTGTTTTTACGTAAATTGTTACGGTTTTTACTAACTAAACAATAAACAAATTACTTACTTACGGTTAGCAGAAACGGGAAAAGATACAGAACTTCAGAAAGTAATAGATTTTATATCACAAGGGAAGCCTGAAGACAGGAAGATGACTGGTGATCTAATGGGTTATTTCAAGGTGCGGGAATCATTAGCAGTGGAAAATGGCATTGGGCGCATAGGGCGTAAGTTTATTACGCCATTCAATTTGAGGAACATGATTATGCAGATGGCTCATGAGGGGCACATGAGAATCAAAGGTATGAGCCTGTCACTGCATTCCTCCTGCCACTTTAATAATGGCTATAAGAGTTGGTTGGGTAGGTCAGAGGTCCAAACAAGTAGAAGGTGATTGTATTGTAATTAATTTAAACAGCGGGAATGCATTTTCAGGGAGGATCCAATGTGGACCAAGGGGGTATAAGGGCCCTACCATTGTTTTTTTTATCCTCCTTTAGAGGGCAGTCAGTTACCTCATAGGAGAATGTGGGGGGATTCTGTATGAACTTAAAGGATGGCAGGCTCAAGCCTTGGGTTAAGCCTTAGAGATGACCAGTGTCGTAATCTGACCCAATATAGATGCCCGACTACCCCCAATAACAGTATTTAAACCCACTGGGGAGGAGGTGATGGAGAGTGGTATAGTGTGTTCAAATAGTTTTTTTCCATTAAGCCAACTAGACAAAACTGATTGACTGAAGCCCCTCACATTACCGGGAAGGTAGGGGGGCGCAGGGGCCCTAGGTTGAGAGAGGAAGCCAACTTGAATTGTAAAATTCTAAGTTGGAGTATAACAGTTCTAAGAATGAAAGGTGCTGAACCTAGGTGGCTCGATTTCCTTAAAGTTCACCATATAGTGGGTTTACAAGAGACATGGGATAGGGAAAGTAATTTTGGGATGGACGGGTATAAGTCCTACCATGAGCCAGCACGGCCCTCGGTCTCGGGTAGAGCAAAGGGGGGCCTTTTAATTTTAATATCATTAAAGTTGATAGGAACTCATTGTATTGTGGACACAGGTTCCAGTAATTGTTTAGCTGTAGAAATTACTACTGCTAATTCAAATAATTTGTGAATAGTAAGTTTTCATAATTCATTCGAGTCTAAATTTCCAACTGAACATTTATGCACTTTAAAAAGTTTCTTAGAGGACTATAAACTTAAGCAAACCACTTTTTATTCTATTATCACTTAGAGGGGGATTTTAATATTCATTTATGTATGAAGAATTGTCATGTTGTAGACCATTTAGGACCAGAGGATTTCCCTAATTGCCACTTTGAGCACACTCTGCAATGAGAAGGTCTGGAGGATCTTCTGGCCGCAGTTAATCTTTTCCAGTCTAATACAAATATCACGGAGGAGAGGATCCCTACCTTTAAGGCAAGAGGGCAGCATTCTATAACTGATTATATATTCATCTCCCCGTATTGCTTTCTCAAGTGGTCTATTGTAGTGCTCAATGGTCTTATTACAGTGATTACAATCGCATCGTACTTGAGTTAGGTGGGGCAATTGGAATAACCCTCCGCTCATACATGCCTAAAGGCCTCTGATCAGGGACATAGGCTAAAATGGACTAAAGTAATTCCAGAGGTTTTCCTTCAAGATTAATGCAATATGCTGAAAAGAGTTTCAACATTTATCTTAACCCTACAAATGAGGGGGCCGAGGTTTTACTGGCATCTGAAGACATCTATGCTCAGGTGCCGACTGACCTAACATTGCCTAGTAGAAGACACACTGATATGGGTGAGAAATGGTTTGATAGTAACTGCTCAAAAGCACACCAAAAGCTTATCTTTGCCCTGAAGCAGGTGCCTAGAGATTGCTCCACATAGCCCTGTTGAGGTAGTCTTAAAATTGTGGGCACGCGCACAGACGGAGAAATGAAATTAAAGAAAATGCATGGAAATGCTTGTTATCTGTTGAAGTCCTGAAGGATAGTTCCAGATTCTGGGCTATAGTTAATAAACCATTTTTTACAGGACTCAATAAGATGCTTTGACAATGTAATATCACTGAAGATCAGTGGTATTCCCTTTTTAACTCTATTTATGGGGGTTTGACCGGGAGGGGTCCTCCAGTTATTTTTATCAGGATCACTGTACAGAGCATCGGCATCTACGGAAGATGAAGTGGAGACAGCAATTATTCAAATAACTAGTAACAAGGCTCTCGGCCCGGATTGTGTCCCGGCCAACCTGTATAAACAGAATCCGTCACTTTGGGCTAAAATCATAACTAAAGTTTTAAATGTGGCTAGTAAGCATGGATTTCCATCATCCTGGTCTCTCTTCACCACTATCCCAGTTTTCAAAAAGGGTCAGAGAGGCGATCCAGTCTTCTATAGACCCATTTTGTTGATTGATTCAGTGGTTAAAGTTCTAGGCAGAGTGATTTTAAGTAAACTGGCTAGATGACACCGGTATATTACCAAATTTTCAATATGGTTTTAGAAAAGGAAGAAGCACATTATACCAGTGTTTAAACCTGCACCTATTGGCCGAAAAATATACAGTGGCCAAAACATGTATGTTACAGTTGGCCTTTATGGATCTATCCTCGGCTTTTGACCTAGTAAATAGATCAAAACTATGGGCAACATTGATAGGCATGGGGATGGATCGTTGCCTAGTTTATTTTTTAGCAGACCTCCATAAGGACCTTTATGCCAGGATCATAGTTAGCCAAGATGGCAACTTCACAAAGCATTTTAAAATAGATAGAGGAATTTGTCAGGGCTGTATTTTTGCTCCCTTGCTCTCTAGCCATTATATAAAAAATTTAGGCATCTCCCTAAGTACTGCTAGTTTAGATATCCCACGTGTAGAAGGCAGTGTTATCCCTGCACTCCTATACACTGATGATGCGGTCCTGCTGGTCCACACAGAGGTAGGGCTGCAGAGGCTCCTGGATTCTTTTGGGTCCAATCTTTGGACCTAATTGTTCATAAAACTAAATCGCATACGATGACAATAGGGCAGAAGCCAAAAAAGCTTAAATACCTTCATTGCGAAGGGGTAAAGTTGACAAGGGTTTCCTCTTTCTCTTACCTGGGAGTTCTATTTGATGAGAGGGGCTCGTGGGTTCCTCAGCAAAAAGTGAAAAAATATGCGATGTCAAGATCCATAGCAGCCATCCAAAGACTTGCATCACGACTCGGAGCGAAGCCCCTTGAAGCTTTGCTCAATATCTATAGATCTAAATGTATTGCTATTGCAAGGTATGGGTCTGCGATTTGGGGATATAGATCGGCAGCGGGGCTTCAGATAGCCAAAAATTAAAATTTTAACATATCTTCTGTTGGTTCCCCAATCTACTCCTACCTATGTTATACACCAAGAACTGGGGAGTGGCTTTATTGCGGATCTAATAGGTCTGGGCCCTGTGACATGCTGGTTAACGATCCGGGTTAATCCAGAATTGGCATTAAATAGAGAAATTGCCAGGGACTGTGTCACAATGGAGAATGCAAGTAAAATTCAATGGCTACAAAACGTTAAGTCATTCTTAGATAAACTGGGACGACCTGAACTTTTTGCCGCTCCAGAAATTATTGTGAAAGAGGACCTGGTATGGGTTAAAATGCATTTTTTAAATATGTTGTATGTAGAGAGAGTGGTGACAGAGATTATGAAATCCACAATGAAAGCCTACCTTTTGTTATAAACTGTATCACAGATCGATCCTTATCTGAGAATTGTCATGAAGCCTTTTCATCGTTTTCTCTTAACTAGATTTCGGCTTAATCTCATCTATTGTCTTTTAGCAGATGTGCAGAGATGGAGTAGTCCCCAGTACATGTGACAGCTTCTCAACACAGGACATCATGCATTTTACGATGTTTTGCAATCATTTTAGCTCTGTGCAGAGCAAGTTTTTAATTCCTATTTTAAAAGGGAAAGGTTTTATGCAAGTCAGACCTGCCTTTTCTGTAGATGCTAAATGACCCTTGGGAGATTTTTAATGTTGCAAATTTTTTAGTGGTGGATGTTAGGCATAGGAAAAATGGGTGCCAGATATTCTAAACTATGGCTTATCATATATTCTGATACAAATTTGTTTTATTACAGGTTTTTATATCTTTGAAAAAGTGACGGAGGATGATATTATTTTATTGATGTATTTGCTGCTCTACATATGAATTATGGAATGGAAGAATATAAATTCAAGATGAAACAAGATTTGAGATGCAAAAAGAGACCTGTGAACAAGCAGAAAGTATGTGTTGGTGATGTAGTATGTATTAAAATGTCTAGGCCAGGTGGGTAAGGATGCAGTAAACCTCATTTGTTTTATACAATTATTCAGAAATGCTGTGCATATTGAGGGAAGAAGTGTATGGAATCTTAACAGGGTCTCTTTGCTGAAGGGCAAAATTATGAGTTTGGATAGTCCAGGAGGTAATGTGTTTTTAGATGTAAGGGAGGTGGAACATGGTGAGAATGGGGAGCGTGCTGAGTCTAACAATGACAGTGGTGTTCCCAAAGGTGTCGGAGTAACATCTTTACCTGTAAGGCTCCATGATTGTGTGAAGGAATAAAAAAAAAGGGGGGATGGTGTGTTTGACAGCCGCGAGCACTGTAATGTATTCCATCTCTCACACGTGTGTGTCCATGTTATTGTTTGCTTTCAGGTTTTCTATTGCATGAGGGGACACGTGAGTTATGTTTGGAAGTTTCTTTGTTTCTTTTCAGGGGAAGTTTGCGGTTGGGGGCTCGCACTGCATGGGCGACTATGGTGGGGTATTCGTTCAAATGAAGGGGATTGTATATATGGGTGATGTCGGTTGATGAATAGGCTTTCCTAGTTTGGGGAATGTATGGTGGGCATCTCCTGGAATAAACAACTAGATTTATATCTTGTATCTTACTGAGGTTTCTTGTGATCTTTGTTACGACTGAAGGTTTGCTATGACCGAAGATCCCAATTTCCGGCATTTTCTACTTTTCTTACAGTATGGTTTAAAAAGACCACATCCCTGAACTCAAAGCCATGGGACACATCTTATAAGGATTACATTAAACATTTTCCACTCCACGCATCAACCAGGTTTTGCAGTCTCTCCAGGAAAGATGTACTTCCTCACCCGGGAAAAATCAATTTTGTTCAAAGAAAGACAGGAAAACGAAAGTAGCGCTTCACTAGCAAACTCTGTAAAGTTACGCTACTGTGTGTGGGTGTGAATAAAACCAATCTGTTCACTTTGGGACCACTGTCTTGCTTTATTTAGTTTTTTATATATTTTTTGTATTGTGAATCTTTTTTTAGCTGCGTCCCAAGGGTGCACTTTGGAATAGAAAAATGTCAGAAATAGACAACATTTGCAGCAAAAGTGTTTCTTTCTTTCTTGGATCCATTCCACAGGGGAGGAAAGGAGAGGAAAGAGAGGGTAAGAGCCATTTGTTGAAGTCATGGTTTTCAGCAAGTGAGGAGGAGCGAGACAGAGACAGAAAGAGAGGAAACGAGAGGAACAGGAAGAAAGAGAGGGGGGCAGCTGCCAGTGGCAGAGCAGGAAAAGTATATGCTGTAGAGAGGTGGGAGGTGTGAGATGAGTGTGGTGAGGCAGGTGGGGTTAATCATATTTAGAAGAGGGCCCTACACTGTAGTGGGGTAAATAAATTAATGCGATCGTTTGGTTTATTGTGAGTGGACCAAAGACGTGCATTGTGACCAAACATATACAAATAAATAAAACATTCTTGATTGTGGATTACAGAGGATCTGCAACATTTTTTCTCTTAACGAGTTGCATGTACATGTTGGGCGGAAAACCTAAGGTTACATTGCCCATTTCATTTGTTACTATGACACTGCTTTAAAATAAAAAATCAAATGCTGTCAGCAGGTTGATCCTATTTGCGTTCTCGAGCTGTGGATATTTCTCCATGAAGTTCCAATACAGAATGGTGCTTTGTCACTTTTTCAGAGCTACAGGAATCTTTGAGTGGGACAAAGCTGAAATCCATTCCATTGCAGTGGAACTGCTGCTTGGATACTTTTTCTGGTGGTCCAGTTGAAGATATGTAGCTCAGGAGAAAAAGTTTTCTAAAGTTTTCAAACTTTCTTCTGATTCCACAACAACAACGAGGTTAACTTCTAAGGACCCCACAACCTCAAGTGAAGGCCCTAAGAGACTCTGAAAATGTCAGGCAGAGGCCAGCAACGAAGTCCAGTCCAGGTCCAGTTGCCACTGAACAGCTGGGCACATCAGACTAAAAGCCTGTTGCCAGCTTGTAGTGTTCCTATAGTCATGCAAGAGGTCAGACAACTGACCTCTGGAGTCCACTTCTATTTCCTGGGTTCAAGAGGAGCAGATCATGCCATTCATAGCTCACCTCAGGTCACAGACAGCATGTCCAGTCCTCTTTGGATCTTCTGCAGGTCAAGTACGTTTTCTGAGGATGGGGCTGAGGGGTGCCAAATTTATGCCTAGCCCTTGCTAGAGGGTGGCAGTGTCTTCTGGCTCTTCCCCAACCCTTTGCAACCCGACCCACTTTTGCAGCAAATCATGTTTGTCCTACTACAAAAAATCCCACAGTGCACCTTATTCCCAAACTCCAAAATTGGGAAACCCTTGTGCACAGCCTCTGTGCCCATTATAGGTATAGACACGGTAATGAGCAGTCCCATCCTATGTGGGTGGTTACTTAAATCCAGTACTTGGACTAGCCTACCTCCCATTGTGTTACTTTCCAAACTGATTAGGGGGAAAAAGGATGCTTTCTCTAGTTCTTGCCTTACATTTGCTCAGAGACATTTCAAGGCATGGGTAAAGTGAACATTTGCCCAGGGCTCCCACTTTCCAAGGGCCCTCTGGGAAAGTGAAATTCATCTCCTCCTCACATCTGTCTATTTACATAACTTAACCTTCAATGATTTCTTTAATTTAGTTTGGTATCATGGGGCTTCAATTAGCAGAAAACGGGAAATAAAATACAAAGCTGTTCTGGTCGGGCCCCTAAATTATGCCACGATAGTGCATTTACTTGTTAAAGGGCAGTTCCCCTTTCACTTTATTGAAGTTCCTGGGTCCATCTTAACTCTTCTTCCTGCAAGGGAAAGAAAACAACCCCCTCCCCCCCACAAACAAGTCATTTTATCTGCTCTGGGAGCAGTTTTTACACCTCTTTCACACTTCATTCATGACAACTACAGACCAGGCAGTTGCTGGAGAGCTAATGCAAATTAGGATTCATCATCTTCAGTTAGTGTAACTGTAACTTTCTAATAGTTAGATTTCCAATATATTTAATAAATTCTGACTTCCCCATTATATTGGATTTGTAATAAATATAAAAATAGGGCTTTGAATTGGTCCCTCTCAGGTCGAAAGTTCTAGTTTAAGGAGTATAAACTATACTTTGACTTTTCCTATTTATCAATTACAGCCTGACCAGTGATTGGGGCTTTGCGGGGGGTGGCCGACCGGAGGGAGGCTCGCCCCCCCCCGGGGAGTTTTGGGGCCCCGGGAGGAAGGGGAGGGGAGGGTATTGACTGGGGACAGGAAGCCAGGTTGGGCTGGTTGGGCTGCTTGGGGGGATTTTGGGCTGCCTTTGGGCTGAGGGGTATAAGAACGGCCATGTTGGGTCACTGGCCACCATTTTGGGGACAGTGACCCAGCAGCCGAGTGCAGGCAGGAGAGTTTTTGCGAAATTTGGTAGTGTTTCGGGAGTTAGGGGTGTTAGTAGGGCTTGTAGCGATAGAGGCTGGCGAGCGTTTTGTGAGCGGGACTCAGCAGGGCCTTCGAGACGCGGTTGTGTTGGAGTGCAGGTTGCGACGGGTCGGTGAGATCACCTGGCAGTATGGCATGGCAGAGGTGACGATGTCCGATCCCCGAGTGCGTGAGGCCCTGCGCCTCCTGGGGGACGCTGACAGGATGGACCTGCTCCGCAGCGACGTGCGGGTAAGGCCCCTGCGGCGTGCTGCTGATGGCACCGCGGCGGCGATTGCGGCCTGTGAGCCGCCGAGGTCGAGGACGCGGAGGGAGGAGGGGGCGGGAGAAGGAGGTGGAGTGCAGCGCGGCGGCGGTCGGCAGGTGGCTGGGGCGCCGAAGCGGGGAAGAGGCTCCGGGAAGAAGCGAGGAAGGCGCCGTTGGTGTTCGTGGGGAGGGCGGGGGGGCGCGGGGCGCGGGATTGACGTGGACGGGGGGTTGGGGGAGGGCGCGGGGGCGCAGGGGGGGCTGGCGGAGTGCTGAGGGATGGGGGGGTGCCACGAAGAAGGGGAGGGGTGCCCGGGTGCAGGTGCTGGCAGGCGGGGAGGTGGGGCAGGACCCCATGGTGCAGGAGGGGGTTGTGCGGGGGGAGGGGGAGGATGGGGGAGGACTGCGTGCAGGATGGTGGGAGTGGGGGGATGGGAGGAGGGAGGGTGGGGCCGGATGTGATTCTGTTTTATCTTATTTCATTTAGAAAAAGTGGCTGAATACCGATCTGTCCTGATGAAGACAAATGACTTTGTCGAAACGCGTTGACATACAGCCTTATATATAATTTTTTTATATAAAGATTTGAGAAATTATTTTTAAGAAAAAGCCCCTTACCCCTTATTTTATGTTTATCAATATATCTTTTCTATATCTATCAATGAGAAATCTAATGAAGTAATGTTTACTTATATCATGTAACCATTTTTTACTGAATTATATGTATTTATACTTGTTTTATAACTATATTAAAAATCAATCTTTTGATATCATTCCAGTCCATTGCTTTAATTGTATCAATTTGAAGTTTATGATTATGTGTTTTTCACGATAGCCAGCTTTCCTGTCTGATTTGTCTGCCTGGGTAGATACCTTTGCACAAAAATTGTTTTCCCTGACCCAGGAGTACGATCCACATCAGGGGGTCCTTGTTGCCCACAAAATATTACCCACGGTATATCCGTGTGGGACCTTTTCTTCTACTTTATCCTTCGTCTGTTGGAAATTATCCCTTATTTTTGCTGGATGTTTTCAGATTTTTCAAGAACTGATAATTGCTTTTGTCTCCAAGGATTTGGCGTAACATTTTCTCTAAAAACCTTTTAGGATCAATCTTCTGAATAAGAATGTCTAACCTTCAAACGTTCGGATTCTCTGATGAGGATTTCGCTACTTTGGTAGGAACCAATGTAGATTTTGGTACTAACCAAACAGGGAATCCACAAAATAGCAGTGATTACAACAAGCTATTAAATCTTCAGAAGAAATTGATTAGAGTAGAAGCCCATGGGGAATTTATGCTGAATTATCTTAAGAATGGCATAATCCCTATGGGTCTTAGAATTCGGAACATTCCAGGTCTTTTTGTAGATATGAAAACTTTTCTAGTGAAGTGGAGCATGATCGCCAGCCGGTGCTCAAGAGATCTCATGATCTTGATCATCTCCACATCTAAAGAATTAGTTGCTGAAATAAAGAAAGAAATAGAAGAACTTGAAGACAAATTGAAAAAATCCACGACCTCAGCAGAGGCAGATAAACAACTAGAGATAATTAAAAAAGATATACTATCATTCTCTGAATATTTAAAAAAAAGGAAGGAAGACAAATTTGTTAAAGACAAAAGATTCTACTCTGTAGAAAAAACATATCCCTACATTGTAGAAGGCTTTTACAAGCCTGACTCACAACTAGGAACAAATAACCATACCTTCCAAAACAGAATCAATAATTTTTCTCATTCTTCAGCTTCAAATTCAGAATCAGAAGGGGAAGACAATGTGGGATATCAGGATGATAGACCCTTTGACCCCAGAAGTGGCCAAAGAAACTCTCGTCAACCTTTTTTAGGTCACCGAGGGGGGAGGGGTGGCCGACAGAAAGTGAGGTTTCAGAATCACTCGAGGGGCAACTACCAAACCAATCAATATGCCCAGGAACCTCAGCAATATCTAGAGACGAGGAGCAAGCAGTATTGGAGGAACGGGATGTAATCCCAATATTCAATCTATCCTCTCATACCCTCAACGCCCCGGATCTGTCACTCCTTTCTAAAGGCTTATCGTTTGTCCCTCATGCTAATTTGAATACTTTTGAACTTTATCGAGACATTCATTCTTTTTTACGAAAAGTAAGATTAAAATTTTTTTTCCAACAGACTGACCCTTTAGAATTAGATAGTACAAGAAATAATATTGTAGCCCTGCCATCCACCTTTACTCCTTCTTTACAGCAGGTGGGCCCAGAAGTGGGTATTTTTGAAAAGGTCGTACTGAAATGGCTAGATCAAGCTTTAAGGTTTATACCAAAACCCAGGTACAACATTTCAAGAGAAGAACATCAATCTCTTGAAAGTTTGAAGAACAATGACACCATTGTCATTAAGAGTAGTGATAAAGGCGGAGGGATAGTCCTAGTGGATTGTAACACCTATGAAGAAAATATGATTAAAATGTTGAATGACCCGACCTTTTATAAAAAAATAAAAACTAATCCAACTGAGAGAAAAGTGAAAACTATAAATAGGTTAACCACTAAAGCTATGAATGAGGGCATAATAAATAAAAAGGAATATGAATTCCTAAACAAATCTGACAGAAAGGTATCCTGTATATATGGATTGCCTAAGATCCACAAGGACCAACAAAATCCACCATATCGTCCGATTGTCTCTACAATCGGGACCCCACTAGAAGCCCTTTCTAAATACTTGGACCAGGTCCTACGCCCTTACATTTCTCTTTCGCAATCCTACGTAAAAGACACTGGTGATATCATTACTAAAGTTGAAAATTTAGCCTTCAAAGAAGATAATGATATTTTAGTGACTCTCGACGTAGAGTCGCTGTATAGTAATATACCCCAGGCAGAAGCAATTGAGGCCACAATGTGGTTTATCGATCTACACAAGATTCCCTGCTCTAAGCCTTTTATTAAAGACTGTCTGACTTTAGTCCTGAAAGAAAACTTTTTCGAATTTGGTAAGGATTTGTTTTTACAAGTCAAAGGAGTAAGCATGGGGGCTTCAATAGCTCCATCAATAGCCAATATATATATGATCCTGTTTGAAAACAAATTTATCTTCAATGAGGTAGCACCTTTCTTCGAGTCTGTTTCCCATTGGTACCGCTATGTTGACGACATCTTCTTCATTTGGACCGATGGGAAACAGACTCTGAATGAATTCCTTCTGTGGCTAAACCTTACAGATGATAATCTACGGTTTACGGCACACATTAATAAATCGAAAGTTGAGTTCCTAGATATAAATATTAAAAACAATGAGGGTGCTCTCGAAGTAGACTTGTTCACCAAGCCCACCGCTCGAAACACCCTTTTGCACTTCAAGAGCTACCATCCACGATGCCAGAAGGACAGTATCCCCTTCTCTCAATTTTTGAGAGTAAGGCGGAACTGTACCAATATAAAAGACTTTGACACTCAAGCTGAAATCATGAAACTAAAGTTCATTGAGAGAGGATATCCTCGTCGTTTAGTTAGAGGAGCATACAAGAGAGCGAGATTTTACGATCGTGACACTCTTTTTAACTCACAAAAACAGCAAGTAGATCCAAAATTAGTTTTCATTACTAAACATTCAACCATGAATTCCACAATTAGACAGTTAATAAATTCAAACTGGCATCTTTTAAATGTCATAGACAACCAGAACAAACTACAAAAACCCATGTTTGCCCATAGGCGAAACAAAAACCTAAAAGATCACGTGGTTCATTCCTGACATAAAGGTAATACTATGAGTACTCCCTTTATTCAAAAATCAATCGATGGCGTAAAAGCGATCAAAGGCACTTCACGTTGTGGTTCCTGCCATTCTTGTGATACCATTATAATAGGTGAAACAATGGATTTCAATAAGGCAAAGATTCAAACAAGAGAGTTTTGGACGTGCAACACAAAAAATGTTGTTTATTTACTCACATGTCCGTGTAACCTTGGTTATGTGGGTGAGACGTCACGTATGATAAAGACTAGGCTTACCGAACACAGGTCAGCTATTAAAACGCAAAAGATCACAGCTCCGTTGGTAAGCCACTTTATAGAATTCAAACATAAACCTGAAGAATTGAAATGGCGGATTTTAGAAAAAATCCATGTGCAGCAAAATCAAGGAGGTGATGATGTTGGTAGAAAAAGGGAAGTCTTTTGGATCTTCACCCTTGGGACTTTTGACCATGGATTAAACCAAGAATTGCCTTGGGAAAACGCGATAATATGATACCACTGAACTCTTTGTCATATTATTGCGGTGAATATATGCAATGGAAAATATATTCTTTCCTTTCTGACAATGCTCGCCCCTTGTCCTATAAAATGATAATGCTCGCCCTTTTCCTTATAAAATTTCAGTATGAAGTTGTTTTAACCCTAATCCCGTTTCTCTGATACAATATTAACTCAGTACATAGTAAGTACCTATTTAAAGGAAGTGTCTCTTTAAATTAGGGCAGAGCCAACATAAGGGCGGAGCCTATTAAGGAAATAAATAACCGTAGTAAAAGGACTACAGGTAATCATCCTTTTCTACACGAACCCCTGTGGAAGGCAGAGACGCTTCGCACTCCGCGCTTGTTATATCGGTAAGCTATTGCTGAAGCTCCATGTAATCCTTGCCTTGTATTTCCGTATTTCCCAAACGGAATACCTTTCAAGATTTTTAGACATCTATTGCCACTTTAACCGAGTGGTTTTGGCCGCCGACACCCTTTCACTAAACATCGGATGTTTGTCACGCTTAACAGGCATTAATTACCAACTGCGGCCGCCTTTGAACTAAGACCGCCCTTCGAAACGCAAGCGGAGCAGAGAGAGACCACGTCTGCCGCCTCCGCGTTTTGCTATATCGGTAAGCTAATGCTAAAGCTCCGTGTTATCCTCGCCTGGTCCACATGCCTTTTTGTATTTCCCAAACGGAATACTTATTAAAATCGTAACCTTTTAGGTATATATTACTACTTTTACTGAGCGGTTTTGGCCTCCACCGCCCTTTCTCATAATAACGGGTGTTTGTCACGTTTAACAGGCAGTAATCCCTAACTGCAGCCGCCTTTGAACAACGGCCGCATTTTGATACACAAACAGAACGGAGCAGAGAGATACCACGACTGCCGCCCCTCTTATCAAGATGTCCATGAGTTTTGCATGACGGGTGAGCATCGATAAAAAGAAGGTTTTTTAGACCCTGCATGCATTTTCTAACGCAGCCTTTTAACGCAAAACTAATTTTTATTTTCACGAACTGCAGCTGCTTATCAAGATACAGTGGTCCTTTGAAATATTAACAAAGAAAAATTACATCACGGTATCCGCCCTTCCCAGTACTTCCCTGAAATTCGTATGAAAGGTAAACACTAATAGAAAGGAGGTTTTGTATGAACCTTTTTGAATAATTCTTTGACCGGTTAATAATATAAGACAATATTTCCTTCTAGCGAACCTAATAACCGGCTTTTAATGAAAACAGCGAGGAACGTTTTCCCTTGATTTTAAAAGATGATGAAAAGTATTTGTAGGCAGTTGTAAGATGGAAGCAGTGATTATTGTTCAAACAGGTAAGAATACAACTTAACAAGAACGCTTCACTGAAACATTGATAAAATCCAACAATATTCATTAAATGGTTGTAGGACCTTATACATCGAATTTCTTCCCTCTTAAACAGTTATCACATACCGTCTCCAGACATAAGAGGAGAGGTGCCTTACTCGCTACATCTACCACGAACTTATTTGTTCATAACTTCTCTTTTCCTTGGGTAAGGATTTTCGCTAATTAAATGTAAATAAACCTACGTAGATTATAATTTGAGTGAGTAATCTCGTGCAATATATTGACCATTTATTGGTCTCGTAGTCTAGCATAATTGTAACTAGAAGGATCAGATTTTCCTTATCTATTTGGTATATTTACCTTTGGTTTTTAAATCGAATATCATGCCATGATACTCCAACATAGGCTCAATAATGATTTTTTCACCTCAAGAAAATTAATCTTTAGCTAAAATTTGCTTTCCTCTTATTCATGTGAGATAGGCTAACTACCTTTATAATCCTAGATATAGATGAGATATATCCATATGAGATATATGAGAAATAAGCCTTCTCTAATAGTTTACTGTGCTAAACTGGAACTATAGGTAGGTTTTTAAAAAACAAAGGTCTCTGATAATGTTACGCCATTTTCTGTAGAAAAAACACCTTTTCAGGGTCAATCCCGTTATTGATGATACTGTGATGTTTATGTGATATATGTAAGTGTTTTCCAACTTTGTGTCTTTAAATCAATGTTGTACTACGATATAAGTCTGGCTATGTGAAGAAAAAGAGAGAAAAAAAGAGGAAAAATTTCCTTTAAACTGAATCATGTTCTTTCTATGTAAATATTAAAAATAGCAATGTACTGTGATTTATATGTGATTCTGTTTTATCTTATTTCATTTAGAAAAAGTGGCTGAATACCGATCTGTCCTGATGAAGACAAATGACTTTGTCGAAACGCGTTGACATACAGCCTTATATATAATTTTTCTATATAAAGATTTGAGAAATTATTTTTAAGAAAAAGCCCCTTACCCCTTATTTTATGTTTATCAATATATCTTTTTATATCTTTTCTATATCTATCAATGAGAAATCTAATGAAGTAATGTTTACTTATATCATGTAACCATTTTTTACTGAATTATATGTATTTATACTTGTTTTATAACTATATTAAAAATCAATCTTTTGATATCATTCCAGTCCATTGCTTTAATTGTATCAATTTGAAGTTTATGATTATGTGTTTTTCACGATAGCCAGCTTTCCTGTCTGATTTGTCTGCCTGGGTAGATACCTTTGCACAAAAATATCAGAGAAATCAACAGTAATAACCGCTCGACGAGTACATAAAAGAGGTCCACAGTCCAAAAAATAGCCCATACACCGACCTGTTAGTCCAGCCCTTTGCGCACTGCCAGATTGACCCATTTAGTAATCCACCATGCTGAAATACTATTAATTAGAGACTTTAACTATTGGGCCAAAAATAAGATGGGTGGTCCATGCTCAGCAGAATTGGCCAATCTTCTTAAAGGGCCGAACTGTGCCTAACATGTGACATCTCCCACTCACATAAAAGGCCACATCCTTGATGAAACCTGGAACTTTATCCTCATGGTGTCCACCTTAACAGTGTCTCCATGCACCTGGTCCAATCATTCCTTAATACATTTCTCCTTTAATGATTTGATCATATCTAAACCCAAAGCTAAGGAGGGTTTAGTGGCAGGGAACTGGAATCATACCAATATCAGTGCTTACTGTAAGTCGTTAAAGACTACTGCACGCACAAACCAGTTCTCTGTTAACCAAAGTGAAGAAAATATTAAATCATGGCTAGCAGCCGCCATATCCATGCCCCCTTCAGGAAAGTAAAAACTGGCAGGCGCCATGATTATCAGAGGTGTTTCTCAAAAGACTTAAAATTTCAAAAACTAGTCCTGAGCCGCACTGAACATATCTGGAGATGGAATTACTTCCCAGATGAAAAAAGATATCGATCAAGCTCAACTTAAACAATATAAAACTGTATCTTACAAACTAAAGCCACCTACTTTTCTAACAATCTCTTGAATTCTACAAATGAATCCAAAGACATATTTTCGATTGTGACTGAGTCATCCAATCCAGATAGAATCACAGCAAAACTAGTCCCTACTCAATCATTATGTAACTCTCTGAACACCTTTTTTTATTGATAAAAACAGTACTATTAAAGTGAGCATACCCATAAACCTCTCCACTGGTGCCCAGCCTGTGACCCCCAGGAGCCCTCATTCTTTACATCAGTTTCCTGTAATTAGCAGAGAAGTCTTCCTGGAGCTGCTGGCCAAAGTCAAATCTGGATATCCTGCTGATAGCTGCCCCCGTCATATTCTGAGAAAAGTCTTCCTTGCATGCCCCGATCCTGCCCTCTCCAGTGAATGACTCTCTAACTCAGGGCTCAGTTCCCAGAGCCTTTAAAGAAGCGGTAATAGTCCCACTCATCAAGCAAACAGGTGCAGACCCTTTGGTTCCCTCGAACTTGTAACCCATCTCACTGCTCCCTTTCTTGGCTAAGGCATTGGAAGCCCATGTCACCATCTGCTTCTGCTCTTTCATCGAACAGTCTCAATTCCTAGACTCTCACAACACAGGCTTTCACCCCACTAACTCAACTGAGGCAGTAATTCTGACTGTACTATATGAAATGAGGAAATAATCAGTTAAGGGCACTACTCAGGCTCTAACATAACATAACATAACATTGGCCTACTGGCCTTTCGGACCCCACATAACCTGTCATGCACCAAGTGCCAGAGCCTGGGCCCCTCAGTCCAAATAAGTCCCAAACATCCACTGAAGATATCATATGCACCAGGACACAGCCTGTCTCCACAAACACAGAGCACATAATCTGACATAAAGTGCACCATAACATCTCACGAAGCCGCAGAGCCAAGCAGACATACAACTTGTCACACAGAGACCTACTTGCATAGGTCAGCACAGCAATAAACATTCAACGTAGCCCCACTAGCTCTTGCATACATAAACCTATATCCTATCTCACAATCACATCCTATCATATACATCATGATACCGAAACATGACACCAAGGAGAACACTGGCAAGCCCTGTCAAAAAAAGTCTCAGAACCTGACACTCTAACACTATGTCTACCTGGTTGGCTAATATTCTAAAATATTAGTTAACATCTAAATTCCCATCTAAAGTAATTTTTAATATGCATTAATAATTAGTAAAGGTCATGTACAGAATGAATAAAAATAAAAATATGTTCATATTTAATAAACCTTATTGTTGCATGAATATTTAAATTGAAAATGTTATTAAAATATTTTAGAATTAAATATTAAATATATACTAATTTTATGTGTTTAAAATTTAATGAAATTATTTGTATTATTAACTATTTTAACTATTTTTATTTAGTTTTACATTATTTCCTGTGGGATTTAAATGTAAGTCCCTGTCCCCATTATTTTCTATTGGAGGGTGCTCACTCAGTGCAGCCTTTTTTCAGTAGTATTTACATTTCGAAATGTGTACCTAGAGACGTGCAAGTCGACACTTTTGGGTAACTTTGCACTCTGGTTTTGGGAATAGCCCAAAGTAGTAAAGTGATTCAAAAGTGTAAGAGAAAATTACACCTGTAAGTTACCTTGAAATCACCCTCAATGTCTGTTGACTGGAGCGCACTGACTCTGGTACTAAACCAAAGAGTGGGAAAGGATGGGAGCTGGGAGATGTTGTGAGCTCAGTCATTTGTTCCTGCTTGGTCCATTTGTGAAAGTTGCCAGCCTGCTATAAGCTCCCTGGAATCTTGGTGACCCACTATATCCCCCTATGACACCGCAAAGCTTTCATGGCCGCCAGAGTGCCTCCACCCTCTATGACTCTCCTGATGGAGGTGTAGTACAGCCAGAGGCCCTGCTGCATCCCAGCACGCTCTTTCTTCCATGTCTAGAACCCATCATTAAAATAGTGGCAAGTGCAAAGCTAATAAATAGGTCTAGTTGTATTGGTCTAGTGCACTCTAAGACATGGATGCAGAAACTCTGTTTGCATCAGTTATCACATTAAAACCAGACCTATTGGCTTTGCCATAGCCAATGGCTTCGCTATGAATAGCACAGCACAACCGCTATTAGGCTAAATGTTAACATTGCAAACACTGTATCTACAGGTTCTTTGCAGTGTTGAGATGTGTTCTTCAATGTGCAGTAAGAGCATGAAAGAATTCAAGCATCCTGAATATAACCTCCCATTTTACACCCCTTCATAACAGAATACAACTTTAGCAAATGCAAGTGTTACCTGCAAGATGCGGCTGCCCCCCACTGCACAGCAGCAGCAGCAGCAGTAGAGGGGTGTAGAGCTCTGCTGTGGCCATCTCGAGCTGTGAGCAGGCCTG
Source organism: Lissotriton helveticus (assembly GCF_964261635.1). Classification (NCBI taxonomy): domain Eukaryota; kingdom Metazoa; phylum Chordata; class Amphibia; order Caudata; family Salamandridae; genus Lissotriton; species Lissotriton helveticus. Next base: position 1,231,412,081 of record NC_136065.1, on the reverse strand, counting down.
CTCTCTGTCACTCTCATGAAGGGCACTTCGGAATTTATAGATCTCTGGTGAGCGGTGGGTTTGCCAGGTGAGGTTCACTGCGCCTGTCCCGCTCGATACCAGGAAGTAATTTTGATTGTGTTTATTGTCACACTTTGCCACCGTTCTCAGTTAGCCTGAGCCTCTCGCACGTAGCTTCCCTTTTAATGGCCGTTTTATATCACTGACCTCTGCCGATGTCAGAGGCTTCACAAACGTGACATACACAATTGTAAAGGAGCCTATGTTTATCTTTTTGTGAATCATTTGTCAAACATGAATGCATTGCCTTGTAAAGAAAAATGCTGTAGAAAGGTCGCATGTTCTGTTTGTGGGAAACCGACATTTGAGCATCCATCTGATGTCTTCCAATGTCTCTCCCAATGTCCCTGCTCACACCGGTGCCCTCCTTGGTCCCCACTACCCACTATCTCCATATTTTCCCTGGTGAAGGGTTGATTTACTCCCTCGCCTGAGACCCCGCGCTTGTTATATGAAGCATCAGAGACAATGCATTGCTGTGAGATGACTCGCTATGCAGGACGCCATCTTTTCCCTATTCCAAGAGGGTCCAAGCATCTTTCAGAACGTTACAAAGCAAGCTTCTCCCTCACCACATATTATCAAAGGCTTCTCTGGTGTCATCCAATTTAGAGCATCCTCCAAATGATTGGTTCGAACACAAACCGCCTTTACTAGCACTCCGTCCTTCCGAGGTAAATGCATTGGGTACCATACTTAATTGGATTATCAGTAATACCTAGGGCATATTACCAACAAGTAGCGATAATTATCGCTAAATAGGCTTAGCAACGATTTTTTATCGCTGCCTATCGCTGGATATGTTAGCGGAGAAAACATGCTATTAGCAACGTTTTTCTCTATTGTGCTAAAATATCCAGCAATAGCGGTGAAATGCGTGAATATCGCTGAGAATACAGCGATATTCACGCATTAGCGACAAAATGCTCTTAGCCATGTTATCCACCTCCCATTGGATAACATGGCTAAGAACTGGTCTAAGCAGGCGTTAGTTTTTGGCGATAGCGGGAATATTTCCATCGCTACGCCTGCCTTGCTAATAGGCGATAGCGACGTTAGCGACTGCTTTCAGTCGCTAACAGGTTGGGTACGCCCACTTTGCATGTCTCGCTGACATGCAAAGCGGGCACCAAACCGCTCGCTATAGCCTAAAAGCTGTAACTAACATCAGTTAGCGACAGCTTGCTAATAGAGCAATAAAATTATCGCTGCTTAGCGGCCGAAAACGGCCGCTAAACCGGCGATAATTGCCTATCGCCACCCTTGGTAATATGCCCCCTAGTATTTACAGTGAATAAAAATACTAAATTAAAAAAATATTCGCCCATGGCAGGAGCTAGTACAGCCAAAGCCTTCAGCGGCTCACCATGCAGATTAGTGTTGGTTTTTTTGCAGCACTAACCCACTGAAGTATGCAGAACGATTGGCATCATGGAATTTCGAAAGGAAACATAAATACATTGTAGATTGTAGTAAATAAACTAAACGGGAGGGACAGGAAAGAACTAAGACTAAAACAGCGCAATCCCTCTTTCATCAGACGAATACGCACAAGCCAAACAAGCATTGGTAAATGCTTTAGGTTTCCCCTACTTGATTAATAATAAGTTGTCATTTGTAAGTTGTAGCTTGCTGAGTAGTACAATATAAGTTATAGAAAGTGTGTTAAAGTGTTATGACTTGATATGTACAAAATGGCAATACGTTGTTCTGTTACCAGTGGGACAGTGCTGGTAAGTAATAGCAACATTTTGAAAGAGGGAAATAATACAATTCATTGATGTAATAGCAATATTATGTGTTTATTGGAGTTCTGCCAACTTTTCGTGCCAGTGCCACTGCATCTGCTGCACCATTCAAATCATGACCCTATTACTTGTAAGGTAACTGCACTTGTGACTGCCTGTTAGTAGTAAAATATTGCAATATTTGCTGATTAGATGGGTTGCTAGAGCTTTGGGCCCCAGTGCCGCTGCAACTGCTGCACTATTGAAATCATGACCCTAGTGCCTGCAAGGTAACTACCCTTCTGCTTATTTAGTAGTTAAATATGGCAATATTTGGTGTTTAGAGGAGTTGTGACAACTTTTGGACCCAGTGCCACTGCATCTGCAGCACCATTGAAATAATGTCCCTAGTGCCAGCTATACAACTGCAGTTGTCACTGCCTGTTTAGTAGTAAAGTTTACCAATATTCTGTGTTTACTGGAGACCTAGAAATTTTGGCCTTGATGCTACTGCACCTGCTGCACCCTTCAAAGCAAGCCTATTTTAGCTGCAAGATCTTGCTCTAGAAAGAAACATTGCATTTACAACCTTCTCACTGACAGAAAACCTGACTTACTCTTCATCACTGAATCATTGCTAGGAGATGACATGGCTCCAGTGCTGCATGAAGCCGTTCCTCTAGGCTATTAAACTATCACACAAAATGGTATAGGCAAAAGAGGAGGTTGCCTAGCTGTTGTGTTCAGGCAAACATTACATATGACTAATGCTGTCAACGTCGCCATAAAAGGTTGTTAGGCCCTTTTCACCAGAGACAATCCTTCACTGTCTTCCTCCTGTAACTTCCTGCTCCAGACCTCCACCTAGCAATGCAACATTCCCAGACGGGCTTCTAGACACAGTTTCAAACCTGATAACACTTCACTCCAACCTATGGATTCTTGGTGAACTCAACATTTGGTTTGACAAACCCAATATGTCCCATCCAAAAACCATAATAGCTGGCCTGGCCACACTGAACCTGCATCCGATCGTCCACAAACACACACATATCACTGGACACATCCTCGATGGCTTTTTTGAAATTACAGAATTAGTTACCTTTCAAACAATGACTCCAGTAAAATAGCAAGACCACAATTTGCTTGCTTTCCAACACAGAACAATACAAAGTGACGCACTTACAACCATCTTACATGCATCCACCTATCGACCGTGGAACAAAATCAATTTGGAACACTTAGAAACACAACTTACATCCAGTACAGATCTAGACACAATACATTCTGTACAAAAACTAAATGAGTGTGTACAGGAAGCTTTTGATATCCTGATATCCCAAAAAATAACACAACAGATAAAAACAACAGGTACCATGGGAAATGCAGAGATAAAAGAGATAAAACAACAAATTAGAAAGATGCAACGTGCCTTGCTCTAAACAGACACCAATCAAAACAAACTTCGCTTACAGAAAATTAACAGATTATACAAGTCAGCTATCAAAAAAGATAAGAAAAGATACTATTCAGAAGAAGTCAAAATTCTAAATGTGCAAATAAATAATTCTATAAAATTCTCACTGAATTTGGTAAACCAAATTGCCTAGAAGGAGCTCACACATTTCACAGCTCACAGATTTCACAGACAAACTGGCAAATCATTACACGGCCAAAGCAGACATGTCAGATTCTTATTTCAAACAAAGACAATGCACCAGCACCGACTTGTTTAGAAAAACAACAATCCAAGAATACTCTAACCCAGCCTCTCCTTTACTAGATGGCGTGGAGTCAACTCAAATTGAATAGTTCCAAAATGAAAATACTTATGAATGGTGATTGGAAAAAGTATGACCTGCTCATAGCCTGGCCTTATGATCTGGGAACACTGCCTTAAGTATCTACTAAGGAAGTAAGCAACCTCAAAATGAACATGGACTCCATGCAATCAATGAATGCCCAAGTGACAAACTAGCAAGACCAAGCTTTGTTACTATAAAATCTTCCCCCATCTGGGATTTCCACACAAGGTCCAGGCTGCCATCTCTGTTGTTCTGTCCAAACTCAATTATGCCAATAGCCGCTCCCGGATCACGTTTAACGACTATGAAAAGACTACAATGGATTCAGAAATCGGCTGCCAGACTACTCTTACATATAAATCCACAAGCCTACATCTCCCCTGCCTTGAATGCCCTGCATTGGTTACTGGTTGCCCGAAGATCAATGTTCAAGCTGATTTATATCACCCACAAAGCGATACATGGAACGCGGATGCTCTTCATCAGCAATAGAATCACCAAATACATTCAACAAAGGAACCTCCGCTCTAGAGTGGCACCTCGCCTCAATATCCCAAGTACAAGAAAACAAATGGGTGGCACATCCTTTCTGTTCAAGCAGCCAAAACATGGAACTCTTTACCCCCAACATAAGATCCACAGATAACCACCTTATCTGCAGAAAACTACTCAAGATTTGACTCTTCCCCGCATAAGCACCATATGCATACATAAATATCCAGCATATCCCTCTGTATATGAGGATCTATTTGGACTATAGATATGTACCTAAATATGTGTATTGCTTTGTATAAACATGTATGATAACATATATTTTTAATGATAGAAATGTGTTACTTCTGCTCAACAAATGCACTTATTATTTATAGCTACATTATTCTATGTTTTTAATATGTATATAAGTGACTGCATAAATAAGTAAATCTTTTATCATAGCTATTTATCAACATTGCTTCACTATTGAAGTGCAAAAATAAAATATAAAGAATTATTTTAAAAAACAACAACACTTGAAAGCCAGAGTTTTATTAAATGCATATTTAATCTACATATATTACCTTCCTTATGCATACATATAGCTTTACTCATGTATCTATATAGGTATTGCTTTTCTTCTAATTCAGCATTTCCAATGTACTACCCTATTTATCACAGTATACCACTCTCAATATATTTTCTACCTCAACTCTCTGACTCATCTCAAACCTCACTCTACTACTATTTCCAATGCACTACGCTATACCTCACCCAATACCTCTATCAATATGTCCTCTACCTCCACTCTCGCATTCATCCCAATCCCCATACCCCTACTATGATCCCTAAAATAACCCTTTCTGGACACTTCCCTCCTCTACCCCCCTTGCATCATCCCATACCTCTTTTACTATTCAGATCTTCCAAACAAGCCTTTCTATACCCATCCCTCTCACTCTTCCCACTCCACCACCCCTGTACTCCCCCAAACCGCTTCCTACTACTATGAACTCCCAAATGAAAATATTCTAGACCCTGCGTCTTCTATACCTTTTCTATCCCTCCACTATTCCTTTTCAATCCAAATAACAGACTAACATGTCCACTACTCAAATTAATTTAATATTTCCCTATACTAACTCCCCTCCAACTCTCCTTTGCTCATCCCAAACCCCCTCCTACAGCTAAAAACTAAAAAAGAAAATTCTCGATCTTTCCCTCTTTGATCCTCCATTATTCCTTTTCAATCCAAATAACAGACTAACATGTCCACCACACAAACTAATTGCATAGTTTCCCTATACTAATTCCCACTAATCCAGTTTGGATTCCGGAGTAGTGTGCTATTCACTGAAAAGCGCGTAAACACCTAATTAGGGGTAGCAAGAGCTATAAAAATGCAAACCTTTTCCCTCTTCTATCCCTCCACTATCCTTCTCAATCCAAATAATGGACTAACATATCCACTGCTCAAATTACTTCATATTTCACTATACTAATTCATCACTAATCCTTTATGGGTTCCAGAGTAGCGTTCTACTCGCCAAAAATGCGCTTCAACACCTCATCAGGGGTAGCAAGCACTATACAAATGGAAACCTTTTCCCTCTTATATCCTTCCACTAACTTTCTCAATCCAAATAATAGACTAACATATCCACCGCTCAAATTACTTTCAAATTTCACAATACTAATTCACCACTAATCCTTTATGGGTTCCTGAGTAGTGTGCTACTTGCTAAAAAATCACTTCAACACCTCATTAAGGGTAGCAAGCGCTTTATAAATGAAAACCTGTTTGGTCTTCTATCCCTCCACTATCTTTCTCAATCCAAATAACTGAGTAACATATCCTCTCTCAAATTAATTTCATATTTCACTATACTAATTCACCACTAATCCTTTATGGGTTCAGGAGTAGTGTGCTACTCACCAACAAAGAGATTTGACGCCTCGTCAGGGGTAGTAAATGCTATATAAACGCAATTACATTGTAATACCAGATAAATGCATTGGGTCATCCCGTATAGTAGTAACATATAGCAATGTTCGGTGTTTTGAGAGGAGGTCATGACAAAATTTTGGGCACAGTGCCACTGAGTGTATTGAAATCATGAGCCTGCTGTCTGCAAGGTTACTGCACTTGTGACTGCCTGTTTAGTAGTAAATTATAGCAATATTATGTGGTTAGTGAGGGGCCTAGAGCTTTTGGTTCTGGTTCCACTGCACCTGCTGCATCATTCAAATCATGACCGTATTGCCTGCTTTATAAATGCACTAGTGACCGTCTTGTTTATTGTAAAATTTTGCAATAATCTGGGTTTAATGAAGTCCCAAGAGCATTTGGCCCCAGGGCCACTGCACCTGCTGCATCATTCAAATCAAGTTCCTTTTTAGGTAATTGCAATTGTGACTGCCTGTTTATTAGTCTAATATTGTAATATTATGTGTTTAGAGGAGTTGTGTTTAAATCGGTTGAGGTTTGCCTGTTTTTTTAGTTTCCCTATTTTCGGAAATACGAGCTGTAGACCCAGTAATTATCTTTTAATTGTTTACATTCTCACTTTTGTGCCTTTTTTTTTTTAAGGAAGATATGTTATATGAACAAGCACAGCCAAAGCCAAAAGGTCTGACCCTGTTGCCTTCAAGATAACTGCACTCGTGACTGCCTGTTTACTAGTAAAATATAACAATGTTTGGTGTTTAGTGGCGTTATGACAACTTTTGGCCCAAGTGCCACTGCACCTGCTGCATTTTTAAATCAAGCCCTTTTCCACTGCAAGGTAACTGCAACTGTGACTGCCTGTATAGTAGTAAATTATAGCAATATTAGATGTTTATTGGAGACAACTTTTGGGTCCGGTGCCACTACACCTGCTTCACCATACAAATCATGATCCTGTCGTTTGCAAGGTAACTGAACTTCTGGCTGCCTGTTTAGTAGTAAAATATAGCAATTATAAGTGTTTAGTGGGGTGCTTAGAGTTTTTAGTCCTGGTGTCACTGCACCTGCTGCACCATTGAAATCATGACTCTGTTGTCTGCAAGGTAACTGCACTTGTGATTACCTGTTTAGTTTTAAATTTGAGCAATAATCTGGGTTTAGTGGGGTCCCTTGAGCTTTTGGTCCCGGTGCAACTGCACCTGCTACACCATTCATCATGTCCCTTTTAACTCAAGTCCCTTTAAACTGCAAGGTAACTGCAATTGTGACTGCATGTTTAGTAGTCAAATATAGAAATATTATGTCTTTAGGGGAGCTTTTGTGCCTGGTACTACTGCACCTGCTGCACCATTCACATCATGACATTGTTGTCTGCAAGGTAACTGCACTGGCGGCTGCCTGTGTAGTAGTAAAATAGAGCATATCTCAGGTATATTAGATTTATTTTTAATATGCAATGTTATCATAATGACCAAATTGATTAGGTTAAAAAAATCAATCTGATAATACCTATAAAGAAAGGTACTGAGGCAAGAATCGAAATGCCGAAAAACAAGTGTTTTGTGTCCCTCCTGAGGCGGAAGCCGGGAGGTTGTGTTGCTCTGTCTTAACTTTATTTGGAAATCCAATACTTGTGTAAAAACAGCACTTTTTAAAATTATTTGAACATTACCTGAATTGCTTGATTCAAGAAGCCTTTTATCGCTGACTCCTTCCCCCTCCTCCCCGCTGCCCTGGGCCACTCCCAGCCGAGTATCGACGCTGTGGAGTTGGTCCCAGGTACAGACTAGCGGCGGCCATATTGTGTGTAGCTCTAATCCCCGCGCTCTAGTTGCGCATAAAAGGGGTTTCCTCAGACCTTGCGCTCGTTTGTTTGAGTGTTTTGTGTCCCTCCTGAGGCGGAAGCCGGGAGGTTGTGTTGCTCTGTCTTAACTTTATTTGGAAATCCAATACTTGTGTAAAAACGGCACTTTTTAAAATTATCTGCAACATTGCCTAAATTGCTTGATTCAAGAAGCCTTTTATCGCTGACTCCTTCCCCCTCCTCCCCGCTGCCCTGGGCCACTCCCAGCCGAGTATCGATGCTGTGGAGTTGGTCCCAGGTACAGACTAGCGGCGGCCATATTGTGTGTGGCTCTAATCCCCCGCGCTCTAGTCGCGCATAAAAGAGGTTTCCTCAGACCTTGCACTCGTTTGTTTGAGTGTTTGGTGTCCCTCCTGAGGCGGAAGCCGGGAGGTTGTGTTGCTCTGTCTTAACTTTATTTGGAAATCCAATACTAGTGTAAAAACGGCACTTTTTAAAATTATCTGCAACATTGCCTAATTTGCTTGATTCAAGAAGCCTTTTATCGCTGACTCCTTCCCCCTCCTCCCCACTGCCCTGGGCCACTCCCAGCCGAGTATCGACGCTGTAGAGTTGGTCCCAGGTACAGACTAGCGGCGGCCATATTGTGTGTGGCTCTAATCCCCCGTGCTCTAGTCGCGCATAAAAGGGGATGTCCATGCCTCCGCGCAGCGGACGCGGTCAGCGGACGCGCCGGACCTGCGCCGGAGTCGTGCCAGAGTCCTGCCCGTCTGCGCCCGTCCGCGGCCAAAGGGGCTTAGGGGCTAAGGATGCTGCCACCTCCCTTATTTATTCTCCATCTTTTCTCAGGAACCTAGATTCTGTACACGGGGTTTTATCTCCGACAAGTCTAGACCGTATCTCCTCACTTGGTATCGCGCGTAATGTATCTCCTCCATGCTCTAGCTGCAAGCATCCAGCTGGTTCCAATACTATAGAAACGCGCATCCGTGTTCTATACTTAAATACACGCTCTTTTGTAAAGCATCAGGCGGATCTCTTTCTCCTTCTCACCGATGAAAGCCCCGATATCCTCTTAATTACCGAGACCTGGCTGACTGATGATACTCTCCCTGACATCCTGGCAGCTTTGCCCCCCGACTACTACATGCTCAATATGAACCGACCCTCTGGTCGCGCTGGTGGCGGGGTGGCAGCTGTCATTCGAAAGGAGCTCAAATTTATCTCCACATCTTCTTTCACTCTTACTGATGTGGACAATCTCATCATCAGCTTGGAAACTGGAGAGGGAGCTCTTACCATCATTATTCTTTATCGTCCCCCCCACTCTATGCCTCTGTTTCCCGCCGCCTTCAGCAAATAGCTAGCCAATCTACTCACCTCATCTGCTCGAGTCGCCATTCTGGGCGACTTCAACTACTGGTATAACGACAGCGACGCTGGTCCCCATGCGGCCGAGCTGTTTGAAGATCTCTCTAGTTTTAACATGACCCAACTTGTCACTTCCCCTACCCATATCAGGGGCCATATCTTAGATCACATTTGGACCCACAACCTCACGCTCTCCTGTCCTGTGATCACTCCTTGTATCTGGTCGGACCATCATTTGATCGACACCGTGATCACAGTCAGGGGCTGTATGAAGGTTTCTCCCCTGGCAGGTGGGATTGCCCGTAAATGGAGCACCCATGACTCTCAGGCCTTTCTCTCGTTCCTGGCTGAGACTTGTCCCTCGCCACGTAACGGCGCGACTGTTCACACTCTGGAGGAGTATCTTTCCAGCTGGATCACCAAAGCCAGCGACCGCTTCGCCCCTTCCTCCAGATTCCCTCGCGCCCGGCAAGTCCCACAAGTGGTTTAATGCCACCCTGAAAACTCAGCAACTTGAACTGCGCCAGATGGAACGCAGGTGGAGACGTAACTACTCATCCATCGACAGAGAGCTATACGTCGCTGCACGAAAAAAGTACAAAAGTGCAATCACAGCAGCAAAATCTTCACACATCTCGGCAAGAATCCTCACTGCCCCCAACAAATCCAAGGAGATTTTTTCAGTCATGAGGGAGCTCACATCTGACACCAGGACCCTTCCTTCTCAGGCCCCCACTCAAGAGTCCTGCAATGCTTTAAACAGTTTCTTCATCGAAAAAATTATCAAGATCAAGAGCACCATTCCTTCTGCCTCTCTCGACGGCACACTAGCCTCCTCTCCCGGAAACCCACTTTCACTATCATCCTTCCCCGCCCTCGATCCCAGTACTCAGGCTAAACTCGTTGATCGAGTCAAATCCGGTTCGCCTAATGATTGCTGCCCTCCCTCTGTCTTTCGTGACATCTGCCTGGCTCTGCCGGATTGCATTTTGCCGTTGTTAAATACTTCTCTTGAGGCAGGTGTGGTGCCTAACTCCTTCAAGGAGGCTGTCTTGGTGCCCTTGTTGAAAAAGCCTGGAGCTGACCCGAAGGATCTTGCCAACTATCGGCCTATTTCTCTCTTGCCCTACTTATCCAAACTCTTGGAGGCACACGTTACAAGCTGCCTCTCCAAATTCATCGAGTGTTCTAATTATCTTGAATCCAATCAAGCCGGCTTCAGACCAGCCCACTCCACCGAGGCTGTGATCCTGGCAGTCATGGATTCCTTAAGGGGCAATGCCGATAAAGGGACACCTCAGGCGCTTGTTCTATTAGACCTGTCGGCGGCATTCAACACGGTGGACCATAACATCCTTCTCCACCGTGCCGAGCAAGCCGGCATCAGGGGCATAGTTTCTGCCTGGCTCAAATCCTTTCTGTCGGGCAGAACCCAGGCGGTCCGTTTAGGCCCTTTCACAGCCGCGAAGGTACCATCCACCTGCGGAGTGCCCCAGGGATCTTCCTTGTCCCCTCTGCTTTTCAATCTTTATCTTCAAGCGCTCATTTATTCCCTGGAGGTGGAATATCACCTTATTCAATTACGCAGATGACCTGCAAATTATCTTTCCGCTCAACACCCCCAATGCAGCTCTCGACTGCCAAGCGGTTATGCTACACATCCAGCATTGGATGAACTCCCACCAGCTTAAGCTGAATCCGGTGAAGACCGAGCTAATTCTTCCGGGCAACAGCCCCACCTACTGGGGTCCACAGTTCTGGCCGGTTGAGCTTGGCTCCCCGCCCGCCCCGGCCAAGTCAGCAAAGAGCCTCTGGGTCATAATTGACACGGAGCTCCCCCTCAAGCCCCAGGTGGATGCTGTTGTTTCATCTTGTATGCTCCAGCTCAGAAAAATCAAGAAAGTCTCTTACCTCCTTACACCTGAGGCTCTGATACAAGTCTTGATTGCCTTGGTGCTCTCCCGCCTGGATTTTTCAAACTCTCTGTACCATGGCCTACCTAAATCCCTCCTATATAGGCTCCACATTGTACAGAACCAAGCAGCTAGATTGGCCTATAAAATCCCGAAGTGGCAGTCTGCGAAACCACTACTTCGCAAACTCCACTGGCTGCCGGTGGAGCAGAGGACTGCGTTTAAGATCGGCTGCCTGACATTCAAGGCTGTGTCTGGGACTTCTCCCGCCTTCCTTAAATCCCTGGTCACTCCCTATTGTCCGGTACGCAACCTCCGGTCTTCTCATCGCCAACTTTTAGTCGTTCCCTCTATTAAACTTAAAAAGTTCGGCGGCCGCAGATTCGCTCACCGGGCTCCAAATCTTTGGAATCAGTTGTCCCCTCCGCTCAAATCCACCAACTCTCTTCTGGAATTCAGAAAACTTCTGAAAACCTACCTTTTCATGCAGACTGGCTAGACCCCCGCCTTTACATCTCACAACACTCAACCAGCGCCAGGAAACTTATGTTGTCAGAGCGCTATCGAAGACTCCCTTAAGATAAGATAAGGCTATAGCATCTGCTTTACACAACTAAGTGATAAAAAGCAAGCATACTGTTAGAAGCGGTCTGTCTAGTTTGTGAGAAGAGACCTTATCCTGACAGTGAAAGTGGCTTAAACTGTGTTAACAGCTTTAGCTGAAGTATCGTAAATACATGTAACCAGGGGAAGTTAACAAAAAAAAAGTTCTAATGTACACAATAATTTGGCATGGGAACTGATAAGAGCCCCCTTTTAAAATATTTTAAATACAGGTTATTTCACAAGCACAGTGCAAACACTGTGCATGTGAAACCGAACAAGAACTGCCTTTTCGGAAGCTATTAGAGACCTGGCTCTTCCAGAACAGATCCTCGTAACTCTTCTAAGTGGTCTGTGCCCCTCCATCAGCGCTGGGAATGCTAAGGATAATCATGTGCTATACAAGTGGTGTATAGAATCGAATAGAATAGAATAGAATAGAATAGAATAGAATAGAATAAAATAAAATAGAATAGAATAGGGGAAGCATTTCATTGCTTGATGTTGAACTTCACTCACATCAAGGGCAGGTCTCGCCTCTAAAGGAAATCTTCTTAGAGGCTTTTTATTTAAAGACGCTGGACTCTCACCTACCAAGTGGGGCATGCTTCATCTAGTTTACTCCTAGCTAGCTACCTATATCTACAGCAAGCTCTTCCTGGGGGAGTGGGGTGGGGGCTCAGGGCATTTACTTAGGTCCTTCAAAAAATAAGCTAGTTGTTAAGCTTGAAGCGATTGCTCTTTGGGGGGCCTGCAGAGGGTGGCCAGATCTTATAATTGTGTAATGGAAGGTGCTATGAATGTGGTTAAATAGAATCTTTCTACTACAAGTTTAAAAATCAAGTGGCAGAAAGTGGGGATTTTTGAACCCTAATTATATCAAACAAGTAGTGTCACCACGTTTTTGCCATTCAAGGTATAGCCACTATCGTGTAGGGCATAAATTGGGACAAAAACAGATCCCAGCATCATAGAAACTATGGGGAATATTTACAAGGGGATATCACCACCAGAAACACAAAAGGAGCATAAGGGGGTATACAGTCACATCGCCGCCCACTCAACAGTCTACAAACACAATTAGACCTGACCAATTCTGAACAACTGAATACATTCTAAAAATAACAGGAGTTTGTAGAACATTTCAAAACATCCTCAAAGGCAAGGCACATTACCAATAGCCTAGTGTCCAATTGTTATATTTCAAAAGAAAAATGTCAGTACACCACATCTCATATGAAGTAAAGATTTTTGTGTCCGCACAAAGTTTGTGAAAAAATGTGAGAAAAGGAAGAATGTACCTCACGGTAGTAACACCAAGGGGGCTGGCTGGTTGGTACTCACTAGCTCACCCACTTATCATCATAAGTAACTTTCTTACCCAGAAAGAAAAGAGCGTGCTGCTTCATAGAGTTCTCAGAGGTGAGGAAAGGAAAAGAAACAGTGACAAAACATGTGTAAATGCACTGTCAGTGCTTGTGTCACTAAAGTGCACCACACCGAGTGGTTGCTGCCATCCCTCGTACCTACAACCCACTCTTCAGGGGATCACGCACAAACCGGTCACGTGTCCCAGTGACAACTACGATCATCAGTATCACCGCTACCGAAGACCATCTTCGGGATGGAGTACAAAGCAGCCAGCTATACGTAGTAGCGGTGATACAGACAATCGCAGTTGTCACCAGGAAACGTGACTGGTTGACGCGTGATCCCCTGAAGAGTGGGTTGCAGGTACAAGGGATGACAGCAACCACTCGGTCCGGTGTGAGTCACAAGTGAGGTGAATACTGGTTACCCTGGCAGCCCTGATGAAGTTGCATAAATAGGCGGAAACTAAAGTTGTTGACTTTTGGCTTGTGAAAATGGCTTAAATTAAACCATTCTGTTAAGTGAGGACGCTCACGGCACCAAATAAAATTACATTTAGCAAGTGAGTGGTACCTCATTTTAAATTTGAGAATTGCATTTCTTTTCTCACGGGGACCAGTAGTAGGTGTTGTTAAAATGTGCAACATTTGCAATGTATATTGTTTGGTATAAAAATATTGGTCATAAACATATCCTTTGTGGAACTTTCAAATATGAACATAAAACAGAAGATGTTCTACAACGTTAATGTACATTTTACATGATTAGGTCTGATATTTATTCAGTTATCAAATATTGTTATACCATCCATTTTACAAAAAAATTCAAACAGCTGCATATTTTGAACCATAAAAGCCCTTAGGTAAAAATGCATGAATCTGATTTCAAAACATTCTGTGATTTCTTTAATTCTCTTACACCTGCTACAATCCTCAACATCTTGGTTCATAGGTTTTTAGCACTTTGTGCCAGTGAATCATTAGTATTGATGTGATCTAACCAGGCACCCACTATTTTATTTCACAAATTAGAGCGGGCCTCCAACCCTGAGCAGTGGCCAGGATGAGGTGAGGCTTTCTCCCAAGCATTTTTGGGTGAGTAAAAATAAATAAAAAAACATATCTCTATCGTTTTGGAGAATGACCTATTGGCATAAAGAAACATATGGCGCAAAAATAATAGAAATGTGTGTCTGTGTTCTACCTATTTGTTGTCCCTTGTTGTGTATCTTCCTTTTTAGGAAAGAATCCTAAATACTTTATGAAACAGACATCCCCCATCTGGAAAATCCAATGTACGGTAGGATGTTTGGTATCATTTATTTGTGTTAATTTTTGCTTTTTTCACTAAGCTTAGGTTAAGCTTAATTGCAGTAGTGTTTAAGAGGTCCTGACGAAAGCCCGGTTGGCTTAACTTTCCTACAATGGCTGAAACATGTTGACCAAATACCATCCTTAATAGACAGTTATTGTGTCAAACTTTCTCACACTCATTTTAATTTTGACACCATGATTTTCCCTAATAAAGTTTTCCTTAAATCATGGTAGCCAATTTTACATCTCACTTTTTGATTCTTTTTGCACACATTTTTTCTCACTGCAATTTAACATCCCACACCATTCCAAACTGATTTGATTTTTGGTACGATCCATCACTGGTGGTTCCTTGGGTTTGGAGAAGCACATAATTCCAACAGGTGTGTGGCTCCCTAACCGGACCATCTTTGGTTCTATCCCAGATGATGAAGCTCTGCCATATGGGTGGGCTGATGGGATTCATTTCCTTTTTGTTGTACACACTTTACAGGTAGACACAGAGTCCGTCACATTTTTCCTTTGCCCCCATAAGTTGTACAGACCATTGACAGTCCTTTTGTGTTGTCATATTTATGAGCCCCTTGCATCGCTGTTGCATCACTTTTTGTAACGTAATGGCTGCGCAAATCACCAAATCATATTTATGAGGCCACACACAGACACTTTGCCTGGCTTTGAATGGCGTCATAAATATAGAGTAAGGCAACACAGCGCAAGCTGCTACATTGCCTTATTTTGCAGTAGGGAGGTGTTGCATGGATGTTGCAATGGGTGTTCCCACACAACACCCATGGATTTTGATGCGTTCCCAGATTTTCCACGACCATGTAAACCTGGAGAATTAGCTTTATTCCTCTTTCTATGTGTGCTGTGTTCTGCAGCACACATAGAAAGATGAAAAAGCCTGTCAATCTTGTTTTTCTGTAGAACGGTGCCTCTTCCTACAGAAAAACAATCCTACATGCAACGCAATCACCCTTGCACCATCTTGCAAGTGTTCCTGCGTTAGCATTAGGATGCCCAAAAGGTGCCAGAACCGAGGGAAAGGACAGGAATACGCCGTACGCCACAGATGCAGTGCATACCTGCCCTTTCTCTTTGATGCAGTGCAGCTCAGCACAGTGACTTGGGGGCATATTTACGGGGATTTTACTTTATGGTTCTCAAATTGGCCCATTTATGACAACATGAGGTTAGTGGCCGGGTTCTCAAGTTCAAGATTAGACACTTGAGCCTTGTATTTGTATCTTAACAGACTTTAATGAAATACAGTATTTTTTCATACATGGTCCTTTGTTTGTAAGTCTCAGGTCGGTTTCATCAATTTCATTCTTAGTTCGCCTTTTTGAAGTATTTTTCATTGCCTTCATTGCATTAAGCCTGGGATAGGACACTTTTCCAGCAATAGGTAATAACTTCATCTTTCTGTTTCTTATGGTCTTTAGGGCTCTTTTGGAGGATTTTTTTTGGCCATAACTTTTCCTTTTCGGAGTGAATTGCCATAGTCCTTAATTTTAGAATGAAATCCTTTTAAATAGTTTTCTCTGCCTTGAGGTTCATTCTATACACGTGGCACATCTTGGCTTATTGACTGTACTGTTTCCTGGTATTTTGGGGATTTTATCGTTTTACTTATTATAATACTTCCCCCTGTCTTGGTAGTGGTACTTAAAGGTTTCTAATGTTTTCAGACTTTTAAATACACTTTAAATAAAGGTTGAAAACACCAAGAATGTAGTTGGAGGACACTGTCTAACTCACTAAGGTGTTGCTAGTTGTCGTTTTTAAAGAGAAGTATTCAATTAATACGAATTATATATTTTACATTGTTTTATCTTCTTTGCATGAATTACCTTATCAGCCTTGAGAAAGTCCAAAGATATGAGGAAACTCGTTTCAGCTGATTCATCTGTATCTCATAATTAACAGCATATTCGTATCTTGTTTTTGGCTGAATCAACTGTTTTAGAACAACCATTAATGGGTATTGAAGTTACCAAGAGTAGGGAAACACATCAATTGATTACAACATGTAATATCTGGACTTTGTGCTTGTTAAAGGAACAGTCAATGGTAGTAAACCTCCTAGAATACTGATTATATTGGTTTATGATAGGGTGTAAATCTCACAGATCTTTACATATTTACATGCATTTTGAGTGCCCTGTTGTACATTCTGTGAAGATTCTGCACAAAAACAAACCTGTGAGGCGTTTTCCTCTTTTTATGTGTGAAGCAGAACACAGCACACATAGAAAGAGAAAAAGCAAGACAAGGAGAAAATAAAGATATTTCTCCTCATTGCACCTCTCCTGGGGAGGTTTATATTTTTGGTGCATCCCCAGGTTTACAAGGTCCTGTAAATCTGGGGATGCATACAAATTCATGGGTGTTGCGTGGGAACACCCACTGCAGTGCCCATGGAATGCCTCTCTAGCGCAGAGTAAGGCAATGCTGCGATTTGTGCTGTGTTGCCTTACTCCATATCTATCAGGGTGGACTTTTCCAGTGGGGAAAGGGTGAAGACTGATTTGCAAATGCCAGGGTCCAAACTGGAATGGCATGGCAAGCAACACAATTATGGATTTAACCCAGATCTGTGATTGCGGGTGAATGTGTGACAATGTTCAGCATTCCTTCCATCATCCTTTTGTGTTGCAATATTTGCCCTAAGTGAAGATGGATATGTCCAGATGTGGTTACCTTGCTCGCTATGCCATTGAATTCAAGCTAGCCCAGCTGATGAGGGGTGATACCCCGATACCGGTCCCAGGATGCTTGTTTTCTGACTTAGGGAGCAACTGGCCTGGCAGTTCGGGCTGGACTCTTCGCATGGGGAGCAGCCAAGACTGATTTGCATATGGATGGATCCAAACTGGAATGGTTTGGCGAGCAAAAAAATGATGGATTTAACCCTGATCTGTGAATGGGGTTGAATGTGTGACAATGTTCAGCATTCTGTCCTTCATCTTTTTGTGTTGCAATGAACACACACACTACCAAAGACAGATGCGTGCGCGTAAACCAACAGGATGTACATTTCTTTTTTATTATGAACTTCTACAGCCATCCCAACTCTCGCTGGTGTTTTGGGCTCTCATTTCAGTAACACGGTAGGACGGCACCCCCCAATTGTGGCCTTAGTAAGAGGAAGTAGCCGATAGTAGATTCTGGGGTGGCCTGGGGAGTGGATGGATAATAGTGAATGGAGAGAGAAGGGGGCAAGCAAGAGTGCCAGTTTGAGGGGGAAGTAGGAGAGACTATCGCTGCCTGGGAGAGAGGGCAAGAAGAGTGTCTGGGAGGCAGTTCAGGGGGATTTGGATGACCTGGGAGTGGAATGGTGAGTTCCTGAGGTGGAGGGGCACTCAGTAGGAACCCTGGCAGCCTAGGCGGGGGAATTTATTCGAGAAAGAGAGCGGACTGCCAAGCCTCTTCTCTTGCTGCTTCTCCTCTCCAGGTTCCTTCACCTAGGGTCAGTGACTTACACAGTAGATTCACACCAAAGATTCTTGGTGCTTGTTAATCAAACATACCTATGCAGATTTAAAAGGGTAATTCATCACTAGATTGGAATCATTTCAGTTATTTCCTCAACTGAGTTAATCAAATTTCAGTGTGGAGAACAAAAGGGAGGGAAACAGCTCTGTCAGTCTGTCTACATTATTAGCAGTGTGGGACAGGACCTAGGTACATCGAACAAATGTTGATGGACAGAGGAGAGAGCGAGGTTAGGAGAATTTTAAGGCAATGAAGTCAGGTTATTTTGGCACATAGCTTTATGAACTATCACCATACCTTTGAACAAGATTCGGCTTTTGTTTGGAAACCAGTGTAGCTTTTTTTAACACTGCTGTGATGCTGGTGTGAAGCACATATTTAAGTAAGTTGGCAATGAAGTGGACAGTGGCATTTTGCACCAATTGAACTTGGTATAGAAGGGTTTCTGGGGCAACTAGATAGTATTGTCATAGTCCAATCTAGATGGGACCAGGCCATTCATGACTGCAGTGTGTAAATGTTCATCAATAAAATTAAGTAAGGCTATGAAAAATATCATATGCTAGAAAGAAATCAAAGTTGCATTGAACCATGTAAATATTAAAAAGTATGAGGCACCATCAACAAGAGGCTTGGGTTCTGAATAAAAGTGGGAAAAGCAATCATTTGATGTCAGTCCTCTATGAAGAAAGAAAGCCATTTGAGTGTTGTTCCTGAAACAGCAATCTCTGCTAGCCTGATGATTAAGAACGAAGGTTCAATGGTGGCAAAGGCAGGTGTTGGGACAGGAATGTCCATTGCATAGCATAAGGGTGTGTTCCCCTACTCTGAGTGCCTGCCTGTTTGTATCTGGTATCCTGACATTCCATTTATAGCCCTGGTAAAGAGCTGTAGACATGGGAGGGGTCTGGGGATGTCAAACACCCCATAATAATGTTTGCCACTCTGCCAAATACAGTAGGCAGGTCTCACAAATGAATAGTTTTCAAAACGATAGCTTAGCTTATATCTCCTTCATTCCGAATTAAAGACCAGCACTGCAATGTATAGTAGATTTTAAACTCTTTCATTAATTTTCAAATGATTAGTAAAACTGCTGCTGCATGGTCATCTACAAAAATGAAGGCGATGTCCTCTCTGTATGTTGTGTTAAGTGGGATCTAACTACCTCAGTTTTTGTTCCAGGCCAAGTCCTCTATAACCAAGGAAGGAAGTGCTCATCAGAGTACTTTAAAAGCTGCCGGACGACCATGACTGGTGTATGTATGACTGCCAGTCTCCCATTGGTGATAGAACATTACCTGAAGTCTGGAATACATTGTGGAGAAACATTGTTTCTGCCCTGAAGCACCTAGAAGTCTCCCTGTCTGCATAAGGAAAGCCTGTGCAGGATGGAGCGAGATGCAGTGGTTGCGGTGCACAAAGAGGAGCAGACTCCTCTGCAGAGAAACTAAAGCAGAAGGGGTACCAAACAAAACTACTGAACCATTCGTGCAAAAGAGCGTGGTTCTGTGAAGTACTGCTGGAAAAACAACCCAAAAAAACAATGCCACGCCTAGTATGCGTTTCCACGTTTGGCCCAAACACCAATTCATTTACGAAAATCATTCGCCAGAACTGGCACCTGGTAAAGGATATGGACAAAAACCTTCAAGTCCCTTTTTTCGCCCTAAAAAAGAACACGAGCATCGGACAACGAATCATACGGGCAGCAGACAAACACTCCAAAGAAACCAGGGACATTATGCCCCTTTTGAATTTACAACCAGTAGTCGGACACCAAAAATGTGGTACATGCCAAGCATGCAACTCAACGATTGAAGGGGAGGAAATTGTGAATGGAACAGTCAGGTGGAAACATACTGAATTCTCAAACTGCAAGACCAAAAAGGTGGTCTACGCCGTTGTATGTCCCTGCCCGTTAATTTACATCGGGAAAACCACACATTTATTTATTTATTTATTGAAGTTTTGTATAGCGCTAGCTGGACCCAGAGGTATCAGAGCGCTTCACAGCAAATATACATAAAACAACAACAAGCAGGAAATAGAGTCCGTGCAACAGTAACTTGAGCGGAGTAAGGGATGGTGATCTGGCGAGAATCAAATTGTTCAAGGTTCCGCTAGAAAGCTGACTACCATTGTCCCGTATGAGGGTCATCTTAGGCACCAGAGTGTTCAAGGAAGAAGGCTTTGAGTAGCGATTTGAATTGCGGGAAGGAGGCAGTCATTCTGATATGAGGGGGGATGGAGTTCCAGATTCTGGGGGCATTCCCCGCAAAGGATTTATTAGATGTTTTTCGCTTCTGTGATTTCAGAGGGATGAGTAAAAGTGTGCTGGAGCTTCTGAGGTTCCTGGACTGACCCGCCCTTTTGAGTTTAGAAGCCAGGTATTCCGGTTTGCCTGTATGTAGGGCTTTATGAGTGAGGCAGGCTGTGCGGAAGTTGGCTCTTTGGACAATCGGGAGCCATTTCAGTTCTTTGAGTGCTGGGGAGATGTGGTCAAATTTCTTTGTTCCTGTGACCATTCTTGCTGCTGCGTTGAGGGTGGAGGTGAGTGGTTCCAGGTGCGTCTTGGCCGTTCCCGTCAGCACTGCGATGCCATAGTCTATTCTGGAAAGCACAAGTGCCTGGGTGGCCTGTTTCAGGTCTTTGGGGGGGAGGAAGGGTTTGATCTTGTGTAGAAGTTTCAGGTTCAGGAATGCGCTTTTGGCGGTATTAGAGATGTGTTTGTTCATGTCCAGTTTGGAGTCGAGGGTGATTCCTAAGGATTTTGCGGAGTTTGTTGGTGTCAGAGAGACATTGAGAGCATTTAAGGCTTTGAGCCATTCCACTATTTGTGGGTTTTCATCTTTGTTCGATATTAGGAGAACTTCTGTTTTTTCTTCATTCAGTTTGAGGTGGTTGGCTGTGAGCCACTGTTGGACCTTCATGAGTGTCGCATTTAATCTGTGAATGTCTGCTATCGAGGTGGTTTTCAAATATAGTTGGGTGTCATCTGCGTAGAGGTGGAATGGGATGTTGGAGTTCCTTAGGAGTGAAGTGAGGGGTTCCATGTAGATGTTGAAGAGTTGTGGAGAGAGTACTGACCCTTGGGGGACTCCTCTGCTGACGGGGAGGGGGTCAGATTCGAAGCTGTTGATCTTTATTTTTTGGGTGCGGTTGTTCAGAAAAGAGGAGAACCATTTTAAGACTGTCTTTTCGATGCCCGCTCTCTCTCTGAGGGCATTAAGTAGGAGGGAATGATCCACGGTGTCGAATGCAGCCGAGAGGTCAAGGAGGATAAGAAGGCTGCATTCGTTGGAGTCGAGTGACATGTGCAGATCATCTAGGACATTTAGGATTGCGGTTTCGGTGCTGCAGCCCTTCCTGAACCCTGATTGGTGCGGGTCCAATAGATTGGAAATCTCCAGATGTTGGGTTAATTGTGCAAGCACGCATCTTTCCAGAATTTTGGCTAGGAACGGAAGGTTTGAGACTGGGCGGAAGTTGTTCAGGTCAGTGAGATCAAGGCCAGGTTTTTTTAGAAGAGGAGTGACTTGTCCTAGTTTGAGGCAGTCGGGGATGAAGCCCTCTTTCAAGGAGCTGTTGATGATCTTGGCCCAGATTGGGGCTAGAGTGAGTTTCATATCCTTTGTCAGTCTCGAGGGCAGTTGATCGAGGGAATGAGATGATGGTTTGGCGGCAGCGATAAGATTACTTATCAATTCTTCCTTAATCGGCTGGAAGGAAGACCAACGGATAGATGGGATTACAAGGGTGTTGAGGTTGGGTGAAGGATTCGTGCTGAATGAGCGATCAATTTTGGCGATTTTTTCATTGAAGAAACTAGCAAAGTTTTCGCACAGGGTCTTCGATGCTACTATGTTGGATGCCTTAGGGATGGAAGTTTGATTCCTGATGATGGTAAAGAGTTCTTTGGAGCGGTTTTTGGCGTTGTCAAGGGCGGAGCAGAAGAAGGATGATTTTTTGCTTTTGATGTGGGTATAATAATTTTTGCGAGCTGTCTTGAGGTGGTCCCGATGGAGGGTGGTAGGGTTGGTCCTCCAGGTTCTTTCCAAGTATCTTAGATGTCTTCTTTCCTCATTAATGTCAGTCGAGAACCAAGACCTGGAGGGGATGCTTCTGGGTTTTTTTAGTTTCAGAGGTGCGAGCTGATCCAGGGCGAGCTCAAGGTTGGAATGGTAGAGTGAGGTGAGATCTGAGGTTGAGAGGGACTCCTTCGTGTTCGGGAGGAGTGAGCTGAGACCTTCTTCTAGCTTGTCTCGGGGGATTCTAGAAGTGTTCCTGACCCACTTAGGGGGGGCTTGGGTGGGTGGGAGGGATAGGGCTGGCTGAGTAATATGAAAGAGAATGATGTGGTGGTCTGACCAGTCAACCGGTATGATGTGATCGATCGAGATTGCATTTTTGTTCGCAATGATGGCATCCAGGGTCGCTCCTCTGTAATGCGTTTCTTCTGAGCAGTGTTGGATCAGATCATTGGCCTGCAGAAGGGAGTTGAGAGATTGAATCAGCAGGTTAGTGGGTTCGTTCCATCTGAGGTTGAGATCGCCTAGAATTAGATTGTCGTCGCTGTTAAGAGTTGATTGGGTGATGAGATCTGACAGTTGAGTTCTAAATTCGTTGGAGTTGCCTGGGGGATGGTATAGGAGATGGCATTGACGTGAGCTCTGACATTGAGATTTGATGTTGATCGACAGGCATTCAAAGGAACTGTACAGGCCGGAGGGAGCTTCGGAGATGGAGAGGTAATTTTTGTGGATAATTGCTATGCCCCCACCTTTGTGTATGGGTCTGTCTTTACGGATGATTGAGAATCCGGGCGGGACCAGCATGTCCAGAATGGGGAGAGATGCGGTGTTTAGCCATGTTTCCGTGATGAAGGCTACATCCAGGTCATGGGAGAGGATGGCTTCGGCTATTTCCGTTGCATGTTTGACTGCGGACCGGCTGTTGATAAGCATACAGTTCATGGGGGGTATTTCTTTCGCTTTAATCTTGTCGGGTTTGGCTCTGGGTATGGAGGAAAGAAACGGTGGAGGTCTCGTGGCTCTGCTGGGGGGGGGGTTTCTACCTACACCGGTGATGACTTGTATCGAAGAGGAGAGAGTCGAGTTCGTGTGTGGAGCCTGGGCTGACTGGTTCGGGGGGAGTTCGTACGAGGCAACGAGTGCGCTCACTTCCTGGGGAGAGAGGGAGTCGGTAGTTCTTCTGGGAATGATAATTCGAGGTTCCGACAGGTCCTTAGTGCGAGGGTGCAGGGGATCTGGGTCAGGGTGGACCTGGATGGTGTTGGGATAGTCATTCCTGGTGAGGGGAGGAGGGATGTGGGGTGGAGGGGATGGAGGAGAGGGCATCTGGAGATTCCCTAAGGCAGATAGGTTTTCTTTCAGGCCTAGGATCAGGGTCGCGATCTGCGCCTCAATAAGGTTCAGGCGATGCGCCATCTCGGGTGAGGGGGATAGGAGGGGGGGATCTCTGTAGGGGGGAGGATCTCTGCGGGGAAGGGGCTGAGTGCTAGTTGTGGTTTGGGAACTGGGGTGAGGGGGGGTGTGGTTTCTTTGGGGATGAGTGGGGGGCTGAGTACTTGAAGTTAGGGAGTGCTGGGGGGAGGACGGGGGAAGGGGGGAAGGGGGAGCTGGGGAGTGAGAGGATGCAGGATTGGCATAGTGGGAGAGCAAGGGGCGTTGTGGAGGCTGGGATGGATCTCTAAGGGTGGCGGATAGGTAGCTAGTGGTGTTTTGGGAGCTGGGGAGCGGGGGTTTGGGTGTCCTTTGGGGATGAGAGGATGGATGGATAGTGAGAGGATGGGAGTGTGGGGTGAAGGCCGGAGGCTGGGAAATAGGGGGAGCTGGGGCTGATGGTGACATCTGATTGGTGGCGAGACTAAGTGACGTAGTGAGGGGCTGTCGGGGTGGCGGGAGCATGCTCTGTGGACCGGGAGTTAGTGCGGAGCTAGTAGATGGGGAGGGGGTGCTTTTGTGGGGGTAATGGATAGAGGCCATCTTGAGTTAGAATGGTGCCATTCTCATAGATGGTGATGGAGATGTCTCCGGTCAGAGATTGTTGGATCAGAGGGGCGATGGTTAGTTTGCGATTACGTTCGGTGAAGGTCGTTTTGGAGACGGGGAGGGATGAGTAGAAGGTGGTTGCCCAGACGTCAGGTCTGTTGGTGTGGAAAATGAGGTCCATTTTCCTCTGTCCTCTGGTAGTGCAGTGGTAAGTGTCAACAACTAGCGTTTCGGGGTAAAGTCTAATTATATTCTTTTTGAAGCGTTTTTTTGCTTTGAAGGAGAGGTTGCGTGGGAACGTTATAGTGAAGGTGTTCTGCCCTTGGGGAGAGAGGTGAGTAGAGGAAGGGCAGAGATGTGTGTCTGGTTGTGCAGTCGGTGGCATCTTAGCTGGGCTGAGGGGGAGGCAAAACCTCCGGGGTAGGAGATGGGTAGGATCGGTTTAGAGGTAGAAGCGTGGTAGAGGTAGCGGGGATGCGCAGGGGGAATAGTGTCGCGTGGATGGTTGCGCGGGATGTGGTTGGAGTAGGCGAGGGGGGCAGGGGAGGGCTGGCCAGTGGAGTAGGGGGTTAGCGCCGGGTCTTGGGGGTGTTAGGAGTCAGAGAGCGGTGGACAGCATGCCCTGGGGTGAGCTGAGTCATAGGAAGACGGGCGTGTTGTAGGGTAAGGTAGGGGACAGGTCCCTGGAGGAAGAGGCCCGTTGAGTCTTGTAGGTGCTGGTCTACTGCGGGTACTGGGGGAGGCACTGTCACTTGGTGCCTCTGAGGTTCCTAGGTTGGGAGAGATGGATACGCTGATGATGGAGTCTTAGTCAGCCCGGGTTCCCTGGTCAAATTGCTGCCTTGAGTGGGCTTATCTTCCCAGAAGTTAAAGACTTTGAGCTGGTAGTCTGACTTGGGAAGAGCAGGATCCTGAACCCTGCTCAAATATTGGGGTTTAATCAGGTCCAGGAGCAGTGTTAAAACTGGAGAATCAGGACCCTTTTGTAGGTATAGAGATGTCCCGGATGGCGGCCATCTTAAAGTCAGGCAACCCTGTATGAGGGCGAGTGATGAGTATTAGCGTTGGGGGCATGGGGAGGCGCCCCTGTGAAGTGCCCTTAGGGATCGTTAGCGGAGGCAGCGTGGAGCGTGGGGCTTATTTCTTGATTAGGCTCACCTGTGCCCTTTTTTAAGGGGTAGTTGTTATTGGCAGTCGGCCATTTTGGGGCCAGGCAGCCCAGCCGGTGGTGATGGTCGGGACCGGAGCGAGGTCCGTCTTGGAGCGTGAGGTCTGCCGCCTCTCGCCTATGCCCAGCTGCGGTGCCTCGGTGTTGCTGGGGCGTCGCTAAGTTTGCCTTGCTTTAGGCGCTGTGTCTAGCGGTTCTGGGCTGCTCCCTGCCTGGTGTCCCGATGAAGCCGTCGCTGGCCGCCACCTCGTCGTTGCCCCACTGCAGGTACGAGCGGGGGGAGGGGGGAGGGATTTGCTGCTTGCTGGGGTGCAGGGCAGCGCTCTGGGGCATGTCCCGACCTGGAGGTCGAGGGGACTCTCGCGACGGTCGCGACGATCCTCCTTGGCGTGTCTGGTCAGGTTGCCCCGTCTTCTGGTTTTTTTTTTTTTTTCTCCGTGTCCCGGGGGGAGTCGGCTTCAGTGTACCGGCGTGGGGGGTGTTGTAATGGGGTCGCTCCGGTCGGGATTTGCACCAACAGTGATCCCTTATCCCGGAGCTCGCCCCTCTTACACCCTCCTCGCGGCCATCTTGCAATGAGATCAGGCAGAGAATAACACAACACCGATCAAGGATTAAAAAGAATGTACCCAATGTACCTCTTGTCACCCACTTCCAAGTAGTACAGCACACGGAAAAATATCTTAAATGGACAGTACTGAGTGTGATCAAACCTAACCACAGAGATGGTGATACGGAACGGATACTCCTCCAAAGAGAGGCTTATCTAATCATGCGTTTTAATTCAGCTTGCTCAGGACTGAATGAGATGTCCGAAATTAATATACTGTAGAAAATCACAACCTGTAATACTTTGTCACCAGGCTTCTTAAGTATTACACTGAGAATTGCTAAAAATGTTGTACCACAAGTTTCATTATTCCTGCCACGCAAGTGCCATAAAAAATGTAGCAGGTCACTTTGTGAGTGATATCCACCATTGCATTGTTATGCACTTAAAAGAAAGAGGTTCGTAGTACATAGCCAGTAATACATTCCAACACAAGCACATTGAGTGATATTATGAGATTTGTCATAATAGTTTACTTGGGTGTATGATTTCACCAGTTAAACTTCAATACCGACACCCCCAGCGCCTTTAGTGCGATACCACATGATCAAATAGTTCACCCTGGGAGCGGCTTCCACTTCCGCTTTACTGAATCGCGCTGATAGGGGAGAGACGCTTACTGGGAACTACGTTGAAAAATTAGGCAAGTTCCTTTATTAAATTATTGGTCAGTAATAAGCATTCTTAATGAATCTACTCGAGAATTGAGGTACTTATATGAATTTTTGTTGCTTGTTTTTTTAACGCTACTTTTAAGATCGCGTCCCTAACACGGCCACACGAAATTGAGTACAAAGAACACAGTGAGTTTCTGTGTTGCCTGTCAGTTATGGTTTAAATGGTTATGTTTATGTGGCTGGCGTTGTACAGACGCAGTTACAGTGTGGTGTACACTTCATATTTTGAGTGGAACTTGATGAATAGATGAGGGCTCCGTCCACGCCTAAACCGTTCCCAGTGAGGTATGTCTCTATTATCATTGAAACCCTGCACACAGTGGACCTTTGTCTTTCACAGCTTTTCACAAGGTATGCATGGGCTGAAAATTTGTTCCGCTTGCGGAATTTGCGTATTTTTGGCAATTTCACGGTAAACGAATTGCGTGAAATTGCTTAAAAATCCGCAATTCACTAGTTGGCAAGTTTTTTTTGCTTGGTCGCGCTTCAAAAATACAATCTTGCGCGCGCGGAGTTGACTTACCGTGATTCTGAGTTTGCGAGTTGTTTTCTTCCCGGTTTGCGTGCGCTGCGCCATTTTGGATCTGGTTGCGTGATAGCGCGAGACTTTTCGACCACGAGTACGTCATGGAGTCCCGCCATCTTGCACTGCAAGACTTTTTTGAACGCGAATACGTCATAAGGGCCCACGATCACGCATCGCAAGAGTAAACAATTGCGAACACGTAGATGTGACGCGCAGCTGACATCTGGCGGGAGATTTGAACAGCTCGCTTTTCCGAAGTTGCACAAATTACAATTCTGCACAAGAAATTTATCGCTGGCAGCATAAACCTTCTGAAAATGATGATTTGGATCAGAATAACTCCTCAGATTGACATTTGGCGGCACTTTTTTGTGCAAGGAGTCCATTTTTTGGGGGGTGGGAGGAAGGAAGTGCCCCAGAGTCTCCAACTTCCTGTTCCTGTCCAGCAGACTGCTCCTAGTGCTTTGTCCATGTCCTGGTCACTTTTCATTTGGATCTGGAGCTGGAAGGATTATTACTCTTTGCTGCTGGATATTTGTATTTGAGGACTTTTTGTTTGGATCACTTTTGGATTTGAGATTTTACAAGTAAGTTGGTGTTGTTTGTTTGGGGCATTGCAGTTGCTGCAACTACAATTTATAAACTTTTTCACAACTTAAAAAAAATATATTGTGGGTAGCCACAGTATCCAGTAGGCCCAGGGTTAGTCATGGGTGCATGATACAACTGTTTCTGTGAGTTTTGTTGAACTTAAATATCATTTACGGCATGGATGGCATGGAATTGAATAGCTCTTTGTAATATGTGGAAGTTTTTTTAATTTTTGGGTACGTGTTAAAGCTACACTAGCAAGTAGGCCCAGGGGTAGTCAGTGGTGCATGGACCATGTCTTTCTGTAGGGTCTCTTGAATTTAAACATCATTTAGGGCATGGATGGCATTGGATTGAGGTGATTTTTGTGTGTATTTTGATTTTTTGGGTGTTGTTGGGGCCTGGCCATGTGGGTGGGGGCATTTTGATGCCTGGTCCAGGGCCTGGCCATGTGGGTGGGGGTCTGGGGCCATTTTGAAGCCAGGCCTGCACCCAGTCTGCCTTACTTTCATCCATTATGCCCAGGGGTACTCAGTGGTGCATGGACCAAGTCTTTCTGTGTGGTCTCTTGAATTTAAACATCATTTATTGCATGGATGGCATTGGATTGGGGTGATTTTTGCGTGTATTTTTATTTTTTGGGGTGTTGTTGGGGCCTGGTCCAGGGCCGGGCCATGTGGGTGGGGGCCATTTTGAGGCCTAGTCCAGGGCCTGGCCATGTGGGTGGGCATCTAGGGGCCATTTTGAAGCCAGGCAGTGTGCTTTGTGCCATAGGCCTGCACTCAGTCTGCCTTGCATTCATCCATTATGCCCAGGGGTACTCAGTGGTGCATGGATCAAGTCTTTCTGTGTGGTCTCTTGAATTTAAACATCATTTATTGCATGGATGACATTGGATTGGGGTGATTTTTGTGTGCATTTAGATTTTTTGGGGTGTTGTTGGGGCCTGGTCCAGGGCCTGGCCATGTGGATGGGGGCCATTTTGAAGCCTGGCCATGTGGGTGTGGGTCTACCGGCCATTTTGAAGCTAGGCAGTGTGCTTTGTGCCATAGGCCTGCACCCAGTCTGTCTTGCTTTCATCCATTATGCCCAGGGGTACTCAGTGGTGCATGGACCGAGTCTTTCTGTGGGGTCTCTTGAATTTAAACATCATTTAGGGCATGGATGGCATTGGATTGGGGTGATTTTGTGTGTATTTTGATTTTTTGGGTGTTGTTGGGGCCTGGTCCAGGGCCTGGCCATGTGGGTGGGGGGTGGCATATTGAGGCCAGGCAGTTTTTGCCATAGGCCGGCAAGCTTGCGGGCCAGTAGGCCTAGGGTTATGAATGGATGCATGTAACAACTCTCTCTGTGTGGTCTCTCTTCTACTAATTTAAACATCCATTTTTGATTAGAATTGCAATTTCTATTTTGGGTCTTTCCGTTTGTGGGTGTGTTGTGTTAACTTTATAATAATAAATGCCTAGTTGCAATACGATTAATTGAAGCATGACATATGCAACATTTTAACTGATGTTCCTCTGGCTTCTTTGCTATTAGGTGCACAAAGACTGAGAACCAGGAGGAATCATCCTCATCATCATCACTTGTTGTAGTGCTAGGAAGAAGTCCTGCTACTGTGTGTGCACAACGTCACGTGACGTCACGTGTGGTGGCCACAGACAACTCTGCAACTCGTGCAACTGCGTCCTGCTGTTCTGACATCTGAAGAAGATGGGCCCAAAGAAAGGTGGCCGTAGCTCCTCTACCAAGAAAGTTGCCAGTGCCACTACCAGTAAGAAGGAGCAGAAGAAGCAAGTGGCGCCACTTACCAAGGAGACTGGTGTGCCGACAGACACTTTTTTGGGGGGAAAAAAACAACACCTGCAGCAGCGGTGTCCGCCGGGGACCAAGCTGGGAGCAGCACCTCCGCTTCATTGGTCTCAGTGCCACCACGCCAAGTTAGGCCCAAGCCCATGAGTGCCGCAGAGGCAGGCACTTTAATTGCTCTTTCACCATCAACCAGTGATGTTGGCGTTGACTCATCGCAAAGTAGCATCCAATCAACGCATGGTGTAACTCATCTGACGAGTGTTCAACCACAGCCGCAACGACAACCACAGGTGCAGTAAGGAGAGGCGCAAGGAGAGACGCAAGGAGAGGCACAAGGAGAGGTACAAGGAGAGGCGCATGGAGAGGCGCATGGAGAGGCGCATGGAGAGGCACAACTGCCCACAATGCTTGTTCCTCCAGAAGTAGGGGCACATCAGGAAATCGAGATTCATGAGGAGGTATCAGCCGAGCAAGCCACTCCTCCTAATGATCCATTGTCTCCCAGATCCCCAGCAAAGAAAAGGTCAAAGAGGGCTAGTACAAGTTCTTCTTCAAGCCCCCTTCCTTCTGATGATCTAGATCTTGATTGGCACCCACCAATGCAGTCTGAGAGGGAGGCACGCCATGAGCCGACAAAGCTAGGTCAAAGGAAGGTTCCCGCAAGGCTTTCAGCTATGGGTGATGACGAAGAAGAAGTAGAAGTGGTGTATTCTGCTGCTGATGAACAGTCAGACAATGACGACCCAGTCATCACAGTCGTCACTCCAGCAGGCATGCAGCAGACAGACATTTTTACCCTATCCAAAAATGCTGCTGTGCAGGATGTGTGTGGCGTGGCACCACTGGTACCACCACCAACACAGGTAACTACTACACCAACACGACCTACAGTTTCCATATTTTCTCGTCAGAAGGGCCGGCAGGGACCTCCATCCAGCTCAACCTCCATTACCTCAAGTAGTGGTGCTCTAAGTGCACAACAGAGTCAAATTCCACCACGCCCATCCTCCACTTCATCTGGCATTGAAAGTAGCACCTCCACCACCACCAGAAATCTCAACTCCCCAGTATGGGACTTCTTTAGTATTAGCAAAAATGCGGAAAACCTAGTCATTTATTCGAATTATAAGCAAGTAGTTAGTCGGGGTAAGCTTGGTACCAACTATGGTACCGGAGGCCAGAGAGGTCATCTCCAAAAACACCACATTATCCAGTGGGAGGCGCACCTAAGTAACATCCGGAAACCCAAAAGTACAAATCCAAATGTATCCATTGATATTGCATCTGATGACGAGGAGTTGATCGTGCAAGGGGGAGGTGAAGAACCGAGAGACATTTTTTCTGGTACACACAGTACCCCTGGCAGCAGCACTGCAGTGGTAGCGCCCACACCCTCCTCTACCCCAGCAACATCTAGGAGGCAAAGTAGTCTGGTAGAGACACAAATGCCAAAAAGTACATCAATGAGCCTAACTGGGTTGAAGAAGTCTGGATCCTCATCACATAGGAAAACGGTCCAGACCACCATTAAAAGCATGTTTTGGTGGGAGGCGCCATTTGAACGCAACCACCCAACGGCACGTCTGTATAATGCAATGCTGGCTAAAATGTTAGCGCTGGACCTTCTCCCTTTTTCTTTCGTGGAAGGGGTGGGTTTTCTAGAAATTGTGGCAACAGTCTGCCCTAAATGGAAGGTTCCTAGCTGGTCCTATTTTGCCAGAGTTGCGGTTCCAGCACTACATCACGATGTGCTGGACGTGATTGGGGTAGCTTTGCAGAAGAGTGCTGTTCACACTATCCACCTGACAACAGACATGTGGACCAGTTGCCAAGCCGCTGATTACATGTGCATCACTGCACACTGGGTCTCTTTTGCGGGGGTTAAAGAGAAGATAGCTGCAGGTGTTAAAAGTGTCACAATTTTTCAAGCTACATGTAAACATGCAACAGTAGCCATGTTTGCCATGGAGAAATCTCATACTGCAGTAAACATTTTGGAGGAGTTTAACAGTAAGTTCTTTGAATGGCTGCATTCAAGAAAGCGCATGATTGGTTATGTTTCCACGGATAATGGCAGTAAAATAGTTAAGACCATGTCTGATGGTGGCTATTTCAGAGTGCCGTGTTTGGCGCACAGTATTAACATTGTTGTTCAAGATTTCTTGAAAAAAGAAAACACAGTCAGCAAGTTACTGACCACCTGCCGAAGAATCTGCACACATTTCAGCCATTCTTTTAAGGCCTCAAAGCAGCTGAGGATCATTCAACGTGACCGTAGAGTGCCAGTCAGAGGACTCATCCAGGAGGTGGCAACACATTGGAACTCAACCTTCTACATGCTTGAGCGTCTGTTTGAGCAATACTTGGTAATCAATGAGTGTGTCTTTAACGCACGGGGTGCTTCTATGAAAGACATGAGGCTAGAGGTGGATGAATGGGACCTAGTTAAAAGCCTGACATATATGCTTCATCCTTTTGAGGTGTTCACACGTGAAGTCAGCAGGGAGGACTGTACTTTGGGCAAAGCTATTCCATTGTTGCCAATTCTAGAGCACCAACTGAAGGCGGGTCTTCAACGTTCGGAGTTGATGCTGAAAAATAAGACGCATATCAGTTGGCGGAGAGCCTATTAAGCCGCCTAGGTGACAATGAAAGGCTTAAAGCAATACATTCAGAACAACATTACATTTGTGCCACTATTCTGGATCCACTGTACAAAAAGGCACTGGCCAGCAATACATTCATTCCTTTTTATGAAGCAGATGTTTCCAAGTACAAACATTGGCTATCTCTGTCAGCCACTCGGTTAGAAAAAGAGCGGCAGGAAATTGAAGGAACAACTACAAGTACTACTGAAGCAGAAGGCCATCCGGCATCAAGGTCCACTTCTGTGGCCGAAGGCAGTCACTTACCCTCACAGCGGTTACCGACAGCAGCAACCGTATCATATTCATCACCTTCACCAGGCCCAGCCATAATATTGTCGGAATCGGATTGGATAACTCATCATGGGTTTGCTCGTTCCAGTGTTGATGCAAAGGCAACAGATGGTACGCAAAGTGGAGCACCCATGGAGGACCTTGAGTGGATGGTGCAGGCCTATCTGGATGACCCAACAGAGGTCTTCTTTGATCAGAACCCATTGGTGTATTGGTATGGGAAAAGGCCTCAATGGCCACTGATCACCAAGCTGGCTATAAATTATTTGGCTTGCCCACTCGCAAGCGTGTCTTCTGAACGTGTTTTCAGTGCTGCTGGTGCCATTGTAATTTCAAAAAGAACCCTCCTCTCGCCCAAAAATGTGGGGAGGTTAACACTGATCAAGATCAGCACTTCATACCACCAGATTACAAAATTCGTGAATCCACACAGGAAGAAGAGGACACCGACTTAGGTGACGGAAGTTCTACTCTGTTAGCTGACCTACTCCAGGTTCAATTCACAGAGTTTGCGGACGAGCTCTACTTCCCTGACACCTAGGCTTGAAATACTTGCTTTTTTTTCATCCTTATTCACTTTTAATTCGGTGTGTCTTTCTTTGTTTTGCAACTTTTAGCACAACAAAACTCTATTCACAACAAATCCATCAGCAGCACTGTCTTCGTCTTATTTCCATATTGAAGGTGACGCTGTCTGCATTCCTGAAATTCACAAGTTCACAACTCAGTCATGCTCCTCTATCCTCCTCCTCCAGACTCCCCCTATCTATTTGTTTCCCTCACGGCAGATGGCCGGATTACGCAGAATCAAGAAACTGTCGCTATGCTGACTGTTACTTCTGAAATTGACATGAGAGGCTGCCTTGTGGCCCTTCACATAAGAATACGATGCTGACAAAAAGTGGAACAGGTAATGAATGATGAGATGGCATGCAGTGGACAACACTGGCTGTCTGGCTCTGATGAAAGCAATTGCTGTTTGTTTGTTGTGCATGAAATGAATCCTATGTGTTCTGTTATTATTGAATCTTTTACACACTAAATGTAACTCAAGTCTACTCTGTTTTTACATTGTTTAATGCAAATTGTACTTCTACTGCAGGGGCCACTGCGTTGCATTTTTTAAGATGGAAAATGTCCTTGGACTCACTGTGTCTGCATGAACAACATTGAGTTTGCTAATATCATGATGATGATGATGAGACTTGATGATCAAAGATACATAATATCTTTACAGTCACTCACTGGGATGGATGGATCATCATCGTCGGTTTACGGAAGAACTATTGCCATTTCGTGAGTGGCAAACAGGTAAACAAGTTAACAACAACAACAGCAGAACTACATGTCTGTCTAGTCGTGGTATGGAGTGGTCGAGCCAGTGTAGTGTTGCTATGCCAGAGTCCAGACAGCAGTTCATGTAAAATTGCGGCTATGTGGCTTGCTGTATAAAATTGGATCTGTTTTGTCTGTCTGTGTCAAAGAGGTATGCTACATGGAGGTTGGTTCACTCAGTGGTGCCTGCCTTGACCGTCTGCATGGCCCTGGCCTGCTGTGTTGTGGTATATAAATAAATAATACCGGATCTATTTTTGGATGAATGAATGAATAACAGATAGCTCAATAAAATAAGAGTCAAGATTCGAGGTAGTAGGAGTTTCTGCAGGTTTATTACAGCATAAGGACAGGATCAGGACAACCTGCATAGGATGACCCAGCAGCTGCTGGGGCTTGGTCTGGGATGAGCGCGGTAACTTTTAATAACAATACATTGACTTATATACATAGCGCAAACACATAGCATTACATTGCAGTAGGCGTAACAGTGGGTGGAGCAGAAGGCATGACGCGTAGCAGTCGCGAGAGATAACAGTAAAAGTAGGTGTAACTGGGAGTATACATAGACATGTGATGAAAACGTAACAGAATATGTCATGAAATGGGGCGGAAACATTGGAGGGGGCTACCTAAGGAGCCGGGACCTCTAACCTAATGGTGCGCGAAAACTGGCAATGACGTATTACTAGGAGAAGCTGGGGGCTACGAACTCTGTGCTAGGAGCAGAGACTAAAGTCTGGAGGGTCGGAGCGACATGTACCTAAACCCTATCTGGTATCTGATGTTTAGGGAACATGTTGATATAAACTAGAAGTCATGAGGGGAAAAGCTAACTTGATTCTAAGACTGGACCATACATTATTCTGGATGTAGTGCGTGATGAAGAATATTAAATGACCATTAATACAGTATTTCTCTAACGTGGAGCCGAGTAGGCTAGACAATGACGGAAACTATTGATGCAGTTCAGTAGCTTAGGAATGCAGAAGAGGAGGACTGAACTGATAGCTGGAATCATAACATACTTTTGGCAGACTCAGAGGCAGAGCCAAGCTGCACCGGGCACTGCGAGGCAGGAAGTAAGTGAAGGGTCGAGGATACAGGTGGGGGCTGTATCGCTCCTCAGCGAGGCTCTCAGGAGACAGGAGCTGAATCCAGGGTCCGGGCCCTTTTGAGGCCTAGAAACGGGGACTTTATAATGAAATAACGTGCACACTGAGAAACGTGGCAACATACTTTACATAGGCCTGATATTCGTAGTATTCACGAGGACTGGAAACTGACATATCAGAGGTGGACACAACTGTAATTGCGTCATTAATCGGACATGGGGAATAACATATGCATATTGGTCATGCACACATAACATATGATGGATGAGGCGTAGGGACACAGAACATGGCAAAATTTACTTTTCCACATTCCCTCCTTGTCACTACGTTTCCATCAGGAAACATCAATTTTCATGATACCATCTATCATTTCATACAGTACCATTTGCTCGTCTCGAATTGTCTTGGAACGGGATTTAGAACGGGGCTTGGGACTAGGAATACAAGAGGTAGCACACATGCTGCAAATCGCAGGGCCACATTGTATACAGAGGCAGCAGCTAAATATGATCGCTACTGCAATACCTAAAAAGGACAGGACTTTCCATCCCCATGCGGAAATTATATTCCAGAACCAACCTGACCATGTCCAGGTGCCTGGATCTTGGTGTAACAGATGGGCAATTTTATGGAGTCTGGTTATAGCTGAATAAACAGACGGCGCGTTATTTGGAATGAAAATGCAGCAACTAGATCCGATGACTCTACAGGCCCCGCCCCTATCGGCCAGTATGACGTCAAGGACGAGACGATTTTGCAAAACGACAAATCTCATAGCAGATTGTTCTTCGGTTAGATTACCTAGAGCAGAGGCAGTCTCATTTACTACAGCTTCAAGGGTTCTTGTTAACCTACGGATCAGTTTACTATTCTGGACAGGTCCTACAAAGAAGAAGAAACCTTTATTGAAATCTGTATACTGTTCTAGAGTAGTTTCAGTATAATCGACAATTGGGGACTCCCTTCTATGTCTAATGTGTACTAGATGTGTGTTTCTGTGATAATCAGATGGGGCTAGGAAAACAGGTGGTAGTAGGAAAGCAATGTAACAAGTTCCCTCCCAATCGAGGGGCAGACGGACATATGCAGTTTGACCACAAATAAAATAAGAATGACGTGAAGCTTTGAAAACAGATTTCCCACTATCACTATACTTGACAATAGTAGTACATTCACTATGACCTATATGTATGGAACCATAACTACGGACACATAATTCACCTTTGACAGGTAGTACTGAAATAGCAGGTAAGTCTGGAGTAGTATCAGACTGAACATTCAGGACCATGAAATTCGACGAATAATTACCTAAATTATATACTTCATTTTCTAGATCTAAACCTGTTCTGTGGGGGAAACCTTGCTTGTCTGAGAAACATGTACTGTTAAGAAAAGACATATCTGTTGAGGATGACGTTAACGTGGACCATGCTCCACACGAACCATTATGTGAGAATGGATAAGGAAAGAGTGGCAGAACTCCCTTCGGTGTCTGGAAAGGGGGGAGTCGGCCACACACCCAACAATTAGTGGCATTGCTGGTCTGGTGTGAATAATGTAACATACGGATAAATGAGTTGTTGCGCATAGCGAGGCGGTAAGAATATTCGTGAGGAGGCAGATCACTAAACGTGTGCTCTACTGTAGCATTAGCAGACATATTTACATGAGGAACTGGAAAATACAGATAGAACGCATAACTAGTGCAGGAAATCAAAATGCTGATGAATAATACGAAACTTAGAAAAACGATACATCTGATTGAACTTTGACTGACTCTCTCACTATGGGGGTCTATTTTATACATGTCAGAAACAGTCTAACCGTTTCACCTAGGGGAGGACTTATACAATCAAACTGACTGACTTATTTTACTAGACCTGAGCTTTAACTTATACTCCTGCTGCGGAGTTTTCTCTAACAAGGGAGGGGTTGTAATAATGTCTTGTGCGGGACAGTCCTTAAGAGCAATGTTTTGGCAGTCCTTCAAATTCTGGGAATCCTTGGAAATGTTTTTAGAAACTGGTTTCAATCCTTTGAAAAGTTTAACATGAGAAAGGTGGATCCATCCTTTTCTGCCTTCCAACTTGACGGCAGTACGGGTGGTGAGGAGGACCTGACGTGGCTCTTTCCAACGTGGTTCCAGCGGACTTGATCTGTCAAAATTTCTGATCATCACCAAGGAGCCTGGAACGATCTCGTGCGGTGCCACCTCGGTATTGTCTGGAAATGCGGCGGCAACCTGTGAACGACAAGAGTTGAGGGCAGACATCAAGGAAGCTAGGTAATCTGTCAGCATATTACATGAAACATCGGTAATACTTCGGGGTCTAGGAGTACCCCACATGTTAGGGGGGCGGCCGAATACGACCTCGTACGGGGACAGACCTGATCTGGAATGTGCAACCATGCGCATATAAAATAAAGCGACTGGCAGAGCTACTAGCCAGTCCACACCTTTTTCTTTACAGACTTTTGCAATACGGATTTTCAGGGTCTGATTATGTCTCTCTACGAGACCGGCTGCTTCAGGATGGCGTACACAATGAAACTTCCACTGGTACCCTAACAAAAGGGAAACGTGCTTCATGAGTTCGGATGAGAATGGCTGACCGTTATCAGAATATACGACTCTAGGGAGTCCATATCGAGGGAAAAATTCACGAACCAACTGCTTGGCAGTGGTCGCGGCTGTGTAATCTGGGACTGGATATGCTTCTGTCCACCTGGACAAAGCGCATACAACTACAAGGACATACTTGAAACCTCGACATCGCTCCATCTGAATGTAATCCATCTGGAGGACTTCAAAAGGGTGGTCAGGGGGCTGGAAACCACCTTGTTCCACCGGGACACTTTTACCTGGATTAAATTGGCAACATATCATACAGGTACGGACTTTCTGTTTGGCTGCAGCTCGTAAATGCTTGTTGAACCAAATGTTCTGGATACTATCTAACATAGCTTTTTCTCCTAAATGTGCTGGACTATGTGCGGTATTGATAATGACTTGAACCATAGAGTCGGGGAGAAACCATGTGGCTCTACCCTTCGTTAACCATCCTTGATCTGTCTGGACCCCTCCTTGTTCAGACCATTTCTTGATTTCATCGGGGGTAGCATGTAACTGGATATCTATGACATCTTGAGTAGGGTCCTTAACTGTCATGCATGTAATCGGATCTGGGGTATGTGTCTGATCAACTGGAATGTCTGGAGTCTGTGCTGTAAGCTTGGCTGTGCGGTCTGCTAGATCATTACCTTGGGAAATAATGTCTGTAACTTTCGTATGTGCTTTGCATTTCATGATAGCAATGGATGTCGGTAAATGTATGGCATCTAACAGGGCTTGAATAAGGAGACCATGCTGAATCTTGGTTCCATGAGAAGTCATGAAACCTCTCTCCTGCCAGAGCACTCCGAAGTCGTGTACAACTCCGAATGCGTAACGTGAGTCTGTGTAAACATTAACTTTCAGGTTCTTGGCGTGTATACAGGCTTGTGTCAGAGCGACTAGCTCTGCTGCTTGAGCGGACAGGGTATCAATACGGTGTGTTTCAATAACTTCGGTGTCAGTAGTCACTGCATACGCGGCGACTAGTTCTCCTGTACTAGTTCTCATACATGAACCATCCACATAAAGTGTTAGGTCAGGATCTGGTAACGGAATGTCTGTCAGGTCTTGTCTTGGCTTTGTCGTAATATTAACTACTTCCACACAATCATGTGGGTCTGGATTTGAATTAACTGATGGTAACAGTGTAGCGGGATTCAGGACGTTGCAGCGTCTAATTTCTATGTGTGGCTGGAACAGTGTCAATTCATAACCTGTTAAACGTGCAATTGTCAAGTGCTGAGTTTGTATTCGGTTTAAAAGAACTTCTACTGAATGTGGGACTTGTACTGTAAGGGAATGTCCTAAAACTATGGAATCACTTTGTCTGATAGCTAGTGCTGTGGCTGCAACTGATTTGAGGCACGCAGGCAACGCCTGGGCGACTGGATCTAATGTGCTCGAAAAATAAGCACAGGGCTTGTATTGTCCTGCTTGATCTTGTGTGAGAACAGATAATGCTGTACCTTCGCGTTCAGTAACGAAAAGTGTAAAAGGCTTACTGTAGTTCGGTGTAGCTAGAACTGGAGCTTGACATAGGGCTTTCTTTAACTCGTTGAAACTAAGTGTATGGTCAGATGTCCAAGGGAGGACAGTCGATACGGCTGCCTCCTGTGTCGTTAACTGTATCAGTGGCTTGGCTAGAAATGCATACTGGGGAATCCATTGCCTACAATAAGAAGTAAGGCCGATAAAGGCACGTACCTCCTTCTGGGTTCTGGGCTGGGGAAGACTCGCTATTAACTGGATACGGTCTGGTGTCAACTGCCTACCCCTCTTGGACAGCAAGTGTCCTAAGTATACCACTTGCTGAACACAGAATTGAAGCTTCGAAGGTGACACCTTGTGCCCCATCTCGGCTAGAAAACACAGAACTGTAAGTGATGCTCGCTCGCAAGCACGTTCAGAACGGGCTGTGATCAGTAGATCATCGACATACTGGAGCAGGGCAGTGTCAGTTGGCATGTGAATGTTGTCTAGTTGTCTCTTGAGTGCTTGACTGTAAATACTAGGGCTTTCTGTGAAACCTTGAGGAGCGCGTGTAAACATATAGCTCCTTCCATTTAAACAAAATCCGAAAAGAAACTGGCTGTCTGGATGAATTGGAACACTGAAAAATGCATTCTTGAGGTCTATGACAGTGAAGTACATGGCTTCGGAATCAATGGCTGTTAATAGGGAAGAGATGTCTGGGACAACTGGGTACTGAGGAATAATACATTTATTAAGCTCTCGTAAATCAATCACTAATCGATATACTGGGGGTGCATTCGGATCAGTACGTTTCATGACTGGAATGATCGGAGAATTGCATACATTGGAGTCAGTTTCTACAACTACTCCTTGAGCCATGAGCTCGTCAATAATTTTGGATAAGGCTGCTACAGCCTCGGGTGGCAATCTGTACTGTCTGATTCGGGGTAACACTACGCCTGGTTTGAGAGTCACACGATGGGGTGTGATTTGCATATAACCTACATCAGTTGGACCTTGCGCCCATAAGTGCTGCGGAACATTAGACAATCTCGAATCAAAATCTCGTAATACATAGTGACCCTTAAAGTCACGTAGGAACAGACGTATTCCCTCTGGGGAACAGCAAATAACTGCACCTAATTCTTTCAGTGTCTTAATGCCTAACAGATTTTCTGGACATGACTTAGTAAGTAACAGATCAGTAGTACGGGACAATGGACCTACTTCTAGAGTAACTGGCTGGGATATCTCATTAACTATTGGCTTTCCTGAAAATCCAAGGGAAACATTTCTTGAGCCTGAGAGCGGAGCCCCTGGAACTTCGGCATGACTAATTGTGGTCCTACTTGCCCCTGTATCGATCAAAAACTTTCTGTCTTTCCCTAATACTTGACTGTGAACATAGGGACCTTCTTGATCTACAGGTATCTCGATGAGAGGCAAGCCTACCTCCCTCTCTAGGCTGTTTCATGAATATGGCTGGTACTCTGGATACTCTGTCTGAGCATACTGGTACATCTGTGATGTAACGTGCTGTGTTGCAGTGATAGGCTGCGGTGCTGTAACTGTCTGTTGTGCATTCTGTGGCTGAGGAATCTGTGAAACTTGTTCTTGTCTAGGCGGACGTGGTCTTTCTTTAGTCTTACCAGTAGCTATATTATGTTTCAGAACTGCACACTCGTTTATAAAATGACCTGGCTGTTTACAATAATTGCAGTTCCCTTTAACGGGAGCTGCAGGATGACTGGCTTGATTCGGACCCCTCTTCTGACTGTCTTGAGGAACAGTTTGTGCAACTAGCACTTTCATTTTCGTGTCTTTCATACGTTTTCTCTCGTGTTCTTGCTCTTCCCTGATTCTATTCTGGTGATACTGGAGCATCTGGAGCATCTGGGACGGAGTATTTGCTTGCCAGGTGCTTTCGACTTTCAAAACTCGGTTTTTAATTTGTGGACTTGAATTCTCGACTAATTTGGTAACGAAAAGGTGAGGGTATGACTCACTACTTGTCTTGAGACCACTATTAATACTGAAACATTTTTCAAATCTAGAATAAAAATCACTAATATCTTCATCTTGTTTCTGTTTACAGGCTGAGATTGCATCCCAGTCTTCCTTCCTAGTTGTCAATAATCTGGGTAAAACTTGAATCAATAATTCTGGTAATTCTTTACATTTATCTCCAAGACCGGTACCTGGTACTCGTGCCTTGTCTTCAGCTTCTAGAGCTGCCCAATCGATCTTTTTCTCTCCCACCTCCCATTCTTTTTCCTTTAGCTTTTCATACACCCCTGCGGGTAACAGGACCTTTAACATTTTAATGATATCTGGGTAAGTGTATTCTCCCATACGGAGCATGTCTTTTAATTCTCTATGGAACCCTGCTGGATCTTTGTCATGACAGGGAATTAATTTCTTCATTTCAAGAAGTTCCATCTTTGAAATCGGAGTGTATACAAACACTCGTTGCATTTCGCCACCCGTCCCTTGGACTGGGTGGACCTCTCGTAACGGATTCTGTCTGTCTATGTAGAATGGTTTACTTTCTGGGGGTGAGGCATGAACAAAATGCGGGTTCAGAAACGTTCTATATTTGTGGCGCTGTTCTAGAATGACACTAATTAAATCGGTACCTAGACCTCTCCATCTATACTGGAGTAACTCTTTCAGAATATCATGCAACGGACCTGGATCAGAATGTTGACCCTCATACAGAGTGATGAGGTGCTGGATCATATACATACCCACCAGTCGTTGCTCGGCTGGGGGCAGTTTCAGAAACATTTGTGCCACTATCTCGTCTGGAAAAGTGGTAGAATCAGTAATCCATCGGACTGCTGATCGGGCTAGTTCTTGTTCATGCATGGTACTTAACTCACTATAACCGATTCGTGATTTCAGAATGTGATCGGTAGCTTGAAATACTTGTTCTAGAGAACCTAGTTCTGGTGCTGGATGATGAATAATAGACTTGTGTTCTAGACGTAAATGGCGATCTGGAAATCTAGATTTTCCTACATACGCGATTCTGGCGGAATTCTCGTCTTCCTCTTCAGGATCAGAGATACTTTCTTTCTCGCTTACTTGTGCTGCTTTACGCTGGTCGTGTAACCCTATTATTTCTTTACGAATTTTCTTGTACATACTCTCCATAGCACTGACGGTCTTGTGCTTACCCTCGGCTATATTATCACTCCACCTTGTCAGGATTCTCATTTCGGCGGAATCTTTAGACGGGTAGTCTTGTTCTCTTATTAGACAATTGATCAGGAACTTTAATATCATGAGCTGAATCTCGGCTTTCCTTTGAGACATAATCTCGCCAATACTTTCTGGATCATCCCCTGTACGGATGAAACGATATATTCTGTCTAGATCTTCTTTCATATTCGGCAAGGTGACTAGATACTCGGTCACTCTCCTTACACGTAAGGAATATAAAACCATATTATATTCGCCTGGAACTGGATCATAGACACATTCGTTAAGGGTTTGCCTGATTTCTGTAACAGACTGATGTTTGGGCGTACGCTGTAATGCTTGAGCATGTAATTCGAGTGCTGATAAACGCTTGTGTGGCGGCGGGGTTTGAGGAGTAGCTCCTCCTGCGGCCCCTAAACTAGAATCGTCGACTGACATTCTTCGTCCTGGCAGGGTCGGTAATTGTAACGTGGGCTGGACTGGGGGTACCGTAACAGGTACTCCGGTGTCTGGAGGAGCGGGAAGTACCTGATTTGCAGGGACTGGCGGAGCGCGAACAGGATTTGCATATTCGGGGACTGCGTCGTCCAAATAGGACGAAATAAAAATATCAGCTGCGGTCGGTTTGTGACGTAGCTTGGTCGGAACTAATGGTGGCGGGAAATTACTGGATGCCTCTGGGGTCGCTTTTGGCACACCTTCGGCAAGAAGAGGATACATACCCTTAATGAGGGCATGCCTCTGTCTGTCTGACTGTTCGGTTTTGACTTGTTCACCTATCTCGATTAATTCTCTTTCTTGGGCTCGTTCCTGGGATTCTCTACTTAACTCTGACTTTCTGACTTCTTTCTCGGTTCTTCTATGAGCTTCCTTACGCCATAACTCGATGGCATCTTTCTGTGACTGTCTGGCTTTCTTTTTCCATAATGCTTCTTCTACTCGCATGATACATTCGGCATCCCATGTACCCGATACGGGCCATCTATACTTTTCTTCTAACTGTTTGGTATACTCTACCCATAAATCTAGATACATTATGGCGCTTATGCCATGTTTCTGATACATAAAGTGACCTGGACTGTCCCTAGGCGGGACAGGAACCGCTTCCTCTAACAGACCCTTTCTAGTTTTTAACTGACGTAACTTGGAAAAGAGCGGCATGACTGAACTGTAATCTGGACACAATACAATACACAATAAAAACACGAAATCACATCACACTCATACCACAACATTAAAAATACATGAAGAACATTATAAATAACAGTTCGAACAGAATATTACCTGGAATACTGAGAACAGAAACAGAACAGAATTTCTCGAGAATGGAACAGACTAGAATTACTGGATGCACTGCTATAACAGTACGGAACATACCGGTCCCATAAAGGAACGCATCAAGACCCGTATCCACCTAGGTGAACACTTCGTTTGTGAGTCTGGGCACCACCAACCCACGGACCAGGAGTCAATTTAGATTGGTCCTGTCTAGATACTACCCCAGCAATGGTACTCACCGGGCAGCACGGAACGGAAGGCCTCGGACTGGACTGGACGACGGACGACGAACTTCGGACTTCAGTTACAGGTGGGCCTCCGGATACCTCGGACCTTGGACTCTTGGCTTGGGCTCTGGTCGGGACTCGCCGCGTTCCTCCACCGTCTCGTTCGGATGCTGGACCGCCTCCTCCGTCTCCTCCGTGGGCCTGAGGGATACTTGGAGCAGAAATATCTGCCAGTGCACGGTATGGTTCCGTCACGACTGCAGAGGGTCAGGGGGCCGGCGTGGCTTCACCGACGCGTGGGGAAAGG
Source organism: Lissotriton helveticus (assembly GCF_964261635.1). Lineage (NCBI taxonomy): Eukaryota > Metazoa > Chordata > Amphibia > Caudata > Salamandridae > Lissotriton > Lissotriton helveticus. The sequence goes on along the minus strand of NC_136065.1, from coordinate 1,231,368,301 downwards.
GCAAGTACCTGTTCGGGCGCCATTATGTGGTATATAAATAAATAATACCGGATCTATTTTTGGATGAATGAATGAATAACAGATAGCTCAATAAAATAAGAGTCAAGATTCGAGGTAGTAGGAGTTTCTGCAGGTTTATTACAGCATAAGGACAGGATCAGGACAACCTGCATAGGATGACCCAGCAGCTGCTGGGGCTTGGTCTGGGATGAGCGCGCTAACTTTTAATAACAATACATTGACTTATATACATAGCGCAAACACATAGCATTACATTGCAGTAGGCGTAACAGTGGGTGGAGCAGAAGGCATGACGCGTAGCAGTCGCGAGAGATAACAGTAAAAGTAGGTGTAACTGGGAGTATACATAGACATGTGATGAAAACGTAACAGAATATGTCATGAAATGGGGCGGAAACATTGGAGGGGGCTACCTAAGGAGCCGGGACCTCTAACCTAATGGTGCGCGAAAACTGGCAATGACGTATTACTAGGAGAAGCTGGGGGCTACGAACTCTGTGCTAGGAGCAGAGACTAAAGTCTGGAGGGTCGGAGCGACATGTACCTAAACCCTATCTGGTATCTGATGTTTAGGGAACATGTTGATATAAACTAGAAGTCATGAGGGGAAAAGCTAACTTGATTCTAAGACTGGACCATACATTATTCTGGATGTAGTGCGTGATGAAGAATATTAAATGACCATTAATACAGTATTTCTCTAACATGGAGCCGAGTAGGCTAGACAATGACGGAAACTATTGATGCAGTTCAGTAGCTTAGGAATGCAGAAGAGGAGGACTGAACTGATAGCTGGAATCATAACATACTTTTGGCAGACTCAGAGGCAGAGCCAAGCTGCACCGGGCACTGCGAGGCAGGAAGTAAGTGAAGGGTCGAGGATACAGGTGGGGGCTGTATCGCTCCTCAGCGAGGCTCTCAGGAGACAGGAGCTGAATCCAGGGTCCGGGCCCTTTTGAGGCCTAGAAACGGGGACTTTATAATGAAATAACGTGCACACTGAGAAACGTGGCAACATACTTTACATAGGCCTGATATTCGTAGTATTCACGAGGACTGGAAACTGACATATCAGAGGTGGACACAACTGTAATTGCGTCATTAATCGGACATGGGGAATAACATATGCATATTGGTCATGCACACATAACATATGATGGATGAGGCGTAGGGACACAGAACATGGCAAAATTTACTTTTCCACATTGTGCTAATTATTATCCTTGAAAAGGAGACTCAGAGTTCGCACTTTAGAAATGATGCTTGTATGTAATACTGTGGCCTCTGAAAGTGAAAGTGTTATTTTTGCACTACACACCGTACCTTATATTTTTCCTCCGGGGGTGTTTTAATATCCCTTCCTGTTTTTCCATCAACAATTACAGGCCGGCTTTTACCCTGTGCGATGGGAAAAACATTAACTCAGGCTTACCATAGCAATCCGCAATTCCGCATCCGCCAGGCAGGCAGTGGACAGTGTGGTCACCAAGATTGATCGACGGAGCGTCAGATGGAATGGAGGAGTACCGCGAATAAGAGGAATGGCTGGATGCATGCAACTTCCCAAATTGAACAGGACAACTACAACATACAGTTACAGTATCCGCTTCATTTCTCCTTATTTTTTAAATAATGTTATTATTGTGAACTTCTATGAGTGTGACTCTGTGCGTTTGCTCTCTGCTTCAAATTCATCCCTACAGCTATTTGATTAGTTTCTTTGCTATTTTTAAAACAAATGTAATGTACTAATAAGTGTTTAATCTCTCTGAGGGCAGATAGGCAAGTTAAATTGCGTAATTACTGCAGCCCTGTACTGTCAAAGTGTTTATTCATAGTTAGTAAGTTGTAGTAGGTACTACGTTTCAGTAACCTAACCATCCATTTAGCAAACAACTTCATGCATGCACTTCCTTTATGTCCCTTAAAAGATTTATGGATATCTTCATATCAAAAGATTTGTTTTTCTTCATTTGTTGTTTGTCCTTGCTGTGTTTTTTTTCTCTCTCCACAAAACTTTCCCAAAAACCCCCATTCCCATCCAATTTTCAAACCCTAACCCTCTTCCCCCGGGCTGTGTGGTTTTCATTGAGGTGTGACTAAATGACAACAATAATTCCACACACTTTCTGGGGTGGATAAGGTCAAAAGCAACAGAAAATCAATTTCTAGGCAGGTCATGGAATCCGAGGATATATTCTTATTCTGCTTGACACACAACCATGAGTATTTGCAAATCAAATCAGAATTTCATGTGAGCCAGCGAGTGGCTTCATCAACAACATCCTCCTCCTACACATGATGAATGCTTACGCTGCTGTGTCCTTCAGTACTATTTCTTGTAGTAGCCATACTCCACGCAAGTAGTAGTTAACTTTTGATGGAATACTTTAGCATTGCTTAGGCTACCATTTATGTCACTGTTCTTCTGTACTGTACTATCGTACTGTTCTAATGCTCCTCTCAGGCCACTCAATGTTTCATTTCCTTTTTCTTCATATGCTGCTACTGCCAGTGTGTACCACTACTACTACCACCACAACAATGACATTTCATCCGTCCAGGATTCCATAGCCAAGCTTAATCGCCATTTGCCATGCAGCCAGCCCTGTGCCTAGCCCTATTCTCAAATACGAATCACAGGTAAGGTAAGCATTTTGGGGGAGGAAGAATAATTGAGTAGGAGGAGAGGAGAGACTGACGGTAGTACTAGTAAAGCAGTAGGACAATTGAATTCACTAACTCTGTCAGTGGCACTTTTGTACAAATTTGGGCAATTACTTGGACAATTTGAATCAACCAGCCAATTAAGTTTCAGGAAAACAAACGTAGTTAACCCCCCCCCTCCACCAAAAAACAGTAAAAACGCGTATGTTATGTTTAGGTTGTAAATAAATAATTATTTTGACCCTAACAAAAATAAACTATCCCGCAAGGCCTGACCCACCCCCCTCCCTAACCCCAACCAATGTCCATGAAAGTCCAAAAACCCCATCGCCCAATTCCCCCCCCCCAAAAAGTCTTTAAAAAAGGGGCAAGGGACAGTCTCTCTCTCTCTACTTTCGCCGGCGGTGTCCTGTGGCCACGTGCTCACGCAGCTCTCTCCGGAGTTGAGCAGGGCTTTCTGCCTCGCCACCTCCTGCTCAAGGTAGGCCACTCGCAGAGTCAATCGGTGCATACGAGCCTTGCAGGTACTGTGCGGGGCAGCTGTTGTTTTCGCTGCTCGGCGGTGGCGGGTGGCTGCTGGACCACAGCGCCGTACCACTGGAGTATTGAGATGGCTGTATGACCATGGGGCAGCGGAGGAGGATGCAGCTGTTGTGGATGTTGACTGCGAGTCATCCTCCTCCACCTGAGCCACCAGACGCCGATATTCGGCAACAATGGCCTCCAGCTTCCGTTGCCGGGCCCGGATAGCCAACTCCTTCCTTGTTAGTTTAGAAGGAGTATCTGTATGCAGAAAGAAAAACATACTGTAACCAATACTCTTTAAGATTAACACAAAATAATTCAATAGAAAGTTGTGTCACAGTAGCACTAGCAACTTGCAAGCACAGTACATAACATTTGTGGCATGTATCTATCTAACCTCCCACTTCGTCGGCCTCTGCTCTAACATTAGTGGGAGTTTCAGGAATTCCACTAGCACTATATGGACTCACTACATTAGACTCAGACAGTACACCAGTCTTCTTCTTCTCTCTTGTTTAGCGAAATGAGTACATAAACTTGTGGAAGCCGGCATAATGCCAGCGCAGTCAGCTTGCACCCAAGAAAAACAGACGCAAGCCATGATGACTCAGACTTGTGTTACTGTTACCAGTCCAGTACATACAGGTGGTGAAGCTCTTACTTTTCTATTATGGGTGGCACTGGCTATACTCTGTTACAAGGGCTACTGCTCAATTAATTTAACTTTTACCCTGCCCTGCCCCTGACTACTACAAAACGAAAATGAAGAAGATAAATAATATGATCATCTATCCCTTCACAGGATATTTGTCTATATAAGGGATGACTTTAGGTACTTTGTTTTTATTGATTGAGTGAACACCGATAGGCCACACATGAATGAGAGAGTTGTAAAAAATGATTAACAGAGGTAGTGAGTGGTCCCCGTAATCGCCGGAGGAAGGCAATTGTGAGTTGTGACTTGGCTTGATAATGTGAACTATACAATATAGATACACAATATATGCTGTGCTTGCAAACTACTGTTAGTCAAGGGAGTATTCTGAAAAATTACAACTTCTACTTTCCTCTGCTTTGCTATTCTGGCACAGACGTGCGGTGTTACATGCTCTTCAAAGTAACACTCTTCATCCAGTGACCGTCTACTCTGTCTACATACACCTATGCTATCTATGAGGAAGATACAATCCAGGCATCCATCCATTCAAAGTAAATGTCAATCATTCTTCTTAATGTATCAACTGGACAAACCTTACTTTTTCTCACCGAAAAACACCTTTTATATTTTATTTTGTAAACCGCCAGCCATGCATCCGTGCTTGAGTTGCATTTGAATTTAAACCAAAGGATATATTGCGCACACATATAGTTTCTGTTTCACCCACCCAGGCAGTCCTCTTTTCTTTCTCCTTCCACCCATCCTTGCTTCAGCCTTCAACTGGCCATGCATCAGATTCCCAGCCACCTGTGCCTGCATTCAAAAACACGTATCATTCTTTGCCAGTCATTAATTTAACTTGCTCGTCCTTCCTTACACCCTTCTTTCCCTTTTCGTTCATCCCATCCATCAAGTTCATCTCTGATCTGACTAGGCTACTTTCACAGCTGAGTTGAAGTCAAATTTAGAGTAGGCCATTGGTTACTCGTCAACTCCCGCCGCTAATGCTATTGCTAATGCGAAGTCAAGGGTGACTGTCTTCTACCTGGCTGCCAAAAACTTAGTTCTAAATTTGTAAGTCTTCTTAACAGTAAAGTGTACTTGTACTGTACAACATATACACCCCTGCAGCGAGCCTACTCTGCAATCTCAATAAGTAAGGAATATAATAGCTTACCACTGCCCGCCACTACCGTGGCATCCCTAACAGCAGTTCCTGCTGGCACCGCATCCGCCCCTGGAGACACCACCTCCGCGCTTGCCCCGGCACTGGTGGTGGGCTGTGCTGATGGTGTTACGCCATGAAAATACATTTAATATTTTTAGTTGCCATATACACCACTCCCTATTTTGTCTAGGAAGGAAAAAATATGTTACTACATAAACAAATTTAATTATTTGTGACTCTCTAGTCTAAACTAAAAATTCCTCTTTCGTAAGGGGAGGGTGTTTTTTATTTATGCTTAGCCATAACATACTACACTTTTTGGCACAACTGATGAATGCTTGCTTATTAACGCGCACCATTTATCTCATAACAGACCGTAGCTTCCCTTCTACGAACAAGAGCAATATGTTACTCGGAGTCGTCATCATCACCACCAAGACTTTAAGTTCCAACCAGGTGAGGGCTATCCCACAATTAATGTGTAAAATTAGCCACTGTTCAGTTTTGAAGAGTTCACCGTTTATCTTATATGAAGTTGGTTTTAATAAATGTTTTTATATAATGCACAATTGAAATTTAATATACAGAGTACACACAGAGCTAGTTGTTTTACTTTTAATAAAGCTTTAAAACTTACACCGACTCTGTGGTTTTTGGTCATGAGTGAGTGAGCGAAAGGGTTTGCAATTTGTAAGCTTGAGTCTGTGACTCTGAGAGGTTGGGACTCTGACTCCGTAGTCGTATGTTCTGGGTTGTATAATCATTGGGGATCATCATGCATTTGGGTGCTAAATAATGACTCTGGCACACTAGCTAGTCAGTAAGGAGATTGGGGGTTCAACTTCTGTTATGACTGAGGTATGTGGAAAGTCTAACTGCGCCTATTATCACCAATTCCCTATTTCTTGTCCATAGTTCTGTATGTGCAGAATAGTCCCTGCAACAGTAGTAGTATGTCCTCCTATCCAATCATAAAGTAAACTAGTATCTTATTCTTGGTGGCCATTGACAAATTATTGTTGGGAATTGTCAAAGCATAAACATTAAGAAGACTTCAATAGACATTATGGACAACCCAGAGGACTGCAGTCAGTGCCTAGAGCTATTGCTGAGTAGGAGTTTTGTTTTACACCTTTTGCCACCTGTGCAAGCTTAGCTAACTACACAGGCAGACTAATAAAATAGAAGTAGCACAGAGAGTCATAATAAAGGTAGGATAAGAATTTAGGCCAGCAGAAGAGCCCTCAGCGGACTGATCCTGGCCTTCCTGCTCCGCCGGCGCCACCACTGCCACCTCTGTCCTCTTGCCCCTGGGAGGACCTGATGTACATGAAAGAAAGACACAAACATGAAAATAAACAACAATTGCACTAAATTTATTGACCTATCTGATGTGATCTACTAGGATATTAGTATTGCTGGATTCGCGACCATCTACTTGGAAAGTTATGTAACTCACTAAACCAACTACAAAAAAGGTTCTACTAGGGCTGGCAGCACTCAGCAGCACGCGAAGTGACAGACACAGTCCGTCATGATTGCAGACCGCTAAAGAATTTCCTACTAAATAACAAGTCATAATATACTCAACCTATCAATCCACCACCACTATCTCTTCTTAGTGGCAGGAGTACAAAGGAAGGACTGGACTTGAGTCTCTAGTCTCTCTAGCATTACGCAGTTCTGTAAAGTACACTCATACATAATCACTCAAGCCAAATGAGCACAAAATTGAAAACAATTAAGCATAGTAGCACCGCCACTGACTGAGCCGGCGAGCACCTGCAATCACAATTTGAAACATAATTTTCCTGCAATGTAATCGGCAGCATTCTTGCTCTTTGGAAAAAACGAATATTTGCAATATAACACAGAGCAGAAGAAAAAAAAGTCGTTATTTAGCTACTAGTACTCACCAAGCCCAGGGATCTCGACGCCAAGCAGGTCGAGCAGGTCTTGTTCCCGGTCCAGGATGTCTGACCACCGGTGCCTCACCTGGTTGTAGGTGCGCCGGACCCCAGACTCCCGATACATAGTACCCCATAGGTGCCGCCACTCCCGGAGGCCATACCCGGTACCGGGCCTGCCGCCTGCGGCGGCGGTCTTGGGGAGGTGGCGCTGTACAAAGAAGACCAGTGCGGCCACCTCCACCGCGCTAAAGATCGCCCTAGGACTTACTGAGTTCCCCCTTAAGCGCCCGCAAGGGAGCCGGCTACAGGGTGTGGGACCCTTCCCCTTCAGGATTTTGTCGGCCCCCTTTGCCAGGGGGGCAAAGTAGTAGTTTTAAAGTAACGAAAAGTAGAAAAAAACACAAAATATAGATGTAGAAAAATTTGGAAAAATAGAGAGATAGATAATGAATAAGAAAAGATTAAAAAAAGTTCAAGCAAACAAAGGATTACAAAGATTAAAGCTGGATAGAAAAAGCATGCCCAGAACCATAGCAATGAATGAAAAACAAGATGGCCGTGCCCTTTGCAACCATGTGGGTAAGTTTGCGCGATATTTCCCCTGCGAGCACGCGAAAACGGACGCAAACACATAATCGCGCCCCGCAAGTAGGAAATGCACCATGCAAGAATGCAACTAGCGCCCAGAAATGGAAATACGCAACGCGAATACTGAAAACAATATGGCCGCGCCCATGTACGACCGCATGGGTAACTTCATGGTAGCCGCGCTGAAAAAAATCCTGCGAACTCGCAAAAATAAAAAATCCGCAATTTTGCAAAAGTTCACGGATTTTGCGGACCGCGAGTACGCTTTCACACGAATTTGCGTACTGCGAATTCGCAAAATTCGCCCTTACTTAATGCAAACTGTTTATGTTTTATAGGCAGCCCTGAAAACGCGACTCCACATACATAATTGATATCGGAACCATCATTTGGCAATTCTTCAGTGATACAAAAGGCAAGTCAAACAATAAATGTGGCGCGCATTGCAGCCACAAGCACTTTATCACCAGTGATGTTTTAATGCTGTTGCAAGGATCCTGCTCATACACAGAACTGTGCACAGAGACCCAGGACATCAGTGAATTATGGTGTACCAGAAACTCACCTTAGTACCTAGAAAACTCCCAACAAGCTAGCATCAGTGTCACATTAGCTCTTCGCCCTATAGCAAAGTAACCAATGATTAGACAACCTAGGACATGCGACTAAGGAAAAACTCAGGAGTGGTGGGAAGTGAGAACACTCTTTCGTTATACTCTCAAACCATTCCACAACAGGAGTAAATTAGAGACACGGGTAAGGTCAAAATATTTATTTTAACAACGTGATCTCAGGTGCAGTATGTTAGCCAACATAAGCAGACGTATGATTAGAAATAATATGGTCAATATTGTTAAAATTCCATAAAATACAAAAGGAGAAATCATATTGCAATGATGGTGAAAACAGGACTTATAGCGCTTAGTTTTAACACCCAGCCTATATAGGAACTTTATAATATAAACTAAAGAAGGTCTCTTAAGATTGTTTGGGGGACCCCATTATCTTTCCGCTCAGTAAGAGTAAATCACATCAGGGTCAGCAAAAGCTCTCTGCATCCCTGGAAACGTAAAATCTTCCAAGTGTGCCAACTCATTGCAACTTGGCCATAATATGGGCGACAGAATCTCAGTTGGCTCACAGCTGCCAATTATTGTGTCTAAAAATGTTAGCCGATCATTTCAAAATACAGCTACCATGTTATGATGACAACCTTGACGGCTTCAGCACTCACTGTGTAGACTAGGGGCACAATGTAAGTCTAGAGATGTCAAAAACAAACCTTTTCTCATGTGCAGACATTCACGAAGCCTAACTTACAAAAACTGCTATATGCAGTGTTGTGTGCAAAAGCGGCAAAAGGTAAAATGGCGTTAAAACTTATAATATGCCATGCTAACATAACATGTATGCAAAGCAGGCCTTACGCCACATTATAATGCAGTGCACCTACAAAAGAGATAGTTGTTTGTTCGTTTGGTTAAACGCTCCACCTTTTTTCTATCTTTTAGAATCTCGCCACATCAACCAACCCCGTACATTGTACATGGTCAAATACGGTACCCAGGATCAATACCCCTGATTGGTAAGAATAAATCACCTTTACAACCGTAGGGTTCTGGGTCATTGGGACACAGGGACTTCTAGCTGATACAAATTTCTCATTTTGTAATACTTCAGTGTCTAACCTGTCCTGATCCTGAGGAGAACCCGAAATAAAGCAGGGTTCCAAAATGCGTCGATCCCCCAGCTAGCTGCAATCTCCATCACCTACTGATTAACGGAGGGTACAAATAGGGCAATCTGCCTGGTGTAATTGTTGTACTAGCTAGCTGTGTATGGCAGGCTGTTAGACAGTGAATACGCAAATAATTTGCACCGCCATTATTCCTTTCTTAAGTATAGGACCGGTCAATCTTGTTTGTTAGTAATTGTAATATGTTTACTTTTTGTTTTTTATGTGCTGAATAACAAATGTACTGTGATTACTGTTTGATGTAATGTTGAATGTCACAAAAAATGTATTGTATTTCTGTATGACATGAATTAAATGGTCAATGGATTGAACAATTGAATGAAAAAAAAGGGGGGAAATAAATACACCCAACCACTTTAGTAGTCAAAGTGGTTTGTAGAATACAATAAGTTTCATCACACACCCAAACAACCTTCTATTATAAACCTATTATTGTGGCCTAGTTTGGGGGTTAGTACAGGCCCAACCCCCGCACTATTAAAAACTTTTGGAAAGTTGGCAATTTTATTACTTTTCTCATTTAGCGTGTGCTGCCAGTCTCTGATTCACATCTGGGGAGTGTGAAAGCTGGGCTGTGTATTCACCCTAGACAACCACACACAATGGGAACTTAGGTGTGATGCTGGAAGGTGAAGGTGACCACAGATATGTCCATTCTGCTGGACATTGTATCTGTTCTGTGGGGGTACTCGTCAGGTGAATGCAGTGGGCAGTACCCTCTGAACCAGGTATTGAATGAGTCACAAACATGGACTGAATATACTAATGATTGATCCACTGTGTTTATCTATTGCCTTGTTATATTTTTAAGTTGATGGATGTTTACATAACATATGTTTCATATCATATGTATAGTTTATGTATGCAGCATAAGATTTGCATAAGCCATAACGATTCTTTACAGTATTAAATATACTGCTTGACAGAACAGGAGTTTAATCAAGCACTGGGCTTCCTTTTCACTGTCACTGTTGGACGTATCTTTGTCACCTCTTAAGTGCCTTCAAAAAGATTGTGTAAGGTACATTTCTTAGGCGCAGAATTGAAAAGTGTTTTTTCCGACAGGTTGACATCCAGTGGAGTAGACTTCAACAACATGCCTTTGCAGTGCACAGAGGCCCTTCCTTCCTGCCCCGGATCCAGACTCTCTATAGGGGGTATGCAGCTCTTTGTGTGCAGACAGGACACAGACTATTCAGGTGTAAGTCAGGCTGGGTCCAGCTCCTCCTTCCGATCCTGCCAGGATGCCACATCAAGTCACACGTAAGCTCCCATTGTGTGTGACTGTCTGGGGGAATACACAAAGCCCAGCTGTCATACTCCCCAGACATGTGATCAGAGACAAACAGCAGGGACCAAATGGCTAAAGCAAGAAAATGCCAACTTTCTAAAAGTCAGATGGGTGTGTGAGTTTAGTACTCTCAGGGAGAATTTAAATAAAGCTGTGACACGGGACGGTTCACAGCATCTGCTCGCACGCAGAACATGAACATAGACTTTAATGTTTACGGTTTAAACATTTAAGGGAATTAGTGCATTCTCACACCCTTCAGTTTTCTGCTATGTATTTATCGTCCCAATGTGACTTTGCACACCACGTAGGAGTTAAACTATTCATCAATATAGACAGACAAGTGAAATAATTCATCACTACGGAGGCAGTGGATAATGGAAGAGCTAGAGTTGATTTCACAGAATTGTAATGGAACATTTTAACCAACAACATCGGACTGATGTGGCAGCTGAACTTTGATTGCTTGAATGGTGTCTTTACAACTTTAGGAGTACAGGACTTGTTTATGAGCTTTATGCATTTTCACAAATACGTTATTTGATTGTTTATTTTCATTGGCACGTTTGTTTCATAACTATTCGTAATCACTGTTCAAATACATGTGTGGCTTTAGTGGGTGGAATATGGGTTTGAGAGTGTTTCGTTTTCTGTGGCATTCACACAATGCATTATGGGATTTATAGTTCTTGATATTCTTTCACATAAAAGCACAGGTGCAGGAAGAGGCCCGAGCGGAAGGGTGAGAGAACATGACAAACATTTGTAAAGCGAAAAGAAGGTCACTAAAAGAGGTCAGGCTGCCGGTTGTGGCGTTTAAGAGGTAAATCTTTTAAATGTAGGTTTCTTTTTTTCTTTTTTTTGTAGAAGGGGAAGGTGAGATGGGATGGAATCTGGGGTGAAGTTAAGGTGATTAAGGTGAAATTAATAAGTGGTTAGTGGAGTCAAAAAGTTGGTGAATTGGGAATTTTTTGCACTAGTTTATTATTGTTTCACATCATTGATGAACGTTTTGGGTTGTTTATTTTGGGAGTTTCACATGAAGATTGAACACTTAGGGGTCAATTCGTCCGTACAAATCGTATCCGGAGCCCTCTCCGTACAACTCGTATACACGCCGTACGACCCAACGAGTACGATCCGAATCGGGGCATCAGGACGCGATCCGTACGGTCCACGTCAGGTAAGGGCGATTCGTACGGAAAAGCGCACAATCACATACACACCGTATGGTGTGTACCCCCCATGATCGCAGGGGTACGCCCCATACACCCAGCGTACATGGGGTACGGTGCGTACCCCCATGATCACAGGGGTATGCCCCGTACACCCAGTGTACATGGAGTACGGTGCATACCCCTGCGATCATGGGGGGTACGCACCATACCTCATGTAATCTGGGTGTACGGGGCATACCCCTGCGATCATGGGGGGTACGCACCGTACCCGGGGGGGCCGTTCGGTACCTGTTTCAGCGCGAACTCTGCTTTTACGGCTGTTTTCAGCTCCCGTAAAAAAAGGGTCGTACAGTGCGTACCCGACATGTATCGTACTTGCTGGGTCGTATAAACCAGCCCCGAGCCGTACAGATCTCGCGTACAGCGGGTTCCGACGGAGACTCGTACGGGGATTCGAGTCGTACGGTCTCTGTATGATTCGTACGGAGTCCGGCCTCTGGTACGAATTGTACTTCAACGTACGTACGCGGGAAGTTGCAGGGTACAATTCGTACTGGAAAAACGCTCCGAACGGCTATTCGGAGCGGTTTTCCCTGAATCGGAATCGACTGCTTAATAGTTTTGTTGGGGAAGCAAATGAGGGTGATGAGGGTGGTGATATTTGAAGTCGCAGTATTTTTAGAGCACGTAGCAAGTTATTGCTGAGAAGTTAGTTGAGCTCGTTTTTTATTTTTTGTATTTGTGTCCCCTGACAAAGAGCCGCACAGGCTCGAAATGCATTGGGTGAATTTTATTAAATGAGCCGACTCTACAGTATGATTGACTTCACTTGTTGATGTTGAAAGCCTGGATGGGCACCAGTAGGCATTTGAAACTGTTGTATAAAGAATCATAATGCAATAATGCTGTCTCTGATGTGATTACCAAAGGAGGAAAATGTATGCTACAAGGATTGGCATTACAATTGGAATATAATGAACAAATTGGATCATATCAGTGGAAGTGGTTCACTGTGAAGATATATTCACTACAGCGCAGTGTGTCAGATGGGTGCGTGAGTTCAGTACCCTCAGGGAGAACTTTCCAAAAGTGGCATTTTCAGAATTGAAATTTCAAATCCAACTTTACCATAAGTTAGGATTTTAAATTGTGATTTCTGAGACAACAAACTTGAAGGGGTCATCTCTTCCCATTTGGAAATTATAAAAAGTATAAGGTAACTTCGATGTTATCCTATATGCAAGAGCATTGCACTACCAGGACATGTAAATCTTGCAAATACATGTCCTGTGTTTTGAATAAATTTCACCCTGCCCTCTGGGCTGATCAGGGCCTAACCTAAGAGTAACATATCTATAAAAAATGAAGGGTTGGGACTGGCAAGAGGTTTAACTTGCCAGGTTGAAATGGCAGTTTTTAAAAACTGCCCACGCAGGCTCTTCAATGACAGGCCTGAGACATGTTCAGAGGGTTACTTAAGTGCTTATTGTGAGTAAAAAAGGCAAACCTTTTTTAGGGGTTGAGGGGTTGGCCTAACGGCTAGGGCGCTCGACCTCGGACCTGGGGATCTGGGTTCGAGTCTCGGTAACGACGCCATAAACCTCCTGTGATTCTGGGCAAATCACTTAATCTCCCCGTGCCTAAAAAATGAAAGTAACTGGAAACGCAAAAATGTAACATAACTGGAAAAATATGTAAAGCGCTCTGATACCTGATTCGGTTCGGGTCTAGTTCGCGCTATATAAAACTCTGCAACAAAAAAATAATAATAATCTGAAAACAGGATTTTTTTCTGATACCATGGGATGAAAAAAACGTACCCCAGTAACAGAGACTTGGGTTTCAAGAATACAGAAGTACAGACAACTCCTTCATGTCTATATTGCATGACTTTTACCAGATAAGCAGTTCAGATAGTGCCTGAACTGTAATCCTTTTATAACAATAAGACCTGTGCTTTTGGTATGGCCAACCCTGTGATAATTTTCAAATGTATAGAACATCTCAGTGAAACTGATAAAGCAACTAATTGGCTCTTATCCTTCATTATGGACAAATCCCGGATAATGTCTAACTCCAAACCTCACAAACCATGTTGTCAAATTCTGCAAAGATTACCACTCTGTCCACTTTTCAATTTCTACCTCAACTAACCACATACTTAATTTGATATTTTGGTTACATCTACTTGAGGTACCTGGATTGTGCACAAAACAAAATCAATCTAAATACGAGCATCCCACATTAACACACATTTCAACAATGACTTCTTAAGGAAAGAAAAATAAATCCATGAAGGCCTGATCAACTTGAAACTAAGCCTAGACTATCTGAAGCAATGATATGTAGAAATAAATCTCTAACCTCAACCACGCATCCTCTCCCCCATGACTAAAACTACACATCGTGTATCTCAAATCTCATCATCACTATGGACACCATCCTCACATGATGCCTAACATTAATAAGTTTGCAAAATTTCAGTCTTGTATCATCTCTAAGACACAACTTCACCTCGCAAGTAGTCCCTCAAAATGTCACTGCAATCATGCAGATTGCCATTTTCAGACTAGGTTACACACATTTTTATATCAGCGCCTTCCAAGCTACCTATGGTTCAAAATGCACATTCAAGGTACCTGCTTCACATAAAAACTTTGGAACTAGGGGTGAACGTAACTGGCATAATTTGCTCTAGGGTACTTACTCGCAAGTACCTTGAAATGGCTCGTAATTATGTGAGAATTATAATCCAGCATTTGGAGATATTTTCTTACTGCAAATAAAAATAGGCTCACAACACATTTTGAAAAGAAAAAAGCACTAAATGGTACAGCCAAAAGCCACTCGCTCTCTCTTATCTTGTTGCCTGACATAGGCCCTGGAAGGGGTGAAGGGGTGCACAGAATAACCATACTGGAGTTCAAATGGTGAATGAGCGATAACAATGGCTCTACATTTGTTTTTATCCAGTCACATTGTTGTGCTTTAAAGACGGAGGTCAAATGCCAGGCTATGTCTTTGGACAGAATACTGCTTATTCTTTTAATATGGAGATTGGTGTTTGATTTTCTTTCTCTAACTGCAAAGTGACAGGATTTAGTAAACTGAGCTACGTGGCAGTTGCAGGAGATGCGGAAGTAAAGTCTGCAAGTTCTAATTTTTTTCTAGCACACCTGTAAATGGACTATACAAATATTTCCCACAAAGCATCGCATTTGGCAATTTTGAAATGTTATTGAATTTTTAATAGAATCAAAATAAATCGATAGACTTTACTTGGTAATGGGCAAATGATAAAAAATCACCGGAACCCAATTTATACACATTATCGTTTGTGCGCTACATAGTTTCATCAGTAAAAATGTATGTCTGTGCAAATATGGTCGCCATTTAAATGTAAAATGTGCTGCCTGTAAATAACAGCGGACTATGAGGCCATGCTTTAGTGATACATTTCTGACAATATACTCCAAAATGCACTACCGGCTACATACCACACCCTTACAACTCTGAATGAGTGAGGTTCATTTGCTATGCTTGTTCTTTGTGTGGCGCTTGGAATTTTCTCAATTACTATGACACCATGACAGTGATGTAACATTGATGGGAGAGCTCACACTATGAAAATTATTCCACCAAAGTTGGCCACGACAGTAGGAGTTTTCCCTCAATATACTCTTAATTACTCAAGCAGATATAATCACATAAGTTCGGCGATTCTACAACCGCAACAGTAATGCGTAACTACTTGAATTACTCCAATTACCCAGGCGTAATTCAATTGTCTCCCAGGCCTACTTGGAACCCATCAGTTAATACATTATATCTACGTTTTTTCTTGCATCGTGTCTAGTACATTTCTGAAGTTTGTCACATCCTTTTGTCACATCCTTAGCACTGCAAGTCCAGCCCAGCAAGAACAGACAGAATGTGATGCCATACTCACCTTTTAAAATCCTTTTGAATAGAAGCACTTCAAGGGGAATCATTGGGACAAACTTCTAAATCCATTAACCAAGTATTCTCCCAAAAATAACCAGCATATGAAGAAACCAAACTGCACATCTGTCACATATTGCTTCTGTACTCTGGCCGCGATCCTCACCTCCTCCTCACCTCCTCCATACTAATGCAAACTGGGTACTCGCATGCAGAGATACATCTAGAGACATGACATTCATTCAGGAGTACCTGACAACACCTTCTATAACTAAGCAAATCCTAGGAACTCATACCAACACGTTCAGCCCTATCAAAGATGAATATCTAATATTTAAATATCTTATGAATCTAAAGTGTTAGTATTGCTTTTACAAGCTTGATATGATTGGGTCTAAGGGACACATGTAAACATTGAAGGTAGACCCACAAGGTCAATGAAGGCTCTGGCCTCTGCTGGCCTTGTGGAGAGTCAGCCACCACTGCAAGAGAGAGGTGCCTGTCTGGCAGGGATGACTATGCTTCAGTGCATCCCCCAGTGCAGGGGATGCACCCGCAGCACAGATCAGTGCTGAGAGGGAAGGTGTTTTTTTCCGCTCAATTTGTATACATCTTTTGTTTTACTGAAACAAACTCTCAAAGATGGACTATGTTTCAGCAAACAGAAATATCAGTGGTCCTGACATTTAGGGTGTTTTCTCATTGTGCTGCCGGGCCATAATCTTTTTGCCTGCACTGCAAAAACGTGTTTCGCATAACCATTACAGCAGGGAAATGCAGCGATTGTCATCCTCCTTAAATGGAACAAAGGGACCACCACTGTAACTTGGTGGCCGGGCCCTGAGGTGGAGGGGCTGCTACTGTAGGATTTCCACTGGTGCAGCCAGCTGGGGCACCAAAGGCAGAAACCCTGAAGTTCTCACAACTCTAAATCGTGCGAGTTAACAGCGAGGTGGACGAACAGGGCATCTGACGTTTGTTGGGGGATGCGGTGCATTTACCAACTTCTGAATTAGGTCCACTAGGCTGCATTATGAAGAGCACAATGCTGACTCCGAAGCAGACTCAAAATTTCCATATTATTTAACAACACTTCCAATTAAGGAATTTTAGGGATTATTTACCAGCCCTTTACGCTGCTGTTGCGTCACTTTTAATATGGGAAAAGGGATGTACTGGCAGCACAAGAGCAGGAGCGTAGGAAGGGGGTGCAGTGGGTGCGGGCTGCCCCGGGTGTCATCCCCGAGAGGGGTGACAAAATGTCACTGAGGGGGGGGGGGTGACAAAATGGCAAAATTCTGTTCCCCCAGCTCTCACCTGCCGTCTTCAGTGTGGCATCATCACGGGGCAGCAATCTGTGGATTCGCCAGGAACCTCCCTCCCCAGCCCTGCAGTGGGGCAGCAAAAGCTGGTACCGCCCCGGGCTGTCTCAGGTCTAGCTACACCACTGCACACGAGGCTTGTAAATAAGCCCCCTTGTTTCCTACTTTTGGCAACAATGTAGCGATAATCCTTAGTGAATGATTTTTGCAACTTGACCACACGACTGAGCATTCACCAGTCACCACCAAGCTGTGCCCACTAAATGGCAGATACATGTTTTAGGTATCTCTGGTTTTAAATAATATTTATGTCTCCTCCTTTAACTGCACATATAACCCATAAAATCGATACAGTATAGAGAGCCCTTATAAAATGCTCTGCATAATTAGATCTCTCAAATGTTTCTTTTAAACTTACTCTCTTCCCAAGAATACCACTGCACACCATCATTTCAACGACACCAACACATTTTCACTCATAGAGCACATGCTAGGCAGATCCCTCTCACTAGTATGTAGGCAACATGGCACCAACTTGAAATAGTTGGCAAAGTGCTGATAAATCATGCAACACGCGCCTTAGAAATACTCACACCCTTGCATTCACATATTCACACCTTGAGTCGCTGGCGAGGATTGTGATGCATATACAGAAAGCAGAAAGCTATGGCCCAACGATGGATAACGACCCTCCTATTTAATCTAGATGAAATTCACTTTATTTTCACAGTAATATGCACAAACTACTTCTAAAGTACACAATGAATATACTTTCTACTAACCTCTCACAACCTGGCACCAACAGACACATTCATGAGAGAACAATGACACTTCCTGTTTAGCCAGAAAGGGCAACCAAATTAAACAAGCAATGGCAAAGCTAATAGGTCTAGCCTATACAAGAGGGATTTACTTTTGGCAATGTGTTTTTGCCATGGTGTACACCAGTGCGGATGCAGTTCAGCATGGCCAAAGGTTAGTAGTGTGGAGTGTCCTAGAGTGGAGAGGAGGAAGTAGAGTGTCACAGACTGGATTTGTTGGCGTAGAGTGTCGTAGAGTGTCGCAGAGGGAGGAGAGTGTTGTAGAGTTGAGTAAAGGAGAGTAAAGTTCAGTGGCTCAGTGGCAGTGAGTGTCGTAAAGTGCAGTGTCATAGAGTGAAGTAGTGTAGAGTGGAGTGCGTAGAAAGAAGTGGGGTGGACTAGGGTGGAGTGGGTTGAGTGAATTGAGGTAGTGGGGTGGATTGGATTATAGTAGAATGTGGTGGATTTGATTGGAGAAGAGTAGGTTGAATTGATTGGAGTGAGGTGTATTGGAGTGTGTGGACTGGATGGGGTGGACTTGATTGGAGTGGGGTGGACTGAAATGCAGTGAGTTGGGTCGGTATGAGGATATTTGGAGTGGGTGGATTTTCATTGATTTGGGGTGGATTGAGGTGGAGTGGATTGGATTAGAGTAGGGTGGTGTTAGTAATGGTATTTCTGGTTGGCTATGGCTTGCGCAAAAGCCAGGCAGAAACCACCACTCTAGTCAGGGCAAGGGAGTTACACGCTGAAGATAACCACTGCTCACCCCCTTGGTAGCTTGGTACGAGCAGTCAGGCTTATCCCAGAGGCAATTTGTAAAGCATTTGTGCAACACACACACACAGCAGCAACAAACTAGGCACACCACAAAAGAAACTACACAAAAGGTTATATAAAAAATAGCCTTTGTATTCTCATAATACATTAGAACAGTAATCACATAATATACATCGTGCCACCTGGCACTAGGTCATATTTTCAAGGGATTATTTACACCTGGCAGGGCCCCCTGGACCACTGTCAGATCCATCACAAAGCGAACTTAGTAAAGGTAAGACATCTCATAAACGTACAACCAGTAATCACAGGTAACCACTGTACTCAGCGTCAGCCTGTAACATAAACCACATTATGCACTGTATCACATTAGGCGCCAAACACATTGTACGCCAACCTCATCAGTTTAACCTCTTAGACCCTAACCTCCTAAGCATCACTTACATTAGGGGTATACTCACTGTAGGAAATAATCTATCTGGCATAAACACATTACTCACATAATCTCATCTCCAAATGCATTTAGAGGCATGAATCACAGTAAAGCATCACATTTCCTAATATCATGTACATCACTGACCCCCTAGTCAACTGGCCGTCTCAAAGGGGCTCAAATGCCCTGTGTCCAGAATGTCAGGGCTGCTTCCTGTGCAGCAGAATCCAAAGTGCGCCATTGCACTAGGGCCAAGGAGTGCATCTGACTTCTATCTCTCACAATGCCCCCAAAGAACTGTGTCTTTAATTTTGCAGCTGGGACTAAGTGCTGTGCAGCTGGGAATCTGAACGTGGGCCTGGCACCTCTGTGCCGCTCTGCCCCCCTCAGGGACTTCTGAATCCTTTATGCCAAACGGTGCAGTTGCCCACGCTGGTGCAGCACAGCTGGGATCAAACAAATCGGCCCTGGCACAACTGTGCCCTTGGGGCCCCACTGGGGCTTTTTAAATAAATTTTCCCCATCGTCGGTGCCTTGGCCCACTTTCGGGTGGGACCGCCCAGGCACCTACAATGTGCCTCAATTTGCCCCTAAGTCTCTGGGGCCCACTGGGGCTCTCTCATTCACCAAAGGAACTGCCCCCAGACGTTGGAGAAGCCCGCAACGGCAGGCCCGCTCAGCACTGCGGCACCTGTGCCTCCATCTGGCCTCCCCCCAGCGGTTCCAACTCACTGGCTCACTGTGGGAACCTGGGCAGACACTGGCGATCTGTGCTCCCAACACGCGAGGCACAGTAAACAGTCTAAATATCAACTTTTTTATTTTGGCAGACAATATTATCTAGTTCAAAATTGCAGATGGACAGAATATCGAAATCAAGAATACTGACGAGCAGAATATGGACCTGAAGGTAAGAAATATTGTTTTTGTTAATATCGAAGTTAGTAATATCGATAGCAAAAATATTGATGTTACTAATATCGATATTAATATTAGTGTTATGTATTTTATTATGTATTTTATATGTTTGTTTTTATAATTTTTGTTAATTATTGTACTCGTTTTAAAATATATGTATTACATTTTTAGATATTAGTAATAATTTATTTAAGTAAATTATGCGTTTTAGTACCGTAGCGGGTTGTGGGTTTATAGGGGAATAAGGTGGGAAGTAATTTAAATATAGTAAATTAATTAAATCTTTTTTAGGAATTATTAAATATTTTTAAATACATTTTGTGTTTTAGTTCTGTAGTGGATTGATGGTTTCTAGGGGAATAGGGTGGGAAGTAGTTTAATTGTAATTAAGTCAATATTTAATTGGTATTGATAAATATGTTTATGTTAATTATTTAATAATTGGTAATTAATTGTATTAATTGGTAATTAATTATTATTAATTGATTAATTGGTAATTATATTAAGTGTATTAATTTATTATTCAAGTGTGTTGTGAGGGTATAGGGTAATAGGGTGGGAAGTAATGTAATTGTAATTAACAATTTTTTTGTGTTGAGTATTGTTAATTAAATTATTGTTAATCAATTATTAATTAGTAATACATTTAAAAAATGTTTTAAATAATTGTTCATTAATTATCAATTGCTAATTAAATTAGATTTTTTATAATGTATTGGTATTCGTCAATAATGTAATAATTAATTATTAATTGCTAAATGTTTTTTAATAATTGCATTTTTTTAAATTGTCTTATTATTTGTTAATATATTTTAATAATTATTATTTAAATGTATTTATTTTAATTGTTAATTAATTATTCATTTGTACTTATTTTTAAATAATTATTTATTGGTATTAATTAAATTGTTGTAATTTAGTAATTAAAATGTCATTTTTTACAGCAAAATTATTATTTTAATTATTACTAAGTTATTTTGACACCCTATGCTATCCAACACTTTCCCTACTGTTGCACTATTTGGAGTTGGAATAGTAATTTTAACCCCTACGCTATCCAACACTTTCCCTACTGTTGCACCCTCTGGAGTTAGAATAGTAATTTTCACCCTTACGCTACCCAACACTTTCCCTCCTGTTGCATCCTCTGGAGTTGGAATAGTAATTTTAACCCCTACGCTATCCAACACTTTCCCTACTGGTGCACCCTCTGGAGTTGGAATAG
Organism: Lissotriton helveticus; assembly: GCF_964261635.1. Lineage (NCBI taxonomy): Eukaryota > Metazoa > Chordata > Amphibia > Caudata > Salamandridae > Lissotriton > Lissotriton helveticus. The sequence goes on along the minus strand of NC_136065.1, from coordinate 1,231,347,119 downwards.
TAATTTTAACCCCTACGCTATGCAACACTTTCCCTACTGTTGCACCCTCTGGAGTTGGAATAGTAATTTTTACCCCTAAGCTATCCAACACTCTCCCTACTGTTGCACCCTCTGGAGTTGGAATAGTAATTGTAACCCCTACGCTATCCAGCACGTTACCTACTGGTGCACCCTCTGGAGTTGGAATAGTAATTTTAACCCCTACGCCATCCAACACTTTCCCTACTGTTGCACCCTCTGGATTTGGAATAGTAATTTTTATCCCTACGCTATCCAGCACTTTCCCTACTGTTGCACCCTTTGGAGTTGGAATAGTAATTTTTACCTTTACGCTATCCAACACTTTCCCTACCGTTACACTCTCTGAAGTTGGAACAGTAATTGTTACCCCTACGCTATCCAATATTTATTGTTATATTTAATGTAGTGTCTAATTTATTTAAAATATTTTTTTTAAATGTGTTATATATAGTTTTGATATTTTGTTTATATTATTGTTGTATGTGTATGTATGCATTTTAACAATGTATAAGTTATTAGAGTAATTAATTGTAAATATTATAAAGTAAGTATATATGTATTTTTTTATATGTGTATGGTAATTTTTTTCGTAAACATGCTGTACGACCCGACAAGTACGATTCAGACCGGGGACTGAGAACGCGATTCGTACAGGAAAACGTCGTCGCGGATGAACTGCGATTTGTACGGAAAACATCGCGTATGAGCGAGCTACATGATCAAATACGAAACGTACCCCCCTGAACGAAGTGCACGCGAACCCCGTAAAAACGTCACGTATGAGCGAGCTACACAATCAAATATGAAACGTATCCCCTGAACGAAGCGCACGCGAACCCCTAAAAACAGCACAAGGAGGGTGCAAACGACTCGCACAACACCACAAAACATGTCTCCTGTGTACAAACCATTGGAAATTAATCGCCTGGCCAGATCCAAACAGGCAAACAGAGGGTCTAACTCAGACCCAACCCTTATAACAGACCCACTAAAAATTTAATATAAGCCTCACCCACAAATGGACCAATAAAAAGGGCCCACAATAACAAACCATCATCCTTTGCAACATACCCATTGAGCTACAGAGACTGACAACACACCAACAACTACACACATCCACCTTCACACATACCCCCACAATCACATTCAGACCCACACATCCCCTTCACATTCAGACTCACACACCCACATCCATACACACCGTCACCCCCAAACACATTCACCCCACACCATGTTCACACAGAAGAATCCAAAGTTCACAAAGGAGGAGATGGAGATCCTTGTAGATCAAGTCATCAGAGTCGAGCCACAGCTGTTTGGTGCATTGGTCAGATGGATCAGCATAGCTGAGAAAACACGCCTGTGGGAGAGGATCGTCATTAGAGTGAATGCTGTTGCACCCATCAGACGCACCAGGAGGGATTGCCAGGCCAGGTGGTACGATCTGTGGAGGATGGTAAAGCGGAAGATGGACGAGGACTACGCCCAGAGCCAGCACACTGGAGGTGGTGGTCCCGGCAGACCAGTACAATACCATTCCGGGGAGGAGAAGATCATGGCCCTGCTACCACCGGTGGAAGTACATGGCATTGAAGGAGTCGTGGAGCCTGGTGAGTATACAAACAATTCATGTAACATGGGGGGAATGGCATCCACACCCCAAGTACTTAAAATGCCTGCAACAACCCCCAAGTGCCCGTCGCCCACAACTACAGGCAAAAACAACGCTAATGTCACTAACATGTGTATGCCCCATTGACAAACCAAGGCCATGCTATGTGTTATGCTACAGGAAGCACAGACCCAAGAATGCACGTCTGGCATGCTGGGAGGGTGGGTGTCACAAAATACATCGTGGAACTCCAAATCAGACCCAATTGCATGGGCGACCGCAGGAGGGGGCAAGGGGGGCACTTGCCCCCCTCCCCCCCCCCCCCCGGATCGCCAGTGTGTCTGGTGTGGGCCCAGTCAGGGCTGGCCCTAGTCTAACATGATTTTGAGATGGTGCTATTGTACCAGGTGGCAGCACCCTCCATTGGGTGGGAAGGGTGCAAGGGGGTTGCTGAGAAGTGTGCAAGGCAGAGGGGAGTAGGGTGCAATGCAGAGGGGATGAGTATGCAAGGGGGAGGGCCAGAAGGGTGCAAGGCAGAGGGGAGGAGGGTGCAAGGGAGAGGGTGAGAAGGGTGCATTGGGAGGGCCAGAAGGGTGAAAGGGGGAGGGCCAGAAGGGTGCAAGGCAGAGGGGAGGAGGGTGCAAGAGAGAGGGTGAGAAGGGTGCAAGGGGGAAGGCAAGAAGGGTGCAAGGGGGAGGGCCAGAGCGGTGCAAGTCAGAGGGGTGGAGGGTGCAAGTGAGAGGGTGAGAAGGGTGCAAGGGGGAGGGCCAGAAGGGTGCAAGGGAGAGGGCCAGAAGGGTGCAAGGCAGAAGGGAGGAGGGTGCAAGGGGGAGGGCCAGAAGACTGCAAGGGGGAGGGTGAGAATGGTGCAAGGGGGAGGGCCAGAAGGGTGCAAGGGGGAGGGGAGGAGGGTGCAAGAGAGAGGGTGACGAGGGTGCAAGGCAGAGGGTGAGAAGGGTGCAAGGGGGAGGGCAGAGGGTACAAGAGGGATGGTGATGACAGCCCTATCAACATTCCTGTGTACACCCATGGCCAATTCTACTCATCTCATATGTCCCAGGTACACACCCATGCACCATGCTCAATGCACATGGAGTGGGAAAGTACTGACAAGGTAGCTGACACTGAGCCCTGGTGTAGGCATCACAAGGCCCTCCTGTGACCAGTGCAAACACAAACAGCAGGACAACAAGGTCAGATAGCTTGGACAGGAACTCACAACCACTGTGTGCCTGTGCGCTGCCCAGGCCGGTGTGACACAAGGAGTTGTCCCAGCCGTAAGGGCACATTCCTCAGATGGTGAGTTCAGTCTTGTCCAAGTTCAGCCTCACGTGGCTAATGATCATACATTTGTCAACGCACCTCATGCCTACTTGAATCTTGGATCTGGGAGTGGCTGGGTCTGTGGTGAGGGTGAAGTGCATCTGGGTGTCAATGGCATAGGACGTGATGATGAGGTAGTGTTCGCATGTGATGGTGGAGACAGGTGTCATGGAGACTTTGCAGAATCTCATACTGAGAGATGAGGCCTGGGGCATGGGCCCGATGACCCCAGTGTACTACGTGATGAAGGGGGGATGCGGAGTCCCTGGGCCTTGCTGGGGAGGAACCTGGTGATTTCATCCTGGGTCTTCCTGTGGATCCCAGTTTTGGAGATGTGTGATCTGACAGTGTGGTAGCACATGGTGTTGAATGCCGGTGAGCAGTCGATGAGGTGAGGGTGGTGGTCTAACCATTGTTGAGCAGGGTCCAAGATGTCATTGGTGGTGGCAATGGGGGCTGTTGCAGTGGGGTGATTACTGTGGAAGATGGTCTGGGGCTGGTTTCCAGGAGGGAGATGGTCAGTTGCTCCTTGACTGTCTTCTTGCTGACATTGGCCTGGTAGGCAAGCAGGGTGATGTTCCAGGACATCCTGCGGTACTGCCGTCCGTTGTCAAAGAAGTGCCTGGGTGTCTGCATGACTCCAGCTCCCATGGAAAGTGGCATACTCAAAGGAGACATTCAGGACATACCAGAGGTGGCCTTCAAGGATGGTGTATGCTGTGATTGTGATGTTGTGTGGGAAGGGTCCTGATGGAGACCTGGAGTGGATGGTGTACATGAGCCGGGTGGTGTCTTTGCTGCTGATGGGAGTCCAGGACCTGAGGAGGGGTATGTCCTGTGGAAAATAGCGCTGTCTGCCTCTGTGTGGTGAGGCTGTCGTGTACGTCTATGGGCTTGGAGTGGTAGTAAGTTGCAAGGGATCCCCTTGGCCTTGCAATGGCGGGATGTCTATTGGATGGACAGCTGTGGTTAGATAGTCCACTCACAATGTCGATGTGTTGGCTGAGGTAAAGATTTTTTGGTGGATCTGTAGCAGAGTGTGGTGCAGTGTGTTGTTTTTTGGACAACTGGATGCAAATGTTGATGTACCAATACAGGATGGTGGTGTGGTTATCCTCCAGCCAGGAGTTGCTGTCCCCCTGACCAATGTAGTCTGTGTAGGTGAGGGCCTGCGTGCTGATGTAGCTTTCCAATGTCTGAGGACCAATCAGTAAAGCCATTTCCCAGCTCTGTGGTCTCAGATTTTAAAACATTTTCATAGGAAGCCTCTCTGCTTGAATTGCAGATGTGTAAATCTGGTTCCCCTATTGACCCTTGCCCGCCAAGCAACACAACATCCTTGCTAAGATTCACAATCACCATTTCAACGCCATCTGGAGCATTTCCTTCAGATTGGGCTCTGATCTGGATGCATGGAAACATGCGTTCCTCCTACCCATCTTAAGGAAAACCAATGCAGATCCTGAATCTCTTTGCAATCATAGACCTAACTCTCTTTTACCAGCTCTGGCCAAGATTTCATTGAAATTTATTCTCTCAGCAACTGTTGGCCTTTGTTGAAGATAATAGCCTCCTTTACGACTCTCAATCCAGCTTCCATCCCGGCTATAGTACGGAGTCGGCCCTCATTGAAATGGCAGACTCTATACGCTGAGCAGTCGACGGAGGTTCCTAGGCGGTGTTGGTGCTGTTAGACTTGTCTACAGCATTTGACACCGTCAACCATGCCATTCTTCTGAACCGCCTTAAGACCATAGGCATGTGGGTCTTAGTGCTGAACTGGATATCGTCCTTACTATCTGACCGCACACAGCAGGTCTGGACTCATCCATTGATCTCCCCAGTCAAACCACTGAAGTGGGGCGTGCCGCAGGGCTCTGCTTTGAGCCCACTGACTTTTAATATTTACTTAACCCCGCTGGCTGAATCGATTGCTATGTCTGAAGTCAAAATCAAATCATATGCTGATGATGTTCAGCTTCTATTCAACTTAAATGCTGTGTGTGCCGCAAATTTTGACCCACTCAAAAATTGTCTCAAGATATTTGCGGCCTGGATGGACCACAATTTCTTCAAAGTTAATGCAGATAACACCTAGGTCCTATTTTTTTAACCAACCTTGTCCCCTCTCATCCCATCTGTGGTGGCCAGAGGAACTGGAAGCAGCAGACGAAGGAGGAAGCACGAGCGTGCGAGGGGCTCATTGGGACCCCACCATACCCTTCTGTCTTAAGCTGGCTCATGAGGCATTGACTCCTCCATTGATAAGCATACTACATTATTAGTGTGGTAGCATAAATGTGCTGTAATTATTAATTGTAGTTACACACATAGTCAATTCTTTTTTCACTTTTTTGTATATACACTTTTTCTACCTCCGTGGAGAAAACACTAGTGAGTGACAGGGGGATCTTCCCCTAGGTCCTGACGAAGAGGCCCTGTGCCTCGAAACATGTTGACCCACATAGGAGAGAGAGCCCATTAATCTGCTCTATCTCTCCGCTTCACTTTTCTTTTAATAATACCAGCCAGTGTTTAATAAAATTTCTTTTTCCACTAGGCCAGGTATTTTTTAACGACTCACAATCATATCACTCCTGACCCCACTGACACTCACTCCCAACACATAGCACCTCCACCTAAAGGTGCTCCGGCGTATCCGCCTTTCGCAGCACTGCCCCGCCCCGCAGCGGGACGGGAAGACCCCGATGATGAAGCATGACACCAAGGGCCCTTTTGGTGTGTGAGGGGTATTTTAACAAAGAAGGTGTATTCCAATGACATCCGGATATACACCCACCCAATGTGAGGTGGCCCTTGTTTGATTAACCTGAATCCCTGATAAGAGGAGGACGTGCCCACCTCTGTGCCCAGCGGCACCACCTCTTCACTCCCCCTTTTTGATTTCCTTTGAACTGGCCATTGCTCCAGCACACAAGGACTTGGTCAGGAATCTGGGAGTTACATGTGACAATCAGCTATCCCTTGCCACACAGGTACAAGAGGCGTGTGACGCTTGTGTTGGCAAGATTAAAATCATCAAGAGATTCATTAACTATCTGCACAATGTAACCCGGAAATCGGTGGTTCACGTGCTGATCTAATCCCATTTAGACAACGCGAAAGGCTCATACGTGGGTCTCACATTAGGCTTTCTCCGTATACTGCAGACGATCCAAAACGCTGCTGCCCGCATGGTATGTGGAGTCTCACTTTGACAACAAATCTCCCAGTATCTTAGACTACTCCATTGGCTGCCCATGGCTACACAAATAGATTTAAATGCGCTGACACTCGCCTTCAGGGCAAGACAAGGCCTTGGTTCGGTCTACCTGTGAAGCAGCCTCCGTCCCTATTGTCAATCACGATCTCTACGTTCGAATGACAACCACTTGCTCATAGGTCCTTGGTTTGCAAAACCTAGATCAGGAGGTCAAACCTATCAGGTTGGAACCACACAATGTTGGACTAAGCCACCTCTTCCGCTGCGTATGATTCTGTCTGAATGTGAGTATCACAAAGCCCTTGAAACCTGGCTATTTAGCCTGCTTGATTAGTTGCTCCTCCGTTTTCTGCCTCATTTTCGGCACACTACAGCGCTGGAGCACACCCCGTTGGGTTAGATGTGCACTCAATAAATGATTATTAAGAAAATTGTAGATGGCTTAGCAGAATTGTGGGTGTAGGCCTGGAGATTTGTAGATGATAGATAGACTGAGGGTGGTCAGGGGGTTGGTGTGAAACCTGAAGTGCAGATGTTTGACAATGCAGAGTGTGTTCCTGGTGTTGTATGTGACTCTGCGGGTGTACTTCAGAAAGAATTGCAAATCATCCTCCTGGATTGTTGGTGCGGTCCCTGCGGGTGATCTAGTATCCGTCTGTGATGGCAATGTTGAAGTAGTGTGCTGAGGATGCGTTCAACCAGGTTACTGTAATGAAGGCGATGTGTGGGGCTGTTGTGTTGATGAGGTAACAGAGTTCAATGGCGTGCTGGTGGATGGAGCGGGTGTGCAGTAGGAGGCATATGACCTGGTTGTATGGACATGGTCTGTTAGGCGGAGCAGCGCGGTGTTGGCAGTAGGAGTTGCACACACAGCCTGCGAAGCTGTCATGGGTACGCTTAGGGGTTTCTGGTGTTCACTGTCTGGAGGGTGGCTGGAGCATGAGTCTGTTGTGTTACCTGCGTCATGGAAGGACCAGAGGGTCTTGCACTGTGCACGTTTCAGGCGCTGACAGTCCTGCCTTTGGCACGGAGGTGGTGCAACAGTATCACTGACAAGCTGCTGCCTGCATTAAGAATGGGTGGAGGGAGGGGGGAGCATCTGGGAGGCGTGTGTGTTGCAGAATCAGGGCACTCGGTGGTGCGGCAGCAGGAATGAGTGAACACATGACAGCAGAAGGGGTGAGACACCATGCAAAAACTAGCACACAAAGACAAGGAGGTTTGAAAGGCACAATGTAACAGGTGTATGGAAAGGAAGGAGTGTCTGGTTACTCATGGGTCACTGAACGAAAATGGATGGACAATCACCAAATATGATGGGCACAGGATCAGGCACCAAAAGGCCAAGCTGCGCACAGGACACACAGCGTCAGCAGGTGTTGCCTGCCTGTTGTGGTTGCAAGCTGCAAAAATACATACACAACCATGTTCTTCATGCACAATATGGATCATTAGCCATGATAAACTGCATGCATGTTGCCACAGTACACATACTCCCATATGCACAATCCTTGTAAATTATGCCATAGATGACGCATGCAAACTGGCAAGAGATCTGCGGTGAAAGTAATGAGGCACATTGCACTGTGGGAAACACATTTTCTATACAAATGGATCAAGTTTGCGTTGAGGCCATGCTGCTTTAGCCAATGTCCATGGCCAGTGCCATTGCTCTGACAAAAATAACAGTCATGCAATGAGGTTACCTGTAATGCTGATGAAACAATCTGCACACGACTGCCTGAGAAACGTGTGATGAGCAAAGTGGTCCATCTCCCGATAGCCCCTTGGTATGAGTATAAATGACTGACTCAAAAGGGTGATCAGGCGTAAGGATTCAACACTTCTTGTCACTGAATCACAGAATACCTCAGGACCTATACTGTAACAGTTACACCTGTAAAGGAATATAACAGCCACTGTATCCTAGTTGGGATCACAGTAATGAAAGTGATACTAGATCTGATGATCGAACCAGGACATTACTACAAACTTACAAAGAAGGCTGTTCCATACGTTTACATGTATTTATCCAGCAGTAATCAACATACCCAAAAAAGTCTTAACAGCCACGTAACTGGGAAATTTGAGCTTACTTCTGGCCGAGCTCTACAAGCCCCTGCAGTGAAAACAGAGATGAACAATCCACATGGATTCATAGCACATGGAAAGGTGATGAAACACCATAACACACCAAAGATTATGTTGTACGAATTGCTAAAGAACTGGCCAATATTATGATCCTATTCCAAGGATTCTTCAACTAGCACAGGGTTCACAGAAGACACTTAAAAGGTAGCAGAGTATTGTAGCTATATGAAGGGGTATAACGCTCTGTAGGCTGCTTCAATGCAATTAGAGCCATACGGTAATCCAGAAAATCACAGTGTATGAATAAGGCTCCAATATATAGAAAATCAAATGCGCTGCAGTGCAACTCACACAAAGCCAACAATCCGTAGTTACCCCTGGGAATCAGTGAGGGTCAAGACGGGAAATTACAAATCCCCCGCAAGAGCCTTAAGAAGCTCATCCAACGAGGGAGGGAATTAAGTAAACACAAGGAAGCCCCGCAAGAGCCAGTCATTGCTTCGTCCAACTGGGCTTTTAAATGCCAACCAGAACAAGCTGCTGGGCCAGAACTCAACAGAGAGTAATGAGGAACAATGGCACAAAACCACCCCTACCGAGACCAGGATATGCAGCACGCTACAAGAAAATCCTGGGATTAACGTCACCCGACTGGTGCCACGGAAGCGTTTACATTTGCTAACGCACAATGTTGTGATGTCATCAGGGCAACATTCCTGGCATCATGGGAATTGAAAGTTAACATCAACTTACCGAGAAGGCTTGCAAAGCACTGTTCTCCACCGGCCCTGAGGTAGCGACGTGACAGTGACATGACATACTGGCACAAGGGGCAATGCATCTATACAAACAGATTCACAGGACATTTGACAGAACATGTGGGACATATGCTGGCCCAAACCTTCACAACATGGTTGAGTGGAAATCAAACTGTACTGGCACACAAGATTAAGTGCATGAGCCAAACACATCCTGCTGCACGCAGTGTGGCTGCAATTCCCCATAGAGCCTGTGGTTGTGATGTCCCACACAATGTCAACCAGTGGTACCTGCAATGTGTCAGGGTCAAGGTTTACATACAGTGATGCATTCACCAGAGTAAAAACCTCCACAACAGATGACTTTCAAGAAGGATGACTGTCCTGTCATGGGAGTGGTGCAACATGAAATTTGATCCATGGTGATGAGACATGTATGGATGGTTCTACAACATGCACAAAAACAGTTCCCACACATTCCCAAACCATACCAACCCCAAACAGCCTGTTTGGATCTCTTACCCGAACTGACATTTACACGTGTCCATGCATTGAATGCTGATTCGGCCCACGGTGCAATCATCATGAGGAATGGCACGAGGACCTAGTTGACATGAACAGACAACAGGCACAGCAATCTGGGAATTACAGACACACAAGGGGTCACCATTAAAATTCTTTGCTAAATGGACATGTAAAAACAGGAACAATGTAGCACACATGTAAATTTCAAGCTCAGTCATTGTGCATTTCTGTGAGGCATGACATCAGCACTTGCGTGACACATCACAACACACATCAAAGTTACTTTGCATACAGTCAGCTAGACACACACATTGCAACACATGCCACTCAATACTACAAGCTTGCACACTCATTCCCAGTGACTCACCGTTATGAGAAGAAGTTGCGTATGAGCTGACTCCGGATATCATCCTCCTCCTCCTCCTCATCACTTGCATCGTGACCAAGCCCTTCATCCTCAACGGGTGGATGTTCCTGCTCCTCAGGATCCAGGATGAGAGGCACTGCCCTCTCAACTGCCATGTGGTGCAGCATGCAGCACACGATGAAGATATTACAGACCTTGGCCGGGGCGTATGGGAGGGATCCGCCAGTTTTATCTAGGCACCGGAATTGGCTCTTCAGGAGGCCAAACGTCCGATCAATCACTCGCCCGGTCTGCCCGTGTGCATTATTGTACCGCTGATCTGCAGCTGTTCTTGGGTTGCGGAGAGGTGTCATTAGACATGGCATGTTGGGATATCCAGAGTCACCTACAAATATACATCATGTAAATAAGTGGGTCAGGAGATGCCTTCAGAGCAAAAGATAGTGAGACACACAGGACAAACAGAGTATACCCACCAACAAGACATGCCCGATCGTTGCGCAGCTGCAGCATCATTCGTGGCACCCTGCTACGCCTCATGATGAATGCATCATGGCACAATCCTGGAAAACGTGCACAAACATGGGAAATCAGCATGTTAGCAAGACACACCACCAGGGCATTTATTGAATGATAATGTTTCCTGTTGAGGTAAGCCTGCTCCTGAGCCTGTGGTGGCACCAAAGCCACATGTGTCCCATCAATGGACCCAATGACATGTGGCATCCCTCCCAGGGCATAGAATTCACACTTGACATCCGTCAACTCCTCTGGAGTTGGAAATTTGATGAATTCGTCAAGGTGCTCCAACATGGCTGCTAAAACATCACGCAGGACACGGCTGAACATTGTTTGGGACATACCCCTGACCTCAGCTATGGTTAATTGAAACGTACCTGTTGCAAAAAACTGGAGGGCTGCCATCACCTTTAGCTTGGGGGTCAGAGCAGTAGGATACCTGTGTTGCGGTTGGAGATGTGGTTCTAGCCTGTTCGTCAAGTCCTGAATCAACTGTCGAGTGAATCTGTAACGTCGGATGCAGGCACGTTCCCTCATGGTAGCCAAGTCTGGAAATGGCCTTGGTAGAGGCGGTGCCCTGCAGGACATATTTGGGAAGAATGGAGAATAACTGTCAGCCAACATCGATATAAATGTACATAGCACATGCAAAACTGCTACTACACATCAGGTCACTATGGAGTCTGGCGTGTGCAATACATGGAGGACACATATGCCAGCTTGCTGGCACGCCAACAAAAACCCAGATACATCTGTTGATTGACAAATAAACATGACATGCCCTCAAATGAGCTACTGGGCTGGTCTGAGTGAACAGCCCAAGATATACCTGGAGTGACACACGTCACCAAACCTGCAGTAGAAGGTTGTCATCCCATCCAGATAGCTGACTGCAAGGCACATGCACAGGTCACATGGAATGTCAAATGTACTTATCAAACACATTTTGATTAAGGTGTGCATGGGACAACAAAACAACACAGCCATTGTCACGATGCAGACATGTATGCCTGGGGAAAATGATGTCTGATGCACACTGACCTAAAAGCCGTGGGAATGCACATGTGGCATGGTGTGCGTACATGTGAAACCATTGCCATCTCTACACAGACCCATGTTAGATGCACCAACAGCAGATGCAGTTTACGGAACACAAATAGCAAGCTCAATCATTCACATGACACACACCGGACATAGTCACATAGGGTCCTACTGAGCGTGAAATGTCAAGTGACAAAGTCCCCCGTCCCTGGCATCATGAGACAGGTGCCCGTAGTGATGAATGTGCCACCCCGGTGTTGATGTGCATGACAACATATACATATGGGACAAGTGTAAAGGTGATGTGTACCACATAGTGCCCCATCACACATGACATGTGTCAACAGGTCGATTATGCAACAAGATCAGATGCCCTGTCCTATATCAATGCCTGCCACACCTAGGGCCTGCTCATGTAAGTATGCAATGACAAGAACTTGATAGACATCCTTATTGGAACCGTACCCCTACATCCCTGCCATGTGTGAGCCTCGTATCACTATTGTAATGGTGCCATACATGAGCGTGCGAAACATACCGTGTGAAATGGACCGTACCCCTACATTGGCATCAGCGTGTGAAACGTACCGTGTGAAACGCACCGTACTACTGCATTCACTACAGTGTGTGAAACGTACCGTATGAAACGCACTGTACCCCTGCATTCACTACAGCGTGTGAAACGTACCGTCTGAAACACAGCGTACTCCTACATTCTGTGCGTGTGTGCGCATCATATCACTATTGTAATCATGCCATATGCGAGTGCACCGTACCCCTGCATTCTGTGTGTGTGTGCGCCTCGTATAACTATTGTAATCGTGCCATACGCGAGCACACCGTACCCCTACATTCCGTGCATGTGTGCGCCTCATATCACTATTGTAATCGTGCCATACGCGAGTGCACCGTACCCCTACATTCCGTGCATGTGTCCGCCTCATATCACTATTGTAATTGTACCATACGTGAGTGCACTGTGCCCCTACATTCCGTGCGTGTATGCTCCTCGTATCACTATTGTAATCGGCCATATGCGCACACCATACCCCTACATTCCGTGCATGTGTGCGCCTCGTGTCACTATTGTAATCGTGCCATACTTGAGCGCACCGTACCCTACATTCCGTTGTGTGTGCGCATCATATCACTATTGTAATCGTGTCATACGTGAGCGCACCGTACCCCTACATTCCGTGCGTGTGTGCGCATCGTATCACTATTGTAATCGTGCCATACGCGAGAGCGTGAAACGCACCGTACACGTGTGTGGATCTCAAAAGAAGTTAGGGGACACATAAGAGACGAGTACTAGGCCCTGAATGCACCCTGGTTGTCATGAATACTGAGATTTGAGTGTGTGCTACAGGTGCCCTGCAAAAGTCAGTTGGCCAAAAGTATACTATGTTGCAAAATGGTTGTGGAGCTGAAGCTCAAATTTTAAACGATGCAAATGCATGTCAGAGCTGTATGTTTAAAGGGATTGGAGGAAACGTACGATGCTAACTAATCTGACCTATCACTCTGTACTCCTCGAACCGAAAGCACCCGAGCAGCACTGATTTAAGGCTGCATGAAGCCCTGAGAGGGCACTTGCCTGCACAACATTGGAGTGGACCACACTGCTGCTGTCTCTGCATCCTCTGGCATATCATGATGGCTCGTACTGTGGTGAGGGTCCCAGCCTTCAGTGAGGAGGTAAACCAGGCCCTGCTGGATGCCCTTCTATCACAGTTCAGCAAGCTGTATGGGATACCAGAGGAGCAGGTGAGTGCTGACTGCACTAGGTTTGAGTGTGCTCCTGTTGTGTGAGTGTCACAACAGGCATTGTGTATTGGTGGGACAGACATGCAATGTGGTTGTGAGTGAGTCCCGGGGGTGTACATGGTGGTGTCCCTCATGCAGAGCATGATGTAGTTCATGTGTGTTCACTCCTCACTTGAATTGTGCTTACTGTGACCTTCACTGCATAGTGAATGACACATTAAGCCATGCCAGACCTTGGTGGCTTTATTATCAAATGTCCTGAGGTGGAACAGTGTTCCCCCAGGAGTGACAGGTGACTGTACTCACTGATGTTTATGAGTTGAGGGGACCTGTGGTGAGATTGTCAAAATGATGTGTTTGACCTCATGGACATTGGAGTGCGTGAATGTTCCTTGTCATCTGGGTGAGTGTGTATATGATGTGTTGCACCCCTGCTGTATGGCGTATGCAGTAGCTCTGCCATCTGAAGTGACAAGTGAGCAGTGCTGTGTGCCTGACTTTCAAAGCTAGCATGACACCTGTGACACACCATTGTCAAGTGGCACATGTGCAAAGTTAGGGTTGTATCCGCTTTTGTCAGTGACAGGCAAGTGATCTGTGCCAGGGTGTGTCTGTCCAGTCTGCTGAGGGTTCTTAAGTGTAGTGGGATATGTGACTGCTTGTCACGTGCTGTCCCAAACCCTGCAGTTGCATTTGTTACCCAGTGTGTGCCATGATCTGTGAGTGTGTTGCACCCGTTACGTCATCTGTTGCCTTTCAATGCCATGTAGTGCATTGAGGCTTGCCCACAGGCCTAGTTCACATGGACAATGATGCAAGTCCTGTCACTATCCAATGCCCTGTTCACATTATCAATAATGTGGAAGTGTGTTTGTCTGGGACATGGATCAGGTGTAGTGATGTTGTTTCACTTTGTCTTCCTGACAGGTAACTGCCTACAAGAAGGGGAAAATATGGTTGGAGATTGTCAGGGCCGTCAGGTCTGCGGGGGACCATTGTCGGTGGCTGCGTAACATCCAGAAGCGGTGGCAAGACATCCGGTGCTGGACCCGGCGTATCGCCCGGGTCCAGCTGAAGATGGAGCCCCCTCGCGGGCATGGTGGAAACCGTCACTTCACCCCCCACATGCTCCAGGTCCTGGCAGTCGTGTTTCCAGACCTCGATAGGCAGTTAAAGGAGGGACAGCAGCAAGGAGGGGGTAGCTACATGGCTGTTTGTTGTGTGGTGTTGTGTGTCACCTGCTCTTTGAAGTGCTCTGAAGCCTGGCTACATTCCCACAGTTGGGGTGTATGGTCAGACAGGTTATATGAGCAGTGTCTTTTAGATTCCCCATAGTCACCTGGTGCTCATTTACATCCCTTACCCTCTTTAAATGTCTCCCCTGGTCTGTGTGTAATCACATTTGCACATGCTCATCTAGGGTGCAAGAAAATATGACTGCAAATTGATTTCTGCATCATGTGGGAGGGTGGTCTGTGACATAGGTTGGGACCTTGACTGTGCCATGACCTGTGCACTGTCTTTGGGCTTCATATTTGTTTGCACTGATGATGAGTCTCAACATAGGAGTGTGAGGTTTCAACTGCACACCCTTACAGCATGCATGACCCATGTTGTGTTCTCAGACATGATGTACATCAGTACATCAGTGTGAGATATGCATAGTGCCATGGTGGTTGCTCATGGCACAGTCAGCTCATTCCAAACCCTCGGATCAGTGTGCCCACTACAGTCCCCTGAGACACCCTGGCCTCCTAATCATGTGTGTCATCCAACACTGTGCCCATTCTATGTGGGTTCAGCATGGGTCTGCCTCTGTGGTGTTGTTCCCTGACATAGTTTGTATTTTTCCTGTGTCTGCTACATGTGCCCACTGGGCAGGGATACAAGATTTGGCTTGTGCATACTCACACTGGGCAGTGCCTGTCTGCCTATTCACAACAATCTGTTGTTGGTTGTTTGTGAGTAATATGTACTGGCAGCCCCACGAGGTGAGCTGGGGTTACTTTTGGAATTGTTGCTGCACAGTTTTTGTTACCCTGATTCAGAGGTCTCTCTTCTTGAGCTGTATCAGTCACATTGAGTGAGGTATGGGGGTGTTGTGCAGGATAGGTCTACATGGGCCTGCCTGATTTAGCCTTGCCAGGTCTGACCTGTGGGTGTGAATTGGCTGATCAATGTTTCACCATGCACTGCCCTGTGATGTTGGCCAGTGATTTCATTTGGGGCTTGGCAGTCGATGTCATTTTGTTCCAGACATGATTGTGCCTCAAACATATTTGCCACATGTATGTAGTTCAAATGCAACGCTGTTTTGTCTTAGTGTGCACACTTCTGTGTTGACATTTTGCCTGGGGATAATGGTGTGTCCACAATGCAGCAATGATTTTGGTCATCACAATTGCAGGCCCATTAGCTGAAGCATTGTCCTGAGTTGGGACATGTGTGCCACTTCACATGACAACCAGTAGGTCTTATGTGCAAGCTACTGTGTCCTCAGGGAATGGATGCCCATGTGAGGACTGTCATATTTCAAGTAGTGTCACATAAATGATTGTACCTTGGCACTCATAAGACTTGTTAAAAGTTGTTCATGTTTTGAATGTGTTAATATGATGAATTGTATAAAGGACACTTATGTGCCTGCATGATAGTTGTCTCACAAGGTGGAGCACACTCAATAACATTTCTACTTTTTTTTAAAGAAGCAGGCAGCTTTTCAAAGAGGCCAGTGTTAGTGATTAATGCTGTGCCTTGATCTCCATGTACATGTCCCCACAGTGGTCTTGAGTTCTTGAAAACTTCTATGTTGTCAATTGTACAAACTAATGAGTGTCAAGACATCCAGAACTCCGTTGGACCATGTATATGGCAAATCTGCAATGCCATTTGTTTCTAACAGTGTTTTATCTTAAAGGGTTCCAGCTGTTTCAAAGAATGTGTAAATCTGTTTTGTGTGCACTTCATTGTGAGACATCTGTCATGCTGGCACATACGTGTTGCCTTCACAAGTGTGGTGAGTACCAAGATGCTAACTTTTTTTTAATGGATTTTTTCACCAATGTACTTACAGGGCTCTGAGTGTTGTATCACGTTGGGGAGTGAGGTGGGTTAGTTTTCCCTGAGGGGCACCACTACTTTTAATTTTGTTGTGTATTTGAGGTGGCATCACTTCATTGTATTGATCTGCTCTCCTGTAAACAAACAATAGCCCTTCTGTGTAATTTTCATTAAAGTTGTGGCCTGGTGTGTTCTTTAGATCCTTGTGTCCAAGTAGCATTGTGTCCATACCAACTGGACAGTACAAGTCTCAAATATGTGCAGGGCTATTTGGCTGTTACTCATGATGCATGCCATGATTTGCAGTGTGACCTACTGATTTTGTGCTTATGTGTCAGATGTGTACAGGTGACGGATGCATTTCTGTTTCTTCTACTTTCCCACAGCATCATCAACAGAGACCGAAGGAGACACATGCACGGACCAAGAGGAGGGACCCAGCCACAGTGCCACCATTGCTCTGGAGTCGGAGGGAGCCAGTGGCACGGAGGGTGAGGGGAGTCGGCCTGCGGACGTTTTGGAAGTCGACACTTCCTACCACGCTGATGGGTCCACTTCTGACTCCCTGGAGGAGGGGGAATACGCCGCAACACCGGACAGAAGCACTGTGTCCTCCTGTACCATCTCCACCCTCCCAGTTGCTCCGGTCCCTTCTGTCCGTGCAGCCCCATGTCTCCTTCGGCCCAGGCACCGCAGCCCCTGCCCCTGTCTCCCCTGCTGCCCTCAGTGCGGAGTCTGTGGACCTACTCTGCCAGATTCATGTTGGTCAGACATCAATGCTGACAGTCCTCCATGGCCAGACTCAAATACTGACCCAGTTGTTGTAGTTCATGGAGGGCATGTCAGCTACGATGTCTGACCAACGTGAGATTCTCACGTCCATGGACTCCTCACTGACGGCAGCTGTTGCCCTCCTGCAGTGGTGTGTCCCCCCCTCCTTCGGACCCATCCACACTCTCCTCTCCCATACCTGTCCAAAGCACACGCAGGAAGGCACGGTCACGCACACCAACGGACACATGCAGCACACCCCAACGAAAGTCAAAGAGCACACCTCCAGGCACGCAAACTCAGAGGGCGGCAGGCACACCCACAGGGACTGGGGTCAGACCACAGACACGCACCCAAAGTCACAGTCCGCAACCCGCACAGCCCTCTACCACCACTCCCATAGTGTCCCCAGGTGCAGGGGGTGGTCTTGAGGAACTGGCAGCAGTGTGCAGCGCCGAGTACCTTTCCACCTTTGGCGCTGCACAAGCCACTGAGGACGATACGTCCCACCCTGCACCCACAACACCTACCCTTCCCACTACTGTCCCTGTGGTGCCTGTTCGAGAACCCGATGATGCCCCCCAAGGGTCAACAGGCCATTAGTTCATTCCTGTGCAGGTAAGTTTGGGGTAGACGACCTCCCCAACGTCCCCCAAAGGACTTTGTTATGGACTGGCAATTGCCATTATTAAGCTTCGACTAATTTTTTGACTTATTTTCATTTGGCGCTGAATAAAGCCTTTTATTTTGAATTCCACACTATTGCGTTTCAGGTACTTGATGTTAGTGATGAGGACTCTGGAGTTGGTGTAATGGTAATGTTTTGGGGTTCAGAAAGATGTCTTTTTGTTGATGATCATATCATGAGGGGAACCATGGTATCTGTGTGGCTTCACAATGTCTCTGCAATTAATCATTGGTTGTGTGTGTTCCGTTTGGCTAGAGACATTATCCCAAGGAGTGTTCCTTCCTCTGTGACACCTGAGATCTTCACTGCAGACAGTTGCACAATTGTTGTGCTGACATGTGTGCACATTACCTTTTTTGGTGACGGTTCCCTTCAGCAATGGCCATGCCTGCTCACAGATGTCTACTGTTCATTTATCTATGCCATCCATGCTACTCACTGTACTCATGTTTTGAGTATGTACAAATGCCTTCATGGACACATTTATCCTTTTTGCCACTAAGCATGTGTTTTATCACAGCCTACTCCTATGTTTGGAATTGATCTGCAGGGTATTTGTGCACATGACTCATAATTTTGAGCATTGTACCTAAGGGTTTTCAACCCTATTCCTTCCATGAGAGACTACATCTTGGTGGTCAGACCACCACCTGGACATTCATATCAGCCCAGGGATGTATGTGACAGTGTGAGTTCCCTTTTACTCTCTTTTTTTGGTGGGCTGGTACATCACTATACACTATTGTGTCATGATGGTAGGGTGTGTATTTAGACAGCAACATCCCTGGGTGGTTATGCATGTTGAATTTAACATCACACCCACATGTGGTGTGTCGCACAGTGTGTGACATAAATCCATCCTCCATGGAGTGGGACACTGTTGTAAGTGATGTGTTGCTATGGCACTATCATGAAAGTCACAAGTTAGGGATGTGCACATACCCCCATGTATTTGTGGTATGCTGATGATGATGTACCCCCCTATATCTGAGCACTGTTGGGAGTCATATCCACCCACCCCATACTGTTGGCCTATGCTGGGAGTCCTTTGCACCCCCCATACTGTTGGCCTGTGCTGGGAGTCCTGTGCACCCACCTCTCATATGTCTGGACACTGCTGGGAGTCATATCCACCCTTCTCTCATATGCCCGGACACTGCTGGAAGTCATATACACCCACCCCCATTTTGATGGCCTATGCTGGGAGTCCTGTGCACCCATCCCCATATTGTTTGCCTATGCTGGGAGTCATATCCACCCACCTCTCATATGTCTGGACACAGCTGTTAGTCCTGTGCACCCACCCCTTATATGGCTGGACACAGCTGGGAGTCATATCCTCCCACCCCCATACTGTTGGCCTCTGTTGGGAGTCCTGTGCACCCACCCCTCATATGTCTGGAAACTGCTGGGAGTCCTATGCACCCACCCCTCATATGTCTGGACACTGCTGGGAGTCCTGTGCACCCACCCCATACTGTTGGCCTCTGCTGGGAGTCCTGTGCACCCACCTCTCATATGTCTGGACACTGCTGGGAGTCATATCCAACAACCTCTCATATGTCTGGACACTGCTGGGAGTCATATCCACCCACCCCTCATATGTATGGACACTGCTGGGAATCATATGCACCCACCCCCATACTGTTGGCCTATGCTGGGAGTCTTGTGCACCCACCCCCAAACGGTTGGCCTATGCTGGGAGTCATATCCATCCACCCCTCATATATCTGGACACTGCTGGGAGTCATATCCACCCACCCCATACTCTTGGCCTCTGCTGGGAGTCCTGTGCACCCACCTCTCATATGTCTGGACACTGCTGGGAGTCTTGTGCACCCACCCCCTAAATGTCTGGACACTGCTGGGAGTCCTGTGCACCCACCCCCACACTGTTGGCCTCTGCTGGGAGTCCTGTGTACCCACCTCTCATATGTCTGGACACTGCTGGGAGTCATATCCACCCACCCCCATACTGTTGGTCTCTGCTGGGAGTCCTGTGCACCCACCCCTCATATGTCTGGACACTGTTGGGAGTCCTGTGCACCCACCCCTCATATGTCTGGACACTGTTGGGAGTCCTGTGCACCGAACCCCAATACTGTTGGCCTCTGCTGGGAGTCCTGTGCACCCATCTCTCATATGTCTGGACACTGCTGGGAGTCATATCCACCCACCTCTCATATGTCTGGACACTGCTGGGAGTCATATGCACCCACCTCCATACTGTTGGCCTATGCTAGGAGTACTCTGCACCCACCCCCATACTGTTGGCCTATGCTGGGAGTCATATCCACCCACCCCTCATATGTCTGGACACTGCTGGGAGTCATATCCACCCACCCCCATACTGTTGGCCTCTGCTGGGAGTCCTGTGCACCCGCCCCTCATATTTCTGGACACTGATGGGAGTCCTGTGCACCCACCCCTCATATGTCTGGACACTGCTGGGAGTCCTGTGCACCCACCCCTCATATGTCTGGACACTGCTGGGAGTCCTCTGCACCCACCCCCATACTGTTGGCCTGTGCTGTGAGTCCTGTGTACCCATCTCTCATATGTATGTACACTGCTGGTTGTCCTGTGCACCCACCCCTCATATGTCTGGACACTGCTGGGAGTCCTGTGCACCCACCCCATACTGTTGGCCTATGCTGGGAGCCATTTCCATCCACCCCTCATATGTCTGGGCACTGCTGGGAGTCCTCTGCACCCACCCCTCATATGTCTGGACACTGCTGGGAGTCCTGTGCACCCACCCCTCAGATGTCACGCACCGTACCCCAACATTCATGGCGTGTGTGTGGATCGAATCACTATTGCACTGGTGCCACACGCGAGCGTGTGATGCACCATAGCCCTACATTCATGGCGTGTGTACAGCTTGTATCACTATTGCAATGGTGCCATACGCAAGCGCGTGAAACGCACCGTACCCCAACATTCATGGCGTGTGTGCCGCTCGTATCACTATTGCAATGGTGTTATAGGAGAGCGTGTAAGACGCACCGTACAAGTACACTTCCGTTGTTGCGGTACGTTGTACTCACCGTCTGCGCCGTCATTGTTTTCTGTGCACCAGGTCGTAGGCGTACATGACTGGGATGACACGGACGATGGGGTTCATGGTGTGTACAACGGCGTACCCGGGATGCAGTTCGGGCTGTACTCTGCTTTTACGGACGTTGTGAGGTCCCATAGAAAAAGGGTTGTACTAAGTGTCGCAGAGACGAATCGTACTTGCTGGGCCGGAAACTGCTGCTTGTTTACGTACAAACTGCGCGTACCCGGATACAAATCGAATGTATTTTTTACTCGTACGGTGTTTGGTACGATTCGTACGGAGATCTGCTTTGGGTTTGGATCGTACTTGATCGTACGTACGGGGACGTTGAAGCTGGACGATTCGTACGGGAAAACGCTCCGTACGGCGAATCGTAGGGGATTTTAACGAATCGGAATCGGCCCCTATATGTATTATTTATAATTTTAAATATATTTTTAACTCAGTTTATTTTAATTATTTGTATAATTTTTATTTAATTTTATATTATGTTTAAACCTTAAAAAACCGATATTTTTTACGATATTTTTTTTCCAATATTTTTGTTCTTACCTTAATGTCGATAGGACTTCGATATTTTTGGCGTCGATTTTCCTCCTCCGATATTTTTGACGTCAATATTTTCGACTTCGATATTCTGTCAGTGATTCATCCCGCACTTCTCCACGGGCCCCTCCTGGGATCCGGGACTTGGGTATCGAGCCGGCAAGGCTGCCTCCTCTCCTTTTCCGCCCACACTCCGCGGCATGCAAGATGGCGGGGTGGGCTTCCGCCGGTCTTCCTCTTTCCGGCCGTCGCTCCCCCCAGAGTCAGGCGGCTCACCTGACTTCCGGGTCATGCTGCGCCTACCAACTGCACCTCCCTTTCTTGGTGGTGGCAATGCGGGCTGGACACCCGCTTGAATAATAGCACATAAAGCGGGGTGGGCACCCGCTCCGCTCCACCAGCTCAGGGGGACCCCTCAGGCCAGGGTTCCCTTCCAAGAAATGGCCTGGAGCACAGCGCTGCATGGCAGTGATGCAGGGTGGGCTCCCGCATCGAACCAGCAGCGCAGGGGGAATCCCGGACCCAGGATTCCCTCACAACCTCACGCTACAGGGGAGCTCACTCCTCTCCCCCTGGCAAATACCGGTTCAGTGCTCACAGGGTGCTGAAAGCAAGCAACAGGTCCTGCAGTAAAAGCATAAGTCCAGGAAGGATCAGGGGGAAATGCAGGGCCCAGGGAGGCAGCCCCCGCTGGTCCCCAACAGCAGCACGCCCACAGGTTCAGGAACAAATACAAAACATTTTCATGGGGTCACAGCCCCTATATTTATACTAGCATTTCTCTTTGTGTCACAGCACAGGGCTTGGGGATACCAGTCAGAACTGGGTTAGGGGGGTT
Source organism: Lissotriton helveticus (assembly GCF_964261635.1). NCBI lineage: Eukaryota > Metazoa > Chordata > Amphibia > Caudata > Salamandridae > Lissotriton > Lissotriton helveticus. Next base: position 1,231,324,905 of record NC_136065.1, on the reverse strand, counting down.
TGGAGCACTTTGTTTACCAAGCTCCTCTTCCCCTTTGTCAGGTGAGGGCTCGCCATCAGACACACCACAGGGGGGTGAAGTCAACATTCACCAGGGAAGCACCTCCCTATTCATAGTCCGGGGATTACCCCTCCCACCACTCTTCCTCCAGGTGTCTCATTCAACTCAGCATTGACTCACCCTGCCCCACCTGGAGCCACCCACACCTCCCAGCTCCTGTCACTCTCAAGCCAGACATTCAATTCTCATTAGGCAGGCAGACAGCACACAAAAATGCCAACTTCTAAAAGTGACATTTCTCTACCAGTCACCATAAATCTACGCACACCATTGCACAGCATTTATCCTCAAGAGTTCATACATACTAAACTCGACCCTGCAGTCCTCTCTTACCAGGAATTAACATGGACACAATTATCCCCCATGCATTCCTATGGGAGAGCAGGTCAATCTCACCACACGTACACAGAGAACCACGCACTTTACACTGAGCCACAGTGCCAAAGTGCCCGGAGGCCTAACATCTTTACCACCATGTCAGAGCTTAAGGCAAAAAAGTTCAGGGGTGAACTTGCCAAAAAGGGCAAAGTCCAACAGGTGGTTTGGAGTAGGGTGAATTGGAGTGGGTTGGATTGAATTGGAGTGGGGTGGATTGAGTGTGGTGGGTTGGATGAATAGGCTTGAGTGGGGTGGACTGAACAGAGGTGAGGTGGATTGGATTGGGGTACAGTGGGGTGGATTGGAGTAGAGTAGTGGAATTTGACTCCAGTGGTGGGGGGTGGATTCAGTGAGGTGGAAAGAATGTGTTGGACCAGGTGGGGTTGATTGGGATTGAGTGGACTGGAGTGGGGTGGACTGGGGTGGGTGGTGGATTGGAGTGGGGTAGATTGGATTTGGCTGAATTAGGGTGGATTGTATTGGTGGGGGTGGATTGGATTAAAGTGAGGTGGATTGGACTGGGGTGAGGTGGATTGGATGGGAGTGGGGTATATTGTTTTAGATTGGTGTGGGGCAGGGTGGAGTGGGGAAGACTGTTTTGGATTGGAGTGGGACATATTGGAGTGGGGCAGATTGTTTTGGATTGCAGTGGGGCAGATTTTTATGAATTGGTGTGGGGAAGATTGGCCTGGGTCAGATTGTTTTGGATTGGTGTGGGGCACATTGGAGTGAGACAGGTTGTTTTTGATTGGGGTGGGTGGGTTGTGGTGGATTGGATTGGAGTGGGGTTGTAGGACTTGGCCCTTTTTGGATAAAGTTCCTTAAACATTTGCTTTCCCCATAAACCTTTTTTTTTCTGGTGTTGCCAACTTAGATGCTTTGGTCACTTTGCCACTGCTGATCAGTGTCAAAGTGTAATTGCTCCCTGTGTAAAGTGTAATGGTAATTGGTGGTCCATGATTGGTATCCGGCTTTTACGGACGTTTTCAGCTCCCGTAGAAAAAGAGTCGTACGGAGTGTTGTCCATTCGAAACGTACTTGCTGGGTCGGAAAATGCTGCTTCGATCCGTACGGACATCGCGAACTGCGCATTCCGAATGTGATCCGTACGGATTATTGAGTCGTACGGTCTTTGGTACGATTTGTACGGAGAACTGCTTTGGGTACACATCGTACTACATCGTACGTACGGGTATGGTTCTGCATACGAATCGTACGGGAAAAACTCTCAGTACGGCTATTCGTAGGGTATTTTACCGAATCGGAATCGCCCCCTTTGTGTGCCAGGGCTGGTAATGCAAATGTTACTAGTGGGCCTTCAGCACTAATTGTGTCTCCCGCACAAGTAGCCTCACAGAGAGAACTCAGGCCTGCCACTGCAGGGCCTGCGCGCAGTTTGTTAAACTGCCATGTTGTTCTGACAAGTACACTGACTTGCCAGACATTACCTTTCCCTTTCTATGTACATCAGACACCCTTATGGTAGGTCCACGGTACCCCCTGGGCAGGGTGCAGTGTATGTGAAAGGTAGGACATGTACTGATGTGTGGGCATGTCTTGACAGTGAAATAATCTCCATTTTGTTTTTCACTGTTAAAAGGTCATCCTGCCCATAGGACAGACTGGGGAGGCTGTGTAATATATTTTCCTATCTTCCTAAAGGCTTAAGATGGAGAAGTGAAGTTTAGTATTTCTGAACTCACAATGTAATAACACATCTTTTATAAGGGTGGGTTTTGCATCGTGTGTTTAGAAGCCACTGTTTTGGAAATGGCTGGGTTTTTGTGGTCTAACATTTCTGTATGTCTCTGCCTGGTTGTGGATTGACTGTCTGAATTTGAAAGTGATAGGATCTGGGGAATATCTTGACCCAGGGGAGGAGGTGAGACAGCAACAGGCTGACCTGCATCTGGAATGTGGGGGAGGGGTAGCCCTTGAGGTGAAGAGGTCTGTGTGTCTTAAAACAATGGACCCATCTCCTGCTGAGTGATTGAGAATCCAGACCCTCCACTAATCAAAGGAAGAAGGTGTCACTGGCAGGGAGGCCCTTCCTGTGTGTTCTGGGGCTGGCCTGCAATTTGATGTTTCCCTCTGCTTGAAAGGACTTTGCTGTGCTGTGTCCTGAAGTAACTTATCCCCAAGGGCCCAAGGTAAGCTGCCTCCCTGTTGCAGAAACTCAGGAACACAAGAATTTTCCAGGAGAGTCTCAGCGATGCTGTGTGAGTGTGCTTTTTGCAGCCTGAGACCCTCGTAAGGAGTGCCCTGTGATTGTGGGCACCTTGAGTGAAATGAATCTCAGTGACGCTGTATGCGTGTGCTTTGTGCAGACTGAGACCTTCGTGAGGATTGCCTTGTTATCGTGCACTGCAATCCAAGTGAGTCTCAGTGACGCTGTGTTTGTGTTTGTGCTCTGTGCAGTCTGAGACCTGCGTGAGACCTGCGTGAGTATTGCCGTGTTATTGTGCACCCGGAGTTCAAGTGAGTCTCAGTGACACTGTGTGTGTGCTTCGTGCAGCCTGACACTTTCGCGAGGAGTGCCCTGTGATCATGCATCCGAAGCTTAAGTGAGTCTCAGCAACGCAGTGTGCGTGTGCCCTGTGGCAGCCTGAGATCTTTGTTGCTGTAGTGGCCCAGCCTGGCAGCCCAGGAGGAGCTGAGCCACCGGCCTGAGCCCGCAGTTGCCAGAGCAGGACCTTGAGCCAACCTCCTCAAGGGAGGGCCCGAGTCCCACTGCCCAGAATTCACAAAGATTGCATCGGAGGCCCAAGTCACTGAAAGAGGAGAGGAGAGTGAGGTCGCACCCCCCAGGTAAAGTGTGTCGACGCCTGGGGCGGGGTGCGGGCTCAGAGGGAGACGCTCTTGGCCTCTCTCATTCCGGCAGCGAGAGCCTCTGCTTTAGCTCATAAGGTGGCCCTACTTGCCAAGGGAGTGGCAGTAGCGGGGCCGGAGTGCGGAGCTGCATTTTTTGTTACACCATAGCCATGTTTTGGGCAACTGTTGACAGAGGCTGACTGCGAGTCAGCAGGAGTAGCAGAGAGACCTCCTAAGGCATTGTGATCGGTGCTGGAGTGCATTACGCATTGCATTATTTCTGCATAACGAAGTACCTGATTGTCGTATTACACATTGCATCATTGCTGCATAACAAACTACGTGATTATTGTATTACGCATTGCATTATTCCTGCATAACGAACTACCTAATTAGTGTGTTACGTATGGCATTATTTCTACATATCGAACTACCTGATTGTCGTATGACGCATTGTATTGTTTCTGCATAACAAAGTACCTAATTAGGGTATTGCACATTGCAATATTGCTGCATAACGAACTACCTAGTTAGTGTGTTGAGCATTGCATTATTTCTGCATAAAGAAGTACCTGATTGTTGCGTTATGCATTGCATTATTCTTACATTGCAAAGTGCCTCCTTCTTGCATTACGCATTGCATTATTTTTACATTGCAAAGTGCCTGATTCTAGCATTACGAACTGCGTAACATTGTATTAGGACTACAGTGGAGCATTTAGAAGTGCTCATTAATATCGCCAGAACTTACATGGACTGGCTGGCCTAACAACCAGCCAGGAGGAATATCACAAATATGCATATGTTGGATTTATATTGTGTGGTCTCATTGTATATCTTTTTATATAAATTTATACTAGTTTTTAAGAAACTCGTGTGGAGTCCAATTGTAGTGCCATCATTGGGTTGCTGTGAGCGTAATTGCAAATACTTAACACATTTGCCTTGAAGATAAGCCTGGCTACCAAGGGGGTGAGCGGGGCTATCTGAGAAGGTGTCCATCCTTTCCCTGACGTGGAAACAAGGGTCCCTATTTGGACTAAGGTACCTACCTCAGCCAACCAGGGATCCCGGGTCTAACACGGGTGGAATGGGGAGGGCGTTGAGTGGATTAGATTGGGGTGAGGTGAGTAGGCTTGGATTGGAGTGGCCATAATGTCATTTTGATTTCCCTTTTTTGCGTACCTTTTTGTATACTTTAGAACCACACAGTAATAGACATTAGTGGCCGTAGGCAATCATGAACATCAATGACTCCAGTTAGAAATTACCATAAATTGCTCTAGGCAATATTAAGCAGCACAGCTGTGCTGAGAAAGTAAAAAGAACGATGTGGATCTCAGAATGCAGTGACGTAGCTAGACCTTTTGCTGCCTGTGGCGGTCCCTGCTTTTGCCGCCTCGTGACAGCCGCAGGTAAGAGCCGGGGTGCTGGTGATCCCTGCATTCGCCTCCCAGGAGATGCCACAGGTAAGAAGGGGGGTTGGGGAGGCAGCCACCACAAAACTCATGCCGTCGCCCTTGCAACACCACAGTAAGAATGACTCTGCCCTCTTTTCCTCCACTCTCCAGAAGGTCCTTTAGTGCATCTTTGTGACACAGCCATACAGACTGGGTGGGGTGTGGAGCGGGGAATTGGGAGAGGGATGAATGAAACCAGTTGAGGAATCAGCTGGCAGGTGGTAAGAGAACCTTTCTTAATTCCCTAATGGATCTTCTGACAGTACATGTTATGTGTGTACTCTAAAACAGTGTTAGATCTTAGTGCAAGACTGGTGTCCTAATACTATGTTACATTTACTATTGCATCTTTTACTGGCCAAACTTTCAAACTCCGACAAACAATGAAGGCATAGGCAAGTGTATTAAGTCAAGTTCACATTCGCTATTGCGTCCTTCCAAATGTAAGAAAGAGAAAAACCATTGGTTCGCAATATCTTGTCTATTCTCCCTCTAATTCTAGAAACCCCTTATATCTGGTAAATTGGCCTATAATGTTAACAGTGTTTAGTTCTCGTTAGAAAGATTTGGCTGCTTCTTCAAATCACAAGCGAGTTTTCCTAGAAATTTTTCCAGAGAGCTTGTTAGTGACTAAAGTGGAGATCCTCAGAACAGCTACAGGATTCTTAATTCTGTTTGAACAAAATACCAAGTTGAAGAAATCCATTGCTGAGCATCTGCTAATGTGCCAGCAGAGTATTCAGGCACAGTAAATGTGGGGGTTCCACAATGGACTTGAGCTTGTGCCTGCTTGTGTAGTACTTCTTGATTTTCTTTTGGTTGCCACAGCAAGACTGACACGACCACCCATGATGGTGTGAACACACCAGAATTGAAACCACAATGCAATTCTGATCTTTTGCAGGATTTTGACTCATTTCAAGAGTTGAGGTGAGTGGCTATTTGGCCTTTAACAGGCCTATGCGGCTAGCACCAAATGAAGTCTGAATGCAGCTTGAATAGGCAGCCACATCAGAAATGGCACTAATCACATTAGGTCAAGAAATGTTATAAGATTTGAAATGGGAGACCTCAATCCTCCAAAGCCTTTTGAGCCTCAGATGAGGAACATGCTGAAAGTCTATTATTCACCCTGGAGCTGTAAAATGAAAGGGGACTTAAACTGGCTGTGGATATAACAGGCTCCTGAGCATAAAGGACAAAGTTAGCCGAAGGGCATTGGTTCACAGGGGCACTAACTGGATCTGAAGTACTTGTAGTGTCTTAAGACATTCTTTTTTTGTGTTCAATAAGTTTATTATTTTTAAAAAGTATAAGAAGTAGTTAAATAGAATACATAGTGATACAGTCAAAATCCATAGACAAAGTATTGATGAGTAAATCAAGTACAAATAATTCCCTCAAAACAACATCGATGTAAAATATAAGAAACTCATAATGGGAATATCTGTGAGCCAAAGTGTCCGTAAAAAGGTATCACTATCATGAATGGAAGAAGTAAAAAGAGAGAAAAAGGAAAAAAAAGAAGACAGAGAAAGAGAAAGTGGAAAAGAAGATAGCAAGAAGAAGGAAAAGAAAGAGAAAGGGAAGGAGAAGGAAGGATCCACTGCAGTACTACAAACACACATTACACAAATAACAAACAACAATCAAGTAGAGGACACAAAAGGATATTGGGCAACCAAACCCTTCGAAGCCAAATCCATATAAGCATCTAGGGCTTTCCAAACATTACTAGAAATCGTAGGGGTAAGATGAGCCACATCGACTTAAATGTGTGCGCTACGTAAAAAAAGAAACCCATGCCCACCATGTATGATATGAGACGGAAGAAAAAGACTTCCACTCCATAAGGATCACCTTAATAGCAACCGTCAACAAAAGGTCAAGCAATTGCAAATCAAGGGCATCCAAAGGCAAGGGTACTCGGGAAGCCAAAGGGCCCAAAAGAATCATGGGGAAGGAAAGCTGAAAATCAGTATTGAAAATTAATATGAGGTGTTTATTTATGAGATCCCAGAAGGGTTGTAAAAGAGAGCAGGTAAAGAACATATGCAAATAATCACCAGTAGCCAGGCCACAGCTCCAACAGAGATCATCATCTTTCAAGTGTAGTGAATGCAAACGCACAGGAGTCCAATGGAGAAGGTTGAGAGAAAAAAATTAAGATTGGATTAAAGAAGGGGCAATCTTATCACGGAGAGAAAATTTACCAATCAGTCGCCAGGTTTCTGGTGAAATATGGTCGGTAAGATTCTTATCAAAATGATGTAACCACTTTTGTTGGGTAACAGTAGATAAGGCAGAGGAAGTAGAAGACAGAAATGTATAGATTTTTGAAGCTATATGACCAGATCAAAGCCACAAGGAAAATAACATACCAGTAGGAGAATCGGGCTCCAGGCGTATTTTAGCAAGAGCTACTTTGATTTTTAGAAAAGTATAGAAGTCCAAATTGGAGAGCGAGAACTGTTGAACTAAAGAGGAAAAGGGCAATGGATCATTATTGGAGTGTCTTAAGACATTCTTAAGACAGTCTTGTACCATCATGACAGCTACGAGGATCGATGTCATCAGGCAGTAATAAATAGAAATATTGTCCCCTTGCAGTAATAGATCATTTGTGCCTCCAGGAAGTACTTAATACTGGTGGCCCCAGAAAAGTGTATAAAAAGTCACAGAAAAAAATATTATCAAGATTGTTCCCACACAGGAATGAACATCAATGGCTCAGCGAAATAATGAACATCACTAACCTCAGTTACCAATGAACATTAATGTCCAAGGAAGTAATTAAAAAAAAATCTACTCAACCCACCATTTCATGCCACAGCTTATCTGACACATCTGGTTGCACCCTGTGAAGGTCAGACGTCACTCTTATGTATTCAGCTTTTGCCTGTAGCCAGGAAAAACACACCAGGCCATGTTTTCAAGATCCCACAAAGTGTTCACCACGCTGCACAGCACTGACTGTGATGCAGGTTCTTTTCACACCATCAGTCCCTGGAAGTTGGTGGCTGCTCATTTCTCAGCTTCAAATATATCACAATTGCAAGGCCTGTCTCTTTGAAAACTGGCAAACAATGACTTCATCGTCACAGTGAGAAAACAAAAAGATTCTTGACCTTGCGTATAAAACTGCCTGCTTCAAAGCTGCTTATAAGTGCATTATGTGGTCTGGAAGATTTCAGTGAAAGTATTTACACCTTCCTTCATTGGAGGTAGTCATTTATGCCTTGGGATTTTGTGATTCAATTTCTCCAGCTAGGAGGGCTACAAGATGTATAGGATATGTATAGGGATACCGCCTCATCAAGCAAAGACTAAGCTGAGTGGCTTTCTCCATTGCCTCCCATAAGAAACACAGATATTATGAGTATGGAGAGCATAGCAGATCTGCGGCCTGTATTGAATTCGTAATACAGCTTGTAGTGCACTGTATAATGGTCAGATTAAAGGCAGGAATTTAGATACTTTGGGGGACATACTGGCTGAAGGGTCTGAGAAGAAGCAGTGTACAACGTTGTGCACCATGTTTTTTGTCCAATTTCGCTGACTGGGAAGCAGACAAGAATGAAAGTGAAAATGCATTAAAATGGTGCAATTAATGGAGGCAATCCCTGCTTGAGGGAGAATCCTGGCCTTCTTGCTGAGGAGCAGACTCAGTACCCACAAGCAGTCAAGACTTGTGTCAACAGAGAATTCATTATTCTGAGGAAAATTGCCTTAACCTTTATGGTTTTGCCTGCAAAGGGATTGAGATGTGCTGTGAAATCACTTGTATTTAATATATCTTAAAAGGGGACTCTGATCCGTTCCCATTGCTGAATTACTGTGTTCATTCGCTTTTGTGTGGAAGTAATTTTGTTTGTTAACTTCCCCTGGCTAGCCACATTTACATACTTTTACAAAAGCTGTTCATACTGCTTAAGCCCCATTCACTATCAAGATAAGATCTCTTACCACGGAAAAGGCAGAGGACTTCTAACAGTATGCTTGAATTCTTTATTACTTAGTTGTTTAAAACAGATGCCTTAGATCATTTGTGACATTTCCTATTCATGCATCAGTACTTTTCTTTGCACTTTGTAGGCATTATTGGATTCATTTTTTAACCCTTTCAGTGCGTCAGACGTCACGGTGGGTGTGTGCGGAGGACGGCTTTGGGCCGTCTGAAATACGTCCAATCAATATTTCACCTGCACTGCGGAGGAATTTGCGCCGTGGTCAACGGGTTAAACGTAATCTGTTTGGTTATTATGATCAAATTCTAAATGTTGTAATAAATTGTTAGGCTGTTAAATCTTCTGGATCGGTTTGATGCTCAGAATTGTCAACCCCTTGATAGTCCCACGTCTGAATTTCTGTAATAGCACAGAACAGTGGGTTGATAAAGTGAGGGAAGAATAGGAAGGGAACTGCGTGGAGGGAGACCTGAAATGACACAAGGGAAAACTCATAAACACTACAGTTCCTTCATTTCCTTAATTAGTACAGATGAACAAAGATATGGCACGCCCTTTATATTTCATACCTGTAAAGAAAAATAACAGAGATGCCATTTGTTTTTCCACATTCAGTCAATGGTTCCTTTGATGCACATATATAGTAAAATTCTGAGCAGCCCTCGCTGTGTTGAGAAAAAAGATACATACAACATTCACTAACTCTCCTTTCTAGTAAGCATAATATAGGAGTTATGTTGAACACATAGAACCTTCCCTTGTATTTATCCACTTAACGTCACAGAGGGAGTAGTGTAACCAATCCCAATCCTTCAATCACCCCTGACTACAAAGACAGGTCTATTTCAGTATGTGCAGGAGCATGAAAAGCATATATCACTGTTATAGGGTATGCTGAAGTATATAACAATAAACAAATCAAATCCAGTATGTGGACCTCCTATGGTCCTTGAAACCTGTAACTAAAAGGTTTTCAAAGTGTCTCGGTATAGTGTGCAGTGAGACTCAACACTGACACTGATCCCAGCAAATACTGAATGTTGAGTGACAACTAAAGGGGGGGGATTCCCTCTCCACTCAAATGAACCAACAGTTAATTGCTCCCCCTCCACAAGAGTTCACGTTGAATGAAACCGTCAACAGAGGAGAGACCTGACTTCCTTAAGTAAGGCGAAAACTAAGTAGTCAAGTGTTGAGTCTTTCCCTCTGCATGAGCATTCTGCAGTGAAGCTCACTAACGGAGGAAAGACAGGGCTCACCTCGACAATGGTGTGAGCAGGGATTACCTTTGTACAAGGCTCAGAAAATGAGTGGTGCATGGGCACCCTTACCTGACCAGAAAGACTGCGGCAATCAGTATTCGAACTTCCAGGAACAACTTACAAATTTCTGACAGCGTTACATGGGCAAACCTCCATTAAGTAGGTGGCTCTGCCCCCACGTAGCGTGTCAGCTCAGGGTGAGGTTCTTGGGTCGTGTAGTCGTACCTACCTATCTGCAATCACTTCCGGGTTCTTGATCTCACAGCGACAACACCGGATTTGCTTCAACGCGTGTGAGAGGTAAAAAGCAAAACGTTACTCTACCATGTGTGTTTATCGAGCATTCGATCATTCTGCGCTCATGACATAAACATTGCACGTTAAAAATAAAGTTAATATACAAGAGCTATGCTATATTTTACTACAATGTGTATAAAAAAAGGTTTTGGGTCCGACAAACAGACCAGCCTGGACCTCAACAGTTGCGAAACAGAACAAAGTGGCTGGCCAGGATGTTTTAATTACGAATTAGAACCCACACAGCCCATGAGTACTGCGTGATCAAGCCATTTATTTAGCAAAACATTTATTTTGGTTCATAAGCAAGTTTCAAAATTCATAAAAACATGACATCAAAAGAAAAGCACTGTCAGAAACAGTCAAGTCAAAAGCAAAAACTGACAATTGCACATGATGAATACAAAATATACAAACGTGAATACTAAATATTCAAACAATCACATAACACATGACACCAAAGTGAAACTTTGAATACAGTACATACAGTCCAAATCAATTGTAATCAGATAACATATAAAGCTAGAAAGGAAAAGACCAGTCCTTTGACTGAAATACCAGTGGACAGGCGGAATCAAGGGTGGAAAACAACTGCCTGCCTGTCTCACAAGACCTGTGACTAAATGTTCAGTCTGGTTGCACGCAAGGGCCCACACCAATGGAATAAGTTGATCCCTAGCTGTACCCTCCTTTGTTGTCACAGGCTGGGGGTCAACGCGTTTCGAACCGAAATGATTAAAGGTTCTCCTCAGGACGGGGACTGGGTACGATCTTCACTGTGAAAAAAGTTTAAAAAAAGTTTTTTAAAAAAAGGTGGTGTCAGAATAGTAGTGTCACAATTAGGGGGACCTCTCTGTCATTCCACAAATATGAGACAAAGCAAATTACCTGCACCACGAGCAAAAAGAATTGCAGGAGTGGAGGTAGACTGTAAAACAGGACCATTTAATCTGTAAAAAGAAATGAGTGGCAATCAGGGCGCGAGGGTGTTTGGAACTTAGGCACACTCACCAAGCTTGTGTGTTTTCATGTTTTTAAGGGTGCTCAAATACCTGGAGTTGTGAAGGTGTCAACAACACGGGGCGCCCGCCAAGCGGTGCGCTGTTGAGAAGTTACAGGGTTCACATTCCTTGAATGAACTAAGAAAAGAAAAGTAATAATAGCCCGCATGAAACAGCGAACACCCACAGAGTAAACGCAGACCGATACCATAATGTGTGGCGCTTCTCCTACCTGCACGTCATATGCTAAAGGAACCGGCTGTGTAGAGGCAAAGTCGGAGATTCTTTCTCAAGTGAGGCGGAGATTAGTTCTGCCGCATGGAACCGCTGCAAAGAGCAGAAGAAAGGCACATGTAACAATGCCTGGGAAAGCGGGTATTGGGTCTGCTGGAGTCGGCTGAGGGTCGGGAGGAACACTTGCGTGTGTAACAGGGATTGAATCCAGACAGCGGCCGAAGGCGTTCAGAGAGTCCTTGGCGCGGGCTCATTAGGAGGAAACTAATAGCTAGCTCAATGAAAACACAAAAAGCGAGGAAGGACACCGGGCGGTTCAAAGGATGCTGGTACTTAGAGTCCGTACCGCCGGTCCCACTCGTAATTCTGAACAATAAGTTATCATTATCCAGCAGAGTCTACGGGCATCGAACATTGTGTTTTATACACTGGCACATGAATAAAAATAACTCACATTTCATTTGCAAGAATAGAATCTTCAAGTCTACAAGCAAAACCTCAGTATGTAAAAAATCGAACATTGTGTTGTGTAAGATAGCACATACTTGCGAATGTCCCACATTTCATTTGCATAAATCGAATGCGGTCATAAATATATCAACATCACATTTCATTTGCATAAATCGAATCCTCAAATGAACTGCAGTCATAAATACATTAACCATTGCGGATAGTATGTATGTACAAACTTACACTCCGCATATAAACATATTTATAGTATCCATGAACTAGGACTAAAACCTCATCGATGTTATGAACACAAGGGGGACCAGGCATCGCCACCGAAAGAGGGGATGCCACTCACCATGACCTGAAGTCAGTAGCATGGCAGGTGTTTGAAAAGAAAAAGGATTTGTTATATAACGGATGCAGTTCTTGACCACAATCCAAGCAGCACGGCTTACAGCTAGACGCAGAAAGACCAGAGAATCAGAGATTGCCGAGTTCCGACATTTCATTGAGGCCAGAATTAGAAGTATCAAATTTCAGAATGAGATATGCCTCTTTTTGAGAGAGGCGTGCATCCGGGTCCCCGCTGCCACCTCTGATGACGGCAAGCACGGTCCATCTTATATCATTGGCTGAGTGTTTATGTTGTATGAAGTGGGAAACCAGAGGAGCTGTTAGAGTCTTATTGTTTATTCTGGATCGGTGTTGAATGATTCTTTGACAAATCTCCTGAGTTGTCTTCCCAATGTACACCTTTTTACAAGGACATTGAATGGCGTACACTGTGTTTTTGGTTTTACAATTAGTGTGTTCGTCGTGCCTCCAAAATTTATTGCCGTCTGTAAAGAGGGAACCCTCCCTAGTAAGGTCGCAAACTGTGCATGTCCCACATTTACGGTGCCCCTTGATGGGGTTGGACCCGAAGATGGTACTTTGAGTATCTCTTTTGGCAGGAGGCCGTGTCGACGTAATCATCTGGCCAATGCTCCGATTCTTTTTGAGAGCAAACAGCGGTACTCCCACATCTGGTAGCACTTCCTCCACCAGGTGCCAACACTTCCTGATGGTTTTTTGAAGTTGATTGGTATGGGGGCCGAACGTGGATACGCACACCATCCTTTGGGTTGCAGGTCTGGATCTTTTTTCTAAGAGGTGCTCCCTAGGCGTCCATCTAGCCCTTTTCATCGAGTGCTTCAACAGCTTGTGAGGATAGCCTCTTTCCTGCAGTTTGTCCGTGAGTGCTTGTCCATGGAGATCAAACTGCTGTGTAGAGGAACAATTTTGTCTCACACGGAGAAATTGTCCGTATGGGAGGTTATCCCTCAGACTCCTGGGATGGTAGCTCCTGTAGTGAAGTGCATTGTTCTTATCGGTTTTCTTTTGGTACAGGGAACACATGAGTCCATCTGTCTTGGCTGACACCTCCACATCAAGGAAAGGTAATGATTTAGAATCATAGCTCAGACTGAATTTGATATCAGGGCTTCTATTGTTAAGCCAGACGTGAAATTCTTCAAGTAAAGCCGAGGAACCATTCCAGACACACCAGACATCGTCTATATATCTGAGCCACTGCTCAATATGCTCTTTGTAGGGATTGTTGGTATACACGTATCTCTCCTCGTATTGACCCATATAGAGGATCGCCATTTCAGGCGCAAAGGGACAGCCCATAGCCGAGCCTTTGATTTGCAAAAACATTTCTTCCTCAAATGTAAAAAAGTTATTTTTTAGAGCCAGTGTAGCAAACGAGACGATGAGATCAGTGGGAACCCTATGTGGACGAGGTCTGGTCTCCAGATATAGTTCAATGACATCAAGGCCATCTTGCTGCAGAATCTGCGTATACAGAGAAGATACGTCCATGGTGACAAGCAATTGAGAATTGGAGTCAAATTTAAGGCCTTCGACCCTATTAATGAAATCCATAGTGTCTCTCAGGTACGATGGAACTTGGACAACCAGCGGTTTGAGAAATATATCCACAAACTGAGAGATTGGTTCAAAAACAGAATCGCACCCCGACACGATTGGGCGTCCCGGGGGTGTTTTGGAGTCTTTGTGCACTTTCGGGAGAAAGTAGAGATGGGGAGTTTGTGGATATTTCTTCACCAGGTATTCGGACTCCTTAGGACCAAGTATCCCTGCTTCTCTGGCCCCATTCACAAGTTTGGAAACCTCATCCAATATCTGGGCTGTAGGGTCTTGTGTGATCCGGCGGTACCAATCTTGGTTATAGACATGGCTTCGTCCTTCAGTTCTATACAGATCCTTGGACCAGAGGACCACAGCTCCTCCTTTATCTGCAGGCCTTATGATGGCCTCCTGCTGATTCTTCAATTCACATATGGCTTCTCTTTGTTTCTTAGTGATGTTCCTAGGTACGAATCATTCAACACCGATCCAGAATAAACAATAAGACTCTAACAGCTCCTCTGGTTTCCCACTTCATACAACATAAACACTCAGCCAATGATATAAGATGGACCGTGCTTGCCGTCATCAGAGGTGGCAGCGGGGATCTGGATGCACGCCTCTCTCAAAAGGAGGCATATCTCATTCTGAAATTTGATACTTCTAATTCTGGCCTCAATGAAATGCCGGAACTCAGCAATCTTTGATTCTCTGGTCTTTCTGCGTCTAGCTGTAAGCCATGCTGCTTGGATTGTGGTCAAGAACTGCATCCGTTATATAACAAATCCTTTTTCTTTTCAAACACATGCCATGCTACTGACTTCAGGTCATGGTGAGTGGCATCCCCTCTTCCGGTGGCGATGCCTGGTCCCCCTTGTGTTCATAACATCGATGAGGTTTTAGTCCTAGTTCATGGATACTATAAATATGTTTATATGCGGAGTGTGAGTTTGTACATACATACTATCTGCAATGGTTAATGTATTTATGACTGCAGTTCATTTGAGGATTCGATTTATGCAAATGAAATGTGATGTTGATATATTTATGACCGCATTCGATTTATGCAAATGAAATGTGGGACATTCGCAAGTATGTGCTATCTTACACAACATAATGTTCGATTTTTTACATACTGAGGTTTAGCCTGTAGACTTGAAGATTCTATTCTTGCAAATGAAATGTGAGTTATTTTTATTCATGTGCCAGTGTATAAAACACAATGTTCGATGCCCGTAGACTCTGCTGGATAATGATAACTTATTGTTCAGAATTACGAGTGGGACCGGCGGTACGGACTCTAAGTACCAGCATCCTTTGAACCTCCCGGTGTCCTTCCTCGCTTTTTGTGTTTTCATTGAGCTAGCTATTAGTTTCCTCCTAATGAGCCCGCGCCAAGGACTCTCTGAACGCCTTCGGCCGCTGTCTGGATTCAATCCCTGTTACACACGTAAGTGTTCCTCCCGACCCTCAGCCGACTCCAGCAGACCCAATATCGCTTTCCCAGGCATCGTTACATGTGCCTCTCTTCTGCTCTTTGCAGCGGTTCTGTGCGGCAGAACTAATCTCCGCCTCACTTGAGAAAGAATCTCCAACTTTGCCTCTACACAGCCGGTTCCTTTAGCATATGACGTGCAGGTAGGAGAAGTGCCACACATTATGGTATCGGTCTGCGTTTACTCTGTGGGTGTTCGCTGTTTCATGCGGGCTATTATTACTTTTCTTTTCTTAGTTCATTCAAGGAATGTGAACCCTGTGACTTCTCAACAGCGCACCGCTTGGCGGGCGCCCCGTCTTGTTGACACCTTCACAACTCCAGGTATTTGAGCACCCTTAAAAACATGAAAACACACAAGCTTGGTGAGTGTGCCTAAGTTCCAAACACCCTCGCGCCCTGATTGCCACTCATTTCTTTTTACAGATTAATTTGTCCTGTTTTACAGTCTACCTCCACTCCTGCAATTCTTTTTGCTCGTGGTGCAGGTAATTTGCTTTGTCTCGTATTTGTGGAATGACAGAGAGGTCCCCCTAATTGTGACACTACTAGTCTGACACCACCTTTTTTTTAAAAACTTTTTAAAAACTTTTTTCACAGTGAAGATCGTACCCAGTCCCCGTCCTGGGGAGAACCTTTAATCATTTCGGTTCGAAACGTGTTGACCCCCAGCCTTTGACAACAAAGGAGGGTGCAGCTAGGGATCAACTTATTCCATTGGTGTGGGCCCTTGCGTGCAACCAGACTGAACATTTAGTCACAGGTCTTGTGAGACAGGCAGGCAGTTGTTTTCCACCCTTGATTCCGCCTGTCCACTGGTATTTCAGTCAAAGGACTGGTCTTTTCCTTTCTAGCTTTATATGTTATCTGATTACAATTGATTTGGACTGTATGTACTGTATTCAAAGTTTCACTTTGGTGTCATATGTTATGTGATTGTTTGAATATTTAGTATTCACGTTTGTATATTTTGTATTCATCATGTGCACAATTGTCAGTTTTTGCTTTTGACTTGACTGTTTCTGACAGTGCTTTTCTTTTGATGTCATGTTTTTATGAATTTTGAAACTTGCTTATGAACCAAAATAAATGTTTTGCTAAATAAATGGCTTGGTCACGCAGTACTCATGGGCTGTGTGGGTTCTAATTCGTAATTAAAACATCCTGGCCAGCCACTTTGTTCTGTTTCGCATATTTTACTACAAAACAGGGAGCAACAAGCGCAGTTAACTTGCATTCAACAAGGTCATGATTTCAATGGTGCAGCGGGTGCGGTAGCACCAGGCCCAAAAGTTGTCAAACTCCTCTACACACATAATATTGCTATATTTGACTACTAAACAGTCAGTCAAAATTGTAGTTACTGGCAGTTAAAGGGGACTTGATTTGAATGGTGCAGCAGGTGCAGTGACATTGGGGACGAAACCACTAGGTACCCCACCAAACACAGAATATTGCTAAACTTTGCTACTTAACAAGCAGTCACAAGTGCAGTTATCTAGCAAGTACTAGGGCCATGATTTCAATGGTGCTGCAGGTGCAGTGGCACCGGGGCCAAAAGTCGCCAGAGCTCCTCTGAACACCAAGTATTGCATTTTTAACAACTAAGGGGGCGATTCGGATCTCGGTCCGAAGGGCACTGAATCGGGTTCGGCATTAGCGGATCTGATTCGGAGGCCAAATTTCCGTCCGAGTCTTACACGGGTCTGGAAGTCGTAGTACGATGCGAACAAACGCAAAATCTCAGTCCGAATCGTTTCAGGGTCCGAACCACTCCATACGACTCGGTCACAAGCAAACCGTGGCGTGCAATGGAGACCTTTCACGACCGAGCTATTACGATGGTCGATTCGGACAGCTGGATCGAGTCGGAGAGTCCCGCTCGCAATAGCTCCCAGAGTTGGACTTCGGGTGTCCGCGTCGGACCCCCTGTTACCCGCAGCCTTACGACTCGGACACAGGAGGCGACCCATGGGTCTCCCCAACACAGTCATGTACGGTGCGGATGGCACTGACGCGTACCCACTGTAGGGGGCGCACTTGTCTGCGACGTACCCATTCAGTCAATGGGAGCCCATATACGCGTTGTACGACCGGCTCCCATTGACTCCTATGGGTTTCCGACTGAACCGAGTCTGACAGAATACGGCCGCATCGTACTCGCTCGGTCAGACTGCAGGAGTCCAGAAAGGTCGGAAAACAACCCGGATCCGGCTCGGTCAGAGTGCTTTCTGACCCAGATCGGAATCGGCTATTAATAAGCAGGCATAAAAGTAGTTACCATGCAGGCACTAGGCTCAATAATTCAATGGTGCAGGAGGTGCAGGGACACTGAGACTCAAAGCTGAAGGAACCCCTCTAAACACCAAAGATTGCAATATTTAAACTATTAAACAGGCAGTTCCAGCCACATCCTTTTAGCCATCCTGCTCTCGATGTGCATGTTGTGCCTACCGAGATTGTCCTACCTGGTGTTTAATAGAGTACTTGTTGTCATCTTGTGATATCTGTGAAGCATTGTTGTCCCACATCAGAATATGTTAAAGAATATTCAGCTGCTGATAATAGGGTATTAGAGTCTAGTGAAATGAAGTAATCACATTCAACCCACATTCTTGGAGCGTGATACCAAATGGCCGATTCAGGCAAATAATGGTGGCCATTTCCTGTTGAAGGATCTATCTCTTGGCCCGGAGCATCATTCCTTGGTTATAGCATGTGCGATTTCCCACTAAGCTCTCTAATTTGGTTCTGGCTCTAGGCTGGGTTCTGATACCATAGCTTTATTCCAAATTACTAAAAAGTAGCTACTGCTATGATTTTTTTTTGACCATATGAGAACCCCTGTTGCTGAAAGAGTTATCGGCAAATGACAGAAAAAAGAGGAAAACAACCAGACGAGGCAGAAGCCACGACAAGGAGTCAAGAAATGTGTATATGCAAATTGTGTTGTACTGAGAATCCTTAATCTGTATGATATTACTTTCGCTGAGAAAAAACAAATGTTGAAATTTCGTTTAACTGCAACTACTAACCAGACTGATGTATGTGTGGTCTGAGTCGCAGATGCAAAGGGGAGATCATCCCAATGGGGCGATTAAAACGATGGAACACCGGCTCTAGGGCAATATACCCGTGCCCCCCCACGGAGCGCTGACTTCAGGTGTTGCCGACTTTGCAAGTTTATTTTGGTTTTAAAAGCACCTACTGCCACATTCCTTGCCTCCAGGAAACAATAAAAATGTCAAGATAACTAGATAACTCTGATGATTAATGTTCTTCCTAGAGAGAGATTGGAGTTTTGTCTAGTTGAGGTTTTGACTAATCATAAAATAGCAGAGGATTAATACGCCTGCTGTAAAGAACGTGTACGATGCAGATCACAAAGTGCATATCAGTGGGTTATTGCTTTTCTAAAAGACATAATATTGTTACTTGCAATTTATCAGTTAAAATCATAATATAGAACAGTGAATTATTAACAGTCATCAACGAACTGTATGAATACTGCAAAGTATAGATTAGAAAGCTCGATTAATTTGCGAGTTGGGCATGTGAAGTAGTTTTTCTAGAAAGATGCAATTTTAGTTTTCAAATTTAAAAAAACAACTTACAATATTTGTAAGGTCTGTTATCTTGGTCTGAACGAATGTACATAATTACCCAACCTTCTCAAACTGGTAAAACATTCTGCATAAAAACGTCGAGCATCTAAGTGAACTGGTGGTAAACACATTTTTCAGCCACTGTAAACTGCTACATATTTGCAGAATAATCTGCCTTTTGCAGATGTGCTTGCTTGTTGGAACACACTAGAGCCTACATCTTTTCAATAAAATCATCCCAACCCAGAGGAAATTAAAATGTATAATGTGATACAATTACATATAAGTAATAAAGGTAAATGAAGAGGGAATGGAACACAGAGGTTTCGACATTTGGAATCTACAATCCCTTATTGAGTGGAACAAATGGTCCCTGTGTGATGAATGTAGATGACTTTTTACATTATCTTCAATTAATTCATTCAAGCAACTGACACACTTTAGGTGCTATTTATCTATCTGCATATTGATCTTAAGGTACCACTGGTCTTGCTGATGAGGTAAGAATACGCTGGCTATTTGGGGAGACCAAGGAAATTGTTCTTGGAAGTTTTAGGTCCAAAGTGGCTTAGGTTTTTTTGTTGCTGTATTTAGATAATATGACTACACTAACAATTTATGTGAAATTGGCTTTCTTTGGGCATGGATTTCAACCATTCTGGTTGGATGGCTTTTGCTTTCCTTTATTTTGGGAATTTTATAATAAAGGATTCAGTCTTTATTATGTAAATATGCGTATGTGCGTTTAGCTATTAGCGTTCCTTAACGTTCCTAGTAAATATGGTCATGGAAGGCACTATTTCCTGCCAATACTGAATGAATGGGAAGAAACTTACTTTTGTATACCAAAGTGGTTAAACGGTCACAAGTAATTGAGCCTCGTGTTGGACAGAGTAAGTTAGCAATGCTATTTAAATGGATAGATGGCAACTTACCTCTTCCATTTCACAAAAAACAGAGGAATGTTTGGAACGAAACGGGCTCTCAGACTATTGATTAATAAATGGTGGATCTCAATTATAGATTAAAAAAACCAATTCAAAGTAAAAGATTGATATATATTTTGGTACACATGATCTTTCTCTGATTTGGAGCCAGAACTACGATTATGGTTACTGAGTCTGATTGATGAATGACCCGATACGTTGAGCCAGCAGCTCTACAGGGGTTTCAATGTATGTGGTAAGCATTTTCACATTCTGCTTTTTCAGGGGAAATGAGGCATTGAACTTCTCTGCCTGGGCATATAAATTCGATTTTTTTCTGCCCTTGCAAGGAGGCCTCTTTTGGAGAGTGTGTGTGGGGAGAGGAGGGTGAATTAGTCCCACATAGTCCTGTGTTTTCTTATACTTTCGAAGCACTGGGGAACTGCTTGGCTCTTGTTATTGATCTAATGCATAGGTGGAAAATATGTTGACAGAACTGCCCATTTGATGGAAATAGCTTCCTCTTTCTGCTGTCATGAATGGTTCCTAATCTTGAGTTATGAGATTCATTGAGTTCTGCATTTAGAGAGCGTTCCTTAATATCTTAATTTTAATCCTCTCAGTAATCTTGTTCAATATATTTCTCAAACCTCTTTCTGCCTTGTGGACATGCACCAGCTGATTGTATGCAGGTTGTTTTGCTACAGGAGGTATCAAACTTAGTTATTTCATGTGCTACCATGCAGTAGGAACATTTTAGTACTAGGATCTACATTCAACTTTGTCGAGCCTATGTTTGACATTGCTTTTCTAAAGCTCCCTCTCTCCTCTCTTGACTATGATGCCTGCATGTAATGCTCCATCTAGAGTTATGTAACTCTGGTGGCATGGTAAACATAATAATGATGTACTGGGATGTGGCCGGAGTAATTACCAGTGGCGGAGATTGATTCAAGCAGTCCATCCATTTGTATACTTTATTGTGACTCCCTAAGTGGGACATACAGGTATGCCTTGATGTGGGTCTTATACCAATGTGTCATTGGAACCAAACTATACCCGGCAGATGAACCGTAAGGGCAAAACAGGCTCTGGGTTTCTTGGATGTCGGTTCAGGAAGGACCTGGCATGGCAGTTCCGACTGCACTGTTCCCATCGGAGCAGGAAAAGCTAAAATATATAAAGGAGGTATGCCCATAAAACCCCACATCTCCTGGGAAACAATCATAGTCCCATTGGAGCACGGAAACAATGATTTGCCTATGTCTGGGTCCAAACTGAGGTGGCATGGTATGCAAAATAATGATGGACTGGGATGGTGTCCTGTGTAATTACCAGTGGCTTAGATTAGTTCCACTATTTGTGTACTTCAGTGTGACACCTTAAGTGGGACAAGTTTACCCAGACCTGGGTCCCATGCACGTTGTGGCAATGGAAGCAAGCTATACCCAGCTGATGAGCCCTAGTAAGGGCAAAACCAATCCTGGTTTGCTTGTGTTTCGATTCAGGGAGGACCTGGCCTGGCAGTTCCAGCTGGTCTGTTGCCATTGGAGCAAAGTGAAGACTGATTTGCATATTGCACGGTCCAATGTGAGTTTGCATGGTGGGCAGAAAACCATGGTCTGATAGATTGTGATGCGGCTCTGAACAATTAACAGTGGCTGATATTAAGCTAAGCATTCCATATATCAATTTTGTGTATACTTCATTAGCGCGCCAGGCCAATGATGCATATTGATGTCTTACGCCCTAGTACTAAAATTCATGCTTATTGCTGCATAGGGGCATTGATGTATGCACTACATTGGACCACTGATAATTGTACTGCCTGGAGTCAGTGACATGCATACTCATTGGAGTCATTTATCCTCGTTACTATCTGGGGGTTAAGATTGATGCTTATTTGTGCATGAAGCAATTGATGTTTAATTTCTAGGACCATTTATATGTGACCTGTGCACTACAGCATTGCTCACTGCAGGATATGACTTCACCATTGTTTAAATAGCACATTTATGGCCCTAATATGGCTGCCAGGTTTTTATAAAGGGAAGATGACGAGCTCACCTTCCAGCAGTGTCTACCTTTAACCAGAGTAACTAGCTTTAATGAGTTTGTACGGATTCCAAATAGGACACCATTGTGTGTGCTAAATTTGGTGATTGTCACAGCAATCCAATCAGCACGAAATCACGGGCGTGGAGCTCAAATTGAAAACTTGTTTGTGCCGTTCCCTGAGGGTAATGCCGATGCTTGCGTTAGTGCGTGAGATAAAGCCCATGCCAGCATCGTCACACTCACCAAGCTTGTTCCTGACAAAGCCAGCTCTGATCAAACACATTGCTACGCTGCTGTGCCAAATGTTTCCTCCTTCTGAGGATGAATGACTTGTTCTCTCGACTTGCTATTATTGATTTGAGCTGCTTATTGGTTGAAAGACTAACATGTCGATGAGTATCAATTTAAGAACTGTACGCTCAGTGTGGCAGTTTTTTTTTAAGGAGAAACATGGAACTTAGCCCTGGAATTTTGCATTTTCCTAAGTAGTCATGCCCTAAAATGACAATAGGTAGCCATGAAGGACAAAAGCCTTTCTCCTTTACCTCCCCTGTTTCTTGTGCACGTCTTCAAAGGCACATGTCTAACTCTGGACCTTATTTTGACCTCGCAGAGTATTGTCCACCCTATTTCGAGATCCCCCACCCTATTTCAATATCCGCCGAAATGGCCAGAGAAGACAAAATGTACTTGAGAGGACACCCTGTGGAAGCAACATTCAACCATTAGTGCACCACAATTGCTGCTGGGAACACTGGAAGGCTGCATCTGAAGCTGTGAATGCTTTATATTCTCAAGAGATCCAGTGACAATTGGTAAACATGTTATACATTGATTCTGTTGATAGTGTTTGTGTTCAAAGCTGGACGCTGGGGGGGGGAGCAGAGCCACTCCATGGACTAAGAAGGCTGCTACTTCCTGAGGCTCTGGGCAACCGGGGGGAAAAGCATGGTCTCCTCATCTGCATCCAGCCATCCTACACAATTTCCCTGGCTGGGATGATACTCCGGGATCGACAGTACCCATAGGGAGAGCTGTTTCTGAGGCCTCAGGAATTCTCCTGGCAGGCGACCAGCCTGGACATGGCACACCGAGGGATCGTTCTGCGGCCTCCCACGACTGGCTCCTGCGGAACAGAGACACACTGGGACCCGCCAACCACTCGCAGTGAGACCTACATAATTCCTGGCACGTCCTCGCCTCACATTCCATAACTGTCCTACACCAGCCCAGGCTACCTTCCCATGCATCATTGCTGATGCTCCCAGCAGCCCTAGGGACCTGGCACGGCTCCAAGGAGAATTGCAGCTGTGTGGCAAAGACCAGTAATATGAGGTGCGTGGTACCCAGGACTTCGCTCCAGAAACCCATGAGCACAAGAGGAGCTGTTTATGAGACCCCTCTATCCAGTGGCCAGGCAAGTGACACAGCAGCAACGAGCAATGCTGTGCCTCTTCTCTGTGTCTAGAGTTGCACAGTACAGGCTGCACCAACAAGGTTGACAAACTAAAGACTCCTACTAAAGTAAGTGTTATCATGCACTGCATTTACCATGATGCATTGGGGCAAATTAAGTCCTCAGTTTGTCTTATGGCAGTTAGGGACATTGTCGACATAGCTACGTTGGCATGAGCTCTGCTGCCATGATGCTGCTTTTGCGCACGTTACTACATGACTGTATTTTTGCAATACTCTTTTTATGCATTTCACATGAGAACCGTCTGTGTTGTGCATTCTCTGTCTGTTCTTGGAGTTTAGTCTGAACACTGTGAGCAAGGTTATTCTGTTCTGGTCAGTCCCTAGTACCTAAACAAAACAACTATGTTGCTGCTGGAAACTCATGCTTTCATATTACAGGAATGCATGTTTGGTTAACACACTCGTGGAGAGGGATCTTTCCAGGGAGAAGAGCCATGCGGTTCCTATGATGTAGATATACTATCTAGGCACTAAGGCATGGGGTTTGCTGTGAAAGCCCAGAGATCTTGTATTATATAATAATACTTCTTCTTACCAAGGGGAGGGTGGTTAGGACTTATTGTCCTTTTTCCCCTGTCTTTATAAAATGACATCTCCCTTTATGATATTTGGCCTTGCTGCAATGATAACTATATTAGGTTTGTGCATTTTGCTGTTAGTTGTGGTGTTAACGCGGGATAACTGGTTACTAGTTACCTTACCAGATCCCAAACCAAGTCGACTGGATCGTTGGTACCTGTCATTGAGTAAAAAGGTAATCTAACAATAGGTCAATCAATTAAGAACTTACACCACTCTAAATGACCACTGACCAGGATTAAGTTTCAAAGATTTAATACAAAGTCAAAGATAACTGAAGATACAAACTTCTCAAAATGAGATTCAGAAGATAAATTGGTATCACTATGAACATGAACTTTTTGAATAGTCTGAGTCTGAAAAACAGAATAATGAGTACAACTTCCAATAACATGAGCGTTGCCAAAATGGATACAAGTTGCAACCTCAAAGTCATTACAGAAAAGAAAATTAAGGTTAGTCTGTCCCTACACTATACTAAGTGACATCCCTACTTAACAAGATCTTTACCCCTCTAGGTGTCAGCCGTGGTGACTTCCTAAGAAGATCACGCACTTCTCCTAGTCTCTTCTCTGATAATGAGTCTCTCCTGATCAGTCTATCTGCCTATCCATCCGCTTCCTTAGGCTCCCAAAATCATCTGCTCTGCTCTCCTCTCGGGTCTCTTTCCCTAATACCAAATCACATTTCTGATAGGAACGCCCCTTGGGACGCCCCTCACGTGGTACATCTTTGCGCGGTAAACTCCATGATGATACTCTTCAAGACCCTCGTTAAAGTTGACCTTGGTTCCCAGGCTTCTTCTCCAGTGCGCCGATACCCCCTGAAATTCCTGAAGACTCCTACAGGCCTGCGCCAAGCGCCACTGAACAAAGCCCCCTTTCATTCTTAGCTGATTAGGACCCTCGCACCTGCATACAGTTCGTCCTGCAGTGGGCCTCAAATTCCAGACTTTACCATATCTATAGGCTATAAAGCATACGCGAATCTCTGCACTAGACGCCTCTCAACTTCTCTTCTAACGAGCACATGGCACATCAAAAGAGATGACATTATCAGTTCAGGCCTACTTGATTTACATGAAGCAAGGCCCTGCACTCTAAAACATTAACTTGATTTAAACAGCATTCTTAACTAGCATACGTTTCTAAAACAACACATCTATAAAACATATATTTCCATACTAAGTTTCGATAATACAATTTATGGAAGAACCAGGTTAACCCCATCTCACATTATTTTAGCAGCACGTTTAGATTTGCTGTGAATTGCCCTAAGGCCTACACAATATACTGGATTTTCAGAGTTCTATTCAACTCTAACATGATTCCTTTAACATGAGAACGTGAGGTTTTCATATTCATTCCAACATTTCTACATTAATCTCACACAGTTATGATTATTGTTACTCTACTTAAACATTCTATACATTTCACTACTGAATATAAGACACTCTGTGTATTTCACTTCTAGATATAAAACACTCGTGTGCAAACATGTTTAAACTAACTACGTGCTTGTAAATATGGTGCACTTATACATTTTTTTTAGACTTGTGCTCTCTCAATTCCCCCTTTGATGACCTTCAGGGGTCATCACCATCAAGACACCATCACAAAAATGTAGAACTCCTCAAAGTGAAGTTGTTGCAGTACCACCTCTTTTCATTGTCTCCAATGCTTTCAGACTCTTGTATTGAGTGTCTTGCATCGCTGTCAACTTTTTCTCCTGTTTCCTCATAGATCTTTGCAACCTGTTTGCTCTAAACCACTGATACAAACGCACCAGTCCCCATAAAGTGATTACACAAATCACTATTATGATGATGGGCTTCAATATGTACCAAACGATACCTTTTCCTAGGTTGGCAAACCAACCTCCAACTTTACCCATTCCATGACCTACTTTTTCCCACACGTTGACCTTTGCCAGATCCTCAATTTCATGGTGAATTGCAGTGATGTTCCGTATATACTTCTCTAGAGGTTTTGAATTGTCCGGAATGTAAGTGCAGCATTCCTGGACCTTCAAAGCCTTACAGACTCCTCCCTCTTTAGCTAACAGAACGTCTAAAGCAAGTCGGTTCTGAAGAACCATTGCCCTAATCGATTGAATCTCACCTTCCACCAGCATTAATGATCTAGCAGTACTGGCAGATAACCTATCTACGACTGTAGCTAGTCTTCTAATTTTGATGTCATTCAGTATCACTCCCAAAATAGGGAATGCAGCACCAAACACATCCCCAATTACTTCTTCAGCTCCTAACCCTCTCTTTCCTCTGATTGGTATTCCTTTCTTGGTCGATTCTAAATTCTCAACATGATATATTTTGGGGAAGACAATTGCTAGATAACATGATCCGTACCAATTATCTGGTAGCTTCACATATGCATTTCTTCCACATACAAAATATACATTTGGAATTGCTTGCATCTCTTTCAAAAAATCTTTGGAGTAGTACTCCAATTGGAAAGCATGTTCACAACTGACTTGACCTACATACAGATTCTCATAATAGGAGTAACTCCTGTGAATACACAGTTTCCCCCGTTTCTCCTTGTCTAGAGCAATTGGACCAAAGCTACCCTTTCTTTGTTGTATCCTTTCCTCCTTGGTCCAATCTGTTTCCCATTGTCCTGAAGCCTTTAGAATCTTCTGCCTCCTGTATCTAGTATCCACCTGCCCTATAAACTTTTTCTCAATTTCTGACACTTGACAAGTCAGATTATTCCTCCGGGCATGTGAAGTATCTAACGTTCTCCATGGAATGAACCATTTGTGTAATCTGTCTTTGCTCTTGTAATAGTCCCACTTGTTCAGATGCTTGTAGTTTGGGACCTCTGGCAAAGTCGAGTCGAAGTTCGAGAAATAATACTCGAATCCTTCTCGTCCATAGAATATGCTCAACAACAAACTGCATGTGATTCCATATGTCAATGGAAGATGATGGTATCTAATACCCTCCTCCACAGAAGCTGGTAACTTCATACATACATAGCAGTTCTTCGCCTCCATGACATCAATGTACTCATAAAGCAATTTGGCATAAGCATTTGACCTGAAATTTCCCTGTGACTCGTCTGTGTGTAACCTTTTTATTTCTGCATCGAACAACGTTTTGTCTTTATCATTGATGTTTCCCTTATAATTTACAGTAGTAGTTCTCGGTGTTGACACTCCCTTGACTTCTTTGACTGCAGTTGCATCTCTCTCGTGTCCCACTATGTATGAGACAGTAACCACTAAAACTATAAGAGAAATCACTACTCCTAAAAGTGTGCCAACTATACATTTTGCCCTGCGGTTCGGGTTGCCAGCCTCCATGTTCTCTAACAGTGTAGCTTTGGATGTTTTTCCAGCATTAACTTCTTCTTCCCTCTGAACAAAGTCTTTCTTTAAAACAATGTCTCTTTCTTTTGACTCTGAAAAGCTGACAATTTACTCCGCAAAACAGTTTAAAGTCCTGTAGAAAACAGACAACCCTAGCCCTTCTCCATCCGCTAAAAGGAAACCCCTACCATTTTTTCTTCTTCCACTCGGCGCTAGGTTATCTTGCAATGATTTTAAGGTATTAATCCACAACAATGAGCATTCCAAGAATTTCTACTACTCGCTCAAGCATTTCCAAACGAAGAAGAGTTCCCTCCAATATTGGATATCGTGAACAGCAAACTGGGAACTCAACTGTCTCTAAAATCAATTTTCTTATTCCGCTCAGGAGAGGAGGATGAACGATGTTAAGTGTCAGTAACCTTTCGGTCTCCGCTCCTGGCAGCAGGAACCTTATTTGCACTGTGATGATCGGGTCAGTTCTGACCAGGTCCACTTCCCTGATCCTCCCGGTTCTGTGTCCCCCGGACATCTGCAACGAGGTAGGTCCAATCGGGAGTAGAGTATCTTCTGCTAGGCACTCGCACCCTCCTTGATCTTCTAAGACCCTCCTCGGCTTGATCTTGGATATCTTCTTCTGGATCTGAGTCTTCGGATATAGGAGCAAGCGTTTCTTCCTGAGCTGACCTTAAGCTTAGCCTCCTTCTCCTTTCCGGCCAAGTGGCAGCTCCAAACTTTATTCTCCTATTCCTCGTCCTCTCTCTCGGTTCTTGATCGCTCTGATACGGATCTGAGTCTGAGTCGTATTCACTACTGCTCTCTCCTTCAGTTGCGTCCTCAGTCTCACTGCCGTTTTGTCTTCTCTCTTCGTCTGGATCCAATGCGTTCCCAACTTCTTCCGACACCCCCTCAGCTGTTTCGATCCCTTCTTGTGACTCTTCTTCCACTTCTGGACTTTCGTCTGGGATAGGAGCTGTTTCTTCTAGAGGTGCTGGAACTCTTCGAGTATGGGATGCATGGATCCAATTTGGCAGCCCCCCGCACTTCACCGCGGTGTTCGTGATCAGGATTACCTGAAAGGGCCCACGCCAACGAACATCTAGGCAGTTCTTCCGGACGTGTTTCTTGACCAGCACCCAATCCCCTGGGTTCAGGTCGTGACACAGATTCCTTGATGCTGGAACTTCAACCGCATGCACCTGAAGGGACACAGAATGGATGGCGTCAGACAGTCCCTTACAATAATCCAAGATCAGATCATCTGTAATATTCAATAGGGCAGCAGTTGGAACTGTGGGAAGTCTCATGGCCCTCCCCATCAGAATCTCATGTGGGGAGAGACCTGTCCTCCTGTCAGGGGTGCTGCGCATGCTCATGAGCACTAAAGGAAGAGCATCTGGCCAACTCAAAGATGTGGATGCCACTACTTTAGCCAATCTATTCTTCAGAGTGCCGTTCACTTGTTCCACAATTCCTGAAGCTTCTGGTCGATAACTACAATGCAGTTTCTGATCAATCTTTAGTGTGGAGCACAACATCTTCACTATTTCGCTGTTAAAATGTTTTCCTCTGTCCGATTCCAGAGAGGCAGGCACCCCGAAGCGCGGTATCAACTCCCTGAGCAACAATTTAGCCACTGTGAGTGTATCGCACCTACGTGTAGGGTATGCTTCAACCCATCTGGAAAATACGCATACAATCACCAACACATACCTAAGGCGGTTGACTCTTGGCATTTCAATAAAGTCTAGTTGCATTCTATTGAAAGGCCCCCCCGACCTCCCAATGTGACTTAGTGTGACTGGTGTACGTTTGCCTACGTTCAGCTGTTGGCAAGTAACACATCGCTTACATACTGATTCTACTGCTATTCTAAATTTAGGGCAATACCAAGTCTGCCTAAAGACTCTCAGCATAGCATCTCTTCCTAGGTGTACTGGACCATGTATTTCTCTCGCCATGGGATTAGCTAATTCTTCGGGTAACACAGCCCTCCCATCTGCTGAAACCCAAAAATCCATTTCACTTCGCACACAACCTGCTGTTTCCCATGCCTTTTTCTCAGTTTCTGGTGCGTTCTCCTGCATTACCCTTAAATCTTCCCAGGTATCCACGGTTTCTAACATCATGCTCAATTCTGTCTTTTCTTCAACACCCTCAATTTCCACTTTTGAGAAAGAATAGTTTTGTTCTGCACAATAGCGTGCGACTTCGTCAGCATACCTGTTGCCCTGTGATACAAAGTCTGTATTCTTGGTATGAGCTACACATTTTACTATGGCAATGGCAACTGGACCTTGCAATGCTTCTAACAACAATCGCACAAATTCTCCATTTCGAATGGGCGAACCAGAGGAGGTCATGTAACCTCTCTGAGACCACAACTGCCCGAAATCGTGAACCACACCGAACCCATATTGGCTGTCCGTATAGATGGTGACTCTCTTTCCGTTTCCCGCTATGCAGGCACGTGTTAGGGCAATAATTTCTGCTACCTGTGCGGAATGTACTCCTTCCAGGCAAGCGGCTTCCACATCTCCAGTAATGGTACAAACAGCATAAGCTGCTCTCAACCGACCAGTATCGTCTCTTAAACACGAGCCATCAACAAAATAAATTTCCTCGGGGTCAGACAATGGCTCATCCACAATATCTGGTCTGGGTTTCGTACATAGTTCAGTCACATCTAGGCAATCGTGGTCTTCACATCCTTCGCCTTCTATTACAGTAGGTAATGGCATCAAAGTAGCAGGATTCAAGACAGAGCATCTCCTGAGAGTCACGTTCTCTGCGGCAAGAATAACTTGCTCGTAGCGCGTGAGCCTACTATTGGTCAGATGCTGCGTCTTCGTCCTGGTCATTAACAATTCAACTGAATGCGGTACATACACCACCAATGGATGTCCCATCACAATATTCTCGCTTCTTTCAATGCTGACACCCGTTGCAGCAACGGATTTGAGACATCCGGGCAACGCTGCGGCTACTGGATCTAATGTAGCCGAAAAATATGCAACTGGTCTACGGGCATTTCCGTGGGTCTGTGCCAAGACTGACAAAGCACATCCCTCTCTCTCACAGCAATAGAGTGAAAATGATTTCTCGTAATCGGGCATTCCCAGAGCCGGAGCACGACACAAATCGTCTCTCAGCTGCAAGAACGCCACTAGGCATTCGTCATCCCATGGTACCGGATCACTCACCTCCTTGTGCGTCAGTTTTTGTAAGGGCTTTGCTTTCATTGAAAAGTTAACTATCCACTGTCGGCAGTAACCCACCATTCCTAGGAACATTCTAACTTCTCTCTGTGTTGTAGGCGCATTCATCTTCATTATCGCCTCAATCCTCTCTGGGGACACCTTGAGTTTTCCCTTTTCTAACCGGTGTCCCAGATACTGCACTTCAGTCAGACAATACTGTAACTTGCTCGGAGATACCTTATGTCCATTTTCAGCTAAATGGTTCAGTAAGGCAATCGAATCTGCTTTACAAGCTTCCTCGGTCTCTGACGCAACAAGTAGGTCATCTATGTACTGGACCAGAACCGAGTTCTGGGGCAGTACTAGATTTTCGAGATTCTTCTTCAACAACTGGTTGAAGATAGATGGACTGTCTGTGAATCCTTGTGGGATTCGACACCATGTTAAAACGCGATCTTCCATTTTAAAAGCGAAAAGATACCTGCTCTCTTCATCCAATGGGATTGAAAAGAAAGCCTGACAAAGATCTATCACTGTGAACCATTCTGCTTGACATGGTATTTGAAACAGTATCACTGATGGATTCGGTACCACGGGACAACATGAAACGACTATGTTGTTAATTTTTCGTAAATCCTGCACTATCCTGAATTTCCCGCTAGGTTTCTGTAAACCCATAATCGGGGAGTTACAAGGACTACCCACGATTTCTTTCAGTATTCCCTGTTGTATCATTGACTCGATCACAGGTTTTATTCCTGCAATCGTTTCCTGGGACAATTTGTATTGAGGCGTTCTTGGAAACTCGGCATTTGGTTTTACCAGTATTTTTACCGGTTCTACCCCTTTAATCAATCCTATTTCTTCTCCTGTGAAATCCCATACCTCTGACGCTACTGTATCTCGTAAGTCTTGGGGAAGATCTTCTACTGTCAGAGTAGGATATAGTTCTACACAGGATTTTTAATTGGCTACCTTGAAAGTAACATCATCGTCTGTAGTCTGTACCTCCACTCCTTGCGGGGTGCAGTATATTGTGCAGTTCAGTTTACACAACAAATCCCTTCCCAACAGACATACAGGACTCGAATCACAAACCACAAACTGATGTTCGTTCATATGGTTTCCTATTTTCACAGACACCGGTTCCGTCAAAGGACTAATCATTCTTTTGTTTGCAACTCCTACCACCTGAATCGTTTCCCCTGACATCGGTAAACCTGGAACCACCGCTGATCTCAGAGTTGATCGAGTAGCCCCAGTATCCACTAAGAACGTTGTAGGACACCCTGCCACCTCTGCCTCAACAAACGGTCCTCTTTGATCCACTTCTAAGACTGCTCCGAGGGTACAGTCCTCTTCACTACTCACACGTTGTCCTGTCAGTGGATCAATGTAATAACACTTTTCTTCCTCGATAAAGAGAGGCATTTGTTTAAAGACCTTTCCCCCTGTCGATATTTTCGGTGGCTGTGGGAACTGGGCTCGTGGAGCCGAAGTCCCCCCTTTGGCCCCCTTGCTTCCTGTAACTGATACCTTTGGAGCTGGAACCTCCTGAACCTGTTCTTCAACTTCTAGCTCTCCATTTTCAGGGTTAAAGGGACACTCGCGTCGCCAATGTCCCACCTGGTGACACTGGTGACACTTTGTCGTTTTCTTTAGAGTGGCAAAGTCTACCCTAGGTCTCTGACCTTCTTCATTATCCTTGCTCTGACCACTTGACTTTCGTCCCATTGTCCCCATTCCCTGTTTCTGCTGTCCGCCCTTCCCGGCTGACTGCATTTGCACCACCATCAATTTCTCCTTTAAATTCTTAGCTTTAGAATCTATTTCGTCACTACAGTATCTCGCATAACGTAGGATCTCATCTAATGGTTCGTTTTGCCAGCAAATTAAATGTTGTTGGATCATCAAACAAATGTCTGGTCTCAACCCCAAGACAAACTTAGACACAAACTGTCCTATATCTTTGGGATCCATTACATCGAGTCCACTGTATTGCTTGAATGTTTTCAACAACCTTTCATAAAACACATGGACGGTCTCTTTCGGTTCTTGTCTCGTTCGGTCTATTTTCACCCAATCTATATCCTGTGGTGGTACCTTATCTTTCAGCCAAGCTATTACCCTTTCATACTTTTGCATGACAATCTCAGACGGTTCATTAGTTCGAGCATCCCTCACTGGTTCAGTATTTGGCCATTCGACACTAGTTTTGCACGGGGTCCACAAATCAGATGGGACCACGATGTCAAACAACGTGTTCAAATCAATCCACAATACTTTCGAAATTTTAACAAACCTTTCTACCTGCTTATACCACTCTACTGGATTGTCCCTTAACTTCGGAAATGAGTTGGTAAATGCAGCTAAGTCCCCTCTACTCCAGGGCACATGTACATAATTTCCGTTTGATATTTCTCGCAAAGGGAATGCCTCCATCTGCATTACCCTTCCCTCTGGGGTCATCACACTTGCACTCCTTCTAACAGTGCCCTTTTTCGACCATCTCTCTTCCCACTTGTCCAGTTCTCTCCACACCCTTATTCCTGATACCAATTCTCTTATGTGTGTCTTTAATCCAGTGGTTCTCTTCTCATCTAGATCTTGGTCTGAGTACTGTAATCTGTGATTACTCTGCAATGCCCTTGTCCTGGATAAATCTACGGCATACCTGTCTGCCAAACTGGTCAGTTTCTCATGAAACGCTCTAGCTTTCCTAGTAATATCCTTCGCTATGAACAGTAGCTCATCCTGTTCGTACAAATCAATCCTTTCTAAAGGCACCGTTCCTTCTATAATCTCATCTAGATCGGATTTCAGGCTAGAGACATCAAGCCTTTTAACCTTTATCGCAGCCTTTAGTACCTCCGCTCCAGATGCTCCTTCCACATCCCGCCCGTCCCAGCTCCTAGTCCTGCGCCTAGGCACCGGTGAATTAGCGGGAGTCCTCCCCTGTTCCCATCTCTCTAGGTCCCATGCCTTTCCATCTTCTCGAGGTGGATAGTGAAACACTCCTTCGCGCCTCATAGCCCCGCGTTCCCCATCCTGTCTAGTTTCACGGGATGCCTGGTAAGATATTCCGTTACTCCCTTTTTCTTCTTCATGCATCTGTGACCTCCGATCACTCGATGTATGACGTGACCGTTCACTGTTTCCTCTTTGCCAGTGATGTACATTTTCCCCAGGTGCGTGTGAGTGATGAGTGCACCTAAACCTATCCCTGTACTCTTGCGTTCTTTGGTCTCCCTCGGGTTGCATGAGGCGAGACACTTCCTCACACTCCATACTCCTACCATTCTGCTCCTGCTGTTCCCTCCCATTCATCGGACAGGTAACTCCTCTGCTCTCCTGACTTTGACCTTCTCGGCCCTGACTGCTCTCGCTGGCCCCACAATGAGATACAGTCCCGTTGCCCCTTGTTTCCCACTCTGGTTCTGTTCTTGTCCTGTTACTCGAGAATACTGTGGACCCGTCCCACTCCCTCAAATCAGCTCTTAATTCTGAATAGGGCCTTGGCCGCGGTCCCCTTAGATCCATTGGTCCTCTTGGACCTCCCTGTCCTGAATTGGGACCGACAGTTATGTCTAATGGGGTATTCCACGTTACCGATCCTGGCAATTGTTTCCATGCATTTGTCACATTATTCCTCCTTTCCATCTCTATCCTTTCTCTGTCCGATTGCCTCTGTTCTTCCTCTCTATCTCTCTCAGAGTTATAGATCGATACTATAGGTCCTATGGTAACAGGCACTTGGAGAGCATCTGGCAATCCAACAGACTCAATCCTTTCGGTGGTCGGCGTTTTCTGCACCACAAACCTTCCCACTACACTCTGTACATTGCTGTTATGAGGTGTCTCCTCGCCTTTGATAGGCGTCCATTCTGATACTGGGAGTGGTGTATACCCCTCTATGGCATTCCCATCTTCCCTTGCGAGTCCCCTATCTGCGATCTCCCCAACTCTCGGAGGTGGTCTATCTAACAACAACCTGTTTATCAGGTTGTCTTCCGATTCACTTTCTTCGTCCTCTTCCATGAGGTTTCCTCCTCCTACCACCTCCCTCATCGGATACATTTTTTCCACCTCAATAGCCTGTACCCTCCACCGCTTTGCCTCCTCATCCCATTTAGAATCTCGCACTGCTCTTACCGATCGCGTCAGTGTTTGTTGACGCCTGTTCAAATTTCTGTCGTGTGCCGCCCTAATCCATGCATTAAGGGCCTCAAACTGTGTAGGTCTAGGTGAGGGTTTCAATGAGGACATAGTTGCTTTTAGCCGATGTAACACCTCTAACTTAAACGTCCCGTACTTCGGGAACTGCATTTCCTCATTCCCTTCCGTAAGCTTATTCCAAGCCCCAATCCATAATATGGTATGCAGCCCCACATTCGTTCCCATATAATGAGCTGGTGTACCCTCCGGCGGAGCCTCTTCCCCGTAATAATGTTCACTTCTTTTTCTTTTAAAAATCCCTTTCAAACACTTAAAACACTTCATGATTTCTCTCTTTCTCCGCGTTTGTTTACTTCCTGATGACACTCCACCAATCTCAGCGTAGTTCTCGCTAACTGGCCTATCCGTACGCGACTTTCCTCCGACGTCACTCTAGCCGCCCAACCAGAGCGCGGCTCCAGCTAACGTCACACCAACCGCTCAATCTCAGCGCGGCTCTAGCCGACGTCACCCGTCCCCCTTTGCAGCAGTTCCCCTCCTTTCTCAGCTCGTCTCCTCGGTCATGCACGCGTCCCATTCATACTCTGAAAAATGATTACTTCCGTCCAAGCGATCACCTTTCTTGACAGTACGCCCACAGTCTTTTCTGTAGTTGTCACCTTAACTTGAAGGAGATGTCTTTCCGTTTACGTCCAGACAATCGCCTTCTCTGATAGGTTTCTCGCACACAGTAACTTTCGACCAGCGTCCGTTACTCATACACTCGCTCTAACACTCCCCCTATCTCGGTCCCACGGCGGTCAATGGTACCTCGTGACCTCCGTACTATGGTTGACAACTACCCTGGATGTTCGATACACCCAAAACCACTTAAGCTCTGGCCTGAACTTAAGATTTGCCAGGTCACCCGTTTACCAGGTTTACCGGTTCACCAGGTTGCGCGCGCTCACAACCTTCTCTCATTCACACTACAGGCATTCAACTCCGCAAGACATTACAATACAAATACAACACAAAACACCGCAATCTGTTCACGCATGACCCTTTTTATACTCACTCTCCTCCGATACTGCTGCTTTTCGCGCCGTCTGCACCTTTCGGCATACGATTCTTCCGTTGCTCGTCTCTCGGCGTCTAGGGGCCTTGGGGTAAACTAACCTCTCTAGATTACCTTCCTCAAGAAGATAACCATCCTAACTCTGCTACCAACTGTTAACGCGGGATAACTGGTTACTAGTTACCTTACCAGATCCCAAACCAAGTCGACTGGATCGTTGGTACCTGTCATTGAGTAAAAAGGTAATCTAACAATAGGTCAATCAATTAAGAACTTACACCACTCTAAATGACCACTGACCAGGATTAAGTTTCAAAGATTTAATACAAAGTCAAAGATAACTGAAGATACAAACTTCTCAAAATGAGATTCAGAAGATAAATTGGTATCACTATGAACATGAACTTTTTGAATAGTCTGAGTCTGAAAAACAGAATAATGAGTACAACTTCCAATAACATGAGCGTTGCCAAAATGGATACAAGTTGCAACCTCAAAGTCATTACAGAAAAGAAAATTAAGGTTAGTCTGTCCCTACACTATACTAAGTGACATCCCTACTTAACAAGATCTTTACCCCTCTAGGTGTCAGCCGTGGTGACTTCCTAAGAAGATCACGCACTTCTCTTTGTCTCTTCTCTGATAATGAGTCTCTCCTGATCAGTCTATCTGCCTATCCATCCGCTTCCTTAGGCTCCCAAAATCATCTCCTCTGCTCTCCTCTCGGGTCTCTTTCCCTAATACCAAATCACATTTCTGATAGGAACGCCCCTTGGGACGCCCCTCACGTGGTACATCTTTGCGCGGTAAACTCCATGATGATACTCTTCAAGACCCTCGTCAAAGTTGACCTTGGTTCCCAGGCTTCTTCTCCAGTGCGCCGATACCCCCTGAAATTCCTGAAGACTCCTACAGGCCTGCGCCAAGCGCCACTGAACAAAGCCCCCTTTCATTCTTAGCTGATTAGGACCCTCGCACCTGCATACAGTTCGTCCTGCAGTGGGCCTCAAATTCCAGACTTTACCATATCTATAGGCTATAAAGCATACGCGAATCTCTGCACTAGACGCCTCTCAACTTCTCTTCTAACGAGCACATGGCACATCAAAAGAGATGACATTATCAGTTCAGGCCTACTTGATTTACATGAAGCAAGGCCCTGCACTCTAAAACATTAACTTGATTTAAACAGCATTCTTAACTAGCATACGTTTCTAAAACAACACATCTATAAAACATATATTTCCATACTAAGTTTCGATAATACAATTTATGGAAGAACCAGGTTAACCCCATCTCACATTATTTTAGCAGCACGTTTAGATTTGCTGTGAATTGCCCTAAGGCCTACACAATATACTGGATTTTCAGAGTTCTATTCAACTCTAACATGATTCCTTTAACATGAGAACGTGAGGTTTTCATATTCATTCCAACATTTCTACATCAATCTCACACAGTTATGATTATTGTTACTCTACTTAAACATTCTATACATTTCACTACTGAATATAAGACACTCTGTGTATTTCACTTCTAGATATAAAACACTCGTGTGCAAACATGTTTAAACTAACTACGTGCTTGTAAATATGGTGCACTTATACATTTTTTTTAGACTTGTGCTCTCTCAGTGGCTTGTATACTGCATTATAGAACACAATAGTTGAAATAAACATTTTAAACTCTCTTCGTGTCTCGGTCAGTTCTTATTGTGGACAGGTACGAGTGAGCGAGCAAAAGGGTGTGTCTTGTTACCGCTACTCCTGAGAGATCTGTGAGTGTTGTGTTCTGGGTTATCTAATCATTTGCGTCTTCATTATTGTATAGGAAAGGGAG
Organism: Lissotriton helveticus; assembly: GCF_964261635.1. Classification (NCBI taxonomy): domain Eukaryota; kingdom Metazoa; phylum Chordata; class Amphibia; order Caudata; family Salamandridae; genus Lissotriton; species Lissotriton helveticus. Next base: position 1,231,287,323 of record NC_136065.1, on the reverse strand, counting down.
TGAGACACTATAGCTAGTTGGTCCTGGGATTGTGGGTGCTGAGGTGGTAGGAAGGCATAGCCCCTATGCACTGAGGTCCCGTTTTCCTGTGCATAGTTCTGTATATGTGCAGATTCCCTGCAACAGGATATGAGGCAGTGTGCTCCCACTCTCGTTCTGTGAGAAAAGGCGCCCTTCAGTTACTGAGCTGATGAGCTTGTGTTGATGCACCCGCCTCCAGTGAGTGGTAGAGAGACCTAAGAAGACATTTTGGGAGCATTCCTAACACCTCCAAAATAACTTGTTGCTCTCTACTGATTAAGAAATGCTAAAAGAACCATGGCCCACATGCATCAAGCATTTTTGTAGTCGCAAACGGTGCGATTCCTTAAAATCGGCCGTTTGCGAATGCAAAAGTGCTTTTTGGGATGCATGAAGCAATTTTAGAATTCGTAACATTTTTGCGAGTTCTAAAATTGCGGGTGCTTTTAAGAAGTCGCAGATGTGCGATTTCTTAAAAGCAATGCATCATTACTTTTAGAAGTGCAAATTCGCAATTAGGGTGCCAAATTTACCGAGTGGTTGAACCACTCGGTAAATTTGGAAAAAGTGTTTAAAATGTTGAAAATGTTTTTTTTTCAACATTCATGTTTCACACACACATGTCCTTAGGACATGTGTGTGTGAAACATGATGCGAAAATACATTTCAGGGGTGCATGGGGGGGTCCTTTGGACCCCCCCCTGCACCCATGAAATTTTCAAAGTGCCACTCGCAATTTGCTGATGCCTTCCCATTCACTCCTATGGGCCTTTTGGCCCATAGGAATCAATGGGAATTGCGAAAATTAACTTAAGAATTCGGTATTCATTTGGGATTCGGTAAAAATTGCGATTTTTACCGAATTACAAATGAATACCGAAAATAATGATGCATAGCATTTTGCACTTCTTAATTTGCGATTCCTTATTTTTCGCAAATTAGGAAGTGCAAAATCTAACAATGATGCATGTGGGCCCATGTGTCTAGAGTAACACAGAACCGGCTGCACCAACAAGGGTGAAAAATGAAAGGCTACTACTGTAGTGTTATCATGCACTGCATTCATCATGATGCATTGGGGTAAATTGAGTATTGGGATGTGAGGCAGTGTGTTCCGACCTTCCTTAGGTTTGAAAAGGCTCCCTCGATCTACTGAGATCATGAGCTTGTGTTGATGCACCTGTGCCCAGTGAGTGGTACATAGACCTGAGAAGACTTTGGGCAGCATTTCCAGCAACATCAGAATGACTTATTGTTCTTTACTGATGAAGGAATGAATCCAGAAACACCTAGAGTTACACACCCATGTGGCACCAACAAGTGCGAGAAATTAAAGACTACTACTTAAGTAAGTGTCATGCACTTCGTTTACCATGATGCATTGGGGCAAATTGAGTGCTGAGATGTGAGGCAGTGTGCTCCCACCCTCCTTCTGATAACATATTGAGACAAAAAAAACAAAGCTGAACACTGAGTTAATTGTTTGAGCCAGACTTCGACTGTCCGAAGTACTGCCGACTATTTCCTGAAGCCATAAAGTAGCCAAACAAGTGGAACATGTGATAAACAGGTGAACAAGAGAGGTTATCACAATCCCAGAAGGAAAAACCCATAGGCATAAGAAACCTCCTTGTGGGATGAGGAACTACAAAAGGCAAATGGTGGATTCCAGAATACAGGAAAGGTATCAAGGCGAATCACCTCCTAGATCAAGAAACAGAAACCAGCAGGAGTCGAGAGCAAAGAATTGCATGGCTACGCACTCTCCAACCCAACTAGAGTCCTTACATATCAAAAAAACAGGAACAAGAAGTTATGAAACAACCCATGTCACAAACCCCATGCCGGACTGAAAAACTTAATAGAAACTAAAGGAAGAAACAGCCACATTGGAAAGGGAAGAAAAGGAAAACGAAGTCCCTTTAAAGCCCACGTGCAAAATGTCAAATAATTGCGTTTTTGTGTCAAGCCCCTGGGGAGTTGGCAAGAAGCATTCAGCAGTACCAAGGAGCTGGGAAGCTACATTAAAACATGACCCAGGTGGGTATTTGTCCTTGCCTGCAGCTACAGGTTACAAAAGGGTCTCACCGTTGCCTGGTAGATTAGCTCCTGGGTACCTCATCACTTCAGATCCCAAATATTGGTGAAAGGCTGTGTTCATAACAACTTGCAGTTGTTGTGACGTTTTGAGATCTGATCCACAGACTATTCAATGGATTCTAAAAGCAGGTAGTTAGCACCTAAACTCCATAATATTGGTATTTTGAGAGATCTCACTAGTTCCGAGTACTTTAGGCACAATAAGTGCAGTTTGTAAAACAAGACCCCTTTGGCCTTCTGGTTCACTAGGTGTTGTTAGTCGAGCAGATTTCCCTGAGGGAGAGCTGCAAGGACCAGAATGAGGAGGGCGCATGAAGAAACATTAAGTTAATAAAGTCCGGTACATCAGGAAAAAAGATCTTTGGTCTCAGCAGAAACTGTCTGCCAGAGAATGTTACCTTCAAACCCTTACACCATAATGCATTCCAGATAGTATGCCATAAGAGCATATTCCTTCCTACACAAGCATATTTATAGAAAGTCACACAAATAATTAAAGTGGATGAAACAATATAAACTGGCCAGGAAAAAATGCAATTTAAGAATAAATGGAACGCTAATGGCCTTGGCGACAAGATAGAGGCCTAGTGTTTCAATATATGTCCTTGCGACTTATATTATGTAGGGAAGACTGAGCGCAGTTTGCGTATTCGCATTACTGAACACAAGAGCCGAATACGCACACAGAATGTGAATTCTCCTTTAGCCCAACACTGGCTTGATCGCAGGCACAATATAGCCCAACTAAAATTTGGCATCCTTGAGGTCATAGAGCCTAACCCTGAACGCGATCGAGCGCAGGCACTTTCACTGAGAGAATCATACTGGATCTGGTTCCTAAAAACTTTGACCCCCACAGGGTTAAATTATAAATTTGAATTATCATGTTTCTTGTAAATATACATTACTCTTGTATGCTTGTTTTTGCCTGCTTGTACATGTATTTTTTCACACACAACCATAGAAGATTGTGCACACGCTGAGTGGCAGCTTCTAATGCTTATACTTGACACTTGTGTCTATACTTGACATTGATTTCAGTTCTGTAACAAAGTCATAAGTATTTTTTGATCGTATCGCTTAGTTTTAAAACAGTCTGGACAAAAACCTGAAGTGAATATTCAACTTGTAATATTGATTAGCATTCGTCATTTGCACTTCCATCGGTGTTTCTCCTGGTTTCTTCACTACGCCGTAGCGTCACTATCTCCAAGATGGCGACCGCTAAGCTAGTCCCCTTTCTATCACTTATCTTAATATAGGAAGTCACTTCCCCACACGCCACTTCCTCAGTCGCCGCAACCCTCAGGCAACCAGTTTGCAGCAGGGCGATATTCACGGGTGAGTCCCTGCTCATTACGATACGCCCACCCCATTGTGTTGGTCCTGTTAGGAGTACTTTATTTACAGCGTGCCTATTCAATTTTATTTGACAGGGCCGCTAACTTCTTGTGAACTTTATTTCACATTAACGCTAGAAGCCTACGGGTGAGTTTAAGTCCTTTTACCCAATTTTCACCACCATGCGTTTCCCTTTCACCAATGTATGACCACATGCATTTCTTTTAGTTTACCACACACCCAGATAACGGCCGGAGTCACCGAGACTAATTGGCTTGACTTGGCGCCCCCTGGTTACGCGATGCAAGCATCCAACTTTGCATGCTTTTAGCTTTTCTTCAAGCAATTGTCTTTTCAATCTTTTTTCATTTAAATTTTGAGCCCGTTTTGACGGTGTTTCTGTTCCCACACAAGTGGTTGGTTCTATCCTGGTCACAACTTTTTGGCAATTTGGGTCTTTCTTCTGGTGGTTTAGTATCTACACACTACGATTGATGTGTTTCTTCACATATGGAAGTACACTATTTCCTGGCCTCTAAGAATGATTTGCTATAATACGACTGCCGATATTGTTGATTAATGTGTATAATTATCACCTTGTAGATTCCCCTGATGAAGGGCACTTTGTTTAGCCCGAAATGCATTGGGATGTATAAATACATAATGTTGCTCCAGTTCTGGATTTTGTGATTACCGAACAACTTCATAAGAACATTCAATAAGATTTCTACTTTGCTCACAGCTTAAAGGTCTAGCAGGGCCTTCCACCTTTTCGCACGTAATGTAAAGACTTGAACACTTGATTCCTCTTAATGAATTTCTAAATTTGATCACTGAGTGCATACGCTGCTGCGTTAACTTTCCTGTTCAATATATTAAGAGACATCAGCTGGATGTGGTTTTACTCCAAGAGACCCACTTGTTGGGAAATGCATGCGAGGCACTGACTAGATGGGGCTTCTGACTTGCAGCGCACTCCGTGTTTGGAGTTGGATCACGGGGTGTGGGTATAATGGTGCGCAAAAACCTTCAGAGAGGGACAGACCGCACCTGGGCCAATAACCTGGGCAGATTTGTTGCGTATTTGGGGACATGGGAAGGAAGTATCTTGAACTTAGTGTCTGTCTATGTTTTGCCTGGCCTCCAAGCCTCTGCTTTCAGTGACTTAGGAGATCTACTACTGGGTTTGCCTGAGGGAAGACTTCTTGTGGGGGGAGATTTCAACTGAATTGTATCAGATAGTCTTGATCACTGTCCCCCCAAACACCTACCACCATCCTATACACAGATATATAAATTTATGAAGGCACTGGGACTCATTGATCTCTTGAGGGTTCGTCGCCCCATGGAGAAGCAATATACATTTACCTCAGGGGCCCACTGCAGCATGTCCAGAAAATACAGCAGGTCGACTAGGGATGGTCACTGAGGTGAGACACCTAGCTAGGGGAATATCAGAACACTCGCCTATCTGGGCGATGTTAGAGGTGGGGGAGCCAAAGGTTGGGAGGGTAGCCCCAATAAATCCATAGTATCTGAAGGATCCCTCCATAAGAGAAAAACTAGTGAAGGAAACTGACCTTATCTCAGTGAAAATGAAACATCGGTGGAATCCTCGCAGACGCAATGGGAGGCCTATAAAACAGTGGTCAGAGGTCATGCCATTTCACTGATTGCAGATATGAAGAAAGAAAAGCAGTCAGTAATGGCAAGTCTTGAAGCCGAGATACAGTCACTGGAAAGTCAGTTGAGAGAAGCTTGTACAGAGAAAGTTAGGCACGCCTTGAAATAAAAGTAAAAGCATATGTGGCCCATGCCACTGATGCAGCCAAAGCTCAGCACAGGGCAACTCTTAGTAGAATCTACAACATGGGGGATAAGACCGGTAAACTACTAGTGTGGCCGGACCACCAAGAACAAGCCAGTAGAGTAGTTGTGGAACTCTATGATGAATCTAACACCCTGCACACTGAGCCACAAGGTATTACAAACATTTTTTGAAGGTACTTTGCCCAAATCTATAGTCCCCACTCGACTTGCATAGTAGAAGAGGCAGATATATTCCTGAAAGACATTTCCCTGCCTGTACTCTCAGACGATGACTGAAACAAATTTGAACGGGAACTTATAGCCGCAGAGGTAGAAAAAGCAATACAGGACTTGCATTCGGGCAAGGCTGCGGGCCCGAATGGTTTACCCATCGAGCTGTTTAAGCTCACTCCTAGTAGATTTGCACCATACCTCACAGCCATGTTCCAGGAGAGTTGAGTGGTAGGAGCTCTTCCACCAGATCAGAGATTAGCAAACATTGTGGTTATTCCCAAAAGCAGCAAACCAAAAAACTAAAGTTCCTCCTACAGACCGATCTTGTTGCTCAATGTGGAAGCAAAAATCCTAGCTAAAGTACTGGCCACCCGATTGCTGCCAGTCATTACCAATGTGGTGCATCCGGACCAGTCTGGCTTGATGCCTGCTAGAAATACCCCTCTTAATTTGCGACTGTTCTATGGAGTGCTGGCCCAGGTCGATATAATACAAGGAGACGCTGTGGTGGTATCGACCTGGGTGCCGCCATGGCGTTCGACACAATCAAATGGCCATTTATGTTTTCAGTCCTAGGGAAATTGGGATTTGGCCCGAATTGTTTGAGCTGGATACACCTACTGTATAAGACCCCAATGGCCCAGGTGGTGGTAAACAATTGCAAATCCCGATTGTTTACCCTAGGGAGAGGAACTAGGCAGGGCTGCCCCCTCTCTCCGCTGCTTTTTGCCCTCACTTTAGAGGTGTTAGCAATGTGGATTCAGAAGGATCCAATTATCAGAGGGCTTTGGTGGGTGGAAGACTGGGAGGACCGCATATCGTTGTATGCAGATGATATATTGTTATATCTGGCATCGCCCTGTGCCTCCCTGAATGAGCCATGCATATTTTTATAGCTTTTGGGAAGTGTTCTGGCTATAGTATTAATTGGTCCAAATCGGTCATTTATGTCTTGCGTGGGAAGATGCCTAAATATCACTGAAGCAACTATAAGTTTTAAATACCTGGGGATTCATATTTCAAAAGACTTCACCCTTTTTTATGGGCAAAATCTCCTGCCCCACTACAAAGACTAAAATTGAATGTTAAACATTGGGAAACGCTTCCATTGTCCTTGTGGGGCAGACGGCATTGTTCAAGATGATGGCCTTGTCAAGATTCTTGTATGTACTACAAAACTCGCCTTGTCAGGTCAGGGCAGCCTATTTCAGATCCATAGAGAGCTCCCAAAGGAAACTTCTGTGGGGGGATAGACCACCAAGGATATCCATCTCTAAACTCTGGGATGGTATGACGGCAGGATTGCACTCTCCAACATAAAGCGATATTACTGGGTGGCTCAACTAGCAGCAATCAATCAGTGCCTCTATAGGCCCCCAGGAGATCCCAGATATCAAATTGACAGATGGCTGCTTCCAGGGGGGGGGACTTTATGAGGGTGTTATATACTAAACCCACCAAACTTAAGCTCATGGGCCTACACTGCACACGGTACATATATGGCTGGTGGCATTTAAAAGCTTGGCATGGGAGGGGTAGATAACACGTGCCACTCCTCTTTGGGACGCTGAGGTTTTTGGCAATCTTAGGAACACCAAAGGATTTGATCGATGGGATCTGATTGGCATTTCTATGGTAGGAGATCTTTGGAAGGCGGGAGGGGTGGTCACTTTTTCCAAGCTGCAAAGGTAATATGACCTGGCCAACACTGAATATTTCAGGTACATGCAGATTAAACACACACTGCAGGCAGCAATAGTTGGGGGAGAGACACCACCTGAATCCTCCCCACTTGAAGATAGAATTTTAGATGAATGTATGCCAGAGAAAGCCATTACCCTAACTTACAGGAAACAAATCAACAACATGTCTGACCCCCTCCTACGGCTCCGTTCCAAGTGGGAATATGATGTGGCGGGGCTGGAGGATGATGAATGGCTCGAGGCACTTGCATCCCCCAAAGAGGTCGCAATCTCATCTCGTTTGAGACTGATACAATCGAAAGTACTTCACAGAATTTATCTAGTGGGCTCAGCATTGGTGAAAATGGGCTACAGAAAGGAGCCAGGTTTCACGAGGAAGTGTGGACAAGGAGGTAACTTTATTCATACACTCCGAGAATGTACTTATATACAGGGTTACTGGTCTGAGATTATGGCATGTATGGCAGATGTGATGGGTTGTGAGATTGACTATAATATTAAATTGTGCCTTCTGAATATTTGGGGCCCCACTGACCAAGGGTAAGAATTGGGTGGCTCTGGGCATGACAATTGCAAAGCGAAACATAGCAAGACTGTGGAGGGCGCAGGATCCACCGTCCGTCACGGAGTGGGAGAATGACTTGGGCTGTTGCATGTTGACAGAGAGGACTGTCTACAAATCTAGAGGGTGTCTGAATTAATGGATGCTGATTTGGGAAAATTTGAATAATTCTAGAGGTGTCATATGTGAGCCCCCGAGGCAGAGAATTGGGGATGACCCAATGTAGGCCAACGAGACGCCCTACTGTGTGTATTAATTGGGAGATTTAATCATGCATTGTAACTATCGTTAATGTTGAAAAGCGGTGCCTACTAATCGCTTTGTAAATTAATGTCTTAGGTGTGTAACATGTTATCAATAAAAAAGAATTGTTTTCCTGCAAGCTCCCGTGGAAGTGCTGCAGGACTCCTGCGTGACAAAAAAAAAGAAAAAAGATAATGTGGGATGACGGTCATTGGCCAGTGGGCTGCTTGCGGGTGGGCTGGTTGTAGGTGCTGGCCACAGGCCAGGCCCTGTGGCAAACCTCATGCTACTCAACAGCAGAAGGACTGCTCGACGAGGAGTTATATATGAAGAAGGTAGTAAGATTTTAACTTACGATAAAAAACCTTCGAAATTCTCAGAAAAAGCAGTACAGTTTAAAAAAAAAACTGAAATTCATCAAGTATATATAACTGCAGTTAAGTATATTTTACATCAATGGCATGCACTGCTCAACACCTCACATTACATCACTGATGGCACACATGCACAAAGGTTTCATGATGACTCATAGTAGATGGCTCCTCCAGTTTTATCGTTTTTATCTGTGGCCCCTCATCATTTAACCAAAAAATCACGTTTAGAGACTCCACTGGCCACTAGTCTCAGAAGACACAAAAACAGAATGCAGTAGCTCTATTCAAGTCTTGTGTACTTCTCATAGCTTCTACTTCTTGTCCATCCAAAGCTCCTCTGCAGCAAATAAGAGGCTGTTGACGAGTTTAAGGGTGGAATGAGTGGTCATCAATGTGATGTAATCGTGTTTTCCGAGGGTGTGTGATGTCACTACCCTGGGCTGTTTCTTGAATTAACGACTTTGGAAGGGTCTCTTGTTGGTGCGAGTGTTGCTAAAACAGTTCTCTCTTTGGAGCGCTTCTTTGAGCCTACACAGCCTGAAAATAAGCACTGATAGCCCTCCTGAGCACAATAAAGTGATCGGGGGAGGCGAATTGCCAAAGCTTGACTCTGACCTGTGCCAGTATGACATGCCTATACATCGGGCATATTCTCAAGGAATGATCGCCGATTTATAAGCCCTTTATCGCCGCAAAAGTGGCGATAGATTTATCGCCCTATTCCCAAGCTGGAGCAAACTGACGACGATAGCTGCCGCAAAAGAAATCACCAAGGATGAGAGCGACAACTAACGCTAATGAGTTGCAGAGTAGGTGTTCCCCTTGCAAAAATACACAAAAACACAACTTCGTGACATTCTCAACGACCAGCCAGATCTGTGATGAGATCCAAAAACAGGTGATAAGGCGCGTTAGCAGCAGGGATTTAACACCTGCCTTTTACTGGTGTTAAGCAGGACGACAACCTGCAGTATGAAAGGGAGCCCAGCCCAGAGCCACATCTGAAGACCAACACATGTCATGGAGCTACTAATCATGCAGCTCTGAGACCCAAGAGGGCCACAACACCCACCACCACCACCCCAAGGGCCCCCCTCCTCCAAACCACCCCCCTGGACTACCAGCGAGGCAGCGCAGAACAAGACAGCTGACCTTCCGAAAACGGTATGGCCCCAGCCACACAATTGCAGAAAGTGGGGAGAGGTGGGAACCAAGTATATGTGAAGGAGGGAAGTCACCCATGAATAAGAATGTACACAATGTCAAGTGTGGCAGTGATGTGCTGGACGGACTTCAGTATGCAGAGCACAGACATGTCCATGTAGACATATAGTGCTAGTGTTGGTAGTGTTTTGGACAGTGGACGTAACCATGTTACCTCAGGCAGTGGGGAAGACCTCGGTCATGTAGCTCTGTCGTCCCTCCCTGTAAGCGTTAGTGGAGTGGGCTGGTCCGGCATACTCCAGTCCAGCATAGGAGTGTGAATAAATAGGTTGGGGCTCTGGCGTGGTTCACTTCCGGGATGGCCAACGCGTATGCCAGGGCGGCGCCCCTCACCCTGCCATGAGTCCGCCGCTGTGACCACCTGCCTCCTCAACCGATCGCTGTGTTCCGTGACATAGGCCCTCAGCGCACCCAGCGACACAGCACTGCATAGTCACGTGTGTGCTGACTACTGCCTTTGGCCTACACTGTGGTCTGCAGGTCCCCCAATTCAAATTGAGTCTTGATTTATTCATGGTGCAGTCCAGTAGGCAACAGACATTGCATCCAGTGAGGCCTGCCCGGACATCGCATCATCGCTGGCTGCGCACCATCTCAGCTCTTCAGGTGCCACTAACTCTGTGCAGCTCAAGTCAATGCCACGTGGCTGTGGGTCCTTGCTGACCACTGCCTCCAGCCTACACTGTGGTCAGCAGGGCTCACACATATCAAATCCAATCCTGACCTACAAGGACACGCCATCATGGCTGGCTGCACACTCGCTCAGCTCCTCAGGTGCCACTAACTCTGTGCAGCTCAAGTCAACGCCACGTGGCTGTGGGCCCTTGCTGACCGCTGCCTCTGGCCTACACTGCGGTCAGCAGGGCTCACACATATCAAATCCAATCCTGACCTGCAGGGACACACCATCATCGCAGGCTGCGCACACCCTCAGCTCTTCAGGTGCCTCTAACTCTGTGCTCCACAAGAAATGGACCCTTTATGATTGAGTTTCATGCTGTGGACAGCGGACGCAACAATGTCACCTCTGGCAGTGGGGAAGACCTGCTACGATGATGATGAAGATGAGGCAGGTGTACCACACCCCACTGCAGCTGCTGCAGGAATATCCCGAAGGGACACAATCATTCATAATTTGTACACATGAGCACGCTCAGCTCTGGTGCCCCTACCTCAGTGCAGCTCAAGTAATGGACCCTGGCTTGTGGGCGTAGGCTGGCTTACACTCACCCCAGACCCATCTAGCACAGGTGTCACTGGACATGTGACCCTGGTAATAAAAAGGGTCCAGGTGCACGTGCCCGTAGCCAGTTCCACTATCTATCTAAGTGTGTCTGTGTGGTCATTATGTATACATGTGTCAAGAGTCTTACTTGCAGTTTCCTGTTACTTCACTGGAGCAGAATGATGACCTTGCTCAATGCCTCTCTGGGTTTTCCTTCACTCTCCCAAAGGATCTTTCTTAGGAAGGATGAAGGAACTCCCAGGGGGTAAGGGGGAAATAGACAGAGAAGAGACAGCCTCGCCTTCTTATCTTGGGTGTGTTGTCTGAACCGCCACTTCTAGTTTCCTTCATGCATTTTCAGTAAACTGACACTGCAGCGTAAAATGAACAAATTACTCAGGTCCAAACAATATTTTAAACACTGAATTCCAAGCTTCCTGTTCCTAGTTTTTCTTTCTTTACGTACCCTTTCTAGACTGGGCTAATGCCTCTCTTCTATGGTATTTTAGGATGTGCTTTTCTTTATTTAATACCTTCAAAAATAAAAAAAACAATCTCTTAACATTAGGCAATTCTAATTATTTGAAGTGTATTTTCACTTTATCAAACCTTACATACCCTTTAGATTGGACTGAGCCTCTTTACAGTTGTCTTGTTTTGTACGTTGTATTCCTTACTGAAAAAACTATTAACGATAAACTCTCTTTATTTGCCTACAGAGAGCTAACCCTATTTAAACAACGAAACCTTCTTTTACAGGAACTTAGAAATGTGAAGTGCAAGATTAACACGAAGATCCTGTGGTGAGTATCTTTAGTACAAGAAAACAGTATTTCTTATTAATGTCTTTCTAACTTAAAATGTCTCTCTCCTTTCTTTCACAGGTGCCTCAAGACTGTGTAAAAGCTTTGGCTGGCACAAAAACGTCTGGTTAGTAAACTCAAATATTCAATTCTTCTTTTACTTTAATTCTTGGGTACTTGTGTGAATGGAACTCTCTCTCTCGCACAATGACTGTCGCTCCAAAATTGATTTGCAAGTTCAAATGGAGTCACGGATGACTTGACTCTGCCTGACACATAGTGTTACCTAACACTGCTGCCAGAAAACGCTAAGAAATTCCACTGACTACTCTGACTTTAACATGGACGACGCCTGAAGCAATGCTCCCTCTTTAACGGTTTCAGTGAAGTACAAACAGCTGCGGGGGAGCATAAGTCTTGAGTAGAATTCAGGACCTGGAGCTCACTGTAGGAAGGCGCTGACCTCAGCGTAAACCAGTCCAGCGTAGGGTTGTGAAGAATTTGCCCGGGGCTCTGGGCGTGGTTCAATTCTGGCCTGGACCAAGAAGAGCGTGTGTCTCTGTTGTAGTGTTGGCGTCACCCGAACCCGCAATCGACAATGTTGCAATGTAGCATACACCCGGGCGGCGAGCTCGCACGAATGTAGAAATGAAGGAGCGCAAGACCACCCGGGGTCTTGGCTCGTACATGCCAAGTGGTGTGTGTATCTGTATTGCCGCAGCATTAGCCAAATGCCTAGCCCTACTCGCATCACAAATTCAGCCAGCCATGAACTCTACATCTGTGTCCACCCTATCCTTACCATAGGCCTACACTTACGTGGCCGCCCACCTTCAATGGCCAACATCACTGTGTGTTGTCAGGCTTGTGGGCATGCGCAAACAGGCATGACAATGGTGTGCCGTAGGAGTGCAAGTGATGCAACCGCGCAGCGCATACAAGTAAATAGGCTCGGGGGAGGGAGGAGCAGCTGTGAGGCAATGAACCACACAGTGATGCCGTGCATTTGCCACATGCAAGACATATCAAACATGAATCCCAAAGTCGCACACATCCCACCCCACCCCCAACAAGCCACTTCACATTTCTGAATGCAAGCAGATGACAAACTAAAATTAGGGATGAAACCTCCTTTGTCTGAACTATCAGGCGGGAGCACATCTGCACCTCCGATCTCGGAATTGCATGTGCCTGGCACCCCCTGACAGATACTATAGCAGCTGATGACGACTCCCACACTACGCACAGCCTGACAAAAGACCAACGTATACACACCCTACAGACAGAAGTCCTTCAACGAAGCTATCTTGCATAGAATAGCCTTCATACTTGAACCCACACCATCCCAGGCGTACAACCGTTGCACACTAAAACAACTAATTTATCTGAGCTGTGGCATTTCATCCACAGAACTGGCACAGGTCAGAACAGTGCCACTTTAACCAGAGCCACTGATGCAATGGCAGAACATCCCGGACACATGCACAACCCCTGTCACGTGGAACTGTGCCGTGCACGTATGCTTAATTTACTGGGGGCACTGTCATTGGCAGTGCTGCAGACTAGTTACCGGTTAAGCTTCCACCTTGCCAAAGTCACCTGCGTTCAGCCTGTGTTGCATTGTCGATCGTGCATATTTGAGTGGTTCATGGATGTTTGCCTATCCAACAGGTTGGTAGATGAACTGGATTTTGACATGTGTGTGCGCTCCCTGTTGGCCCACGACCAGGAGTGTCACTATGATACCCATTTATGGGATGCTTTGATACTTGGAATACATGCTGGCAGATGGACCTGTGAGATTGTACAAATCCTCGTGTGCAGTGACCACATTGAACCGCTCCCCTATTGGACTATAGTGCTAATTGGTGAAAGGGGTTGGACGCAGCACATCTGTCCAGAACTGCTAATGGATGGACTCACCGTCCTGTTTGATGTAGTAGACAATGACCTCATGTTGGAAATGATGGCCTACGAAGCTGCAATCGCTTTCATGGACGATAACTACGTACCTGCAGCCACAACAGATTGGAACACTTGCACATGTCCCAACACCTTGTTGCATCTTGGAGATCTGGTCACATACCCCATGACAACAGTGGACATGGCTGTATTTGCCTGGACTCCGACTACATGAGCGGACAACAATGCGGGTTAACATAAACCTGTGAAAGGTGAGGGACTCCCCCAGAGTGGACAGCGGCGCTTGGCAATGTTCCTCATTCTGACATACTGCTGCATCGGTCTGTATGTTGTGGCACTTATCTTGCCCATACTGACGTGCATATGCTAATAAAGTCTACACACCTTCGCTTGTATTCAACTGTGATGAGTGTTGATTTGAATAACAATGTGTGTCTCGCTGCCTACCTGGGTCACGGCTAAGTATGGGTGAATTTCGCGAATCAGCGGTTCGCAAATTCGCGCGAAATCGCAAAAACATCCGTGACTTCGCGGATTTTCCCGCGATCTCGCAGATTTTTTTGCGATTTGCACCATACTTAACTGGAGTACTTTCTACTGGCTAATCAGTAAGTGCTACCTCGTTGGGTAAATGTATCGTGCTTTTCCTACACTACAGCTGTGTAAAGGCCCAGAAGAGTTGTCTCCAGTGACCCCATGTGTCTGTAACTTTGCCACCGCGCCCATAGGTGGCGAGGTCCCTCAAGTGAGCTGTCCATCACAGTGGGGGAAAGGGCGGGAAGAGGTTGCATAGCCTAGTGTGTGTGGGCTGGGGCTGGGCTTCTGTTGCGAGTTCAAATGCCTCAAGTTTATAAAGGGTCAGAGGCCGATCAGCGCAGCAAATGAGGAGAAAGCAGTAAGTGCTACCTCGTTGGGTAAATGTATTGTGCTTTTCCTGCACTACAGCAGCGTAAAGGCCCGGAAGAGTTGTCTTCAGTGACCCCGTGTGTCTGTAACTTTGCCACCGCGCCCATAGGCGCCGAGGTCCCTCGAGTGAGCTGTCCATCACAGTGGAGGAAAGGGCGGGAAGAGGTTGCATAGACTAGTGTGTGTGGGCTGGGACTGGGCTTCTGTGCGAGTTCACATGCCTCAAGTTTATAAAGGGTCAGAGGCCGATCAGCGCAGCAAATGAACAGAAAGCAGTAAGTGCTACCTCGTTGGGTAAATGTATTGTGCTTTTCCTGCACTACAGCAGCGTAAAGGCTGGGAAGAGTTGTCTTCAGTGACCCCGTGTGTCTGTTACCACCGCGCCCATAGGCGCCGAGGTCCCTCGAGTGAGCTGTCCATCACAGTGGGGGAAAGGGCGGGAAGAGGTTGCATAGCCTAGTGTGTGTGGGCTGGGGCCGGGCTTCTGTGCGAGTTCACATGCCTCAAGTTTATAAAGGGTCAGAGGCCGATCAGCGCAGCAAATGAGGAGAAAGCAGTAAGTGCTACCTCGTTGGGTAAATGTATTGTGCTTTTCCTGCACTACAGCAGCGTAAAGGCCCGGAAGAGTTGTCTTCAGTGGCCCCGTGTGTCTGTAACTTTGCCACCGCGCCCATCGGCGCCGAGGTCCCTCGAGTGAGCTGTCCATCACAGTGGGGGAAAGGGTGGGAAGAGGTTGCATAGCCTAGTGTGTGTGGGCTGGGGCCGGGCTTCTGTGCAGGTTCACATGCCTCAAGTTTATAAACGGTCAGAGGCCGATCAGCGCAGCAAATGAGGAGAAAGCAGTAAGTGCTACCTCGTTGGGTAAATGTATTGTGCTTTTCCTGCACTACAGCAGCGTAAAGGCCCGGAAGAGTTGTCTTCAGTGACCCCGTGTGTCTGTTGCCACCGCGCCCATAGGCGCAGAGGTCCCTTGAGTGAGCTGTCCATCACAGTGGGGGAAAGGGCAGGAATTTGAGCTTCAACTCGGGCACCTGCTTTTTTTATCTGTAAGGGCTTCCTGCTGAGGTTTAATTGTTGGGACATGCGCCTCGTTGCCTAATTGTAACTATTCTCTGACCCTGCTTCGAGGGTCAGAGCAGGGTCGGAGAATAGTTGCAAGTAGGCAACGAGGCGCCTCAGGAAGCACTTACAGGGTTACAGCAGGTGCCCAAGTTGAAGTTAATTTCTTTGTACCGTTTTGTAAATGGTTACAAAGAAATTAGCTTCAACTTGGGCACCTGCTGTAACCCTGTAAGTGCTTTCTGAGCAAAATTAGTCCCGCTCGCGGATTCGCGGATTTTGCCCCGATTTCACGCGATTCGCGGATCGCGAATTTGCGTAAAATATGCAAATTCCGCCCATACTTAGTCATGGCCATACATGTGCGTTGACAACATTACTCCGG
Organism: Lissotriton helveticus; assembly: GCF_964261635.1. NCBI lineage: Eukaryota > Metazoa > Chordata > Amphibia > Caudata > Salamandridae > Lissotriton > Lissotriton helveticus. The sequence goes on along the minus strand of NC_136065.1, from coordinate 1,231,271,411 downwards.
GAGTAACTTTTTGTGGAATCACTGTCCATACATTCATCCATACTTACATACTTGATTGATCATAGCCATGACACATCAGTGTGAATTAGAATGATTTATTCACATTCAGTGGTGTGTTGAAGCTGGAGCAGTACAGGGCCATGCAAACCCCACTTTACATTGATGCCCCGTGAAGGGCCAACCAGAGACCTTTAGGGATTGACAAGTTCATCGCAAGTGGAAGACTTCAGTCCGCAGTGTGACTGCTGTGTCATTGGTAACCAGACAAAATATGGCATTCCATGTCGAGGTCCAAGGTGAGTGTCGCTGAGTGTATCGGGGGGACAGTGGAAGGTGTTATCCCAGGGTGTGATGCAGAGGGCAGAACCAAGCTGAAACCGGCCATATGGAGGAGATGAATGCTACCACTTCATTCTAACTACAAAGCCAGATTAATCATCATCTTTGTCCTCTGAGGTGTCAGGTGCCTCACATGTGGGTGGTGGTGTTTTGTCTGCATCACTGTGTGGCAGTGACACATCAGGAGCCGGAGGTGGAATGTCTCCCGCACTGTGTGGCACTGACACTTCAGGGGGCGGCGATGTGGATGGTGCGGTAGCAGCAGCATTCATCTGCACTTGTGGTGGCAATGCCATGAAGAGGATCTGCAGGTCATGGAAGATCCCAGCTACATCTCGCTGGTGTGCAGCCTTGGCAAACATTCTTTCCACCTGCATCCAATTCCAAGCTCACCATCCTTCTCCTTATGTGTCCCAACTCCCCGGTCACATCGCTGGAGCCACTCTGAATAGACAGTTGTTCTTGGCTCAAAGTCCTGACTCCAGCGATGTCAGCCATGGATTTTTGGAGAGCATGGATCGGACAGTGGGTGTCCGTTAGGGGCCTGTAAGTGGTCCCTGATGGGACTTAGACACCCACCTATGGCATCTAGTTTGGCTGCCATGAGGTCGAACCCCACCCGCAAATGATCAGCCATCTTCTTCTGGCACCCTAAATAGGGCGTTGGAATGCCATGCGTTGGTTGTGGTGGTCCTGGGAGACGGCAGTGGTGGTGGGTGCTTCCTGCTGTCTGGTCTGTACTGGGGGTGGGGTCTCCTCGATGCAGCTGGGCTGCCCTGCTCCTGGAGGTGGGGTGCCGGAGCTGTCCATGAGATGTTGGAGGGCGTCTGTGTCGATGTTGGGGAGGTCCTCTTCATCATCAGTGCTGTGTTGTTGGTTCTGTCCTGCATGAGTTGTTGATTCTCCCTCTGCAATGTGAAGGGGAGATGCAGATTGGCATTGTGTTCACATGTATGTTCACGCATTGTACAAGTTTACTAACAGACTGCATGACAATGTACATTGTGACTGTTTGTGAGGAGATGCCTATTTGATACGGGACAGTTGACATTTCTACATCATCAAGGATGTCAGGTTGTACTTGTACATTGTCATCTCACAGTTTCCTTCTATACCAAATGTGAATGGCCATTTTCTGTACACAAGCGGCAGAAGTTGTGTCCTCTGTTCTGTTGTGAAAGTTTTGCAGTTTGTACCACATTGTTGTCAATGTTGAGGTGCTCGGATTCTTATGTGTGTGTGCTGCATTATTGGTGAGTTGCCCCTTCAGCTCTGATTTTGCGGGCCCTTATCCCTTTCTGATGGTGTGCCTTTAACTTCTGTGCTTATACAGTGCTGAGATGTTGCAGACTTGGGTAAATTGGGCTCTTGGTCAGAGTTGTGACTCTTGGGCATGGTTTGTCCACAGATGTGCTATACTTAATTGTGCATGTATGCCATTGTGCCCATCTCCCCCGTGCCCCCAGTCCCTAGTCGTTACTCATCCTGTTGCTGTTGGCTCAGGTCCTGTTGGGCAGTGTCTGGTCCCACGACTCCTGCCACCCTCTCCCCAATGATGGCCCCAAGCTGGTCCTCTTTGGGGCTTGTGGGGTTCTGGTTGTCCTCTGTATTTGCTCCGGTTACCTCCATGGTGCTTCGCAGTTGTATGTGTTCTGTTTGTGTTTTTTGCTGCCGCTTGTATAGTGATATTTCCCGCCTGACTTGTGGGACTTCCAGGTGTGGTACTGCTTATCGCTGAAATTTTTATCGCTGTTGGGCCCATCGCAACTTTTTACACGTTCGAGTTTAGATTTTTGTCACCGTCCTGGTGATTTTATCGTGGACATTTGATGCGTTATCGGGAAACTATTGCATGTTACCGCCATGTTGTAAATACGACGTTAAAACAGAGTTATTTTTTCTCGATAGACGGCGATATGTATATTTGCGTTAACCTATTTTTGCGATGATTATCGCACGTTCTTGAGAATATCCCCGTAGAGCGATAATTTTATCATGTCCTACCACTTTATTGGGCTTCTATCAAATTGAATTAAAACTTGTCAACCAGTATGAAATTGGAGGGCTGCACTTAAACCAGAATACAAGGAACACGGCTCAAACTTTAACGCAAGATGAATGGACAGTGAATGTACCTCCTTCCTCCAAAATACAGCATTTCACACATTGAATGAACGGGAGATTTGTAAAGCGCACCTTCACATTTTGACTCGCCTCACAGAAGTTCTCTGGTAAATACAAAAGCTCACCTTCGTGTATTGCCCTCGATCCTTTGTTTATCCTGTTTCACAGCTCTTCCAAAAGTCGAACAAAGAGAACATTGAAATTAGGTAAATTTGCAAACAATTAAATGATTTGGTCACCTAGGATAGTTCCACAAAATAAATAATAGCTCTTATAATACAACATTCAAATCACAGATTAAAGCAAATCGCTTCTCTCATACACAGGCAAGAAAAGACAGAAAGCAACAGCAAAAGAGGACCGCCTAGAGTAGACCTCCAGCCCAGCACCGTGGTTGAAAGTGGTAGACAGGGCACTCATGTTTGAGGCCCGTGGCTGATTTTGCCCCATAAGCCTGACCCAGAGGAAGAGAAAGAAAAGGGCGAAGGAAGGTGGAAGAAATATAAAACAGTAACAAATGGAGAATGTAGGGATTAACGGGGGCTTGAAGTAGTCAGGTAAGGAGACAGGGAGATGATGCACAAAACACTTTGGACTGGCACCTCTACAAGCACTTTTTGGTAAGTAAGGCACTGATAGGTGCAAACGTCGTTTTGTATAATAGAAGCAGATTTGTAGAGGTGGCAATGTTTGACATTAATATTTGTGCATGTTTTCTGTTTGTTCCCAATTCGATGTGGAGGTGAGGTGCTGTGTTTTTCAGCTATTGTGTTTTCGTGCTACATTGCTGTATTTCGCTATTGTTGTATTCTACTGTGTTGCATGCTATTGGGCCTGTTTTTATGTGTTGTGCCCTGTCATGTATGTAGTGTTACTTTATGTTGTGTTATGTTACTGTGCTGTGTTTTGTGCTGCTTTGTAATTACTTTACAGATGTCAACAGATGTTGATACATATCTAGCTAAAAGCAGCTCATTCCTTTTACAGTTCCAGTCCCATATTACACTTTACCATGTGTAAGGTTATTCTACCTCTTTGGCTATTTAACACACCAGTCAGTCCAAAGCTTTAGCAGAGACATGTTAAATTATCATATGAAACAGCCCAGGAAATGTGGGGTACTGAAAGAAAGGGGCATGAGGTGTAATCAAAAATACTCACCTTTTTTGTCAAGTAATATCCGTGATTTTGATACCTAGGCACGAAAATGGAGAATTGGAGAAAAGTGAATAAAGATCTCAGACTGATGAAAAGTTAACATCTTTTCTGAGAATCACGTCAGCCCTTAAGGATGAGTGTAAGAGGCAATGTGGTTTTACAGATCCTTCTGTCAGAAATGTTCTTTGATTCTCAATTTTAGATTTAGAAAAGTGTTCTTTACACTTTGTAGGCAGAGATGTCTAACCTTGGTTATTTTTCCTGCCACTTTCCTGCCACTTTTCCTGCACGTTTATGTCTTCCTTGAGGCATTGGCAACAATCTTTCACTGTCAGTTTAGATAGATGACTTAAGTGTCAAAGACAATCGAGGTAAATGAAGAAGAGTCTTTCAGTGATTTAGGAGATATATGGGGCATCTAGTTTACCCAAATACCTGGTCATGGATATGACTGCCAGTTTGGTTATTTGTAAGGCAACGTGCCCAGCCCAGGTGTCAGGCCACTCTTATAGTCCATTGAAATATAGTAGAAGCGCTCCTCTTGTCTCTAAGAGGACATGGGGAGACAAGTGGTGTCTTCTTTGGATTTGGCCACTCGAACAGCCAACACAACAATAAGGTGTAATAGCAAGGGAGTTAGAGTTTTCTTGAGGCCATGATTTCACAAGAGATGAACACAAGTTCAATACTTCCTTGCAACATTTTCATTTGTCCCCAAGGAACACAACTGAGATAACTCGAATCCATGAACAGGAGAGTGGAAAATAGTCTACCAGAAGTGATACATTGACTACAGGGAGCAAAAGGTAATTGCTCATAAACTAACATCATTGATTTTAAATGGTGGATCATGCAATGGGTTTGTCGTTTCCATGCAAATGAGCATGACATGTTAATGTTCTCATTTTGATTGAGTTTTTGTTTTTACTTTTTTAGAATGTGGAAAACAGCTGTCAAATGTCACATATTGGTCAAAGGGTGCCAAAGTTATTTGGATACCAAATTGAATATTTTAGAGTGAGGCATCAACCTCAACTAGAGCAGGTCCCCAATGGGTAACCTGGTGATATGGTCCTGTGAAAACAAACTCAAAAAGTTGTCTGTACAATGCTAACATACTCTCATATAATATTGTGTCAGTAACAACATATGTATCCCTGAAAGTATCAACGGTTTTAATCAAATATGGATGTTGTTTAATATTAATTTGAGGCTTTCTGTAATACCGCACATGCCTGCTAATTGTCATGACACTAGTAGGCCCAAAAGCCATGAGTTCACGGTTTCGCCTAGCACATTTCCTAGCAGCATTACCTCGTTTTCAAACCTTGTAAGTAGAAGCAAGATTTTGTGAGAATAATGAAGCTTATATTGAACATATGAATAATATCTTCTCCTCAAGGCCGTTTAGTGATTCCTCACGGGAAAGATCCTGCCACCAGCACATTAGATATGTTTTCACTGAGGGTAACAAGGTTCTGTCATGTGACTAAGTTCCATTGACTTGTATCAAGAGAAAACATATAAATACTGGTCCAATCATCTATTTTTTTTGTTTTAGGCTCTAACTGACCATTTTCTAGCAAGAGCCCTGGTCATTTGAAATTTCTATTGTCTCTTATTTTTTGCTGTGCATCTTACTTTTTTGCATTAAACACCAGTTGGACTTCAGGCTTCACGACGTGTTGTGTTTTATTTTGAACAACCCTGTGATGCCAATGAGGTGCTCTTGTTATATCATAAATTAATCACAAGGACAAGTGTTTTCGTAATTGTGCAGTTAAGATTATAGAATTTTAGACAAAACACCATTTGCTTTGCTGTACTCTAGAACGGAACGATTGTTGAAGTAGTTCTCGGCATGGCACAGCTAACAATAGACACTAATTGGAATTGGAATGGAATGGTCTGGGTGTATTTACCTTTCAAGAATGAAATTCTTCAGAGACATGTTTTCCAAATTTCCCAGGCCCATGGAAAATCATCATGATGACATTCCCATACCAATCTACAAACTTTCCCATTGACTAGTGTTTAAACAATTTTCTATTCTTGAAAGGAGAAAAGACCCTGAACATTCTAACTACAGTCAGAGTCCATTACTAGCAACATCTTTTAGTCAAAATGTGTTTTAACAAACCAACAGGCTCAGAAAAAAATCTGAGAAATGCCCTTAAAAAGCACAGTTTGATTGAAGGTATGGTTATGAATCAAAACCTAAAAAGTTCCTTAGGTCCTGAAATGTGTCTGTTATGGTTCGCAAAAGATACTATAGCTCATGTAGACCCATGCACTACTCATGACTTCACACATGACATCACTGATGACACGTCTAATGATATTATCAGTAATATCACAAATGACATCTCAAATGAGGTAACTGAAGATATGGTGCGGCACAGTTGTTTGAAGGCACAGTGTAAGAGCTTGTACTCTCTCACACCACCCACCTGTACGCCCATATGTACAAACTGTGACAAACACACAATATGGTCCACATTAATGGTGTGCACTGTTTTGACTTTTACTCACACCCATCTTCCAAACTGTATGATTGGCTAAAACAATATTCTTAATGAACATTTTCTGCTGATCCAAAGTATTTCAACAGCAAGTAGGCATAAGCTTAAGTCAGAGTTCGAACATTATGTTCTCTATGTCACCTCATAATAGGTGCAAACTTTCCTCGCACACAGTCAATATTATACTCAATGCATTCTTTTTTTTAGAACGTTCTTGACTAGTTTACCTATATCATAAAATACTTCACAGTTACTTTGCAGCAACTAGAGGCATAGCGGATTGGATAACGAGCCAACAGCGGTCACCAGCGGAAAAAAGACCCTCACCTCGCCGCACCCGCTCCGCGGGTGCCGCAGCGTCCTGGTGTGCTTTGGAGCGTCTACTGCGGAGATCCTGTGAGGCGAGGTAGGCGAGAGGCTCGGCGGGGCTGCGAGCGTGCAGGGAACTCCAAGAACCAGGAGTCCCTGCCAGACCGTGTGCCAGCATCCGGTCCGCTCTCCCTGCCGGCCCGCCCCTCGCTTCCTCCTGGACATTTAAGGCACTCTCCTACTCCCCTTCTTGGGACACAGTTACTTTGCAGCAACTAGAGGCATAGCGGATTGGATAACGAGCCAACAGCGGTCACCAGCGGAAAAAAGACCCTCACCTCGCCGCACCCGCTCCCCGGGTGCCGCAGCGTCCTGGTGTGCTTTGGAGCGTCTACTGCGGAGATCCTGCGAGGCGAGGTAGGCGAGAGGCTCGGCGGGGCTGCGAGCGTGCAGGGAACTCCAAGAACCAGGAGTCCCTGCCAGACCGTGTACCAGCATCCGGTCCGCTCTCCCTGCCGGCCCGCCCCTCTCTTCCTCCTGGACATTTAAGGCACTCTCCTACTCCCCTTCTTGGGACACAGTTACTTTGCAGCAACTAGAGGCATAGCGGATTGGATAACGAGCCAACAGCGGTCACCAGCGGAAAAAAGACCCTCACCTCGCCGCACCCGCTCCGCGGGTGCCGCAGCGTCCTGGTGTGCTTTGGAGCGTCTACTGCGGAGATCCTGTGAGGCGAGGTAGGCGAGAGGCTCGGCGGGGCTGCGAGCGTGCAGGGAACTCCAAGAACCAGGAGTCCCTGCCAGACCGTGTACCAGCATCCGGTCCGCTCTCCCTGCCGGCCCCGCCCCCCCCTGCCTGTCCAGCCCCTATATCATAACCTCAAACTCCCGCAGCGCGGGACGCAGCTCGGGGCGAAGACCGTGCTAAGAGCGGGCCGTTTGAGGCCGTTCGAGGACGGAAAGGACTGGACTGGCCCTCCCCATTTACGTCAGGTAGGGACCATATTCAACAACCTAAATCAGCATTTCTCATTGTACCCCCTTTTCAGCCCTAACTCCAAATATGAGTCACATGGAGACGAGGAGCAAAGTCAACCATGCAGCCATCGCCAATACACCAACTGCCCCAACTCAGGGTACAATTGATAACTACTTCCTGAAAGCTGGCTCCCTCTTAATAGACGATATCCACTTACTAGAACGCCGCATCTCACAGGAGATAGAGTGGGTCAAGCGCTCTTCGATGGGTACTATAGCTATGGCCAAAACCCCTGAAGATAGACGTCTCGGAAATTTCCAACAAGAAGGTTCCCAGGGGGGGGGACCGCAACTTGACGGCTTAGATCTTACTGAGGACACACTAGGGGACTTAGAGGATATGAGTCTTCTGCAACTGCCCTCAAAAGAAACTGCCCAATTGCCTAAGGACATAAATCTGGGGGAGGCTACTGCAGCACCGAATAGGGAGGAATCGAACGTAGCAAGCATCAATCCAATTTTACCAGGGCCACCTAGTACTAATCGAGGAATACGAGAAGGAGCCATTCAAAAAAGGGCACAGGGGAAACATTCAAATAGGGGTAAAAAGTCCAAAAATTCTATACAACAAACAGGGAATACCCCCATTTTACCAACCTTTACTAACAATATTCAGGAGAATCTCTCACCAGTGATAGTAACTGACCATTCCCCGCAGCAGCTACAGTCTAATATCCCAACTGATCATACAACATCTATAGTAGATCATAATCAGGAGTTACCTGAAGAGGATATAACTTTAGCAGACATAGGCCACCTCCTTAAGACAATTATAGGCCCCCTAGAAGCACGCCTAATAAAAATGGAGGCAAGATTAATAAAAATAGAGAAAACTGCCATCCAGATTATGGATTCTTGGAAACCTGGGGCTCTAAGTCTTACTCCTACTATCACTGACACACAACATAACAGTAGCCCTGTTATCCACAATTCTGTAACACCTAATGCATCAGCGATCACACTCACAACCGGTGGAAACAATATAAATACAGGCGCCAACCAACAGCCACCATCCAACCCCAAACCAGCTACAAAACCTACTACTAGTTTACCTAAGCAGTCATATCCAATAAGCCAGCAGCCAAATGCAGACAAGCCCAAAATGCTTCCAACCCCACAAACAATGATCTCCCTAACGCCTTCCTCTAATGTCATACCGAATAAGGACAACCACAAAAAGTCAAAGGTATCCAGAACGGTCACTGTAAATCTACCACCTGAGGTTGCCCCGTACACAGTCATCCTAGTTGGGGCACCAGAACTAAAAGCAGATTCGCACGAAATGGAAGAATCTCTGAAAAATAAGGTCATCAACTGGCTGTCGACGCATAGACCACTCCCTCGAGGCATGACCAGCGATATTCGCATGGTCAGAAGGGTCTCCTGGGTAGGCAAAAGTCCTAAAACAATCAGCGGAGATTGCCTACTGGTGAGCTTTGGTGACCCAGGAACAGCCGCCTTTGTCTGCAATCCATCATTGGAAGACGAAGGTAGCAACATCCAGCCTGTCCCCCTATCCTTCTTTTATCCGTCCAATGACCACATGGCTAAGCCTCCTAGCAGAGGATACCAGCAGAACTTTAGGGGGAACTGGCAGGGCAACCAAGAAAGAAGGAGGACACCCTTTATTCAACCACAGATACCCCCTTTCCGCCCAAACATATTTAGTGACTCCTATGGATGGGAAACTGTCCCAAGAAGGAGGATGGGAGGGGGTGGATTTGCAAGAGATGTTCCATGGCCCCAAGGAGTCTATCATCCACCACCTCTGCCGCTGTACAATCATTACGATTGCCTCGAACTGGTCTATTGACAGCTGGCCTCCACACCCCGAAAGTATGTAGAAGGAATTAACCCCCAGATTCAGTTCATCTCAGTCTGTAACCAGAAGATGGGTACTTCTGGGGCCATAGAAATCTGTGAAGTTCAACATCAATCGGACACCATTAGAGATTCCCTGCGGGCAGATGAGAGGGAAACAGCTAGACCTCACTCCCCTGAAAATACAATCTCTATGTCAACGCACCTACCCACCCAAAAATTGCCACAATCCTTAAACATTCTCTCATGGAATGTTGCAGGTCTGGCAAATAAAGTTGACACAGATGAATGGGTGGAACTAACTCAATCAAATAGTGTCTGCCTCTTCCAAGAAACTTGGTCAAGGGAAGAGTCCCACCGTCGGGGCTTCCACATATTCTCAATTCCTGCAGTATGGGGCGGGAAAGGTAGACCATCTGGAGGCTTAGAAACCTGGGTGGCCTCGGATATAGGATGCCGAGCCTCAAGATATCTAGTAGACTCTCCAGATATATTGGCTGTTGTCCTTGAATGGCCAGGCAAATTGAAGTTGATGGTCATCAATATCTATTCAAGGCCTGTCAAAAATGGGTCCACCTCTAAAACTATAGAGCTCCTTTCTGGTACTTTGGAAACTATCCCAGAGAATCTGTCTTATTTAATTGGGGGTGACTTCAACTCTCATTTCGAGCCTTTACCCGGTCTTCTCGATGGACCCTCCCTTGAGGAGGATTCGAGTTGGCAGGTTCCTCGGACGGAAGCACCTCCCCCCAGAGCATGGACAACATTGGCTGTGCAGATTAATACCCTCAATCTGACACATGGGCTGAGGGCTTGCAATGGTCGTACTCGGTCCGACATCCCCTCACAATGTACTTTCAATAGACAAGGGAGGGAATCTAGGACTGACTACTTCCTTGTACAGTTAAAATCATGGAAATGGGTGGTTGATTTTAAAATATCAACAAGACAGGATAGTGACCATAACACCCTGGAGCTAGAATATATGATCCCTTGCGAGAAAGCGCTTGGCGAGGAGAAACTGACAGGGGGACTCCTTCTAGAGAATAACAGGAGGCGGATAAAATGGGACACTCTCGCCTCCAGCGAAGAAAGGCTCACCTCTCTTTACGCTGGGATCATCCCTTTTCTTGAGGAGGCTTTCGAACTAGGGGGTCTACCGTCCAACATGGAAAGAAATGAGGTCTTAGTCCAGAATCATCTCCATCTGACCCAGAAGCTTGAACTAGCTTTCTTTACCAAGGCACGCCCGAAAACACAAGGGCAGTCTAACAACTCCTGGTACAATCGTTCATGCCGTCTGGCAAAACTAGACCTTATTAAGACCATAAAAGAGGGAGGTAGTGCAGTGCAGATCCAATCCAAAAGACGTGCCTATAAGTTACTCTTGGACAACGCAAGATTGGAGTGGGATATACACCACTGGGAGAACCTGGCCGAGTCTCTAGCTAGCAGGGATTCTCGTAGATTCTGGAGAATCATCAATCATGGCTGCGCAGACCTTCCATCTGCAAGTGAACCAAACATTGCAGCCAATGCTTGGCAAGATCACTATCAGGGGCTATACGCCCCCGAGGCAGAGGAGCCACAACCACCCGAAGTTAGTTCTTCCAATACACGTAATTCACTCCCCTTCACCTTGAAAGACGTCGAGATGGCCATAGTGGGCTTGTCACCTGGAAAAGGCAGGAACCAGGGATCTGGGCTCCATATTTGATGGTCTTGTTTAATGCAGTCTTGGAGGGTATGAGGCTACCGGATACTTGGCTGGGAGCAGAGGTGGTACCGATATATAAAAAGGGCTCGCCTCTGCTCCCCGCCAACTACCGTCCGATCAGCCTCATCGATGTCAGCCAAAAGCTATTCGGAAGGCTGATTCTGGACAGACTCCAATGCTGGATGGAACAGAATGAGATCCTGAGCCCTCTTCAAGCAGGCTTTAGGAAGGGTGTCTCCACAGTAGACCAAATACTGAGACTAAACATTATATTCTGGAAAACTGCATACGTAGAAGGGGGGTCACTGTATGCAGTCTTTGTGGATCTCCGTGCCGCCTTCGACCTGGTCCCTCGGGCCAGGTTGTGGGCGGTGTTGGAGGACATGGGCGTCCCTGAAGATATCCTACAGATTCTCGTTAGGCTCCACACTAACAACTATGCGCGGGTAAGGTATGGTAAGGGAGGGAGGCTTACAGATAGGTTCCCTGTTCAACGTGGCGTAAGACAGGGGTGTGTGTTGGCGCCGACCCTGTTCTGCCTGTTTACAAATGGGGTGATAGAGCATCTCTGCAAAATCGCTAACATCGACGCACCACTATTGAACAACAGCAGGGTGCCTGCGATTATGTTTGCAGATGACACCCTGCTGTTGTCAAAAACGCCAATGGGCCTGCAAAGGATCCTGGATGGATTTTTGGACTTTTGTAATAAAAGGGGCTTAGAAATAAACCCAACAAAAACAAAATTCATGATTCTAAGCCGCAAATATAAAAATTGCCCAAATCCACGTTTAGGGCATACACCTCTGGAGCGAGTTAATGTGATTGAGTATCTGGGCATAACACTTAATCACAATTTAACTTGGCTGCCGCATAAAACAAAAGCAACCACTAAACTAATCCAGAGGGCGGGTGCAATCACTAGAATCGCTAATAAGTCCCCCTTTCGCCCACTGGCCCCCGCAATACAAATCTATAGGGCCCAAGCGCGGGGCGGCATTATCTATGGGGCTGAACTTTGGGGCCACACACCCCTTCATTCCATCCAAGTTGCTGAGAATAATTTTATTAGGCAGCTGACGGCTCTTCCCTTAAGCACACCACTACTCCCGCTGAGAATGGACTTGGCACTATGCCCAATTAGCGAAGAAGTGAGCCTCAAACCATTGACCTATTGGAGACGCCTGTGGAGTAGTCAAGATTTGAGCCATTATAGAAGCGAATTGCAAGAGCTTCTTAGATCGATTTCTGTATCCAAAATTCAATGGCTCAAGTACATTAGAGATATGTGTTCGACTCTTGGAGTTCCAGAGCTATGGAATGATCCACAAGCAACATCGCTAAGGCTTCCCAGGAAAGCACTCTCCAAACTCTTTTATGGTTTCATGCTCCAGAGAACTATTACCTCAACTCGAGAGGGTTCGTTAACTGATACATTCATCAAAACAAAGGACATCTACAGTTTTGAATACGTCCTTGATGCAATGTCCCCTGTACATGTTAGGAAAATTTATTTGCAGTGGAGATACGGCTCTCTTCCCTTGAGGTCGCTCACTAAAAATTGGGATGAAAAGCAGGCATCACCTAAATGGCCCGCTTGCAATTATAAACTAGAAAACGATGTTCATGTAGTTTTATTCTGCAAAGCCTACCGCAACATTAGAAAATGTTGGCTCAAGCCACATCTAAGGAACATGGGCTTTCGAAATTATGCCCCAGCCTATAGAGTCCTTAAAACTGATCTTTCATCTCCGACAGTATTTGTAATGGCTAAATTTTTGGCAGCTATGTGGAGAGTACGCGCAAGATTTATAAGTGACTGCATTGTGTCGTGATTAAATTCTCCCTAATATATTCATGAATTAACCTGTAAAACTGGAAACGAATGTGTTTTAAAAATGTACTTTTTCACGCTATGGTTTTTAAACCGATTATTTGCTGCTACAGTTTTAAACATTGTGATGCTGTTTGTTTGTATATCTTTTATGATCGCATAGATCGAAATAAAGATTCTTGAATTGAATTGAAAATACTTCTTGTAGCTAAATGGGTGAAACATTCAAGACAAATTTAAGTCACTCACATTTGTGCACTAGAGACACTATGCATACGGTCTGCCCTCTGGCCAGGTCCTGTGCCGGTTTATTTGTGGCACCGAACTATCTTTGCATGATGCTTTGCCATGTTCAGTGTTCTCTGGTACAGAACCAGTTGCACAGTGCCTTCAGCCATGTACTGCAAACTCAAGATACAGGGCTTCCCCTTTTTGGCCAAGCCCTGCACCACCTATTGTGCCACTGAACCGGATTTATATGGCATTTGGCCACACACAATGGACTTCGGGAGTAGGGTCTAGACCAAGGCCCACCAATCCTCTGGGTCACAGTACTTGTTACTCGGATATAAATGTACCTTGAGAAAATGAAAAGACAAGTGGCGTTTGGCACAACAGGAACAAGTTGGTTTAATTATCCGCAGCGGCTGGGCGAGCATCAACAGTCGTGAATGAAGACTGTCTGGATGAACAGAGATTTTGTCTGTCATTATATACAGTTCTTGAAGTACAATAAACCAATGAGACATTATTGTAGCGTAAGAAAATCCAGGCCTAGTTATAAATGTAAGCATCTGATAAAGGGGCACAGGTGGCTCTCGACTTTGTGGAGATGCAATGAGGGTCAGTGTGTATTTGTTTAATCCAGACGTCCGGTATGAGGAGCGCATGATCTTTGTGTATAGTGTGTATGCAGTCTTCCAATTGGGGCCAATCTCCTCAGACCTTTTGTGGTGTAACTGCCTATTTGTGGGATCGATCGGGACTTTACCTACTTGCACATTTGTTGTCGCTAAGTGTGACCTCACCTCTGACTTATCAATTGGTAGGCTTGGGCTTGGGTCACAGGGCCTGTCTGACCATGAATTTCTGACTTGGTGGATGTGGAAATCATCTCGGATGGATTCAACTGCAATGATACGAGTTTGTTGCTACATGTACGTATAGCATGGGGTCATTGATATCGTGTTTACTGATATTAACACTATTATGCGTACATTTGTCATGGCGTACATCGACATAGTATTTACCGGTATTGACATTGGTATGTGTTCATATATTGAGGCGCGCATTGATATTACATTCATCGATATTAACATACTTACTGTGCATGGTTTTTGAACATACATAGTTGCTGTGAGGTTTTTTTGTGCTTTTACCTCTTGACAAGATTGCCGAGCAATTTGCAAATCTACAAGCCGATTCTTATATCCGTTCATCCTTAGTGCTTTGAGGTGCCCTATCAGCAAGAAGTAATATGACAGCAACCAACATGATATAATTCGTATGTTGGTCTCTGTTCATGGCTGACTGTTCATGTGGTAAAAGTGAGTTGCTAATGACGGGTTGGTCTTTGCAACTAGATCTCTGTACTACTTTGATTTGTCACATCATGTGAATGTATGTGTCATCCCAGTCAACATGCCAATTTATGTGGTTTATTCTTGTGCAATTACTATAGTTGTTTAACCTATTAACTATGTGAATGCTTGTTAAAATGGATTGAATGTAGCCTGAAGTAGGAATTTCGATAAATCTAGTGAATTTCGAACAAAATACTTTTCTTTCGTTCGCAAGGAGTATTTGTAAACATTCACAGAATGGCAATAAACCGCAGAAGCTGTAAAACAGTTTATGAGGGCTCTATACTTATTTGAGCTCAATCACTCAAATACCTGTGATAGCAAATGGTTTGCTGATAAGATAGGTGGTGATGGGTGACGTCAGAAGTCTGGTGCTTCCTGTACCACACACCAGGAACAAGAAGGTTTTCAGATTGCGGACATTTATCTATGATCACAAATTGTTATCAATGGAAAAATGTATGTAAAATGCGCGATGCTCTAGTTTGAAGCAGGATTTTTTTGCTGAACAGAAGGTAGAAAAAGATAATATTTCCTCAAGCGGTGTAACGCGCTCTTGACTGATGCTTTTGGTATGAGGCGGCTATGTGTTTGACAAATAGATGCCAAAGGTGTGGTATACTGATATGGGTTCAGGGACTGTTTAACTCACTTAGTACGACAGACGCATCTATGTGAGGTACAGGGCCTGTTAAGAGTATGATGTTTTATTGTTGGATGTAGGGAAATACTTAACTTGTAGTATCTTTTTGACTAAATATGTTGTTCACTTATTATTAGTGTAATAAATTATTTGACAAAAGGAGTTGTGCAATAGCTGCTTGTTCAATAAATGTACTGTTAAAAGAACTAGTGGACACAGGTGAGCTCTGACATTCACGTGTACAACTTACCTGCATGCAACTGCGCAAAAACACACACAAATATATGCAAGCACCAAGATATGCACACACACAGATATCCAAAAGCACACACAGAAATGCACACATACAAAAATACCGATAATTTTAAAGAGGTAATCCTACACTATTACAGAAAACATTCACACACACGAAAGTATATAGATGTACCGACACACAGACACACATATACATGTATACATGTACAAACACACTGTGAAATGCACAAATGCACAAAAATTGAAATTCGCAGCGAGAGAAATAAACAGGACATATACATACACTCCTACACACATCATGTGCATACTCATAATCAAACATTCACACACAAATACACACAGATATGCACACATGTAAACCTACACACCCATACTTACAAGTACAGAGCAGGATACTATGACAATCCTGTCTTGTGACCCCCTAGTTCTTGTTAAGACTGAATAGTTCTGTTGGATTAGAAACAATTACACCCCTCAATACTGAGAGAAGTCTTGATCAGAAGCATTGCAGGGGAACACATTACTTACCTTTGTAAACGATATTTCTTGTAGTTACCTATCCACCTGCAGAGTCCTTGCTCCTAAAGGCCCCAGACAGGATCAGGAAAGTGGAAATAGCTCCCCTACTCCAATGAGTGCCACCTTGGCTCCAACTCTCCTCCAAGATCTGGTCATGGAGTCGTATAAGAAACCACCCAGGAACACTGCTGTCAGTCTCCAATCCATTTTCTATGCCCTCAAAGGCAGTAATGAGGCTGATGAGAATGATAGAAATTACATTGTATCAAAACTAACTTGGGATCTAAGTAAAGGTCTTGTGACACTTCTCAGAATGTGAAAGTTGACAGGATCAGTGATGAATCTGCACATAGCTAAAATATCCAAAGGTAAGTAACCTGGGGCCATACGTACAAAGAAGTGGCGGAGTGAGGCGTAAGCCATCATGGCTTAACGCCTCACTTCACCACTTCAGAAACGCAAGGTTGCACCATATTTACAAGAACATGGTGGAGCCTTGCGTTTCCCCCAGCGCTGGTGATAAGTTTAGCAGCTTAGCGCCAATGCAGGTGTCCCTTCCAGCACATAAGCAATCTTTAAATGCCGTTTTGTCACTTCCATGTGTGCTACTTAATGCAGCACACATGGAAATTACAAAATGTCATTTTTTTTAAAGATTGTTTATGTGCAGGAAAGGACACCTTCCTACACATTAACAATCAAAGGTGTTTAGCTTTTTCCATGTGTGCTGCACAAGGCAGCACACATGGAAAAAGTAAATACGAGGACAAATAAAGCATTTCTCCTTGTTTCGCCGAGTTAAGACCAGGTTTCCCTAATCTTAATTTTGGTGCTGCCTCCTATTTATGCCCACCGCAACACCCACTGCCCACCCCTTTCACGCTAAGCATAGCGTGAAAGGGGGCCTTATTCACAAGTCAGCGTAAAGCCACAATAAGTGGCTTAACGCTACCCTGTAAATAAGGCGAAGCCCCCAGCGCCACAGGATTGTCTGAAGACATTCTATTATACAGACGTGGCAAAAGTGCTATTTCTGTGAACTTCAGAGTTGAGGCAATAATGTTTGGTAAAGATGTGGCCCAACGCCCATGTTGCAGCTGAGCAAATTTAGAAGTCAGAAATACCCCTCAATAATGTCTAAGAGTAGGCCTTTTACCCGGATGAAATGGACTCTAACTCCCTCAGGATGCAAGAGCATCGCTGATTTGAATGCACAACATGATCCAGTGGAAAACTGTCCACTTTTGAATCGCCTCCCCTTTCTTTGGACCGGTATATCCATGGAGAAGCTGATCATCAATCTGGTACACATGGACCCTGTCAATATAGAAACTGAGAGCCCATCAAGGATCCCGGCAGTAGAGGACGAGGCAGTGAGTCTAAGTGTGAGTCTGGCTGTTGCGTTTTCTATGACCTGAAGTTTCCTTATCAGTTAAGCAGTGATGCCAACATAATGTGCATTGCTGTAGTCCAGTTTGCTGGTGATGAGGGCAATGGTCATGGTTCGGCATTTTTTGATAGGAAGATATGTGAAGAATTTTCTGAAGATCTTTAGGGTGTAGAAGAAGGACGAGATAACCTGCTGACTTGGGTGGTCTCTGAGAGTTGGTTTTCCACCACTATGCCCAGATTCTTGCCTTCATTGGTCAGGCAGGGTGTTAGTGTATGGTCTGCTGGCCACCACTACCACTTCTGTTTTATCTGTGTTAAGTTTCAGGCAGATGGTCTTAATCTAGCTGGTGACTTCAGACATGCATGCATGTGAGGGAAAGGATGGGCTGAATGTTGTCAGCATAGGAGAAGATGTTTGATTCCATAGGATCAGATGATGTTGTCATGAGTTCCCATGCAAGCATTGAACATAGTGGGGCAGAGGGATGGTCCTTGGGGTTCTCCGCAGATTAGTTTGGCAGCAGCTGAGTTATAGCGGGACAGGGTGACTGACTGGGTGTATCGCTGAGGAAGAAGCAGACCCTATTGAAGTCATGTGCCCTAAGCCATAAGCATGTGCCACTTTGGTCGAGGCTTTGAATGAGAATAGGGTAGGAAATAATATCAAAGGTAGCAGTAAGGTTGAGTAGTTTGAGAACTGTGGTCTGTCCTCTGTCCATGGCCAGTCAAATGTAATCCATGGTGGAAATGAGGGTGTCTCGGTGTTGTGTTTGGACATGAATACAGATTGGGACAGGTAGAAGAGGCTGTTGTTGTGCAGGTTGATGGCCTGTTATTGGGTGATGACGTTGGCAGTGTAGGGCAGCAAGGAGATCGGTTGGTTGTTGGCCAGCATCTTATGGTCTGCTGAGAGTTTCTTCAAAATGGGGAGTATTGTGGTGTGTTTCCAGGCATACAGGAAGGTAGATAGAGCTGTTGAGGATTCAGGTTAAGGCTGTGTAGATGGGTTCAGTCCTTTAGTGAAGATAAAGTGAGGAAGGGATATGACAGAGCTCCAAAGTAAACGCATCACATATGTGCTGCGGTTTCTGCCATGGGGATGATGAGCCAGGAGGTCCTGATGGTGTCCAGTGAGTTCATCTCATAAGGCAAAAGGGCCTCAATGGTGGCTGATTCCAGGTGGGATTTAACTTTGTTGTAGATGTTGCTGATCCTGTGGTTGAAGTAGTGGGAGAACTGGGTGCAGAGCTCCAGAGATGGGGTGGTGGTTGTGGAAATGTTGGTTGATGAGGTGAAGTGCTTCACAATGGCAACGTTTGTGCTGTTTTTGTTACATTCAGTCAGTGCTGGTCGCTTGGTCACCCTGATCTGCTGGTGGAGAACCTGAAGCGGATTTCTAGGTGTTTTTGTCTGTTTCCTCATGGGTCTGTTTCCGTTTGCTTTCAAGTTGCTTACAGTAGTGTTTGGAGAGTCTGAGTTCTTCTGTGTACAGCTCGCCTGCAACCTGGTTCTGGTGGCAGTGGTGGATTTGGGGAGGGCAAAGATGTCAGTGCAGGAGATGATCCAGGTGTTGAAGCTGTTGATGGACCGCAAGAGGTCATCATGTTTTGGTGGTTGGTGGACTTGGGGAATAGTGGTTCATGTTTCTTGTGAGATCCAGCTCCAGTTTCTTTGAGTGGTTTTGGGAGGTGCTGTTCCGAACCGGTGTGGGGTGAGTGAGAAGAAGCGGATGAATGTATGGTCAGTCAAGGCGACAGAGGGTGAGCTTGTGCACTGAGATGTCCTTGAAGTTAGTGAAGATGGGGGTCAAGGAGATGTCTGGCTAGGTATGTGGAATCCAGCCTTAAGTGGGGTAGTCCGAGTGTGGTCAAGTCCTCCAAGAGGTGTTTGGGGTTAGGGTCAGTGAGGTCCTCCAGGTGGTAGTTGAGGTAACCGAGGAGGATGAAGAAGCTGGAGTCAAACAACCAGGTGCAACGTCCAAAATGGAGTCACCAAAGTCAGACTGTGGGCTGGGCAGCTGGTAGATGAGGGCTTTCTCCTAGAGTGGAGTTGTTGGAGCTGTGAAGTCCTAAAGGCCAGAGGTTATAGATGGCTCTGCTGTTGCTTTTGGAGGTAACAGAGCAGTGAATGTTTTCTTTGAAGATGATGGGTACTCCACCCCAGGTTCGATGTGTTCTGTCCTTTCTTATGATCTTGTAGCCGAGGAGGGTCACTGTGGTGATATCGGGGGGATGTTGGGATGAGCCAGGTTTCTGTCAGGAAGAGCAGTCAGGTGTGAGGTCACACAGGAGGCCCGAGGATTTTGAAGGTATGTCTGAAAGGAGCGAGGGTGTTGAGGCAGAGGCAGGTCAGTGAGGGATGAAAATGGTGTGGTGATAATGTGTGTGTTAGGTGGGGCATACAAGAGAAGGGACAGGAGGCACAGGAGAATGTACATTCTATGTTGGCTTAGAAGGCCCAGCAGCAGGGCTGAGAGGAGCTTCGGGTGTTCAATGCCTTGAAGGCTGTGGCAAAATAGCGTTTGAGAATGAAAAATTTGGGTAAAAGACCTGGGGAACTGGAGCTGGGCATGGGTGGGGCATGCCAACAGCACACTCACTATGCGTTGTCTGTTGCACGACCGGGTTGCAGCTACCATTAAGTAGTAAGTAGGAACAGAAGTGGAGAAATAATCGGAGGTGTTGGGAGAGGCTAGAGTGGGTGGTGGGAGCAGCAGGAAAGCATCAAATCGGTGCTGGCACTGGGAAGAAAGCTGGGAAGGTCACAGGGAGTGCGGGTGCAAAAAACAGGAAAAAAGGCAGATGCCAGAAGACTAAATAGACTAAAAGGAAAGATAAAAGAAGTTAAAAGTGGAGATCAAATAGAGAAAAGAGACAAAAAGCAGGGAGAGAAGAGAGGCCAAAAGCGGTGTGACAAAGGGGCAGAAAACTGGTGACAGCTTGCAGGAGTGAATGGTAAAGGGGGCAAAGAGGCAAAAATCAAAAGGGCTGAATGATAGTGAGAGTAAAAACAGCAATGAGGCAAAATGCAAAAGAGAACAGCAACAGTGACAGTGCAACGAGTGAAATGAAAATGGGGAAAGAGGGAAAAAGCAAAAGAACTGAGCAACAGTGAGAGTGCAAAGGGTGAAAGGAAAATGGCGAATAGACAAAACAAGATGGAAAGAGAAAAGAGGGCAATGAAGCAAAAGAGAGCTAAATGGAAAAGAAAGAGCTGAAAAATTAGAATAACCATACAGAGGCAAGAAGCAAGAAAGAAAGAGGTGAAAAGAAGGAGCATGAGACTGGTAGCATCAGGAGAAACATCTGAGCTGGGTCTGCAAGGGCCAGGCCTGTTGGGAGGACCAGGCACAGGGAGGTGGGTGTGCAGGGCCAGGCAGTGTCTACACTCAAAGGGTATATCCATAAGAAGGGTGAGCACCAAGTGAAGGTCCCGATAAGACATGATAAAGGATGAAGGGGTGGAAAAAGAAATACAAACAGAGTCTTTAACTATGACGACTGATTCAGCAGACAAAGGAAAAACTGTTATGGCTGAAAGATAAGCCTACCAATGCCCATAACAATGACTTGCTGTGCTAAGGACAGCACAAAGTGCAAAAAGTCTGACAACACACCTTGAAGTGATCAGCTTCATCCTTGGTGCACTAAGAAATTAAATAGGATCAACTTCCAGAATAAATATATTTGTTTGTGTGTGATAATCAGACAAAGTGACCTCCACGACCTCTGCAGACATGTCTTTGGAGCAGAGATTGTCCCACTGAATCTCCAGGCATTAAGGCATAAAGGAGGAGAATCTGGTAGGACACATACTTGCCCCTCCTGTTGAGAACAGAAGTGTGCCCTGACCACAAGAGGAGGGTACACAGATGGGAGGATTAAATACAAGTACCACATCCCCTACTATCAAAGCAGTGCAATTATTATCACCAGGGCACAGTCCTGACAGCTTTCTCAGAACCCAAGGAATCTAAGAAACAGGACGAAATGAAAGTTAAGATGGAAGTCCAACTTTGGGGAGAAGGCATTTCCAGTGGCTCGCTGCAGCAAGAACTGTATAGAGCTGAATTGGGGACAGTGTGCGCTCTTAAGAGTGGCAAAGAGGTCCGCCAGTGGTGTGCCCCATAGGCTGTAGATGGACTGAAACACTTCCAGATGAGCACACCAGTCATGATCAGCAAGATAACACAAACTCAGATAGTTGGCCAATACGTTCATGGAGCCTGGCAAATGTTATTAACCACTAGGTTTCTGCTAGGGAACTCTATTATTGCAATGGGACAGTGTGTGCTGCTTCATACATGGGATTTGCCGCAATCACTAGGGAAATACTCACTTACCTCTGTGAGCGAATCATTTTTGTGTTGAAGACTTAGGGGTCATCATGTAGTCCGCTTCAATAGTGTACGTAGTTTTCTGCGCACCGAGCGTAGTGAGTATTTCCCTAGGGATAGTGGCAGATCCCATGTATGAAGAAGCACACAATGTCTCATTGCAATAATAGAGTACCCTAGCAGAAACCTATAACCAAGGTGTACAGATTGAAGCAATCAATTGAAATGTTATTAACCAGCCAGATATTATGAGCCACGGCCCAAGACCTCAGTCTCTCTGCCTCTAGGCTCAGGGAACATGAGCCCACACCACCCTCTTTGTTGGTGTATCGCATCTCGTTCGTGTAGTTAACTAGGATCTGAACCTGTGGAGCACAGATGTGAAGGTGGGAAAGCCTTGTGGACCAAGTGGATAGGGCTAGAGCTGGCTGATGTGTGATTTTTGCTCAACTGAAACCACAGGCCAATGATATTTAAGGTATTGCGATGATCTCCCCAATTAAGGGAGGGGATATTATTCACTACCATTGCCAATAGATGGCTAAAGGGCTTCCTGAACATAAAATGGTCATTCACCAGCCACAATTTCAGGTCTTGAGCCAATTCCAAGAAAATCCAAGTGTTGTCGTTCAGGACTTCCCAGTGATGGGCCTATTGAAATATGAAGCAACATTGGAGTGTATGCATTTGCCACCAAGCATGATATACCAGCAAACTATGTGAAGCATGCAGGCCCAAAAGGCATAGGACTCTCAGGGTTGGAAGATGAGGTCCCTTTCGAGTGGGATCATAGTATCAATGCTCCAAACTTGAATCGCTTAAGGAAGAAAGTTTCATGCTCCTCCCTGATGAAGATGATATGCTGTGAGTGCCGGAGGTGTAATTTGTGGATGTTATTTACAGTGCTCAGGCCAAAGACCAGGGAGATTGTAGTCTAGAGGTGTTGTAACATTATCGGTGGCAAACCATCCTTTAACACTCAATCATTGAGAAACAGGAATGCTGAGATCACTGACCAGCTAAGATGTGCTACAGCCAGCAACATGACCTTTGTGAAGACTCCAGGTGCTGATGTTTGCTCAAACAGGAGGACAACAAATTGATAGCAGGTGGAGCCCACCACAAAACAATGGTGCTACTTGTGGGACCTGGCCCTTTTTGGCAGGTTCACCCCGAAACTTTTTTTGCTTTTTCCTAGCCTGTTGCTGGAACCTGGTGTTGGTGATTTTAGGCCTTTGCGCACTTTTTCACTGTGGTACAGTGTATAGTGCGTGAGCTCTCTGTGTATGTGTGTGAGTGACCGGCCCTCCCATAGGAATGCATGGGGAATATGTGTGACCATGGTAGTTCCTGATGTGTGGGGAGTGCAGGGTCGAGTTTGGTATGTGCGGACTCGTGAGATTGAATGCTGCGTAATGGTGTATGTGGCATGAATGTGTCGAGTGTGGAAGTGCCACTTCTAGACATGGGTGTACGTGTGTAGTGAGTCTGCTGGCACGTGATTGGCTGGCACCTGGCTCCAGGAGTGCCTGGGCCTGCTTGTGGATTGGCTGTCTGGTTTGAGGGTGACAGGGGCTGGGGAGCCCCCAAGAGGTTGTCTGAGTCATTCCTTGGTTGAATGACTGCATCTGCAACTAGAGTGGTGGGAGGAGATAGCACCTGGGAGTGAATAGGGCTGTGTCTGCCTGCCACAATGCTGGCTCCACCTCCTGCTGGGCGGCTGTCGCCTCTGCCCCTCACACTGAAAGGAGTTCCCTATAACCGGTTGTAGCTGGTTCTCACACTGCCTGCACTCTTGAGTCAAAGGATTTTGGGTATAAAAAGGGTGCTGTGACACTCTAAAAATGTTCTTGTTTTTCCTAACTTGAAAAAACCAGGGGCGTGCTGCTGCTGGGGCCCAGGGGAAGGCTTGCCTCCCTGGGCCCTGCCCTGCCCCTGGATGACTGGAGGACTTTGTCGATCCCTCTTTGTGCTTCCCTTCTACTAGCTCCATGGATTTTTGGCTGCCCTGGGAGCGCTTTGCTTTCTTTCTTGATGGGATCTCCCCAGAGGAAGAGAACCTGGGGGCTGCGCAGCGCTGAGGCTGTAGCCCCTGATGACGGAACCCCTCTCATGGGGATCCCCCAGTGAGGTCGCCGTGATGTTGCCAAAAGCGTGGATGCCACCCCGCTTAGTTTTATTTAACTATGGCCCCTAGTTTTATATTTTAAATGGCAGGAGCCTACCCTGCATTATGGCCATGGATCGCGTTATTTGTAATCTGCACGGGTGCCCACCCCGCAACTTTGCCAAAGATTGCCACCGCCGCCCGCAGCCCACCTGGTTGAGGGCGGGGCCGCCGGACGGAAGCGGAAGTGACGCGGCAGCCGGCCCAGGAAGCGTGGAGCACCGGTGCGGGGCTCCCGTGAGCGATGGGAGCCCCGGGATGTGTACCGCGAGAGAGGTGCTTTCTACGCCGATAAAGGGAGTTGTCTGGAGCCTCGCGGGCTCCTCGGAGGAGGCGGAGCCTGCCCTGGTCCCCGCGCTGTGCAGAAGATTATGCCGGCTCCCCCAGCGAGGCTCTCGTGAGTGTGAGAGCCCCGCCACCGCCGAGAGGAGAAGGACCGGTGCCGCGTTGAGACGCAGACGGAGGAGTCCTGGTGAGTAGGGGCTCTTTGGGGGTGTCAGTGCAGTGCTAGGCACAGAATGGTGGTGCCCCCTTCTTCAGAGCGGCCCCGGATGGCAGCGGGCCACTCCACCGATGGCCAGATGCCCTGAGAGCCAAGGTGGCCCCAGCGTTGGGTATGTTTTGTTTAGGGGCCTGCGGGCGCCCCAGATGGGCACAAGTATTTACTAGCGGGTTCAGAGGGACCCAGGTTTCCTCCGCAGTTCTTCCAAGGGGCATAGCTGATCCCTGGAGCCCATGTGGGGCTCCAACTTCATGGGCATGTTTTCTTTTTACCAATACCAGTGTGCCCCATAGGGACAGAGTCTTGCCAGAGCCTCCGTGGCTCCAGCCCCCCGCAGCAACTATTTTCAGAGCCTAGAGGGCTCCGGGGGTACAGTGATTCTAGAGCCTGAGAGCTCCGATGTTAAGGGGCATCTTTAATCATTTAAGGAGCCAGAGGGCTCCGGGGGCATAATTGATGTTAGAGCCAGAAGGCTCCAACAGATGGCGCAGATTTGTTCTAGGGCCAGTGAGGGCCCGGTCGCAGTTTTGAGTCTCCGGCTGCCCAGCAATTAGTGGGCAGCTGCACCGTTTAGGCACTTGGGATTGTCCTCAGCTGCCCAGCAATTTGTGGGCAGCTGCCACATTTAGGCCCCTGACTTTTGGACACAGGGCGTCCTAGCCCCATCAAGACCAGTTGGCCTAGGGACTGCCACAGGTGGTGGCTTATGTAAGTTTTTGCGCAATTGTGTGGTTTTATTGCACCTCTGAATGTTTTTAGGCATCATGTGTTTTTGCGCTATTGAGTTGTGTTCTGGCACCTCTGAATGTTTTTATGCATCATGTGTCTCCCTTGTTCTTACACCTCTGAATGTTTTATGCATCATGTGTTTTTCCTTGTTCTTACACCTCTGAATGTTTTATGCATCCTGTGTTTTTTCTTGTTCTTACACCGCTGAATGTTTTAGGCATCATGTATTTTCCTTCCCTGCACCTCTGAATGTTTTTTGATGCATCATGTGTAATGTGTTCTTGCTTAGGTGGTTGTGTTTTGCCTAGTATAGTTATACTAGAGAGGTTGTGTGTCCATGCGTGATCTAGGCCTATGGTTATTAGTATTGCGTAGTGTGTACCTACCTTTACCAGTAGTTACTGGTTGTGTGCTATATTTGCTAATTTGTGCTACATGGATTTTATATCCTACACTTATTCTAATTTCTGACAGTATTTCGATTTCTAAAAGTGTTGATTCTGACAGTGGCCCATGTGGCCCTGTCTTGTGAATAATCCCTTGTGAATATTGCCCGTGCCAGTTGGCACAATGTACATGTGTGATTTCTATCCGATGTGTTTTGACAATACAGAAGTTATTTTTATATAACCTTGTGTGGAGTTCCTTTTGTGGTGTGCCTAGGATGTTGTTGCTGTTGTGTGCTTGCGCAAATGCTTTACACATTGCCTCCGGGATAAGCCTGTCTGCTCGTGCCAAGCTACCAAGGGGGTGAGCAGGGGTTATCTTGGCGTGTGACTCCCTTGCCCTGACTAGAATGGTGGTTTCTGCCTGGCTTTGGCGTCAGCCTTAGCCTACCAGAAATAGCCAGTTCTAACAGTACTTGTGCCGCTGCAGAATCAGTCTATGGAAATATATGTCATGGGGCATGAACCAGTTTTTCATCTCCAGATCCAATATGACCTGTGCAAGGGAAGAAGGGAAAGCATTGTGAAATTCTCATTGAGGGGGGACGCATTCAGGAAATGATGCTATAAAATGGTAACAAGAAAATAACCGGAGTAGCGCCATCTTTTCTCTGACACTTTTCTCAACAGAGCAAGAACCTTCTGCTGCAAAATAAGAGGACGGTTGTCCAAAGAAACAGAGTGAACAAAGGTGTAGCCTTGTTCAACAATCTGAAGGACCCAATGATCCATTGTAACAGACCCCAGCATGCCATATGAAAGTATAGCCTCTCCTCTGCAGGCTGCATGTGCTTCCTTAAGAGTGAGGTAAAGTGGTGTAGCAAGGGGGTAGAGAGGAGGACAAAGAGGACTGTTGCTGCTGCCCTCGGTCACCCTTAGAGCCCCCATGCCCATGTAGCAAGGGGAATATTTGATCAGTACTTGGGTAGGGATCGAATGTAAACTGGGACAGAATAGAGAAAGAATAACAGAGTTTGGAGCAAGACATCTGGGCATTGAGTGGGTGTAGAGCGTCAACACTGTTGGTTTGGAGGGGACATCTCTCTTAGCATACTGTTGAAAAGAAATTGAAAGTCATCAGTGAGCAGAGATTATATGTGGCTCTGCTCATTCACATCCAGTTCAGTTTGGACTCACCACAGAACCACACTGAGCCCCAAACTAGCATGCATGAGCATTGCTGAAAAATTCTATGGATCCCGTCTGGTGCCCAGGAGTATTCTAAAGAGGAGAAGTTTGCATTTAGAAGTCTATCAGAAATTATATCATAACACAACCATTAATTCATATATAATCATACGTCCAAACAACTAACATATAAACAAAACCCAACCTACATTCAAACAACAAAGTTCAGAGACACATCCTCCAACTACATCCAAACCACAAGCTACAAGACTACTCTACACCCCGTATTGTATGCCAGCATACACACCGACCACCATCATACCACCTAAAAAGCATGATACGATATGCCAACACACTCAACATCATAATCACTTGACTAACTGGTTTCTTCCTTTTAGGAGTGCAATTACTCTTCTTGCTTTTAAAACAATAACAAAATCTCTCTGATGCTTTAAAGCAATGTCTTTCTACTGCAGTAAACAATAATAATGTCTCTCTAGTGCTATGAACAAAAGCAATGTCTCCCTGGTGCTATAAACAACAGCAGTGTCTCGGTGATGCAATAAACACTACCAATGTTTCACTAAAACAATAAAACGGTAAGCACTTTAACTAAATGTGGCAAAATATTAAAGAAAGTTTAATCCTTTTTGAAGTGTGCACTGAGCTGTGTATTCTTGCTTCTTCATAAACCAGTGACTGAACAACACAGAAGTTGATGCTGAGGGAAGATGCTAACTTCGAAATGGAAAGGAAGAATCCAAAAGAAGATGATCCAGAATCTAATGCTGCATCAGATTTACCTAGAATTGTGAACCACACTGTCCCTGCCCTACTTTACGCAGACAATTTGCACATACAGCCAATAATTTACATACATTTTTAACTATTTTATGGGGGAGCTAAACCTAAAAATAAATCACAGGAAATCGCACATACTGATATGTAGTCCTAAATAGACACGTTCACACCTTTACCACATAGATGGAATACCCATGTCTAACTAAAGTAACAAGCTTTAATTACCTTGGGGTTTTGCTGACAGCCGATTTGACATGGGAAACCCTTTTGCCCCAGAGAGCCTGAAGGGGCCATAGACACTATCTGCAGGTTCTCTAAGAAACCTGGGCATAAGCCTATCAAGCATAAGAACTACTCTTTGTAAGATTAAATGTCTGGCTGCGGGGGTCGATGGGGCCAGTGCAGGGGGTTATACTTCCCTTGGCTGTCTTCAAACAACAGAAAATAGCTTTTTGTGCAGGTTGATAGCCACCCCAAGGAGCAAGGCCATCCTTATTGTCCATCGGGAAGTCAATCTCCCCTTTTTGAAGGAAGTTCAGATCGTTTTGCTGTTACTTTGGTTTAAGATTTGGTCCTCACCTCATACCTCATTCACACGAATGATAATTGAAGAGTGTTTTTAAGACAAGGTCACGTAGCTTCCATCCCGTGGCTAGCTTATATCAAAAAGACTCTCTCTGACCGTGGCCGGCCAAACCTTTTCCACTCTCCAAGCGAAAACTATAGTAGTTTTAAAGACTTGGTAATGTCTCTTTTCCTTCAAGCCAGATTTGCGAAATGCCAAGCCATGACCACTGTCTCTCGATATTTATACCTAAACTAAGTAATTGGTCTGAAACCTTTTCTTAGGTGTGTTTTAAACACAGAACACAGATTTTATCTGATGCGTTTCAGGTTAACCACCTTGCATTTTTTGGAAGTGCACCCACAGCAGGGTTCCTGGTTTCTCTGTCATGTGACAGCACGTCTAAACAGACACTGTCGCACTTTGTTTTTTTTTGTAGGGTTTATGTCCAGCTGATTTAACAATTTTTATGCCCTATGTTATATACCTTTGGCTCTAGATCTTGCATCGTCTACAACTTTTAGATTCGGAATTATCTTGCTCAGTAGTTATACAATATGTTCAACAAGCCCTCTTTATCAACAGATATGTGTACTGGAGTCACTCTTAGGGAAAAAATATTTAACATTTTAAAGTCAGCCCAGAGCCTATTGGTACTAATTGCTCATTGATTGTTTTTAACTTGTTTAAATTGAGTTTCATTGATTGTGAGAATGAACCTGTACACTGTACTTCCTACCTCAAATTGTATTTTATTCTGTAGTCTAATCTTTGTACCTGTTTGGTCTGTTGCAAAAAATGTATTATTGATTTGCTTCTTTGTATGACACATTGCTGAATAAAAGTGCTTGTCTGACTAATACTCGAAACACAATGTGAACATGGCAACGGTCCATCAGGCACAGCATTTGCTCCACCATGGGCAAGGCTTAAATAGAGGATCGATGTTGGCTTTCACGAACCCTGCTGGTGGATTTGTGACTCCCACACATTGGAGGTCTCTCAAATTCCTGGGTAAATCAATTAGTTTTACAACCAGCTTCCAGCATTTGGTCCCAAGGATGTTTCCTGAAACTGAACTCGGACAAGCTCATCTTCAGGCTACCAAGACGATCCAAAGCATCCCCACTGTTAAAGAGCCTGCACTGGCTCCCTATCAAAGAGCGAGTGGAATTTAAGAATCTGTGCACAGCTCATAAGGCAATCTACGGTCTGGCACCCGCCTACATTAAAGATCGCTTGGTGGTGTACAGTCCAATGAGAACTCTTAGATCTTCAGACTCTCAGTTATTGGTCTGTCCCCGGTACAAACTTGTAACCAAGGGAGGGAGAGCCTTCTCTGTGTTAGTTCCTCAGTTATGGAACACACTACCTGAGACGCTGCGCAGGGAAGGGAATCTCCTACGGTTTAGAAAGGTGCTAAAAACACTGCTGTTTAGAAGATCCATGAGTGCTATATAGGCTAGTGGATGCCTCTTTGTGATTGCTAAGTTATTGTTCTTACCATCGATTTCCGAGCGCCTAGAGACCTGCAGGTGAGTGGGCGCGATACAAATCAAAAATAACAATAACAATAACAATAACAAGACGGAGGTCCTCATCCTCAGCCGCACCTCCTCTGCCTGGGACAACTCCTGGTGGCCGGCCACACTAGGAACAGCACTGACACCCTCGGACAATGCACGCAACCAGGATTCATCCTAGACTCCTTCCTCTCCATGTCGAAACAGGTCAACGCCATCTCCTCCTCTTGCTACAACACCCTCCGAAGGCTCCGCAGGATCTACAAGTGGATCCCGACAGAAACCAGTAGAACGGTGACCCAAACCCTCGTCAGCAGCAGGCTGGACTACGGCAACACACTCGATGCAGGAATCCCGACCAAACACCTACAATGATTGCAACACATCCAAAACGCCTCCGCCCGCCTGATCCTCAACATCCCTCGTCACAGCCACATAACCCCCCACCTAAGAAACCTGCACTGGCTCCCCGTCGACAAGAGGATTACCTTCAAGCTCCTCACCCACGCACACAAAGCAACACCGGACCAGCCTACCTGAACAGCAGACTCAGCTTCTACACCCCCACCCGCCAGCTTCACTCCGCCAGTTTTGCCATCTCCGCCGTCCCCCGCATCCAACAAATGACCTACGGTGGCAGATCCTTCTCCTTCCTCGCTGCCAAGACCTGGAACACCCTCCCGACCAAGCTACGGCAGACCCAAGACCTGCTCACCTTCACGGGTAAGTAGTGCGCTTTACAAGCATCTTAATTGATTGATTGATTGATTCCTTTGGAGGTCCATGGGGAGGCAAGGCTCTTATGCAATGCCGGCATGGGATCCTGACAAATACATCTACTCAATCAACATCAGATAACAACATGCAAACAATCATACAATCATAAAATCATCGCAACATCACCCACCTTTTCAAACAAAAAGTGATCAAATATATACGATAGTACACCCACCATCTATGCGACAAATATAATACACCAACAAACCCACCAGAATATACTAACACGCCCACCATCATATGTACATCAACACATTATGGTCATATTCTCAAGGACTTATCGCTGAGTTATCGGCACTTTAGCACAGCAAAAGTGGCGAAAGAATTATCGCCCCATTCTCAAGCTGGTGCAAACTGCCAATATTGCCAGTTTTCCAGCGATAGCTTCCGCACAAAACATCGCCGTGGATGAGAGTGACAACTAAAGATAATGATATGCAGAGTAGGCGTTCCCGTGCAAAAGCACACGCAAACATCACTTCCCAATATTCTCAATGACCAGCCAGATCTGCGAGGCGATCCGAAAACAGGCGATATGGTGCGTTAGCAGCAGGGATTTAACACCTGCCTTTTACTGGTGTAAAGCAGGACGACTACCTCCAGTATGAAAGGGAGCCTGCCCAGAGCCACATCTGAAGACCAACACATGTCATGGAGACACTGATCATGCAGCTCGGAGACCCAAGAGGTCCACAACACCCACCACCACCCCCACGCCACCCCGGATCACCCCCCCGGACTACCACTGAGGCAGTGCAGAACAGGACAGCGGACGTTCCGAAAATGGCATGGCCCCTCAGCCACACAATAGCAGAATGTGGGGAAAGGTGGGAACCAAGTATGTGTGAAGGAGGCAAGACACCCATGAATAAGAATGCACACAATGCCAAGTGTGGCGGTGATGTGCTGGACAGACCTCAGTATGCAGAGCACAGACTTGTCCATATACTGCTGGTGTATGTAAATTGGTGGATAGTGGACGCAACCATGTCACCTCAGGCAGTGGGTAATAGCTTGGACATGTAGCTAAGTCCCCCCTGTAAGCGACAATGTTAAAATGTAGAATGCCCCCGGAGGGCAGGCTCGCACAAACAGAGCAATGAAGGGGTGCAAGACAGCTCGGGGTCCAGGATCATCCATGCCAACTGTTGTGTGTATCTGTATTCCCGCAGCATGAGCCAAATGCCTAGCCACATTAGCAGCGCCAGTTCGGCCAGGCATGTACTCAACATCTGTGTCCGGCCTACACTCACGTGGCCCAACACCTTCAATGGGCAACATCACAGTGTAGTTGTCAGGCTTGTGGACATGCGCAGACAGGCATGACAATACTGTGCCGAAGGAGTGCAAGTGATGCAATCTTGCAGTGCACATAAGTAAATGGGTTCGGGGGGAGGGAGGAACAGCTGTGAGGCAACGTAACACACAGTGATGCTGCTCATATGCCACATGCAAGACATGTCAAATATGAATCAAAAAAAGTCTCACTCATCCCACCCCAGCCCCAACAAGCCATTTCACATATCATGAATGTAAGCAGATTACAAACTTACATTAGGGATGAAAGCTCCTTTGTCCGAACTATCAGGTGGGAGCACATGAGCACCTCTGACCTCGGAATTGCATGTGCCCGGCAACCCCTGACAGATACTATAGCAGCTGATACCGACTCCCACACTACATACAGCCTGACAAAAGACCAACATATACACACCACACACAGGAGTCCTTGCTCGAAGTTATCATGCATGGAATGGCCTTCACACTTACTCCCACAACATCCCAGGTGTACAACCGGTGCACACTAAAACAACTCATTTATCCGAGATGTGGCATTTCATCCACAGAACTGGTGCAGGTCAGAACAGTGCCGCTTCAACCAGAGCCACTAACGCAATGGTCGAACATCCCGGACACATGCACAACCCCTGTCACGTGGAACTGTACTGTGCACAAATGCTGCATTTACTGGGGGCACTGCCAGTGGCAGTGCTCCGGCTCAGTTACCGGCTAAGCTTCCGCCATACCAACGTCACCTGCGTTCAGCCTGTGTTGCATTGTCGATCGTGCGTATTCGGGTGGTCCATGGATGTCTGCCTATCCAACAGGACGATAGCTGAACTAGATTTTGACATGTGAAAGGTGAGGCACTCCCCCGGAATGGACAGCGGCGCTTGGCAACGTTCCTCATTCTGACATACTGCTGCATTGGTCTGCATGTTGTGGCACTGCCACTTATCTTGCCTGTACTGACACACATAAGCTAATAAAGTCTATGCACCTTCACTTGTATTCAACTGTGATGAGTATTGATTTGAATGACAATGTGTGTCTCAATGCCTATCTGGGTCATGGCCATACATGCACATTGATAGCATTACCCATGGAGTACCTTTTTGTGGAATCACTGTCCCTACACTCATCCATACTTTCATTCTTGATTGATCATGGCCATGATACATCTGTGTTAATTGGAATGTTTTATTCACATTCAGTGGAGTGTTGAAGCTGGACAAGTACAGGGCCATGCAAACCCCACTTTACATTGTTGGCCCGTGAAGGGCCAGCCAGAGTCCTTTCGGGATTGACAAGTTCAGAGGGAGTGGAAGAATACACTCCGCAGTGTGATTGCTGGGTCATTGGTAACCAAACCAAACATGGCAGTCCATGTCGAGGTCCAAGGTGAGTGTCGCTCAGTGTATAGGGGGACAGTGGGAGGTGTTACTCCAGGGCATGATGCAGAGGACAGAACCAAGCTGAACCCGGCCATATGGCAGAGATGAATGCTTCCGCTTCATCTAGCCACAAAGCCAGATTCATCATCATCTTCGTCTTCTGATGGGTCAGGTGCCTCAGATGCAGGTGGTGGGGTTTTGTCAGCATCACTGTGTGGCAGTGACGGGAAACATCCTTTACAACGCATCTTTTACTCCGCACTACCATTAGGACGCAACTATTACAACGCAAGTCATTACAACGACTTGCGCTGGAGGGCGCTCTAGGATAGGGAATAGTTTAATTACTATCCAACACCTTCCCTACTATCCACGGGGACTGGAGTTGGAATAGTAAATTAAACTATTCACTATCCAGCGCCCCCCAACGCAAGTCTGGGATGGGTATGCTCAGACATGAGTCCCATGCTCTCCACACCACTGGAGTCAAGCTATCCAGGCTGATGACGGTTGATAGCCAGAAACCGGTCCTTGGATGCTTGATTCCGGTCCAGGAAAGACATGGCTTGGCAGTTTGGGCTGGACTGTTCCCATGAGGCACAGGGTCAAGGATGATTTGCATATGGCCAAGTCTGACCTGGGGTGGTGTGGAGTGGAAAAAAACGATGGATTTAGGCCCAGATCTCTTTACTGGGGTGAATGCATGACATTGTTCTGCATTCTGTCCATCAATTGTTGTTTTGGCATACTGGCAGACTCTGGCATGCGTAGTGGTGAACGATAGATTATCTAGAGTTTTTCCAAATATTTGCATTGATTCTCGAACCCTTGGTGGCTTGGCTTAGAGTTGATCTGAGGCCTACAATGGACGGAGGACTGGGAAGAAAGAATATCGTTATATGCTGACAATATCCTCCTTCATGTCGCGTCCCGAAAATCCTCCATCTCCAGACTAATGAGCATCTTCTTGATCTTTGGGGAATACTCTGGATATACGATCAACTGGTCTAAATCAGTGGTATTTGTACAGCATGAACCGGTGCAGCGCCTCCCTCCTGAATGCGTGGTCCGTATTGCAATGGAGAGTTTCCGATATCTGAACTTTCATGATACCACTGATCCTGATGTGCTCACAGCTAAAAACCTACTAGGCCTACTGACATGCCTTAAAAGCGACATTCGCCACTGGCGATTCCTCCCACTATCTCTACTAGGGAGTGCAGTACTCTTCAAAATGATGGCACTGCTCTGCTTTCTATACATGCTGCAGAACACCGCCTTTGCAGTACCCGATGCATACTTCAAAGCGATAGTGAGTTCACAACCCTGTTGCTTTAATGAAGTTGACATGGGGGTGGTATGACAGAGGGATAGCTCTGCCCGATCTTCAGTCATACTACAGAGCGGCGCAATTAACGACTATTAACCACTGGGTCCACCAACCTAGGGAGTAATCAGCCTATCGTATTGACCACCTGGTTCTCCGACCGGGGAATACCGCCGGGCACTCTATACTGACCCAAGTCAACGCTACCTAGAGGGACAGATAGTGCTGATGGTGCATCTCTGGCATGCAACTGCGTGAAAATTGGGATGGGAAAAAAAGAGTGCGCCTGCCACACCTGTGTTGGACTCCGAACTCTTGGGCACTATGGCAAAAAGACAAGGGTTTGATAAGTGGGACTTGATTGGGATCTCTACCATTAGGGGACCTGTCCACCACTGAGGGGGTATATAGATTTGCTGACCTACAAAGAACCTACGGAGGCCTTCCACTATTTACTAATCCAACATGATCTCCAGGCAGTACTGCTCTCTGGAGAGAACTTACCAGAGTTGTCTCTGTTGGACAACAGATTAGTGGAAGAACACCTCACTGCCAAGGCGATTTCCCTTATGTACAGAAAACTCATCAATAATTCCCCTGACACTCTAACCCAGCTACAAGAATGTTGGGAGATGGATTTGGGCCATTTACAGGAGGGAGACTGGCCTGAACACAAGAAGTTGCCATATGGTTGCGCTTTCGGTTAGTGCAACTTAAAATACTGCATAGGGTCTACATATCATGTACCACACTGGTACAAATGGGCAAAATGTTGGATTCAATATGACTCAGACAATGTGGGCAAGTGGGAAAATGTTTCCACATCCTGTGGGGATGCCCTAATATCGAAACCTACTTGGAAAGAGTGATTACATGTATGAGTGAGGTTGCTGGATTAACTAACCATGTCCCTATCGACCAAATGGTAGCTCCTTAATGTTTGTGAAGCCATTGATCTGTTGCGGGCTAAGCAAACCTGGTTCACATTAAGGCATGATGGTAGCCAGATGTAATATCGCACATCCCTTGAAGACTGGAAGAGGGACGTGGATCGGTGCATGGTAGCCGAGAAGTCCGTGTATGAGAGAAGGAGCTGTGCCCAAAACTGGGAAAAGATTTTGGGCACATGGAATGTATATAGGGGCAGTCCTTGTGTCGCGCCTTGATCCAAGGCTCACTGCTCGATATCGCCTGAGGATACGACATGATTTACGCTTTGGGTACAGAATGTGCTGTTTTACCAGTTTGATCTTTGCAAGAAATGTGAGACTGATTGTTGATTTTCTGAATGATACTAACCGACTGTATAATAATGTGGTACATGTAATGTTGTGGATATTTTAATGTTAATCAACAGAAGTTTAAAAAACAATGACCATAGAAGCTAAATAAATTCTATGGTTGAACAATTCTTGAAAACTGATCCTGCAATAAGGTGTCACATCACTTAACCATGGGGCATAGGTAAGGAAAGTGTAGTAGTTTACAAATCAAAATTGAAAGAAATTAACAGGCACTATTAGAGGGGGCTGTGTGTGCCACCCCGTTCGCATCTTAGAAGCTCCCAACGTAAAAGGGACTGGTGCTATGTATTATCACAATGCAGAACACAAGCACTACGTCCATCACCCATCTACATAAAACCAACGTGGTCATCGCGAACGGGGGCTCACACAGCCCGCTCGGACAGTGGCTGTTAATTTCCTTTAATCTTGGACTTGAGCCAACTCTTTCCACAAATCAATTTACTTACTTAGTGTTAAATATTGATGGGCAGATTTACAAGTCCCTTGCGCCACTTTTGCGTCACTTTTAACATGGGATAAGTGACGTCAAAGTGGCGCGAGGAGCATGTAAGTCTGCCCCTGAGTGCTTTGAAACTGAAGAGGGATGTGAGTGCAAAGGTCATCAAATGTGGCATTTTATTTAGTAGACAGTTCACAATACTCAATTTTCATAAATTCAAGCATATCGGAATAATTGATTTGCATATATGAAACACACCCATGCAACACTGAGAACATCTACTGGGGCAAAAAGAACACAAGAAGCTGAATAGTCAAGCTAAATAAGTCTACTTTGAAAATGTGATAATAATAATATATTGAAAACGAAATTCTTCAGCACAGTTGCGAGAACGTTTTTTATGCCAGAGGGAGTGAAAAACGTTTGTATAAATATTTAGGCGAACGTTGTTCAATACCATTTTTAAGTGGGGAACAGGCCATGATTCAGACAAAGGGCAGCTTTGTCATGCACCAACCCTTTCTCAGAAATAGAAATCTGTGACATTTGGCACATCTAAATATGTGATTTATACCATAGCATTTTGTCATGCCTATTTGTTTTAAACATAAGATAGTCAACCAAAACCAGCATGCTAAGGCGTAAAGTTCTGTAGCAAGGATGCATCACACTGAAGAGGTCTTCTGACTGTTGGAATCGTTTCCATGTGTTAAATAGTTGAAATTTGGAGGGGGACTGGGAGAGGGGTAGAGGTGTCTGACCAGGCAACAAGATGACAGCTTGTCAGACCAGCTTCCGGCCTGTCCAACTGAATTCTCAAATAATCCTAAAATGTAGTAATCATTGAAACTCCTGCTTGCGGGTGGGGGGGAGGGGTGGACATGATCGGGAGCAAAGAGCACAGTCCGACTAGAGGAAAAGCAAACTATAATGGGAAACCTGAGATGCCCTGTCCAGACTAAGGTTTAAAGGAGGTGCTGGAGGATCAGAGAGAGAATACCGCCGCAATACAAACACTTAACACCAGACAGGAGAAGATAACCAGGAGGTCAGATGAGACAATGGTCGATTCTATGCCTGCAGTACAGACCTGGAGAGCAGGGCTTGAAGCAAGACAGCCTGGGCACACGCCCTACAAAAAAATCAGTGCAGGATGAGGGGGAATTGCTGGAAAAGAGCACATAGCTTGCCCCAGAAACAACTGGGATTCAACTGCCCCCACCCTCCCCCGCCTCGATAGAATAGGGAGGAAATGGGAAATCCTGGGAAGGCACTTATGCCATCCCAAAAGAAATAGCTGCTACCATGATTTAAAAAATAAATGCAGGCCAGACTTGGAAATAGACCATTGCCTTGAAAAATGGAAACAAGGATGAGCAGGGGGAGTCCAGACAGAAATATGTTACTAGAAAGGGTGGATGGTAGATTCACAACAAGGCATTACCAAATGTGAACATTAAATGAAAGATTGAATGGCATGTTTTAAAGCAGGAGCTTCTCTGAGATTGAACATTTGGATGCGGTCTAACCTTGGCCTCAAAGTCAAAGAGATTGGTGGAGATGGAGGCTCAAAAACGATGCTTCAAAGGAAACCCCACAGAGAGAAACTGAGAAGGACATGGACATACAGAATCCGAGCAGTCAGTACTAGACCCCAGAACAAGCAATTCCATTACATGTCCTGGCTGCAATATGGGATTACACAATAGTACTCAAGCATAAAATATATTTTGTACTGCCGGATGCTAAATTTCTGAGAGTAGACCTTAACAAAGTATTCACCAGGGTTGGTAATGTCAAATACACAATGGCGAAAACACTCTTCCACAATAAAGACTCTACAAGAGGAGGTAAAGAAACTTGAAAAAGAGACCTACCGGCTAGGCATGAGATGTTGGGAAAAGCTTAAGAAGAACCAACATATGCATAGTAACCATCCCAGACAAAATCGTAAAGGATGGCAATAGAACAATTTGCAGAAAACATAGGGCCAGACGCATCCAGCTAAAAACCGGTCGCAAGCTAAAAACCGCGGCAGATTCTCAGAATCTGCCCCTTTGCGACCGGTATTTTTGCATTTGGGATGCATCATCCCAAGTGCAAGAATCGCAAATAGAGAATTCGCTAAATTGTGATTGTTTGCATTTAAGGAATCTCAAATTGAGATTCCTTAAATGCAATGCATGAAAGTTTCAAAAATAGCGAATTCGCTAATAGGGCACGCAAATTACCATGAAGTACAACTTCATGGTAATTTGCAAAAACTTTGAAAAATGCACTTTTGTGCATTTTTCAAAGTTTCATGTTGCGCACACACATGCCCTAAGGGCATGTGTGTGCGCAACATATGTGCACAGATCAAATTCAGGGGTGCAACAGGGTGTCCTTTGCACCCCTGCACCCTTGAAATCGCAATCTCAATTGTCTTCCCATTCATTCCTATGGGCCTCTAGGCCCATAGGAATGAATCGGGAGGTATTCCTTAATTGCGATTCGCAATTTGCGAGTCGCAATTAAGGAATTCTAAGAAATCGCTATTTTGGTAGTGATTTCTTGATGCATTCCATTTTGCTATTCCTTATTAGCGATTCCTTATTTTTCGCTAATAAGGAATCGCAAAATGGATGCTTGATGCATCTGGCCCATAGTCCTTAACATCCACCCACATCAACTATTCCAGCAATTTTCCATGAAAGAGCACACTATTCTCTTGGACCACCATCAAAATCAGGGGCGAGACCTCGGGCTGTAACTGTCTGGAGCCTGAATTACAGAAATCACAAAACAATTCTACATGCAGTTAGAATGAAGGGCCAATCTAGTTTGAAAAAAACCGAACCTCATATATTCTCAGACTACACTCACACAGTGCAGACAAAAATAATACATTTGATGAAGTCAAAAAGGAACTGAAAAAAAAGATAGAATACATGATGCTATGTTCAAGCCAAGATGAATATCATAGCAGAAGAGACATTTTGTTTCGTTTCTGCTCCCAAAAGAGCCGAAGAAACCTCCAAGAATTAGATATGAAATGGCTTAATGTTTGACAGGAGCTAGGTGTCAGCCACTCATTCATGCCTTCATACACAACATTGCCTCTCTGTGACTAGAACATAGAGAGCATTCAAGAATTGACAATGACATGTTTCACATAACATTTTGATTGTTTAATTGTGAGAATATGTGAGGAAGATGGTTGGATGACAGTTGCCTCGAGCATTGGGGAGGCAGGAACTTTTAGACCTGCTGCCTCAGGTTGAATGGGTGGGGACATTGGGTAGGGGTTCCGGTAGGATTGAGAAACACCCACAACAAATGAGGAAAAGCAGCATAGAGACTAATTGCGAGTAAGTGGCTAAAACACCAAAGACACTGAAGAGAAATACACAGGATTACCTGAAAATAATAACTTGAAATAAGAACTGCCTTCAGCCAGTGCAATAAGGGGGGAACATGTTTATTCCTCGGCAAAGTGGAGGGTTATACATTAAACAGTAATTTTAGGATCCAGGGGTGTGTTGTTCCTAGTCTGAAAGTTCATGGCCTTGACATTGTACCCCGCACGGAAAGACCATCAAAGATCTCCAGAGTCAATCAGTAGGGAATGGAATGGAGAAGACATTGTGCCCTTCACAGTCTACTGATCGCCCAAGTAGAGGGAGCAGGTCTGACCTGCTCGTAGATTGGCTACTTCGAATCTCAGAGACCCTCTTGTTAGTTGGGGGCTAGACTTTAATCTGACAATGGGTGCAAACATGGATAGATAGACTATACACAATGTCCAGAACATGAGGAAGAAACATTGCTTTGGAATGTTGTCGGGGGATGAGAAGGATGGATATCTGGAGAGAGTCTTTCACCAACACCAGGTGCTAATCATAGTTCTCTGAGCTTAGGACGCTGTTGATGCTCTAAATAAATAAGTACATGGTTGCTATGCAAGATCGGGCTATCTGAGGCTTTTATAATACCTAGTATGTCTTTGTAAAACTAAACCCTCATACCAATTAATATAGACTACACAAGACAAAACTTTATGTGAAAACCATAAAGGTTTATTCAAAATAAGTTCATTACAGAAAGCAAAAGATTGTTAGTTAAATCATAATTTAGTTCAAATTAAAATAGTCAAAGTCATAATCTATGAGAGCACTGACATATGGTCAGTTTCTGAAATAAGCAATTAGCCAGAACCACATATAAAGTCAAACAACAGAGTAGTGCAGAGTCCGCACAGATTTAAAAGCAAGGAAAGTATAGAGCCGGTAGACACACTAGCATAGAATCTGCTCCCTAAAATGTAGGCCAAAAGATAGCCACATTTCCAAAAAACAAGAGATTTTATAGGGTTTTAGGCAGAGAAGACACAAACTTGTTGTGGAAATGGCCATCTTTTGCGTGGTAGTCTTTTTAGTTTTTTACCTTCACTACCCTGTTTTGACCAAACTCGTTTTTGTTGGCCATCCAGTGGTGGTGTGCTTATACTCTCCCTTCCAAACATTGTAAAATTGCTACACACACAATTGGCACATTTCAATTACTTATACGTCCATATTAAGTGGGACTATACATAACCAGGGCCTATGAAGTAAAGGCTAGAAGTGGGCTGCAGCACTTATTGTGCAACCCACTAAAATAGCACTATAAAACATATATTGGGCCTTTGACTGCAGCCCATAGTGTTGTTTTAAAACATTTACCAGTACTAAACCTTCCATTTGTATACTTATCAGTCACCCATAAGCTAGGCCTCTAAAGGCTCATAGAGCAGGATTCATGGTATTTAAAAAGTCGGACATGTGTACTTCAATTTTACATGTCATGACAATGAAAAACTCCTAAAGTTGTTTTTCACTGTAGCAAGGGGCACCCCCTCCCATAGACTAATACTGGCGTACCTTATTTCACGTAATAAGTGATAACTTCCGTTAATCGACTTATATGAATACATTAAAATCCTCTTTATTGATAAAGTCAGATTTTAAGTTACTATTCTGAAAATGCCACTTTTAGAAACTTTGCCATTTTCTACCTAAACTAAATGTGCCTTCTGCCACTTTCCAGGGTCATATAACTGTTACTGTCTCTCCTGTGTTGTGCGGAGTATACCTTCCAGAAACAGGGACAAAAGGGCATTGTATGTGGGACAGGGTGTACTCTCCTAAGCAGGAATGCCTGGGGATTGTACTCAGCCCTTCCTGAGTACAAATAGTAGCCTGAGGGCTTTGCCTATACCCTTCCTGACTACTAATGCTACCTGCCCTGTCACTAGCAAATGCATCCCATACTTTCCTTCGAAAGATTGGAGTAAAACCTAGGAAGACGGAACAAAGGATGCATCCACCCCCACAGAGTGGAACTGGGTATAAAAGTGGCACCCTCAGAACCATTCTTTAGAGCATTCCTGGACCTATGGTGGAGATACAGAAGAACTGCCCTGAACTCTAAAGAAGGGAGACTGGGTCCACTTGCAATTAACTCAGGATCTCAGAAGTGTCTCAAAGGGCGAGTTGAGAAAACACAATGAGATGATGGACGGAGTGCTGAAACTTTTTAGGCACTCACCCCCAGACACTATTAGATCTCATTTGAATCCATTGTCATTCTTTATCTCACTTTGCCACCCCAGTTCAGACCCAGTCATATGGAAATCAGTCTTGACCTTGTTCCTGATGGAACAGTCCAACCGAACTGCCAAGCCAGGTCTTCCCTGGATTGAAAACAACCATCCTGGGACTGGTTTTGGGTTAACCCCTCATTACCTGGGATAGCTTAAATCCAGTGGCAAAGTGAGCAGAGGACCCCCATCCAAGCATACTCTTTTTTTAATGTATTTATTTATTCTGGTCAGTCAAAAAAACACATAATGCCACTTTAGATACATACATATTTACAAGCCTCATACACAGTAAAAACATCTAATTCGTATGATCAAAAAAATATTGTTACATCTGTTAACAGTCATTATACACAGCCACATTACCAAAAGCTGCCATGAGGTATACAGAATAAAGCAAGAACTCATTGGTTTTTTTTTGTATTTATTTTTATTGAATATAAAAACAAGCAAGGCATAAACAAAAAACAGAGCGCTGTTACGTGCATGAGGCCAGACAGTGAATAAGATCAAGACCTCATTGTTGACATTTGTTATGCTTAGCCTGTACAAACCCAGTCTGTTGCAACTTATTCAACTATAGATACCTCGATAGTATGATTTGTGCTTGAGCATCAGAGTATGTGATCAGTCCTCTGGTTGTGCGGGGGTAAGGAATTGTACCAATGGGTCCCAAAAGTCCCTAGGGCGGGAAGCCTGTAGTAGTTACTCCGTATATGTTTCCAGTCTCTCCTTGCAATATGTCATATCTGTAAGCCAGTCTTTGCATTGCGGTACATGTTTGCTTACCCATCGCATTTCTATGCGTCTCTTGGCCTGCAGCAATGCTACTGGCAGAAACTTGCATCTATGAGCAACTTTGATCCTATAAATGCCTAGGAGACTAATGGTGCATTTGGGACCTGCTCCAGCAGCATATTAGTGAGGTGTTGGTCACTTCTATCCAGTAGGATTGAAGCTTGGGGCACAAAAATGCCATGTGTAAGAAGTCTGCATTGGGTGCGCCACACCTGTGGCACCTATCATCTATTCTTAAGCCATATGTTTGCAACTGCACAGGTGTATAATACGGATCACTGACATAATATCGACGACACAAATATCGAGATACACAAATATCGAGTCAAAAATATCGATTGACAAAATATCGACTCCCTATCTTCAAACAGGTAAGTACCAAAATATCGACTCCAAAATATCGACTTACAAAAATATAGACTGTCAAAATATCGATTGTCTTAAAATTAAGTTAAAACTAATATAGTAATAAATATATTTACTATGAACTTAGAAATAATTAATAAAAACATGTAATTTTAATAAATAATTTATATAATTAAAAAAATTATATCACCAAAAATTACACACATATATATATTCACTGAAAAAACCATAGGTTATAGACCATATATAGTTAGGAATTAGCCTTTACAAAACCTTATTTTACTCACACAAAACCATTGAAATTCCATATATAGTTAGTTGCACTAACTATATATCGCGCACCCGCAATCCACTGCTGATGATGTCACATATTACATCATTCATGACATGGTCAGTGACATCACTGATGACATCACTGATGACATCTCAAATGACATCACTGATGACATGACTGATAACAACATCCAGTGATTTTTTGTTTCTGTAAAGTTTAAATATGTCTTACATATTGAAGAATGAGTGGATGTATAAGTGTCTGGACGAAGGATTTAGTAGGTGCATGACTAACTGTATGAGTGAGTGATTAAATGTGTCTCACTGAGTGCATGGGTTAGTGACTAAACTGTCTTAATTTGTGCATCATTATGTCTGTTGTTCTGTAAACTGCTGCATGTGTTGATCAGTAGCTGTATGAGTAACTATATGGGTTATTGATTGATTGCCCAAGTATTTGTATGGGAGACTGAGTGTGTGTGTGGCTGGCTGGGAGGTGTGTGACTCTGTGCAGATCAATGTGTACTTGTATCAATGATTGTATAAGAAGGTAAGTATGTGTTAGTATATGTTTGAAAATGTAAGGTGCTCTATGTTTAACTGTATAGACAAGAAAATGGAAGTGTCATTGATTCTTTACATGACTGACTAGGTGAGTGAGTAACTCCATGGATGAGTGGCAGACTGTGAGTGTCTGTATAGGTGTATGAGTGCATATGATAGTGTTGTAAAGATGAGTGATTGTATGTATGAATGATTGTATGGGTGAATGAGTGAAGGTGTGTGTAGACGTAGGAATCAGTGAGTGCGTATGTAGTAACTAGTATTGGTGTGTCAATGGTTTCAAAAATTATACTCTGTATTTAACACTGGGTGAAACAGAGGTTATAATAAAATGTGAGGAGATGCATTGTATTGTCACATGAATGATATCATCAGTGATGTGGTCATTGATGTCAAATGAGATGTCATCAGTGATGTCATTTGAGATGTCATCAGTGATGTCATCAGTGATGTCACTGACCATGTCATGAATGATGTAATATGTGACATCATCAGCAGTGGATTGCGGGTGCGCGATATATAGTTAGTGCAACTAACTATATATGGAATTTCAATGGTTTTGTGTGAGTAAAATAAGGTTTTGTAAATGCTAATTCCTAACTATATATGGTCTATAACCTATGGTTTTTTCAGTGAATTTTCAAGGTTTTGTAAATGCTAATTCCTAACTATATATGGTCTATAACCTATGGTTTTTTCAGTGAATTTCATTGGTTTTTTAACAGCTAATATCTGTAACTGTAAAATGTATTCTTCTTTAAATCCAAAAATATATTTTATATGTTTATTAATAACTTTTTTTTTTAATATTTTTTTTTCTTCGTTCCCGCTTCGCGAATCGGGAAGCTTCCCGTTAGCTGAACTTGATGCCGCGAAATAGACCGCGAGCCGGTAAACGTTTCTTTACCGCAACTGCCGCGTTAGAAAACAACATCGTGACGCCTCCCGTCCGCATGACGTTTCGCGTTGTCGCGTGATACGTCATATGATGTGCTACGTTAGCGAACTCGTACGCTTACCGAGTCGCAAAGCACAGGTTTCTGGAAGCAAACCGGGAGGCCCTGCAAAGCGCGTAACATAAACACAGCAGGTCATGTGACTTGGTAATAACACTTTTCATTGGTTCATTTCACTTTCGGTTTCCTAATGATGTAAGACTAGGTCATATGATCTAAAATGAACACTTTTCATTGGTTGAGAACTATTTTTTTTCCCAAATGGTGAA
Source organism: Lissotriton helveticus (assembly GCF_964261635.1). NCBI lineage: Eukaryota > Metazoa > Chordata > Amphibia > Caudata > Salamandridae > Lissotriton > Lissotriton helveticus. The sequence goes on along the minus strand of NC_136065.1, from coordinate 1,231,226,590 downwards.
AATCCCTCCTTCTTTCCTCACTCTGACTTTCATCATTGTGAGAGAAAGACCCTTTGTTACCAGTGAGCAATGGCTTCTTTACTAGCTTCAGCTGGTGCTTCCCCACCACCTCCACCACATCCAAGGAAGAGTGGACCACCTGCTAAAGTTATAATTCAGCAAGAAGAGGAAGAAGAGGAACAGGACGACCTAGATAATCTCCCTATTATGGCCAGAAGATCTGTTGTACCGGAAGTAACGGGACCAGAGGGCAGGGAGATGGTGCCAAATATACAAACGAGATTTCGTGAAGTAAAACAAGTCTGCGTACATTGCAGTGGATTCATTTGCTACGGAGAAAGTAGCATCACTCTGATCAACAGAGCTATTGACAATCATGCTCATGTTTGTCCGAAACTCCCCAAACAATAAACTCTTTTTTTTTGTTTTCTTGCTCCTGTTGAGCCCTTTACAATGAATCGTTTTCGTTGCCCCCTCCGAAAAAAAAACAAAAAAAATATAAAACTGTTCAGAAAAATTCAAAAAAAGTAAAAAAATGTTCAGAAAAATAATTAAAAAAATATAAAACAACAAAAACAATTTAAAAAAAAGTTCTTTTCAGAACTACCTCCCCGTTATTAAAAAATTGGTACAATATTTGCAACTGTGCCAACCTCTATTTCTCTTAGTTCGCTTCCCAGTTCGCTCCCCGGTACGCGAACCGGAAGCGAACCAAAACATTTTTTTTTAAAAAAAGAACAGTAAGTATAAGGGAAGGAAACAGACAGTTATGTTAAAAGAAAGACAGCTATAGGGGAGTAAACTAGAGATACTATTACCCGTAATCCACTGCTGATGATGTCACATATTACATCATTCATGACATGCTCAGTGACATCATCAGCAGAGGATTGCGGGTAACAGTATCCCTAGTTTATTCCCAATAGCTGTGTTTCTTTTAACATAACTGTCTGTTTCCTTCCCTTATACTTACTGTTCTTTTCAAAAAAAAATTTTAGATCAGTCAGAAACAGTGAAAGTAATGAAATATAAAAGACTACGTAGAATATGAGCACTGTATGCAACAACTTTGACACTTACAGAAGCCTCACCTTCTCCATGCCTCCTACACAGTTCTACATGTACATCATAAATGCAAACAGAACAGAATTAATTATACATGTTAAATGGTTTATTTTTGCTGTTCTCAGAATGTATCAAATTTCACTAAAACAGTGACTTGAAGGTATTCATCATATAACAGCGGGGAAAAAAATACACAATCAAAATGATTGTGTTTAAAAAACCCATACAACATTACAAATCAGAATTCAGAACTCCTTAAAGTTAACTTACTTTCCATGACGGCCAAGGATGTCCTATGAACAGCTTACACTCTGTTGTGCTGTTATTACTTTCAACCCGCCACTTTCTGAAAGAAAACCTCCATCGTTTTCAAAAACATGTTACATACAATAAATGACTTCTTGCTCTCTACCACAAGTTTCCACAAGGCCAAATCTTGTCAGAGCCATGTATAACTCTTGGATTTCTTGTTAGCCAATCCCGTCTTTTCGCATTTCCGCAACTTTCAGAATTAAAATGTTGAAGATCATTTACACAATCCTGGACTAGTAATATCTTCCCCTTCTTGCTCAATCATGTTCTACATTTCCTATCACACTGATACTGCTTACTATGAAGCAGACTTACACTACCTTTATGACTAGTACAATTATTTAATTCTCTACATCACTTTTAATCACAAAGCAATGTAAAACAGTAGACAGCATTGCAGACTTACATTCCCTCTACTCCATGTTTTGATTGGCTGCTTCAATTAGCTTATAAAAAGAAATAGTTTTTCTGAACTCATTCAAAGTGCACGTATTTCTCAATAACGTCCAGTGTTATGGTAAAAAGTTATGTCTCTGTACTACACTTATCCTCAAGGCCAAATAGTGTAGGAGCCATGAGAACTTCTTGAAATTCCTCAGAGCACATCCTGAGATTCTTTCCCTAAAATTTTGGTTTTAAAAACACCAGGTAAGAGTTTTTAAGGTCATATGGCAATTTTTTTTTGAAAATTAAAACAGAATCATTGCAGAATGACCAGCCATTTCTACACTTTAAATAAGCTGTATAATGTCCTGATGTTATTGAAGGACCATCATGATATATAATTGCTACAGTTACAAAAGTCCTTCCTGATATTGACAACTGTGAAGCCACAAAATTTTTAATTAAAGTTGTCAATTTTGTTCCATCAGGCCTACATCGTTGGAACATTAAAATGACATACTGGCCATATGTTCGTATAAATAATGTGGACATCATTTCAGATTTACATTGCCTACACTCCATATTGTGATCAGCTGCTTTTACTAGCTTATTAAAAGAGACTGATTTACTGTCTGGCAAAGTTAAATATATAAATCTTTCTGAGTCTACACTAGTACTACTTGATACCCTACAGTTCTCGCAGTCATGCTGCCATTGATAAGAAAGCCCAAACAGGTGATCTACATCTACACCTTCAGCATGCAATACATCAAGCATATACATTAAAAACTCCTGACAATCTTGCTGACTATTTTGAGAGAATTGTGTTTGGCCTGAACATCTGTCTAACAGATTTCGAATTTCAGACACACTTTCTATGTTTGTTCTATCAGTGCTACATTTCTCTAACACAGAATTTAACAAACTGCAAAATCTTTGATCAGAATTGACCACAATCTCTTCTTTTACATTTTGTAGAGAAAACAAAACATTAACCACTACATTAGCATAGCAGTTGACACCAGAACTGTTTTCAAATTGAAAACCAACAACATCTTCAACAGAATCCTTTTTGTTTCTGCTTATAATTTCAGGTTCATCGACTTTTCGTCTTTTTGCTACAACCTCCCCAGTATTGGTCACATTTCTTCGTTTCCGGCCTACCACACGTTTCTCAAACAAAGGATACTGAGGCAAATGTGGCGCATACTCTCTTCTCAACCTATTGTATTCCTTAACACAATCTAGATCCGCACAAATGTTTGTGACATCACACTCAATCAAGTACAATCCCGATAAAGTCCTAACTCGTGACAATGCCACATATGCCATACCCTCCTTGAACACAGAACTGCCAATATTCACCAATGCACAGTCTACACTTAAACCTTGCGATTTATGGATTGTCACCGCATATGCCAAGCAAACAGGAAACTGCTTACGACGAACATATAAGTCTTTTACAAGCAAAAATCTAGCAGAACAACGAGCAATTAGCTGTACTTCCTCAATGCCATCAAATTTAATTTTTAAAAATTCAATTCCATCTCTATTTCTGTATTTCACAAAATCAACAACATTACCCATTGATCCATTTACCAGACCTCTTTCAACATGTAAATTCCTTCTTAAAATTATACGGCAGTTCAAGCACACATTCAGAGTCTTTTCAAAACCCGCAGTTTTAGATATACTCTTCTCTAATGAATCCAATTTTGTTTTCAGATTCTCAGACAAAATAATTGTTGATCCCATATGCTCTACTCTGTCAATAGCTTCCAATTTCACAATCTCTTGCTTTTCTAAATGCAACATTTTGTTGTTGAATTTGGCACATTCTGCAAGAGTTGGCATCAAACATATTCCAGATTTTTTCTCAGTAACTTTCTGAAAAATATTCTCAGGCACAACATCTTCGTCTGGATATAAATTTGTCAGTAATCGTGCATGTAAAGCTTCTTTCCCATGCTCGGTCACTTTTCCAATTCTAACATCTTGTAGAATAGTCTTGTAAACTTCATCCTTTGCCTGACGCATATTTTCATGCAGTTCAGCATAATTGAAGTTTAACCATATATTGACGTTGCCAATACTCCCTAAGCACTTCCTGGTATCTTCATGCGTGAGCATTTTGAACACAGGTTGCCCTTTCACTGGTGTCAGCTGCAGAAGATCTCCGAAAACAATGATGTGTTTGCCACCAAATAACACATCATACTCTGTTTTGAGAACTTCTTGCATTCTCAAATGCACAAAGGCAAGCATGACATTGGAAACCATGCTTACTTCGTCAATGATAAGAAGTTTCATTTTCCTCAAGACTCTTGAAACTTCAAAACAAGCATCTCCAGATAGCTTGTGATATTCTAATTTGTTGTCATGCTCCACTGGCAGCATCAGTAAACGATGTAAAGTAATCCCTTTAATGTTATGTGCTGCCAGTCCAGTTGGAGCGGTGACAACACAAGACAGCGATGACTCTGTCCTTTCCTGCAAATAACATGAAATTGCTTTAATAAGGAAACTTTTTCCAGTTCCCGCTTCTCCACTCACGTACAGTCGAACAGGCTTCAACGACGTACATGAGCACTCTTTCTTGTCATGACTTAATCCATGATCAATTTGCATAGTAAGTTCGTCATATATTTTCCTCTGCTCAACGTTGAGTTGTCTTTCCAACTCTTCTAAGTTAACCGCATCCTCCTGAGCATGTGCCATGGCTCTTTCCACTTCATTCATAGCAGTGGCAGCTTCATTTTCGATAAGAGGTCCTCCTAGTGGATCCTGACTCAATGAAGCAGAACTCTGACTGTCCTGAGAACTGTCTCTGGCAATCTCGGCTGCAATCGTTGCTTCCTGCTCAATTTCCACATTCAACATTTCTACATATTTGGGAAAAGCAGGACATTCTATGGTCTCCTTGGCAGCATTGAATGAGTCTTCGTAACAAAGGAAATCTCCAAGCAGTTCCTCTTCTGCACGCCAAGGCTTAAAAAGTTGCAAAAGTGCTAAATAGAAAAACTCCTTTTTTTCAGGAGATTCGCCACTCAATTTTCGATGGTTTATCAAGTGGCATTTTCTTTGCTTGACCAGACATCGCTCACTTCCTATTACAGCATACACTCCTTTCTCAGTATCTTCTTTGATGTTCCTCTTGAATATGTAATTTTGCAGAACCTCATACAGACAAACATTCTCGAGGTGACTGCTTCGATTTGGATAATATGTATCCAACATGTTGCTCTTCAAAATGTCGGTACTGTTTGGCTCCTTTTCCGCCAAATACTCAATTTCCCGCACAGGTTTCAGAACTCGATTACGCGTTGCAGCAAGACCAACACTCGCCCAAACGATACTCCTGGACTTGGCATAGAGACTTGCTGAAGACAACCGGTCAGAACATTCGTAAGCTCCGATTTCTCGATGCGACAACATCTTCAGACTGAAACTGTACAACTTCTTGCTGAGGCTCTTTTCATGGGAAATGTCCTCCCACATATCCTTCAATTCTGTCTTCTCTTTTTTGGTGATGTAAGATGTCACATACCGAGCCACAGCCATACAGTTATCAGCCACAAACTGTATATCCATGTTAGCATTCCACATGGACAAAATCACCGGGTTGTAGTCGTTGATGTACTTAGACTCTTCGTTCCTCTTCAAATTGTATGTGTTTTTAGGTGATTTCTTCATCACATTATGTCGCAGCGAAGACATCAAACTGTTCACTCTTCCTTTAGAAATCACCGATCGTGGAAAGCCGAAACGACATTTGGTGTAGAACTTGTCTTTGTTCCGGAATTTACGACGACAGTACTTTCCACATCGATGGCTTTGGAAACGTAGAACTTTTTCTCTTAGGCTTTTTTTCTCCTTTGCGTTTGGAACAGCACACGTAGAATACTGTTCTATGAAACTCATCACTGAGTCGTCTGCATCCGTTCCAAATTTAGGTGCATCCTTGATCCACAGCAACATATGTATATGAGGAGCACCTCTTGCTTGGTACTCCTTCCTCCAGAAGAAATCCAACACCTCTCCAAGAGGTGGATTCTTCTTATTCATGATGAAAGACATCATACCTTCAAATCTATGATTGAAGTACCTACATACATTGACTGGATCCAAATAGCACAGTTCTCCGGGTGTCTTGAATTCGATGTTTTCTACGTTAGCATTTGCCTCTCGTAGAAATTCAAGTAAGTCTTCCCAGCCATACTCAGCACAGCTCAAAGTGAGGAACCATGTGGGAGTTCCTAAGTTCCTCAGCATACATTTTAAATCACCATGACGACGGTACCAGTACTCATTAGTACCACGCTGACACGCCATGAGATTAATCAGGTGAGAATCCAAAATACTGTCTTGGACATTGACTTTATCCATAAAGTCACTTGCCGAGATGTTTTGCATGTGTATACCACTTTTCAAGATGTGGTTCACTGCATATGACAGTCCAGACAGATCGCTTTCAAACAGGAGATTAAACAAATAAGGAATGCATTGTCGAAACCTAGGATCTCCTGCATACAATCGCAAAGTCCGGTATTCAGAAGCAGGAATTTGATGAAGTCGCTCATCATATCTTCCTCCCTGACCTGTTGGAAAAAGCTGTGGGAAACACCGAGCTTCCAAACTTTCCTCCCAAACACTAATGGGACTCCCTTTCGCTTGTTTCATTTGAAACAACTCAATAGCATTCCCCATGACTTCCTTGGAATGCAAAGGATGAACACTATAATGTTCATATATTTCTTCACTAGTACAGGGTTCTACTTTCTCAATTTGACCAGCACACAAATCGCTATCCTCTTCCTCACTTACTTCCTCTTCTGCAACATATACATTTTTATAGTATTTATTATATTTTTTCAAATACAATGTTGCCCTTTTGACTTTCCTAACATCTACTAAATCTTGCCATATTTTCTTATTCTTTGTCGGAACCCCATTAACTAAGATAACAAGAGGTTCCTCTTCCACTTTTTCTACTCCAATTGTGTTAATGTTTTTCTTCAAATCTAGAGGCAAATAAACAACTCTTCCCTTTAATCCTCTCTGTAAATCTGATGGAGGCAATTTCCCTGTCTTTGGCTCCATTCTTACAATAGCCTGAAAGGGATGGATACTTTGAATCAAAATAGATTCATAAGTATTTAAATCCTTCAATTCAGAAGGAATCTCAACCAATTCCAGATTATTATGAACTGCTCTAGCAGGCATCTGGTTTTGATTTAATTTGTTACAACAATAAGTACACACACGTTGATCCAATCCCAAATCAAAACAATTTTCTACCATCAAGTATGTTGTAAAATTCTTCCATTCACTATTATTTTCCCTTTCACTTTTTCCATATAAATCCACTAACTTAGTCTGATTCTTATAATAAGTGCGTCGACAACACACACAAGTGAAATTTGGCCTCTCACTTGATTTCACCTCAAACGTCGCAATTTCCCTCTGGAAATTATCTGTACTGGAAACCTGTACACTATCTTCCACATTACTCTCTTCTTCTTGGTCAATTTCAACATTCTCCTCTTTACTTCCAAAGTAACAAAACTCAATTTCTTCACATATATTCTTCACATCTATTTCAGAACCATGCAAAAGAGCAGCGCATAATTGTTTAAGCATAATTGCTGGACTCTTAGCATAATACAACATTCTAACTAATTTCCTCACTTTATTATGATGCACTGCTAGCATCCTGAAATGATGAAAAACACTCTGGCATACTCTCCTGGAAAGACAAGCCAGTGAATGACCATGCAAACCTATCACTTCTCTCACTCTGCAAGGATCTAATTCTTGCAACAACTTCATTTTCTGCTTCAAACTTTTCTTACTAAATGACCGTATAAAATCACAAAGCAAATTGATGGAATCCTGTCGTACACTGCAAATACTACTACACTTCCAGGTGTACACAGGACCCTTAGGACGTCTCCCTAAAACCTCATTACCTAACACCTCTTCTATCTCTGTTCTCACAAGTTTTTCTTTTTCAACTGGACAACCATCTTTCACTTCATAAGCTCGACCACTGGTGTCAACTGCATGCACCAAATCATTATCCTGGAAATAACTCTCCTCATTAAAAAATGCCTCAGAGCTTGAACTATGCATCCATTCTCCAGAAAAAACTTCACAAAAATTACTACGATTAACTATTCTCTTCCATCTACTATTTCTTTTGAAATCATAAATTACCTTGTTTAGCTTCCTAATTCTATTGATTGTCAAAATAAATAACTTACGTTTAATTTCAAATGCCTGATCAATAACTTTCTCAACTATTTTTTTTCTCTTATAAAAAACCACTTTCTGCTGACCTTTCTTAATATTTTTTAACAAATTCCCAATTATCCTGTTGCGGAACATTCGTTTACGAATATCCCTAAACTGTTGTTTCCTTCTACTTTCATGCATAGAGTTATCTCTTACTCTAGCAGTAACATTTCTCATTGGCCTTTCCTTACCATTTGAATTCTTTCTCCTTTTCTGGACTGAAACATTTTCTGTAGTAATATTTTTTTTACTACACATATTTCTTATGACTCTTACCCGGTGCTTTCTTGGTGACTTGACAAATCTTTTTGTTAGAGGACTGCTGCATTATTCCATGGTCCTGCTGTCTTTGACGTTTTGCAGCCTTTCTTACTCTTTCTTTGCTAGGCATCCTAAAATCTTGAAATAATCTGCAGTTGAATCTGTGGTAAAATATAATAAAAAATGTTATTAACCACTATTACCCAACAGTAAATTAATAACAGTCATCAAAAACTTAACACACTACTTAAGTATATAATATACTGAAGCCTATCTCCAATTTTTCACTGAACAGGACTCATCTCTTCTTAACCTTGGATAAACCTCACCTACTCTGTGTCCCCTGCACATAATTAAATGTAAAGAGGCAGATTTATATTAACTAGCACATCCCCAGGGATGCACCAGTTAACGTGCACCGCTGCTCTGCCACCCACGGTGTGCCGCATTTACAATCAGATAGGACAAAGCTACATCAAAACCCTGCGCCTGCTTGAAGCAGGCATAGATCTTGACGCAGGTAGGCTGAAAGCTAAAGCAACAACTAAGTGTCGTGTGCAGAAGTTACAAAAAAGGAAAAATGGCGTTTAAACCAGTAATGAGACCATGCTAACGTAATACAAAGTAAAAATATCCAGGATCTACATCAGTTTGGGGTTCACGAACCTGGCAGGTACAAGGCACTGAGGCTTTCCACCGTGCATGTCTCATCCCAAAACATATGTTGTTTGTGAATGAAACAATTTCCCAGACCAAATGCTTTGGATTGGCTACTTCTAAAAAATTAAACACCCCTACTATCCCGGAGTTAGAGGAATATGATGGTTGGAGTAATTTTACTCGTTGTCTATTAAAGATTTACAGGCCCTACTCCGTAATTCTTCCTTTAACATTTCCAGTATAAATCCAAAAGGTTGACTGCTTTGGCAACGTGCCTTATCCACGGTTTAATAACGCTGCCTTTTGCTTTATATAAGTTTTCAAATTGTATGAAATATATACCAATAGGTCGTTATTAACCTTTAGGTAGTGGTTTTCTTCATGAAGTCTGGTCGCTTCCATACACATACAGATTTTCAAAGATGATCAAGAACTTTATCTGAATGGAGAGGAATGCACTGAGACGCCAGATCATTCACTAATGTGTAGGCACATACAGTTACACGGTTCATGCAACAAACACCGACCAAATATGGCTTGCGTGTTGCAAGGCACACCAGTTCCTGCTATCATCCCCACGTTCAAGTTCTTAGAAAATGGTAGTTATTTGATGCTCAATAATGAAGATTGTTCTGGGTTAATTAAAAGTATTCATTTTATCGTAACAGTAAATGAACGGGTTATTTGCTGCAGAAATGTTCTATTTCCTCCCACACATGAACATAGGGAGTTTTCAATCTGGCCACAAATACCAACCTTGGGAGCACATTTCAACGGCATGGCAAGAATAAGAGCTATTTTGTCTCAGAGAGAGGTGGCCTTGAGTTCGGCCCGTGAAACTTTCGTGCTTCACACAGCGAACACCCGTACAGAGGTGCAGACCCTTTTAAATACAGATTCGCCTTTCCATTTCAGCAAGATGGTTCGGACTATCTCTAACGCGTCCTCCACAAAGGGCCTGGCGCACTTTTTTAAAGTTGTTACCAGTGGTCTCGTGACTTCATTTGAGAAAATCTTTGGAGTCATCCCTGCTTTCTTACATTCTATTTTTTCCACTCTGCTTCGTGGATTCCCATTTTTACTTGCATTACCAGCGGACGCTCTTGTGCTTTTTTACATTTTTAAATATGGATGTCCCTCCTGTGCAAGCTCCCGCCCTGCAGCTGCTGACACTGTTCCGCAATCGCATGCTAGAATATTATGGCACAATGCCGTTGGCGATATTAAGCACGGCATATGGATTATCTTTTCTATGCTGATGTGATTCCTTCAAATCTAAGACACTAAAGTATCGGCACGCCCTAAACCAACACAAAGAGACCTTCTTAGCAAATAATATATTATGTGTATTAGGGAGGGTGAGATATAAGCAGCCGCGGGCCGTGGAGGGAGTTACGGTGGGGCAGGGATGCGGGGAGGGGGAGGGGCAGGGTGGAGCCCTCTCCACCCTGCCCCTCCCCCTCCCCGCCTCCCTGCCCCACCGTAACTCCCTCCACGGCCCGCGGCTGCTTATAAGTGTTGCTAACTCTTATTCATTTACAGCATGTTAACATACTGTCACCATTCGCTTTTTATGTACTATTGACTATGCTGGTAATTTTGCTACTGATAATATGTGTACTTGTATAATCTAAGATACTACGCCTGAGAAGACGGCATTAGTAAATAAACATTTCAAATACACATGTGTTCTTCTTAACTCCATGTTCTCGTTTCTAAGAAATATATAACGACCGACTGTTCATGAGTTCCACGTATCCTGAGGTACTATAAGTTCATATTCTGGATTGTCTAAACATTGAGAGTTTGTTATATCCAATGTGACACTGTACCTAGCTTGCTAAGGGGTTTTGATTACTAAGGTGAGTTTTGGGACACCCTAATTCGCCGAGGTTCCAATCCTCTGTCCACAGTTCTGTGTCAGAACAGAAACCCTGCGACAGGGGCACCCCTCAACCTTACTGGAGCTTCATCACACTTGCGATACAACTCCAGCAATGCGCCAACTTTACGGCACAAATACGTCACGCATCTGTGCTGTTTTTGCCCCATGATGCGCCGCATTGTAAATGCAGCACACCATAGGTGACGGAACAGCGGCACAGAATGACTAACACATCCCTGGTGATGCGCCAGTCATCATAAATCTATCCCTATGCTTCTTATCTTGTTAGAGATAAACCGCCATATGTATCATCAAAGTTTTTTGCATTTCCTAAATAGCGAACTTTAAGGAATAAATAGCGATTCTTTACCATTCCTAGTTTGCGATGACCTATTTGCTAATTACAAATTACCCATTCATTTCCATGCAGCAGGAGGCCCATAGGAATGAAGGTGCAATTTGCGATTAGCAATTACCTCATCGCAAATTACGAATTTTTCCGACGGTGCAGGGGTGTCTCAAGAACACCCTGCTGCACCCCTGAAAAAGAAATTTGGGGTCATATGGCGCACATAAATTTTGAAAACATTCCTTTACCTCAAAAACGATTTTCAACTCATAATTTAAAAACACTGCACATGGGGAAATGACTTAAAATGTCCTTAAGACACATAAAAGCATTTTTTGATTGCCTTTGCAGCATGTTTCAGTCACCTTTAACATGCCTATGTAACGGAAACATTCAAAATCTAAATTTGCCATGCACAGGTGGGAGCATATTTACAAGCAATTTGCTCCACAGACAAACTTCTTACATTGAAATGGGAAAAATAACATCAGAGACTCTCAATTACCTTATAAAGAAGCAGACACCATTATGTCCTTCTCATCAATATTAAAACCATTGCTTTTTCTCAAAAACGATTTACAAGTCATAATTTGAAAACACTCCACAGCTCCTATGCACATAAAAGCCCTGTCAGTACTAATACTTCACATTTTCTCCAATTACAATTTCTCAAAGAAACAAAATCTATTTGTGAAACACTTGAGACAAAGCAACATTTGAAAAACACAACTTTCTTCATAATTTTCTCCTTAAAGCACACTATTTTCTATCTAAATTAAAGAAATCTTTTCTCACCTTAGCAAATACTTTGAGTTTCAAAACAGTCTCAGAAACACACCAATTTGTCTTCAGCAGAGCAAAAGGTATGCACTCCAGAGTCTGCAGCTATCAAAAGCACAGAAATGCTGTAATTCCTCACACATATCTCTCATGTCACCCAATCAAAACTCTTCCCTCACTTTTTTTCAAAGCAAAACCCTTCCCCCCTCTGCCCCCTCTCTGCTTTTTCTGCATAGCAACCACCTCTTGCAAGACCTCTCACACAACAATGTTGCAATTGAACTCTGAACTCTCAGTGCACCTGCATATCCAGAGCATTCTTTCATTTAATGATTTTTTCTTCGCCACTCAAAATACATCTTTCAACGAACTCATCCATGCACACTAACTTTCTGTTTTCAGCAATCAAAATCCACCAATCACTCTTACTGCTTCATTAACACAGAAACTCCTCAGTTTTTTTCATTTTACACTCTCATTTTTTCAACTGCCATTACATTGCCACACTTCATCTGACTGCAGCAGAACCTTCTCTCACCATGTTTTCTGTCTGGATTGTTGGACATAGTTACATCTATTGGGCTCAAAGGTACGCTGAAAACAGGAATTTACCTAACCTCAATTTACAAGATGTGGAAATTAAGTGGTTTGGCCACAGAGGATTAAAATGTCACCAATTGATACCATTGGTGAAAACCTTTATGCATTTGCCAAAACCTGACCTGTTAATTGTGCACTGTGGAGGTAATGATTTGGGCACTTTGACTGGGGTAGGTCTGGAAATGCTTTTAAAGGACACCTTTGAGCAATTGATGGCACTTTTTCCTCAGACTGCCTTGGTATATTCAAATATATGCCAAAGACAGAAATGGAGGTGGTCGAACCAATTTTGTCCACAAATTGAGAAATCGAGGAAGCATGTAAACAAATCTGTTTCAGCTTACATGAGAGACCATGGAATGGGCTCCCTGTACAACAATAACTTGCGTTACTACATGCAAGATATCTACAGAGGAGATGGAGTTCACTTCTCAGATGAGGGCAACAGAGTTTTCACTCTGAATTTAAGAATGTGCATTGGTACCTACTTATAAGTACCTAAATGTACCATAAACCCAAAAGCTCTTCTCAGAGCTACCCTACATCTGATCACTCACAATTATTATTTTACTCTAACTTTTTTCACTAATTTTCAAGAAAGTACGCTCCCCAGAACGCTTCCCGGTCCGCGAACCGGGCGCACTCCACGCAAAAAAACAAAAAAAACGGTATATTTTTTTTTGCCCTGTGAGACCCTTTCAAAGCCTCCACATCAAACCTAGGGGGTCAGGGACGATCTACTATGCCCCCTTATGGTCATTTGCCCCTTCGCTTTGGCCTCCTCTTGTCTCTCGATCCTACCGAGAGACAAGATGGCGGCCGCTACGGACTGTTTGGAATGTTTACAGACGCCGAAAAACCAATCAGCTTCGCAAACCTCCGTAACGCGAAAAGTACGCGAAGCGGAGCGCTGTTACAGATATATATCTTTTTTTGAACGTTAATTTCTCAAAATCCACTGGAGCACATATATTGAGACCTAGCAAAGGCACATCGGGCTACCAGTCCCTACAATTTTGCCAAGTTTCGTGCAAATCCATTCAGCCGTTCGATTATTATTATTTTTTTTTTTTTTGCCCCGCGGGGCCCTTTTAAAACCTCCACATCAAACGTAGGGGGTCAGCGAGGATCTACTATTCCTCCTTATGGTCATTTGTAAGCATGGGCGGATTTTGCGGATCCACGATTCGCGGATTCAGCGGATTCACGGATCGTGGATCCGCAAAATCCGCGGATTCAGCGGATTTGCGGATTTGGGGGCGGGGCTTCCTCGAGCGTGTGGGCGGGCCAAACGGACGGGGCTTCCACGCAAGCGCACATGCCTCTTGTGTGTCTAAAAGGTCAGAGACCGATCAGAGCAGCAGATTAAGAGACAGAAGCCCCTGGTCACAGGAACAGCACGGGGGTTGCGCTCGTAAAAGTCAAAGATGCCCAGCCTCCCAACGCTCACGGTTTTTTTTGGGCTGCTGAATGAGTCACTGCATTTGCGCTTCAACTAGTTCCAGCGACCAAGTGTGTGTCACTATGCAATCGCGCCGAAGTGCGCAGGGGTCCCTTGAGTGAAATGTCCATCATAGTGGGTAAATGGCGGGAAGACGGTGCACACCTCGAGTGTGTGGGCGGGGCCAAACGGACGGGGCGTCCATGCGAGCATGCCTCTTGTGTGTATAAAAGGTCAGAGACCGATCAGAGCAGCAGATTAATTTTTGGGCTGATGAATGAGTCACTGAATTTAAGCTTCAACTAGGGCACATGCTTTATTGATATTTGCAAGTGTTTCCTGTTGAGGTTTATTTTTTTGTGCCAGGACCGTCGTGCCCGAATGAACCCTGCCCTTCATATTTATTCAAGAAGACACCACTGTTGAAGTAATTTACGATGGCGCCGGCAAGCTGCCAGCGCCATCCTGCAAAAGTTACTTAATTAGCTTCAACAGGAAGCTCCAACTGCTAAAATAAAGCAGGCGCTCGAGCCCCTGCTGTATCTTATCTGTTAGAGCTTCCTGTTGAAGCTAATTAAGTAACTATTGCAGGATGGGCGCTGGCAGCTTGCCGGCGCCATCGTTAATTAGGCGCGCTTGAACTTTTGACCGCAAAATCCGCTCCGATCGCGGATTGCGGATTTTCGGCAAATCCGCGAGAGTTCGCGGATCGCGGATTTGCCGAAAATCCGCAAAATCCGCGATCGGAGCGGATTTTGCGCTCATGCTTAGTCATTTGCCCCTTCGCTTTGGCCTCCTCTTGTCTCTCGATCCTACCGAGAGACAAGATGGCGGCCGCTACGGACTGTTTGGAATGTTGACAGACGCCGGAGAACCAATCAGCTTCGCTTCACAAAGCTCCGTTGCGCGAAAAGTACGCGTCCTGGGACGCTGCCCGGTCCGCTGTTACAGATATATATCTTTTTTTAAACGTTAATTTCTCAAAATCCACTGGAGCACATATATTGAGACCTACAAAAGGCACATCGGGCTACCAGTCCCTACAATTTTGCCAAGTTTCGTGCAAATCCATTCAGCCGTTCGGGCTAAAAGTGAGGCCAACCGCCCTATGGAAATTAACATGGGAAAAACGCGTTTTGGGACCCCCCTTTTTTCTCGGCCCCCCCCTTGACGAACCCCCCCAAAATTTTCAGGGGCTGCTCAGAAACAAAATGTGCCATTTTCCTGAAAATTTCAGCCAATTCCGTCCACAAACGCCAAAGTTATTAGACATAGAATTTTCAAAAATCCCATAGAGAAAAAATCCTAACTA
This sequence comes from Lissotriton helveticus, assembly GCF_964261635.1. Lineage (NCBI taxonomy): Eukaryota > Metazoa > Chordata > Amphibia > Caudata > Salamandridae > Lissotriton > Lissotriton helveticus. The sequence continues at coordinate 1,231,211,247 of NC_136065.1, read as the reverse complement.
TATATACCTACTGGCGACCGCCAGTAGGTAATATATATATATATATATATATATATATATATATATATATATATATATATATATATATATATATATATATATATATATATATAAACATATTATTAAATAAACATATATAACATTTTAGAAAATGTTTAAAATTTATTGTTACAACTATAGTGAGTTCAACATTAGCAAAAGTGTTGGATAGCGTAGAGGTAAAATTTACTATTCCCACTCCAGTGGGTGCAACAGTAGGGAAAGCGCTGGATAGCGTAGGGGTTAAAATTACTATTCCCACTCCAGGGATGTATGACGTTACAACGCATACTTTTACAACGCCTACCATTACAACAAAACTTTTACAACGCAAAAACTTTTACAACGCATACATTTACAACGCAAGATTTTACAACGCATATACCTTTACAACGCATACCATTACAACGTAAGTATTGGTAAGTATATAATAATTTTTTGAATATAAATTAATAAAAAATATTATAATATAATTTAATTTTATTTAATTTTATTAAATAAATTTAATTTAAATGTAATTTTACTTTATTTTTACAAAGTACCCCTGTACCCCAAAAACCCAAAACTGACCCTGAACCCTAAAAATACCCCTTTACCCATAAACTGAAAACTGACCCTGACCCCTAAAAATACCCCTTTACCCGAAAACTGACCCTGAACCCTAAAAATACCCCTTTACCCCAAAAACTGAAAACTGACCCTGAACCCTAAAAATACCCCTTTACCCAAAAACTGAAAACTGACCCTGAACCCTAAAAATACCCCTTTACCCCAAAAACTGAAAACTGACCCTGAACCCTAAAAATACCCCTTTACCCAAAAACTGAAAACTGACCCTGAACCCTAAAAATACCCCTTTACCCCAAAAACTGAAAACTGACCCTGAACCCTAAAAATACCCCTTTACCCCAAAAACTGAAAACTGACCCTGAACCCTAAAAATACCCCTTTACCCCAAAAACTGAAAACTGACCCTGAACCCTAAAAATACCCCTTTACCCAAAAACTGAAAACTGACCCTGAACCCTAAAATACCCCTTTACCCCAAAAACTGAAAACTGACCCTGAACCCTAAAAATACCCCTTTACCCCAAAAACTGAAAACTGACCCTGATCCCTAAAAATACCCCTTTACCCCAAAAACTGAAAACTGACCCTGAACCCTAAAAATGCCCCTTTACCCAAAAACTGAAAACTGACCCTGAACCCTAAAAATACCCCTTTACCCAAAAACTGAAAACTGACCTTGAACCCTAAAAATACCCCTTTACCCCAGAAACTGAAAACTGACCCTGAACCCTAAAAATACACCTTTACCCAAAAACTGAAAACTGACCCTGAACCCTAAAAATACCCCTTTACCCAAAATCCCAAACATATAACCTTTTAAAAATAATTATATACTTACTAATACTTACATTGTAATGGTATGCGTTGTAAAGGTATCTGCGTTTTAAAAACATGCTTTGTAAATGTATGCGTTGTAAAAGTTTTTGCGATTTAAAAGTTTTGTTGTAATGGTAGTGCATAGTAAAAGTAGCGTTGTAAACGTTGCATACCCACTCCAGTGGGTGCAACAGTAGGGAAAGTGTTGGATAGCATAGGGGTTAAAATTACTATTCCAACTTCAGAGAGTGCAATAGTAGGGAAAGTAAATACTTCACAAATAGATATAAATAACATAAATAGTAATACCAATTACAAATAATTAAAATATTAAAAAAGTGTATAAAAATAATAAAATATTTATTTATAAATACAAAATAAAATAATGTAATTATAAAAATTGCCTACTCATACTAATTAATTACCTATTAACAATAAATTAATTTACAATTTAAAAATTAATAAATTAATTTTAATTACCAATTATATTTTAATAAATTACCTATTAAAAATTTATAAACAATTAATTCAAAATACATACCAAAAATTTAAATGACATATTTAATTAATGAGAATTAAATTATTTCCCACCCTATTCCCCTATAAACCCACAACCCGCTACAGAAATTAAATGAATGAAATTAACATATTTATCAATTAATCAATTAAAATTATTTACCAATCATATTTTTATCAATTACCAATTATTATTTAATTAACAATGTATTCCAAATAAATAAGAATAAATAAATTAACTTATTTAATTAATTATAATTAAATAACTTCCCACCCTATTCCCCTATAAACCCACAACCCGCTACAGAAAATAAATTACTAAAATTAAAATATTTATCAATTAATCGATTATAATTAATTACCAATTATATTTTAATTAATTACCAATTAATAATTAATTAACAATTAATTCTAAATAAATATCAATAAATAAATTAACATATTTAATAAATTATAATTAAATTACTTCCCACCCTATTCCCCTATAAACCCACAACCCGCTACAGAAAATAAATTACTAAAATTAAAATATTTATCAATTAATCAATTATAATTAATTACCAATTATATTTTAATTAATTACCAATTAATAATTAATTAACAATTAATTCTAAATAAATATCAATACATAAATTAACATAGTTAATTAATTATAATTAAATTACTTCCCACCCTATTCCCCTATAAACCCACAACCCGCTACAGAAAATAAATTACTAAAATTAAAATATTTATCAATTAATCAATTATAATTAATTACTAATTATATTTTAATTAATTACCAATTAATAATTAATTAACAATTAATTCTAAATAAATATCAATAAATAAATTAACATATTTAATTAATTAGAATTAAATTACTTCCCACCCTATTCCCCTATAAACCCACAACCCGCTACAGAGTTATATTACACAAAAAATAAAAATTATTATTAACTTACCTTAAATTCGATATTTTTGTTGTCTATATTATGTCTAGTCGAAATTATGTCCGTTCTATATTTTTGAGTCGATATTATGTCCATTCTATTCGATATTAATTTTCTCTAGTCGATATTTTTGTTGTCTATATTATGTCTAGTCGATATTATGTCCATTCTATATTTTTGAGTCGATATTCTGTCCAGTCGAAATAAAAGACTCGATATTATGACTGCACACCGTATAATACACCTGGGGGTCGATTCCGATCCGGTAAAATAATCCGGCGTACGAATCGTATCCGGAGCCGTTTCCGTACGACTCGTACAGACGCCATACGACCGGACGATTCCGATCCCGATCGGCCGACCCGTACGCGATTCGTACGGTACACGCCGATTCGTACGGAAAAGCGCACGATCACCTACACACCGTACGGCGCGTACCCCCCATGATCGCAGGGGTACGCGGCATACCCCTGTGGTCATGCGGGGTACGTGCCGTACACCCAGCGTACATGGGGTACGTGCCGTACACCCACTGTACATGGGGTACGGTGAATACCCCATGTACGCTGGGTGTACGGCACGTACCCCGCATGACCACAGGGGTACGCCGCGTACCCCTGCGATCATGGGGGGTACGTGCCGTACCCGGGGGGGGGCGTTCCTTACCTGTTTTGGCGCGAACTCTGCGTTTACGACTGTTTTCGGCTCCCGTAGGAAAAGGGTCGTACGGCGTGTACCCGGCACGAATCGTACTTGCTGGGTCGTAAAAACGTGCCGCGATGTCGCGTACAGCGGGTTCCGAGTGAGATTCGTATGGAGATTTGAGTCGTACGGAGTCCTGTACGACTCGTACGGAGTTCGGCACCTAGTACGGATCGTACTTCATCGTACGTACGGGACGTCTACGGATACGATTCGTACGGGGAAAAAACTCTCCGTACGACCATTCGGAGCGCATTTTACCGGATCGGAATCGACACCCTGATGTATAAACTCAAATTGTATAATTCGTAAGGTGCAATTGGTTGTGAGCATTTGCAACAGTATACAGCTATTGTCCCAGTCTTCCTTGGTGATGGTATCACCAACTGTTGCCTCCCATCTCACCAGGGGCTTATCTAGCATATGGAACTGTTCAAGTTGCGCCGCAATGTACAAATGTGTAACTAGGCGTTGACTCGATGACGATGTTAATAGAACCTGCAGTGCATTATGTATTGGCGGTTCATCTGGGAATGTTGGATATAAATCTTTCGCCGCTAGCCGCAGGCGTTAATACGCAAATATTTTTAAAGGGGTGCGATGTGTACTAAGGGATGCTGCAGTTTGCACGATAAACTGTCCATATGGGAATATATCCCCCATAGTACGGAGGCCCGTCTCTTCCAGAAGATTCATCATGTTTCTTTCTTGTGTCACCTTGATTTGTGGGTGATGATTCATAGGTGTGCATGCTTCGCTATCATTTGCCACGCTCTCGAGGTACAGGCAGCTGGTTGTATGTTAGCACTCGGAGCACTCTGTCTCGGTGTTGATATAAAAGTGATCAGAGGTGTAGGCTCTATGCTCTCATACTCCACTGCTATATGCCGTATGTGTCCATGTGGGTGCAGCAAATAGTGGGCGTGTTGTGCCTGTGTGCAGTAATAGTATAATTGTAAATCAGGCGCCCCAAAGCCCCCCTGAATGTATGGTTTGGTCAATTCCCTACCCTTTCTTTTTTGCATGCCCATGTTAGTCTAAACATGGCTGTGAGTATCTTGGCGAATAGTGCTTGTGTAATCCAAATCGGTATATTTATAACTAGGTAAAGGAATCTTGGTACAACCACCATTTTTTGTAGTCCAATTCTGTCAGCAAGTGATAGCGGCAGCTTGCTCCATCTGGGCTTCTAACTTCGATAGTGCTCTGCCATAATTTTCACATAACACTAGCTGTGGATCACTGTGTATCCAGATGTCTAAATACTTCACTAGTTCTGTCTGCCACTGCAGTGGATTGTCAAGTGCTGGTTTTGTTGTCACCGGGGTGAGAGGGATCAGCACAGACTTGTCCCAGTTAATACTAAGACCAGAAAAGTTTTTGATTCTGATATATTGTCGCATAAGTGTGCACCTAAGCATACTCTGCCAACTTAGGGTGAGCAAAGCAAATAAAAGGAGATGATGGCCGGAGCACTGAAGCTTTCCAGACACTCACCTCAGTCATTATCAGATCTGGGTTGAATCCATCAACGTTCTTTAGTTCACTTCACCACCCCAGTTCAGACTCAGCCATTTGCTAATCGCTCTTGACTCTGAGCATGGGAACAGTCCAGCCTGAACTGCCATGCCAGGTCTTCCCTAGACTGGAAACAAGCATCCTGGGACTGGTTTTGGGCTAACAACCCTAATCAGCCAGGCTAGCTTAAATCCAGTGGCAAAGTGATTAAGGGACCCATGTCTGGGCGTACCCTGCCAACCTAGAGCAAACACAGGAAACGCAAGGAGATGATCGACAGAGCGCTGAAACTCTTCAGACACTCACCCCTAGTCACTATTAGATCTGGGTTGAATCCTTCATCGTTCTTTAGCTCACTTCGCCACCCCAGTTCAGAACCGACCATATGCAAATCAGTCTTGACCCTGCTCCTCATGGGAACAGCCCAGCCCAAACTGTCAAGTCATGTCTTCCCTAGACCAGAAACAAGCATCATGGGACCGGTTTCGGGGTAACACCCCTCATCAGCCTGCTACTCGGAATGCAGAAAATTAGGAAAATACATATGCTATTAAATGTTTGCCTGGCCTGGTTGTTGTAGAATTTTTTGTTGGTCTTTTGTGCTTTCAATTGCACTGTTCTCCATATTTTCTATGTTGCTAATGGTGTTGATCTTTTTACAGAGGCAACACAGAGTATTCACAAAATAGGAGTGTAAAGTTACTCAAAGATGAAGACTTAGATGTTTCCAACCCCTGAAAAAGCAGGTGGGGCTAAATTTATACTTCACGCTTAATAATTATTCGTGCACAATATTTTATTTACTTTAGGTCGGAATTTCTATTTTTAATGTAAAATTCAGAAAAAATATTGTTTATTAAAGTTAATGGTATTAAATACACTCGAGATTTACTTCAAAATTCAGTTAATAGTGTTAGTTTTTTCTATATTCAACATAAATACATATACATAAAATGAATTTACATTGATATTTGAAATTATTTTTCTTTTTTTTACCAATTTTAATACAATATTAAAACTTTCCCTGTACTTCACTACATGGAGATTTCCACCTCAACTGTTTTAAATACCAATTACTTTTCTACAATTAAAACAAAAAAATAAAATCCCACTAAGTTTTTTCTTATTCTGCATTAATAATTATTACAAGTGATGCATAGAATGACTAACAGTTAATGTTTCATTAATTTTTAAATGAAATAAAGTTACAATATTCCATAATTAAAGAATAAATATGTCATATAATAGATTTTATTTACATTAAATTATATTTATTAGTTTTGTTGTACCATGTTAAAAATTTAATTTCATTTAACTTTATTTCCAATAGGGTTTTATTCCAAGTCCCTATACCCATTATTTTCTACTGGAGGCTCTTGCAGTACCAGTGGGTGGCCATGTGTAGTGCTGGAATTATTCCAGCTCTAAACTGGAGACATGTACTACTGTTTTGGGACTATTTTTGGCTGAAGTAACTGTACAAGTGCAGTTTTTGAATACCAAGGCCTGACTTACTCTTTTGTGGGTGGGTGTATGTTCCACCCTAAACCCCCATACCCCTCCCTAAACCCCTTAGTTTCTCCTCCCTAAACCCCTCCAATAAATTTAGTCACTCCTTTGACCCCTCTGACATTTACAACTAAGGGGCCGATTACAATCTCATCCAGAAAATATTCCAACCGACTCAGTTCTAGAATGCTTTACAGACAACGCAGATCGGGGGAGTCCGACCAAGCAATTTGGATGAACCTGGATGCTTCCGGATATCATTTGTCTTCCGAATAGGAACACAGGCTCCTATTGAAGAAAGGGATGGCTGGAGAAAACTGTGCACCCTGTGGCGGGCACCCCTTGGTGCCTGCACATTGTGCATGGTAGGAAAGGCGTGTACCTTGGGTATCCCATGGGCCTGAGTCGAAGGGCCCCAGGTGAAGGGGGGCCTGCTACGGTCCCCCAAAGACGGATTCTGCCAGCCATTATGTCTCAGGCAAACCGAATCAGGATGCCTGTCCGAATCGGTCTTCGTAATCGTTCGCTCGGAAACAATATCCATTGAGCTATACGATTCGGCTCCGAAAGGTTCAACCTGCCCGAATGCCTTTCGGAACCAATTCGGACAGCCAGAACGGTTTCTGGGCATCGTAATTGGTCGTGCGGAACTGGGTACGATTCGGTAGGAAACAAGGGTTCGGAATCCAATTCGGAGCCCTTCCGAACAGGATCATAAATGTCCCCTAAGTAGCAAACTTACATGTGTGAGTATCTTCCCAAAGAAGATCAACACTTGCAGGATTGTGAATAGCGTTTTGTAGAATATTAGTAGTACTATTTTAGTACCACTAACATAGTACCCAATGTAGTGTGTGAATAGGCCCCAGAAAAACGATACAATACTTCATGAAGCTTAACTGTGTTCCATTCTTAGGACTAAGCATAAACTACTGAAACCTGTTCTGACGTGGTGTGAGGAATTATATTCCATTACAATTTATCCTTCATCCTGTACATTACACCAATGCTGTTGTTTCACAATCCAGGTCTTGTTATGCATTTTGTATGACCCAGACATTGCTTTTTCTATCTCAAGCATTCTTATTTTTCATTGAGCTCAGTCTTTTACTTTTGCCATGTATCTGTTATTTATGCATATATAAACTGACAGACAAACTTGCACACTTAGCATTAGCATAGAGGGTCTGGTCTCTATTATATTACTATAGCAACCCAACATTATACTTTATGCTTTCTGATACAGCATATTGGAAATTAATTGTCTTATTTTTGATACATTGAGTTATTGAAGGATTTTAAGGTACACTTCATCTGATTTATAAGGGTGATCTCGATGTGTTTCATCTATGAATTTCTAGTTCAACAATAAATGGCAACCTATTTCGGCCAATGTCGCAGTTTGTAAAACACTTTGATTATTTTCAAAATTATGAGAATAATTGAACATAAGTAAATTAGGAGAAAGAAACTGTATGCCACAATTAAAGTACTTCATGAAGAAGTCCGGTTCTTCATGATTTACATACTGAAAAAAATGTGAAATAGACAAAAGAGAAAAGATTAAAGATTGAGACATTTCAATAAGAAGAGGATTCAAATGATACAGAGAAAATACATGCATTGCAGTGGGTGGCTCAGAATACATGAACAATTTGTTGTATGAAAATTTGTATTCCTGTTAAGAGATTGGAAAGTAGGGAAACCAGGAAAAGGGGTAATACAGAGTTTCTAGTAAATTATCAAGGCTGCAAGTGGTATCCGAGGTGGGAGCATGCCAGTCGGAGAGCCCCAGGACAAAGTTGTGGTGAAGATTTCTATGTTTGTACTTAGTGCCTGATTATCACTTTGGCAGTTCAACAGCGGACGGTGCATCACACCATCCCCTGTAGGACCGCCAAAGCTGTAGTGCTTCCGCCCACCAGATTAGGAGTTAAATCTTTCACTGTGCAGGAACTGGGTGGTTCAAATCTAGGGGGGCACTAAATGTGCCTCCCCGCATGTACCCCCATGGGTACAAAGGCAGCAGTATGCCCTATTAGAACCCCCTTAGTTGCCTCATCGTCACCATTTTCATGCCAGGCTCACCACCATGGAAAGGGTGGTAGTTTGGCAACTCAGAATATGCTCAGCTTCGGTCTGGCGTCCCGATTCGGAGGACAACACCGGCTACACATAGCCTGCAGAACAAGGCTCTTTGGCAGCTTATTAAGGCCTGCCTATTACTTTTGGGGCACCAACATTGGATCACGTATTGGAAACTACTTCTTTATGGCAACTGGATATATATCTCTACACCTGGTGATTGAAGCAACTTTATGAGTTACCGGCAAAACGAATATTGACTAAATTTTGCCATCAGTTATATATCCTTTTGGTTGGTGCCTTGATCCTCATAATTTTTTTTTTTTTTTGTAAGACGTTTATTAATAATCCACAGAGCAATACACATACCGAAGCCTACATCCCTTTGGGCCGGCCGCAACTTTATGATGCATTTGAAGGACAAAGAGGTGTGAGAGACAAGTATACATACCCATATCTACGACCATAAGATACAGGTCATTAACAGTATCCTTCGTGGTACAGGTGCTCACATGTAAATTGTGTCTTTAAAGGACGTCTCATTTTATTAAGTATAAGAAAAACATTTCACCTCTGTAACTGGACGGTTCTCATTGGTGTGTCCCACATTGTTGGCCGTGTCACCAAAGAACATTTCAGCAGCCATTTTACTGAGACCTCTAAAAATCACGGGTAGACCTTAGCTGCGTGTCAATAGCGTAGAGGTATCTGATACTCGTGTGCGGCCCACCCTCGCCACGAGGTACTCCATCCATTAAAGGACGGCAGAGCCCCGAGGTTCGTCCCTGTATTGTGTGATGTTTCACATGGATGTCATTTATAGCCTGTCAGTTAGCTGGGGAGACACGGCCCACGTCAGTCCTCGTGTCCGATTTGGTGTCCGAGTGTGCCTCCTGGATGACACTCAAGAGGGAAAAAAAAGAGTAAAGGGAACTATGTATGGGAGGCAAGTGTCCAGAACAGTTAAACAGGGGGGGGTCATATGGGAGGGGGGTGGGGAGGGAGAGTGTGTCTAAGGGAGTGACGCCGTGAAGGGGGTCCAGGAAGATATTGTAACAGGTCTCTTGTCGATGTGCCTTCAAGTGGATAGCTATCCGGTCCTCCGGCCAGCGTGGTGGACGTGTGGTGTGTGTATCTGTCAGTTGTCAGGGCGGCTGGGGGGGAGGTAGTCTCTACTGGTCTATAAGCACCTCATAGCCAGCGCTCCGAATGTGCGATTGTCGCGGGGGGGGGAAGCACTATCTGTGTCCCTGACGTCCCCCCATCCATCCCATCTGCGTCACCCCGCTTGTGGCGATTCCTATACGAATCCCTTGGACGTCCCTTCTTTCTGGAGGGATCTCACGAAACCATCCCAGAGCTGTGCAATTGGGAATTGCCTCAAGCCCGCTATCTCCTCTCGATGTAAAGCCACGCTTTCTGCTCTAGCCCAGTTTGTGAAGGAAGCGTACCAGTATTTAGGGATCAGTGGCTCTCTCTTTTTCCAGTGTTTGGTGAGTAACCGCTTGGCTGTGATGAGGCCTAGATCCCAGAACCTGCGTGTGTCCTGTTTAGCTTATTACTTTTATATAATCCTAGAATGCAAGCCTCCCAAGTGTGTGGCAGCCCTGGGCCAGTACTGCGCGTCAAGAGAGACGTCACCTCCCCCCAATATGTGTCCAGAGAAGGGCAATACCAGAGCATGTGTAAAATGTCCGCGCCTATCAGGTCGCATCTGGGTCAGGCAGCGGTGTTGGTCACGAAGTATCTGTTGATTCTGTCTGGTGATAAGTACGCCTGGTGCAATATGTAAAATTGAATGGTTCGGAAGCGGGAGTTGCGCGGGATATTCATGGGGCAGGCTAGGATCATGGTCCACTCCTTATCCGTCCAATCCCTCCCTCGGTGGGCCGCTCACTTGTCCCGTATCGGCTGTGTGGACCGTTGTGTGTGTAGGAGGAGGGCCTGTGCCAGCCAGTGGATGATGTGGGAACCGTTGCCCATTACATGTAAGTACTGCATAACGTGGTGCATCTGCGGTTCTTTCCGAACATCTCCCCAGGAGTCCGTGTATGTCCTCAGTATAGACGCATGGATCAGGAACTGCCCTGCAGGTAGACCCGTGCCCTCCGCCAGCTCCTCGAATGGGAGCATAGCACCATCTGCATAAAGGTCGCCCATAGTCTCCACTCCAGCCGCAGTCCAGCTCTCTAGAATGCGCGGTGTCACTGTTCCGCCTCTCCTGGGTGTGCCCAACAGAGGAAGCGCGGGGCATAGGGCTTGACCTCCCGGGTCAGCTTCAAGCTGCGGAGGAAACATTTGCGGGCCACAGCTACATGTAGAGGCAGTGGGCGGGGTCCCTTAGTCAAGGGGTGGAACAATGTGCATATCTGTGTGTGCGTCCATGAGTAGGTGGCGGTGGCTGTGTCATCTTAGTGCATGCCGCTCAGCCAGTGTGTCACCCATTGCAGCTGTGCCGCCAGATAGTACAGCTCCATATTAGGGACTGCCAGCCCACCCTCCGCAGTTGGGGAGTAAAGTTTCGTCAGAGCCACTCGGGGGCGCCCGGTATTCCAGATCAGGTTGCGGACCATCGAGTCTAGGTCCCGGAATATTTTTGCGGGGACATATAGCGGGATGTTGGCGAAGTGATAGAGCAGCCTAGGCAATGCTATCAGTTTGGATAATGCAATCCTACTGGGTACATTTAGAGGCAGTGTCTTCCAGAATGCCATCTGGGCTCGTAAAGAGGATATGGCGCGCTCCAGGTTACCCTCTAGTATGTTCTCCGCGTCTCTGTATATGTGCACTCCAAGATACTTAAAGGTGGTAGGATACCAGGTAAGCCTGACACCTCCGAGGCTCACGTCGCACTCCCGCGTGTCCGGGCTGAATGAATACACTCCGGACTTTGTCCAATTGACCTTAAGCCCCGATACTGTTTCGAATGTCTGGAAAATTTCCGACAGTTCGTCCGGCACGACAGTAAGGTCTCGCATGTACAGAAGCAAGTCGTCCACGTAGAGCGAAACTATATGCATACCATCAGCCAGCGGGATTCCCCATCCCGCCCCCCGTGTCCGCAGCAGCGCTGCCAGGGGCTCAATAGCCAGAGAGAAGAGAAGGGGTGACAATGGGCAGCCCTGTCGGGTGCCTCTGCGCACCCGCACCGCCTCTGAGAGTAACCTGCCCGTTCACACTCTGACACTGGGCCGTTGATAGATTAGATCAACCATCTCCCCGAACGCGTCTCCAAGGCCAAATCTGTCTAGCACCGCCCCCAGATAGGGCCACTCCACAGAGTCAAAGGCCTTCTCGAGGTCCAGGACCAGACAGCCCGATCTCGGCCAGTGTGACACGGCGGCCTCCTGTATACGAAAGTGACGGCGAATATTACGTGAGGTGCTCCTCGCCGGTACGAAACCATTTTGGTCAGCATGAACCAAGGTTGGGACCTCCATGGCTAGGCGTCGGGCCAGCAGAGAGGTGAAAATTTTGTAGTCGGTATTCAGCATAGCCAGAGGCCTGTAGGAGTCCATGCTTATTTCGTCCCTGCCGGGTTTCAGAAGTGATACCAGGTTGGCCTCATTAAGCGTGGCTGGAAGTGTCGAGTCTTCTATCGCGGCGTTTTACATTTTAAGCAACTCCGGGATCAGCGTGTCTGAACAGGTTTTAAAAAATTCGGCAGGCAGGCCATCCGGACCCGGTGATTTGCCATTGGAGAGGGCGAAGATGGCCTCCCGCATTTCCTCCTGTGTAAAAGGCGCCCCTAGGTCTCCCCGTTGTGTGTCTGTAAGGGAAGGCAGTTGGAAATTTGCAAGGTAGCCTACTATGGTTGCCGACGAAACCCTTAGCTGTGACCTGTATAGGGCCTGGTAGTGTTGTACAAAGGCCTGATGTATTTTACTCTGAGTGTATACTACCTCCCCCACGGTCGTCCAGATGGCGGACACCGGCTCGGTACGGCTCTCCTGTCTGACCAGCCAGGCCAGCAGTCTCCCGGGTTTGTCGCTGTATTGGTGTACTCGCGCCGAATGGGCCGCATAGTTGATGTGACGCAGTCGTTCCAGTAACTTCATATGTTCCTCACGGGCCTCACCCAGCTGGTCGCCTGCCCCCTCCACCCGGCGCAGGTCGGCCTCTAGTTTTTTCTGTATGCTGCCCTGTGTGCCCAAGCAGTGTCCCCGCACCACAACCTTGAAGGCGTCCCACTCGATCTGCGGGGAGGACGCCGTGCCCGAGTTATCAGTAAAGTAACGTGCCACGCAGGCCTGCAGGGAGTCCCGGAAGGGGGCGTCCAGTAGTAGGGCCGGCTGTAAACGCCATGTGGGGATGGGCGGGTGTGGGCGCTCCCAAGCTATTTGCAGCGTGTGTGGGTTGTGGTCAGAATGTGTTCGGCCAAGGTATTGTGAGTCCGCTATGTGTGGCAACAGTTCTGATGACACCATGTATCTGTCGAGGTGGACATGGAGCGCATGTGCCCCCGAGTAGTAAGAGTATATTTTGGTGCTAGGGTTATGTGCGCGCCATGCATCTTTTAAGTCCCATTGTGCCGCCCATTGGGTGAGTGCCCTTATGGCTCCTAGAGACGTAGCATCGGGCCTAGGTGGGGCCGAGCGGTCCAGCGTGGGATCCAGCACCGTGTTGTAGTCCCCCCTAGAACCCAGGGGACTCCGTGCCAGGGTGCCAGCTTCTCCGAGACGCGTGCCAGGAAGCCCCCCTGTTCCGTGTTTGGAGAGTATATGGACACCAGTACTATAGGTTGCCCATCAATGCGGCCCCTCACTAACACATATCTTCCCTCTGGGTCTGTTTGTACATCAGTCATTGTGAAGGGGGTACCCGGCTTCACCCACATTAGCGCCCCACGGGCAAACGAGGAGTACTCAGTAGCATACAGTTGCCCCCTCCACCTATGGCGCAGTGTGACCACCTCTGCCTTGTTCATGTGTGTTTCTTGCAGGAGTGCAATTTGTATCTGGTGCCTTTTCAAGTATGAGTATATTTGATAACGGCGCGCTGGTGTGTGCATTCCTCTAATATTCCAGGTACATATTTTTAACGTGGTCATCGTATCTTTGTAAGCGCCCCTCCCCCATGTCCATAAACATTAGTCCAGCACAGGTCCGCTGCATCTCCACTTCCGACTCTCCCACGACCACCCTCCCCATTACACTCAGCAAAATTCAGGAAGACATTAAAAAGGGGAAAAAAAACAAATAACAGCAAAGTCCAACTGTGGGGGAACCCCCCTAGAATACCAAAAGGGCAGTAGCGAAACGGGCCACCGTCCATACTCTCAAGAAAGAGGGACAACTATTCAAGTCTGGGGGATCTTGTGCTAATCATAGAGAATCTTATTTGTGCAGAACAAGGGACGCAAACATCACCGACTGCGAAAGCTGTCATTTCATGTTGCAATTATCCCCCCTGCACTCTTTATCGGGGCTACTGATTTACCGCCCGCCGGGAACTCCAGGTAAATTCCCCGGTAGCTTTATGGACACTATTACTCAAACAGCTACTATCGCCCCCAACTTTCTCATTGTGGGAGACCTCAATCTTCATCTTCTAGACCCCAGTGACTTGACCGTTTCCAAACTTTTAGCTGATCTCACGTCATGTGAGATACGTTTAGTCAACTCTGAACCCACTCATGACAAAGGACACCTCCTGGACCCCGTTTTCACTACCATAGCATCCCTTACCACCGGTCCCCCTCTCCCCCTTCCCTGGACTGATCATTTCCTAGTACCCATCTTTTGGCACCTGCCCACGCCACCCAGACAACAAATCAAAACTCGGATCTCAGACAGACGATGGCACAAACTTTCACCGGACACATGGGCATCTGCTCTTATGGTGTCCACCCCTGCCCAGACCTCTGACCCTGCCACTGCTGACGATCAGTATAACTCGTGGATCACCTCGTCATTGGACGAACTCCTTCCTAAAACCACAACCCTTAAACGAACTAAAAGAGTGGCCCCAGCTCCCTGGTACACTCCCGAGCTTAATCTCCTCCGGAAGGAATGCAAGAGAGCAGAACGTTCTTGGAGAAAAGAAGTAACTGGTAAAAAGGTCGCATTTCATACCTGCCTGAAAAACTATAAAATTGCTCTGCGTAACACTAAGAGTAGTTTTTTCCAGGAAAGAATAGCCAACTCCGCCTGTTCTGCAAAAGAAACCTTCACCATTCTAGAAGAACTTTTGAAAGTCCCAGATTTGGCTCCAAAGCATCCACCTGATCCCAAGGCAGACGAAGAGAAATGTACCAAACTGGCCAAGTTTTTCGAGGAGAAGATTCCGAACATCCTCGTTTCCCTCCCGGCCGTTGACTACAGTACGGCGGAAGAATTCGGTATGAGCCTAAACCACACCACCCCCCACTTAAGCTCCCTTAGGGCCAGTCAGCATCGAAGAGGTGTTAGCCACTTTGGGTTCCATCAAAAGCGGCTCCCCCAGGGACCCAGTCCCTCTACGCATTCTGAAAAAAGTGGCTCTCACCATTGCCCCCCCCTCACGCATCTCATTAATGCCTCACTGCTTCAAGGGAAAGTCCCTCCAGGCTGGAAAGCGGCAGTTGTAAAGGCTCTAATGAAAAAACCTTCCTTGGACCCTTCGGAGTTGGCCAATTACAGGCCAATCTCTCTTCTTCCCGGCACCAGCAAAATTGCGGAAAAGCTAGTGAATAAAAAACTGTTGCAATTTCTGGAAACCAACAACTTGCTCAAATGTTCACAAACGGGTTTCCGCCCAGGGCAGGGTACCGACATCGCCCTGCTCGCAGCAGTGGAGGAGGCCAGAGCCCTGTTAGATGCAGGAGGATCAGTGGCAGTGATCCTCCTGGACCTCAGCGCGGCCTTTGATACTGTCAACCACCAGGTGCTGATCGAGCGACTGGTGTGTGTGGTGTGCCCCAGGGCTCATCATTAAGCCCGACATTATTTAATATCTACATGTCGCCGTTGGAGGAGGTTGTTACACCATTCGTGGTGAGGATCATCAGCTATGCTGATGATACACAATTAGTGGTGTCCCTATCTCACCCAAACCAGGAGCCATCAGACCTTTACAACTGTCTGGTAGAAATTCAAGGTTGGATGAATAGGTCATCTTTGAAACTCAATGGTTCAAAGACGGACATTCTCCTCCTTGGCCAGAAAGGGCTCTCTCTCCCGCAGAACATCTGGCCCCCAGTTCTGGGAGTACCCCCTACTCCCAAGTCTGAGGTTAAAAGTCTGGGAATATGGATTGATAAAGATCTGACCTTTGCGACACAAGCCACAAAAACTGCCGGGACCTGCTTTGGGCTCCTTAAAGCTATCAGAAAGATCCTGCCCCTGCTTCCTCCCA
Organism: Lissotriton helveticus; assembly: GCF_964261635.1. Lineage (NCBI taxonomy): Eukaryota > Metazoa > Chordata > Amphibia > Caudata > Salamandridae > Lissotriton > Lissotriton helveticus. The sequence goes on along the minus strand of NC_136065.1, from coordinate 1,231,195,225 downwards.
TTTCCCAGAAACTAATAATCCAAGGCCTTATCATATCAAGGCTGGATTTTAATAACGCCATTTATCTGGGCGCTCCCTAGGCAACTTTCAACAAACTGCAGAGAATCCAGAACGCTGCAGCAAGGATTCTCACTAACACCCTGATGAGATCCTCCGCTAAACCAGCCCTGAGGCAGCTCCACTGGCTTCCAGTGAGAGAGAGAGAGTGGCTTTCAAGGCTCTTTGCCTGTCACATAAAATCTTACAGGACAAAGGACCTCCTATTCTAAAAAAATTCATCAGACCCTATAAAGCCCCGAGAGCCCTTCGTTCGGACCATGAAAACCTAGTCACTATCCCTAGAGTGAAGAAGGTGCGGACGGGCGGACGGCGTTTCTCCGTCAATACGGGCCGTCTATGAAACTTCCTCCCCCGGGACCTTAGGATGGAACCTGACTATCTCCGTTTTAGGAAACGGCTCAAGACACACTTGTTGCCCTGATCTCCCCCCCTCCCCTCCCCCTTTCCTCCTGAGCCTCCCTCTGGTCAGATCGGATCTTAGCGCTGGGATACTTACGGGTGACTACGCGCTTTACAAAACCCAATAATAATAATAATAATAATAATCACAGTCCTGACGGTTCAAATAGGTAGACGATGAAGAAGATCAGAGCCCTTCCCCGGGCCATGAGGGATAGTGAACGGGCAGCCAAAGTCAGTGTGCCAGAACCTGGCGTCGCTCGCCCCGTGGGGGGCCCTCCCCCTCGGCCAGCCACAGCAGGGGGTGGGGAGAGACTGGGTACGTGTCCCCCGCCCTGATGATGGTAGTGTCCCATTCGCCACGGCCTGTGAACAAAAAGGGGCGGAGGAGGAGCGCGGGCCATCAGACCACCCCATCTCATCATGTCTTGCTAATGTCTGCTGACCCTCCATCAACTCAGCGTGAGGAAGTCATAAGGTGGGAGGGACTGCTGTGGTTTCTCGATTAGTTAGTGATGCAAAGGAGGAGGTACTGCAAACGTGGGGGTGAGAAGGGGGAAATACTGCAATATTGTCCCATCACCATCTTGCCTTCTCAAAGTCCATGCATCTGAGAGGAGTACTCACAGTGTGAAGGTCCATTCATCTACTGGCTGGGCTGTGGGATTCAATCCGTCAGACGACCAGCATGCAGCGTGTTCGACGGTCATCTCACTCACTGCCCCATCCCCGTCGTTTCAACAGGGTCCGCATTCTGCGTGAAGTCGCCATCAGTGGAGCATGTCTGCCGTCTGCGGCGTGACGTCTGGTAGTTCCACAGACACCTGGGAGTCCGGTATCCCGTAAATGGCCTCATCATCGCTGGGGATCATCTGCAGGCCAGGGTCCAGGATGACTTCCGATAAGGGCGAAGTGCTCAATTGGGAGACTCTTCGAAGCGCGTCCTGTTGTTCCCTAAGCATTTGGTCCTCCGGCGGGGAGTGGCATGATGCATCCTCCGGGCGCCGGGTCTGCTGACCTCTGTTCCCGCGGCGGCGGCGCGGTCCACGTGTGCGCGGCCTCGTCTCGTTGCCCTGCGCCTGTCTTGGCGTCGTGTCTGTACCGCTGTCCAGCCATTCGCCGACTTCCTCCGGGGTATTAAATAAGTAGGTCTTGTCCCGTGCCACCACTCTTAGTTTTGCAGGAAAGAGAAGGGAGTATTTCAAGCCTGCCTCTCTGAGTCTCCGCTTAGCCTCCAAAAAATCGTGCCTTTGACGTTGCACTTGTACAGTGTAGTCCGGGAAGAACATTATAGTGGCATTGTCTATACGGACTTCTCCAAGCCGTCTGGTTTCCCGCAGCACCGTGTCTCTGTCCCTATAGTTCAGAATCCTGAAGACGAGCGGCCTCGGGTTCGCGCCTGTGGTGTGGGGTCGCGTTGGAACTCTGTGTGCCCTCTCCACCACGAAGTGCGGCGAAAGCGCGTCTGCAGGTAGAAGTTCCCTGAGCCAGTCCTCCACGCGTTGTGCAGGTCGGTTCCCTTCCCACTTTTCCGGGACCCCCACAAGTCTAATGTTATTGCGTCTCGCCCTTCCTTCTGCATCCTCAGCACGGTCTTCCAGGAAGTCCACTCTATTAAGAAGGTCCTGTACTTGTTTGTCCGTCTGGGTGACTTTGGGTTCAAGTTCTTTCACAGCTCCTTCCAGGGTCTTAGTCCGGTCAGTTAGTTTCCTGTGATCATCTCATAGGTGGGTGAGATAGATTGCGATACTGTCAATTTTGGACTCCAGGGAGGTTCTGGTTAGTTGTAACGACTGTTCCATGCGCTCCATAGCGGCGAGCACGCTGTCTAACCTCGCAGTCACTTGATCGGCGGCCATCTTGGTCTGTGACTTGCCTGTTTTTCCCTTCGGCGGGGCTCCCCCTGTCCCAGTACGTGTCCTCACTCCTCCGGACATGTGCAGAGCCACCCGGCCAGTGACACAGATCGTGCAGGAGAGGAGCGCCCCCGCGGCAGATGTGTGTATCAGGCAACGTCTCCCGAGTGGCCCGCCGGCGCTCCACGCACCTCCTCCGTCAGGTCGTAGCGTGGGTCAGAGCGGTAACCTCCTCCAGCCGTGTGCCGGCCGAGGGCCGTCAGCTAGGACCTCGCCTCCCTCCACCGCAGGGCCACCTCGTCGTCCCACTCGCAATGTGGGCCTGGGCGATATGTGGACTCCCCGTGTCCGCGCCGGAAAGGGCGCTGAGGCAAAGCAGGTATTTTCGTAGGTCACACGGTCCAAGCCACAGCCTCTCGTGGTGTATCTCACTGGTTCTGCGGCAGTGTGCCATGTTATAGGTCTGTGCAAGAGGTCCATGCAGAGCGTGTTGATGCGGGCCCCTGGCGCAAGGATCAGCTAGCCCGCCAACGGTGGCTGCGCATCAGTCAGCATGTGCGGCTGGGCAGCAGCAGCACAGGCAGAGGGAAGGGCCCGCAGGGCGCGGGCGGCACCAGCAGCCGCCCGGTGGTTCCTCCGCGTGGGTCTGGGGGTCCGCCCCCGGCGCTCCGTCGGTAGTGTGCCCGGGATCTCCGCTACACCAAGCGTGGGCGTCGGGAGGCCAGGCAGGCGCACTCCATGGTCGGGCCACCAACAGCGTGTCTGCCGCGGAAGCGGGGCCAGCCGCCCGCTCCGTCCCCAGGTCGGGTCTTCCGCAGGTGTCCCGCCGCGTGGTGTCTGGGGTCTCAAGCCGTCTAGGAGCCTCCTGAGGTCGGTGGCGGCCGCCAGGGAGGCCGCGTGCGTCTGGGTGGATGTCACAGGCTGGGGCCTGCGTGCCAGTCTCAGGTCGCCTACCCCCGCGGCCCCTCCACCTGCAGGGGAAGACTCAGTGCTCGTAGGAGAACCGCAGGATTGGCCGGTGCAGGTCGCGTTGGATCTCCGGTTGCAAGTCCGGGGTCGCGTCTTCACCAAGCGCGTCTCCGCGCAGCCAAGTAAGGGCGACTCACTTCCGGGCCATTAGCAGCGAAGTGTCCGGAAGAATGTGGCTGGGCGTCCGCTCCGCCCCCAGGCCGGGCCCCCGGCAGGCGTCCAGCAGTGCGGTGGAGAGGGATCCGGGCTGCTAGGGATCTTCCGCCGCTCGGCAGCGGCCGCCTGGGGGGTCGCACCCTCCCGGGTGGATGTCGCAGGTTGAGGCCTGTGTGGTAGGCCCGAGCCGCGGCCTCTCGTGCCCACCTCGCCGGTCAGGAAGCAGCCAGTCCCGCAGGAGGGCCGCAGGAAAGGCCGGTGCGGGCCGCGCTGGGTCTCCAATCCTAAAGTTGGTCCGAGTGTCGAATACCGCTCGGAGGAGGTCCGCCTAGAGTTTCGGGCGGCTGCGGGCAATTTTGGCGGAGAATCGGCCCAGGGAAGGGGAGCTCGGCACGGAGCTCTACCCTAGTGCGACCTCCGCCATTGCGTGCGTAGCCACGCCCCGTGCCTTGATCCTCATCATATCGGCATAAACCAATTTTGAATATTTGGTGACACACCCCAATGATTACTAGTCCAATCCTTCGGCAAATATTTTCGATATACGTGAAGTTCAACCTGACGTCATACAGCGCTACAGTCTCTGGAATTTCCAATCCAGACCCTTACTTTTACTCTGCCCAGACGAAGCTCCCGGGGTGGGAGCGAAACGCGTTGGCTGTCTTGTGCACTTCTGAAAAAAAAGAACAATAAAAGAAATGTTGATACAACCGGATTCCTCTGCAAATTACTTTCTAATTGGTGCTGCATCCACGTTTCTTCAAGCTCTACTGCTGCAGCAACGCCAGCATATTGCTGCCTCAGACAGCCACTGCCATGCCTCAGGATTCTGCATCCCGGTGAAGGTGGCAGTGTCATCGCCGTCCGACCGCCACACTCAGAATGTGGTGCATGGTGCCACAGTGTGGCGGTGGTTAGACCGCCACCGCAAGCATGGTGGTTTTATGGACAGCCGTACTCGAAATCAGGCCCTAAGTCACTTTAATAGTAGCTGAAAATCACCAGTGGGACCCACATCTGGGCATACCCTTCCCGCTTAGGTTGACAAAAGCAAAAGGAACAAATGATGGATGTAATGCTGAACAATGCAAACATTAGCACACAGTGACAAAGATCTGGGTTTAATCCATTGTTATAAAAGTGGCGTTTTCAAAATTGTAATTTCAAATCCGAATTTACCATTAAAGAGGATTTTTAATCACAATTTCATAGATATCAATATGAAAAGCTTAAATGTACTCAAACAAAAGTTAGTACATATTAAATGTTATATGGCAACCCAAAGTTATACTATGGGATAAATACCCCTTATAGTAGTAAAAAACAAATTTAGAGTTTTCTCTACCAGGACATGTAAAACTTGAAAGTAAACCCTTAAATTAGAATGCACCCTGCCCCATGGGCTGCCTAGGGCTTACCTTAAGGGTGACATATATGCAACAAAAGGGAAGTTTAAGGCTTGGGAAAGGGGTTTTATTGCACAGCTGGATTGGCAGTTTACAACTGCATTCAGGCTGTGATGGCAAGCTTGGGACATCTTTTAAGGTGCTACTGAAGTGAGAGTCATAATAAGTGTTGCAGGTCCACTGATAGCACTTAATTTGCAAGCCCTGTTTGTGTGGTACAAGGGACTTATAAGTAAAGTAAATATGACAATCCGGTGAAAGCCAATTAAACCATGCTTAGGGGGGAGAGGACTTTAGCACTGGTTAGCAGTGGTGAAGTGCACAGAGTCGTATGGCCAACAGAAACGAATTCAGCAAAATGTGTAGGGTAAAAGGCAACAAGTTTGTGGGTTACCCTCAGAGAGGGCCATGTCAAACAGAATATGTTTTCGGTTCTGGTATGTTTGCTGTATCAGATTGTGACTGACGTAAATGCTTAACATATATTCATTAAACAGGGAGAGTTAAATAAAAGATTTTAGCGCCAGGACAAACACAAGCACCAGATTCTCCTATTCCAGGTTCTAAGGGTGTGAACAGTAGCCGCTGGTGGGAGGAGTGCTGCGGGGGAGAGGCAGGGTGGGGCTGGAGCAGGGTGGGGGTTAGTAAACTATGGAATACAGCCCAACCAAGGTAAGTAAACAAATAAATAAAGAAAACAAATTTAGTTGCGCGCACTACATTGCATTTGGCAATGCAGTGTGTGAAATGAAATTCTTTTAATTTATTTATTTGTTTACTTACCTCCGTTGGTACCCCCTACTTGGGAGAGCCAGTGCTCTTAGAGGTCAGAAACAATGCCTTCTCCGGAGGGAGGTGATCATTCAGCAGGATGGCTACAGAATTAGCATATTGAGACCAGAGACTCAAAGCCTCTTCCACTTTTGATATGTGACCCTGGCTTCCTCCAGGCACATTTGGCACCTAGCAGGTGGGAAAATTAGCTACTTAATACGCATGACACCTTAAATGGACAGTCAAAGTAGGGTTTTACAATCTTGTTTTTGGTGAAACTAGGAACTCTGGGTTAGGTTTATACCCACTCTTCACAGGAAGTGGCCATTATAGAGGGCGTAGTCACCCCAGGGGTAGGTAGCCCATTGGCTACTACCTTACACTCCCCTTAACACCCCTACATTCAGTATTTTGGTGCCCCCTGACACCAAGAACTCATATTAGTCTACGTGGGAACAGAAAACGGACAAAGAATTGTAAACAATGCAAGAACTGTGACCCAGCACTAAAATTGCCGCCAAACCCTGCCTGTCTGTTGCTCTCCAACAACTGCAATAAACTACCTGTCCTGCCACTGAACAGACTCCCCAAACCATTGGAAGACTGTCCAGTACTTTGCCAACCAGGCAGTAACTCCCTTGAGGTGGAGAAGCCACTCCCCTTCAGCTGCAGACACAGAACGCACTTGTCTGGTACATTGTCTTGCAGAATATCGGGTCCACTGAGGATGCAGCATGCCAGTAAGAGGTCCTCATGGTTCTCGGAGGTCAGTTCCATCTCACTGCTGAGTTTGGAGATGCTAGTTCTTCCAGGAGCTGCCTGGCACAAATACCCTGGGTACAGCAACACTGCAGCAACCAAGGCTTGTTAAGTGTCTAGACCAGACACCACCGATGCCCTGCCAACGAGGGACTTAAGGACCAATGAGATCCTCACCAAGAGTGGCCATGCAGTCTTGTTTTTCCTCTCTTTTCCAGGTCAACCCAAGACGTGGGTGCCTCTAACTCAAGAGACATAACGGGCAAAAAAAACAGCAGGGCGCCTCACAGCCTGAGTTCAAGTAAACCAACAGTGCCCCTTTCTCCTGAGACCCTCAAGAGCCAAGCCCACCTCTGTGTTCTGCTGGACTTGTCCCCAAGTCCCCACTTGCAGCCTTCTTTTGCAGGTGCTTTTCCCGTTGACTTCAGCGTGTAGTGCTTGAGGTTACCCTCAGGACCAGCACCTCTGCATCCAGACTCCTCAGTGCAGGTAAACCCAAACTGCTGGTGATTTCTCGGAGCTTGGCCCTTAAACACCTTATGTCTAAAAGGTATCCTACAAAGCCAATTGCAAGTTAATGTATGCAGTGTAATCATCTTTATTGTGTATGGTTAGTTAAAACCTTTACAATATACAATGCAATATAACCCAATCCTTGTTACAATATAGATACATCTTGAAATGTTATAAAGTCTAGATAAAAGTGAAAAATATATAAAATTACAAAAATAGATTTCCAAGTGCCTTTAAGTATTAGCAACGATTTAATTACATCTAACTGACGTAGGAAATAGCGAGAACTGATACGGAGGGTACCTTTATTTGCACAAAGTTGCTATGTGTGCAGTGTATGTTTCTCCCAAATTATAACATGACTGTGTTCGAGGACCATATCTTAAAACTGTTATTAGAGTATTTAATTGTATTATTTGAAAAGGCTTATATCGCCAAAAGTACTTACCTGATTCCGATGATTTTAGTTTCTAAAATGATATAAAAAGCTGTACTATTCTGGTCACCGATTTCGTATTTCGTGAGTGTTTCATTTATTGATCTGTGTGTACAACAAATGCTCAACACTCCTCTCTTATAAGCCTAAGCTGCTTGACCACAGCACCACAAATAGAGCACGTGGGATTATTAAAGTGAGCCCTGGAAAGCAACTAAGGGTAGTCTTGCTCTAGTTCCATGGTGTACCATTACACTGGTATACGACATAAACAGCCAGCTTCCTACAGTTAAGATCCCAGACTCTCACTGTGTGGATTGAGAGTTCAAGTCTAGGTGTCTCAGTGGTCATTTCGCTCCTCTAATTCCTCGTCAACTTCAAATGTTTAAGTTACATACTGAAAGGGAATCTTAATCTTTTTAATTGGCAAATACATTTTTCTTTTCAATGTGTCCAAAAATAATGGGATGGAAGAGAGAGACTTCAAAACATCAAAATAACAAAATATTTTCTTTTGAATGTTTTTGTTATGTTTTGACACAGGGCTGTAAACAGTCATTTCTAGTCTAGTGGTTTTGGTCTTAGACTCTCACTCCGAAGGTTAATGGTTTGAGTCCTAGTTTATAAGTGATTGTGCATCTTTTGATTTTCTAGGATTTCACTTCTTAATCATTTATAGTGAAAGGTCATTTCAGATTGTCTAAAATCAAAACGATTGGATCGCATGTCATAGTTAGTACTTGACTCCACATTGTAAGCAGTCACTTGTGGCCTACTGGTTATGGTCTCAGTCTTTCTCTGTGAACATTGAGGGTACAGGTCTAGGTATATAAATGGCATTTTCCCTGCTCTAATTTCTTGTCAACTTCAAATATTTAAGTTAAATACTGAAAGGTTATCTCACTCTATTTAATTGGTGTGAGAAACTGGCTCAGTATATGATGTACACTTATGTAAAAGGACACCCTGCACTGATCCAGACACCCCTTATGGTGATTTTAGTGGTCTTAGACAACCTTAGAAAGCTCTCCAAGTGGCAGCTGTGGAGAGCAGCCTTCAGGTTTAGTCCAGAAGGAGTGTAAAGCAGCTTGTTTTACCAGTATACAATCTTATAGGTATAGATTAAATGAAAACAACTACACAGTGTATTTATAAAAATATGTATTTAATGTAAGACACTCACGAACACTGTTAGATATCCCCTAGTCGTGGATATACACAATACATACAATACTTTGCAATAGAAACAGGTAAGTAGCACAGAATACACAGCGGTCACAAGGGGGGGACCAAACCATATACTAAAATAGTTGTATTCAAACCACAAATCGAGTCAAGACAATACTCAGAGGACGTAGAAGTGCCTGGGACCCAAGGAACCACCCAGGGTAAGTATCTAGGAGCACCATGGAGGTTGCGTACAGTGTGAGAACACAACTGTGTTCTCCATACAAATCAACGTGTAAGTCGCTAATGCAATTTTAAAGAAGAAGGACCCTTCACAGTGAATACGGAAGAAACCCTGTGAAAGACAGAAGGTTGGAGGGCCACTCCACCCATGGATACTTTAGGAACCAGGATATCTGTCCCAGGGGAGCCGGGTGCATAGAATTTAATTGACGTCGCAAACCGCCATAAAATCCAATGGAGGACTTCAGGAAAGTGCTGCTGCTGGAGAAGTTGAAAATGTCCAGTGGAACCCAAAAGTGTATTTAAGTCGAGAAGTACCTGAAAGCAGAGAGAACAGAGTCTATGCCACTTGGAAGTGACCAGGAGGCATGGAAGACGGATGCCCACCAATGTTAGGTGCTGTAAAAGAGTTGACGGTGACCTTGGAACTACAGCTGTAAGCACCAGGCAATGCTGTGGAAGACCAAGAGCCATTCACAAACTGCCCTATGTCGAATGTCGAGATTTGAGGGGTCAGTGTCTGTCTGGAGCACCAACAAGCCCTGGCAACCGCAAACAACTTAGAAAGTGAAGAAGGTGCAGTGTCGGGACCATCAAGGTTCAGGGGATTCACCACAAGTAGGGGAGTTAGGATAGGCCGGAGCAATCATGGGAGCCCAAACAATTCAAACGTGACCCTCGACAGGGCCCACAGGCTGGAGGTACTGGAGTTGCAAGAGGACCTCTAGCAGCTCACCAAGGAAGTAGGCTCATGGTGCAAGCGATGCGGTGTGGCCAAAGATTCTGGTCACTGGAGATGCTTGAGGTGAGGGCTATTTAGAGCCCGAAGATTTTGATGGAGGGAAGCCAACAAGCCTTTGCAACAGCAAGTCGACACAGTGCACAGGGTTTCAGTTCTTTTGGCTCCAACGAGGGATACTGGGCTCAAACAGCGGGAGGACAGGGCAGGCCTCGAAGGATGTGAAGAACCACCACCTGCTTAGCTGAGCCTTTCTGAGTCCGTGGGAGCACAGGATCAGCAGACCGGTAAGCTTAGCTGCGGTGCCTGCAGATGCAGGGAAGTGACTCCTTCACTTCAAGGGAGATTCCTTCTGGTGTCTTGGATGCCCACAGGCCTTGGAAGATTTCCTTATGGAGCACAGGCATGGATGTTGAAGCAGTTGAGCAGGATGAAGAGATCAGGAGCAGCAGGCATCTTCCCTGTTGGAGCCTTGATAGCAGAGCAAAGTCCAGAATGCCCAGACGGTCAAAGTTGAAGTGGTGTCTGAATTGTAATGTGTCCCATGACAAATCTAGGGACCCACCTACAGGTAATCCCTAATACACTAAGGAAAGGGTTGGGGCGATACAGGGGTCGCTCCCTAAGGAGGGGCTGGACAAGGGGGAGGATACTCCCCTGTCATTTGTCTAGTTTCATGCCAGAGCAGGAGCCTACAGCTCCCTGAACTGGATTGAACTGGACTATGCATGGAGGGCACCAAATGTGCCCTGCACGCAGACTATGTGGCCCTTGCAAGCACTCCCACCCTGCCACAATACACTAATCCATGTCTGGGAGGTGGTCACACCTCGCTGTGACAGGATGCCTATTGTTCTGCCTTCCTCTACTCGAGCTTGGCTCAGCAGCAGGAGGGCTGAATCCTGTCTCTGGTTGGCGGCAGCCATAGTTTGCTCTCCAGGTGTGGAAGACTGGTACCAGGAGCACTGAAGACCTAACGGAGAGCTTGGAATCATACCTCCCATACCATTTATGGTGTGTGGGTATGATTCCAACATGTTTGGTACCAAACACAACATGGTTTGTTACAGCCAGTTTCGAGATGGTGATTGCATAATGACGTGATGCTCCTTTATATGTTATAATACTGTCTCACTTACAACCCAGTAGAATGAACTCCGAAGGCTGTAGGTGTGTTCTGCTCCTGCACGGGCACCCTCACATTTAGAACCAAGCACCCTGCGTTTAGGATTGAAAAGGCCTGCTGTAGGGGTGACTTATAGGTTTTAAGTGCAGTGACCTTAGATATAGGGAAACCTATATATTTCGTAATTGGTGCTAGCACCACCTTACACAGGCTGCAATGGCAGGCCTGTAGTGATAGTTTGAATGGTCTCTGATAGGTGTCATATTACATGCTGCAGTCTCTGGGGGACCTCTGGCGTTCCTATTGTTAAATATTGGAGGGATTTGTTAGCATGAGCTGAAAGCCATTTTGTATTTCTGGCAGCCCTCTTGTTTGCCATGTGCTGCCACATGCTCGCCATGTGCTCTGTCCTCGCTCAGTGTTGACTGCTCTTGTAATCTGCCTAGAAACGAACTATATTTAGCATCTTCCACCTTCGCACATGCCCAGAAGGGCCTAGCTAGTGGAATGCACCTGCCTCTCAAGTATAACTGTCAGGCTATTTTTGCTGCTGTATGGAGAAGTAACTCTCCTCCCACTTTGTTGAGCAAGCAGATCTTATGCCCATCTTAGTCATTTTTGCATGCTTACATGTGCCAGGACTGCCCCTTGGTCTTATGATGACTAGGTAACCCTAAGCATATATAAGGCCTCTGTTTTCTGCACTCCTCAGACTGCCTCATTCAGTTGCTAAGGCTTCTGTGTGACGTAGTCTCCCTCATTTGAGGTTAATAAAGATGTTCTTTTTATATTTCAGCTTCTGTGCCAATTTCTTCTTTGTTGGTTTAAAAGGACCAAGGATCAGAGGGATCCCTGAGAAGGTTTCTATTTTCTACAAATGGCGCCCCCACGTGGACCTCATCAGAGAAGTGGCTATCTAAGGAGTGATCTTGTCAGGGACAGAAATCTACTGAGGAGGAGAGGACAGAACTCTACTAAGGAGGTACTCTGTGCATGGAGATTCTGGGGATTCTCTGTCTCTGCAGCCCAGTATATTTCTGATCTTCCTGATTTTTATCCTACATATGATGTCACTCCTGAATGAGAACCTTTTTGGCGTGAGTATTCTAAAAAGACCGTTGGGTCATTCAGAACTTGGCAGTTAGAATTTGGACAACCATTTGTTTGGTAAGCATTGTTCTGCGGCACTTGCTGTTGGTTTGATGCCTTGGATTGGTAAGGTAGTTTAGTAACGCTTACTGTGGCTTTGGAATTTTGTAATTTGTGTTGGCCAACTTTGGATTTGCATTGGATAGATATATGAATTACAATTTGTGTAGGCAGGTAATGAGGAGATTTTTCTCTGTTTGAATTTGTTTGAACGGCGCAATGTACAAAGAGTACCTTAAGCACTACTTTGATTATAATATTTGCATGTTCTGCAATATTTTTGGCAAGCCTGTTTCAAGCACATATCGAAGAATGTGTTGCTTTTTGGAGGTACCATAGTGAGATGTGTCGTGAATTAGCCGGCTCCCCTGAGGAGGGAATAGCTACATAGGGTTAGGTATAAAAACATATTTCTTCCTTGGTGACTTATCCCCAGGGAATTAAAATATGACAAAAATACAAACAAGGATCCTTTTTCTGCGCACGTTTATGAATGGAGATATGCAGAGCGATTTTTTGGTGTTCTGCCAGAAAAAGCTAGTGAATTGAGTGTATTTTGGCTTCTTGGAAATAAAACAGTTTGTTGGGCTGCTTTTTTTTGCAGGCTTTTGGAATACTATTGAGAAGCGCTTCTTGTAAATATGACTTACAACTAGTATTTACAAATGGTTTGGTTTGAGAACAGTCTGTGGGCTGTCCTTTATTTCGGTCTTAAGTGTTGATCTGTGGGTTAAATGTGTGTTCAAATGTCTATGTGTTTTGTGGGTTTTCACATTAGTGATACTTCTGTAAGTAAATAGCGATTGCGCTATTTGTGAAATAATGGCTCTTGAGCGCGCTGTGTTGTGTGATTCTGAGTGTATGACCCCTTCTTTATATGTCCGGAACGAGCTCAATGTGTGTTTGTGTTTTCTTGCTGTCATCAGTCTGTTATGCAAAATGCCATTTAATTAATATTAAATAAAAATTAAATAATAATCCAGAAATTAACCATATGATATGCTAAATAACTGCATGTTACTATTAAATTGAGAAGAGTAAGCAACTATGCACATGTAAAAACTGCTAATGCTTCAAAGATAAAATTAGAATTCACATTGAATAGGAATAAAATAGGCCTAAAAAAAAAAAAGAAATTGTGTGTTTTGTAATAAATGAACTTACATGTTCCTTAGATACATTGTATTAGATATTAACAGGCAAACACATCATCTGAGTAAATCGGATGTTGTTGAAATAAAACACATATTATAGAACATGCATTGAAATGCCTCAGTTGTAAATAGACTGCCACCGTGCTTCCATTTCAACACTGAAAAAAGCTTTACAACAGCTGTTGTTTTGATTGTAGGCCACGGAGAGACAGGAATGTTGACTCAGTCAGGATTTTGTCAGTTAAACACGGGGTAAAATCCTGCATTTCAGATTGCTGTTTTAAAAAGTTACAAAAATCAGGTTCACTATTTTGGATAACAGGAAAACATTTAACGTAAGGATTTCCTTTCTTAAAGACTTTTTTTATAAGCATATTCGTGGTTATGGTGTTAAATTTTTTTTTTTTTAAAGTGGCGCAAAAATGTTTCATGTTTCAAGTTAGGCTTCTGTGCCTAGGCTTGTGAATGAATGCGTCAAAATAGGATAGGCAAGGGATGCAGCTTGCTTTTCATGTGGAATTATCAAAAATGATTGGTTTAATATAAAAAAAAAGGATTATTTATGAAAAATTTTTTTAAAAAATAAGTGTTTTTAAATTTGTTTTTTAATATTTATAAAGCTTAATACTCATACTGTGACCTCCTAGCATTAATGTTAAATTTAAGTTGAGTTGTACCGCATAATGAGGATATTTGCATATGGAATTTCCCTCTAACTCATTATTATAACGTAATTATGATTATTTCTCATTTCTCACTTCTGGGCTATTTAGAGATTATTTTGAGGATGACTAGTATGCAAATAAATTATAGGATATTCATCTTTAAGTGCCCCAAATATCATAATTGAAAATAAGTATAAAAAACCAGCAGAAGTTATTAAACTGACAAACAGGGGAATGGGTCAGCTTTCTGTTTTCAGGGTGACTTTAAATAGGGAAAGCTGCATGGAAAATTTGCACACAGAATAGGACAGCTGGGAAGAGTTAAAAGTCAGTTCTACCAGAGCAAGTTTTGCTTTGACATTTTGACATCTGAAACTTTCTGAAAGACAAGATGGCAGCGCAGGGAAAGAAGGAGGAGTTGTGCTAATTTTTTTTGTTGGCAAAAGCAAGTTTTATGCACTCATATGAATATACCATAATACAATTGTATATGTGAGCTTGGCCATATATACAGCACTAATGCTTTTAGTTTGGTGCTTACTAGGGCTGACCTAATGGGATTTGGTTTGAATTCATTCGCCCTCATGTTACATTTGCTAAAAGGATTGGGGTTTGGGTATTCATATTCTTTACCTCCTCAAAAGTGCTATGTACCTCCTATAACTTTGTTTATGGCCAGTTGCTACAAATAGGGGTTGATAGTGTTGACATAAGGGAAACCTGTTTCAGGTTTCCTACTGTCAAAATGGGGGAAGGAGGCTATCTCCTCTACAAATTAAGGCTATGTAATATGTATGTTGCTCTTTCCTTTTCTCAATTTTTTTTTAGCCTGTCTAAATTGTCTGTGAAATAGCAATGAGACATTTTTTTTTTATATATATTTTTATTAATTATAACACAAGAGTAAAAATATACATATCGGGCATCAGTCGGAGGAACATATCATAATCGTGGACGGGCAAACCAATTGAGGAAATACACAACGATTACAAGCATCTGAAAGACGGCAATGGCAGTGTAGGGCAGTGGTAAAACAATACGTTACCGTGAACATAAGCAAACATCGCCGAATCCCGCCCACCCAGAATACAGGACATGAAGACCAGACACTCGATACCCGAATATGATGTAGAAAGATCAGGAGAATACGCCACATCTCTTGTGAAGAAGGGAAAAGGGAAAAAGAAAGGTCATAGAACAAAAGAAAGGAAAAAAAAAAAAAAAAAACTCAACCCCCCACCCTGCACCCCTGCGGATGGCTACGACCTAACCCACTAGCAGCGTGCCTGTCGCCCACTAAACTAACCCCAAGGAAGGGAAAAGATGGAGGAGGGAGTGTCGTAAAAGCAAACACACCCCCGGTCTCCCATACCCCCCGCCAGCAGTGACCACCCCGAGATATAATCGAACCAACATTTAGCAAAATATACAAACCAATCGGGGGAGTATAACAAAGCACCACCCAACTCCCAGCACATTACATGTGACAATCCCGGCATTGAGCAAGCCATATCATCAAGTCCAAGCCCTCAAGTTCAACCCTGACCAGTACGGTATTTCGGGAGAGTCTCTTTCACTCGAACCACCATCACAAAGGAAAAGGCAGAATGTTCATTAAAGTTCACATCAGTGTTGCAGGATCGACAAAAGGATAAAGGGTCACGATAGCCACAGAACGAGTGAAGGAATGTGTCCAGAATTAGCAAATCTCCCCAACAGTCACTTTGGAACTTGTTACAGCACAGAAGACTGTCCATATCTGTACGCGGCGGCAGCAGGATCGAGTAGGGAACGATAGCAACAATCACGGGCTCGCTGAGTGCGAATTGGGGGCCGACAAAGCACAGTGAATCCAGGTTCTGCCCGGGGACCTCGATCTCAGGCGTACGTTGCACCGCTGGTACCACAGATGTAGTAGGACTAAACGGAGAGTCGTGTGCCGGTCCCAAGATACCGTCCACTTGCACGATCAGTGTCCGGAATACAGCGGTGGATTGTGAATGGAGCGCCGCAATGGCGGCCATGATGGCCTGTAGCGATGGCGTACCTTCCGTCCGCCCCATCCCCTCTCACGAAGAGGCAGAGCAGGATTCGAACCCCGGAGGCCGGCTTCTCCGGGGTAACAGGCCACGCAAATCCGATGACAATAATGGGCGCTCTCCGTTGCGCCAGATCGACACCTTTGCCGGCAGCGAGGGCCCCGGCCCGTCAACCCCGGGAAGGGGCAGGGCCTCCGGGCGTCGGACCCCCGAACACGGCAACCGGTGCGGTACGCTGTTGTCTCCACGGTGTAGACCGCTCACAATGTCAGCATCAAACAAGCAGTTCACGATGCATTCCGGCGGACCGGGCTCAGTCCGGGTCCAGCGGCCGTTGTTGATCAACTCCAACTGGAGTTGTTGATCAACTCTAGGCTGGAAATCGAGGCCCCGGCTTCCACACGACGTTAGGCCGAGAATGGGAACACGGCATATCTTTGGCATCCGACAAGATAAAAAGCTCGGGATTACACTTTTAGAAACAGGATTACTTCACGAACCCGGGAGACTGGTGCGAATTCAGGATTGAGAACAGGATATACGAGCTGCTGGCGGAGGTCGGCGGAGCCGGGAGCTTACGCGGCCATCTTGGTTGCTGGCGTAGCTCCTCCAGCAATGAGACATTTAATTGCCTATTTAGTAATACTGCTTTAAACATTGTTAGCATTAATAAAATGAATAAATATATGTTATGTTACTGCCCATCCTGTTTGATGAAATTATAACGGGTTCAGTAGTCTAGATTGTTGTTCCCTTATTTTGACCTTTAAGGGGAGCTAGATGTGGGTAATTTTTGTTCTAAAATTCTAAGGTGATAACACCATTATTGTGTGTTATTCCATGCTACATAGTTTTGCAAGGGCATTGCTAGTTGTTTTATTAGCTAGTCTGTGTAAATAAACTGGCAGTCCTTATTAGAGCTGATGTTGCATAGTTTGGATCATGAAAAGTACAACGCAGGGAAGACGTCCATGTGATCCTTAGCAAAAAAAAATGTTTTGAAGGAAATTTTGTTTTATAGATAAGAACCCTGTTAAATTAGCAGTTTTAGATTTGTCCTGCTGCTCCTATAACATGAGAGCATGGTCCTAAAGCATACAATGTAGGTGGTTTTATTAAGAAGAATCATTTTTAGAAGTGTCTGCAGTCCTGTACAAGTAATGTAAAGGTTATGAGCAAAAGTGTAGAACATTTCCTTTTTTTTGAGGGTTTTCAGATTGGCACACTGGAATACACCAATGTAAGGATTTGGAGTATGTCTCTGTCTTTTTTCTCTTTTTCCTCTGAATTTAGTAAATGAATACAGACTTCCTTGGCTGCTTGGGATTGGGTGGTGTTTATTGTTCTTGTCAGTTCACCAAAGAGTTCCTTTTATACTTGCCAATAGGTCCAGGCTGTTGTTTTTTTTCTCTCTCATAGATAGATAAAAGTGGTTCTTGGGTGCCTTGCTAATATATGGGGCGTCCCAAGACTAGGAAGTATTCCAAGACTATCCTTTCTGTTGATAGACTGTTTTTGTGCCTTGTCTAAAGACCTTTTGTTCTGTCCACCAATAGATATTTGCTGCCTTACAACCATTGCCAGAGGGGCCCGGATATCAGATTCAGCCTGGGGAGTCAGCACCAGTCCAGCTTGAAGCCAAAGTGAAGGTAACCAGCACAGGCATTGCTGGCAACTAGGACCTCAGTGAAGGCGGAAGCCCTGGAATCAAGTGTATACCCCTGCCACTATCTTGGGCGAAAGACGTGGTCACAAATCAGAAAGGAGAAATTGTGGATCATGCCCAGCTGAGAGTCACAGACCGACTAGAATGGCAAGGAAGCTTTGCTTGAGGTGACCCCTTTTGAAACAAGGGTTGCTTCAGAGATCCTAGCATCAGGCCTCTGAATCCTGGTCCTAAAGTGAATGCAAGTTTGCTCCTTAGTTTGTTGGTCAAGAGATACCTGAGCACACTGGATGCAATGTGTGGCCCCAATGAATGAGCAGTGCGCCAGCAGAGAAATACAGGAGTTAGGGAAGGACTTGAGTTTAGGGTACAGGTGCTGTGTCTCTGGTGCCTGTTAGATTGAAGTGAAGAAAACTGGTGCACTACCTAAGAAACTGAACAGGATCGCTAAGAGCATTTGCCTGGTGGGTGACTGCCCTATCCTGAAAGAAGAGTTTTTTTCCTTTGAAACTGGGCTGTGATTCTTGAGTTGCGAGTTGTGCAGCCCCACCGTGGAAAAAACAAGAGCCTGCCTGTGAGGCTCAAACGGACACAGGGAGAAGACTCCCCTCTGGCTTGGTTGTACAGCAGCTTCAATTTCCCCAAGGACTTTTTCTTTTTGTCAATAATGTACCCCTTTAGTCGTCCCATTTTTGAGGAGGAGCAGCCCTTTGCAGCTCTTCGTCCTAATTTCTATGGCCCTGTGTGGTCATCCTGGTCCCAGATATGATTGATGTTCTAGCCCTCCTAAACTGAAAATGTAAAAGTCAATTGGAAAATGTTTTTATTAGATATGTGTTGTTGGCTATTCTGAGATTAAAATTAATAGTCACTGAAATTCATAGGATCCCTGAAAATGTTTACTAGATGATTTTAGGATTATGTTATGTTATGTTATTTGTATTTATTAAGCGCTAACTAATACCCGAATGTGTCCTGGCGCTATGAGAAGACCTACTGATAGGCATGAACCGAGACAAACCAATTACATTATGAAAAGCCAGGTTTTCAGTGCCTTTCTGAAAGCTAGGAGGTTAGTAGTGTTTCTTAGGGTTAGTGGTAGTGAATTCCACAATTTCGCCGCATTGATCGTGAAACTCCTTCCACCCCAGCTTGCTTTTTTGACTCGGGAAATAGTGACAAGCTTTTGGTCTGCTGACCGTAGTGCCCTATTAGGTGTATACCAAGTAAGGTGCTGCTGAAGAAACTTCGGTCCTATGCCATGAAGGGCTTTAAATACTAGGCATAGTGCCTTGAATTTAGTTCGTTTGCTGACCGTGAGCCAGTGAAGTTGTTTAACCTTGTTTGATATGGATTTAGATTTTGGTGTGGCTGTTATGAGTCTAGTAGCTGCGTTTTGTAGCATCAGCAGCTTGTTCATTGATCCTTTGTGAACAGTAAGGTAAAGACTGTTACAATAGTCCAATCTTGACATTATGAGGGTTGATACCACTGTTTGTTGTGCATTCTTAGGTAGTAGGGGCATGATTTTTTGCAGGATTTAAGGATAAAAGATGTGGTGGAGGCGACCTGGTTTATTTGGTCTGTGAAGTTCATTTTATCGTCGATCAAGAATCCGAGGTTCTTGACCTTTTTTTTCGGGGCAGGCAGCGGTCCCATCTCCTCTGGTCAGCAGTTAGGATTCCAAAAGGTGGGGTCATTCCCAAATAGGACCACCTGCGTCTTGTCGGCGTTCAGCTTTAAACAGTTCTGTGACATCCAGGTGCCTACAGCTGTCATGCATTCCCTTAGTTTAGTAGCTGTTTCAAATAGGTTATCCAGTAGAAGAGATACGACGATTTGAGTATCGTCGGCGTAGGACGCTAAGGAAAATCCAAAGCTTTGTATTAGTCCTGTAGAAACTTATAAAACTGGTCGTTCATATTACTTTCAATGAGTTTTGCAGGGAGGGGTAACCTGGAAATGGGTCTGTAGTTGTTTGGCTCATTTGCATCCAGATTTGCCTTTTTTAAGAGGGGTAAAATAGATGCTTGTTTCCATTCCTTAGGAAAATATCCCTCGAGGTACATATTACTAAATATTTTGGTCAGTTGTGTTGCAACAGGTCCAGCTGCCTTCTTAACTGTGGAGCATGGACATGGATCAGTTGGGGAGCCTGATTTGGCTTTATACAGAAGTTTGAGAGTATCTTCTACCTCTAGGGTGGAAAAATCTTTGAAAGTTAACATATCTGGGTTTGTGGTCTGCCCATCCTTGTTTTGCCTGTTATTGTCTTCAGACGGTGAGAATGTTAGAAAAATGCTGTTGACTTTATCAAACAGGCCTTGAGCAATTTTGTTGCATAGTTCTTGACTAGCCACTATTGGAGGTGTCTGGGGGTGAGCTAGGGATTTCACAATTTTAAAAAGTTCTTTAGGGGAATTCTTCGCTGAGGCTATTTTGTTGCTAAAGAATTCTTGCTTTGAAATCTTACGAAAATTCTTATAGAGTAGTAACGCTGCTTTATATTCTTTTTTATCATGTTCCTTATAGTATCTTCTCCAAGCTCTCTCCAAGCGCTTACAGGCCAGCTTTTGTTCTTTCAGTTCCTGCAAGTACCAAGGAGCGGAGGGATGCTGTCTGGTATGGCTAAAAGTTTTTAGAGGGGCTAATTTGTTCCCTGCTAGTTCTAGCCATTTCGAGTAAGCTCTAGTGGCTTCGTCTAGATTGCTAGGAATGGGAGTGGAAGATTTGATTAGGGTTTGGACAAGATCTTTCTCATTTATTTTGTTCCATGCTCTATTTCTAGTGTATTTAACAGCTAAATTCCTCATCTTTCTGTCCGGTATCCTGAAATCTAATAGAATTGCCGAATGGTCGTACCAAACTAGAGGCAGAATAGTAATTCCAGAAATGTGTGAGTTGTTAGGGAATATGGCATCTAGGGTACAACCAGCTTGATGAGTAGCCCCCTGCACAAGTTGTTCTAGGTTGCCACCTCTCATGGTTTCTAATAAGTTCATAGTGTCAGGGTCCCCCATCAATTCCAGATGGTAATTGAAATCTCCTAAACTGGTATAGGACTCTGAACATAATCCCCTTTCTGTTATGTTACTAAGCAGTGTGGGAAAAAGGCCTCTTGGGCCCGGCGCCCTATAGAGGAGAGTTCCTTTAAAAGTGTAATGCTGGGAGAGTTTGAGGCAGAATTCTAAAGCTTCGCAGTCCTCTATAGCTATCGGATTGAAGGATGTCACAATCGATTGATGATAAATGATTGCAAGACCACCTCCACGTTTCTGTTGTCTATGAGGGTGTAACTAAAGTAATCGGGAGGGGTAGCTGTAACTAAGTCAGGTCCAGAGGACGCGTTTGTCCATGTCTCTGTAATGAGGCAATGTGTATTCATTCCTCCATAATGAGGGAGGCGATTTCTACACTATGCTTTACAAGTGACCTAGCACTAAACAAAGCATACTTCCAATGACTTTTAAATGCATCTTGCGTAGTTGGCGGTTTATTGGCACATCTTTCGCGGACCGGTTGGATAATTAAATTAGGTATTGCAGCTTTACAACCTTTGCAAAGAACAGCACTCATGGGACACATGATTTCAGGGTGGAAGATAGTGCACATATGGTTATAGGGGGTGCGATTGAGTTTTAATATTTCTTCTCCTGTATATTTTATAAAGGGGGTTGTATCTACCATGATTTGTCCGGCGGGGTGGCGCTGAGCGCGACCCGGGCGCGGACGTGCGCAGATGGGCTTGCCTTTGACGCGCCCGCTGAGCGCTCGCGGCAGGGCGGTTTTTTGTAAGTTCAGGGCATGAGGCATGGCCCGCTGACCTAAATTACCCCCAAGATGG
Organism: Lissotriton helveticus; assembly: GCF_964261635.1. Classification (NCBI taxonomy): domain Eukaryota; kingdom Metazoa; phylum Chordata; class Amphibia; order Caudata; family Salamandridae; genus Lissotriton; species Lissotriton helveticus. The sequence goes on along the minus strand of NC_136065.1, from coordinate 1,231,174,105 downwards.
CCGCCTCGGTGTCAGAAGTCCCGCTGTCAACTCGCGGTAAGACTTCTAACCGAGTGCGGTCAAATGTGCAAATAGGCAAGTATGGCAGTTCAAAATTAGTTAAAAGCAAAAGCACAATTTCTAAAAATGAGCAGTAGTTTTCTTTTTAAAATTAGCAGCAAATTAAAGATCGCAACCTATCTCGTTGGTCTCTCCCGGCTGGGCCTCAGGAGGACTTCTCTGTCTGTGCACGCGGCGGGGCGGTCTCTTATGGGTTCAGGGGCATGAGGCGTGGCCCGCTGACCTAAATTACCCCCAAGATGGCCGCCTCGGTGTCGGAAGTCCCGCTGTCAACTGGCGGTAAGACTTCTAACCGAGTGCGGTCAAATGTGCAAATAGGCAAGTATGGCAGTGCAAAATTAGTTAAAAGTAAAAGCACAATTTCTAAAAATGAGCAGTAGTTTTCTTTTTAAAATTAGCAGCAAATTAAAGATCGCAACATATCTCGTTGGTCTCTCTCGGCTGAGCCTCAGGAGGACTTCTCTTTTCTGCTTTTGCTTAGGACTAGAAAGATGATAATTCTGTTTGTGATAGTGGTCATTACTCTCTCCCACTGTCTGTATGTTAGATATGACATAATGTTTTGTTCCCTTTGTATCCCTGCTCATACCTTACATGTACCCGCTTAATGAAATGTTTAGAATGGAAAATGCCCACCTAGCAATGAATTAGGATATTGATACATTTATGAAAATTAATGTGCAAATATTTTCTATGTTCCTACTGGATCATAGGAATGGCTTTAGCTCATGCAAAAAGGACCATCTGTTAAATATTGGAGGGATTTGTGAGCATGAGCTGAAAGCCATTTTGTATTTCTGGCAGCCATTTTGTTTGCCATGTGCTGCCACGTGCTCGCCATGTGCTCTGTCCTCCCTCAGTGTTGACTGCTCTTGTAATCTGCCTAGAAACGAACTATATTTAGCATCGTCCACCTTCGCACATACCCAGAAGGGACTAGCTAGTAGAATGCACCTGCTTCTCTAGTATAACTGTCAGGCTATTTTGCTGCTGTATGGAGAAGTAACTCTCCTCCCACTTTGTTGAGCAAGAAGATCTTGTATGCCCATCTTAGTCATTTTTGCATGCTTACATTTGCCAGGACTGCCCCTTGGTCTTATGATGACTATGTAACCCTAAGCATATATAAGGCCTCTGTTTTCTGCACTCCTCAGACTGCCTCATTCAGTTGCTAAGGCTTCTGTGTGACGTAGTCTCCCTCACTTGAGGTTAATAAAGATGTTCTTTTTATATTTCAGCTTCTGTGCCAATGTCTTCTTTGTTGGTTTAAAAGGACCAAGTATCAGTGGGACCCCTGAGAAGGTTTCTATTTTCTACACTATGCCCTGAGTACCTTAGTACCACATACTAGGGACTGATAAGGGTACACCAGTATCAAATCCGGGATGCACCTAAGTTCTTACCACAACAATTTATGGGAGAAAGCAGAGAGCCTGGGGTCCTGATTAGCAGGATCCCTGTCAGACTAGTCAAAAACTGCATTACATCAAGCAAAAAGTCGGGGTAACCTTAGAAGCAGATCCAACTTTCCTACACTAGGCAAATAAATTTTTCTTTTCAATTTGACCAAAAATATCTCATTTTAGGTATATCTTTCATCAAAGACTAAAAACCGTCTGTCTCTGTCTCTCGCTGTCTCTCTTTCTCTCTCTTCCATCCGCTAATGGGATGGAAGAGAGAGAGAGAGAGAGATTGGTAATGCAATGGTCTCTCCATATACGGACTCCAACATGTTAGAACAGCAAAATGTTTTGGTTTGAATGCTGTTGTTATGTTTTGCAAAGAGCTGTAAAGAGTCAAATCTGACCTAGTGGGTTAGATCTTAGACTCTCACTCTGAAGGTTAACAGTTCAAACCCTGTTTTCTAAGTCATTGTGTGTTTTCTTTTATTTACTAGGATTTCACTTCTTAAACAGTCCTACTGAAAGATCATAACATGCTTTATAACATCAAAATGTTTCTGTCAAATGTCATAGTTAGGTCTTGAGTGAGCGGAGTGAGAATGTACTTGTTGTCTAGTGGTTATGTTCTTAATGCTCTCACTCTGAAGGTTAAGGGTTCAAGTCTACAGCTTTCAATGGCATGTCAGGTATTCTAATGTCTTGCCAACTTCAAATGTTAAAGATACACAGTGAAAGGTGAGCAATCTCTTTTTAATTGGCAAATACATTTTTCTTTTCAATTTGTCCAAAAGTATCTCATTTTAAGAATGTTATTCATCAAAGCCTGTAAAAACTTTACTTAATCTCTCTCTCTCTACTCTCTCTCTGTATCTCTCTCCTTTTCATTCCATAGTGGGATGTATGAGAGAGAGAGAGAGAGAGAGAGAGAGAGAGAGAGAGAGAGCTTGCTAATGCAATGGTCTCTCCATATATGGACTTCAAAATAACTGGGGGCCATATTATCAAGAACAGGTGATACAATTATCGCTGCTTTATCGGCAGGAAACTGCCGCTAAAGCGCCGATAATGGGCTTGATAATAAACCTTGTGAATTCCCATAGCAGCCCAGGTTCTGGTGTTAACCTGGGCTGCTATGGGAATTCACAAGGGCATATTAACAAGCCCATTATCGCTGCTTTAGCTGCAGTTTCCTGCAGATAAAGCGGCAATAGTTTTATCGCCTGTTCATGATAATATGCCCCTAAAGGTTTTGGTTCAAATGGTGTAGTTATGTTTTTCACACGGAGCTGTAAGGGTCATTTTAAAACAGAGCCGGTGATCTTTTGTTCCCCAGAACAACTCAAAATATGTTGGAAGGTCAAGGTTTCAACAAGAAACCTTACATTCAAAAAACCTTTATGAACTATACAGTCTTAATTACATGAGTCCAGCTTGAAATGTGATCATCCATACCACTAATAATCAAGTGCACTAAACATTTATTCATTCAAAGTTTATCGTAAATGGAGAAAAATGCTGTACATCCATTTTACACATGCTTGCAATGACATCTACTAACTCTCCTTAAACAGTGTATAACATAAATACTAAGCCACATACCTACCTGAACAAACTCTGTTCAGGGTTGTCTAAGCTGGATACATTAAGGGAATAAACAATATCCACGAGTAATTGAGTAATCTAGTGAAAATTCCATCAACCAGCCAATTAACAGAAATGTAAATTATGTGTAATTTAACAGAAGCCGATAAAATGTTCCAATGTAGACAAGAGGAGAAAAGACAAAGGTAGGATATGAAAACTGTCAACTGAAACCCTAATGTGATATTTCTTATGTCAGTGGGTCCAGTTGTATTAATGCCTATGAAAAGTATCTTTGCGTCAGCAGAAAGTCCTAAATATACCTTCCAAATTTCATCAGAGAAAAAGAACTAGGAAACAAATATAGAAACTAAGAAACCGCCACAAAAATAACAATATGAAAGGACAAAAAATGAAGTCATAATTCAAGTAGATTATTCGTTATGCATTGTAGATGAATCACACTTCATTCCACGCTATTTTTAGGAATGCACACAGTGCAGCTCACTTCTTGCTGGTGGTCATCGTATCACTGGCTACAGACCCTCCCACTCACCCCCTCCATATTGCTAATAAAATAAACATTGAGAATGTGGCAGGTAGAGAGCACCCCACTTTTCAACAGAGATATGTGGAAACCAAAATTAAAAGTGGAACTGCGCCATGGAGGTTGGACCACTCCTGCAAACCATGGTATATCGTCTGGGTCACAGTCCACCCTAGGTAACTGTCGGCTTCTTTACACAGCTGGCTGGGAGAGCCATGACGTCTTGCAGTAGGCATGATGGGTGGTCATGGAACTATTGTACCCAACACGCAATGGACTACGAATTTCAGAAGGAGAAACCTAGCGCCAACGAGATGGAGCACGATGTAAAACTCCCCTCAAAGCACCGTTGACAGCCTGAGAACTTCCTCTAGAGTCGTACCCTACTATGCCTGCAGATGATCGGTTCATCAGCTCCTGATCCCTTCCCATGCTTGCACTAAAGCACTAGTTTCGACTCCCTGCTGCCTAGTATTTCTGCCCCATTCATTTCTCCAGACTGCTCCTACGCCCTCGGGGTTCTGCTGCTTGACCCAGATGAACTTCTGCCTCATTTGTTCCTCCCATCTCCTCTTGGTCATTCCCTCTGAGTACTCTTCTCCATACTTCATGTCTATTTGCTCTGCCTGGGCAGTTCCGCTCAACCCAACCAAAGAGGTGTTCCCGTTTGTATTAGAAGCGACTGGATAAAGAATCCTTGGACTTTGAAGTAAACAATTGCTAATGAAAAAGGGGTTTTGGTGGCCTTGTGGACATCCCGATTTGAAGGGAGATTCTCCTGAACTTCCAGAGTTCTTGCATCTGCTTTTTTGGTTTTCAAGTTTTAGGAAGAGTTAGCATCTAGGGTTTGTGTTCAATCTTCTTCAACCTTTATGGATTTAAATCGGTTCGGATTCTTTTCTGTCATTTGCTCTTAGTTTTTACTTTTTTTCAGTTTAGTTTGTTGGCTCCAAATGGTTTTCCCTGTGTAATTTCTGTAAGAAACGAAACCATATCATACCATTGTTGTTTAGGTCCATACATCAAAGTGCCTAGGCTTTGACGATTATAGACAGGCATTCCCTGCTCACACTGCAGCCTTTGACTTGCCTTCGAAGCAGTAAAGGGCCATGGAAAATTCCATCAGATATAGAAAATAAAGGCATGTATTATAGGGGATCTATAAGAAAGACTGTAAGAACTGACTGAAAAACACTCATTTATTGGTTAGCTGATATACAAAACCTGTGAGAAATACTAGGCCCCTATTTACAATAAAAGGAGCAATGGGTGTCTCTAGCACCGGCTAGAGTTTGTTCAAACAAATTGCAGAAAGTCAGCTTATACAACCAAAGGAGAACATAAGGAACATCATTTCCCAGCTACCCTAGGGCCACCTTTAGTCTATAGTAGCACGATGAAAATCATATTTGCCAACTTAAACAAGTCTGTGTTGCAGATTTTAATACATTTTAGAGAAAATTCCTTCCCAGAAGACAGAAATTACTGGGCAATCAACACACATATGCACCATATATTGGCCTCCTCTGTCCAGCACAAAAAGCATTTGGTCCAGCAACTCTATTTGCAACACCTCCAAAGAGTAGTATCATACAGACTTGTGAATGTCTTAATCTTAGACTGCCTATAAGCGGATTCATATCGGGAAGTCCAACCCAGAAAGCTTCAGTCATTATTTTATTTAGTACAAAAACATGAGGTGCTGCTGCTGAAAGACTGGCCGGATTGCTTTCTGCTCAAAAAACGCTGCTGTTGGGACCTTGACACAGCGACCCTGCCCGCCCGCCTCCCGCTCCCTGAACACTCACCGGTATTGAAGATATTACCGTGTGGAGCGCGGCGCTGAGGCAACGAAACTACGTTTCCCAGCAACCCCAGCGGCACCGGCCGCGTCAGTTTCGCGCCAGGAGGCGCAGAAATACGGAGACACCCCGGCCGAGGGGGTGCTGCTGCTGAAAGACTGGCCGGCTTGCTTTCTGCTCAAAAAACGCTGCTGTTGGGACCTTGACACAGCGACCCTGCCCGCCCGCCTCCCGCTCCCTGAACACTCACCGGTATTGAAGATATTACCGTGTGGAGCGCGGCGCTGAGGCAACGAAACTACGTTTCCCAGCAACCCCAGCGGCACCGGCCGCGTCAGTTTCGCGCCAGGAGGCGCAGAAATACGGAGACACCCCCGCTTCGCGGGACGCCGAGCGAAGGCCGGGCAAAGGGCGGGCCCTCTGTGGCCCTCAGTGGCCGAGGTAGGCTGGGCTGGGCCCCGCTATTTTAATTGTTTCTTCCATATGTTATTCTATTCGGTCCGGATGATGTAAGTACTTCAGTTGAGAGGGACTGCACCTTTCCGTCACCCAGAGTACCTGAACGCTGACTGCACTGATTTAATTTTACATTTTTTCATCGTGTTTTATTAACTTTTACGTATTCTTATATTGTAATACCACCATCTCGCAAAGCCGGAGTGTGGGAAGCTTGCAGTAAAAGATGACAAAAAAACTTCGCTCTGGGAGAATGGTGGGAGGAAGAACTTGCGCCAAAACAAAATCAAATCCCTTGCGAAATAAGTCTGTGAATAACCAGCTGCTAAAGGGCCAATGTCAGCTCTTTGAACTTTGGGAAAAACCGGTGGAAAAACCCTCAATAGCTGCTGAAAAAGGTAATACAGCCCCAGACATCCAAGCGAACGATATTCACATTGTAGATACCAACGCTCTTCCTGTGCCTTCTGAGCCACCACAAGTGTCATTCACGGACACCCCCTGCATTGTGCATTCGGAGGAGGGCAAGGCTAATAATCTTCCTGCACTCTCACTTAATGATTCGCTAGCTAATAACTCCATTCCACTTTTGGAGTCACCCTTGAACAGCATGGATGGTCAAGCCTCACCGCCGCTCTCTATTGACCTGGAACTCTGTGGCCGCTATGTGAAGCCGATCAGTCCGGCTGCCCCGGAAACTAATAATCCTTTAGGAGGGGCGACTCCATCCGGGCTGCTACTTTATAGTAGTACCCCCTCTGTGAATAGCCAATGTATGTCTGATGTATTAAGTACTTCCAGGAGTCCATTTCTTAATTTATCCGGCAGTTGTCCTAATGTCGGGGCAGGAGATAAACCTTTATCAGAATCCCTGATTGCACTGGAACATCTGTTAGCCTCTATTTTGTTCCTACTGGGAAAATTTGTAGGCAGCTCGGACTGTATTCTGGACTCTGTTACACAAATCTTGGAAAATCTATTGCAAAAAGCACCGGAAATGAGGAATACCCCCCTCTTCTCACATGGTATTAAACTAAATAAGGGGGAAGCTGAGGTGCGTACAGAAAACTCCAAGATAAAGGTCCCTGAACCAGTGCCAGTTGCACTACACGATAACATGGCTAAAGGTTTGTCTGCAACTGCTGCATCCAATTGTATCATGAAGGCGGATTTGGGGATAACGGAAGAAATTATGCCTAGCCCTGACTGTCAAGTACCACAAGAACTCTTTCCAATCTTCTGCTCGGAAAATAAAAAAGCTATTTCCGAGGTCAATCAAGAAGGAAGGGAAAAAAATGGAAAACATAAAAAATATAAAGGAAACAAAAGGAAACTGGTGCGTAAGCATAAGAAGAAAAGACAGAGGCGGATAATTTTTCAAGACTCTATAATCCTAACTGATAAGGAAGATAAAGCCACTGAACCTATTCCAGCTACCGCAAGGGTGATTTTGGAAGCCAATCCTCCCTATCGTGCCTCAGAGTCTTCTGGAAACTCTCCACTCATGATTAGGGAGGTTTTAACACAAAAGGACGGCGTGGGCTTAAAACCTTCCCTTGAATCGAATTTAAGGAGTACTAATCCAGCCAAATCTGAGCTACTTAATCCACTGGCCTCTCCCTTTACTTTTACAGTTGGGACAGGGGAACCGTTACTTCCCACTCTTGAACGAAAAGAGGCAACATCTTATGTGGACACTTATGTGTTGGATTTTCTTCCGCTATTTGAGGTTGACTTACCACTAAATAGAACATGGCTACTCAAACGCTTTAGTGAAATGGATAAGTTACACCGCATTCAAACAAGCGACATTGAGTTAGTCTCTTTGCTAGGGGGAAATAGTGTTTCAAGCATAAGGGTCAAATTTTATTCTAAAATAATTGTAAATTTGGTTTTGCAACAGGCAGAGAGTTTCCAACGCACAGGTATCGATGTCTTACCGATAGTGAATTTTGGATATAAAGACGTTTCCCATGGGATGTCCCAAAAGGATGATAGACAAGTTGGGGCTACTTCACCCTTTAAAGATATAAAGATCTGGGTTGCAAAAGGAAAACGCTTGGTTTCCCAGGTTAAACCACCTCCACTGATTCAGAATTCCTCGCAAATAGAGGACTCTAATCGGTGGAATTGGTTGCATAACGCTTTATCATCTAAATCCACAGATAACCCCAAACTGTTTCAGCACCTTTAACAATCAATTGAAAATCATCTCATGGAACGCTGCCGGGATACACAGTAGTCCAGAGAAATTCGAGTTTCTATTCTCGTTGGGTGCAAACGTGATCTGCATTCAAGAAACTTGGTGTATTAATAGAATTGATGTTAGAAAGGATTACTTTGTGTTGGAGGTCCCGGCGGTTGCTTCCAAGAAAGGGCATGCTAAGGGGGGTATCGCGTGCATGTTATCAAATAAATGGAACTGGAAATTCTCCCAGTATACTGACCCAAGTAACCTTTTCCAAGCCATAACTATAGCAAATCTTCCCACCCTCCCAAAGATGGCGTCTGTTATAATTATTAATGTTTATATCCCTCCGGAAGAGTGTTTTAATGGTGTGTTGAAGCAGGTTTTCCAATATATTGGCCAGATTAAAAAAATATCACCTTCTTCAGAAGTTATACTTGTGGGTGATTTAAATTGTAAAATATCTAACTCCAGTATGAACCTTTTTAGAAATAAAGCCAAAGAAGAGGCGCATTTTATTCCACAATCCCTTTTCCCTGACAAAATAATAACTAGTAAAAGAGGGAAGATTCTTTTGGAGGAACTTTCGGCAGTCGAGGGGCTTATCTTAAATGGGAGATTCCCCTCTGACGTACCTGCAAAATTTACGCATAAATCTCACAGTAAGCCCTCTATAATTGATTATGCGATCTCGGACTATAACATGTTTCCGCGTATCCTGGATTTGATGATAGTCCCCACGACATTGAGTGATCACAATATAATACTCCTGACTATTTCCCTAAAACCTCCTAGTACGGCTGCATGGGCGATTAATAGTAAAGATACAGCCTTCCATGCATCCTCTGGTAGATGTTTTTGGAACCCATCTTTAATTTCTGGGGTGCATACTATTCTATGTAAAACCATAGCAGACCTGAATGCTTGGTATGGCTCGGAAATTGCTAGTTTTGAAAACCTTATGCGGAACATTATCTTGGATGTAAAAAAGGTTAGATGTCCCCCGAAGCGGGTATACATGCCTAGTGCCTTGTGCACACTGAATAAAGAAATAAATAAATTAGTCCGAGCCCAATTCTTAAGTAGATCTGGGGAACGGGAAAAAGAACTTTTGAGGTTAAAAAGAAAGAGAGTTAGATTAAAAACGAAACTAAAAAAGGAAAAGGAAGATTTAGTATGGATCAATCTAAGGGAAGCAGTAGCGCATGGTAAGATCCGCAAATTTTGGTCCATAATCGGGATGGGATGTGGCAATAGATTAACTCCTTGCCCAATCCCTATTGCCGAAGAGGTTTGGTCTACCTATATTTGGGATCTCTATGGGGGGTATGGTACTTTAGTGGATACTAGCCTCCCTGATTTATTCTCCGAAGGAGAAATTAAGTATCCATCAGAGGAAACAATAGCTGCGGCCATAAAGAACATGCGCTCGTCTGGTGCAATGGGGCCGGACGAACTCCCCATGACGGTCCTGAAGCAGGAGCCCTCCCTCTGGAGTAAAATACTTTATCCTCTATTCAAATCCTGTTTTGATTCGAAGAAGGTACCAGCATCCTGGAGGGGTAGTATCTTGGTCCCCATCTTTAAGAAGGGCGCAAGGGATATCCCTAGCAATTATCGTCTGATTGCTCTCCTCGACTCAGTCGGTAAGATCTTTGCGAAGTGTCTTTTAAATCTACTTTCGGACTGGGTGGATGAGAATAATATTTTACCACTCGAACAAACGGGATTCCGTAGGGAGCATGGCACTCTAGATAATTTGACCACCCTTCATGTGATATTGGACAAGTATACGCAAGTGAGAGGGGGAGTTGTATATGCAGCCTTCATTGATTTCTCCACAGCGTTCGATAGAGTGGATCGCAGAACGCTGTGGAGAAAATTATCAACTCTTGGAGTACCCCCATACTTGTTAGAACTTGTCCGCACATTACATACGGAAACCTGGTGTAGGGTGTTGCAGGGGGGAGAAAGGGGTCTTTCTGATCGTATCCCTTCTCTAAACGGCCTGAAACAGGGTTGCCTTTTGGCGCCTCTGCTGTTCTCCCTATATACGCAGGATCTACCTGCAGCTGTATCTGTCTGTGAGGGCATTGCCCCAATGATAGGGGGGGCCTCCATTTCCTGCCTGATGTATGCCGACGACATTCTTGTTTTGGATTTAACACCTAAAGGTTTAGCAAATAGGTTGCAAGCACTCCATGCCTTTGCAGTTTCCCACTCTATGAGGATTAATATATCTAAAAGTAAAATCATGTGCATAGGGGGGAAAAAGATGTGCCGTTCGGAACATTTTGGGTGGATCATTGGCGGTCAAAAGCTGGAGGTAGTCAAAACTTACACCTTTTTGGGAAAAATTATTGCGGCCAACCTGAGTGAGAGGCCTCATATTGATCAATGTTCTCGAAAAGCCCTCGCACATGGTAAAGGCATAAATTCACTATACGTAGCGACCGGTAAAAGACATTTTTCTTGTATGCTTGAGGTTTATAGGGCTAAGATCCCCGCTACCCTTCTTTATGGTATTGAACTCGTTGAGTTAAAACTCTGGGATTTCTGCCATAAAACTGAAGGGAAACTCTTAAGATCCTTGGCTTCATTAAACACCAATTGCTCTTTGGCAGCTTGCAGACTTGAGTTTGGGCTAAGGAGCAGTTGGGTGCAGGGATTATGTGCCCTGGTACGTTGGGTGGCCTCACTTGCCAGAGCAGAACCGGGGACGATGAGAGCCCTACTTAAAAGTGAATTATTAGGCAACTTTAAAGAGTTTTCACAACTTATAAAGAATTTCAGAAAAGCGGTGACTCTTCTGAAACTAGATGAAAGTACTTTGTTCCGGCACTCTCAATTGCAACTAAAAATCCTGTTAAAACAGGCATCTTGGGAACTATGCTTTCAATTAGATAAGAATGAAATACAAAGAAAAGGGGGTTGTGATCTTCTTTTTAACTCATATGTTGCCAAGAAAGCCCAAGCCTATGTTTTATGGAATATACCTCATGGCATTAGAAGGTTGTGGTTCCTCATTCGTCATGACCTATTACCATTAAATGTACTTCTATCTAAATGGTATGGAACATCTAAAATGTGCAATTTTTGTAACTTAAGTATACAGGATCGTATGCATGTTTTGCTGATTTGCCCGGTACTCCGCACTTTGCGCCTCAAATGGCTAAAACCAATTTGCATCCGCTTGGGTATATCCAATGTAAATATCTTCTTACAATCTTTATACTCGCCCTTAAATGAAATGTTCTGCTTCTACATTTTTAAATTTTTTAAAGGATTTTTAGATATTTATTAATACGTTATCTAACTTAATTTGTGTCAGCCTTTTGTTGTACTCTTGTTAATGGATGATTCATGGACTTGTATAACATATGTTTATGGAATATTATGTTTGAATTTGTAGTTGCCCTTGAACGTGTCGTATGTCTTTTTATGTGGCCCTCTATGAGAGCCAAAACATAAATAAATAAAATAAACTTTGTACAAAAACATGAGGTTGGCCCACTAATCGTGGGAACCCAGGCATTAAACCAAAGAAAAGAATCGTTTCTGTACTGTTCTTTTCATCACTATTAATGTACTTTGTGACAGCAATTAAAAGTTAGCCTGCCCAGTTGCAGGTGATTGTGAGCAAATCTAAAGGAGAATTAGTCTGTAACTCAGAGTTATAGTCAGAGACATTATGTGCCTCTTAAAAAACGTATACTATTAGAGGGGCTGAAAAGAGAGAAAGCCAAGAAAATGTAATTTTAAGTAATCTTTACATTGTAAATATGTAAAACTGTGATCCCTCCATAGCATGGTTTCGGAGGAAAATGTAATTAAATGGGTTGAAAATAATTACGATAAGGGTATTTTAGAGTGGATTCCATGCTGTTGCCAATTCACAGAGAATTGATCATTGATACTTGAAGAAAATCTGGTCATGCTAGATCTGCAGCCCATCACCACACAGCTCAGTGTTTGTCATTCCACATGAGAGCAAGTGCGAAAAGTCCAATTATTTTCATGTTCCCAAATGATTTGGATTGACAACATATGAATAATTGATTGCGGTATATTTGGCAGAACAATAGATAGTTTAAGGTCACTTCTTGCCCGGACTACTCAGATGGAGCTCAAAAATCTTCATCATTAATACCAGAACATTAGCACACTCATCTTATTTGATGGCACAACATTTTTATGAAGGTCCCAGGGTGTCTTCACTCTCTAGAGAAAAGTGATAATATTAGATTGGAGTTGATAAAAAAAATAATGGGGTAGTTGCTCGAAGTAAGTCTAAAGAGTCGGTAGTATATATAGTTCGTGAACAGGTTCACCCAGCCATTAAGAGGCATACGGAATGTCTGTGATTTAAAAAAAATAATAATTTTTTCTAGCAATGGCTCAAAGTTGACCGGCATTGATTGCCCAATGACTTTCCTGATGTACCTTATTTCTAGGGTACTGAACTATTGAAGTGCATGTAAACTGGACTGCAACACGTGAGGTTACCAGGATTATTTCAATTGTAACCATAATGCATTCTTACCAAATGCACATGCTACCAGGATTGGCATGGTAGGCATACCATCATCTGATTACATTTTCCCTTTTCCTTCCTCAGACTTTGCAGTAAATAAACTTTGATAAAACTGCTAGGCCAAAGCCATAACAAACAAAGGTGGTACCTTAAAATCTTTAGCATACTTTTCCTAAACAGCATAGCAAATAATTCCACTTATAGTCATGTTTTTTTAATTTTACTATAATCAGCCTTCAAGTGCTAATTTGCTTACTGACTATGCATTCTAAAAGACAAAATTCCTTATTATAATCTAGGACTCATGAAAGATTGACCACGAGGAGGACCAGGCTGCCGGACCTAGCTGTACCCAAGCGGGGGGATGGGAGCAGCATTCCTTAACACCCTGGAAGAGCAGGCAGGAAAAAGCCACTAGCTTCCTCGTGGTGCTTCGAATCGTGAAGTTCTCGGTTGGTGGGCTCCAATGCTCGGTAAACTCTTGATAGGTGAGCAGCCCTGCCACTCATGCATTCCCTTGCTCCTTCTTGACAGCAACTATTCCCCTATACGGTGTGTCCAGCTCCATCTTGAATGATCTGAGTGGAGGGTCTGCCTGACTCGCGCGCGCAACACACCACCATGCGTGCAGCGTGCTGCACGCACTTTGCACGCATGGTCAGTTTGCTTGCTCCTTCAGCTTGCATTTGAAACTGTGCCGCCGTGCGTGCGTGGCGCTTGTGGCCCGTTGCGGCGGCGTTTACAATTTATTTGGGGGCTGGGGTCACTGACTGACAAAGTGTCAGACAGTGAATGTCCCCAAATAAATCATGAAGGCCGCCGCAACGGGCCACAAGTGCTGCGCTGCCTTGCCGCCTCCAAAACAGTGCCGCCTGGGGCGGTCCGCCCCCCTCGCCTCCCCCTAGCTACGCGGGTGGCCGGACGGGCATGAGGGCTCCACAATTTGTTGGCAAAAGCACAAATACAAGAGGAGCTTCTGGAACAAATGACAAAATGGCACATATTATACATTTCCCAGGAATACATTTGTTTTTAAAATCCTAAAATGTTAGAGAATTTATGGGAAGGTTTTTTTATCAACGGGTTAAAGATTTTCCCCTTTGGAGACAAAAGAAAAAACATAACCAAGTGTATTACCTTTTTGCCACTTGCTAATGTGTCTATGGGTAAGAGTGTTTAGGTGCAATTTGTTTCGTTTTAGTACTATGTAAAAAAAATGCATTAATACTAAGGTTAATTCTGTACAACTCAGGACATTTCCCCTGACCTTTAAGGCTAGACGTTTTCAGAAGTTGAATCCACTGACACAAGAAAACATTGGTACAAGGAATCGAATTCCTGTTAATTTACTTGAAATATGAAAGAAGGACTGAAGACACATCAATGGAATCAGGGCAAATTACCTCTTTCCTCCTCCTGCCATTCCTCCTCCAGAGGCTCGCATTCATTGGTAGAAAGTTATGTTTCTCTGGACGGAAGCAATATCAGCGGCCCTCTTGGTACTGTTGTTGAGTAAACAAAAGCTGAGCCCGCTAACCCATCTGCGTTTACCATATACTAATACTCACCGGAGTCGAACACAATGCAACACTCTGGAGATTCTTCTGATGGCAAGTATTATTTGCACGAAATTGAGTTTTTATTTCCATCTCCTTCATAGACAATACCATTCTAAAAACGATGGCAATTTAAAGGGAATATTTGTATTCTATGCTTGATCTTAATATAATTGTTTAAGAAAAATATCAACAAACCTGTTACCATTGGGTTTAAAGAACATATTGCATTGCTGCTTAAACTCTATTTCATGCTCCGCATTTTAAAAGAGAAAAAGATCTGAAAGGAAATTGTTTCCAGAACCATGCTGTAAACTCAGTGTTGCCACTTTTAAACTGAGGAGGATTTCCACAATCCCAGAATGCAGCAGTGACAGTCAACCCCTTATTTAAATGTTCAAACTCCGTGAAAGATTCATTAAGCTCTATAGGAGATCTATTTTGATCTGTTTTGCTGACAAATGATTCGTTTGCGTGACTTTTTATATGTCACTCAAAAAGTCAATTAGAATACAAATGTGAAAAAGCCATATTAGGTACAGCTCACTACCTACATACTGTTTTGTGTTGGGAGGGCACCTCCAAATCATCATAAGGCGCTAGTAGAGAAATCATGCAGGAGCCATGAACACCATGGCATTGCTCCTCTAGCTCCTTAATTATGCAGCACATTAAAACTTCAGCATAATGGTCCAGTCCTATCTCTCTGTGTCTGTCTCCCATCCCTACCCACACATTAAATACCTTCTGAATTTTGTCGGGGAAGTACCCTCACAACCTCCACCCAAACACGAAAAAAGAAGTCCTGCCATCTATCCACCCTTTTCTGAACACCCTCGGCAAAACCCACACATGCCCAATAAAAAATAAAGCCAGCGAGTCATCCATTTCAACCATTCTTCCACAATGCCCTTGGAGCATTATCTCTTCTTTCCCACCTAAAGCCAGGGTTTTCACTGTCAATGCAAGAGTGGAAAGCCAACAACATCCGGCGTCACCTGCAAGTCCGTGTAGACTTACCACTGACAAGGGAGTGTGTGACTGGTGGTGTGGTGCAAGACACCACTAACATTTCCCAGCCTGTAGCCTTAGGTATGAAGAGGTCCGTAATCCTACCATGGAAGAAGAAAGGTCAGAATCAGTCGTACATGTACATCGTGGAACGGAATCAGATCATGGCTGTGGCCTCACTTAGGGGTGGGTTGTATGGGTAATTATGACACATTAAGTGTGCCCATAAACCGAAGAGAATGTCAACATGTAGGACAATGAGTGGGTTAATCCCAGCAGATATTTAATTCACGGACCGTCAGGAAATGGGTGGCACCAAGCAGGCAGAAACCATGTCATAAAGTTGATTCAGAAAGAACCACTTGTTCTGGATTATATTAGCATACCAAGATTTTAATAACCAACCTCTCGTTTACACAAGAAAACCAACTAAGCATTCACCTAAATAGTTCTGGAATAAGTGCCATTAGAGCAAGGGTGCAAGTTGAAACCCCAAAAGAGGGCCCAGGGATAAATGCCTGCTCTTTTGGAGATCTGGTTACAAATCTGAACAGTGCAGACTACTGGGGTCAAGAAAGAAATTCACGGTAAAGAGCTAAAGCATCACTTGAGATTCCATTAGAAAAATAAAGTAAACTCCATGTGTGCTCCCACTGCACTGACATGTTTGATTAGTTGTGGTAGCACTTTGCTATCACACTTCATACTAAGGCCTCAAACCATGATGAACTCCGAGTGGAACAGTGATTTAACTGTTTGCTTGTTACCCATTGCTTAAAAAGTCTCTTGGAGGCAAATGTGGCAAGATCAGATGTGTCAGGTGGGCTGCAGGACACCCCATGGACAAATACTGCACCACGCCATGGCAAGCCTTTTCATGACTGAAACCCTGAAAGATTATGCGAATGGTCAGCGACGGCCAGGGAGTCTTTGACTTGCAGTCCCACTCTCCAGTCCATCTTCTCAAAAGGCATGAGGAATAAAATCAGGAATACACCAGTATTGAGGCACAAAATACAATGGCACAGCAATGTAAATCAACAGATCAAAACCAATTAGGAAATGTTTTGTACTGATGTCTGCGACTTTGTAGGATGAAATCGACACAACCCAAACCATCTGTGGCACTCAGGGTCGGGCTAACCTATTGGGCAATCAGGCAGTGCATGATCGGCTGGTCTAACAGATCCGTGTGTAGGCCGTTTAAAAAATATATATCATTTAGCAGTTTGTGGGCCTGTTTTATGGTCTGTTCGGCCGTTTATTTACTGTTGATTTTCCTGATATCACCACAAACATTGCCTGCAGCAAACACAAATGCATGCAGTTCCCCATAACTTGCAAAATACCCATACAGCGTGGCTTTAGAGGCTCAAAACGGGCCTGGTATCCAAATCGTGGGCACTTTTTTATTTATATGGTTTGCTAATCTTGGCCACTATTCTTGTGGTGCCTAGACCTATTTTTGTCCTAGTTCGGCCCTGGCTGGAGTGGATGAGGGTAAGTAGGCTCGGAGCAGAAATGGCAAGAATTATGATGGTGCTGTCTGTCAAATTCTAGGGATGGTGTCTGGTGGAAAGGAAAGTAATAGTGCCCACTGAAGAATGTAGGCCTTGGTCCTGTCCAGTTTTAAGTGGACAGGAGCAGGAGCAGCCTACTCACAAGCACTTTAGACATTAACAGAGAGACTGGACACAGGTCAGTGACAAAGCACCATCTGGCAGGCTTTAGTAGCTTAAGTTCAGATCAGACTACTTTGCGGCTTTTCTGGTACTTGACAGGCAGAATCAGAAGGTCATAATATAACCTTCATCGGTACTGACTGTCTACTTGCACTCATTATCTTCTAGATGGAAAGGCAATTTCGACCAGTATGGGCCATAACTTTGGTGCCTAAACTAAACTGATTTCAATGTATACAGTCTAGCCAAGCAAAGAAATTATAAATAGTGTGAACAGATAACCCTTTTTAAAGAGATGTATGCTTTTTTTCCTTCTCATTTTGATTTGCATAAGAACCCAGAATTCAACACTGTCTTCAACTACAGATCTTCTTAGACTTGGAGGGGGATGATATTAGTGGTTGATGATCTCAGATGTTTGTGTACTATGTAGAATATTTCAGTAAACGGGAGCTAAATTTGTGATATTCCCAAATCCAAAGTTACATTACATGCTGTCGAGACACACTAACATTCCTGAGCACATTTTGAGAAGCACAAATCTAACCCATGGCATGTTCCAAAGGATTATATAAACAAGCATTTGCAATGCAATAGGTCTCGCATTTGAAAGACTTTGAGTTATTGGCATTGTAAATTACACTGCCTTTTATTTATGTGTTTTGAACGTCTGCAAATAGCGCGTAAACACGCACATTGTACTTTTAGTCCTTGTTTACAAGAAGCAAGGCTGGCAGTAAAAAAGTCAAATTTGCTGGCAGCCTTTCTTTTTATAAGCAAGTACGATAATTACAAAGTACGTGTTTACGCATCCTTTGCAGGTTTTTAAAAACAGAAATAAAAGGCATTGTTATTTACAATGGCAATAGATCAAACGCTCACAAATGTGAGACATATTGCATTGCAAATACTTGTTGTTGGAAGTACTGAAGGGATTTTGGGTGTAACTAAAACTCTGTAGTCTGCTTCCCCCTGAGCTTCTACCCTGCTGCCTTCAGATCAGATTAGTAGTATTAACAATGACGGTGAACTAAATAGAGGTACGTTCATAAAAGCACCAAAACAAACTCAATGTGCAGATTTGGGTACAGCCAAATAACACGGAGAACGTAGCACATGGCGAATTGTCAACAAAAGAGGTGTAAAGAGGGAAAAAGACAATTAAAGGGAAAGAAACACAATGGCAGATAAAAAAAGCATTTGCAATGCAAAAGGTCTCGCATTTGTCAAAGTTAGCTATTGTCGTAGTAAATGACAATGTTTTTTGAATGTGTTTTTGTTTGCAGAGGAGTGATTATTTAAAGAAAAAGTGTGTTCCAAAGCCATGCGTGCACCTTGGAGTTGTCGGACAAATAGTTTTTTTTGCATTTAAAATGGGGTACTGGAGGGAAAACTACATGTACCAGAATGCAACAGGGAACTAGAATCTACACCCGTAACATAAAATATGTGGTTTCTGTTTCATGTTGTGTGAGTGTACAACAGGTAACTGTGCACGAACATACACGCAGTGCACATACAGAGAAATCGTAGTGTAGAAACATAGCACATATGGAGTGTGCAAACAGCATACAGAGATCACCCTGTCCACCTACTTTGAGCATAGATGCATTATGCCCACGGATAACGCAAGGTACAAGACATAATGCGTGTGACATGCACCCAGAGCAGACGGCACATAAACACTCACACATGAGACTACATGTACAGCATTCACAAAAGGGGCGCAAGCACACAGTACATATGAGGTATGCCTAACAGATGACGGAGTGAATGCACACAAAAACACGCAGAATTCATTCCATTAGAGTAAACACCACCAGTAATCACAACAGCTGCATGAGAGCTCTCGATGACCAGCGGAGGAACTTACTTGTTTGAGCCATGCAAATTACTGTCTCCGTTGTGGCATGGAGTTTTGCGAGCCGCACAGAAGAAATGAAATGCACGGTCGCCGTTGAAGTGTGGCATGCAGCAGAGCCACCAGCTATACCAGCCTGGCCATGGCAAGTGAGCGTGGAGAGGGCCAGAAAGCCTGTGACAGCAAGCGACCTCCTCAAGGTGTTATGATTAGTGCATGGGTGGGGCTGAGTGTGGGGGAGCGAGAGGGGGTCAGATGGGGACAGATTGGTGGGCTGTGACATGGAACAGGACTCGGGATAAGTAAGTGAAGGACTAAGATAGAGTTTGGTGAGCTGCGCAGAAGAAAAGAAAGGCGCAGTCGCCATTGTTGAAGCTGAAGTGCAGCGTGTCGCACAGTTTTAAAAATACATAATATAAAGCACAGCATGCCGCGCTGTTTCTAAAAAAACAATATTAGGTTGTGTGCAGAATCAGAACAGATGAATGAGTGCTATTGATGATTAGTGGAGGCACTTACTTTGTTAAGCCAAGCTAATTATTGTCTCCGTGATGGCATGGAGTTGGGTGAGCTGCGCAGAAGAAAAGAAAGTCGCATCCGCTATTATTGAAGCTGAAGCACGCCGCAATGTTTAAAATAAGCTCAATATAAAGCGTGGCGTTCCGCGCTGTTTAAAAAAAACATAAAATGAAGTGTGCCGTACTACGCTGTTTACATTCATTTTTTAGGCACAGGAAAATTAAGTGATTTGCCCAGAATCACAGGATGATGAGCCGACAAAGAGTTGCTACAGTCAGCAGCTCTGGCCGTAACACCACATCCTCTCACCCTCTTCCAGGCTGCGCTCACAAAGACCCCATGAAAAAAACTAGCACCGCCTCTCCCCTACCTCCTCCACCGCCGAGGAACGCGCAGGAATGACTGCAAAAATAATACATACAAAAATAATAAAAAAATAGCCTGAAACGCGATAATGAATCCCGCCCCTCCCGGACTGGTGACCTGACTCATGGTTGCCATGGCGATATTTTAGAAAATACGCTTGCAACACCGTAAGTCACGTCACCCAGTCCTCGAGAGGCGGGATCACAGCCGGACAAATCATCCGTACACAGGCTTTGTCCAGTGGCAGGCCTCCGTTTGGCAAGGCCGGCCAATGGAAGAAAGGCGTGGTTTCATGCCCCTTCTTGCTAACAAGAACTCTCGTCTGCAACAGCGCATGCGCTGCAACACAAGCTCAATATAAAGAGTGGCGTTCCGCGCTGTTTAAAAAAAAAACATAAGACGAAGTGTGCCGTGCTATGCTGCTTACATTCATTTTTTAGGCACAGGGAAATTAAGCGATTTGCCCAGAATCACAGGATGATGAGCCGACAAAGGGTTGCTACAGTCAGCACCTCTGGCTGTAACACCACATCCTCTCACCCTCTTCCAGGCTGCGCTCACAAAGACCCCATGAAAAAACCCAGCACCGCCTCTCCCCTACCTCCTCCACCGCCGAGGAACGCGCAGAAATGACTGCAAAAATGAAAAAAAAATTATAAAAAATAGCCGGAAACGCGATAATGAATCCCGCCCCTCCTGGACTGGTGACCTGACTCATTGTTGCCATGGCGATATTTTAGAAAATACGCTTGCGACACCGTAAGTCACGTCACCCAGTCCTCGAGAGGAGGGATCACAGCCGGACAAATCATCCGAACACGGGCTTTGTCCAGTGGCAGGCCTCCGTTTGGCGAGGTCGGCCAATGGAAGAAGGGGCGTGGTTTCATGCCCCTTCTTGCTAACAAGAACTCTCGTCTGCAACAGCGCATGCGCTGCAACACAAGCTTTGACCTAAAAACAACAGATTGCTTTGGCCTGACTCCATAAGTTGTATTGTCAAACTAGTTGTTGCAAAGATCCTCTAAAGGAACTTGATAAATATGACAGAACAGACATCTATCATGGAACTTCTACCGTAATTAAAAAATTTTCATAATGTACTTGACCAGGCAGGATTACCTATCCGTGAGCATACTGAACATACTGTAAACATCACTTAAATGAGAAATGCACGCCATGATAACAATCACAAAGAGTCAAACATATGTACTTATAATTTTATTATATATCAAGATAAAAGCCAAGCCATTCTTAACAGTGAAGCCATGGGCAAGGTTTCTGGATAATTACAAAAAGCTTTCTAATAGGAATAAAGCATGTCTTGCTACTGGTACTTCAACCCTCTCTAACAAGAAATTATGGGTTCCACCACAGGTGCACATGAATGTGTTTGGACAGGTAAAGATAAAGTAACTAATATTCTTTACCCAACCCAAGTCAGGCCTACAAAAACTGATATTCTGTAACTATCAACTCACTTTCAAACACAGAAATACTGTATTAGCCAGTGATATCTAGTAGGGTTCAACAGTGCTCTCCATATTGTAGAATTTCCTACTAAGACATATTCTATTCCTGTGGAAAAGATTATGCATGCTGTGTTTATAGAAGCATTTTAGAAGAATTATGAACATTTGGTTTGTTTTGAGAATTGGCTATGATGTGATGTGCATCTAAAAGCTGTTCCACTCTGAACAGTTTTTAAGTAACCCTGGGTGAAGCACTATGCTACGCTCGCGAAGTTTGCACAACTTCGCACTACGCGAGCTGCACGTAGCACAGTGCGAACACGCGTAGCGCAGCGTAGCGTAGTGCAGCGGTCATTTTTTGCTTGTTCGCGGTCCTCACGTCATGTTCGCGACCGCGAGCAAGCAAAATGACATCCCGGCTAGACTCTCAACGTGGGGAGGTCAGGTTTCTCATTGCGAGTGGTCGTGCATGCTCGCGACCGCTCGTGATGAGAAACTACCAGTTCGCGTTGAGAAATCTGCCGCTCGAGTAAAAATCTACTCGAGCGGCAGAAAACTACAGCTCGCACTGTGCAAGATGCCGTTTTCAATGATTGCACAGTGCCGGATGCTTGTTCGCACTGTGCAATCATTGAAAATGCATCTTGCACAGTGCGAACATGCTACTACGCAGCTCGCGTAGTGCTACGAGAAGTTTGCGTAGTGCGAAGTGCACTTCGCGTAGCTTCGCGTAGCGCTACTTCGCGAACTACGCCCAGGGTTATTTTTAAGACTCTCTTTGCACATCAAAGAAGACAACACAGGTGCTACATTGTGTTTGATGGTATGTAATCAAGTACTTTCACCACAGAGCTGGTCTAATGTTTTCTTTCACTTCGTGTACAACATCTAACATATTGTATCTGTAGAGTATGAAGATGAGGCGTATAAATGAATTTATCATTGGTATAACATGTCAACAAGGGGGCGGTGCATGTTTGCAGTTTTACAGCTTGCAATGTAGCGGGTACACCATCTTCATGCCTCTTTGGCCTACCTTAAGGATTTTGAGTTTTACCAACTTTGATTATTGTGTGGTCCCAATCAAAAATATTTGCTTTTCTGCTCAATAGATCCTATACAGTTAGCTACCGGGTTCCTGTGAACAAGGCATTAAAAACCTAATTCTTAATATGGAGATTTAGAAAATCAAAATACTAGAATTTAGACAGTGGGGTCAATCAAACTGTTAAGTGCTCCTTGCTGACATTGGTCAGTAACCTGCAGATCTCATGATTAAATCTAGGCAGAGCAGGCTCAGACACTTCTGTGTTGATAAATTAGCTACCCTAAAGTTAGGTGATAGTGTTGTTAGTTATTCCAGCACCATGAAACCGCAAAACATTGTGCCTACATCTCTATAGAAAAGCGCAAAACATTGAAGATTTTGGCAATTATTTACTAAATTATATATCCCTTAGATTAAAAAAGGTAATTTCCTGTCATAAATGTTATGGTGAAAGCACTTGCACTTAATAGAGGTGTCCAGCTTTTGCCTCCTATTTTAAAGGAGGCCTCTGAGTCAAGATAACTAGTGAGTCCTCAATCTCGGATCTTACAAACTTTGTAAGGCACCAGGGTTTCAGGGTCTCCATTAATTCGAATTTGCCTCAACACTTTCTCAGGAAGCTGCCTGTGTAATTAGAAAACTGCTAAGGAATGGAGGAACAAAGGGGCATATTATCAAGGGGGTTTATCTCCGCTTTTTTGGCTTTAAAAGCCAAGAAAGCAGAGATAAAATTATCTCCCTATTACCAAGCTGTCGCTAACACCAGTTAGCGACAGCTAATAGGAGATAGCGACCATCTTGGGCCCCGCTTTGCATGTCAGTGATATTTATCACTAATGACATGCAAAGTGGGCGTGCCAAGATGTTAGCGACTGGAAACAGTCGCTAACATCGCTATCTCCTATTACCAACTTTTGGAGATATTCGCGCTAAGCGCGAATATCTCCAAAAGCTAACACCTGCCCTGAGCAGTTCTTAGCCATGTTAACCAATGGGAGGTGGATAACATGGCTAAGAGCATTTGCTCGATAATGCATGAATATCGCGGACTTTTCAGCGATATTCATGCATTGCGGCCGTTTTTTATCGCATTTGCGATAAACCTTGCTAATAGCAAGGTTTATCTGCGATAAAAATTGCCGATGTGCGGCGATAATTTTTGTCTCTAAACAAGTTAGAGACAAAAATGTTCTCTATTGGTTGGTAATATGCCCCAAAGTGGAGGAAGGTATTGCGGCTATGGGAAGTAATGATCCAGAAGAACACCAAGTATACTCGTTAGACTGAGCCCTGATGGACAACTGGTAAGACATCATGGAAGCAATCACCAACTAAGAGTCTCAGGACTACAAGACATTGCTCCACCAACAGCACACCGCTCCAGCTCTGGGCAAGCAATACATCCATACCGTAAGTTAGGGAAGAAAAGAAGCACCTCATTGAAATTCAATAAATATAAGGGTATAATCCAAATGTTCAAAGTCCAGAAATTAACCCAAAGCGTTGCACAGCCAAAAAGGGAAGACTGTAGAAATCCAGAAACAGTCAGCCAATGATCCAGAATGCCAGTAGCAGACCAAATGTTATTGCTAAGTTGCCAACAGAAGCGTGGTTCCATGTAGATCTTCCAGCGACAGAGCAGGAAGTACCTATGATGCTTTTAGCGAGCTTTGAACCTGCAAAGACACAAAAATGAAGTTAGGAACTCCATGATGTTGTTACACACTGGAGATATGCCAAAGGAGTGTTCAACTATATCATGTTACTAAAGCTAGAGCAAATACGTATTCCTCTACAAAAGGCATTGCTTTAGCAACCATTCTAATTTATGTGTCATTTTCCAGCCTGTTTATTCTGCAGCTTTATGAGCTATGGATCCCATCTGCACTGGAAGGTATTTCTCAGACACAGGGTGATACTTTCTGGGACATTTGCCAGGGTCCCAAAAAGTACTGACCTGGTGGGCACTCTTTTCTGTCCCCACACTAATCACAATACAATAACTCTAAGAGCTCAAAACGAGCCACGCCTTGAACGCTCTCGAGTGGCTGAATATCCGTTATCTATTAGCCTGCACACCTGGAGGGAAAGGATACCTTTGTGCAGGTGGCTATGGTATATCTGATCATGACTAGTCTAGCAATCCCAAGATCTGGTAAGATGATTTAGGGCAATATGTAGGTAATCTACATTTACCGATTCTAAAATACAGAATTTTACCAATTCGGTATTTTAGAATCGGTAAATGCTATGTAAGAAAAAAATCAGTAAATTTTACCGAATCGTTAAGATTCGGTATTTAAGAATTGGTATTTACCGATTCGGTAATTCCCATTCATTTCTATGGGCCTGGAGGCACATAGGAATGAATGGGAAGTCATTCACTATTACCGATTCGGTAAATACCGAATCGGTAATAGGGGGCACATATTCAAGGGTGGCAGGGTGTCACAAAATTGCTTTTGTATAGGTTTTCGATATTTACCACCAACTTGTAGTTGGTGGTAAATAACGAATCCTTAAAGCACATAAGCACTCTTAAATGTGCTTCCTATGTACCATTTACCGATTCGGTAAATAATGATTCAGTAAATACAGAATCGGTAAATACCAATTCTGTGTTTACCGAATCATCATCTACATCGGAAATGAGTCAATACCGGTCGGTAAGCCTGAAATTTACCGAATTTCGGGTTTACCGACCGGTAATTATCCACCTACATCGGGCCCTAAGTCTTTCCCAAGTCTTCCTGGTTGGTTCATCAGAGATCCATGATCATTTGTATCTTTTACTGATTCTGTTTCTTCCAGTGTGTATAACAGATTCTGAAGAATGCTTCAGAGAATTCCAACATATTATGTCACCTTGACAAATACATGCATGGGCATTGGTCCTTACACATGAATCATACAGGCGTTATGCTGTTAACACCTTGAGGTCTGTGGAAGGTAAGCCTCTTGTGGCAGGTAAGTCTTTATGAGTCAGAAAAGGAGAAGGAAGAAAGAATGTTAACAACTATTTTGTGAAAGTTGCATGTATATGTTTCATGGAGTTTAGTTAAATGTGCTATTGCATGTTGTGATTTGAGACCTTCATATAGAGCAATCATTGACTGGATGGCGTGACTCGAAAAAAAAGATTCTGGGACACCACCTGTGCTATTGATGTATCGTAACTAGGGAAAGAGCCTCTGGACTTCTGCCTTGCAGAAAGAGAGAGAAAGAGAGACAGCATCTTAGAATGAGCTCTGTCCTAATACTTTTATGCTGCTTGACCCAACTAATGTGGGGGGACTTCTTAGGAAGGCTTCACACGCTAACACCTTAACTCATCGTGCCATGAAAAATGGCATCTAGGGATGTCATGTTAGTGCTAGTTTAGGGACAGATTAATGCTTTATTCCCATGAACTCTCGATGCAGGGGAACCAGGACGTTTGCTCTGTAATCTTTTGTATCCTGATTCTCGAACAAATTATTCTGTGCATGTTGCACCGCCTACATTTCTCCTGCAGCTTGGTATTAGTTCCAATGTATTTCAACACCTTCCTCTTGAAGTGCCTGTAAATCCAGTTATTTTTGGCTTTGTAATAAATCTACTAATATTATGTGGTAGTTTTATTCTTAAGAGTCATAGCGAATTGAAATTAAAATGATTAGCCCGCTAATGATTTCTCTCCCTCCACGCTTTCATGCTGAGAAAAAGTACTATCGACTTGAGGTCCTAGAGCGAATCTAGAACATGGAAACTCTGCTCCTTCAGTTGGTAGCAGAGTAGGATGGTTCTGACATGAAGTGGGGGTAGGATCCAGAAATCTAGAAAAGAGACCTAGAACCTGAGAGCCCCAAAATAGAGCCCGATGATTGAGAATGGAGAGCAACGGACTTTGGCGGAGACCAATAGAATTTTGACAGTGCGGCAAGAATAGCGGTGCACAGAGGAGTGAGTATCAATAGGGATGGGTCGTGTGGTAGATTGCGGGAGTGATGGGATTGTGTGATGTCTGGCGGACCTTGTGTGAGAGTCGAGTGAATGTGGTTTGAAGCCTGACGTGGTCCAAGAATTGAGATCTGAGTGTCAGGACCCGAAGTGGCCTAAGATCCTGGGATATTTTAAATGGTGTAGAAGACACTGAGTTATTGTGATTGTCTGACTGGAGATTTGAGGAGTTGTAGTGAAACGTCATCAGCAGTTCCACCGAAGACACCTTGTCCTGGGCAATCTGGTCGCTGGCTGAGAACCACCAAACCACAAGGGGGTCCAGGGTACCCTTTCCCTAGTAATGCGTAGGGAGGTTATCCCCTTTCTTTTAATCTGTGTGCACCACGTGACAGAGGTGACCATGGGTGTGAATGCACTTCCTGGAAACCTGGCTGGGCTTGAGGATGCACATGAGCCCTCATCTGGGCTTCCAGCCAGGCCATCTTCCACCCAAGTGGAAAGCAAGGCATGTGACTAAATGGCCAGGACCAGGGGACCCTGAGCCCGGGTACTTGGTGCCCCAGCTGAGCCTCAGGCATAGGGCTGCAAGGGAGACCCTTATGAGCTCCGACCTGGTGCCCGCAGACCCCTTATCACGCAGGGCCTGCCGGGGCCCTGGTCAGAGCTTCTGAACTCAGAAAAACTGGGGTAGCCTCCCAAGACAAGGAGCAGAAGGACCCATAGTCCCAGGCTCTTGGCGGGGCAGCAAGCGGAGAATGTAGCCCAGTAGTAATTAGGAGGAATGTTACCCCCTTTCTTGTAATCTGTGTGCACCAAGTGACAGAGGAGACAAAAAGCATGAATGCACCTGACATCCTGGAACCCTGGCTGGGGTTGAGGATGCAAATGAGCCCTCATGCAGACTTCTAGGGCACCCCATCATTTGGTCACCCCAGTGGATAGCATGGCATGTGACCAAATGTCCAGGTCTAAGGGACCCTGAGGCCCGAGTGCTTGGAGCCCCAGCTTGGCATCTGGTACAAGGCTGCAAGGGTGACCCTGAGGGAGCTCCGACCCGGACCGACAGGTAGCATATCATGCAGGCGAAGTGGGGAAGGCCCCTGTCCGTGGTGTAGTAGCCCAGAGAAAGGCGCCCGGGGTCCACCATGGTGCTTGGAGGGGCCATAGGGCTCAATCGAAGCTCCTGGACCCAGCCGCGCAATCAGGGCTCCCCAGGCCCGCGGGACCCTGTCCCAGGCACTTTGTCATGGGTTGGCAACAGGACGGACCTCAGGACAGGGGGCCTACCAGGGCCTCAGTCATAGCTTCTGGACCCAGCCAAGCAGGGGAAGCTTTGAGAGCCCAGGGCAGGGGCGCCTGTCCAGGGGCCCAGTGGGGCATGGTCAGAGCTCCTGAGCGCAGACAAGCAGGGTAAGCCCCCCAGAAAAGCAGGGGAAGGAGCCTCATCCCACACCCTTGGTGATGCAGCAAGCCAGAGGACGTAGCCCAAAGTGGGAGCCCCTGCCCCAGGGCCCGGCAGGGCCTGGATCAGAGCTCCTGGACCTGGATGCACAGGGGAGGCCTCCCCTGACCCCATCCTGGGTATTTGGACATGGAGCGGACCGCAGGACGGAACCAGAATGGAGGGGCCCTCACCCCTGGGCCCGCAAGGAACCCTGTTGGAGCTTCTCAACCTGCCGAGCAGCAGAAGACTCCCCAGACCCGATGGTCCCCCTTCCCGGTCCTTTTGTGGGGCCCTTCATTTGAAAAGCCTTTCTACCTCTGTACCGCCCATTGCATTTCACATATTTATGTACCACAGTACACATTTTTCAGTAATGAACATTGGGCCTGATTCACAAAGGTAAACTTGCAGTTTTGTGTATATTTAATCTTCTCTTGGAATTCACAAACTACTAGTTATTAGTAAGTTTACAACTGTGTAGACTCCACGGTCAGGGTGGAGAACCCCATTCATAAAAAGATAGGCCTATCCTACATTTTTAATGAGCGGAGTTCTCCACCCCAACTACAGAGTCTCAATAAAAGCTTTGATTAATCAACCAGTAACCAGTGTCTGTAATTCTGCAACATACATCCAAGGAGTAGGGTGGTCTTTAAATCCAGCTAGCCCAGAAATGTTAAGGGAATCTAGTTTGTAGAATCCATGTTGCCTCTTTTTTGAAAAAGCTCGGCAATGTGTCAGACTGAATCTGCGATGGGAGAGAGTTCCATACTCAGGAGAGGATTCGGAAAAGGAGCAGGAATAGGTCTTCTCTTTTTTAGCAACAGGGAATTAGCACTTTGCAGGGAGCAGATGCCTCCTAAGCTCTTGAACTTATTTGTAAGCAGGAGGTGTAGGGCTTTGTGCTTCATGCACGCTATCTACAGCTGGATTCTAGCTTGAAAAGGGAGCCAGCAGAGAGACTCATGCTATCAGTGTGAAGTGGCGTTAAGGGGCACCTTGAGTGGTGCCATTTTGATTTTGGCAATCCTGTTCATCAATCGGATTGGCGTTGGTTTCCAGCCTCTTGCTTTTGCTAATTTTGTTTGTAATGTTTTGGTAAATTTTTAGAAAGGGTTGAAACGATAGATAGATAGATAGATAGATAGATAGATAGATAGATAGATAGATAGATAGATAGATAGATAGATAGATAGATAGATAGATAGATAGATAGATAGATAGATAGATGGATGGATGGATGGATGGATGGATGGATGGATGGATGGATGGATGGATGGATGGATGGATGGATGGATGGATGGATGGATGGATGGATGATGGATGGATGGATGGATGGATGGATGGATGGATGGATGGATGGATAGATAGATAGATAGATAGATAGATAGATAGAATATAAAATGACCCAACAAAGACCTTAAGGTAATTGAAAAAAAAATCAATGTTTACTTTCTGTTCAATTTAGGGATTGATACCGCTGAACACAATTTAACATTTTAAATACAAAATAGTGCCAACAAGCTCCAAATAGTGAAAAGTGCCAACCACGGACATCTAGTCTCACTAGATGGAGATAAGGGTAAGATGTATGGCTAACTGCAACAGAGAGCATATGAGATACAGAGACCAGGTTTGCCCCAGTTGGAGGTTTTACCATCTGACTTAGAACCTGAAATGGATGTAAACATTCTTCAGAGGAGCAAGACAGCCCGCTATTGCATGAAGCTGGATAGCCATCAGAAAAAGTCCCAGTGAAGCTGTTGACTTTTGGAGGGAAAGCTCCAAAGAGAGTGGGACAAATCATTATTTCACATCCAAGGAATGTCCCTCGCAGGTCAGATACTTTTGGCATCTTCACTCGGTGACGATTTGTAGCAGAACATGGTTAACGAGGATACATTCTCCACAGTGTCACACTGAAATGGATTTGATGCTGCAGAAAATCGGCAAAGCATCTTCATTGGATTGACTTGGCAGGTTTGTGCTGATCTTCTATCAGTTCTCCAGGTACAATCCTTAAAAAAGGTTTCTAAGACCCAGGTCAGAGGTTTAGGCAGGAGGGGTAGACCCTGACATTTATCTAAAGACCCTGGACGTTAGACACACCACTTAGGGTTCAGGCCTCACTGCAGTAGAAGCCACTGGCAGAATCCAAAGCAGGCCAAGTTGGAACTGGTCAGCTGGGCTCATCAGGAAAGTGGAGTGAACCTCTTGCAACTTTTGTGTTCCTGTCGCTTAACAGGTCAACCAACTGACCCTTGGAGTGCACTTCTCAGTCCTAGGTGAAAGTGGGAGCAGGGCAAGCCCTTAGGGGTTCTCCTCAAAGGTCCCAAGAGCAGGTGTAGCCTTTCTTCTGTCTTCTACAGGCCCAAAGGTGTTCTGTGGAGGGTATTGGGAGCACCACACTTATACCCAGCACTAGCCTATAAGTTGGGGAAACTCCTGGCCACTCTATAAAACATTAGGATAATGTTCTCATGTGAATTTTACTGTAATTATCTCACAGGCCCCCTCTCTACCTAAAACCAACAATGCAGAACCTGTTTTCCCCTGTGCAGAGCTCCCTGTGCCCACCCTGAGGTGTAGCTATGACAATGGGCAAATCCTCCCTTGTGGTCACTCCGAATCAGTTCTGGGGTACTTTCCACTCACACTGGGGTTGGAGACAAGGTGGCTATAAATGCAAAAGGGAGTCAGACCTAGATGTGAGGTGCATCAGCAGTGCAAAGCCCTGATGGCCACCCTGTCAGGGGAAGGTCAACCCCTCTCCCTTTGTCTCAACTGTGGGAGCCACTTCACATTTAATAAAGGGTCATTCAGCTCCTGTGTGACTGTAAACAGTTGCAGAAAGGCACATTTGTCTCAGGTAGGAAAAATACAACTTTGTAAAGTGTCATTTTCAAAAGAGTAATGTAAAATCCGACTTGACTATTCAGTTGGATTTTAATCTACTATTAACATGCGACCTTTGATTATTTTAATGCTATTCCCAAACTGAAGTTAAGTATTATAAGGTTTTTTTTAAAGTACGCCAGTGCTTTCCTATGGGAGAGCAAGCTTTGCCACAGTCAAAAGTGACTGGAGTCTTTTCACTGCTAGGACATTTAAATCATAAAGTATACTTGTCATACTTTTTAAATGCCATGAATTTATGGCCTACCTTAGGGTGAACTGATGGATTCACTGTTGGAATACCAAATCAGTGACGAGATTCAGTGACTCGCAGCTGTGTTCAGGAGGAGGAGCAGCGAACCAGTAAGCGAAGGAGCTGCACTGCCGGCAGTTAGGTAGAGATGCGGTGATCCGCCTTGGGAGCCTGCCCACCTTGTATCCTGCTCCCTTCCCCCCGCCCCAGATACCCACCCCGTGAAGTCAACCACTCTGCAGGGGGAGGATTGCACAGAAGCACGCCCAAGGTCTGAGGCATGACCAAGACACAAGAGATAAGGCGACTCTCAGGGCAAACCTTAAGGCTTTAAAGGCTCCAATCCAACTGCCTCCCACGACCAAAAGATGAAAGAACAACCAAAGATCAACAAAAGGAATCTCTGCAATTTTGTAATTTTAAACACCTTCCACAGGGCAAGAGCAGGAAAAGAGTCATGTGGGCTCAGAAGGTTCACATAGGACCAGGAGCAGCAGCATGGGAAGAACCAGCTCAGCACCACTTTAGCCAACAAAGCAAATGTGTCCCAAAAAAAGAGCAAACAACAGTAGATCCTAGATGATACCTTTACTACCCACCCCCCAATAAAAGGGCAACTAGGTAAATGAATAGTAAATTACTAATGGACTGCCCTAACGGAATGCCGCAAGATGCAGAGCAAAGGGAGTCGATATGTTACTTCTTCAGGAAAAATGACCCATTAAGCACCAACAGCAGTACTATCCAGGACGCGCCACCTAACCCTCCAAGCTGGGCCCAGATCAGCAGCCCCAAAAGGCTGAGCAGTCATTCACCCACAAACAAGGGGCAGAACTCCCCGGTCAGGAAGTAACGCGACACAGCCTCAATCAAAAACGCCCCCACCATTGTGAAGATGGCGCAAATCCACCACCCCGACGCCAACAGCCTAGCCTCTCAGAATGAGGAGACCATTGTGCCATCACAAGAGATTATAGACCCAAACCCCATGAGTCCAAGGCTCTACCTAGCCTCCCCAGGCCTAGCGTCCCCACTGGCAGGGGAGCTCACAGACTTGTTTCTCCACAATTTAGGCCAAAAGATCAAAAGAACTCTTGAATTAACACCAAACCCGCCATGGACACCAACTTCAGGGTCAGCACCCCCACGGGTCCCTAATCCAAAAGCAGTCCGTTATGACAGCGACATCAGTACAGATGCAGAACTGGAGAGAAAGACCCTAATAGAGGCAAACAGCGAAACCAATAAAACCCTTCTATGGTAATCAACTAAGATGGAACTTCAAATCGACCTCCTACAGGCAATTGCGGGCCGCCTGGCCAATCTAGGATCCAGGGTAGAGGTCCTAGACAACAGGCTCTCTCAGTACTTGGCCACTAACTCGGGCGACTGCTTGTGTCGTTGTTCAACCCTGATGGAGAAATGGGCCTCCCTCCCCGAGGTGCTAGTAGACATAGTGGAGATTGCCAAAGGTTGCAGGGAGGCATTGACTCCCAGTAATACAGTTGGCAGACGGACAGCAGCGACCCCACCGGGACAGATGGAAAAAGCTGAACAGGACAACGACGAGGCACAGATGACCAAGAACCCCGCCAGCACCTCTAAATCAGCCAAAGACACACAAAGTCCCAACAGAGGGTGTAGAGGGGGTAGCAACACTTTCACAACTGACCCGCAGGAATGCTCTTTAAGTAGAGCGGCTACACACGGAGCTAATTTATCACGGAGAGTAAAAAAGAAGCTGAAAAAGCAATTGAAAAAGACAAAGTCAAGCGGGAAACATCTCCAGTGACTGAACATTGACCATCCATCCCATCCACCCCAATAAGGTGCCTCCAAAGCTACCCCACTTTACCCTATTTTTATATCTGAAAACTGGGGAAGAATGGACCCCCGGGGGTCTCGGACTTTGAGAAACCAGCCAACACACAGACAATCGACCATCGTCCCCAGTGTGATGGGCCAAAAGCATTCCACAAGGCTAAACCAGCACATAGGCAATGATTCAATCACAGGATCAAGGTTGGTACGCCCTCAAACACTTCCCAAGTTAGAGTTGGCAACAGTATCATCGTGGTTGGACGCTCCAAACATACGACAGCTACAACTCAGGCATCAGTCTGGCTCTAGGGACAAGCAGAGATACAGCAATTGACCCCAAGCAGGACCAGCCACAACCAGCTAAGCAAGCACGAATTTAGGAATAACCCTGGCCGAGCCGACCTTGGGAAGGGGAAAAGCCATGATGCCATACCGGCCAATTCACAGAGTGCCTCCATGTCACATGATATCATCTCCCTTCACACGCAGTAGCAGTCGCAGCAAACAAAGGGTCAAGGTGGCCAGGTGGAGGAAACGCGGGAGAGGGAGAGCAGGGGGGTGTCATGTGGGGGGTGTTAGTAATAAATATATATTTTTTAAAGAACTAACCTGAAACAGCAGACAAGCTCCCGCGTCACATTGCGCCTCCAGTCATCTTCCTGGTCCCAGCAGCCCCTGGGACAGAATCCCATCCAATTCCCATGATGCCGAGCAGGGCGGGGATTTGACTGAGCGGAGCTGGAAAGATGCCCCACTCAAACCAGGTAGTAGATAGGGTTTCTCCAGCCTGGCTGTTCAATGCAGCCGGGTTGGAGAAACCTACGTGCACATGTGTGTTTGTCCGGCCTGAGACGGCCGCCCAACACACACATGCACACTTAGGGAGTGCACATAGTGCTCCCCCTAACTCCCCTCCCTTGCCTCGGTCCGCCCCTCCTACAGCGCTGACTCAGAGCTGGCAAATTAAAAATAAAATGATGCTAGAACACCGTTTTATTTTTCATTTACTGGCTCTGAGCCAGGCAGTGGGGTGACGCTCCTATGCTATTGCGGAGGTGCCGCCACTATTCACACTATCACGCGGTGAGGTCACGATAACACACAGTGGCAGAAAAAACACCCTAGGACATTGTCACCAGCCGCAGCAACTTTTTTATTTTTGGGAGGAGTAGTCCTACTAGACCCAAAGTTTGACTAGACTCACACCTGCTCTACGCCAGGATACCCTCCTGGGTTATAGTGCGCTCTACAATTCTGCATAGCATAACTTAAGAAAACTTGCCAAAACCAGACCAACTTTTCATTCTTGATATGGTCTCCACAAAGAAGTCCTTTTCCTCATCCACATTGTGGAGTTTCAACTTTTGGGGAATGACTGCTCAATGAATTGCGCTGTGTTACGCTGATGTGCCACTTGGTGGTGAAGCCTTCACTGTGTAGGGTTCAAAGTTTGCATCATTCTAATGGTTGACATGGTCCTCACAGGGAATTTCCTCATCATCTGGTGGGAGTTGCTCCAAGTAGGGGTCCTGTGGGTCAAAGTTAATATCATGGTGGGAGTCAGAATTTGAATCGACAAAGCTATGTGGTGAAAGTGACCTCTGTGTTACCTGTACTGGTGCAAAAATAGGTATTGTGGTGGCTATGGACAGGACTAGTATCTTACTGCCTATACCTTTTGGAAATGGGCAAAGTGTGGAACTCATCTAACATCGGCTCCTCAAATGTTGTTTTTCTTTTTTAGGGGCATTGGTTCTTTCTCCTGCAGGGTGGTTGGACCAAGATGTTCCCATTGGTACAAGGATGTACACTATCCTCGCCTAAGATCAGAGACTTCAGGCAGATCAATAGCCAGTGTTGTGTTGCTTGACATTAGGACTGACATCCAGATCTGTTGCATTGTGACTTCAGCACCATAGGTGTTGTCTTCAAGGCTTGAGTCAAGAAGGCTTGGCTTGGATTGGAGCCTCTGAGCTCTTGGCTCTAGCCTTCACCAAAGCCAAAAGTGGCTCTCGGTGCGGAGCCGGTCTGGGGTAAGCGGCTAGAGCAGACCTTCGAAGGCACTTTGGCATAGTTTCGGAGCAAAACTCCTTTGAGAGAGGTGCTAAGCCTCTTATCAAGCCCAAGCCTCAGAGGTTCAGTGCTCAGTTTTTTTGTGAGGTGTCGTGCGAGTAGGTTTGACTGAGGACCACCCAGACTGTTCTTGCTCATAGTCTAGGCCCTTTGATAAGAGGATTTTGGGACTCTTCTGTTGCCCACCCCAATGTTTCAAGCTGGCTTTCCCTTTAAGAGAGGTGCCCTTGAGGTCTTCAGGTCCAAAGATTGAAGCTACCCTATAGAGTCATTATGCCACATTCACTAGTGTAATCCACCACTGCTCTCTCCTGTAGCAGATAATATTTTTGTTTTTGAAAGTCTGGCACAGATCACTGTTTGATTCCTCATCTTCGTGCCTAAGAAACCTCCCCAGTCTTGGTTGAATTTGAAGCATTGCCAGCGGTAGTCGATCTTTCTAAGCTGGCGATTCCGCTCACTGGAATTAAAGGGATGCTGACCGTAGCTCAAAAAGTATGCCCAAACCCAATAGCGGGAAAAAGCAATTAAAGATTAAGTATTTGCATTGGTGAGATGTGAGCTTTGGGCAGGGATCTCAATTCATCTTGAAACCTAAACTTATGCTTCAAAGAAAAACAGGTTGCAATGTCCACATTCTCATCTGTAGATGGTAGGAGTGTGCTGAGCATGTGACCTGCGGCAGCACAGGCTATAAAGGCACAAAACAGTGTTAAGTGGGGAGACGAAATGTCAAACTTTTTTCATTCTAGAATACCTGCAAGCAAGGCACAATTGTCCCACAGTGAAAAAAAAATTCAAGAGCAAATGCACCTCAGGAAAATACTTCAAAACATTGGTGCCAGCACTTACCAGTGAATATAAATAAATGGTTTACAGCGTGAATATCAATGAGCAATCCATTAATTCACTGTTGCTTGAGAGCATGTTCTCTCAGGGAAGGAGGTAGTCACTCAAATTTTCTTTTTAAAGACTGACATCCCTTTCCACTTGTTCTGGCCGCTCCCCTGGACGTTTTCTGTGTGCTGTTTTTGAATGTCAGCCCTATTTTTGTGCTGTCTATGTATCTTTCAGTTCTACGCTTTTTGGTAAAAAGATTCATTTAAATTCAGTAAGGAGAAATGGAATTAAATAAAGCAGTTCCCTTCTCACCACTTGCTGTTGCAGTAGGAGTAATAGAGATCAGATCTGGATGCAACAGAATGTATAGGTAAATATTAATAAAACCTTATAAAGAGACATAAGACAGAATAACAAAGAATCACTTCATTCTCATTAGTATTTCCAGATGGAGTAACCCACATTCCATAGAGGAAGATGTTCACTTACTTGAGCAGATGACACCAGCATCTTCGCAATGGTTACAGAAATGGTTGTTCCACCTAGAGTGAAGGCACTCCACCAGGTTTGGCTCGTCTCCTTTGCAGTCCAGATTTTCCAGCAGAATGTTGCCACTACCCTCTCCGAAATACGCTCCGCCAAGGGCGAAAGATGCAGACCCACACCCAAGCTGTCTGCACACTACTTCTGCAGCATTAAGGTCCCACGAATCATCACATATGGTGCCCCAGGCAGAATCGTAGAACAGCTCAACACGACCTTCACACTGGTTGTGACCGTTCTGGAGGCGCATGAGGTAATTTACTGTAAAACAAATAGTTGCAGGAAATATTATATCAGCCAGCCGTTGAAAGTCAGGGATTGCAAGATCTCCCACAGGGCTGGTGCCAGGCTGGCTACACTGTACCCAGACATCAAAGTATTTCTCTTCTCCAGGTCTCCCTATACACCTAACTATAAATGGGCAGGCCTCACCCTGGTCCCTTTCAAGTGGATGTACGTTGTTACAACGCATGCTTCAACTATACATGCCTTTACAACACAGGATTTACAACGCTGGATAGTGAATAGTTTAATTTACTATTCCAACTCCAGTCCCCGTGGATAGTAGGGAAGGTGTTGGATAGTAAATTAAACTATTGCCTATCCTAGAGCGCCCCCCAGCGCAATTCGTTGTAATGACTTGCGTTGTAAATCCTGCGTTGTAAAGGCACTGCGTGGTAAAAGTTGCGTCGTAAAGGATGTTTCCCCTTTCAAGTTAATGAAGTTCCTGAACCATCCGCAACAGCCCTTCCCCCACTGAGAAGAGCCACACACCTCACACCCAGATATTCCAGTAAAATAGTCTAAAACATTGTTACTACTCTAGGGGCAGGGTTTTCACCTCAATAGGGGAAAACATTGACAGATGCAGCCTCCGGCTGGCTAAAGCTAATTAGCCTACAAGAACCTTGGGAAGGCAAAATCTAACTTTGAGATGTTACTTTTGTTGCATATTTATGACAAATCCAACTTAACCACTGAATTAGATTTACATTGTAATATTTAAAACAGTAGCTGAATCACTTATGTAGCATATCCGAACTAACGTTTTCAAAACAGTTTTATTTTGACCTTTAATCTTTCTCTTAGAATAGCTACATCCCTTTGTAGTGAAAGCAGCTTTTGGGGTCAAGGTAGGACCATGCCATCATAACATTCTTACATGTCCTACTGTACAATTTTTGGCAGCCTACCTTTTTAGTTATACAGCCTACATAGGGCTGAATTACTAAACAAAATTGAAAATTAGGGTTCCTTACTTTCATAATAGTCTAAAAGCTACAGCAGTCAGGCTACATAAGTAAGTCTGAAACCATGTTTTACCTTATCATCCTAGTGGTCGGCTCAAAATGTACTAAAGACCAAGGGTGACATTTAACTTTTCATGCCACTGGTGTATTTTCCTGCATCATATACTATGACCTTACTGGAAAGCTAAATATGACAACTGGGCCAATTTTGCCATGTTGGCTCTCGGGACTGGTCCGCAGTGCCCCGGTGTGCCGAGCTAAGAAACATCAATACCAGAAGGCAGAAAAATGGGGATGATCATGCAATAATAGGGATGTTCTCACATTCATGAACAGGATTACAAATTGACAACTTCAAAAATTCCTTTGGAATTTCTGGACATCTTATATGTCTGAGAATTCTAAGTTCATGCTTCCATTAATTGAAGCATAGTTTTGGCAGGATACCATGGGTCTACATAGAATCAACGTTGTTTCATATGCTTATAAACTACAGGACCAATATGAGCAGCCAGTTTTCAATTTAAATGAAAATCAATCCTCACATACCATTGTTAGTTTAATTATAAGCCTTGAAGAAGGGGTGCAACACCAGGACACAGATATTGGCTGTTAACAATTATGTAGGAAGGTAAGATAATTTGACATTTTAAGGAGTGCATGTAGATGAATTCAAAAGTCTGTAATATGCACTCAAGAAACCATGATAGTTTGTAGTGGAAACTATAGTTGATAAGGAGATGGCATCAATAAGCAATTTGGTCTGCCCCTGGATGGCTTCTAAAGCATTGGGTTGATTGTGTAGGTGCAAATATCTGTTCTGTTTTAACCATTCTAATTGCTGAAGGGTAATTTGCAAAATTGGTATAATTGAAACATAGGGTATTGTGCTCCCCAATGTGATTTTGTATTCTTTACTAAGAGAGTCACCAGGAGGGTCCCTCATGAAGTGGGTAGGAGTGGTTCAGAGTAAAGGGCCCGATGTAGGTAGGCAAATACCGGTCGGAAACGGCCGAAAATACCGATTTTCGTCCGTTTCCGACCGGTATTTGGTTATTGAGATGTAGGGGCATGTTAAATTACAGGCTCGGTAATTTTACCGAATCAGTAATTTTTCCGATTCGGTAAAATACCGAATCGGTAAAATTACCGATTCTGTAATTTAACATGTAGGTAGCACTGTAATCAGTGCTACAAGGGTTTAAGAATTCGTTATTTACCACCAACTAGAAGTTGGTGGTAAATAATGAAAACCCTTCCAAAAGCATTTTTTTTGCTTTAAAAAATGTGCCATGTTGCAGACATACATGTCCTAAGGGCATGTATGTCAGCAACATGTGAACCCATGCACAATTGAGGGTGCAACAGGGTGTCAAAGTGACACCCTGTCCCCCTTGCAAATTCGGTAATTTTACCGAATTGGTATTTACCGATTCGGTAATTGACATTGATTCCTATGGGCCTCAAGGCCCATAGGAATCAATGCCAATTACAGAATCGGTAAATACCGATTCATTAATTACCGAATCATACCGATTCGGTAATTAATTCGGTAAAATCACGTACATCCCGATTGCCAGTTCTTAAATACAGTATCGGTATGATTCGGTATTTAAGAATCGGTAATCTGGGATTACCTACATCGGGCCCCATGTCTTTAAACCCACTTGTTTCAGTAACACTTGTATGAAGATAATATGGTGCTATATGGCCGGTTCAGGACATCATTTTGGCTGCAGGTCCTCTGTCCAAGTTACAATGTCAACAAATTATGTCAGACAGACAGACAGACAAGATTACTTTATTCGGTATCCATGAATACCATAACAGTGTGCAACAAACATTTAAAAACACGAGAAATAAAAACACGCTACAAGTTGCTACAAAAAAGATAAAATACAAACTGTCTTACAAATAGTACTAAAATGGACTGACAATTGTAATTGATGGTATACCTGAAGGGCATTCTAATCAGTAGGAGAGATATCTTGAACAGAGGGCTATGATACCGGCTTGGCAGGACAAAGAATTATCCCCAAACAGAACACATTAAAATCATCTAGGTTTAAAAAGTCAATTAAAAAACCTCGTGCAGGACGACCCCGGGGGTAAGAAAGAGGGGTCACATGATCAGAGTCAGCATCCGGAGTCTATGGTTTTTCTTAGTCTTGCGGCCATCCTTAAAAAATTTACTGTGCAGAAAAGTGTAAGGGCCTCCTCAGACAATTTCAGGAATAACAGCCCCACCCTTGCTTGTTTGAACCTAGCAGTCTTTAAAATTCTTTTTAAAAACAACATCCTGGGGTGGGCATACAAAGGGCACAATAAATCAAAATGGAGCGTATCCTGCGGAGACTTATAGTCGCAGCCGCAGGGGCCCCTTGACTCAATCGTTGATAAAAACCCCGCCGGGCACCCCAGTGTATGATGAAGTTGGTTCATCCTAAATCTCGTCATCAGGAATCTGTCCTGGGCATTATAAATGTAGGGCAAATATGGTTCCATTCCAGGACTAGATTCAGCAAGTAGGTGGGCTCTTACAGTTGGTTTGATCATCTCAGTGTCTTCCCTGGCGGAGGTCCTCTGCTTTAAAAATGCCGAATTAACAATCTCCTTAGCCTGTGCTACCAACGACTTCGGGTTGTCATAATAGTCGGCATGGCCCAGACAGACCAGAGTTTCCTTAACATATTTCAACCAGGGGATGTTATGCCCATGCTCCCTTTTGATACAATCAGATATGATCTGCCTTCCTAAGGCCGCTTCGGGGTTGGTCCATGTTTTTATCCAACAAGAGAGGGGTTTTAATTGGATCTCATCTCTAATGTAGGAAAGACCTAGCTCTTCATGGGTGGAGTAAGATGGGGTATTCTGTGGGACTCCCAGTAACCTTTGCACAAATTTGTTTTCTTCAACCTGTATCCTTGAAGGATCAGCGAATCCCCATACCTCGCTACCATATAGCATTTTTGCCTTGCAAATGGCCCTATACAAGTTCGTGATTTGTTCTGGGGCCCAGCGTCCAAGCCTGTGTACAAATTTCATAATTGCCCCCGAAGAGCTAGAGAGAGATCTACATTTCCCCTCTTTCAGTTTATTAAACCTAGTCCGGGTGTCAAACACAATGCCTAAATAAGAAAAGGCCTGTACTTTTTCTCAAGAGTGGGGGCCAATCTGAAGGTAAATTTCCTGCCTGGTCTTTTCCCCATCTCCATGATGTAGGATTTAGAGAGATTAGCGGACAACTACAGGTTCTCCATAAAGCTAACAAAACCATCAATCAGGTGCTGGAGGCCCCGTGCGGTGCGTGACAGCAGCACTGTGTCATCCGCGTACAATAGGACCGGTATTTCTCTGTTGCCTATCCTTGGGCTATCTGCCCCTAATTCCCCCAGGGCCTTGTCTAAACCATTAATATATAGTGTGAATAAAAAAGGTGCCAAAATACAGCCTTGTCTGACACCCCTGGAACAAGGAAAGGAATCCAAGGTGTCACCCTCATCATTATATCGGACCCGTGCTGAAGTGTACTGGTGTAAGGTACATAGAATATTCACCAGTCCTGGATCCACGCCCATGGTCCCCAGTAGCTCCCACAGTTTAGTACGATTGACCCGATCAAAGTCTCTTACTGGCGACGGTGTACTTGGCAACAAGGAGGTAGACATTGGTCAGATGTTGAGCGACCCAGCCTGAAGCCATACTGGATGTCCGAGATGATTTCATGCTCTTCCGCCCATTCCATAAGGCGGTTAAGGATTGCTCTCCCCATGACTTTCACTGAGACGTCAATAAAGGAGATAGGCCTATAGCATTGTGGGTTATCTTTATCACCCTTTTTAAAAATTGGAACGATTGTCGCAGTGGACCATGAAGGAGGCATACCTGTCTCCACTGCTGTGTTAATCACTCTTACTAAGATTGGCGCCCACTGGTCTACCTGAGAAAGCAGGAGATCAGGGGGTATCCCATCTGGTCCCGGGGCCTTATTACGGGTTAGTCCCTTGATTCCTGCTTTTATCTCGCCCAAGGCAAAGGGGATTTCCAGGGATGTTCGGTTTTCTACCCCTTCAGGTGGAAGTACAATGCTTGGGGAATCATGGTTATGAAGACCTTTGAAAAGCACCGCCCAAGCCTCTGGTAGGACATGCAGGAAATTTTAGCTTTGTTCTTATCTTGAAAGAGAGGTTCATTCACAATTTTCCAGAAGGCAGACATAACCCTCGCTTCAGCTGCCTCCCTCAGATTTTCCCATGCCTCATTTTACAGTGAGGATTTACAATGTTTCAGGGCCTGTTTATACCTCCCCCTGCACAATGACACACAGAGCTTGTCTTTGGGGACCGACTTTAGTGCTGCTTTCAGGTCTCTAAGGGCGCTAGAGCATTGCTTGTTAAACCACCTTGGGATGTCATCTACTTTTTTCCTAATTGTACTTCTGAGGAGCTCATCAATACGATGGGCGACCCCCTCATATGCAGTGATTAGGCCAATCCCCTCAATGGCAGGGTCCAAGCACTTCTATATCTGGTGGTTTTCCCCCGTCAATAAAGCCTTATAAAATTTATCACAGTCAATATTTGCCCATCTTAATCATCTTCCCTGGTCCGTTGCTTTAAAAGAGCCTCTGATCTGTTTGCACGGGGTATGCTTGGCTGGATCGGGATCCTGTAGGGTCAGGACCAGCGGGTTATGATCGCTGAAGGGGCTTGATTCGACATTAAAGCTCAATATCCAACAGATTAAAGTAATGGGTACAAAAATAAAATCTATAATGGAGCCCCTTCCTTTACCTTTAAATGTTGGATGGATGCCCGCGACCCCAACTACTCTTATCAGATCTAATGAGTGTATTAGGGCATGGGTGCCCACGACCTTACTTAGCTCCAATCCCTCCCTGGTGTGTTCCATATGTAATCCTGCTTCCCTTGGGCAGGATGCCCAGACCCCCTGACTGTTGAGTAAGTGTTCGCATGGATGGAAATTAAAATCTCCCATCACTACCAGCTGAGCTCTACTCCCTCCATGTGATTCAGATCTTGT
Organism: Lissotriton helveticus; assembly: GCF_964261635.1. Taxonomy (NCBI): domain Eukaryota; kingdom Metazoa; phylum Chordata; class Amphibia; order Caudata; family Salamandridae; genus Lissotriton; species Lissotriton helveticus. The sequence goes on along the minus strand of NC_136065.1, from coordinate 1,231,131,918 downwards.
CAACCTAAGGTCCAGCTCTGCCAGGCTGGCCAATGTCTGTCCGCCATTAGTGGCGTTATAAAAATTTATGAGAGTCAGTTTTAAACCCCTATTTGTGAACCGTATCCCTTGGGTGCAAGCTGAGTCCCAAGCTAGGTTCTCCCATTTTCCCCTTAGCCTCAGGTCCACATACGTGATCAAACCTCCCTTAGCTCGCCCAGTCGAAGATCTTCGTGCGGGGACGAAGTACATTTTATACCCTTCCAATGCTAGATTGGCCGAATCCACCTCCCATATTTCCTGCAGGCAGATTATTTTAAATCTCCTTATGTATTTCAGCCAATCCTGATTTTTTAATTTGCTAGACAGGCCTGCTATGTTCCAGGTAATTATATTAAAAATTCCCTGTCCTCCTAATGTAGAAGAGTTAGGACCAAAGATAGTAAGCCCCTTATAAGGTGCCAGCCCTCCGGGAGGACTAGATTCAGTGCCAGACTCTCTATAAGCTATCTGTACTGTGGACTGTATTGGAATGTCAATCAGATTCCCACCTAATCCTCCCGCGACCATATCGAGCTGCACTTCCTCCATGGCGCCCCCTTGATCTGTAATTGGCCCCTCAGGTAGTCAGTTCAGGTCGCTTAGGGCGGAAATACTTTGTAAGGCGGCATATCGATTGAGCAACGGCACTAAATGCCCCCCATTCATTATCCTTGCCCTTAATTGCCTTGGGCCTTCCCTGTTCTGGGCTTGCACAAGATCTCTGTAAAAGAAGTCTAGTGGGAGTAATCTAGCCCTGGAATAGCTCCCATCCTGATAAATCCCCTTCTTCGGATGGTACAATAGATCTCTTACCATCTCCGGGTATCTGAAATTTAGTATTACACAGTCTCTCCGGGAATCCCTTTCTGCTCTTTCCAATCCATGATACTCTTCTGGCCATTAAAATATGTCTGTGGTTACTTATACTGAAGCCTACATTAATGGCCAGCCAGTGAGCTGCTTTGTTAATCAAGGAACGAGTGGTTTCTTCCCTGCCCTCTGTGAATGCCTGGATCCCCGTCAGAACCACTGTGTAGGGACTTGCTGCTGGAGGTAAATCTAATACTGGCAATTCCTGGGTGTTAGTTGCCATGTCCACCGGTGGAGGTGCCAGTTCAATGATTCTAGCACTTCCACCCCCCGATCACACGGTGTAGTATAGCTGTTGGATTGGGCCACTGACCTCTCCCCCCTTGATTGCCTGTTAACTTCACTTGAGCTTGAGTGACCCTGAGCCTCACTACTAGCGCCTCCTTCTTGTGGGTTCTTCCTTAACGCCTCTTGCCTGTCTTTGACCGGGTCCATTGCATTGGTATGCACCGCGCTTGTGCCATTATTGGGTAGTCCTAGCTTGGGGTGTGTATTAGTCTCAACATCTCCCCTCTCCATCGGCCGTGGCCCTGTCTCGATTACGCCCTCCGTCCTATATTTTGTTATTAGTTTCGAGAGTTGCCCTTCTATTAGGGAAACATCCTTTACAACGCAACTTTTACCACGCAGTGCCTTTACAACGCAGGATTTTACAATGAAAACCATTACAACGCATTGCGCTGGGGGCTCTCTAGGATAGGGAATAGATTTAATTTACTATCCAACACCTTCCCTAGTGTCCACGGGGACTGGAGTTGGAATAGTAAATTAAACTATTCACTATCCAGCACCCCAAAGCGCTATGCGTTGTAATGGTATGCATTGTAAAAACCACGTTGTAAAAGCATGCGTGGTAAAAGCATGCGTTGTAACGTCATACATCCCTTCTATTACGTTTAGCCTCTTCTGCAGAGGTCCCAAATAAGCTGATAATAGTGATTCGAATTTACTGATCAACTCTTTGTTACATCCCTCCAATACCGCTGCCTCAATACAATTCGGGCACCTCGTGAGGGTTGTCAATGACCCTTATTCCGTGGCCCCCCTCCCTTTCGCTACTCCTCTCTGTCCTGTCTTTTTCTGGATATACAGTCCCCCCTTCTTTGTACACCTAGCTGGGACTTTGGTCTCTCTTGGATTGTTATTATTAGTAGTATTGCCCTTTACCTGTAAAACCTTTTTTGAGCGCGTTATCACCTCCCCTCTGGGCTCTGGGGACATTGTTTTCGCTTTCTCCTGGTTAGGTGTGTTTGCCTCCTCATCCCTTCGCCCTAGAAAGTCAGGTGTCAGAGAGATGCGATCCTGTGATTCCACCCCTCTTGAGGGGAAGTGTGTGACTGATCTTGGTCGTTGTCATCTAGCTCAAGGGTTTGTGGTGATATGGTCACCCCTACTGTTAGTACGGGAGAGTGTATTGTGGCCTTGGTGGTGACCCTGTTTCCCCTTGTGCTTTGCCCCGGGACGAGCCCTGTGAGGGGGGATGGACAACTGGCAATGGGGCCCATGGACGATCTCTTTTGTTCGATGAGCTTATCCAGTGAGATCATCTTTTCGATTAGCTGAATATCATGATTCAAAAGAGACTCCGCCCTCACTATGAAAGCATCCAGGGTCCCCCTTACACCTCCCCCCTGCACTCTATTTGTCTCTTTCCGGGTACACATGTCCTTAGGATTGCGACTGCCCCCAATGGGTATTGCAGGTAGTTAATCACAATAAGTCTTTATTAATCAGTATCTTGGGTTGAGTAGCGTTACAACACAATTCTTCTTCACGCCCTCCAAATTGCTGCGTCCTAAAAGATTCCGGGAATAAATCTGTGTCCAAGCGACCCACTCTGGTACCAGGCCTCCACACGATTTCTTCCTGACTCCAATAAACAAATGGGCTGTCCGCAACACACATATAGAAGAGGAAAGGGGGGTGGCCAGCCCAGCCTCTGACGGGCGCAGACGGGCCAGCCCTTGGCCTAGGCTTGGCCCGGGCACGCCCGCCTGCGAGCGTCCCGTGCTGCAGGAGGTCCGCAGTGCTTTTATGCGCCTCCCGGAGCTGCGGATGTTGATGGGGTCCGAGGGCGCCCCGGGGACTCTGGGTAATGTAGTCCCAGCGTGCTCGGTATCCTGCGGTCCCTCGCGGGCTCAATTGCGGTGTTCCAGGGCTCCGGGATAACAACGGGCAAATGGCGGCAATAAGGCAACGAAGGACCAGGTAGGCTAGTCAGGTGTCCCAACAGTATACGTGTCTTTTCTTCACCCCTTCTGTCATGCGCCTCACCTTCTAAATCCAAAAGGACCGCGATGCTGCCTGAAAGCTGGGGCAGATCAGATAAGTCAGATAACAGCCAGTAATGCGTACTGACAATGCCTTTCCAGAACCAGCAGGCCTATCAAACCCCCGATAGAGCTGCCACCCTTCGTTGGAGTTGCTTTTAATTAACTCCGCAGGTTATACTCTGCCGAAGACACCAAACCAGCCCGAGTCTGCCTCCAGCAATATCAGTTACCTTGTATTGCTTCCTTTGATTATTTCTGCGGGTTATGCTCCGTCGAGACGCGCTCTCCACCGTGGACACAGCGCAAGAAGCCGGGTTTGTGATCTGACAGCTCTCACTCGGAAGCAATTGCGGAAAAGGCTCTCAATGCCGCTCTCGACGCCGCTTCAGCCCCCTCCAGTGGTCCGGTCTGCAGCGGAGCTCCGTCCCCTCTCCTGGTCCAGCCAGTTCCCCAAGGATGTCATTACATGATCTTGTTCAGTGTTAGTGCAGAGACCCTTCCCAGGTGCCAATTTCATTTACATTCTTCCCATTGAGGAGCCCCAATGAGTATATTAATCATCTCTGAGGGCTTATAATTCAATTAGATGCAGAAATGTGAAAAGCAACACATTCAGCATCTCAGCAGCTTGCAGCCTGAGCCTGAGCTGGCAGCCTGAGCACGTGACAGATACCTGTAATGAAGGACAATTCTACAGAAATCGGGATGGTTGGCCACCCTACTGGCAAGAGATCCTTAGAAATGGCTTGACTTTGATTTACCAGCTTTGGTGAAAAATGTTATTCTAGGTCATAAGTCAGAATTTTAAAAACTTGGTCAAATAAATCAGAATTTTGCCAAATGTTCAACAATATCCAACCAAGTCACACCAGCACAGCAGACTGGAGTTTTTGCCATGGCTTTCCTTTTGTAGAACTTTGTAGTCTCACGGCATGCTTATGCCATGTGTGGTAGGCTGAGGATGTCTTCAAGTTCCGAGGTGTAAAGCTTTCAGTAAAATTCCACCAAGGAAAATATTTGTTATTACCTTTGTAAGAACTTTGTAGTTCTTATCATTTCTTTCCACACATACATAGGAAGCTAACATCTTGCCTCCCCTAACACTCAATAACATGCAACTTATATATAACTCCTAGCACTGAAGAATATTCTTTGAACATATACATTGTGCTATATTTGAGTATGAGATTTGATGAACTCACAAAGGATCGTTGAGAAATTATTGCAATGTAATACAACTTTGCCTATGCTATCAGCTTCCTTTTCCTCGTTCTTGCTTTCCTTATTTATTAAAGGCTACAAAAGTAATTAATTCTGTGTCAGGACCAGGGGCGAAGATGATGCAATCTAACTTCACTTTATTCTCCAAGAGCAGCCCATATTACATACCAAGAATAAAACTCTAAGGAGAGCACTCCCATCTGCAGCTCTGGTCTCCTTCTAGATCCATCGGAGCATGAACTGAACTGAACTGCAGAAAGGCGAAGCCAGAGGAGAAACAACAAGAAGAACTGGAAACATTTCATTCTCCTGGGTGAGATCAATTCCGGCCTGGAGTCTTACACCCTGCTCTGCAGGGTGTGTATTACATGCGTACATTAGCACTACAAATGCTGGTAACTTATGGTTTCTTGATGGCCATGTGATTCATTGTATTCCACCATATGACGATTTTTAATGTTTTTAATAACACCAGACTTACTCACTAATAAAAGAAACAAGGAAACCTTTAAGCATACCCCTAGGCCTGAAACAGGACCCAAGCAACTGTCATGAAAACAGATTTATAGGAGCTCCCAGGTAATTTTCCCATTGGTTTAGTCTGCTGGGGTGGCATTGTTCCTTCCCCAGTGTGTGAGGTCGTCAAATGATGAAGCATTCCTTGCTACATTAAAGGTGAGACGAAATCTCAAATATCTTTTGATGGTCTTCTCTTCCAAGAAGTACAAAATGAAAATGAACAATGGTGACCTTATAATGTTCAAGTATTTTTTTGTGTTGATCTATTACATATAAGGTGGGTTTTCTGGGGCTTCTGTCTGAAGAATAAGATAGCGGTGAAAGCAGAGTACATTCCAGGCTATCCGCTAGAATCAGCAGAATGGCAATCCAGAAAATTTCAAGATCTGAGTGCCTGGTTGTTGCATCCATGGGATCTTCCAGACTCTCAGGGACAATTGGGGCCAATGTCAGATCGATCTTGGCCTGATGATTGGATCACCAACTCCTAAAGTATTTTACTTGGACACCGGACCTGGGAGTTTTGGCAACAGACACCTTGCTATAGAGAGCAATAATGCCTTTCCACCTTTCGCAATGATAGTGAGGGTGACAGCACAGAGCACGAGGCAGTCAGTCAAACTGGTTTTCCCTAAACCAATCTGGAGATCTTGAGTTTGATTTCTCTTTCAGATGGAACTTCCTGTCCATTGTCAGATGATTCTGAGGGATCCACAAGACCGATGACACTGGTTGGTGGAGGAAGGATCACTCCATCTCCTGGCATGGAGGGTTACATTCAATGCTGGTCAATCCCAGGACTTTCAGGACTCATTGAGAAGGTTCGGGCAGAGAGCACAATCAAGCGCTACATGTAATGCTTTCCTCGGTGTATGGAAAGGGGCCTGACATTGTCAATGACTACATTTTCTCTCCAAAATTTTAGAGGAAGATAAAACTTACAGGTCAGTAAACATGTTGTATGATGTGTCAGTGGGTTGACATCCTATGGTATTCATGTTGTTGTGAGGAGTCAGCCTTTCCGTGCCTCCCCGGCCCAAGTGGTCTTTCTTGTGGGATGTAAGACAGGTCCTGATTCTGTTCCTTTCATTGCAGAGAAATGACTATCTGACAAGGAAGAAATTACCAGGTGAGCTGCTCCTGTTGCTTTGTTTGGTTGCGTGCAGATGGGTATCGAAAATTAGAGCCCTAGACTTAGCAGATAAGATGTTCACCTCTCATGGGATTACCGTTAGAGTGTTAAGATATACCAAGGGTATTGCAAAGGTGAATTCTTTTATAGAATTCAAGGATTCCCCAAAGCTGTATATGGTACAATGCATAAAGGCTCATGAGACTCTGACCGAGGAGTTTTTACCCCAAGCGGGCAACAAAGTTATTCATTGCTTCGAAAAAATCCCTTTTTGACAGTGTTCTCACCCACCATTGTCAGATGGGTGCGGTGGGTGACAGGAAGTGGGCATTGATGTGCCCACATTTAATGGTCATTCAGCGAGAGGAGCTGTGGCTTCAAAGACTTTACTCTGGGAGCTCACCTGGAGGATTTTATGAAAGCTGTGAAATATTGGTCCAATTCTATCTTCAAGCATTTTAAGTCATTGGGAGATGCGGCTACGCTAGTGGTGAGCAAACTCTGAACTAGCATAATCATCACCTGCAATTGTGACATAGAATAGAACATTTCCTAGGTTTCGGAATGGAAAGTTTGAATTCTTTTTTGACACAGAGGCAAGGATTGTCCCACCAGGCATGATTAGCCATTTAGAATTACAACAGGAGGTCGGTCCCAGTGATTTACAGAGTATTTATTCAGATGATATGCATAGTTGTTCCTTCTAATTTTTTATTGATTGCTATGTAGTTGCTACCTGTGCTCATTATAAGTCAATAAGGTGCACCTTACATAGATAATTTTTTCTACCCTTACAGTAAATAAACAAAAACTGGAATAAGAACGCAGAGTGCTATAAGAATGTATAAGTCGCAGGACAAAAGAGGGGGAAGCATTCTAGGTGTTTCATAGCAGGTATTTGACTGGGTGTCGGTTTTTCTGAACTACATTTCATCCCTGATTGTTATGGAGAAGTAATATGCTTATTGTTGGTCAAGCTCTGTTGATGGGGCTTCTTGCCCCGCGGCCAGGGCGACTGACGCTGGAATCTGGGGACCACGGTTCGATCCCCGGCTCCGGCGGCAGGTTAGCCCAGCACCATGTGACTCTGGGCAATAGCTTGCTTAATCTTCCCGACGGCCCCCAGCGCCTAGAGACCCTTACGGGTGATTGTGCGCTTTACAAATGTGGACTTTACTTACTGCCCATTTTTCCAAGGCCACTTCACTATTAAGCACTTCAATATCTGTGTGAGCTGCTGTTGGAGAATAAAGTGAAATAATCCTTGTGTCATGTAATTAATATATTTTAAACTTTCCTTCACAATAGCTAAAATATTATTTTCTTACCCCTACTGACCACATTGAACATGCTCCAGGTGTTAGTGAGTGAATCTTTGATGTGCTGGAAGAATTAATTGACAGTTCAGTTTGTGTTAAGTCTATCTAGGGACTCTCTACTTCTTCAGCCCTAAGGCAAATGGCACTGAAGAGAGTTCTGCCATTGCAAAAAAATGTTCAGTGGATTCCAACAGCAATAAACAGCTTTGTATGAAGACGTTGTTAATAAAACATTTATATATTCTAAATGAGATGATCTGAGAGCAAGTAAAATAAAAGAAAATGGTCTTCTCCATGTTGTTTAGATATCAAACAGAGTGGTAAATTCTGATCAGAAAAACATAGTGCACTTAATTTCTATATAAGCCCAATTTAGAATGAGATCTACTGGTGGATCCTTGCTCCAAATTGCTAAGAATTGAGGGGCATATTATCAAGGGGGTTTATCTCCGCTTTTTTGGCTTTAAAATCCAAGAAAGCGGAGATAAAATTATCTCCCTATTACCTAGCTGTCGCTAACACCAGTTAGCGACAGCTAGTAGGAGATAGTGACCATCTTGGGCCCCACTTTGCATGTCAGTGATATTTATCACTAATGACATGCAAAGTGGGTGTGCCAAGATGTTAGCGACTGGAAACCGTCGCTAACATCGCTATCTCCTATTAATTACCAACTTTTGGAGATATTCGCGCTAAGCGCGAATAACTCCAAAAGTTAACACCTGCCCTGAGCAGTTCTTAGCCATGTTATCCAATGGGAGGTGGATAACATGGCTAAGAGCATTAGCTCGGTAATGCATGAATATCGCTGACTTTTCAGCGATATTCATGCTTTGCGGCCGTTTTTTATCGCATTTGCGATAAACCTTGGTAATACCAAGGTTTATCTGCGATAAAAATCGCCGCAGCTCAGCGGTAAATTTTTGTCTCTAACCAAGCAATAGCGATAATTATCGCTATTGCTTGGTAATATGCCCCTGAGATTTTAGTTTTGATCCAAATGCTATTATACGGAAATACACAAAAGTAAAATTGTATGTTATAATCTGTCTCAAGTAAAAGTGGAGCCTCTTTGTGCTTATTTTGTCTGTCTCGCACTTCTATCCATCACCTTAGTCATTCAAACATTTTGTTTATACTTTTGCTTTACTAAAGTGTGATGCATGATTGAGGAAGAACAAGTTATTTAGTTTTGGCAAAGCTCCTTCTGGCGGATACTCTTAACGGCAGATTTCTCACCTCTAGAGTATTAGGGGTGTGTATAACGTACATAATTTTCTCTATCATAATTACCACAAACCTTTGTGGAGTTTTGCGTACTCATGCAAGGAGTGTAATCCAGCATTTAGCTCTATTTTCTCAGCGGAAAATGCTCAGTTGCAAAATGGATCCAAGGGTGCATTTTGTGCTATGAAAATAGCATTAAATGCAGCAGAATGCAAACAGCAGCAACCAGCAGTCGCTCACGCTCTCGTAGTCAATGGTTCTTGCGCTCTTTTGGTAATTTTGCATCACACGAGTCACACAGAATTACTGAAATTACTCTGATTACTCCAGCTTAATTAAAATTGTACCAAGGCATAGTGAATACCCCTGGGTGCTAAACTGGATCTGGAAATTCCATAAGCAGTGTTCATGTGGCCCGGTAGGCATCTCCACGTGGCTCTGTGCAATAATGTTAATCTGGTGAAGTGACGAATGGAGCTGCATATAAGCACAACCCATGCACGCTAATCAAAGTTTCTTTCATATGCTTTCTGTGCACTCAGATGCAGAGAGCAACAACAGATTGGAAAAACCAGTGAGCTGATTTGTAAATAGGGACCTTTTTAGATGGAAAAGGAGACCATTCCAGAGAACAAGGAGGTGGGAGGGCAGTGTGAAATCTTTTGTGGACAGAGAATCCACCAGAAAAATTGTTACTGAAGATGAGTAACTTGCTTCTGATGGATACTTCCAAGTGCAGATTCCCCACTTTGTGCACAAATACAAAACCAGTACCTTCGAAGGTGGTGGGTCTATGGAATGGCTCAGAGCAAAATGTTCTACAGGACCAAATGGGTTAAATGTTTTTCCTGTTAGGCCTGGCTGTTGAGGAAGTAGTGTTTGATGAACATGTACACTGATGCCGACGCAGCAGCCTGACACAAATCTATGACAAGCGCTCGATGTGCCAACACAATTCTAGCCTCCTTAGCGCTGATGGAATGAACTCTCAAGCCTTCTGAAGACTTGTTTATAGCCAATACATTGAAGACCTTAAGAGAGAATACCCATTGAGAGATGGTTAGTTTCTGCACTGATTTGCTCGTCTGTGCACTACAGCACTCTACAAAGAGCTGATCATCCACCCAATGTTCCTTAGTACGATCAATGTAAAAGCTCAGTGCTCTCCTGAGGTCCAAGCGATGGACTCTTTCATCCTTTTTCAAAGGATGAAGTGGAGTACAGAAGGTTGGAAGAGTGATGTCTTCTCCAATGTAAAAAGATGTTACCACCTTCAGGAGGAACTCTGCTTGATTCAGTAAAACCAACCTGCCTGGTAAAAAGGTATTTATAAGGATGCTGCTCCAAGAGGAGCTAAAGCTCAGTCACATGCAGAGCCAATGGTATTGCAATCAGAATAACCATTTTCAAGGTGCTGAGGTGCAATGGACAACAGTGAATTGGCACAAAAGGGGGTACACATGAGGAAAGTGATGACCAAATTGAAGTCCTACTGTGGCAACACAAAGGGCTTTGGCGGGAACATGTTGCAAACTTTTTAGAAAATGCATCAATGGCTGGTCTGGTAAACATAAAAAGGCACAACAAGTATCCTCTAACAGTGATTACAGCAATACCATGATGGGCCAAGATAGAACAAACAGTAATACTAGATAGTTTGTCCTGCAACATGTCTATCTGGCAGGTGTTGCAGTGACCCACAAACGTTTCCCAGCGCCCACAACATACACTGATTTCAACGACAGGTATCTGGCTGCCAGGATTAGATTAACGACTTTCAGAAGAAAGGTCGACTGCCACTGCTCAGTCTCCACGCACGGAAGTGCAGATTGAGCAGGCCTGGGTGTAAGATCCTGCCCTGCTGTTGTGACAGAAGATCCTCCTGAGTGCAACATGATTGGACGACAAATGTTCAGGCCCAAACGTTCAAGGTGCTACACTCTGCTGGCTCCATCTGGAGTGACAAGGCTGACTTGAACCCGGTCATTCTTCATCTTCTTCAGAATTCTGGGCAGGAAGATAGCTGTGGAAAGGTATACAGGAGTCCCATGCACCTCTGCATGCAAAACGTGTCTCTGTGGGAGAGCCTTCTTGGGAACTCCAAAGCACAGAAGTGTTGGCACTGCACAGTCTGGAAGGTGGTGAAAAGATTGAGTCTGGGTTCTCTCCATTGCACACCCTGCGCCACCACCAGGTGTAATCGCCTTTCACGATCCACTAGACATCAGCTGCTGTGCAAGTCCACCCTGGCATTTAAAGATCCTGCCAGGTGATGTGCTACCTCAAAATGGCCTGAAGGGTCAGCCAATTCCAAAGGTGCAAAGTCTCCTGCCACAGGACCCAAGACCCCACCCAACCCAGATTCTGGCAGTACCACTTGACAGTGGTGTTGTCTGAGAGAACCTGGACCAGGCTGCCCTTGATGGTCATGTTAATATGGATATTGATACATTTATTGACAAAAATGAACTAGCGTCCTTATTTATAGAACATCCGAACACCACATCTACCTTGACACACAAGTATGTAGTCAGGCAGGCCCTGCAACCTAGGCCGGGATCACTGATTGAGAGGCCACAGGTGGAAATGTGCAATCCCACAAATAGGCGCATCAACATCTCAGTGGTCAGGGGAGATTGCACCCAGCAAAGCACAGATGTCCCGAGGGGATACGCACACTTAAAAAAACACCATACATTCAGATGCCACATGAGTTATGAACACATAGCCAATTAGGACCTAGCACAAGTAGTAATCATACAGTCCCCACTGGACACATTCACTATTGGCCACACTGTCCACACAGGTCGAGACCCACCTGTAGTTACCATTTGACCATTATTTTAGGACTGTAAGGCAGCAAACAACTGTTCGCCCTATGTATGGGACTCTGGATGCATTATAGCTTGATGTAAAAAATGTATAAAAGATTAACCCAAACCCAATGTAAATTGAGACAGTCATCAGACCTCGTGCCTGTAACCATTCTCCCAGCTCTATTGTTTAATTAAAAGAAACTGTTCCTGTTTGATAAATACCTTATTATTTAGGAATTCGAACCTGAGCAACATTTTGGCAAGCCAGATAGAAGGATTGGTACATTGTACTGATTGAACAGCAGCCGAAGGAAGGTGACCTCGCCCAGACAGATTCACGTTGCACATCGACAAAGGTCGGGTCGACAGAGGCCACAGTTGATTGGAAATTCTGCTGAATTTGCGGGGCAGAGGTTCATCTTGAAGCAGCCGTCACAGAGGGTAAGAGACCACATCCAAACCTGAAATATTGTCCTTTAAAGCATTTGGCATATGGCAAACTAGGGAGAAGTGAAAAAAGATAAACCGAATGCCCTGCCACTGACAGGATCTGGCATATTACCTATTTTATATGTCCCAACTGTATTAGTCGTCCGGCGGCCTTGGAGGCAAACCCGCAGAAGTCACCTTTTTTTACAGTAGTCAGCACGCTAGGAAGGGTGAATATTTATAGTATAGCCCTTTATAGCTCCCAGGACGCTTTTTTGGTGATACAGCTATCCTATAAGGACTGAGTTGGCGCCTCAATTGCATAGTTTTTAGTTGAAAAGGATTTCTCAGTGCTACTGGTTTCTTAACACCATTTGTTTCTGAAAGGAGTTGAGGTGTTGATCGCTTGGACCTATGGGCATGACACAGATGGTACGCTTGACCTTTGAGTGTGACACAGGGTGTGATTCGGACTTTAGAGAAATTTAGACCTGGGAAACTAGGCATCACTTGTGTGTGGCCAAGAGGGACCTGTGATTTCCAAGTTATTCCTTTTTCTGTATTTATTACGACCACCCTTGTCTCAGGGCAAATATTAGCAGACTACCTGGCTCATTTAGTACTGTGTACTGCAGAGAGCTTCCCCTGTTTACAGGACAGCAGGCGCAAGGAGCGGGCTAGAAAATTTTTACACCACAATTATCTTTTTTTTCTGTCACCCTTTGTTGAGCTGGTGTAGTGTGTATGTGATATTGTGGTGCTGCTGTTTATTGCAAACTATTATGTGCAAAAGTTGATATTGTGCAGATACTGTTCCAAATGTTTGCTGTATGTTTTGGTTGGTGGAGGAAGGATCACTCCATCTCCTGGCATGGAGGGTTACATTCAATGCTGGTCAATCCCAGGACTTTCAGGACTCATTGAGAAGGTTCGGGCAGAGAGCACAATCAAGCGCTACATGTAATGCTTTCCTCGGTGTATGGAAAGGGGCCTGACATTGTCAATGACTACATTTTCTCTCCAAAATTTTAGAGGAAGTTAAAACTTACAGGTCAGTAAACATGTTGTATGATGTGTCAGTGGGTTGACATCCTATGGTATTCATGTTGTTGTGAGGAGTCAGCCTTTCCGTTCCTCCCCGGCCCAAGTGGTCTTTCTTGTGGGATGTAAGACAGGTCCTGATTCTGTTCCTTTCATTGCAGAGAAATGACTATCTGACAAGGAAGAAATTACCAGGTGAGCTGCTCCTGTTGCTTTGTTTGGTTGCGTGCAGATGGGTATCGAAAATTAGAGCCCTAGACTTAGCAGATAAGATGTTCACCTCTCATGGGATTACCGTTAGAGTGTTAAGATATACCAAGGGTATTGCAAAGGTGAATTCTTTTATAGAATTCAAGGATTCCCCAAAGCTGTATATGGTACAATGCATAAAGGCTCATGAGACTCTGACCGAGGAGTTTTTACCCCAAGCGGGCAACAAAGTTATTCATTGCTTCGAAAAAATCCCTTTTTGACAGTGTTCTCACCCACCATTGTCAGATGGGTGCGGTGGGTGACAGGAAGTGGGCATTGATGTGCCCACATTTAATGGTCATTCAGCGAGGGGAGCTGTGGCTTCAAAGACTTTACTCTGGGAGCTCACCTGGAGGATGTTATGAAAGCTGTGAAATATTGGTCCAATTCTATCTTCAAGCATTTTAAGTCATTGGGAGATGCGGCTACGCTAGTGGTGAGCAAACTCTGAACTAGCATAATCATCACCTGCAATTGTGACATAGAATACAACATTTCCTAGGTTTCGGAATGGAAAGTTTGAATTCTTTTTTGACACAGAGGCAAGGATTGTCCCACCAGGCATGATTAGCCATTTAGAATTACAACAGGAGGTCGGTCCCAGTGATTTACAGAGTATTTATTCAGATGATATGCATAGTTGTTCCTTCTAATTTTTTATTGATTGCTATGTAGTTGCTACCTGTGCTCATTATAAGTCAATAAGGTGCACCTTACATAGATAATTTTTTCTACCCTTACAGTAAATAAACAAAAACTGGAATAAGAACGCAGAGTGCTATAAGAATGTATAAGTCGCAGGACAAAAGAGGGGGAAGCATTCTAGGTGTTTCATAACAGGTATTTGACTGGGTGTCGGTTTTTCTGAACTACATTTTATCCCTGATTGTTATGGAGAAGTAATATGCTTATTGTTGGTCAAGCTCTGTTGATGGGGCTTCTTGCCTCTTTGATACTGCCCATTTTTCCAAGGCCACTTCACTATTAAGCACTTCAATATCTGTGTGAGCTGCTGTTGGAGAATAAAGTGAAATACTCCTTGTGTCATGTAATTAATATATTTTAAACTTTCCTTCACAATAGCTAAAATATTATTTTCTTACCCCTACTGACCATATTGATTTCAATTTCAATTTCAAAGTGCTTTATTTCGAGTATTACTCATAAAAGCAGACAAACATACATATAATAAAAAAACAATTAAATTTACAACGTCATATTAGACATTAAGCACACAGTTAATATTTAGAATAATACATAAGAAAATTATCAAAGCAGGATAGATATGAAAAAGTGCCAAAATAGTGATCATAAATAAGCAATGTTTAAAAAGAAGAAGATTTATCATAAAATTTCTAACCGATGATACGTTAAAATTGAATATGTTATAAATGCTAAAAGATAAATACAAGTCTAGCAGTCTCTGACCAAATGATCATTTTTCCAGAGAATAGACCAAGGCCTAGCAGTCTCTGAAAATATCATAAATTATTACAGAGAATAGACATGTACTGACAATCCTGTAAACAACAGATTGAGTTATTGCCCTCTAATCGTTCTCTGTCTTAAAACCCAAGCCCACCCCAGGTACTTTGCAATGGCAATAATAATCCAGTTAGCAGATGTAGTTCTTAAAATCCGCAGTGCTACCATGCTGTTTTTTGTACCTAGGTTCCTACACATTGGAGCCAACCAAACTCTCCTAGGAATAGAGTACCTTGAACATGAGAACAGAAAGTGACCAAGGGTCTCATTGCCTACCCCACAGGCAGGACAGGTTGACACACCCCCTGCTTTCCATTTAGATGTTAAGTTGGATAAAGGCAAGGAACCAACCCTCAGTTGGAAAAGCAGTTTCCTGTCCATGGGCTTTAATATATAATCCCAATACATTTCATAATTTGGGTACAGTTTGGTCTCTAGGTAGCTGGTGGTCATGGACCCACTGTTTAAACTAAGCGTACTTTTATTAACAACATGTTCCCAGTAGATACTTTTTATGGTAGACTTAGAAGGGAATAGGGCCCCGGCTGGGTCAACCCAAAGGGCATTAAGTCCTATATCGAACAAGGCAATCTTCAATGATTTAAACCATTTAATTTTGTTGTAGCAATCTCTTGTGGCAACATCTTTAAACCCATTCGCATAGTGAGAGAGCTCTGGCGTGGTCCAAAGCCTACGCCAATATAAAATCGGACGTAGTTTGGCCTTATCAGAAATTGCTCTCCTACCTAATTCATATCTTAGAGGCAATTGCGGGCTGCTCTGAGGGACACCTATCAGATTCCTGTAAAATTTATTTTCTGAGGTTTGGAGCTCCTGAAGGTTTTCATACCCCCATAGTTCCGCACCATACAGGGCAGACCCTATTGCTTTTGCCTCGTAGATTATCAAAGGTGATTTGATGGGCTTGGTGAATGATTTCCTTTGCTCTTTAATAATTGTGCCAGCTATTTGCTTGTGCCTTAATATAGCAATATTAAGGTGAGACCGCCACCTGTTATCGTTGGAAATATGTATCCCTAGGTAAGTGAAGGATTTAACTACCTCCAGGGTACGGCCACTCAACGAAATATTAGATTTAAAATTTCTATGAGGATTGAAGGCCATGAGTTTTGTCTTGGACCCGTTTACCTCCAATCCATGAACTACACAAAAATCATCAAATATTGCCAGTGCTTTTTGCAACCCTGCTGGTGTTTTTGATAAAATTAAAGTATCATCGGCGAACATTAAAATTGGAACTTTTTCACCTGCAAGAGAAGGAGCATCAACTGCCTGGGACTGCATAGAAGAAACCACACCGTTAATAAAAAGAGTGAACAGGGTAGGCGCCATTGAACAACCCTGCCTAACCCCACGCTCAACTGGAAATTCAACGGTGTCATTACCATACCCACCCCAGCGAATTTTGGCATAATTGCCCTCATGCAGCCGCATGATTAAGGACAACAATTCCCCGGGGACCCCAAGTGTCACAAGAACTTCCCACAGTTTTGACCTTGGGACCAGGTCGAAGGCAGCCCGCAAATCAACAAATGCTGCATACAGGCTGCCTCCGCCTAGCACCACGGTCCTCCACTGAATCAGCTGAAAACGGAAGACTTGGTCCACAGTGCTGGTTGCCCTGCGAAAGCCAGCCTGGAAGGGGGATAGGATGTTATTATCCTCAACCCAATCAAGCAGCCTATTGACAATTACACGACCGACTATCTTTTGAACAGTATCGATCAAACTGATCGGACGGTAATTACTAGGCAGAGCACGATCCCCTTTCTTATATATCGGGATGATGACGGCACCCCTCCATGTCACAGGGATATCTGCACCTCTGGCGATGTGGTTGATTAGCAGATGGATGTATTTAGACCACCTTGCAGTATCGTTTAAAAAAACGTCTGCAGGTACACCGTCGATGCCAGGAGCACGACCTTGATGGACAGATTTAAGTGCCATCATTATTTCGTGCTGCGTAAAGGTGTCTGCTTCCGTCATTTCATGGGGTACACGAACGCTATCCGTGGCCGGGTTGCTCGATGCGTATTGTTCACTAAAAAATTTAACCCAAGCGTCCTGGGGGACATTATTTGTAGAGGCATCTTCAATCCTGTCATGGCCCCATTTAACTATATGCCAAAATAACCTAGAGTTATTTTGGTCACTGGCACTCTGTAACCTATTCCAATGGGCTTCATCCCAATCTTTTTTAGCCTTAATTATTGAAGATTTGTATTGTGCCCTCGCCATCCTAATGGTCTCCCTGTTTTTATTTTTAATCGCGGCCCATAAACGGGCCCTGGCCCCCTTACAGTCTTGGTTATACCATTTGGCTGGCCTAGGTTTCCCTGGCTTTTTGTTGTTAGTCGATTTTAAAAAATGGCATTGTATTTCTTTGAAAAGGTCACTGTGGACCTGAGTAACTATGTTCTGGGTGGAAGGTGACCTAACCACACCCTCAAGGGCCACAATGGCCTTATCAGTTGCCATATTAATTTTTCCCAAAGCCAGCAAATCGGTTTTAACACTGGTCCACCTCAGCCTGCGCATATCATTAGTGGGTATAATCAAAGGCGGGAGGGGTTCAACACAGGTATTTAAAACGGCATCAGACTTCCACCAGTTATGAAGGACACATAAAGGGTCATGATCGCTCTCTAACCTTTCCAGCACAGCCATATCAATGACCTTTGGCCATAGAGACATACTACATATTACGTAGTCAATACGGCTCTTATTTCTTCCATTGTTAAAGGTCATAGCTGGTATTCTGTCAGACTTTGTTCGGCCATTCAAGGCCCTTAACCCATGTTCAAAACACATAGCGTTTAGGCCAAGAATGTCCTCAGTCCAACGAGTTATTGGGACTGCAGTGAGAGCGGGGATATCCCATAGGATGTCTTCTTCCATACCCAATTGTACATCGCCAGTGTCTAAAGGCTCAAAAGTGCGATTTAGGTCGCCGGCTATTAATACGTTATTCCCTGATGAGTGAGTTTCTAATAAGTTGTACAAGGACAAAAGGACCTCAGATTTTCTTACATTTCCCCCCCTGGCATATACATTGTAGATGTCCATGGAGGTAGATGAGCTACCCTTTAATCTAATGAGCTGAATGTCTTTTTGATGAAGCTCAATGTTTCTCACTTCAACCATGAGAGCCTGGCGCACCCATATCGTAAGACCCCCCATCGGTCGCCCTTTAGGACCCTTCGTGGCTGGGAGGTAAAAATTCAGATAACCAAGAGCAAATACAGGATCTACAGCCCAGGTTTCTTGGAAAATGCAAACATCATATTGGCTGACAAAGCCAGACCAAGTACCACAATCCATTTTTGAACAAAGCCCCGCAATGTTCCAAGACAATAAATTCCCAGTTGTGTTTACTGTTATAGAACAAGTGCGATAATCCGACCCTGATGACAACGGAACAACATTGCCAGTTTCATTAGGGTTTGCAATAACTACACCAGCTCTAGATACAGTCATATCTGGCACATCCTGAACAGGTTTAGGACAACTCGAAACCACTGTATAGTTTGCAGCCATAGGAACTTGCAACACGGTAAAAGGGGTGCATGATAGTCAATCACAAGCGTCTAGGTTGGAAAGTGCAGCAAATCTATTTTCCACTCCCAGACCCCACTCAGCAAGATCAGAGTTCTTGCTGCCCCTCTTGGGTACAACGTTCCATTTTGTTCTGAGAGTGCTGCAATTAGGACCTCTACCTTTTCTAGGATAAAAGAAATCTAAAGTCAGAGGAACAATAGGGGTAAATCTTTTCTGGGGCGGGTGGAGGTTTGGTAAAATATTTGGCAGGACCTCGGGGTCAGAGAAGTTAAGTACAACGCAATCCCCCTTAAATTTTTTTGCCCTGTTCCCAATCCACTCGACCCTTCGTGCATTCACCAGTTCTTCCGCAAGTTGCTCCTTGCCCCACGGTGTTATGGCCATGTTATTAGTTAGCCATGACAATGATTTATTGAGTAATGACGCAGTCGACTCAACATCACCGGGGGTTAGTTTGGGTACATTAGCAAGAACGAGAACTAGTGGTGAGGCTTCAACGACGAGCTCTGATGCTCCATTCGTGGCAATTGATTCCCCATAAGGTAAAGCAGATGAAACATCTCCGGAAGGCCTATCAGGTAAGTTTGCCAGTAAGGGTATCGGGGGATTTTGTGTAACAACAGAAGTCGATCCATTAGAGTGGTTAGATTTAATTTCTGACAACAGAGGCTGGACACATGTTGAAATGGCTTCTGGTAATTTTCTCACCTCCCCCAAAGTTTTCCCCAATAGACCTTCCAGTTTGCTTACCTCAGCAGTTAATTTATCGATTTTACTGATCAGGGGTTTTACCATCCCTTTAATTTTTGTATCCATCAGACAACATAGTTTTTGCAATAAATCGTCGGAAAGAGTCACATAAGTTTCCCCAGACAAGTCCTCTTCATCATCATCGGTAGATTTCCTTGGTGGCGACGCAACTTTGTTTTTAGATGACCTTAAGCCTCCTCTCTTTTGTATGGCTTTCCTTTTACCCCCAGAAACCCTAGGTGCGGGGATGGGGGGAGCGGTAGAAATAGCAGACTCGCTGTGTACAGAAAGGACAGTTGGTGCATCTGTGTCACTATTTTCTTCTCTATTAGCAACAATGCCGCTAGGCTGAATACAGATTGAATCCTGGAGGGAGGCATGTGCCCCACCAAGGAGACTGTTATTTAACAAGGCAAATGAATCCTCGTTCTCTATGTCTACTAATGGTGATTGTAGTGGTGATTCCAAACCCAGTGAGGTCCTTCTATCAGTGTTGATTTTTGCCACAACCTGTACAAGATAGTTCTCCATTGTATTAGAAGATGTGGGTTGTTTTTTTGCAGGCATTTGGCAACAGTAATCCACTTATGACTAAAATTAGTACGGCAGATAGTAAGGTTACTAATTACCTGGAACTTAGTGAGCCTGGACTGCCGTTATACGCTGTAGATGGAGTAATTAGAGCAGAGTCCCTGGCCCAACCCAGCCGTGGCCAACCTCGGACGGCCTCAGACGGCCCGCCCTTTGTCCGGGCTTCGTCCGGGCGTCCCGCTCGCGTCCCGCGAAGCGGGTGTCAGCGGCGCTTTTGTGCGCCTCCTGGCGCCCTCGCGTCACTGTCAAGCGCGCCGCCGCGTAGGCTGCCGGGATTTGAAGTCCCGGAGCGGCGACGCGTGCAAGCTGTTCAGGAAATGACTCTCGGCGGTGGCGGCTACTTTCCAGGTGCCCCTGCGGCCAGAAGAAGAGGTCCGGTCTATGGCAGCGTCTGTGGCAGCGTCTGCAGGTAAGTGGATGCCTCCCCGCTCCGCCGGTGTCAGCGGCGCTTTTGTGCGCCTCCTGGCGCCCTCGCGTCACTGTCAAGCGCGCCGCCGCGTAGGCTGCCGGGATTTGAAGTCCCGGAGCGGCGACGCGTGCAAGCTGTTCAGGAAATGACTCTCGGCGGTGGCGGCTACTTTCCAGGTGCCCCTGCGGCCAGAAGAAGAGGTCCGGTCTATGGCAGCGTCTGTGGCAGCGTCTGCAGGTAAGTGGATGCCTCCCCGCTCCGCCGGTGTCAGCGGCGCTTTTGTGCGCCTCCTGGCGCCCTCGCGTCACTGTCAAGCGCGCCGCCGCGTAGGCTGCCGGGATTTGAAGTCCCGGAGCGGCGACGCGTGCAAGCTGTTCAGGAAATGACTCTCGGCGGTGGCGGCTACTTTCCAGGTGCCCCTGCGGCCAGAAGAAGAGGTCCGGTCTATGGCAGCGTCTGTGGCAGCGTCTGCAGGTAAGTGGATGCCTCATATTGAACATGCTCCAGGTGTTAGTGAGTGAATCTTTGATGTGCTGGAGGAATTAATTGACAGCTCAGTTTGTGTTAAGTCTATCTAGGGACTCTCTACTTCTTCAGCCCTAAGGCAAATGGCACTGAAGAGAGTTCTGCCATTGCAAAAAAATGTTCAGTGGATTCCAACAGCAATAAACAGCTTTGTATGAAGACGTTGTTAATAAAACATTTATATATTCTAAATGAGATGACCTGAGAGCAAGTAAAATAAAACAAAATTGTCTTCTCCATGTTGTTTAGATATCAAACAGAGTGGTAAATTCTGATCAGAAAAACATAATGCACTTAATTTCTATATAAGCCCAATTTAGAATGAGATCTACTGGTGGATCCTTGCTCCAAATTGCTAAGAATTGAGGGGCATATTATCAAGGGGGTTTATCTCCGCTTTTTTGGCTTTAAAATCCAAGAAAGCAGAGATAACATTATCTCCCTATTACCTAGCTGTCGCTAACACCAGTTAGCGACAGCTAGTAGGAGATAGCGACCATCTTGGGCCCCACTTTGCATGTCAGTGATATTTATCACTAATGACATGCAAAGTGGGCGTGCCAAGATGTTAGCGACTGGAAACAGTCGCTAACATCGCTATCTCCTATTACCAACCTTTGGAGATATTCGCGCTAAGCGCGAATATCTCCAAAAGTTAACACCTGCCCTGAGCAGTTCTTAGCCATGTTATCCAATGGGAGGTGGATAACATGGCTAAGAGCATTAGCTCGGTAATGCATGAATATCGCTGACTTTTCAGCGATATTCATGCTTTGCGGCCGTTTTTTATCGCATTTGCGATAAACCTTGGTAATACCAAGGTTTATCTGCGATAAAAATCGCCGCAGCTTAGCGGGAAATTTTTGACTCTAACCAAGCAATAGCGATAATTATCGCTATTGCTTGGTAATATGCCCCTGAGATTTTAGTTTTGATCCAAATGCTATTATACGGAAATACACAAAAGTAAAATTGTATGTTATAATCTGTCTCAAGTAAAAGTGGACTGTTCACGTGGTGCTACGCACCTTAATTACTCATTACACTTTTGCTCTTGTAACAATCTTTTGATTGTTGTATTTTGTTTGTCAATGTATGTGCTCATATGTTATTTACAAATTTCATAACACAAGCATATGATTCGTTCCTTAATCACATAAACATTGATACCTTATACAATAACAACATATACAATACTTTGGCATTATTTCAATTTATCCACATAAATTTACAACTGAGCCCAATGCATTTCGGCACCCCTATTGTGCCTTCGTCAGGGGCGGTTCTGTAATAAAAACATATGAAAACGTATAGGAATCATTTTGTTTATGTGATTAAGGAACGAATCATATGCTTGTGTTATGAAATTTGTAAATAACATATGAGCACATACATTGACAAACAAAATACAACAATCAAAAGATATAAAAGAAATAAGAGAAATAAAAAGATTATTACAAGAGCAAAAGTGTAATGAGTAATTAAGGTGCGTAGCACCACGTGAACAGTGCACGATTGGGTGGGTCCAACAACCCGCCATAACCCATTCTGACACTACAGGATTGACTACCCTGATCAATCGCAGCACCATTGGAAAAATTGGAAAAAGTTTTTGACAAAGCACGGAGTGCTCCTCACGCCCCTCATCTTTTCATATTAACTCTTCAGTCACCCAGTGAGGAGGCACCCATCAATTCAAAATGCAGTTCGAAACAATAACAGGAATGACGGACAATAGAGCAAATACATTGGCCTATACTAAGGCAGATCAAATCTACTCTTTAATCAAAGAAGTTAAAAACATGGATGTTCATGGGGGATCAGTAAGCCAACAGATGAAACAATTAGAGTACCTCACTCGTCGTCAATTAAACCAAAGGATGCATGCCTCAACCCTCATTCAATATCATAGAGCAAAGCGCATTCCAAGAGGGCTACGTTTATCAATAAAACCGATGTTATTTCGTTTCAACCTCAATTCAAAATTTATGGACAAATGGTTCAGTATTTTAAATAAATGCTCCCTGGATCTTATACTTCTGATAATTGAAGAACTAGCAAAGACAATAAGGGAATTAGAAGAAGAAATTTATGTACTTAAATCAGAACTCGAATCAAGACTGGAGGCAGACACTTGGAAAATGAACTTGGAAGGAATTAACATCAAACTGGATAAATATGAGAAGGAATTGCAGGAAGGAAAATTAAGAAAGTATAAACGAGATACCATCGATTATAAACTCAATGAAGTTTATACTTGGGCAGATATTTATGCCAGACGCCAATACATTCCTAAAAAAACAGCAACTACATCAGCACGCTCTTCTGAGGAAAGTCTTGTCACAGATAAAGAGATATCAATACGCAGAGGACCAGTTAATGTGAATCAGGAAGGGGTCAACATACCCACTGATAATGCCAATCAGGCAACCACGAGCAGAGAAACATCTTCTTTTTTGTCACAGGCACAAGAGTCAGGACAACCACCGACGGTGACATCAGAGATTGCAGTAACAAGCGGAAAACAAGGCGAGGAAGTGGGCGGAAAAGCGTTGAGAAGCGGACGGACAGTGATTTAATTATAAACATATCTTCTATTACATTGACCAAACAACAGATATCAACTTTAAACAAAGGATTATCATTTGTTCCCACAGCTGCCACCAATGAGATGGAAACAGAGGGGGCATTTTTCAGATTTATGAGATCTTTGAAATTGAGACATTATTTTGAAAATGTTGTAGATCCTACAGAAGATAGAGAAGTCGACACCATCAAGAAATTCAGACCTAAAAGCACATTTCAAGCCCCAGTATCACATAAGATGCTTGATACATTTGAAATAATGGTCAGGAAAGATCTACAGACATTGGATTATAACAGAAAACGACAAAATAATTTAACCAAACAAGAACAACACATCATAAATAATCTGGCTAAAGACGCATCCTTAACCATACAACCAGCAGACAAGGGTGGTGCATTAGTACTAATGGACACGGCATTTTATGATCTTAAAGTCAATGAACATGTGGCAGACCTTAATACATATCTCAAACTATCATCTGATCCCACAGATATATTACAGCATATGTTGAGTGATATACTAAAAGAAGCAACAGACAATGAATGGATTGATGAACAAACCTCAGCATACCTTACGCAAAAGAACCCCAGACGTCCGAATCTTTATATGATCCCAAAGATTCACAAACATCCTACAAACCCCCCGTTCAGACCGATAGTATCAGGGTGTGGGTCTATTTTTGACCCCCTTGGTCGCTATATTGATTATCATCTACAGCAGTTTGTGCAAGGTTGGGGATCATACATACGGGACACGACAGACTTTTTAAACAAACTAAAATGGATTGAGGAAGGGTTTCAACAACATTGGATAATGTGCACCATTGATGTGGTGGCACTATATACCTCCATACCACACCATGCAGGCCTCGAGGCCATTGAATGGGCATTACTCAGAATGGAAAATGTAACAATGAACCAAAAACTTTTCCTGATACAGTTACTAAAATTCTGTCTTCACAACAGCTATTTCACATGGAAGAATGAGTATTTTACACAACTGAACGGGACATCCAAGGGCTTTGCAGGGGCGCCTGCGTATGCTAATACCTTTATGGCACAGTATGAGGCGAACAACTTGATGTCATTAAGACAATGGTCACATGTGAAAATGTACTGTCGATTTATTGACGATGTGTTTTTGATTTGGGATGACACACAAGAAACCCTTGAACATTTGATAATGACTCTTAACCAAGTGGACAGTAGAATCCAATTCACCCACAAGATCAGTAAAACAACAATAGATTACCTGGACGTCAGAATTACTAAAATTCAACATGGTTTTGCAACAGCACTATATTCGAAACCAACTGACCACAACAGTGCTCTAGATTACACGAGTTTTCATCCCAGGAGCCTCATAAAGAATTTACCAGTATCCCAATTCATTAGGATTAAACGGATATGCTCAGATCCCCAAGAATGTCAAAACACATTGGAAAGACAGGTTCATAAATACATGGAAAGAGGCTATCCACCGGATGTATTGGAATCTCAACTAAATAGAGTACAACCTATGAAGAGACTGGATCTGTTAAAACCGAGTGTGAAGAAAACGCATGATAAAATGGTATTTGTAACCAAATATACAACATTATCGACAAAGATTAGAGATATAATCAACAAAAGATGGGAATTACTATCAGTGGAACCAGACTTTCATGGTATTTTTAAAGAACTACCAGTACATGCATACACTAGAGGATCAAATTTGAGATCAAGGCTCAAATACAAACAACCACAGGAGAATCCAGCAACATACAAGGGTACCACAAGATGTTTGAATTGCATAAACTGTAATAACGTGATCGTAGGAAGCACGTGTAGACATCCAACCACCGGGAAACTCATCCAGTTAAAACATACCAGTGACTGCAATACGAGTAATGTGGTATACGCTATCAAGTGCCCTTGCGGGAAAATGTATATAGGGAAAACGGAACGAAAGGTAAAGACACGCATAACGGAACATAAGAGCCGAATTCGTAACCTGAACTTGACCTCTCCGTTAGTACTCCATTGGAGAAATGAGAAACATTCTATCTCACAACTGAGATTTTTTATCATTGAAAAAGTACCAGTAAAACATGGGATTGACAATCACCAGAAATTAATGCAAAGAGAATTATTCTGGATCAGAAATCTCAGAACACTAGCCCCGACAGGGCTCAACGATAAATATGATCTTTCTTGTTACTTATAAACAATTTCTGAGATTTGATTTCAAATGAACCGCCTTGAGAGATAAAATAATTATCACAACTCTGTTAGC
The DNA here is from genome assembly GCF_964261635.1 of Lissotriton helveticus. Taxonomy (NCBI): domain Eukaryota; kingdom Metazoa; phylum Chordata; class Amphibia; order Caudata; family Salamandridae; genus Lissotriton; species Lissotriton helveticus. The sequence continues at coordinate 1,231,106,595 of NC_136065.1, read as the reverse complement.
TTTAAGATCACATATTATCACATGAGTACATCACATGGGTTGATATCAGTTGTAAAATCTTGTCATGATTCACCGATAAACAAGTCAATAATGTCAGTTTTTGAGATCTTGCAACTAAATGGTTTATTATCTGTCATAGTATCAATAACTAAGAATGTCAAATGTTTGAATAGCCAGTGATATCTCCGAAGGTCCCATAGGGACAAATTTCCCCTCACTACTTTTATTAATATCCATTTAAACTTAGGACATCTCCTCCATCTACATTAGGTCTCACACAGCTTGGCATCCCATATATTAGGATTATTAACCATCACGTAACCACATTCCAGAGTTTCAATGAGCGCCGTTTAACTCTAGTAATAGGTCGCATCTTTTTCAAAATTTTTTAATATTTTGTTCGTGAATAGTATTCAACTTCTCATATTAGAACTCACCACATCAAGCAATTGCACTTGATTTTATTTTATTTTCCAGATAAGATATTAAACGTTGCGATGACTTAGACGGTAACTCTATTCACACGACAAATATTATGTAAACCATGAGGTTTTTTGATATATTTAGTTGATTAACATGGGATTATCATGAAGCGCACTACAGCGCTTTGAATAGAATAACTGAATGCGAGACACCAATATGGCGCTTTTAGTTACGTTCATTTCGGTTAGAGGTCCAATAGCTAGTCCGTTTTCTATGTTTTCGACTCCTCTCTCCAGTGGAGCTCGCGGAGTTTTAATGGCGACCACAAACACAGCGGGGTTATCCGGTGATAGCGATAGGAGCGATAGGAGCAGGAAAGCATACACGGAGAAAACCTTTGGCATAACAGGTACGCGAGGGATAGCATGAAGAAATCATTCTTAGTTATCTATTAACTCCCCAACGAGATAGAGTAAGAATATCTTCTTTTTTACACCATACAGATTATTATTGATGGTGAAGACAAGGTAAGGATACTTAGATTTACAGTGAAAGCAATCCAATCCTCGAGTGGTTGATTTTTGGCGCTGATAGGTTTTACCTTTTATATTATTACAGAGAGTATCGAAACCATTCACCAGGTATGTTTATCAAGTTTTCTCATTGTTAAACTTGTAGACATTTGAAGGTTAGTGTTTATCTCTCAATGGTGGTTTACCATTGTTTACCATTATTTACAGCGTTTACGCTTGAGTAAAGGAGAGCGACGAGCACATACGCACATCCACAATAAACAGACATAAGGTAGGATTAGAACTCACTTTCTATTCACATACCCCCATGAACTATCTCACAAATGATTCTTATACGTTTTCATATGTTTTTATTACAGAACCGCCCCTGACGAAGGCACAATAGGGGTGCCGAAATGCATTGGGCTCAGTTGTAAATTTATGTGGATAAATTGAAATAATGCCAAAGTATTGTATATGTTGTTATTGTATAAGGTATCAATGTTTATGTGATTAAGGAACGAATCATATGCTTGTGTTATGAAATTTGTAAATAACATATGAGCACATACATTGACAAACAAAATACAACAATCAAAAGATATAAAAGAAATAAGAGAAATAAAAAGATTATTACAAGAGCAAAAGTGTAATGAGTAATTAAGGTGCGTAGCACCACGTGAACAGTGCACGATTGGGTGGGTCCAACAACCCGCCATAACCCATTCTGACACTACAGGATTGACTACCCTGATCAATCGCAGCACCATTGGAAAAATTGGAAAAAGTTTTTGACAAAGCACGGAGTGCTCCTCACGCCCCTCATCTTTTCAAGTAAAAGTGGAGCATCTTTGTGCTCATTTTGTCTGTCTCGCACTTCTATCCATCACCTTAGTCATTCAAACATTTTGTTTATACTTTTGCTTTACTAAAGTGTGATGCATGATTGAGGAAGAACAAGTTATTTAGTTTTGGCAAAGCTCCTTCTGGCGGATACTCTTAACAGCAGATTTCTCACCTCTAGAGTATTAGGGGTGTGTATAACGTACATAATGTTCTCTATCATAATTACCACAAACCTTTGTGGAGTTTTGCGTACTCATGCAAGGAGTGTAATCCAGCATTTAGCTCTATTTTCTCAGCGCAAAATGTTCACTTGCAAAATGGATCCAAGGGTGCATTTTGTGCTATGAAAATAGCATTAAATGCAGCAGAATGCAAACAGCAGCAACCAGCAGTCGCTCACGCTCTCGTAGTCAATGGTTCTTGCGCTCTTTTGGTAATTTTGCATCACACGAGTCACACAGAATTACTGAAATTACTCTGATTACTCCAGCTTAATTAAAATTGTACCAAGGCATAGTGAATACCCCTGGGTGCCAAACTGGATCTGGAAATTCCATAAGCAGTGTTCATGTGGCCCGGTAGGCATCTCCACGTGGCTCTGTGCAATAATGTTAATCTGGTGAAGTGACGAATGGAGCTGCATATAAGCACAACCCATGCACGCTAATCAAAGTTTCTTTCATATGCTTTCTGTGCACTCAGATGCAGAGAGCAACAACAGATTGGAAAAACCAGTGAGCTGATTTGTAAATAGGGACCTTTTTAGATGGAAAAGGAGACCATTCCAGAGAACAAGGAGGTGGGAGGGCAGTGTGAAATCTTTTGTGGATAGAGAATCCACCAGAAAAATTGTTACTGAAGATGAGTAACTTGCTTCTGATGGATACTTCCAAGTGCAGATTCCCCACTTTGTGCACAAATACAAAACCAGTAACTTCGAAGGTGGTGGGTCTATGGAATGGCTCAGAGCAAAAGGTTCTACAGGACCAAATGGGTTAAATGTTTTTCCTGTTAGGCCTGGCTGTTGAGGAAGTAGTGTTTGATGAACATGTACACTGATGCCGACGCAGCAGCCTGACACAAATCTATGACAAGCGCTCGATGTGCCAACACAATTCTAGCCTCCTTAGCGCTGATGGAATGAACTCTCAGGCCTTCTGAAGACTTGTTTATAGCCAATACATTGAAGACCTTAAGAGAGAATACCCATTGAGAGATGGTTAGTTTCTGCACTGATTTGCTCGTCTGTGCACTACAGCACTCTACAAAGAGCTGATCGTCCACCCAATGTTCCTTAGTACGATCAATGTAAAAGCTCAGTGCTCTCCTGAGGTCCAAGCGATGGACTCTTTCATCCTTTTTCAAAGGATGAAGTGGAGTACAGAAGGTTGGAAGAGTGATATCTTCTCCAATGTAAAAAGATGTTACCACCTTCAGGAGGAACTCTGCTTGATTCAGTAAAACCAACCTGCCTGGTAAAAAGGTATTTATAAGGATGCTGCTCCAAGAGGAGCTAAAGCTCAGTCACATGCAGAGCCAATGGTATTGCAATCAGAATAACCATTTTCAAGGTGCTGAGGTGCAATGGACAACAGTGAATTGGCACAAAAGGGGGTACACATGAGGAAAGTGATGACCAAATTGAAGTCCTACTGTGGCAACACAAAGGGCTTTCGCGGGAACATGTTGCAAACTTTTTAGAAAATGCATCAATGGCTGGTCTGGTAAACATAAAAAGGCACAACAAGTATCCTCTAACAGTGATTACAGCAATACCATGATGGGCCAAGATAGAACAAACAGTAATACTAGATAGTTTGTCCTGCAACATGTCTATCTGGCAGGTGTTGCACTGACCCACAAACGTTTCCCAGCGCCCACAACATACACTGATTTCAACGACAGGTATCTGGCTGCCAGGATTAGATTAACGACTTTCAGAAGAAAGGTCGACTGCCACTGCTCAGTCTCCACGCACGGAAGTGCAGATTGAGCAGGCCTGGGTGTAAGATCCTGCCCTGCTGTTGTGACAGAAGATCCTCCTGAGTGCAACATGATTGGACGACAAATGTTCAGGCCCAAACGTTCAAGGTGCTACACTCTGCTGGCTCCATCTGGAGTGACAAGGCTGACTTGAACCCGGTCATTCTTCATCTTCTTCAGAATTCTGGGCAGGAAGATAGCTGTGGAAAGGTATACAGGAGTCCCATGCACCTCTGCATGCAAAACGTGTCTCTGTGGGAGAGCCTTCTTGGGAACTCCAAAGCACAGAAGTGTTGGCACTGCACAGTCTGGAAGGTGGTGAAAAGATTGAGTCTGGGTTCTCTCCATTGCTGGAAGACACCCTGCGCCACCACCAGGTGTAATCGCCTTTCACGATCCACTAGACATCAGCTGCTGTGCAAGTCCACCCTGGCATTTAAAGATCCTGCCAGGTGATGTGCTACCTCAAAATGGCCTGAAGGGTCAGCCAATTCCAAAGGTGCAAAGTCTCCTGCCACAGGACCCAAGATCCCACCCAACCCAGATTCTGGCAGTGCCACTTGACAGTGGTGTTGTCTGAGAGAACCTGGACCAGGCTGCCCTTGATGGTCATGTTAATATTGATATTGATACATTTATTGACAAAAATGAACTTGCGTCCTTATTTATAGAACATCCGAACACCACATCTACCTTGACACACAAGTATGTAGTCAGGCAGGCCCTGCAACCTAGGCCGGGATCACTGATTGAGAGGCCACAGGTGAAAATGTGCAATCCCACAAATAGGCGCATCAACATCTCAGTGGTCAGGGGAGACTGCACCCAGCAAAGCACAGATGTCCCGAGGGGATACGCACACTTAAAAAAACACCATACATTCAGATCCCACATGAGTTATGAACACATAGCCAATTAGGACCTAGCACAAGTAGTAATCATACAGACCCCACTGGACACATTCACTATTGGCCACACTGTCCACACAGGTCGAGACCCACCTGTAGTTACCCTTTGACCATTATTTTAGGACTGTAAGGCAGCAACCAACTGTTCTCACTATGTATGGGACTCTGGATGCATTATAGCTTGATGTAAAAAATGTATAAAAGATTAACCCAAACCCAATGTAAATTGAGACAGTCATCAGACCTCGTGCCTGTAACCATTCTCCCAGCTCTATTGTTTAATTAAAAGAAACTGTTCCTGTTTGATAAATACCTTATTATTTAGGAATTCGAACCTGAGCAACATTTTGGCAAGCCAGATAGAAGGATTGGTACATTGTACTGATTGAACAGCAGCCGAAGGAAGGTGACCTCGCCCAGACAGATTCACGTTGCACATCGACAAAGGTCGGGTCGACAGAGGCCACAATTGATTGGAAATTCTGCTGAATTTGCGGGGCAGAGGTCCATCTTGAAGCAGCCGTCACAGAGGGTAAGAGACCACATCCAAACCTGAAATATTGTCCTTTAAAGCATTTGGCATATGGCAAACTAGGGAGAAGTGAAAAAAGATAAACCGAATGCCCTGCCACTGACAGGATCTGGCATATTACCTATTTTATATGTCCCAACTGTATTAGTCGTCCGGCGGCCTTGGAGGCAAACCCGCAGAAGTCACCTTTTTTTACAGTAGTCAGCACGCTAGGAAGGGTGAATATTTATAGTATAGCCCTTTATAGCTCCCAGGACGCTTTTTTGGTGATACAGCTATCCTATAAGGACTGAGTTGGCGCCTCAATTGCATAGTTTTTAGTTGAAAAGGATTTCTCAGTGCTACTGGTTTCTTAACACCATTTGTTTCTGAAAGGAGTTGAGGTGTTGATCGCTTGGACCTATGGGCATGACACAGATGGTACGCTTGACCTTTGAGTGTGACACAGGGTGTGATTCGGACTTTAGAGAAATTTAGACCTGGGAAACTAGGCATCACTTGTGTGTGGCCAAGAGGGACCTGTGATTTCCAAGTTATTCCTTTTTCTGTATTTATTACGACCACCCTTGTCTCAGGGCAAATATTAGCAGACTACCTGGCTCATTTAGTACTGTGTACCGCAGAGAGCTTCCCCTGTTTACAGGACAGCAGGCGCAAGGAGCGGGCTAGAAAATTTTTACACCACAATTATCTTTTTTTTCTGTCACCCTTTGTTGAGTTGGTGTAGTGTGTATGTGATGTTGTGGTGCTGCTGTTTATTGCAAACTATTATGCGCAAAAGTTGATAATGTGCAGATACTGTTCCAAATGTTTGCTGTATGTTGCAGTACTTTATATGCATTGTTATCTGGTATTCTAGTTTTTTAAAAGATAACGTTAAACTATTTAATGCATTTGTGAAAAGGCCTGAGTTCCCAGTACATAAACTGTAAGAGTGCACCACGTATGAATTGGACCTCCGATTTCACAAACCAGACTAGGAAAACATCACTTGAATTACAATTAGTCAGATTCCTAAATTACCATGGATTCCTTACTAAAGCACATGGAAATTAGGAGGCATATTACCAAGCAATAGCGATAATTATCGCTATTGCTTGGTTAGAGACAAAAATTTACCGCTGAGCTGCGGCGATTTTTATCGCAGATAAACCTTGGTATTACCAAGGTTTATCGCGAATGCGATAAAAAACGGCCGCAATGCATGAATATCGCTGAAAAGTCAGCGATATTCATGCATTACCGAGCTAATGCTCTTAGCCATGTTATCCACCTCCCATTGGATAACATGGCTAAGAACTGCTCAGGGCAGGTGCTAGCTTTTGGAGATATTCGCGCTTAGCGCGAATATCTCCAAAAGTTGGTAATAGGAGATAGCGATGTTAGCGACTGTTTCCAGTCGCTAACATCTTGGCACGCCCACTTTGCATGTCATTAGTGATAAATATCACTGACATGCAAAGTGGGGCCCAAGATGGTCGCTATCTCCTACTAGCTGTCGCTAACTGGTGTTAGCGACAGCTAGGTACTAGGGAGATAATTTTATCTCCGCTTTCTTGGCTTTTAAAGCCAAAAAAGCGGAGATAAACCCCCTTGATAATATGCCCCTAGGTTCCCTAAGTAGATAAAAAGACTAAATAAGTTTTGTCAAGACTGGCATCCACACACGAAAGCACACACATTTCCCTGGCCTAAGGAGGGAATATTTAACACAAACTTAATTGAGCACACTAAAATGCACATAAAAAACAAATATGTAGGTCAAAAGAGGGGCAAGAGAGATGCACTATCAGAATTATGGGCCATCTGTGAAGAGGCCAAGAGGGATAGCCTTGCAAGGTCATTAGCAAATAAACCATCAGCACCTCCCTCACCATATGCAGGGATGGACTTGCTCACACACGCTCCCCTGCATGAGGGTACTCAAACCCAGCAGTGATGGAAGCCGATGAACCCCCCACCAAGAAAAGGTCAGGCAGATCTAATTCCAAGTGAAGTAAACCTAAGCAGGTCCAGACACCTCCAGCACATCCCAAGTTCCTAGGGAGGGTCCCCGAAAGCTCAACCTCCCCGTCCACCACATACGACATGTGACACCTCAAGAGCTGGTAGGATATGCATTCTGACTAGGTCAGGCTAGCATGAGCATGTGTCAGGGAAGTTTGTGGCAGGTCTCTACAGTGATTCAGCAAGCTCAGGTGAGGAAGGGAGTCCCAGTCCCCCAGAACCGAGGGCGAGGGTGGGGGCTGCAGGATTTGCCCAGGTGTCTAAGGAGGAAGCACAGGGTGAACTCGAAAGCGAAGCCAGGTAAACGAAAGCAGCGCACAGTTCAAAGCAAAAGAGACAGGCCAGATGGCGTGAGGAAGAGAGGCCTGAGTTCCTGCTTGAGAGAAAAAGGGCATGCAATCAGCAATTAGACCAAGAGCACAGGACGCCATTCTTCACTCAAGAGGGAAGCGGAGACAGGTTTAGAGGGCAGCACTGGGACGAAACATAGATAGATGAAAGGCTTTTAGCCGGGGTCAGATTTGCACTGTCCGCTCATTAAAGCAGAAGGGCAAACCAAGAAATCAGGGGCGAAGGCAATTTAGTGCTCACACACCCCCACTGCAGGGTAAACAAGATGGCCTTTACGGGAACATCGTAGCAATGAGGATAAGCGGTGCTCCACACCAGTGCACGGTAAAGATAGACCTAACCCCAGGAAAATAATTGCAAAGGAGGAAGGCCGGAGTTTTGTATAACGATTTTGAGACATGTCAGCAGACTGGACAAAGAAAAAGGTCCAGTATGTCCGCTCCGGGCCTACGGATGGATCATTTGAGCCCGAGGACATGACAGTAGCAGAGGATTGCATCAGGCATGAAGGAGGAAATCCCAACTGGAACTTCCCCTACATGCAGCAATGCCTAGCAAGGTGGGAACACTTTGCATTGGATAAACCTGCAGGGCCAACCAGGCCAAGAATGTGCCGACTACTACAGAAGGTTGCGGCTGGGGTCAAAAATGTGCTGTGGGCCCAGATGGAAAAAGAGGAACTAAGAACTAAGTTACTGCTATTGCTAGATGCGGCAAGAAAATGGATTACGTGTTTCGAGAAGAACACCGCAGGTATTAACTTAGCAATTGCTGACATTAAGAGTCTGTTGAGCAGCCTAATCACGCCATCACAAAACCAAATTATGCAGTAAAATTAACGCCCCCCCAGCACAAGCAGGAATTACCCCAGCAACCTAAAAACCCAGTGATTAATAACTAGCACCCACTGACCCTCTTCCCCCAAACTACTACCAGATCCCCCCACCCCCAAAAAAGGACTAAACAACAACAGTTCAACATTTGTTACTTGTGTCCAAAAATTCAGAGTGGCTGAAAACTGTCGATTGGGGGCCCGCACTAGGTTTGTCGTGGTGGTCTCAATGGGGCCGCACTCTACTGCTGATCCCTCAGGCTGGGGTTGGCTGGCCACGCCATAGGGGCCGGGCAGTCTGACGAGGGGGCATGAGCAGGAACTGTTTAAAAAAGAACCATCCAGGTACCACGTCCAAGGTCAAACAAGACGGGTTCCAATCACCAAGGCAAAAGGTCCCCATTCTCGGGCACCAAGTCCGAGGTCAATGTTTCCTCCATGGCATGAAGTCCCAACAAGCTATATGCCTCTGCCACAATGAAGGACCCATCTCAGTTCTCTAAAACAAAGCTGTCCTAGGTGGTGGGAGCCAGGATTTCTGTGCAGCTGGGATAGTAAAACCCTAAAATACTCCACCTTGCACACACAAGGAGCCAATAAGTGGTGAGGCCTCAGGATGATGTCAAGCCTCTGCCTCCAGTTGGGTGGGGAGTTCACCAGGGTGACCAGGAGTTCCGGATTTGCTGAGGAATGCCCGTTTTTTCATTATCACCTGACAGACCTTTGCCTGAAGAAATGGCACAAGCCCATAAATCCACAGACAGCATAAGCACATGCCAACAAATCCAAGATTTACTTATTTGTATTAGAGAAACTGAGGCAATGTATGACATTCAAGCACATTAGAAGATTCTGGTAAGTGGCATAAACACAAGAATTTAAGCATAAAAAGGGAGATGAAGGAGAGAATACAGATGAAGGAAAGAGGGTAACTAAAATTATGAATATGACAGGCTGTATTAGTGTGCCTTAGTCATGCGCCCGCGTTTGGCAAAGTGAAAGTACCATGCGAGTCACTTGAACGAATGTAAAAGTGGGCGCCATGCTGAAACATAAAGCACGGCGTCCGGGGGCAGGAAGAGGCTGTGGGCGACAGGTACTATTGTTTTGTGTGCTGTGTTAATTTAAATTAAAAAAAACTATGGTTGCCAAGTACACAACAAAAGAAAGGCATGAGTGCGCCATATTAAAGCCAAAGTGCGATGCAAAGCAAAAAGAAAAAATGTTTTACTTACATTGCAGCCGCTTGAACACTACAATATGTTCTCTAAGTGTAAAAATGTACTTTAATGAAAGGGCGGCGGGAGGGGTCTGTTGACGGTAGCAGCCATTGTTGAACGGGCGGCGGCCCCCATTGACTGTACGCCCATTTTATTGTAAAAGCGGGTGCCGTGCTGAAACCTAAAGCGTGGCGCCCAGGGCCGGAAGGGGCTGCAGGCAAGAGGGCGCTGCGGGCGGCAGGCGCCATTGTTGAGCGTGTGCCGTATTCGTTAAATTTTTTTTAAAACAATGTTTAGGTACACAACAAGGGAATGGCGCACCTGCGCTATATTAAAATTAAAGCATTGTGAAAGCAAAATACAACATTTTATCCTGTAATTGTCAAGTGGGATCCGTGCTGAGACCCAAAACGCTGCGCCCAGGGTTGGGAGGGGGCTGCAGGCGGGAGGCAGGAGCAGGCAGCGGGTGCCATTGTTGGGCATTAGGAAAAAAACAATGGGCCCGATTCACAGAATGAACTTAAGACTAAATCCTAAACTTACTACTATTTGGTATTCACAGAATGCACTTACTACTTTCGGGATTCACAGAGTGAACTTACTACTTTCGGGATTCACAGAATAAACTTACTACTTTCGGTATTCACAGAATAGATTTAAGACTACTAACTCTAAGTCCGAAATCGGGGAGTAAATTCCGGCCTGGAGGCGGAGCTTACGACCCGGAGGCGGAGCTTCCGGCCCGGAGGCGGAGCTTCGGCCCAGAGTTGGAGATTTCAGCATGGCAAAAATCCCCACCTCCGAGCCGGAAGCTCCGCCTCTGGGCCGTAAGCTACGCCTCCGGGCCGTAAGCTCCGCCTCCGGGCCGTAAGCTCCGCCTCCGGGCCGGAATTTACTCCCCGATTTCGGACTTAGGGTTAGTAGTCTTAAATCTATTCTGTGAATACCGAAAGTAGTAAGTTAATTCTGTGAATCCCGAAAGTAGTAAGTTCACTCTGTGAATCCCGAAAGTAGTAAGTGCATTCTGTGAATACCAAATAGTAGTAAGTTTAGGATTTAGTCTTAAGTTCATTCTGTGAATCGGGCCCACTATTTAGGTGCACAACAAGGGAAAGGCGCGAGTGCGCCATATTAAAATGAAAACGTTGTGAAAGCAAAACACTACATTTTTTACTGTACTTGTAAAGCGGACGCCATGCTGAAACCTAAAGCGTGGTGCCCAGGGGCAGGAGGGAGCTGTGGGCAGCAGGCATCTTTGTTTTAGTATACGCTGGGTTCTTAATTTAAATAATAAAACAATGTTTGGGTGCCAAGTGCACAACGGAAAGGCGAAATTGCGCCATATTAAAGTTAAAGCAGGTTGTGACAGCAAAATACTTTTTTTTTGCTTACATGATGGCCCTTCGCTTAGGATGCCGCTCCTGAGCATTTGTAAGCGGTGAAACAAGGCTGGTTTTAAAAATACAGAAAAAAAACAGTTGCAGGAGAGCATGTCATGCCTGCAACAGCTAGTAGAAGAAAGCCCTTGAAGAAAATAGTGTGCACAGTCTGTAATTAAAACATCTGTGTAACAATACAAGTAAAAGGAACAGTGCTCGTGGGAGGTTACAAAAGTAGACAAGGCGGTACTAAGGAGGGACTGCTAAGCCTCTTGACGAATCAAAAGCAACCATTTAGAAAAGACAGTAACAGGAGCCAATTGAAAAGATGGACGTTAAATGGGCGGAGCTTCTATTCCATACCTCAATACAACATGTCTCAAAGAGTCAGCACAAGCCCTGGGTAGGCGAAACCTAAAAAAGAGGAGCTGAGCACCGAATCAGCATGCCTGGGGCATAAAGGAAGGAACTGGCTCAGCGAGCATTGTTGGCTCTTGTATGTGGCTTGTTTCATCAATTCTGGAGCAGAACGAAGTTGGCACGGAGAATCATGGTGCTACCTATTGTCAGTCAGGAGCAATACTTAATGAGTTTTTGCATCCAGTCTGATGCTTAGGAATATTCACAAGGTGTGGAATCTGCAATCAGAAATAGCCATCAGAAATAGCCTTTACTTTTCTCCATTTATTTAAATGCTGGAATACTTTACTCGCTCACATAAAGAATGAGTGCAATTTAGGGCAATATATAAAGTTACTAGCAAAATTATGTAGTTGAGTTGCAATATTTTATACCTAGTATAGGTGCCACCTAGATCACATGTTTTCGTTATTCTGTATTTTATACAAATATATCTAGCATTTTGCTTACTTTGAGTTGGTGTTGATGAAAATGTGACAGTGGTTGAATCTGTAAAGAAAATAATATAAGAGAAGTATGTTCATTAATGCAGTAGTGATACTGTCATGATGAATCCAAGACATTAACTGGCTGTTGCAGAATATTAATGATTTTAAAAAAAATGGCATCCATTACTCACTCCATCCACTGTGCCACACATATCCAACAATTCATTGCACTTACAATGTAAAAAATGTATGACATTTTATTTTTTGGATTTTCTTCTGTTCGTATGGCATATCCACTGTCCTTCATAGCTATAATTCCAACTATTTCTGTTTAAGTGGTCAGAGGAGTAATCACCTGTTTAGTGAGCACTTCTTGTGATTTTATTATTTGACTGTAGTTTATCTATTTCATTAATAAAAGCTGTTGCCTTAAAAGCTTGCGATGTCCAAAAAGACAAGCAACGAACAGCAAAGTGATGGAAGCATCTCTGCCCCTGGCGACTGCTTGAGCAACATCCAACCCCATTGTTTTTAACCATCTGTGCTAGTCAACTCAAAGACCACCCATATGCAAATCAGTCTTGGTTCGGGTTAAGAGGTTACATGCTAGCCCAAACTGCCAGACAAGAAAATAAGCAACTCTACACCAGTTTCTGCCTACTTAGGTCATGTCAGTGAGATATAGCTTAAGTCCTCTGGCACAGTGAGCAAGGAACCCATGTCTAGGCATATCCATTGCACGGAGGGCGGCTACAAACTATAATGCATGTAGTTCAGGCTTCCCACAAGTTTGGTGCATAATTAGTTAAAGAGATGAGCGGCACCTTCTAACATTCCACAATACAATGCTTGAAATGGACTATAAGCAAGGAAATGCTGTGAGCCATGACAGGAGCAACAGCAGAAGAGCAGAGGTGGCAGAGTTCTTCAAAGAACATCAGTAACAGGGCATGCGCACTACCTAGTGTGAGCTATGGCTGCATAAGCAACCATCTATCTCAATCAACCATCTGATGAACTAAGTGAGGATCGCGAAGTAATTAAATAAATCCGTCAATAATAGAGGGAGACAATGCGTTAATCGTCTGGTGAGGGCACTGCTATTTGCCTACTGTGCAAATGTATGCATAAAGACTAAGAGGATATACATTGGATGTCTTGGAGGGTTATGATTTTCCGATCATAGGGCTGCACTTCAGTAGGCTGATAAGGAAAAGTCAATGGAAGATGCACTTATATTTTTACAAGAACACATGCAGATAAATTGCTTCAGGAAAACAGCACATGCAAAATATAACATGTAATGAGCATTTCCTTCTTCTTACAGAGGCCTTTTCTTCTGTTAGCCCCTGTGAGAAAATTAATTATAAATTGAGGTGATGGTAGTCCACCACAAGTAATAAGGTCACAATATTATTGGGTCATGTTAAAGATTTCAGTGATGTAAACCCCTGGGGCCTCATTTATGAGACCTTGCGTCATTTTTGCGCTTCCGATGCGTCACTTTTTTACTCCACCGACCAGTGCTGGAGGATTTACAGTCGCAAAAAGATTGGGAAAAAGAGACAGCTGCTGAGTGAAGTAACCTATCCACGAGGGGAAAAACCAGGATATAATCGATGGTTGAACCCCACCCCCTCCCAGAAAAAGGTGAGATTAGGAGAGTTGATATTCCCTTGTAGTTCCATTACATTGTGCAACCAAAAGTCTAGTATATACTTCAACAACTTGTCTCCTGTACGATCGGAGTACCCGGATGTGCATTCTTTCTGGTAGCACTGGGATGGCAGAAGCACTGTAGTTTTCAAGCCCAACTTTAAATTGAAATACCCCAATTAGAATATTAAAATGATTAAACAATTAAACTTCTGCATAATAAAAAGCAGAGCATCAATATTGCAGATATTGTTCAAGGGACCCACAGATTTAAAAACTTTAATAATGCAAAAATGTAATTGATTTGGGGTGCACCACCCCATAAAATGTGTATCCATGCATGCTTTGTAGCCACTGGAAAAATCCTAAAATTGCACATTGTGAGTACAAGAAGCATTAGACCCCCACTTGCTGCATGGTGAGCAAAAGAACGATGGATTTAACCCGGATCTCTTGACTCGGGGTGAATGTATGATTTATTCAGCATTCTGTCCTTTATTTGTGTGCGGAGCACTTTTCACCCTAAGTGGGATGGGTATGCCCAGACGTGGGTCCCTTGCTCACTGTGCCACTGGATTCAAGCTAGCCTGGCTGGTGAAGGGTAATGCCCAGAAACCGGTTCCAGGATGCTTGTTTCTGGTCCAGGGAGGAGATGGCTTGACAGTTCGGTCAGGACTGTTCCCATGAGGCACAGGGTCAAGACTGATTTGAATTTGGCTGGGTCTAAACTGGGGTGGCCTGGTGAGTAAAAGAACAATGGATTTAACCCAAATCTCTTGACTGGGAGTGAATGTATGATTTATTTAACATTCCGTCCATCATTTGTTTGCGTAGCACTTTTCACCCTAAGGGGGATGAGTATGCCCAGACGTGGGTCCCTTGCTCACTGTGCCACTGGACTCAAGCTAGCCTGGCTGGTGAAGGGTAATGCCAAGGAACCGGTCCCAGAGGCTTGTTTCTGTTCCTGGGAGGAGCTGGCTTGGCAGTTCGGTCTTGAATGTTCCCATGAGGCACAGGGTCAAGACTGATTTGCATATGGCTGGGTCTAAACTGGGGTGACAAGGTGAGCAAAATAACGATGGATTTAACCCAGATCTCTTGACTGGGTGGTGAAAGTATGATTTATTCAGCATTCCGTCCATCATTTGTTTGTGTAGCACTGTAGGATCTATGGCAGAGGTCTTCAAACAGATGGCCTGGAAGTGCGGAGATGTTTATTTGCGGCATTTCCAGGCTGTCTTCATTTGCTCTGAAGAAGTGAGAACAAAGTTCCATGGGGCAGGAGGTCTGTGAGTGTGGTGCTGTGGGCTTGGCTGGGCAGTGTCTGGAGTCTTTTCTCCAGCACATCCGAGTTTTTCACAGGTCTTTAAAGACCATTCGCATATTTACCTAACTTTGTAAACTGGTTACTGAGGTTTCATTTATTTTCTGGTTCCAGTATGCCCAGGACCCCATTCTGACTATTCCTTACATTTATATTTTATATTTACTAGTGTAAGAATGCATTTCATGAAAAGGAATATAAAGTAGGGTTGCCAAAAGAAAAAATGCCTGCCATGTTTTGTTTGAAGAGCCTGCAAAGACCTCGTCCTGACACTCAATAGGGTTATTAATAAAAAAGTATGTATTCATTTGTAATGTGACTTTTCAGTCTTTATTCCCTTTAATTATCAGGCATGAATCATTCAGGCTGCCCTAGAACACAATCAAAGGTACTTTCTATTTATATTTGCTGTTCGAAGTACGCACAGTTAAGTGCTGAAAATGCGGCTTTAGGTGTACCATCTGTGACATCAAAATAACGAGATGGCAACCCTAATCATAAGACTGGAAGTTTGTTGCAGGATCAGCACATTATTTACTTCCTCCACCCTCGATCCCTAATTAATGCCATAATAGCAATAGTTTAACTTGTATCTGAAACCCTACGTTGCTGTCAATAACATCCTGAATTACTTGAAGTGTCTTGGAATGCACTCACTCCTCATCCTCACTTTCACACTCACTCCGCAGTCACAGCATATAGTTATGGAATTCCTGCATTTGTCACATACTCCATCATCTGCTGCATAACTTGTTTCTTACTAAAACGGTTCAAAAGTTACAAAAATATGCAGCAGCACGTTACCTCGCAGTGGAAGACCCTTTCTAAAGGCTGACTGGTCACCTTTCTGTTGCTTATTGATATATGTGGGTGTTAATGAGGGGCAATAAAAACCAGGACAGTGTTAACAAGTGTACAAATTGTAAAATAATGCAGCAATGGTACCAAAAAATATGCAGCATTATGCAGCATAATTCAGCTTTGCTTGCTGCAGAATTAGTCAACCCTGCTGCATAATTTGGCCTTCTCCTGCCGCATAATTCCAGTGGCCCTGTTTATAGTGCTCTGAGGTCCCAGCCTGTAGCAGAAAGCACTGTGATTATGTAAGTCATTATTAAAACAGTATTTACATACTCTAAGCTAGGTTGAAGCAAAATGATGCAGTGAATGAGATAAAACAAGTTCTTCCAAAATATACTTTTTAGTAATAATTAAAACTGTATCTAATGCAGACATTTTTGTAAGTGTCTCCACTATTCCAGATCTCAGCTGATAACACCATTACATTACATCTCAAAAAGAATAAATATTTGCCACCATGAAGCTTTAAGCAGAGCCACTGGAATCATTCAGCAGAAGAGGACCACAGTATGCAGGTTTGACTAAATTATGCAGCAAGAAAAGGTGAATTATGGGGCACAATGTGCCATATTTTGTGGTTAGCATTACTTCATTATTTTGTCATTTTTAACTCAAGGTAACACTGTCAGGGGAAATATTTAACCTTATTAGTACAAGTTTAACACCCAAATATAGCAGTAAGTAACTACAAGATTATCAGTCAATCTTTGCAAAGGGCCTTCCACTGCTCCGGAACACTTTGTCAAGCTTTAAGTAACTTTTGTTCTGTTTGAGCTAGAATCAAGTTTTTTTGTTGAACTCCGCAGATTATGTAGCAAATGCAATAAACTGATAATTATGTGGAAAACGCTGCTGCTGCAGAAACTCATAATTCCAGTGGGCATTGGATTAAGTGACTCTTTTTTTAACTTTCTGCACTACCACCACACCCTTTGCTTTCAGGCAGAGGCACCTCAAAATCAGTATTAACCATTCAGGGGCAGTTTGTTTGTGAAAGCTGAGTCCATGGGGTGGCAGGTAGAAGGCCAGCAGGGTTGCATTCAGATGCAGAGCCCTAATCCTCTTGATCCCTGGGGCCTCACAGTAATGGTGTAGGAGACAGAGGAAAGGAGCAAGACTCATAGATATTGTCAAAGAGAAGGCCCGGAATAGGGAGCACTGCAGGGGGACTCATTTATATGGTCACAAATGGCAAGAGACAGCTTCTTCAGAGAGATACCCCAAAGAAGGGGAGAATATAAGTGTTGTTTTTTAAAGGGACATTCATTAGTGAAGCTGTTAATGCTGACAAGTGTGTAAGTGGCCACTGCTGTTTATCATTAAGGAAGCAGATGCAGCAGGACTGGGGCCCAGGAATTTGAGGGGCCCAATGCATCACAGTTATGACTGTCTACCATTAAAAAAGGGGCATCAGAGCTTATTTTTGTTTCAAGCATTAGGACTGAGGTGGTGATCCTTCATGGTGAGGAAGAGGTGAAAGATGCAGAGGAGATAGCCTGCTACTCAGGACTGCAGTTATCATTAGTGCAGCAAGTGTGTGTAGTTGCACTGGGGTCAAAGAGTGTGAGGGGCTCACAACACTCCAATTATGGGGAGCAGTTTATTTGGGATAATATCTGTTTTTGTTTGATGCATTTGCTGTTTTATAAGTCTCATACTTAGTGCGGTTCATAAGCTGTACAAAAGGTATTCCTGAAATCATTTCATAAGCCCTGCTACCTGCACACAGCCATGTCACTCCCGCTCCACTAATCCTTGCCATAAAGTTTTGGGAGGGACCCAAACTCAAAAATTTTGCTTAACAGGAGGATCAGGGTAAAAATGTTGAAGACCTCTGATCTACGGGCTGGCACACAGAAACTCTAATAACCGTCCCAGGTGATACGGTCCAAACACCAGGTTTCTTGCAGCAGAATAAAGTTAAACCTTGTGACATAGGTAAGCCAGTCTTCATCGTTCAATTTAGACAATGGGCCAGATACATTCCAACAGATCAGTTTCAACAGTGTTTCTGAGCAACCACCCCTAACCTGACTGGGCATAGTAGTGGCAAGGGCTGGATTAGCAGAACCAATATCTCCAATAAACTTGATACATGGGGAAGGTTAAACAATGGAAGAATGATTTGCCTGGGGAGTTGGACATACCCAGAAAAGGTTCTGGCCACCTATAAATACAATTCTGACCACCTAAGTGATGATGATGTAAGTCCACATCGCTGTCTGTCCTGGTTGGATAGTGGTTTCTGAAGGGGATATTCTGCCTGAGTTGGAATTTGCGCTTCCTTTGGAGGGATCAGAGCCATGCCTTTTTTGTAGATGACTGTAGAAAAATCTTGGGGTAACACACATATATTTTCTTCTGTAGCCACAGGCTGTCAGTGTTGGAAGAGGACACACCTTGTTGAAGCGAATGTCTAAAATTTATGATTACACAATCACTGTCAATTGACTATAGACAGGAACCAATCCAATCCACTGGACGAATCATCAGCATGTTATGGTAGTCCCACACAGAAAAGTTTGAGGGGCCTGCTAACCAGTGACATACTTTATTTTGTACATAAACAAGGGATTCTGCTGCTCTAAGATTCTCTAGCTTAGGAACATTTACCAGGAATAAGATGAAAAGACAACTTTCAGTGGGTAGGCTTATATATGGTAAAATCTTGTTGAAGCAGGGGTCAAGGATAGAATGAGGAAGATTGCAATGTGAAGCATTTGCAGCACTTTCAGGGATAACTGAAGATATCTGCCTCTACTCTACGGAGGCCTACTGCAAGATGTTTGAGTGATATTGTTAACCAAGGTAAGAGGATCCCTGGACAATATGGACTTAGGCTCGGATGTGAGCACAAGTGCTGGGATAGTGACGGAAGTAGCCTCAGTGAAAGGGAGGGGGCTTAGAGTAAAGAAGACAAGATCTAGAGATCCTGGTGACTTCAGCTTCGATTTAAATGAGCTTTTCCATTAAAGGAGCAAGGCAGTTGTTAAGGATGGCTACAAGTAGAGTGAAAAAAGGAGCCCATGCTTAGTCATTGTGGGTGCAGGGAGCCTTTTGGGTGTGATGATCAGGGATATTATTACCAGCAACTTCCAAGCAGGAAGTAACATGCTTCAACTTCCCCTTGCGCTTCGCTGCCGGGGGGCAAATGTAGGGTGACAGCTGGACTGACAGTTCCCAAGTGGGACAAGGTGGCGGTATGTCCTCCACATCCAATAAGGCCACAGGCTCCCCCTGCACAAGAGAATCAGGATCAGCAGGCATAGATAAATGTGATGAGCTGACAAGGTCGAAGAAAAGGCATCTTTCTGCCAGGTCGATTTCTTTGGTGATTACACCCACTGCTCTGGCCAGAAAATTGTCTATAATCGTACCATTATGGCCCTTGCTGGCTTTAGGATTCAAAGACTTTCTTTTTTCCAAAGCTAAATGGAAGAGCTCAGCAGTGAAGAAACCGCTCTCCAAGCTAAGGGTGAAACATAAACTCAGTTATAATGGGGGAGAATAGTGTCAGATCAAAACAAATGGACGTCTTACTTACATGCTGCAAGAAATAAGAAAGGGTCCTTGCAGATCCTCGATGAGAAGACCAAGACGATAGGCGCAGTCCCAGTTGGCCACAGACAAACTCAGATGGATCCACTCTTAGCCCGGTCTTCGCTTGAGCGTTGTACCTAGGCGCTTTGCGGGTCTCCTAAAGTGTTTACGAGCGTGTGTGTCTGTCGGAGACACTCAACCTCCTGGGCTCAGTGGTGGCTGCTTGTGGATGGAGTCCCTCACCATCAGCAATGTGGTAGGTTAAGATTCCCTTATTTGTCCTGGGTACAAGTGTGATCATTTCCCCTCTTTAGGTCTCCTCATACTTTTCAAAATGCCGGTGCAGTGTGTTCTGAAGAGGATTCCAGGGGATACCACATTTATGTCTGCCACTAGTTTGTGGGTAAATGTGACTTGAGGCCTCTCACTAACTTATAGGGAAACAGTTCCCAGAGGTGACCCTATCGACGTTAGCAGGAGTTCCTGTGTGCCCTACTGAAACAATCCCACAGTGCCCCTCGATGCCTACATCAAAGACAATGAAACCCTTCTCCTCCTGTGCAGAGCCTGTGTTCCCTCCCAAGAGGTGAGGCCAGGGAAATGCGCAAGCCGCCCTCTGTGATCACTTCAAACCAGGGGGCAGCTCCTCTCACACTGGAACTGCTGCCTGGTTGACTATAGGGGCAAAGGAGGGGGCGGGCATAGGTGTGATCTACATCTGCCTGTGACAGCAGAGGCGCCTTTGAAGTTATTCCAGTTCCTGGACACTGCCTATGTGGCCATTCTGCCAGATAAACAGAAGCAAATCCCCACACCCAGGCTTTTGTAAAGCTTTCACACCTCATTCATGACCTGAGCACTTGCAGGGCTGCAGCTGTAGGCAAATGCAAATTAGTCACCAAAGTCTATGGACAGAAAATATCATTTCAAAAAATACCTTTCCCTTAACATTCGAAATCCGAGAAATATATTTCTAGGTGGTTCCAATCCACAGACAGCATTATTTAATATAATGGTGCAATCCAGTGTTTCTCTAGGGAAAAGGCTGGCTCGCTACAGTGAAAATAGCTTAGGTGTTAGTCACTGCAAGGGCAATTTAACTTTAAATTTCTACATGTCCTATTATTACATACCATACATTCTGACTGATGGGCTAAAAGGCCTATATTGTGGTGGCTTATTAAACATTTCAAAGGACAGTTGTATTCTGTCAATAGGGTTTATTTTGACAAATCAGGCTACACTTTTTTACTGCAGCTGCCAGACTGCAGTGGAAGGCCTGAAGTCACATTTGCCTGGGCACACTAGTGGATGGCACAGTAACGTTGTAGTCTCTAGATGATATTTAAAAGTTGATGTCTTAGATGTACTTTGGAAACCATGTTGTTAGACCTGACATCCTTGGCATGTAATTCCCCGAAACATTTTACCTTCACTCCCTGATTTTTGCTGTACTTGTTTTTGTTGGCATTAGGACTCTGTGCACTTTACTCCTGCTAACCAGTGCTAAAGTGCTTGTGCTCTCTCCTTCAAACATGGCAAATTTGGACTACACCTAATTGGCACGTTTAATTTACTTGAAAGTCCTTAATAAATGGTACTACATGGCCTGAAAATTAAAAGCTAGTAGGATGCTGCAGCACTAATTGTGCCACCTGCTGAAGTACCCTTTTAAAACATGTCTCTGCAGTTTTCAACTGCGATTTACACCTGTCAAATAAAACCTTTTGCCAGGCCTACATCTTCATTTAATATTTACAACTCGCCCCTAAGGAAGTCCCTAAAGGCTCAAAGATAAAAGTGTTTACATTTTATATGTCCTGATAGTGAACAAAACTCTCAGAGTGGTTTTTTCAGGCCTTTCTCTCGCTTAGGCTAACACTGAGTTACCCTATTACATTTAATAAGTGCCAATTTAATATTTGGCACCAATAGTTAAATTGAGTTGTTGGCGCCTGAACAATGTGGCCGGACCAATGTACTGGAATAGTGCACAGGAATATCCCTGGAAGATGACGTTGTCTGTCTTGAGTGCCACTTCACCTTAAATTAGTTGAGTTTGGCCAGAACATCTCTGGGGCATTTGTGAGAGCCTTCCTGCTGTGGAACCACGCAGTGGACACGCTCAATTTTAACTGTCAGTGACGCATTGTTTAACAGCTCCGTAAAGATTCCTGATACAAAGGCCTCCAGATTCTGGCTTTCCACTGATTCCGCCAAATTCCGTGTGCGAATATTATCTCTACGAGACCTGGTTTCCAGGTCTTTGCACTTAAGGATGGTCGACTGGAGATGTGCTTCCCTGAGATGAGCTGCTTCTGCATATTGTGCACTTGTTGCTCCAGGTCTTTCACTGTGGCTTCTAAATTAAATGTCCTAGTGCCCACAGATTCCACATCACTTTGGAGAGATAATATACGTCCATTGATATCCGCTCTCAAGCTTTCGATGGACGCCGTCATATAAGTTGTCAGCTCTTCCCTCAATTCCCTTTTGAAGTCCTGCAGAGAGGAAAGTATGTCCTTCTTGGTTAAGGCCATGATGTCGTCCGAAGTCATTTCTTGGTGGGCCTCCGTGGTGAAAAGTAGCTGGACACCCTGTTTTACTGGGGCTTCTTCGGTGGCATAGAGGCGGCCCAAAAGTGAAACCTTGCTGCGCAAACCTAGCGCTGTTTGCTCCCCGACTCGTTACCTCCCTTCCGATCTTCTACGCTTTTTGGGGTATGGTTTCAGTGTGCACCTTTCGCCAGATTGGGACTCACCATTGATTGGCGCCTTCCATTTGGCCGGGCCCCCTCCAGTGAATATTTGGACCTTATCTCCAGTTGCACTTTTGCAGGGCCTACTTTGCCAAGATTGCAGTGTGGCTGCCGTCTATCTTAAACAGGTTGTAACCTACTTCAGATGACCGTTTCTTATCTCTCCGCTTCCCTTTAATGGATAATGTGGGCTCCCGCCACCGACATGTTGGTTCTTTTCTCCCTATCTGGGGGCTCAGTGTCCCAAATGCCTCAGTGCGCCCATGTTTTCCTATCCGCGCCATCTCTCTGATTGTAAGGTGGGTGTTGAAGACCATGTGCTCCCTATGCCAGTTGTCTGCTTTATTTGTCTCGGCCTGCTGCCATCTTAAGGTCAGGCACAGGTGGACTCAGACTCCCTGTTGATTCTGAAGGAGCTACTCTTCCACCCCACCTATGCTTCCTGTTTCTCGCCGCCGAGGGACCCACCTTCCTGTAAGTTTGCCTTGTGCCGGGGTCTCTGCAACTCCGTCCAGTTGCTCAAGGGACACTGCAAATCCCCTCTTCCCTCGTTAGTGCGTGGTGCGGTACCTAGACTCTCTCATCAATGCACCAAAAGCTTTGTTGGCATGGTAGGGGGACCTCCTTTGCATTCCTCCACCATCATCGGCTTGTCCCAGAAGTCCTCTGCAGTCGCTTGATGCTTCCCTGGCGTCTCTGCCTGTAAGGCATCGCTCCAGGGACTGCTTACTGCTGCGGCCTGCTCTGCTCCCACCGATCGGCACCTCCTGCGGTGTAATCCACCGCATCGGGCTATTCTGGCAGGATTTTTTTGCTTCTGCAGATGGTTGCCATGTTACTGTAGCCCTCCAGGATATTTCCATGCTCCTACTAATGCTCACTGTGCTTTCTTTCCCCTGATATTGTGCCTAACACTGCAGAGCCCACGCGGATTATGTCCGCTCGGCCATCTTGGTTGGCCAAGCCCCTCTCTGATTTTTTTGAAAACATATTTTTATTGTCATGTAATTTATTTCAAGTAAGGATTACTGATGAATATATTGTGCAAATCTCACAATATCACACAATAAAAATTATCATTTACAGGTTTATGCATTCTTTCATCATGTAGCAATATCCCAGACTGGTTTGTCATAAGCATCATATCGGCATAGATCGAGGGGCGTATATATAAGTTTCAGTTCACAACCGTGTAATACTTACACAGTATATTTGTGTGAAATTGGAATATGGTTTTCAATGATGTATTATTGTGTGTCTAATATTATAAGGAGAGCTAACAGGAGAAGATCACTCAGATTTTATATAACAGTAAAAGCAAAACATTTATTAATTAACCAACTCTACAGAGAAAGTCGACTCTACTCTATTTTATAGAGCTGTATGAGTATACATGAGAGACTGGGAGACACAATGCTGTTTGGGGAGGCAGAGTGTTGGCTTCTACTGCTAGCTATTTGGCCACTAGCTAATATGGCATTTATACTACACCTTAGGCACACTGGGTCGAATAGACTGCAGGGGGATGACACTTGTCCGCTGTCTGGGTGCCTGTGTGGTACAGATATGTTCACCAATCAATTCCTCATTCTTTAGCTGTGGCATTAATCCTATCGAATACTTTAACTGGCTGGTTATGTTCTCAGTCACATCATGTGCTTTCTCCTCCCTGAAGTCCCTCACCCCCACTGCGATCCGGGTTTTCCCAGGCTTCCAATTCCTCCTTCCAGAACTCTGCCATTGGGTGCTGCCTCAGCCCCCTCAGCTCTACCCTAGCCATGACTCTACCCTCTGCTCCAGCCCAATGTGTTACATCTCGCTGCCATGCCTCAACCATAGGTCCAGTGTGTTTGGAAGTGAAGACAAATCCACTGTATTGCAATGGCCTCCTGTTTCAGATGGTAGTACCAAGGTAGAACCAAGGCATGGCACGGGCCGTCCTTAAGGCCCACCTTTTTGCAGACATGAAGAGTGTTTGTCAGGCTGAGGAATATTCAGCCTGACAAACACTCATTATGTTCAGTTCAGGCAGCTGAGCTTGGTATATGTACGACGGGCCTCATTTGTGAGAAGTGACGCATCGCTGCGTGAAAGAAGGCATGCGTCACTCCTCAGTGCGCCCTCCTTGCGACATGATGGATGCGTCATATTTACTGTATGACGCATCATGTCGCAAGGAGTTACAGATACGTCAGTATTTCTGACGTATCTGTATGGCGCAAAAGTGACGCATTGCTGGAGTGTGTCACAAAAGTGACGCAACTCCAGCAATGTGTCCTTTCACATGGGGCAAGCCCCATGTGAAAGGGCCTGCGTCAGTCTTACGCCTGCTGTGAGGCAGGCGTAAGATATTGATGCATTTGCGTCCTAGAAGTGGCGCAGTGAAATCTTATAGATTTCACTGCGTCACTTCTATGACCCTTTGTTGCGTCAGAACGCCCCCCCCCTCCCCCGCATACATCATACCTGGTGCAGGTATAATGTGGCGCAGGGGTTTACAAAGTGACGCATCTACCTCGATGCGTCACTTTATAAATATGGTGCAACAAGGCACATTTTATACGCTGCTGGTGTGTCACAAAAAGTGACACACTGGCGGCGTAAAGGTGACGCACGGCCTCATAAATATGGCCCTAAATGCACAGGCACCGGGCTCCCTGAGATGAACTTTGGCAGGCTGAAGATTTCACAGCCATTTTTTTTTTTGAAATATATTTTTATTGCAGAATCAGGAATAAAAACATCCAACAAACCAACCCGCACACCAACGGTCCCCATCATACAGTGCAATAAGAATACAATACACAGCCGATTGGCCCACATCCCGGAGGCTGGGCGGCACATCAATAAGTCAGTTCACTGGAGGTACCTCGGTGCATGCCCTACGCGGGACACAGGTCAAGTATAATACTTCGTATCCGCTTTTATCCCACAACAACCAACCCACTCTCTCCATCTGATCCCAGGCCACACTAATGTCATGTCACTAAAGCATCGCAAGTACCATCCCGGGCCAACCGGTTCCGGGAGGTTGCCGCCAGCTGGCAAACCTCTCCCTCCAACGACTCCCTCCCACCCAGTTCCCCCCCCCCCCTCAACTGCTGCTAATGCGGGTTCCACCATCCCCCTCCTGCCCTCGGGTGTCAACTATCAGGACGCTTTGACAAGCAAGTAGCTACACGGAGTCCCTGGTTATAACTGATCAGTGTCCTCGCCTTCGGTTAGGTAGTCCCTCAGTGCCTGCACCACCAGCTCCCAGGACCGCGCCAGTTCCAAGCACTTCTCGTTGCCAGCCCTGGTCGCCTGGCGCATTCGTAACACACTCTCACAGCTCGACCACCTCATCAACTCATTCCTCTACCTCCGTACAGACGGCCCCTCTTTAGACTTCCAATGCCAAGTGATCTCACGCTGTGCTAGTATCAGTCCCAACCCAATGAATTTGCTCGTAACCTTGGTCTTTTTGGTATGCGGGAACCAAAGAAGCAGGCAGGCGGCCATGTCAAAATCTACCTCCCGATCCGTGACAGCATTCAGGAGGTCCCCTATCTCAGACCAGTAGTTCCCCAATTTCGGGCAACCCCACAGCATGTGGTCAAGATCCACCTCAGGTTCTAGACATCGCGGGCACATGGCATCAAGCACCTGGAAGTGTCGCCGTAACCTCTCCGGGGTCAAATACGCCCTGTGGAGCACAAAATAATGCACCTGTTGAAATCTCGCATTCCGCGTCCCCTTCCAGGCCCTGTGTAGCACCTGACCCCATACGGAGTCCGGGATTTGTCTACCGATGCTGGTCTCCCAACGCGACTTCAGCTCAGCTAACGGGGCCAGACCGTCATTTAACATCCTATTGTGGAGGCAGGTCACCGCCTTAACGGTGCCCGCTGCCATCACTACATATTGGCACACCGTCGTCACCTCCGGTTCAGCCAATCCGCCCCCCCAATGCCTCTGCAGGGCCGCGACAACCGCCGCATGCAACAGGAAGGTACCACTCGGCAGGCCGAATTGCTCCTGCAAGGTTTGGAACGGGGCCAGCGTCCCGTCCACATAAAGGTCACCTACCATCTGCAAGCCCAGGTCCTCCCACTCTAACAATTGGGACCAATCACCCCCATGCGGTAAGGCAGTGAGCATTCCCAGCGGAATCTCCGGTGCGTATGGTCGGCGCTTCCCAGCCCTCTTCAGGTGCCTGTTCCAAACTAATCTGAGCGTCCATTCCTCCATCGTGAGGTCCCTACTGGCCAGTCAATGTTGCATCACGATAGACGACAAAACATACCTCTGAATGCCAACCCCCCGGCCATCTTCAGGCCCCCTGAACTCTCTGGCCACGTTCTGCGTCAGGACCTGGAGCTGCGCTGTCAGATAGTATAGCTCATAGTCGGGAACGGCCATCCCTCCCTCACACTTGGGTCTCATCAGGGTGGTCAATGCCACCCGCCTGCGGCCATGGCCCCAGAGAAAGCCGGTCACCATCATCTTCAGCTCTCGAAAGACACCCTGCGGGATCCACACCGGCAGTGTTCTAAAATAGTAGAGGAGCCTCGGGAGTGCCACCATTTTCAACAACGCCACACGGCCCAGCACAGACAGCGGGAGAGAGGCCCAGAAGTCCATACTGCCTCTCAGCACCCTAACGCAGCGCCCCACATTCCCCTCAAGGAGGTCCGCCGTGTCATGGTAGATGAGCACACCCAAGTAAACAAAACAAGAGGATTCCCACACCACCGGCCTCGTGAGCCGCGGGCAGAGCGTGGTCTTCTGCAGCGGAAACACACAAGTCTTAGTCCAGTTCACCCTGAGGCCCGAGAGCCTCCCGAACCTGTCCAGCATGTCCACCGCGCCCTCAAGAGCCCTTCCAGAGTCTGCCAGGTACAGTAACAAGTCGTCGGCATACAACGAAATATAATGTGAGTCAAGTCCCAGCGCAATCCCGTCAAAAACAACTCCCTGTCTCGCCTGCGCCGCCAACGGTTCCATTGCTAGAGCAAAGAGCAGAGGAGACAGCGAGCAGCCCTGCCTCGTGCCCCTGCAGACCGGATAGACCGAGGAGACCAAGGTCCCCAACCGCACCCTCGCCTTAGCCGAAGAATAGAGCACTTTCGTCCAGCCCCGGAACCCCTCCCCCACTCCGAACTTCAACAGCACACCATCTAAAAAATCCCATTCCAAGCTATCAAACGCCTTTTCAATATCAACCGTCAGCACTACCGGGCCTGGATCCGCCAAGGCAGCACTATCAATGACCCCAATCAGCCGGCGGATATTCATCAAAGTGCTCCTCGAGGGGATGAATCCCGCCTGATCCCTATGCACCAAAGAGGTCATCAGTGGCAGGAGCCGGGTGGCTAGGATTCGACTCAAAATCTTATAATCTACAGTCAACATAGACAGCGGACGAAAAGAAGAAACATCTAATGCATCCCTGCCCGGCTTCAGCAGGGGCACAACCAGCGCCTCCGTCATAGAGTCAGGCAACCGCCCCAATTGTTTCGCCTCCGCATACACCACCTGCAGTCTGGGAGCCAACACTTCCATAAATTTGGCGTAGAACTCGATCGGCAGCCCATCCACCCCAGGGGTTTTGTTCCGCGCCATGTGGCTAACCGCCCCTCTGATTTCCGCTAGGGTTACAGGGCCCCCCAGGTCCCGGGCATCCTCCTCATCCAGTACCGGTAGAGGGATCTGAGCTAAATAATCGCCTATGTCCGCGGCTTCCACTTCGAGGTGGCTGGTGTACAGACTCGCGTAGTAGGACTGAAAGCGCCCCAGGACCGCTGATTGCGAATAAACCACCTCCCCATCCTCCTGTCGCACACTCATAACCGGACATCCTCTAGGGTTCGGATCAGCCAACTTCGCGAGGAGCGTGCCCACTTTATCTCGCTCGTCATGCACTTTCACCGCATACAACTTATAATCATAGCACCGCAGTCTCTCCGTCTCTGTCGCCACCGCCTCCTTAGCACGCAACAAGCTGTCTTGTAGCTCCGGTCGCTCGGGCCGCAGCCGTTCCACCCCTCTCAGCACTTCCTCCGCCTTCGCGAGGTCATTCAACACTGTACCTCTCACAGTCAGAAACCGTCCCATACACACCCCCCTCACCACTACTTTCATCGCGTCCCATTCATTCGCTCTAGACTCTGTCGACCCGGCATTGACCGTGAAGTATTCGTCTATACCCTGTCGGACTGTGTCACAAAACGCCGGATCTTCCAGCGTCTCCGGGCGAAGTCTCCACGTAGGGACCGCCGATCTCGCCAGCTGCCATTGCACAGAAATCAGCAGTGGGTTATGGTCCGATATGGTTCTAGACAAATATTCAGAGTGAATCACCATCTGCGCTAGAGACTCGCAGCACAGCACTGAATCCAGACGAACATGCAGATCATGCAGTGCCGAGAAGTAGGAATAATCTCGAGTCTCAGGGTGCTGCGCCCTCCACACATCCACTAAGCCCCACCGCTCCTGCCAGTTCCTCCTGTGGGTTGCAAGTCTGCGCACTGGGGAGTCTACCAAAGGCGGGTGTGACCTGTCCAACCTCACATCTGAAATGGAGTTAAAATCCCCCGCCAGCAATACAGGGCCCGCCAAATAATACGCTAACGAGCGCGATAAATCCTCAAAGAAATGCGCTTGATCAGCGTTGGGGGCATAGATGTTACACAGCACCACATCCCTACCACACAGTCGTCCTTCCACCACCACATAACGACCCTCCGGATCTATCCTTTGACTCGTGACTTGGAATGGCGTGCCCGCTCTGATCCATATTAATACCCCTCTGGCAAACGCTGAGTAAGTTGTGCCAAACACCTGACCCCTCCACCTCCTCTGTAAGGCCCCACATTCCTGCTGTGTCAAGTGAGTCTCCTGAAGCATCGCTATCTGAACACCCCGCCTCACCAAGTATGCATGTACCTTGTGGCGCTTAACCATAGTTCGAATACCCCGGACATTCCATGTGACACATTTCAAATTAGGTAACGTCCCCATAGAGCATCAATCCCAACAATGGCGCACGCCAGGAAATGTGACCCGCATCGCAGCAATTGCACAACCCCTCCAAAACAAACCCTGTAACTCCCAACCCCCCCCTCCCCAGGACAGGGCCTAATAACCCAGCTTCAGCCCCGTTCCAAACCTCAAACACCCAACACATCACACTAATCTGTGGTCGACACCACAGAAGACCTTAAGGGTCTGATGAGGACAATGGAGCACCGAACCAGGACGACAGAGCAACCACCCCGCGCCCACAGCCCCATACTACCTGAACAGCCCCAAACCTGGCAGTCCAATAGAAGTCAGGAGCATCCAGGCCTGAGAAGAAGTTCAGCGGCCATGCGCTTCAGCCATTAAAGATACCATCAGACGTTTGTGGGGTAACCTCCGGCCCCTGCGCTCCCCCCACCTCCGAGCCGTCATCACCGGACTTCTCACCTTCACCCTCCGAAGCTGAACCTCTGGAGGCGTCATCCCGCTGCGAGCCCGTGATGGTCGCCGTGGCCTCCAGCGCACTCTGTCTATCGGCCAGCATTTGCGCCTCTCGCTCGGCCCGTTGGCGCCTATTCCGGGAGCGGATGCGCTGCGACTTCCTGACCCTGACCGGTTGCTCACGATCCCTGGCGGGCCTGTGCGCTCGATCCGTCCCCGCACGATACAGTTCCAGCCAGGACCATGCTTCATCGGGTGTCTGGAAAAAGTGAGCCCTGTCATCAACAATGATCCGCAGCTTGGATGGAAAAAGCAAGGAGTATTGGATCCCTTCCTCCCTCAACTCCTTCTTTACCGACAAAAAAGACGCCCTGCTCCGCTGTACCTCCTGCGTATAGTCCGGAAAGATCGTCACCTTGCTGTTGTCCACTTGGAAGGGCCCATGATCTCTCGCCCTTTGGATCAGCAGATCCCGATCCTTGTAGTGCAACAGTCTGGCCACCATCGGTCGGGGCGGTCGGCCCTCCAGAGGGGGCTTCGCGGGCACCCTGTGCGCCCTTTCCAGGGAGAAGAAGGGGGAGAGGCCCTCCGGCGCCACCACCGTGCGGAACCAGTCCTCCAAGTAGGCCACCGCATCACCCTTCTCAATTTTCTCCGGAAGCCCCACCACCCTCACGTTGTTCCGGCGGTTGCGTCCTTCCGCGTCCTCTGCTCGACGCTCCAGAATCGCCAGTCGGTGGAGAACGTCATCAAGTTTATGCTCCGCCGTGACCACCGCCGGTTTCAGCTCCTGGAGCAGTTGTTCATTAGATTTCACACGGTCAGAGAGCTTGGCGTGATCCGCTCTCAGCAAGCCAAGCCCGGACGCCACCTGCGCAATGTCCTGGTGCAGCTCATCCTTGGTGGTAGTGATCGCGGCCAAAATGGCATCAAGACGGAGGGTCAGCCGCAGCTCCTGTGGCGAGGATTCCGTCGGGGCATCACCATCCGCGGCCCCAGACATCCCGTCCCCCCGCTCATGAGGCGCAGCGAGGTCAGCCCCCTGCGCGGCCATCTTGACGACGGGAAACGTGCCACCCAAACCGCCTCCTTCAACGACGGTCTGCTGCTGCCGCTCCTCCGTCCCTCCCAGTCCCAGGGACACCCGGCGCAGCCCAATGGCAGTTCACAAGACGCGCAACTCCCCGGTCTCCAGGCAGCGCCAAATGTCCCCCCACGGCGCTCCGCCGCCAACCACCAGCCCAGGGATGGACGCCGTGCAGCCCCACCACTATCTTCAGTGCGACATCCAAGTGCAGGGGCTAGGGGTATGAGCCCCCACGGAGGACCGAGAGGCAGGGGCGCCCCACCAGGCAATTTGAGCCCCCCGCTCCCGGCGGCACCGGTCTGCGCTGTGTCAGTGCACTGCGGGGTCCATACACTGCTCTTGCTGCTTCACCCCTTCCTGCGGCCAGCCGAGTGTCCACTGGCTCTGGGCAGCTGCCCTCTCAGCACACGGCCAACTCGCCGTCCTCCTTCGTGTCCCGGTGGCCTCTGCCTCAGTATCCCCTGAAAGGGGACGGCCACAATTGCCAGCAGCGCCGCCACCGGTGCAGCGCGAGTGAGGGCTCCACTCTCCTGCCGTCCGGGCGAGCAGGTGGGGGAGGGGCGCCGCTCGCGCCTAGGCAGCGTCGCCGTCCCTGTCCGTCGCTCCGGTCCCGCTTCCTCGGGCCCCTCACCAGCGCACTGCCTCGCAAGGGCTCTCAGGTGCCTCAGGTCGCTCAGCACCCCACAGTGCGCCGCTCTCCCAGCGCTCGCTCGCTTGACGCCGCCATCTTGGCTTTGTTCTTCAGCCGCCTCGAGCAGGACGTCAGGGCCGTCTGCCTGCAGCGTCCAGGGCTCCGACAGGGGTCAGACGCTCCCCGTTAGGTCAGGGACCCCACCGGAGCTCAGTTCCAGCTGCCAGGTCGCGCGGGGCCAGCTTTTGCAGGAGATAGACGGGACTCGGCGCGGAGCAACTCGCTCACGCAGCCATCCCGGTCAGCGCCTAAACCACGCCCCCCTCTTAAGATTTCACAGCCATGTAAGTGGACCTGTGAATGGTGGATGTATGTTTGCATACTTGTGAATATATGAGTGTGAGTGAGCAGGTATATAGATGGGCGAGTGTGGGTGTTGGCGAGTATGTGTGACTGTGTGTGACCCGCCTACTCAAATTACAGTCCTCCACGGGTAGTACCTCTTCTCAGTGGGAGTTAACTAAAGACACAACTTGCATTAGCGAATGGTCTCCACTCCAGACACAAGTTTTTGAGCCACAGCTCCCAAGCCAGAAGGGTATGCATCAACCGATGGTTTAGTGTAATTGTTGGGTCAAAGTATTTGAGAGTCATCTATGACGATAGAGCATTTGTAGTTGTTTTGAACGCTGCTGTCTGAGCCCCACCCCAGGAGGTTATTCATTATGTCAAGTCATGCAGCAGTTCTGTCAAGGAGGAAACATTTTTGATGAAGCTCCCACACTATGTTACCAAACCTAAGAATGTTCTGACCTTAGACAAGAAGGTTGGAATGGGTGCCGATTTACTGCCCTTTCATTGTTTCAGGTGTTACTTCTTCATTTAAGAACTTGTTGCCAAAACAACTAAAGCTTGACTTCAGAAACTCACATATTTCACTTCACCCTGAGCCCATAATATGCGGACTGAACAAACGCATCTGAGGCATGTGTGACTTGCTTCCAATACTTTGCTGCACACAAGAATGTCATAGTTGATGCTGACGATACCTGTGAAACCAGGGAATACTTCTCAGATTGGGATAAAAAATACTTTTGTGGTGCTGGGTATGCCACAGTCGAATCTCTGGTAATGGCAACGGCCTGAAGGGGTAGAAAAAGTGGTGATGTACCTGGACAGTAGATTTAGAAGTAGATGGTGGTAGCCAGAACTAAGATCGAATTTGAAGAACCAACAAGATCCATTTACCTATGATCAAGCTATCAGAGTGAGATAACTCTAACTCTTAATCGCAGCATTGTGAAAGTCCATGTCCACATATATGCGCACTCTGTTGAGCTGGGTAGGCTTCTTTGCAATGACAAATTATAAGAGCCACTAGGTGGGTTTGTCAACTCGCTCTATGATGCCCACTTGCTTCAGTTTCAATAGTTTGAGTTTAAGACCGAGTTATGGATGTGAAGTGGAATACTACTGGTTGATGGCACAGTGCAATCGGCTGGATGGATTGTCATGTATAGCTTCACAGTTCAGTCTCCTACGCATTCAATGCCCCTGAAGAGATTTTCTAATTCTTTTAGCAGGTTGTCATTTGCATGAATACTGGTATCCAATTCTAATCAGGTTTCGAAGTTCTGCAGCGTGACAGCTTATTACATTACCTGATCCTTCTTGTGTGATACAAATTGACGTTGACACAGACTAGTCTTTGTGAGTACATTTGGTGGTGAAGGTGACACAAGGGGGTGGAGGTATGTTGGTGCCCTAGGCATATAATCTGATTTCTTGACCTGACTTGGGGTTGAGGTGGGAGAAAGGTAAATTGACTCTTGACTGTAACATTGACCGATGCTCCTGGTATCGTCTGTCCTCCTAGTTGCACTTGGCGTTTTGATTGTGGTTCACTGCCTTTCTCTCCTCATCCCACTTCATCATCTTTTCTTCTTGGTCATTGGCCATATCTTCATTCAGAAGGTTAGAAGCTGGAGATGCAACAGAGTTGACTGTCTTAACTGTAGATGCTTAGGTGTTGATAGAAAATCTTGCAAAAATAGTTTACCACAGGTGCGCACACTACTTCCCTTAAGCCAGGTATTCATCTGCATTTTGAAATATGCCACCACAGTGGCCACTGAGTCTTCCCTTTGTGATG
The DNA here is from genome assembly GCF_964261635.1 of Lissotriton helveticus. Taxonomy (NCBI): domain Eukaryota; kingdom Metazoa; phylum Chordata; class Amphibia; order Caudata; family Salamandridae; genus Lissotriton; species Lissotriton helveticus. The sequence continues at coordinate 1,231,073,302 of NC_136065.1, read as the reverse complement.
CATGGAGAAGGCTTGGTGCAGGCCACTACTTTAGTGATTTCATTCACTAGTTCAGCTTTGATTGGCTTATTGGCTCTAGGGCAAGTATGATGCCCTAGAGCTGGAAATTTCTGGCGATTTGCCCAAAATCAACTTGTTGAGCAGAGTGTTGCAAGGTTCTCTAGGGATGTGGCTTCTCTGTTTGACTCATGCACACCCTTGAATGAACTCTGCCTAGATTTCCTCAATTTAGTCATGTGTGGTGCATATGCTCACCATTACCATGAGCCATGCATAGAATGCAGACTGATTAATCTGGGACTTGTTCTGCTTGATGCAGCAGAAACCTTTAATAATCAGGGTTGACAAGTTGAGCAATATGTTAATTTAGTACATTCACTACTGTGGGTGTCCTGCCTCAATGAGTGTATGTAGGAGCTTGAAGATGTCTTCACTGGCCAAGCACAGCAGCATGGGTCTTGGTTTTGTCCGAGAGACATCAGTTGTGGCAAAATACATCTCCAGGCACTCCACCAAGAGATTCCATGTTGGGGGCTTGAAATAATAGTGAGCCTGAGATTGCAAAGGGGGCAATGCTGGAATGGCAGGCATGTTTGCTGTTTATTCTCACTCACAGGATGGTTTACAGTAAGCAGATGAAAGTGAAACTAGCCATAAATGGATGCTTTGTTTATGGATCTTGGGTTTGTGGTAGGGTGAGACTCAATGTGGTTTCTGCACGAGGGAGGGGGAGTGTTGCCCCACCAGTCCGCTGCAAGCTATGCAGAAAGAATTACAATGGCAATGAAAAGATATCATTGCCATTTAATTTTTTACTGTTGTACGTGCTGCAGCAGTGCCAGCCACGTACCCAGGGACATGCTGGGCATATTGTCTGCAGCCAATTGGCAGAGTACAGGAGTAGTGGCTAGCTGGATGTTCCAAAGTGCACATGTCACTTTATTTGGCTGTCTTGCACCAGTCTTAAGTGGCTTGTGTACTTTGAAGCTCTCCACCCAGCTGCCTTTGACAGCTGGGAGGAGACCAAGCACATGACTCCAAGGCCTGAAGGAGAGTCCAGCAAGCCCACTGCATCCAATCCTGGCGCTGCTCTCATGCTGTTAAACAGCGAGAGAACTGTGCCAGGATTTGTTAGGGAATTAAGGAGATAGGGCAGAGCATGGCGCGAGGAGGACATAGGAGCCGTGCAGCAAGCATGGTAAGTGGTTATTTTATCTTTTTTATTTAAACTCACATTGCTTGCATGCACCCACCCGTGACCCATTTACCCCGCCCTATCCTTCCTTAATGCCAGCCGCTGCTGGTGGGACTTGCACTTCTGATGAGCTGGTGCATTACAAGTTTGTGGAAGTTCAATCAGAGTGAGTGGTCATTTTGGTTTCTGATTAGCAGAGAGGGCAGGACCTTCTTGCAGTATTTGAATTCATTCAGCAATCTGACTAACTGTTTGGGGACACTGACCTCTGATTTGGCTGTTTGCTCTGAGACTTTTCTGAGATTGGTGAGTCAGTGTGGCATGCATGTGTTCCTTTGTGCTACACATGCCAGTCTTGATGCTAGTGAGATCTTCACTGGACAAGGTGGGTCATGTGATGTTACTATGGCCTGCTGTTGAAACATGCTGCTCTGTGCATACATATTTACACATAAAATTCAATAAAGAGACATTTCAGCCATATGTAGAAACATATGTACAATATTATATATATGGCATAGACACCATGTCTATTCTATACGGATATCATAAATCAGTCAATACCTGGAAAGCATAATTTCATAGCTGACTTCTGGGCACACGATTCAGACACTGAATATATATGAGCAGTGATCGATCTAGTGTCTCGAGCTCAAATATGGATGAAAAAGATAGAAAAACAGAGGAGTAACAGAATAAAATTAGAAACCGTATAAAGGAACTGCAAGATATACGTAAACTCTCACCTCAAACAATCAAGTAGAATGTTCTATAATTTCATCTGTAATTATAACAGTCGGGAAATCACCCCATAATACGGGCCAAGCCAATCATGTCCCGAATTGTAATCTGTGGGAGTGAAGCCCCTTTAATACAGTGCTGCAAAAACGTATAAGTACATTATAAACGTCAACATTTCAAACCAAGTGGCCTATTCAAATCACTGCCAGTATAAAAACCTATGTCCGAATGAGGTCGCACACCGCTCGTCCCATCAGCGTGTGACCCCGGAGCATTATGGTCGATGTAGTCGGTATCAGCGGGTGCGCTTCTACCCGGGTCTTGAGTCTTCAAGGTATTCACTTGGTGTGCTTGCCATCCCTGGAAACGTGTTTCGCGTTCATTAACGCTCATCAGCAGGGATTAGGTGTGTGCACGGGGTTGCTGCGTGGGCTGCCGAAAATATTCGTAGGTCCAGATACCTCTTAAGGCGCGCGGATGCGTTATCTCGAGGTCGTCACGTCCACCGGCTCCAGGGAGCCTGTATAAATAGTATGTCCGAATGAGGTCGCACACCGCTCGTCCCATCAGCGTGTGACCCCGGAGCATTATGGTCGATGTAGTCGGTATCAGCGGGTGCGCTTCTACCCGGGTCTTGAGTCTTCAAGGTATTCACTTGGTGTGCTTGCCATCCCTGGACACGTGTTTCGCGTTCATTAACGCTCATCAGCAGGGATTAGGCGTGTGCACGGGGTTGCTGCATGGGCTGCCTCGCTAAGGAATGCAGCAGGACATAGGTGTATATAATAATAAGTACATCGCCAATGTTGCAGGTGCTCCTGAGGGGTGACTGAACACTCATAATCCATATCAACTCATAATAACTAATAGAAAATAAACAAAAATACCTCCACCCCCCTGGTACTAGATAGAGTAACCTGTGTGTCCAAAAGGGGTAGAGGTGTTATGATGGATATCCAACATATCAATATTCCATATGTGACACAAGCGCAACAGATGGAATGCACTCAGGGGAAAACCAGAGTGAAACAGAACAAATCCATAAAGTAAGCCCTGTAGGCATTTAAGCAATTATCCAAGACACCTCATTATAATCGTTAATCTAGTATTGAGAACCAATAGCGCCTCACGGGCTCTACGTGGAACTTCAAGTCCGAAGTAGGAGAGATAATTTTGCGTTAATAGGTTAAAACCGTCTGTGCTAGAGTGGTATCAGTGCAACAAATGTACCACACGGGCCCATAATAAGGGCAAAAAAGATTACGAAGGGTAGTCTGTGCCCATATATTGCCAATAATACCAAAATCCCATTGTAACCAGTGGCGGACAAACTTGGACGAGAAACATTTTATGTTCTGTTATGTTAAAATGAATTTGTAAAGCGCACGTACACCAGCGTGGTTTCATGGTGCTACTTTGAATGATACCCAAGTCCTGGAAAGTTATTCAAAAAGCCTGTCAAAATAGTCAAGTCTTAAGGAGGCCCCTAAAGGCAAGGAGATTGGTGCAGAAACGATTTTCAGGGGGGAGAGAATTCCAAAATATGGGGGCCAAAATAGCAAACCTGGCACCACCAGTACGCTTCAATTTAAGAGAGGGGATAGATCGAAGTTGCCTGTGGGCTGAGCAGAGATTGTATGTGGGGGCGTACTTGTTAAGCAGGTTTTTCACAAATTTAGGGCTTCTTCCATTGAGTGATTTAAAGATAAGACTCCAAACCTTGAAGGCACAACGTTGAACAACCGGAAGCCAATGTAATTTCTTTAGAAGAGGCGTGACATGATTTTGCTTAGGTTAATGAAAAATCAGCCTGATTTTATACCATCTGCAGACGTTTGGATAGGTAAAGGGGGATGCCAAAGTATAGCGAATTGGCATAGTCGACATTGGACAAAACCATAGCGATAATCACCTGAATCCAAGCTTCATGGGTAAGAAATCTGCAGATCTTTTTTATTTCCCTGAGTTGAAAAAAACAGGTGGAAATCACCGACCCAATCTGAGGCTTCATAGTGAGGTCCTGACTAATTATTACCCCAAGGCTCTTGGCCGAGCTGGATGGAGAGGGGGACTGGCCCAGCTCCCTGGGCCAGAAGTGAGGTCCCCAGGGGTTTTTAGAGGTTCCACCAGTTAAAACCAACTCCGTCATATCCGGATTAACTTTTAGATGGTTGCTGTTCATCCATTGACTAATGAACAACATGGTGCACTGAAAGGCATGGGCCAACTCCATGGAATTGCTGATGGAAAAGATACGTTGAAATTCATCAGCGTAATTAAATGTACAGGCTTGATGCTCTTTCAGGGCTCAGACAAGAGGGAGAAGGTAAAGATTGAACAACAGGGGAAAAAGTGAGGAGCTCTGTGGGACTCCACAAGAAATTCTGATTCTGGGGGCAGTAAACTGGGCAGTACAGACTGCCTGAGAGGGGTTTTCCAAGAAGGAGCTGATCCAGCACAGAACAGGTCCTGAAATTCCCGCGTCCCTCACACAGTCAACCAAAAGATTATGGTCCATCGTGTCAAAGGCCGCGGAAAGATTAAGCAAGACAATAGCCTGCGAGGAACCAAAATCGACCTCACTGCAAAGAGTATCCAACACTGTAAGGATCACCGCCTCAGTGGAGTGAGCTGGGCGGAAACCCGCTTGGTGGGGATCAAGAAATTCAGATTCCTCCAGGAAGTCAGTAAGGCATCTTGTAAGGTAGGCTTCCAAGATCTTAGCTAGGTAAGGAAGAAGGGAGATTGGATGGTATTTTGTTAAAGTTAGCGGATCAGTGCCCACCTTCTTCAAAAGGGGGACAACGATTGCCTCCTTAAAAGTTGCAGGGACAATGCCCTGGGACAGCGACTCATTTAAGAGATTGAGGGCTGGACTGGGGAGGGCAGTAAATATTTCTTTCAAGATGATAGAAGGGCAGCAGTCAGTAGGGGAACCAAATTTAACTTTAGAGAGTAGATCCACAATGGTGTGCTCACTAATAGTAGGGAATTGCGTAAAGGTGCTATGATTTCGGGTAGTATAAGAAATAAAATCCAGATTTTGGCAGGCCGGGATACTGGACTTGATTTTTTAAATTTTATTAATAAATAAAAGATTCAGTGAGTTGCAAAAAGTTTGGGAGGGAGTAGGTTTGATTGAGGTTCTATCAGGGTTAGACAACTCATTCACAATGGGGAAAATCTCCTTTGAACGATTGGTTGCAGACAGGATTTTAGAAGAAAAGTATGCTGCTTTGGAAAGTCAGAATCAACTTTTTATATGTTTTCAAGGTGTTCAGGTAAGACCATATCTTCGGGTAGATAATTACTCCTTCACTTTCTTTCCAATTGCCACAAAGCTAGTTTTTGATTCATCAGATCGGTAGAGAACTATTTCTGACCGTCATGGCGACGAGTGGCATGGATCTTCCTGGGAGGCGCAAACTCGGCCCTAGCAGCCAGTAACCAAGTAGTTAACTGTACATCAGCCGAGTTAATAGAAGAGTTAAAGGGAGGGACAGAGTTAGCAAGTGAGTCAAGAAATAAGAGTTTCTCAATCTTATTCCAATTTCTGCATGTACCCCCTCCTGAAATGGTGGTTTTTGGTCAAAAGGTTATCTTGAATAGTGAATTTGATTACATGGTGATCTGACCATGTGCACGGTGAGACTGATACAGGGGATATAGTGATGTTAGCTGTCCAGACCTGAGCAAGGGTATGCCCCTTGATATGTGTGGCTGAGGACACCTGTTGTTTAAGGTTCGGTCCTGTAAGTAGCCTGGAAAGTTCCGCCGATTGGGGGCCGCCAGATGTTTCATTGGCCCAGTAATTAAAGTCACTAATCAGCAGAATTTTCCCTTAGTTAGTAACTAAGTGCGCAACCTGTTCACCCAAATTTTAACTACTTAAAATTCCCCCCAAAAAATGATCTAAAAGTGTGGAAAGAGTAAAAACTCTCATGATCCCGTGCGCACTTAGCGGGGTCTTTTGTATCCCGAGAATCAGCAAATGAGCCAGTTGCAAATAAAATACTGCGCGCCATATTCACATTCATTTAAAGCAAGTGGCAAGCAGCCAGTTGGCGTGCTGATGTCAATCCCGTGACCAAGGTCAGGTGACTACGTCAGAAAGGGTGTCATAGCCGTATTCGCCATCTAATAGTGGGGAAAAGATACCGATTGAGAGCAAATAAGGACCTCACTGGTAAATACAAACAAAAGCGGGACCAACCCTTTACACCTATAAACACCACAATACACACCTAAAATTAATTATGCAATTATCATAATTAATAACTAATTATTCAATTAAAATTAATTAACAACCAGTTATTAATTCATAAATGAAAAATAAATGACTTCCCACCCTAAACACCTATAAACAACACAACACACACCTAAAATATTTACACATTACCATATTAAATTACCAATGAATTAATTAAAATTAATTAACAACCAATAATTAATTATTAATAAATTACTTCACACATTTAACAATATAACATCTCAATTAAACAAATATTAATGGATAATAAATAATCAATACATTTAATATAATTAAATTACTTCCAAGAGGAGGAACATCGTTGAACATTGGGGAGCGTCCACCATTCCCACACTCACGGAGTGGTGCAAAGATATGGACATGGCCATGGTGCCAGAAAAGACTGTGTATGTGCGTAGAGGATGCCCGAAAAAGTGGATATGACTCTGGGAGGGATGGAACACCTATAGAGGAGGGATATGTACATTACCAACCATACTTCAAGATCAGGAAGTAATTTAAGATGATTGATAATTAAGTTGTAATGTGATGAACCCACAATGTTCTAACGCGTAAGCAACAATGTACTGTTTTGAAGGAAGACTACAGATATTAATATGAGCAACTGAATGTAAAGTTATCATGCCAAATTACTATATAAATGTGCCTTTTCCTAAGATATAATAAAAAGAATTAAAAAAAAATTACTTCCCACCCTATTCTCTAATAAACCCACATCCCGCTACAGAACTAAAAATGCAAAATTCAAATAAAAACCTCAAAAAATTTAACACATATTAAAAATACAAACATTTCTTATACAAAAACATACATAGCACATATAACATATATAATAAAATACATAACATTAATAAAAAAACTATATTTTTAACAACTATATTTTTGCAAATGATATTAAACACTTTTTAAAATCGATATTACTTACCTTAAGTCGATATTCTTGACCACGATATTCTTGCTGTCAATATTTCTGAACCACAATATTAATGACTCGATATTTGTCCAACTCCATGAATTCAGAGAGATAGCATCATACTAGTTATAATACTCATGACATCAAATAACATATATCTTACCCACAAAATCTCAATTTGAATATTTCTAAGCCACAAATACTCTTAGAACAAAGGGCCAGGTGTACTAAGCCATTTTGAAGTCGCATACCCTGAAATTCACAACATAAGATGCTCTATAACCACAAAATGGCTTTTTGGACTTTACTAGGCCCATTTTGCAATTCATTAAAGGCTTAAGAATTGCACAACAGGGTTAGCAATGGATACCGAATTACAGTTTAGCAGAGGTGTGTTAGGGCACCCCTTCCAAATTATGATTCAGTATCAGGTGTATCAATGCTTTGCAACTGGAATTGCGGTTGCAAACCATTGAACAGTAACCAACACTAGAGAGGTGGTAAAAATCCTTCAAAAAAGGGAAAGGGTCAGCTGCCAATTCTCAATTCTTCAATTTTTATGCAGCCATGTTTTCCATTAAAAAAAATGGTTGCATCAAAAACACTTCACTTTAATTAAAGATGACCACAGACATGGTGGTTTACTGATTCTAGTTACCGTTCCCGTGATGGCCTCCATTCAGAGTGAGTTGCAATTTACAAACTACCTCATTAATATTCATCTGGTGTCAGATTTCTACCCACTCCAGAAGGGAATTTTGATAACTGACCAATTATTACATTGGTCTTAGGTATACAAACTAAAATTGATTTGGGAATACGTTAGTGTGTAATTTGAGGCCGCTCTTCGCAAATCGCCAGGTTTGGATTGGTAACGCGGGCACTCGGAAAATGGCTGAAAGGCCGGTAGCCGAGTTCTAGCTGTGGGCTGCTTTGTTGGGCAGCCTGGGGGCTGTCTGGGCTGTTAGGAAGCTGCCAGCAGCCCAGTGGGTGTCTGAGTGCCTTTCTAGAGGCAGATGGGCGGAGGTGTCACTCCCTTTTTCTAGCCGGGCGGGGCCATTAGTGTATGCCGACTGAGCGAGGGCAGGGGGCCTGAGCAAAAGTGGTCTCACTTGCATTCATGTGCGGCTCAGCAGTGTGAACTAATCTATGCTAGTGAAGTTAATGAAACATGCCCCCCACCCTTTCTTTTCATAAAACTTTGCTAAAGCAGTGTTTTACGGAAAGGCAATATGCAAATGTGGGCCCCTTTTTTTTGGGTCCTGGCCGATTTTTCATCCAAATAATATCCCACTAATATCTGAAGTTTTGATTTTCAGCTGACTTAACTAGTACATTTCAGCCTAAAAGATCGAATTTCAAAACAGAGCCAACAATGTAGAAGAGGTGTGGCGCCGCGGCCCGGGGAACTGACTCCGGAATCTTGGTATCACGGTTCGATCCCTGGTGCCGGCGGCAGATTAGCCCAGCACCATGTGACTCTGGGCAATAGCTTGCTTAATCTTCCCAACGGCCCCCAGCGCCTAGAGACCCTTACGGGTGATTGTGCGCTTTACAAATGTGGATTATTTTATAAATTAGCTTGTGAATCTGACTAACAAGCGTAGCACCTAGGTTTCTGCATGTTATCCATCAGGCCTTCGCTTTCATAAGAATACGAGCCAATTCCTGAAGTACAGATTAAATTGGAGTGGGTGTCCCTGAGCTGTTTACAGTTAGTTTAATGGTTGTGCCTCAATGGTACTGACAGATATACGAGTCAATGCACCTGCTGCAGAAATCTGTATGCACGTAGGAGGTCACGAGTTAAAGTCCTGGCTGTACTATCATTGCCTTTCATCCGATCAAGGTCGATAAAAGGAGGTACTATTACGTGGGGTGCAATAATACATTTACATCAGCATGAAAGCAAGCTGGTACAAAAATAAGAATGCTCCATTATCAAGGCTGGCACAATCATTACTCATGTAGTCCTGCTGGTTAATGTCCCTCACGGTGACAATTCAAGATATTCTCACGGTGGGACCCTGTATTTGGAATATGAGCACGTTCAACTATCCAACATTGCTGATTCAGGATTTAGCACCAAGAATAACTTACATATGTTTCTATCAATACAACAACAGCCAAGAAATGGCTAAAAACATAAAACAGAGCAACATACCAATTGCCTAACCATTAAGCCTTTATTTATGTAAAGATGTTGTATCTCTTTGCATTCAGATTCTGACTTCAGAATGACCTCTAGCACTGCAAACATTTTGCTGACTTTAGAGGGCCTCTAGTAATGACATACGGAGCTACTTTTGCTGGTCCTAAGCAGACATCTAGTTACAACCTGAGGCACTGCAAACCTCCTGATGACTTCAGAGGGACATCTAGAAATTGCCTGTCTTAATGCACTCAGCTGGTACAGTGTCGAGGAAGAAGCATATGAGGAGTTCACTGTCAGCTAATGAGAAGGAGGACTGTAGTGTCTTCAGAATAAACACTGTGAAATTTACAACGGACAATACATTGTTGTACTATTAGCAAGGGTGGCATTTTGTAGATAGTTTTGCAAATGCAATGACAGGATGATGAATCCGGGTAAGAAGGATGCGTGATACACGGAGGAGGTTGTGTTTATGATGGTTTATTTGCCAGAGAGGATACAGGATACAGAAGCCCACGCCAACCGCTGCACTGCCATACGTGGAATGCCAACACCATGGATTCCACGTTCCAGTGCACGCGGCGAGCGCGAGGATCAAACACGAGGATATAACACATCCTCCTTTCTTGAAAAGAAAAAGAAATATCATAACATGAAAGATATAAGCAATATCATACAATGAATAAAAGTAACCTAACAGTTCGATATGATGAATCTAATTTCCAATATTGTAGTCTTTGTGCCAGGTGGGGGGTTTCCTGAACCGGGGATTACACACATTGCGAGCGGAGATGGAAACAGGCAGGTGTGAATGAGAGGTTGTGGGAAAACGACAAGAATTGGGAGAATGAGGTGTTTTTGTTTGGTTAGAAGAGGTAGGACTACTTGTAGGTGACTTTCTCATACATATAGAAGGAACTTTAACAACCTTGGAGAGGCTCCAAACATTTCCGTCCGACAATTGTACAACTTGTCTACCCACTCTAACAACCAGCAATGGGTCTGAGAAGCGTGACACACCAGATCTAATAAAGCCAGACTTTCTCACACGTACCCAATCTCCAACCTTGCACGGATTATTGTCAGAAGCACAAACCACCGGAGTACTGCGTTTCCCGACAAACAGATCCCTCATCCAGGGCTGGCTCATATTACATACACCCCTTCTCCCCCTCATTTTTTCAAAAGGAGACAAGTCTCCATCAGACTTTGGGGTGGTCCTATAACTCCACAAGAGCTTTCCAACAGCATCGTAGCAATTCTCCCCGTTGCACACTGCAAGTTGTAAACCCTCTTTGAGCACCCTGATCCACCTTTCCACCATGCCGTTGCCTTGAGGATAATATACTGAAGACCGTTTGTGTAATATACCATGGTTGATGCAAAAGGATTTCATCTCCGCAGAGGTAAACTGTGTACCATTATCAGATAGGATGGAAGTAGGGAAACCTTCTTTTTCAAAAACTGATTTTAAAAAATCGATAACTACCCTAGAAGATACATGGGGTACAAATTTCACCTCAGGCCAACTGGAAAACTGGTCTATCAACACTATAGCATAAACTGGACTATGACCTAAAGACATCGGACCAGCAATGTCTACCGAAACGCATTCCCAGGGCTTTGAAGGTCTCGAAACAGAATCATGTTGATATTTTATGGGTTTCTGTGATTTGTCACTCACACAACATTCAACACAAGACCTTACTTTTTCCTCAATCAACCTGTCGACCCCAGGCCACCAAAATTCACTCCTTATTCTCCTCTTCATACTGGACATGCCCGGGTGACCCTCATGTGCCATGTCTAAAATGGTGCTCCTCAAACCGTGTGGTACAACCAAAAGCAAACCCCTCAACAAAATTTCACCCTGGATGGATAATTCTTGAGCTACATGGAAGTATGGTAAAATACTAGAAGATAGATTGTTCTTGGGAGGCCAACCATTTTCTACGAAAGACAAAACATCCAAGTAATCACGATCCTCACTACAAGCTAGTGCCCAATCATCTTCACGAATGCAACCATTGGACACCTCACAAATTGACACAACTTTATCAGGATCATCATCAGGAGCAAATTGATTGTCGTCTTCCACAGGTAGCCTAGAAAGAAAATCAGCTAGGACGTTTTTTGCTCCTGGAATGTATTCTACTGTAAAATGAAAGTCTTGCAATTTATATTGCCATCTGGCAATCCTAGAAGTGGCTTTACCACAACCTTTAGTTGTGAAAAGATCCACCAGAGGACGATGATCGGAGCGAACAACAAAGTCTGTACCATACACATATCTGCGAAAGTATTCAATACCCCACCAGCAAGCCAAAGCCTCTTTCTCCAAAGTGGAATATTTAGTTTCTGCACCACGTAACGGTCTTGATGCAAAAGCAATGGTAACAAAACTAAAATTTTGCTTCTGCATCAGCACCGCCCCAATGCCAACATTGCTTGCATCAGTGACAATAAATGATTTACAATTGGTGTCAAATGGGGATAAGGCAGGAGCAGAAATAATGCATTTCTTTACAAATATAAATTGATTCTTACAATTTTCATCCCAAATAAATTTTTGTTGGTTTTTCATTAATTTCCGTAAGTGAGAAGTTTTATCAGAAAAGGAAGGAATGAACTTTGCGTAGTAATCGGCTAAACCGAGGAAGGATCTGAGTTGATCCTTGTTGACTGGCTCGGGAGCATTTTCAATAGCCTTAACTAAACTTAATTTGGGAGAAATACCCTCTTTGCTGATGGAATGGCCTAGGTAATCTACAGAATTTTTTTCGAATTTACACTTTTCCTTGGTAAGGGTAAGACCATTATCTTGCAATATGGATAAAACTTTAAATAAAATTTCAGAATGTTCACATTCCTCTTTACCGAAAACTAGGATGTCGTCTTGAAAATATAATACATTAGAGACATTTTTGAACATGTTGTGCATGACTCTCTGAAACACTGAGGACGCGGACACTAGGCCAAAAGGCATTCTCTTATACCTGTAAGCACCCTCAGTGGTTATAAAAGACGTAAGATGCTTACTGTCCTCGTGAAGAGCTATCTGATGGTATGCGTTAGATAAATCCAATGTGGTGAAGACAGATGCATCCTTGAGTTTTGAGAACATTTCTCCAATATTGGGCAACGGATGCCTATCAACCCACACATTAGAATTTAAATCGCGCATATCCACACAAAGACGAATTTTCCCATTAGGCTTGTGGGCCACGACTACAGGAGAGAGCCACTCAGAGGATTCAATTTCCTCAATTACATCTAGGTCACATAATCTTTGAAGTTCTTTCTTAACAGATTCCCTTAAGGCCAAAGGAATATTGCGTACTTTATGTACCTTGGGAACAGCATTGTGTTTAAGAATAATTTTATGTTTGAAGTTTTTTAGCAAACCCAATTTGGAGGAAAAAACCTGTGGAAAAAGTGTTTCCCATTTGTTGTCAGAAGGCATATCAACAGAATTGACAAAATCAGAATACCCCAGAACTTGATCAGGATGGTTGGGATCAAGTTTCATCATTAACTCTCTTTGTTGTGGCCAACCCAATAAACACGACCCATCTTTGGCAACATACACTTTAGCAGGAATTGACTTGCCCTTAAAAGATAAAGTGGAACGAAAGTACCCAAATACATCGATCGTTTTTTTTCCATAACCACGTAACCTTATGTCAGAAGGAAATAAGGATATAACTTCAGGAAATTCTTTCAATAAAACATCGTCACCAATCAAGACGTACTTTGCACCAGAGTCTGCCATGACTTTTATGGATTTAGATCCGATCTGAAGCATACAGAAAGGTGAATCTTTTTTTTCTTCTCCTACTTCGTATATGGTGCATACGTCATCATATTCGTCATCATCCATGTCTACAGCTTGAACCTGGGAAAATCTGGGGCGTCTCGAATCCGAAGCAAAGTTCCTTGATTTGTTGCGATTCCTGCACATCCTTGCAAAATGACCTCTAGATTTACAATAATTGCAAAATTGTCCAATAGCCGGACACCTTTTATCTGTTGCGACGTGTCCGGGAAAACCGCATTTGAAGCAAACTACTTCTTTTCTGAAACCCTGAGATGATGAAGAAGGTAGAGTAGATCTGTAAGAAGTAGATTCAACTGGACTTTTCTTGGCAGTTTGAACCACAGAGACATTGGTTTTATCCAGAACGATAGAAGATTCTTTCAGTTTTTTATCGGATAACTCTTTAATGCCTAATTTCATGTCTTCAAAACGGCGTGCAATGTCAAGAGCCTTTGAAAGAGATAAATCTTTTGCATCAAGTAATTTTTCTTGAAGTTTCACATCTGAAACATTATGTACAAGTTGGTCTCTCACCATCTGATCATGGAACTGTTGGTAGTTACAATTGGCAGCGAGAATTCTTAAATCTTTCACAAAGGAATCGATGGGTTCAATGGGCAGTTGTTGTCTACAGCTTGCAGATTCTAATTAGAATATCGAGCGCGCGCTTGTGCGCATGCGTCGACTCGCGCGTTTACACTAGAATCCTGAGCGTGTGCGCACAGACTGAAACGGAAGCGTCTGCAGAAAAATGAATAAAATTGATAAAAGTCTCACCGCTTAACAGGGAAGAGCGGGATTTTCACCAATACTCGAAGCTGATGACGATAATGTTTCCGAAATGTTCGCAGGGGAAATTCAATCTGTCACTTTCGCAACGGTAATCTTGGTCCGGAGGTCCGGGGCTGTGGGCTCTGTAATCGCATAGGTTCACTTCTCCATCGTCGCCAGTGATGAATCCGGGTAAGAAGGATGCGTGATACACGGAGGAGGTTGTGTTTATGATGGTTTATTTGCCAGAGAGGATACAGGATACAGAAGCCCACGCCAACCGCTGCACTGCCATACGTGGAATGCCAACACCATGGATTCCACGTTCCAGTGCACGCGGCGAGCGCGAGGATCAAACACGAGGATATAACACAGGATTACTAAGTGAGGTGCAAATATAGTTTTGTACTGAGAACTGATGATGAAATTCCTAACATGCATTAATTATTACTGAGCGATAGTGAAAATCTGAACAGTATGGATTCTGGACAATGAGCAAATCAGAACTGACAGTTGATGTTTATGAGTTAAAGAACAAAGCACTCACCAAGGATTACAGGGCAATGCAGCAAATCAAAACATGCGTTAAGGAATACTGAGTAATGAGTGAAGTCTGCACATGCCTAATGGTGGCAATTCTTGACATGTGGTGAAAATTCTTGGCACCACATGTGTGTAATGTGTGCACTGGCATAATGGTAATATTTCCTCAGTTATTTGAGGGATTTTTGGAGTAACGGTGTTCACACTTCGTGCAAAGCTTGCATTGGCATTATCGTGATAAATCCTTATACTTATATATTGTGGGTATTTTAGAAATTACAAAGGCTAGCACTAGAGTAGCCTAGTCTCACATAATATCAATAATTGTTGGCTTGTTTTTTTATAACACTATTGCCTCTGCTTCCTCACCCATTCAACCACTAATCATTATCATATTTACACATTAAGCATCCACACAACTATATATGCACCAAAGAAGCACTTTCACGTACAAAAACAGCCGGACCTACTTGCGTTGACAATGCTCATGTAATGCTCTATTACTTACCAGTAATCTTCATTACTCCAGGTCCCGTTGTCCTCGTCCCATTCATTAACTAATTGGAGATAACTATTTCCCAACAGAAAATAAGAGCAGAGGCATGCTGGGACCCTAATACTTCCCCTCCCACCGGGAGTACATAAGCAGAACTTACCCAGCATCCCGTCTGTACAACCAAGCCCAGACAGGAAGGCCGGCTGCCCGGGAGTGAGAGAGGGGCTTACGAATGAAGATTACCGGTAAGTAATAGAGCATTACCCCCAGGTCCCTTATGTCCTCGACCCATTCATTAACTAATTGGAGAATACCAAAGCAGAAAACCGGCCTTCCGAAACCACAAGCACACCTATGGAACCACACCAAACACAGCAACCCAAGGGAGCCCAGAGAAGGAGGGAAGGGAGGACCGCAGGAAGCAACCGACCAGCAACCCAGAACAGGACAGCAGGGCCAAAACAAGGACCGGAGAACCAAGAAAAAACAGAAGGCCAGGACCACAAAAAGGAGGCCGCCAACCAGAGAAACAGGAGACAGGGCGACCAAGCCAAAAGGACACGGAAAAAGCCGGACAAGGGGCCCAGCCCAGAACCACCAGGAAGGCACACAGGACCCGGCAGCCGCCCACACACCGAGCAAACCCCAACCGTGCCGGAGAAGACCAAAGAAAAAAACCCAGCCCAGGCAACAGGGCGCAGGCACAAGAACTCAAACCAACAAGGAAGGAGGAAAGCACAGGCCAGAAAACTGGCCCACCCCATCAAACCGAGAGACCCAGCCCCCAGAGAGCCTAGAGGAGAAAACCAACCAAACCCGGCAGAGGAGGACAAGGCCCCAGGAAAGAAAAGGCAGCACCACCAGAGTCACCAACCCTCAGGAGCAGAGCAGGAGCCTGACCCCAATCAACCAGACAGGGAAGGAGACAGAAACCCAAAACACAGGAGGCCAAAAAACCACACAGGGAAGAAGGCCGCCAACTGAACCAGGAGGGCGCCAAAACCCAGAACAGCAGGGTCAGAGGAGACAAAAGACCACAGGCCAGAGAATCAGAAAGAACCAGCCAACAGCCGACCATACAACAGGGCCCCCGGCCACAACCACAAAAAAACAAACCCCAAAGGGAGGGAAAACAAGGCAGGGCACAAGCCCAGGGCAAATGGCAACCCCCAGCTGACCTCCCGGACTTGGCGGCGTGGGTAGGTCCTGCTGGCAGCACACGAGGCTACAAACTCTATAGCTTCATGGAAGCCTAAAAACTATTGTGTAGACCGCCGGGTACTGTTGAAGCCTGAGTTTCTTACAGAATAGGGGGATTCAGCCCATAACAGATTCATGAACACAACAAGCACTTTCTTGCGACACCCAAACTAGCCTATTAGATACTTATAGAGGTCCTATAGTGTAGACAGTCTTGAATCAATATTATTTAAGGTCCTCAAGAATCTCGAGTGAATTAACGCAAGAGCGAGAAACATGTTGACCACTACAAATTCCATCAAGTGCTAGCTATCACACATTTTAATTAAGACAGGAGGCCCCCAGAATAAAGTTTCTTATAGGTACTCCCAGCCTTATTTTAAACTCACTTACATGTCTACACACCCCCGGCCCCACACTCTCACTTCACCAAACGGCTGTTGTATGAAAGATCTCCGCAACCCAGATGATGAAGCATGACACCTGCAAGGGTGTGTGAGGGCATTACATCTCAAAAAAATGGGTGCTCAACTGTGATCTCACTAAGACCAGTGGCACTCCAATATTAGTGTGACTCATACCTCTATTCTCCTGAGGAACGGCACAGCTCACGTTGCCTTGACGCTTTGGGGCACACACTGATGCTGGACCTCCCACTCCCGTGGAGTGAAAATTGCCCCTCTCTCCTCTCTCCCCCTTGTTGAATACACACAACCCCCAGCACACCCCAAACCAGGAAACAACCAGGCACAAACCGGCCGAACCACAGACGGCAGACAAAAAAACAGGTGCCAACCAGGAGGAGAACCGCATATGAACCCCACACCCAGGCCAAACACACAGCAAGGGCAGGAGCAGGGGAAAAAGGCCCTAGGGCACATAGCACCCAGACCAGAAACCTACCAGACCCAACCCGAGCTAAGGCCAGTGAGAAATCAAGAGAGCAGCCAAGAGAGCAGCAAAAACCAGGGCAACCAACGAACAAGGAACCAGGAAGCCAAGACCGAAGCCAAGCAATCCGCCGAAGCAGGAGGACCCCCAGGCCCAACCGGCCACGGGAAGGAGCCCACTAAGCGCCCAGGCCAAAGATAGGGTGGGAGGACTACACAGACCCCCATCACACCACCGGCAGACCCCACAGCAGGCAGGAAGAGAAAATCAAACAGAGGAAATCGCCAAAGCGGAAACCCGAGGAAGCAGAGACGGCAGAGGGCCAAGCAGCCGCAAACACCAGACAACTGGCAGCCATAGGGAGGAACCCACAGAGGCAAGAAGAACCCCACAGAACTGCACCCCAACCAGAGAAGGGGGGCCCAAACAGACACCCACTGGCAACAGAGCCCATGGAAGGAAGGTAAGACAGGAGCGAGCCAGGATACCGGAACTAGGAGGAACCAGGAACGCCCAGCAAAACACACCCCAGAACTGGCCAAGAAGTGACAACACAGCCAGCACAGCAAGAGGTTCGACGAACCAGCAGGAAGCCGGCAGACTTGGAGCAACAGGAGGCAACCCAGACACGCCAACCCAGAAGCACCGAACACCAGGACCCCACCCAGGCCCGAACAAGGCGGGTGGAAATAGAAGGAGCACCCTGGCTACAGAGCAAAGCAAACACAGGCAAAGGAAGACCGTGAAGAGAACCACAGGCAGGAGCAGACCCAAAGGACACACCACGACAGGGCCCGAAACCAGGACGACACGCCAGGCCACCCAGAGAGCGCACAAGCAAGGACACAGGACTGAAGAAAGCAACCAACAGGCGCCAGAACTCACAGGAGCCAAAACAAACCAGAAAGACCCCAGTCAGGCACCCACGAAGGGGGCCAGATGAGACCAGAACCCCCCAGGGAGCAACCGCCCCCAAGGCCAGAGGGAACCCCAACCGGAAGAACCGCAGCACAGAATAGGGGAAAAGAGACGCCCACACCAAGGACAGGGCATCAGCGAAAAGACAGCCAGGCCCAAACAGCAAAGGCACGAACCCAGGCATGGATCTTGTCAGGAACCAACCAGGCTCGCACAAGGCGAACCCCAAATAACAGAGGAAAACAGGCGCTGACGGGGTGGCAAGGCCAGAGGAACAGCAACCAGCAGGCCCGGAAGACACCCAACCCAGACCGAGAACCGCCGGGCAAACCAGGACAGGCAGCCAGGAGCCACCGAAGCAGGACAAAGATAAGCACAGGAAACAAAGCAGTGGCACAGCAAAAGCAGGGAAACACAAGGACAACACCAAGGAAACCCACAAGCCAGCAACAGCGCAAAGAAAACGCCTAAGCCAGGAGCAACCAAGACTGCAGCACCCAGCAAAGAAGAGGCAAGCAGACGGAGACATCACCCGCCAGCCCCCGTGTAGCAACCCCAGCACACAAAAGGCCCTGGTACAAACACCCGCAGCCCGAAGCCGGAGAAAGGTAGAACAGGACAGCTGCCAAGGAGGCAGGCCGAGGAAAAAAATGCAGCCCATCAGACACCAATCAAGGACCACAAAGAGGCCAACCCAAAGAACTGGAGGGGGTCAGGTCAACGGAACCGAAGGCAGCAGGCAAGACACCCAGAAGCCCCGGCAAGCACCAGGCGCCGGCCAAGGAAACCCACTGAGGATCGAACACCCCAAAACACCTGAAAGAAGGAGCAGCCCCCAAAAGAAGAACAGGAACCGGGAGCTCCCCTCCTGGTCCCGACTAGCCCTCTACACAGCCCCTGAAGCTTAGCACTAGCCACCACCGAACAGGCCGCCCGCACAGGACCAGAACTGGCAACAGAGGCAAGGCCGCCCACGAAAAGAGCGGACAGACACACAGCCCAGCACCAGCAACACACCAAGGAGCAAGGCTACTCAGGCACAGCCAAGCAGCGGGGCAGACCCCGACAGGCTGCCAGCAGCCATGGGGAGAAGCAGCAACCCAAGCAGCAGGCAGAAGCCCGGCAGGTCCCCAACACAGGGGCAAGAGGGGCACGGATACAGCCGCACCACCCAGGGCCGGCCAGACAGTGAAGCGAGGGCCAAGGCCGGCACCAGCACCGCTGACCAGAACACAACAGCTGAGGCAAGCGGAGAAAACATGGCAGAGCCGGGCCAGCAGAGTCCACAACATGGCTCCAGCAATGCCCAGCCCGGACCTGGCCCAAACAACAGCCACCAGAGCCCAGGAAAGAAGGCCATAAGGAGAGTAAGGCAGCCCAGTGCAGGAAAGCCAGTCCACAACAACGGAAAGGAAAGTAGTCCACCTTATGGGAGCCAACACAATACCGTAGCAGAAGCAGCACCACTCACACGCCAGCAGAGCCAACCGGCCAATGGGGAAGAAGCCACCAAAGAAGCAAGAAGCAACCAAGGGCTGGCAGCAGGCGGCAAAGAGGGAGCTTGACAGGGCAGCAGGAACAGGAAAGCCAGAAGCTCAAAGTACAACAAAGGCGTCCCGGGAAGACCAAGCAAGCCACCGCCCAGAGACACATGGTGCCGGGCCAACCCGCCGCCGGACCCGGGGACTAAACCGGGAACTCGAGGGCCGGGGCCAGGCACCCGGCTACTGCGCCATACCTCAACCACTAAACAGGAGGCTGACCGAAACACAGCGCCGAACCACGAGCCAGGAAATCAGGGAGCACAGCACCCACACCCCCAATGCGAAGCACCCTCAGCGGGGATCCCCTGAGGCCCCAGGACCAAGCCTGACAACACCAGGAGACAAGCCGCAAACCGGAGCCACCACCGGAAGCATGCCCACCTGCCCAGCACCTCCAGAGAGCAAGGCCTCCAACAAGCCTCCCCGGAGAAGGGACAGGACTGCAGCACCCAGACCCACTGACACTGCACCTCAAGCGAGCCAGGAGCACCAAAGACGAAGGCAGAGGCAGCCTGTGTCAGGACAGGAACCGGTAGGCTGCATCACATCTAGCGCCATGCATACAACTGACCAAGCGTGGGCAGCGGTCACAGAACAGGCAGAGAAAGGAGAAACTGCCAAGGGGTACTCACCCGGGGCGGAGGCCATCACCAGGAACAACGCCTCCACCCCAACCGCAAGCTCAGGAAACAGCAGCAACACGGCAATCGCGGCACGTCCCTCACACGGCCAGGCTTCAGAGAGACTCCCTCGTGACCCGGAAGGAACAGGAAGTCAACGCCCCAGCCGCAAAAGGCCGGGTGGACAGGCAGGAATCGGGCCGTGAACAGCGACCGACTCCCAGCAAGCCCGGCAGGCCATGAGACAGTCCAGGAAACCCCACGCCCGCACAGCCAGGCAGCCGGGCGAGGGGAGGAAAGAAGACCGCCACACCAGCCCAGCAGGTGCAGCATCAGCATAACTCCATTCTGACGACAGACAGAAAAAAAGAACATACGGGATGCTGGGTAAGTACTGCTTATGTACCCCCGGTGGGAGGGGCAGTATTAGGGTCCCAGCATGCTTCTGCTCCTTTTTTCTGTCGGGAGATGGTTATCTCCAATTAGTTAATGAATGGGACGAGGACATAAGGGACATGGGGGTAATTCAAGCTACAATGCCAGTATGGGAATCAACATAACATTTTAAAATGCAAAAAATTAAAATTGAGGAGTATTCTTCGTATTTTAGAACGTAATCCCACATTCCTCGAAGTGCAACAATAATGTAAAATCTTGATAATCTATTGACAATTTATACAAGCAATCTTTCTATTCTAGCCGGACAGCCAACACGTTTCGTCTCATGCAGGACTTTCTGAAGGTGACTGAGTCAATTTCTGTGGCCAAAGTATAAAAATAAGTTGGCTTCTGTCCGTGTACCGGGTAAGTGTGGAACTATGTGGGTGTGTTTCTATACAATATCCCAACTCTTGTATATCTCGTGTGTTTGAGGTGGTTGATAAGGGTGGAAAAACTGTGCTGCTAAATAGCAATGTGCTATATCTGTATTCTTGATTTGCTGGTGTAGAGCTAAAATTAATTAGGCAGAGTAAAGTCTACCAGTCTATGATAAAGTCCCTAAGGGTTTGGATTTAACTGTTGTTCCCGTAAAAGTAATGTAACTTGGTCGTATTGTTGTGTAGCTGTTATGCACATTCTCTGTAAAATCATTCCCAGTAGTTAGGTTTGCTATAATGCTCATAACCTATGTTCACCGCTGGCCTTTAATTGTAAACACCGGCACTTATTAGCATTCTGTCACGTGGGAACGCTGTTTATCTAAATTTGACATGAGCCCTCTTGGGCCGACCAAACAGTTCATGCGCACTTTGCTTGCTTCTACCATGCTGCATTATGCAGCCTGGTAGGACCATGCACAGGCGCCCCGCTCAAGTCTAAGCGCCAATCCACGGCGCTCAGACCAATCACAACACTGCATTGCCGTGCTGTGATTGGGTCAGGCAATCCTGTCTGCCTAGGTGCTTCCTGCTGCTGCAGGCCGGGACAGGAAGAGGATGAGGACGGAGGAGAGGCAGCGGCTGTCCGGTCATTAAAGGTAAGTCTTCTATTTTATAACATTCCCCCGCATCACCACCCCCGTCCAGTAGCAGCCGCTACTGGAGGTAGGAGAGGAAGTGACCTCCTGACGAGAGTCCGGGCACTTATTTCTTTACAAATCAAGCACTGTTCATAACTATTTTTATATTGAGGTTTTCACACATCAATGTTAAACATATTAAATTTTTTTGTAAAGGTCACACGAGTGTTGCATTGTCTCATTTCCTAAGATTTACTATTTATTTCATGACATTGAAAACAATAGTCACAACTCACTCATGCACCTAACTCAACGTGATTCACTCTAGTTGTTAGAACTTTCCAGTCACCACATAGGGTATGTGCCCCGTATAAGGAAAGTAAAGTAAAAGCATCCAACTCGCCAAAAATCACGAGTACGCTTTTCACGTCCCTTCAAAATAAAGAAGCAGTAAGCATGTTTATGTAACATAAAAGTATACTGCCTCTTCTTTAATTTTGATGGGACACGTTGAGACTCTAATTCAGGTTTGTGATCTGTGCCTCTAAGAGCTAGGAGACCATGGGATGTATTATACAGAGTGCCATGGGGGACCAGCGCGGGTGTGTGGATGCTTTGTGCTCCCCTGGGGCACTTTGGCATTACAGAAAGGTCCGCAGATGCTTGTGGACATGTAGCGGCAGCGGCTTCAGGGGAATTTCCTCATTAGCATGGTGGCGTGGCCCCATCGAAGTGAGGAAATCATTTTCCCTCTGAAGCGGGCACAGAAACAAACAGGCTTTAAGAGGCATAATGATAGCCCGCCACAAAAATATGACATACTGTCAGTGTGCTTCTGAATGCAGCTATCTGCAAGGGGGAAACAGCGTTCCATGGACCCCCAGATAACTCCCTGCAGTCACTCACTGCACTTGCCTACCAGTGGACTCTGACCCTTCTTTAACCCGTTCTGTGGCCGACGGGAGCACTCCTCCCCTGGTGATGCGAACGACCGTTGGCCGACGCAGCCCCGCCCACCCTTCAGAACGCCTGCACCGCGGCGGAAGGTTCGCCCCGGTAAACGGGTTAAAGAACAGGCAGATGTGCCTGCACTGTGACGCACGGAGCTGCTTGTAAACAGCGACTCCGTATTTCAATTAATGCGCTGCCCACATGGCAGCTGAAAATTCCTGGCTGCCCTGACGGCAATGCATTGATTGCAATTGGTTGAACTGTCCCTATTTGAGCCGGTGCACCTGCTTAAAGGTGACCTGTGGTGCAAAGAGGGACAGTGCATCCAACGCCTGATATGGGCCCTGATGGCTATTTAGGCCTTTCAATTTATGCTTAATTGCTCCTAAACAGTTCTTTTTTCATCATTGAAAATGATTAACTAACACACAGAACTGTAGTTCTTTTATTTAGTGTAATCAATTGAGATCTGTATAGTATATGCGTTTCGATGTTTTTAGAAAAGCCTTATTGACTTTAAACCGCTATATTTTATTTGGGATATTCTACTGCACACAAGTGCATATCACTGAACGAAATGGATATCCAATAACAGTGTACATGGGCCTGTGATTTACTGTAATATGGTATAAATAAGAATAAAGAACAACAAATGAAACCATTAAAGACACTTCTTTGAACATGTTTTAAAAATGCAATATTGCAATAAGTAAGGCTTTTAGAAACGTTTATAAGAAATATTTACTGAGGAAACTATTTGAGACAGTCAGCAAGAGAGTGCAGGATATTGTCTGATAAGAACTAAGATTCGTAATTACGTAGCGGGAACAGAAAATAAATGTTGCTGATACCTGCAACTGGAGATGATGTTGTGGATGGAGGCATCGTCGTGGCCAAAGTGGTAGTTGTGACCGGAGCAGTAGTCAGGACTGGGTTAGTTATCGTGACTGGAGGTATCGTTGTTATTGTATTTGTCTTTGTTACTGGAGTTCTTGTGACTGTGGTCGTTGTGCCTGAAGTCCTTGTGGTGGTAGGGGTTGTCAATGTGACTGGATTTGTCGTTGGAACTTTTGTTAGGATACTTGTGACTGGAACAGTTGTTATGAATGTAGTCATGATTGTTCCTGGAGTCGTTGTCGTGACCGGAGTCAACGGAGTCTCTGACGGATGAGAAAATTTAGAAAAGAAAGCTAGGATTAATAAAAAATAAGAAGCTATATTTCTATACAGAAATAATGTGCAATAACTGTGGTAATAGAACCCAGAATCACTGATTTCCTTTTGTAATTCCTCATTGATGGGGGATTTATTTTTCAGGAATCAATCTGGAGACATAATTAAATTTACACCTTGAGATTCAATGTGAATCCCTGCATCAAATCTAGGGGTGTGAAATTCACACTGCACACATGCTTACCTTGTAATGAGTATCACACAAAAATTGCCAATACTGCTGATTGAATACTAAAATCTTATTTCATTCTATACATACGAACAAAACACTATGTAAGATGGATTTTTTATAGAATCAATCTTTTTCAATTTTGCATTTTATTTGCACATTTCTGATTTCAAAAGTTTAATTATTTTTACAGAATATTTCAAAACACATCACAAGAACAAAACATGAAATGACTTCTATCTTCATACCTCATTCATACTCATACATACTGGGGGACTTATCTGTAAATACTCAATGCATTCATCCAACTAGCAATCTGGGATAACAAAGTACTATATTTATACAATTTATATACAACTTTTTTTTAAAAAGAAACCATAGAATATCATTAGAGATATCAATCACTATCATCAGATTCTTGTTTCTGTTCTCTTATGGTTTCAGTGTGACGACGTTATAAAGGAAGGTCTACGCGTTTCGAACTCTTTAAATGTAGAGTTCTCGTCAAGACCATAGACTGTGAATGGAAAACAGGGGAACCTCTGTTAGAATGCGTCATTTTATGTCACAGAAGCTGATTTTGGCTCAACACCCAATTCTCTACCTCTTACCTCTCTGAGTGTCAGATGGGATGTGTTTCCTAGGTTTACCAACGTCCGCGGAGCGGAACCACCTACATGATAAATACACACACTATTGAAAATGGCTAACAAAAAGCACTCAATATCAGGCACGCTCTAGGGCATACTTACTTAAAAATGATGCCTTTTCATTTCTTTTCTGTAAACAACAAGGATAAACATCTGTAAGAAGGTTGATCTCTTGTTAATGGCTCCCTGCGTGATCTATTGTGGCGAGTTGGAAATCTTACCGGGTATTTTAAAGCAGTGTTCTTTAAACGCTGTGCGTGGGCGCTTCAGCAGATTTGCTATCAGATTTCACCATGCACCTAGGGGGTGAATAGACCTCAAATTACTCGTTATGAAATTATGGGGGCTTACAGATGAGGTCCATTGGGACAGTCTAATATGTCCTACCTTTCAATTGTAGCGTATTCTCGCTGAGTCCCGGCTCGCGATCTGGGGCATGCGGATGAAAGACGCTGTATACGTTGTATTTGCGTGTCACATGACATCATATTGAAACGGGGGCGCCATCTTTGAGTAGTCCTTGTCGCTCTCGTTTCTTTGGGCGTGTGTTACAATCACTCGGTTGTGTGATGTTAGGTGTTCCATTTGTTCAGTATTATGAATGGTTGATTATTTAAAATGAAAACTGTGGACTTTAGAACATTTTCTTCCGTATTGTAGCCAATTATAACGTGTAATCCTTTCGCGGCGGCCATCTTTGATAGGGGAGCTCTCCAATGGTTCGTGTGCCGGATTGAATGACTCATTGTAGAGTTGTGATTTGAACAACTCTTTGCGGAGTTATAATTTAAACATCTCAGAAAGCTCATTCAATCCATTTGTGGCTGTATTAAATCTTACAATCATCATTGCTTCTTGTTTTGAAAGTTTTTCATCAAGATCTCCTCCTCTTGGATCTTGTTCAATTTTTGTAATTACAGTCCAGCGCAGTTCGTTATCTCCATGGTTCTTTTGTTGCCAATGATTAACCAATGGGGCATTTGGTACCTTTCGCTTGATCCTTGATTTACGTTGCGGGATTCTTAAGCGGATCTCTTGGTTAGTTTTGCCAATATATAACAAATTACAAGGACACCTTATCCCATTGATAACACATCGTGTTTTGCAATTCGTAAACATGTCATGTCTCCAAGTTATTTCTTTATGTTTGAAAATTTAGCCCTCTTCGGTAGAATCACAACAATTACACCCTCCGCATCTGTGGTGTCCCACTACTTGGGGTAGTCCCATCATGCTTCTCAAATTAGATTGTGGTTTCACTGGGTAGGCGGCTCTCTCTAGTTTATTGGCCAAACTTGATTCTTTTCTGAAAGCGAATAGTGGTTTTTTTTCAGTTCTTCGCTTAGATTTTTAACCAAGTGCCAGTTATTATTGACCACCTTTTTTAGCATGTTAGAGTTAGGGCAATATGTGCTGACTAATACTGTTCGGTCCAATTTCTTTTTGATTTTTTTCTCCAAGAGATGCTGTCGCGGTGTCCACCACGCTCGTTTTTTTGAACGCCGTAAAAGTTTTTTTGGGTATCCACGGTCAATAAGATTGATGGTCAGTTTGTCGGCATGTTTTTCATACTCCTGTTTGTCTTGGAAATTTCTTCGGATCCTTAGGTATTGCCCATATGGCAAATTTTCCTTTAGACTACGCGGTTGGTTGCTTGTGAAATGTAATGACCTATTCCGGTCAGTTTCCTTTTTATATAAAGTTGTCATCAAACCTCCTTCATCCGAAGGGTATATCTCTACATCGAGAAATGGTATTTTGTTTTTAGAATACATTAGACTGAATTTTATTTCTTGTGTTCTACTGTTGAGCCACTGATTAAAATGTTTCAGTTCTTCTTCAGAACCAGACCACACAAAGAAAACGTCGTCAATGTAACGACTCCAGTGACTAATTAAGTGTCCAAAGGGATTATCTTGGTAAATGAATTTCTCCTCATAGCTTGACATAAAGAGGACAGCTAATTCCGGGGCAAAAGGACAGCCCATTGCTACCCCACCAATTTGGAGATAAAAATCTCCATCAAAGTAGAAATAATTGTGTTTGAGTGCAAATTGTGCCAGCAGTATAATAAATTCTGTCGGTACCTTTTCTGGTTTTTCTCTGGTTTCCAAAACAGATTTCAAAACCTGTATGCCCTCGTCTTGCGGTATTTGGGTATACAGGGACGTTATGTCCATTGTAACCATCCAATCATTTATTTTGTCATATTGTACATCGTGTAGTGAATTGATGAAATCAGTTGTATCCCTCACATACGATTTTACATAGGGAATGAATGGTATTAAAAAGAAATCCACGAATTTGGATATCGGTTCCATGAGAGAATCGCAGCCGGACACAATGGGGCGTCCTGGTGGAGAATTGGCATTCTTGTGTACTTTTGGTAGTACATAAAAAAGCAGAATTCTGGGATGTTTTATTTTCAAATATTCAAATTCTTTTTTTCCAAGAAAACCTTGTTGGAATGCTTCGTCAATGATGGAATGCAGTTGATGTTTTAATTCCGTTGTAGGATCTTTTTTAAGTTTACGGTAGCTATTGGTGTCGTTCAGTTGTTTCTTTACTTGGTTGATGTACAATTGTGGATTTCTTTTTAAAACCATTCATTCCCTATGTAAAATGTGAAAGAGACACCAGATATAAAAAAACTTGATTAGTTTAAATAATTTGTTTGGGGATTTAAAAAGATACTGGTTTTGAATAATACATACCTGTTGTTCCCTCACATAAGTCTGTTTGATCTCTATAGGAATGTCGGGTTTATTATTTTTTCAGTGAGACATCCTAATTTAGAAACGAAGGGCTTTTCTTGTATATATATAAAGAATATATGTATATACAAATGTGTTTGAAAATGAAAATATAATATAAAAAAATCTTTTCATTTGATAAAATAAAAAATAAAAAATCATTCAGTGAAATTCTAAGGCGTGTTGTGGTTCATGAGGAGACATGAGATTGTATGAAAAATATATAAATTGTGGTCACAGTAATATGAATACTAAATAGGGGATACTTTGTCCTTATTTCCTATTACTACAACTAAGAATATAAACTATAGAACCAGGGTACCAGTTTCTTATCACTTTAATGATATTCTATGGTTTCTTTTTTAAAAAACAATTGTATATAAATTGTATAAATATAGTACTTTGTTATCCCAGATTGCTAGTTGGATGAATGCATTGAGTATGTACAGATAAGTCCCCCAGTATGTATGAGTATGAATGAGGTATGAAGATAGAAGTCATTTCATGTTTTGTTCTTGTGATGTGTTTTGAAATATTCTGTAAAAATAATTAAACTTTTGAAATCAGAAATGTGCAAATAAAATGCAAAATTGAAAAAGATTGATTCTATAAAAAATCCCTCTTACATAGTGTTTTGTTCATATGTATAGAATGAAATAAGATTTTAGTATTCAATCAGCAGTATTGGCAATTTTTGTGTGATACAATTTAAGGCAGGGTTTGGCCTTACTGCTTGGGAGCCCATACCCAGTGGAGATTAGTATACCTTGTAATGAGGTCCCAAATGTTCAAGGGCAGGAAATCTTCAGTCTCCTGTGAATTTTCACTTAGGTGCAGGACTCAACTGCAGCTCGTTAACAGGGGTTTTTGGGGCGCCCTGGCCACTCTGAGACTTCACATAAAACCCTTAGCCTCTCCATTGCTAGTTAATGGAGCAGTGTCATTATAACACTCTTTTCCTAGTTTCACAAACTGTGCATAGGTGAGTCCACTCAACCTTTCCAGGTATTTAATGACAAGAGGAGGAGGGGGGCTAACACACTGTTCTTCTACAGAGTGTAGTTTAAATACATTGTGCTCCTTTGGTGGATCTATGGATAGCACAGGTCTGTGGAGGGTATATTTCCTAATAGGGGCTTTTGAGGCACCCATCAGTGCCTCTCTGGGCCGCCCAGGAGGACACGGAGCAGCAGGTGTGGGATCCCAAACCATGCTCCATCTTCTGACATAGCTGTGCCACCAGTTGCAGTAGAAGCTGGTAGAGAGTCTGAAATGGGTCTTCCCCTCGTTAGATCTGGCCCTGCTACTCTGTCTGAGTTAGAATGAGTAGCAAGAAGTCATAATGAGTTAGAGAGTATGAGTGAAAGTGATTGAGGATTGTGAGTTAGAAAGTGATTAGGGGAAAGAGCGACTGAGAGTATATGTGTGTCTAACACTTGTGAGTCTGCCACAGGCCAAGGGTTTTTGTATGCGTTATGGGGACACCTATGGCAACATTGTGACACTGGCATTTTGGAGGTATTTCTTTCCAAAATGTGCAAAAGGCATTCTCTGGCTTACTGGAGGTACTTCATAGCATTCTGGGGTGCCCATTGCAAACTGAAAGCAGTGTTTGGTATATGGACACCATGAAAGTACTGAAATATCTAAAAAGTGCCTTCGACCTTTTTAGCAAGATCATGTGAAAATTATGGTTTAAAATTGACATTTTCAAAAATAATTTCAAGAGATGGAACTCCCTTCAAACACTCCTAGAAGATGTGCGACATTGTTTTGCATCCACCATGGCACTTTAGGCAGAGGTCTGGCTAACAAAAATCTGTACCGACCTTGGTCCTTAGAGGAATGTTCCATCTTGAACGGCAACAATGGATTAGGACCAAGTTCGATTTGCATACGGGAGGTCTTTGGTGAAACCAAAATACTCCACTGAGCAGGACAAACACAAGAATATGGATAAAAGCGATAAAATCAGGAGCACAGATTTGAAATAGACAAGCAGGCCATCTAATCAGAAGCAAGGGGAAGGAGCGGACCATAACACTTAAAGCTGACCACTTTATGTATATTTAACGTATTAATTAGAAACAAGTGGTCTGCAAGCAGATAGCCAAAGCTATGAAGGGTTCTTTCCACAATATTAGATATGAAGGTGGCAATATGTAACATTCTGTCTCATAAGAATATATACATGTCGTTTTCAAGGACTCATATTTTGCTTGTGCTCTGGTTCAGGGAGCTCTGACTTGGCTGTTTCTACTGAATCAGGGTCTAGACTGATTTGCATATGGCTGGGTAAGAACAAAGGTGAAATGGTGGGCAAAACAGTGATCAATTGGAAGGGTACCCACGCGATTGCCAGTGGTCAGACAAGTTGCTAGCATTCATCTCATCTCCTTTTGTGAGTTTGATGTACTATTTCGTCTCCACAAGTGCAATTTTGTAAAGCAAGGTGAGAAACTGATGGGAAAACCATGAATTTCTTTCCAGGACATCCACCCAGGAATTATGCTGGCTCCAACACTGTTCTCAATATCTGTTAGCACTGTGCAGCCTTTTCATTGTTATTTTACTATTGCTACACCTAACTCTGAATGCATATCTACTAAACATGTTTGGTGATTACTGTTAGGTGTATGCTCATTATAAACATTGGCCAGACCAGGTTCAAAATATTTAAATGCATATCTCATTGTTAGAAATGATTACAGTTATTGACCCTTTAAGAATAAGGATAGGTGAAGACACTACATGCAAAAAAAGCTTTCTAATGCTCTACTGTTGCAACACGCAGGGGCCACCACGATATGACACACATGTAGGTGTATGGGCCCTATCATCAGCATTAGAAGTTTATAGGGTTCAAGCCTGATCATTGGCTGTCTTTAACGATGAAGTATGGTTGTTTGCCAGTCTCTTATAATTCACGTAAGAGTTGCTTTGCACAAAAGATGTGTCAAATCTGAAGATGGGAAAGATGACAGCCTGCAAGGGTGCCCCTATATTTGAGCAATGCTTGCTGACAAATTGGCATTACCCTAAATGTGAAGAAACAGAAATGCGTTTGTTGTCCTTTGGCACCATATACAGCAGTCTGTTAAAACACCTGCGATCAATAGCTATGAACTTGCTAAAACCAAACTCCCATAGAGTTACGAGAATATGCAAACAATACCACAGAACCCATTATTTTTGATAGTGTTCTCCACATGGAATACTTCTTACAATCATGCATTTTAAATCTAAGTACACTTTCAACCCCTCTGCATGCTCCCAACATAGCCCCAGGATATTCTTTTATTTTTTGGAGGAGGTGGAGCTGGATTTTTTCACATGCAGATGCAAGTACTGGCACAGATGGTTCCCGACTCCCATATTGGTCAGCAAAGCAAAATATGTCATATCTTATTTTACGAAGCACTTACCACAATATGATCAACTAAACTTGCTACATCGGAGTGAAGCTCCTAATTGCCATCCAGACCACAGATGTTTCAGAACGCGCAACTAAAGTCCAACAATCTTGCAAAGTCTGATGGGATTTTGTGAGTCTTGGCTAATCAGATTTGTTGTTTCTTATTTCCACTCCTCATATCAGTTCAGGAAGCAAAAACTTAACATAGTAACATTTCTACTTCTTTTTCTTCTTGAAAAGTACTGAACAGAAACACAAGTAACGTGGAGCCCCTAAGGCCAGAGTCCATCTTGAGCGGGCCAACACTCGATATTCTCTATTTTTGCCCAATCACCGGTTTGGCTGCTTTTGATGCAGATACCAGCTGTCCTTATCTTTCCAAAAAGCTGTGAAAGTGTCTCATCTTTCAGACAATGACATCAATAAGACACCTGATGCACATACAATGACATCGATAAGACACTTGATGTGACATCAGTCTGGGACAAGTTCCTTGTTATCTATATTTAAAGGTCAGATATTAATAACATAAACAATGTAGTTTGAATTGACGTGTTTTACCTTATTTGTTCATAAGAATGCATCTAAGACTAGCATCTTGATGCATTCAGGTTTTGTCAGACGTTCCTAATGATATGCCATAAAAATTACCATATCAGATAAGCCACAGTATAAAAGACCGGTCAAGTGACCCCTTGGCAGATTATCAGGTAAGCTACTGCCAGAAGTTCCTGATAGAGACTGTTGTATTGATGCAGTATCCCATTCTGTGCTGAAAGCTGAGACCGTTCCAAGCCTGGGAGGAGAGGAGCTGATGTAGATGTGTGTTTTCCTTTCAAGGGAACACTCTCTCCTGACTATTTATAACTACACCATCTTGCTGTAAATAGATACGCAAACTCAAGATGCAAGTTAAACTACTCCATGCTCTCATAGTGTGACACATTGAATTATGTTTTAAGATGTTATGTTGCTAGATGATATTTCCATTCTAGTAGAAATGTTCATACTGTTTTTGTTGTCTGTACCTTACTTTTGTACTGTTTTGAAAATATTCTATGTGGTTATTTTGAATGTTCTGAGTAACTGGATGGGTTTGTTGTAATTAACATTTTTAATCATAGAGTCGTTTCCTAGTGCAGTACTTGTGTGGGAAGAGTAAAGAACAAAATTGGGCTTTCAAATTTCCACTGTGCCCTTGAATCCCTGTTTAGCGACTGTTAGTAACTAAAATATCAAGGACACCACATCAACTATGTATTAGGTGGGGTTGTGGGGAGCTACATCAACCTGTTTTTTCCTATTAAAACACTGGTAGATAGAACTGAGCGCATATGTGAGACTCGTGGGTGTTAAAGCAAATTTTGTAGAGCTCAGCCAAGAGTCTTAGTTTAAGCAAAACAAGTTTATCTAGATATCCCCTTAGTTTACAGATACACTATTGCACATTTGCACTGTGTGTATGCTGCATTTGTATACCTATATACACACGATATTCATTCTATGTATTATTTAAAAATTACGATGACTAATCAATTTAGCAAAGTTAAAGTTTGAAGGTCAAAGGTAAATCCATGTGACAACCAGGTGGAGCAATGTTTGCAGAAAGCACCACCTAAATGAATATTCTCCAAAAGGACTATTACTGAAAAATGAAAAATGCCTCACAAGTAGGCTCTCAAACCTCTGCAATATAATTTCCTAAAATAAGGTGCTGTCTCACTGGTTGAAAAGAGGTGCAATCTGACTAGTTGAAAGGAGGTGCAATCTGACTGGTTGAAAGGAGGTGCAGCATGACTGACTGAAAGGGTCTGGTTATTTTTGCTCTTTAATTCATTTTGAAATTTGGGAACCAGCTGTGCTTTTTCTCCCACTTTATACTACTGCGAGTAGTGAACACTCCCCCCCCCCCGCTGCCAGAAAGGCCCAGGCCAGACCCTGTAGTGGTAGCAAAAATTCCTTTCACCAATCACCCAAAAATAATTAAATGAAGTTCATAAATGTCCAAAAATATTTTTGTTGAAAAACATGCATTTTTTGCTTTTATTTCTTCATAGGGCAGGGACAAAATGAGTTGCAAGTCAAGAGGACCAGCTCACAACTTAGTGAGAAACAATAAAATGAGGAGAGAAAATGGAATCTTTTCCTGTCTGGGCCGAGGGATCCACAACTTCCTGTGTAGAGAGCCCTCTTACTGACCTTGCCACAGGCACAAAATGGAGGCAGTGTAAACCGAAATAGAATGTGAATTGTCCCATTTCACTCCTGTGGACTGCCAAGGAAGGACCATGTGAATTAATGGTAAACTATACCGCATTCTCTGTACCTTGTCTGTTCTGGCAGCAGATGGGCTGTACACAATGCATGGTAAATAGGGAAAGTTTTAAAGCCATGCTTTATGGGCTGTTATGCTAGGGGAATAAAGCCAAGAACAAGCTGAAACAACTTTGGCCTCAGAATGTCATCAGTAGGCTCCAGTCACATTGGTAGCCTGGATCAGTAGGCACCAATCACATCAGTAGCCTGGCTATTCCTTTGGGATGGCAGCTGCCCTGACCTCCAAATGTGACACAGAAATTCCCACATTCCCAATCACAACCAAATTCTAGGAGCTTGCTAGTAAATGTGGGAGTAGGTTTGGTGGAGAGTAGTTTGGACCCCTTTTTGGATTTACCAAAGGAGTGGTTTATAATCACAGTTAGTCTGTACTCCTCATGATTAACGCAAGTCTAATGTGTACTTTTCAGATGTAACTGACAAAAAGTGTGCATTACTTGGTGGGAATGACAATTGAACGTATTATGCTAATTTTGTTTAATATTATAGTCATGACACTAACGTTTTTTTGGGTTTGCGTTTATAACTGCTGAAGTATACTCTGAAAGAATAATTTACCTTCTCATAGAAAGGTGCACAAAATGTAACCTGTGCCTCTTTAATTTAGCCAAACTGTAGGCCTGAAATGTATTCTCACTGTATTTTTCAGCTAAGGTTTGAATTCGCACTTTGCCTGCACTGCGGAATGTTGCATGTATCTTGTGTTCCCACTGCAGGAGGACAAGGCTTAATTAGTTGAGAAAATAGTTATTGTTCCTAATAGACAGAGAAGCCGGAGAAGAAATTTGATAACGATTGGGGAATGAGTTCTCGTGGGAGAAGGAGCTGGCACCAAGGCTGTATGAAATAGCTCAACATGTGAACATTTGGGTGGAAAATGGAAGCAGGAGGATGCTGGAATAATGGAAAAATAGTAGTCAAACTGTTAGACGTGCCTTAGTTCAGCAATTGCTTATGTTGTAATATAGTTAGGAACAGCTGACAATTATGCATTAGGACACCTTGAGTTACAGACCTCATCTTTGGCTTTGTGGCTTCAGTTTGGAGTCCCTCTTAGGAGGGCTCCATCTGCTGACACCTTTTTTCACATGTCTGCCGAAATTTGCTTTAGGTTCTTATTTTCACTTTAAGGTTGTGTAGGGACAGTTAGGGATTTGTAGGGCTGATGCATAGAATTTTAAGGCAATCCAATGCTCGTTTTTGTCTCCTGATAACATATGTTGTGGTGATTGACTTAGTTGTTTTCTTTTCGTGATATTGAGTGAATCGGTTCCGAAGATTTGGTTTCATCCTGTTTGCTCTGTATTTTTATACCATTGGTGCTTTGATTGGTGTACATTAATCTGTTTCAGAATTTGAAATAAACATACTTATCTGAATTTAGCTGTCAACTTGAGTTCTTATTTAAATATTTTGGATTTTGAAATTTAGATATGGTGAAAGAAGTTTTCTCTTTTCTCCTCATGCGGCATAACAAGAACCATCACCCAGATTGTTGTGAAGGATGCTGCCAGCTTCTCAGGGTTGACTGATAGCTCTTCTGAATTCTTGCTTCCATCACACAGATGCATAGAAGATGGCTGAAATCTACAGGCCAAGCACTACACCAATTTTCAAGCTTTAGGAGGCCTGCCCTGGAACAGACAAATAAGATGCCTTTGCACGGCATACCTGTCCCGAAGTGTTCCATTTGGACAAAGGTTCAGAAGGAAGGGGCATCTGGGAGAACAACTAGACACCATAGTCATTAAGGGAGCATAATTCGGGACCCTAGACTTGAGGCAAAAAAAACCTTACATGGCAAAAGGATGGAACTTTCATCCACTCCTAATTAATAATCATTGAAAGACAGATAAATAGGTCAGTGGACTGTGCTAACAGGCTTGCCTGTGCTGATGTCATGGTTCACACAGGTCTCAAATTTGAGCGTGAAGGAATATTTTCTCCCTACTTTGGAGATGAAGAAATCTCCCGCCATCATAATAATTACCATTACAAGGGGCGTGAGTGACAGCAGATATTTCAAAAGCTAACGATGTTTTGAAGGAATTGCTGCTTCAGGCCAAGATTGTTGAAGGTGTCTTTTGTCATTTGACCCAGCAAACAGCCTGTTGCAGAAAATATACTTGTATAATACTCAAACAATTCTGGGCAGAATATCAAAATGAGGGAAAAAATATACTTTGCTTACAATTAATTCAACCTTCTCAGAACCAAACAGTCAGGGAAAAACTCTCTCTTGGGCCAAAGACACAGTATATAAAATGGAGGAGATGTTGAATGAAACACAGACTAATACGTCTGAAAAAGATAATCATACGAAAGAATTGACTGGGCAAGAGCCAGTGTTTCTGAGATCGGAACCACTGCAAAAATACTGGAAAAGCAGCAGTATCATGCTGTGTCCTACCATTGTATTTTAGTCAACTATTTGTACAGTGCAGTGTTTTAAAGCACATACTTTTTCTTTAAAAGTGTTCTAGGGTAATCTCAGTGCACGGATCATTTTCTACGGCTAAGAATATTAAGATATATTTTAAATAATTATAACTTTTATGGTGTTTTAATTTCAGTATTTAAGACGATTCAGCCCAACTTGTTTTCAGTCAACATTTGGCAATATTCATTTTTTGCTCTAATGGTAACAGCAATTCCCATGGGAGTATGCATGCCAACTAAAGCAGATGAGATCTCCCCACATGAACCTTTCTCACTGCCTGACCAAACTTAAACTTGCAATGGACAATTTAGCTGGAGGCATATTTCCTTTTGAACATTTTGGCAGACTGGTCAGAGATGATCAAAAACACACTTAGAGAGGGAAATAGCGGCAACGTTAATTAAGTAGACCAACTAAACTACCGGTACTTGTTGATAAAGAGAGAGCTTCTTGCTAAATGTGCTGTATTTAAAGGTTAGATTAAATGCATGTATGCAATAGCAGCAGGGTATCAGTTACCAGGCAATGTTGTCATCGTTCTTTTAGTTGTTGTTCTTGATGTCCTAGATGTTTTTGAAGATGTCGATTTTGTGGTCGAGGACTTAACTAGTAAAATAAAAAGTTGATTATCATTTGCATTTTCATTCCAGACACCGCAGTTCATCATAGAACAGATAAAATAACGTACATAATTCACTTTATTACAACTATTATCTAGCTACTCTTGCACCATTAACCGTTTTAGTTATCATTCCCTAAATGTAACCCCAGTTAATTTTTAATGGTCTTTGAGTATCATTTCATGTAAAATATTGCATTGTAGTGTAATTGCGCTTTTATGGTGATTACTACCCCTTGGGATGACAAATGCAAAAAGAACAATTGATGGACAGAATGCAGAACAATGTCATACATTCACCCCAGTACAGAGATCTGGGCCTAAATCCATCGTTTTTTTGCTCACCATGCCATTCCAGTTTGGACCCAGCCATATGCAAATCAGTCTTGACCCGGCACCCAATTGGAACAGTGCAGCCCGAACTGCCAGGCCAGGTCCTCCCTGGACTGGAAACAAGCATCCTATGACTGGTTTCGGGCTTTCAGCCCTCATCAGCCAGCATAGCTTGACTCCAGTGGCATAAAGAGCACAGAACCCTCAAACACTTGCAAACTGTGCTGGCTTTAGCACTGATGGCGCCCGGTGTTTCTATCTTTTTTGGTCTCTCCAATAACCTCCTTCTGCATGGATTCCCTCACTACCACCCTCCAACACTGCCCCTCACTTTTCCACAGCCCCTTTCTCATATGTATTTCGTTTGTTTAATAGTGCTACTCATACCAGTGTAGGGTGTCAGAGCACTTTACATCACACACACATTATATAGAGGCAACAAATTATACAAGTGTAAGTCAGGTGCTGTTAGGCTTTTACTTTGCAATAAGCACCAAGTGAGGGTTACATGCATGTGCATTGGATTAGAGGTAATCTTGTTGCATTTACAAATGATTTCCCAAGGTTGAGAGAGAAGCCTGTAGAGTGATACAAACAGGTTGATCGAGTTGTGTACGTTTTGAAGGTGTTTTAGATTGATTTGAATACACTGTTCGAGATCGTAGTCCCTAGTGATTTGTGGTCTGCATGTAAAATAGATAAAGAATGGCCTGAAGGCGAGCCTCAGAGAGACCCAGTGAGCCAGTGACTACTTGGTTGAAAACTAAGCTGCCCATGCAAGATATTGATTGGTTAAAGATTGAGAGAACAACTCAAGAAACTAAGGAAATGATTCATGTATTTACTAAAGGATGTTACAGGCTTTCAAACAGTATAGTGGGATGGACACCCTTGAACCCAAGGATATGGGACAGTTTGTTTCCAGACTTGTGACTGGGTTGAGGCCTGAAATTAGTATGATGATTCAACAACATTTGATTTATTGGCAGAATAAATCAGTTGACGAAATGTTGCGTTATGCTAAATATTGTAGTGAAGAGATTGAGATGAAGCACAAGAAGTTGAAGGCAATGTTGATGGTAGACCAAATGAAGGCTGCTCAAAAAGAAGCTCATGTTCAGCCTTATGTAGGGAATACTGTCCCTATGCCGGGAGTCTATCAGTCAGGGGCTCCAGTGCAAGGTGAATGATTTCAGGGGCAGGGATCTACCCTCTAGGAATAAGGGTGGGTGAAGACACTAAGCGCAACAAAATGCTCTCTACTGCTCCACTGTTCCAACACGCAGGCGCTACCATGAGATATAACATAAATGTAGGGGTATGGGCCATATCATCAGCATTAGAAGTTTATAGGGTTCAAGCCAGGTCATTGGTTGTCTATAGAGATGAAGAGTGGATGCCGGTCTCTTAAAATTCATGTAAGAGTTGCTTTTTCACCTAAGATGTGTCAAATCTGAGAATGGGAACAATGACAGTCTGCAAGGGTGCCCCTATATTTGAGCAATGTATGCTGACAAATTATCTGCTTATAAAAAATAATTTTGGCATCACTGACTACACTAGTGCAGTCCCTGCCCAAAATTTGAAGAAACAAAAGGGCATTTCTTGGTCTTTGGCACTATGTGCAGTAGTCTGTAAAAACATTTGTTACCAATAGTTAAGAACTTGTTTAAACCAAACTCACAAGTAGCTACAAGAATATGCAAACCATACTGCAGAACCCATGATTTCTGGTATTGTTCTCCACATGGAATGCTTCTTCTCACAGTCATGTATTTTCAATTTAAGGACATTTTACACCCTTCTACTTGCTCCCCACATAGTCCCAGGAGATTTTTTTTTGGGCGAAAGGACTGGAATATTTCACATGCAGGAGCAAGTACTGGCACAGATGGTTTCAGACTCCCATACTGGTCAGCAGAGCAAACGATTTCTTATCTTATTTTATTAAGCACTTACCACAAAATTATCTACTAACCTTGCTACATCGGAGTAAAACTCCAGTATACCAACCAGACCGCTGATGTTTTAGAACACGTAACTGAGGTCTACAAGAGACAGAACCCCGGCACTCTAAATATTTCGTATATAATTATATATTATCGTCATGGGAGCCAGCAGAGTTGCTCTCACTTTGACTTCAGAAATCTCGAACTATTGGTAATCCTTTTTCAAAACTAATAGTGAAAGAATAAAAAAAAACACAAGTTCAGATCTGTATTATGGTTGTCCGTCCGACAAAGAGAAAAGGTTCAGTTCTTGGGTATATCTTGATCAAACCCTGTGATACTCGTAAAGTAGTAGTCTTGTCTTAAGACACAGTCAAGAAGTAAGAAGATTCCAGTATTTCGAGTACTGTGATAAGACCCTGTGGAAACGCAAAGTGGCAAGCACAGCAGTTTGTGTCCAACCATCACTCGTAAGTGACGGTTGGACACAAACTGCTGTGCTTGCCACTTTGCTGGAATCTTCTTACTTCTTGACATTAAGATCTAACGCTATGCTAAGATTCTTGTTAAAAGCATATTGCATCAACACATTTTTTAATGTTTCAAGCTTTAGCAAGCCCCTTAAGAATCCTGCTTCAGCTTGTAATAAATTATATGCCGATCTTATTATGTTTGCTATAGCTCTAGCGACAAGGCTAACTATGGACAACTCAAGGAACAATGCTTGGACTGGAAAGCCTTGATTAACCGTTATTATTTCACGAAGCAGGTTCCCTTCTCTTGTAGTTATAGCTTGCCATTTATTAATTGCAGAGTATTCAAGGGTATAAGATAAAATAGGATGTATTTTCATGTGCAAGAATTACTATCCTTAGGTCTTGAGGCACCACATGCCTGGCATATGCTTGCCTGAACTTTAAAAGAAACTAGTTCTGCCAAATCTTTTGCTTAAAGAAAAAGAATTTAACATGGGATAGAGTAGAAGTGGGTGGTGAACAGTGACAATAACATATTTGCGAAATTAACATCTGTTTATGATTCTTTTACTAAGAGTGTACATTTGGGCCGGTATACCTTGGCAATGAAAGAAAATGGAGCTGGAATAAAGATTGTACTGCGTATGTCCGGAAAGAGACAGAATGTGACCTAGTGCCCGAAAAGTTGAATAACTGCCAAAGATCAAGGACAGCAACTCTGTGAACATGGGAACGTGTGATATTCGTCAATGGAGCTTGAATAAAATTATATTTAGTTCGCAACAAACTATGGGGCATATTACCAAGCAATAGCGATAATTATCGCTATTGCTTGGTTAGAGACAAAAATTTACCGCTAGGTTGCGGCGATTTTTATCGCAGATAAACCTTGGTATTACCGAGGTTTATCGCAAATGCGATAAAAATCGGCCGCAATGCATGAATATCGCTGAAAAGTCAGCGATATTCATGCATTACCGAGCTAATGCTCTTAGCCATGTTATCCACCTCCCATTGGATAACATGGCTAAGAACTGCTCAGGGCAGGTGTTAGCTTTTGGAGATATTCGCGCTTAGCGCGAATATCTCCAAAAGTTGGTAATAGGAGATAGCGATGTTAGCGACTGTTTCCAGTCGCTAACATCTTGGCACGCCCACTTTGCATGTCATTAGTGATAAATATCACTGAAATGCAAAGTGGGGCCCAAGATGGTCGCTATCTCCTACTAGCTGTCGCTAACTGGTGTTAGCGACAGCTAGGTAATAGGGAGATAATGTTATCTCCGCTTTCTTGGCTTTTAAAGCCAAAAAAGCGGAGATAAACCCCCTTGATAATATGCCCCTATGTATGGGAAAGAAGGACATCAATGTGCTAAAGGGGAAGGGTTTATTAAACAAAGGGGTTCATTAGAAAATTGAATATGACATCATGTCTACATGGGTCCTCATAGGGAAAGGGAAAATGAGTAGCAAGTGAAGCGGGCCAGGTCACAACTCAGTGAGAATCAATAAAATGCTGAGAAAAAATGTATGCTTCCCTGGTCTGGGCCGAGGGATCCACAACCTACTGTGTAGAGAGCCCTCATACTGACCCTCCCACAGGCACAAAATGGAGACAGTGTAAAGGTGAAAAAGAATATGAATTGGCCTATTTCACATCAGTGGACTGCCCTGGAAGGACCATTTGGCTTAATGGTACACTATCCAGCCATTTCCTGTACCTTGTCTGCTTCAGTAGCAGATGGGTTGTGAGCAGAGTATGATGATTAGGACACATTTAAAAGCAATGCTTTATGGGCTCCTATGCTAGGGGAATAAAACCAAGAACAAGCTGGAGCAGATTTGGCCTCTGAGTGTCATCAGCAGGCTCCAATCACATTTGTAGCTTGGCTATTCCTATGGGATGGCAGCTGCCCTGACCTCCAAATGTGATCACGAAATTCCCACTCTCACAATCACAACCGATTTCTAGGAGCTTTCCAGTAAATGTATTAGTAGGTTTGACTGATAGCTCTTCTGAACCCCTGCTTCCATCACACACTTGCACACCAGACTGCTGAAAATCACAGGCACAGCCTGATGCCATTATTCAAGCTTTACGAGGCCTGGAACAGACAAGTATGATGCTTATGCACGGTGTACAACTGTCACCTGCCCCGAACTGTTCCATTTGGACTAAGGCATCTTGGAGAACAACTAGACAACAAAGTCATTGAGGGAACATATCACGGGACCCTAGCTATGGGGTTTGTTAGACTTGAGGCAAAGGTGATCTTACTCAGCAAAAGGATGGAACTTACATCCACTCCTAATTAATAACCACAGAAAGACAGAGAAATGGTTAAGTGGGCTGGGCTCCCAGTGCTGATGTCACCTCAAGACAGGTCTCAAACTTGAGTTTGAAGGGATATTCTCTCTTTACTTTGGAGATTAAGAAATCTCTCAGCATCATAATAACTGCCATTGAAAGGGGCGTGAGTACAGGCAAACATTTACGGAGAGGATGTGGCTGAACGGCTAGAGTGGCTGACTTTGAAGTTGGGAACCAGGTTATAGTCTCAAGGGAGGCTCAAGCATCCTGTGAATCTGGACCAATAACTTAATCTTCCCGTGCCTAGAAAAACATGAATGTGTGTGTCTGGATTAGCAACTGGTGCTCATGTACAGTGTTCTGATACCTTTGGGTCCAGTTTATATAAAACTGTTAAAAGAAAAGATGATATGATGGAAGTATTGCTTCACCTTAACATTGTTGAAGGTGTCTTCTGTCATTTGACCCAGACTTGAGCTCAAACAATTGCGGGCAGGAAAACAAAATGAGAGACAAAATTTATGTTGCTTACAATGGATTCGACCTTCTCAGAAACAAAGTCGGCAAAAAACTCGCTATCGG
Source organism: Lissotriton helveticus (assembly GCF_964261635.1). Classification (NCBI taxonomy): domain Eukaryota; kingdom Metazoa; phylum Chordata; class Amphibia; order Caudata; family Salamandridae; genus Lissotriton; species Lissotriton helveticus. Next base: position 1,231,031,551 of record NC_136065.1, on the reverse strand, counting down.
GACAAAAGACACAGGATCGGAAGGAGATGGTGGATTAACACGAAAAACAGGCAAATATGTCTAAAAAACATATACAAAATTGACTGGGTCAAGAACCAGGGTTTTCTTAGATCTGAACCACTGCAAAAATACTGGTAAAGCAACACTGTCATGCTGTGTCCTTCAATTGCGTTTTCAGAGAGCTCGAATATATTAGTCAATCATTTGTACGATACAGTGTTTTAAAGCAAATCATTTTTCTTGAAATAATTTTCTACGGCTAAGAATATTAAGATTTAATTTCACAGAAGTATAACTTTGTAGGTGTTTTAATTTTTGGATTTGTTAAGATGCTTCGGCCCAACTTATGTTTTCACTCAACATTTGGCAATATTAAGTTATTGCTCTAATAGTAACAAAGCAATTCTCATGGGAGTATGCATATCAACTAAAGCAAGCTATCCCCACAAACTTAAACTTGCTATGATCACATCATCTGGAGGCATATTTACTTTTGAACATTTTGGCAGACTGGTTACCAAAACGCAATTAAGGGGGGAATAACACGGAACAACACGGAACCATAAAAAACTATATGATACTTTCGGAAATATTAATAAGGTAGACCTACTAAACTACTGGCACTCAAAGTATCTTCAATTTCTTTTGGTCAAGAGAGATATTCTTGCTAAATATGCTGTATTAAAAGGTTAGATTAAATGCATGTATGCCAAAGCAGCAATTACCAGGCTTTGCTGTTGTTGTTCTTTCAGTTGTTGTTCTTGTTGTTCGAGATTTATTTGAAGATGTCGATTTTGTGATTGAGGACATAGCTAGTAAAATAAAAAAGTTGGTTATCATTTGCATTTTCACTTCCAGACACAGCAATTCATCTTAGAACAGATCAGATACCGTAATTAATTCACTTTATTACAACTATTACCTGGCTACTCTTGCGCTGTTAACAGTTTTATTTCTCATTCCTTACATGTAATCACAGTTCATTTTTAATGGGGTTCGAGTATCGTTACATCTAAAATATTGCACTGTAGTGTAATTACGTTTATATGGTACTCGACTTTGGTTGTAGGGGCACTTAAAAAGTGATAAGTGGCATATTAGGTACCCCCCGGGTCTCCCCTACGTGTCCCAGGGGTGGGGGTTATGTGTTTATAAGGAGGTGTATATGCCCTGGAGATAGAGAAATTGAACAGTTCAGTTCCCCATTGTAGTGAATTGCTTCCCAAAATAGACTTTTGTGCTAGGAGCACTGTGTAGTGAGGATCTACACTCCTTTTGCTTATTCAGGTCCCCTAATGTCTCTCCTAGGTGTCCCAGGAGAGGAGGGCATGTAGCTATAAGCAGGGTCCTTATAAAAGACGTATTATAGGCCCTGGTGTTAGAGACATTACACATTCAATTTTCCCCATTGTAGATGCCCAGCCACGTAGGTTAACACTGCAATAATTCTCATAAGTATGACTAGGGATTACTGAAAAATATCATTCAAGGACTTAGGAGAATGGTATTGATAAATCGAAAGGCATGCTTTTGTTGAGTTTATCCTAACGTATATAGAAAGAAGTTAAAAGGCTTTCTTCTTTGTAAGCCTACATTCAGCCTTCCTGCCCTCGTCCCTGATTGGTCAGTGTTAACAGGATTAGCCAGGCTGCTTTGTCGAAGTAATACGTGGTACACAGGGAGAGAGACTATCTGGTTGGACAGGGCTCTGCTACACAGGAATGCCAGAGCAGGGGTGGTTGTATAGAATGAGCTTCAAAGGAAGAATGAGACAGGCAGGTCCATCTACCCCCATGCCCTCTGACCCAGCCAGATTGCAGGCTTAAGGAAGGAATTTGCAGATGTCAAGGGGAGGAGCGCTATGGAAATGAGCCCTACTGGAGGATGGTTTAACTAGTTCTTGCTCCTCTGCTAAGACATCAGCGATATTGAATTTTGGAGGAATAGTGCTTTCTGGGAGACCATTACGCCATACTTTGGAGGAAGTGGTCATGTTCTGCACCTCATTGGACAGGAGTGCTCTCCTGCTTCACCCGAGAGAACACTGGATACTTGTCTGAGAGGAGCAGAGCCTCACAGATCTGCTGCTTGAAACTAAGAGAAGAAGAAGGGTCCATTTTGGAAGTTTGATTTGCACCAACAAGGCCCTGCCCTCTGACTGACTGCTCAGCTGCACAATTAGGAACTACAGCTCTGGCGACCTAACTTGCTTCAAGAGGAATAAAGAGTGGACTCCCTGCAAGCAAGAGGTTAACAGAGATCACCTGGACCCTCACCACCAAGAATCCCCAACGGTCCTGGAGTGCATCCAGTAGATTTGTAAGAGTTTTGTCCAAGTGGATTGTGGGAACTGAAGTCCCAAACTTTCATTACCCATCTTGGAGATTCCAGACCCTTGTATTGTGGACACTTTGGGGCCCCCAAAGGAACACTAGGAAGAAGTACTAGAAGTCTCACTGAAAAGCTCCGGAGGTCCAATGTCCAGAATTTGACCGGGAGCTCCCTTGAAAGCAAGCTGGCGAACCCTCACCGGAGAGTTTCAAGGGACCCTGGCA